>NW_026294769.1:33241659-34639159 GCF_026119805.1 Tympanuchus pallidicinctus
TGGGATGGATTTAAAGTGTTTGCATCATTTGCTTTTTATTTTAATCATTTCCAACACAGAGCACATTTATCAAAGTGTCTTCAATTTTGATGCCCAAAAATGTAATAGAACTTTCAACATTCTGTAAAAAAGTTATGTTTAAGTCTTGATGTTTGGCTCCACAGCTTGGCTTGGCTGTCAGAGTAAGTTTTATTACAAAGTAAACTTCTGATATTACCCTCTCCGAAATGCAGACTGACAGATTTAAAGTCTGATTAGCTTCTCATAGCTATGTCTTACAAGAAAAAAAGAAAAAAGTTTAGAAGTTATTCAAAACCTAGACTAGCCTTCACTTGCCTCTTGAAACAGGAGAAGGCTAGAATTTATTACACACCTTCATTGTTCTTTTCATGCAAAAGCACCTTTATGATAAAAGACACCGAATAAAAACACTCTGAAAGGCCAAGAGTTCCTGCTGTTTAAAAAGAAAACATCAGTGTTTCTCTCACTCGTTCTCAGCAAGCCTGCTGCTCCCTTCCCTTTCCTTTAGATACGAGTGCTATCTCTCAGCAGTGCTATTCAGCAGACCCAGGAGAGGCAAATGTCAGTTTTCCAGATGGGAAACTGCCAGCATGGTGATGCCACACTGACAGGCATCGAAAGAATTCATTTTGTTGTGGACGCTAAAGAACATCACTTCATAGCATACCTCATGTATATGCTTACTTCACAATCACTGATGAAGTAACCAGAAAAGAAGTCTCAGCAGCCCTTCTCAGATGCCTGTTGAGGTAGTGCCAGGTTTCTATGTGGCCCCAAGCAGCTGTTTAAATGCATTGCTAATTTACAAAAAGGAAACATCCTCTTTATGTGAAACAGGAATCAAAATGAAAAAATTACCTCTATCAATCTGGCTTATTTTCAGCTGAAACAGATTTGCTTCATAAAATGTTATTTAGAGTTGTTAGGTCAGATGAACAGCTCATACTGTCAAAAACTTTTTGCCTCTAGAGCTCTGTACAAACAGCTCTAAAGCAACTGTACAAACATAAAAACTTGATTGAAAATTATTTTAATACAATTAGTATACTCTATTATTGTATAATTATTAAGAGGACAAGTTATTTGGTTACTTGATATTGGGTACTGGTTGGAAAAACAAACCAAAGCAAACAAACAAATCCACTTTTTTAGGTTTTCTAAAGAAAGTTTAAAATTCTGTGATTAACATAATTTTGATCTTCAGCAAAAAGTGTACGGAAAAAAAACCACAAGGATAGACAGCATGACCCACTAACGGGTGTAAGTAGCTGGAACAACACAACCAACCACCTGAATAATTCTCTCTCCATCTTTTTGAAGATGCATGAAATACCCCATATAAGTTATTTTAACGTGTTCTTTAAAAACATCATGTATTAATTTTATTTTAAAGTAATGTCAGAAATATGTAAATATGCTCCTTTTAAGCAGGTTTCAATAATAAGAAGAAAATAATAAAATGTATCTTTTTATGACAAATAAATATATATATTTTTAAACTGTCATGCAGTCAAACTTAAGAATTGCTTTGAAAGTGAACTATTTGAAAGATACGTTGAGGAAATTTTAACTGCATTCAGCTGCAGTTCAAGTTATTTATTTATTTATTTATTTTTAATTTGGTTTCATATTAGAATTCCAAACAAAACAAAAATATATAACCTATAAAGTTCATTTCAAAGTGGACATAATTCATGTTCCAGCAAAAATTCATATTCTCATATTTGGATGATCACCAAGGTATTGTTTGTCTATTTGCATGTGACTGCAATTACTGGTTTGTATTCACAAGAGAGCATTTATACACACATTTGTGCATGCTTGTTCATGCATAAAGTTCATTGCAGCTGTTGCAGCTGTAATTACAAATTTGATCTTCCTTTGTCATGTGGCGCCTATTTAAAATAAATTGTCATTACTCTGTGATCCAGTAATCGTTGTTTGTGCTATGTTCTTTGGCATCCAGCCAGGATGTCAAAAATTACTAGATTCACATTTTCTAAAAATAAGTTTAATAATCTTGTTGATCTGATCAAGGCAAAATAAAATAAAATAAAAATCTGTTCTGGAGAAGAATCCATCCAAGACAGAACAGAGTTTTAAATGGTTTTGAAAAGTGGTAACATTTTAACTGAGGTTAGCTAGAGGCTTTTTGTTTGTTTTCATTTTGTATTGTTTTTCTGTTTTACCTATCGAGCAAATAAAATGCAGATACAATTCTACTTCGGTTGATTTCTTCCAGAAATTTCTTCATCTACCATATTATGAAACAATAAATTTCATTATTTATTGCTTTTCACCATCGAGAGTTTATTTATTTATTTGTAACATACAGACTACCTGCTTGTCTAGCACTAGAATTGAAGCTTATATTTTGTGAAAGAGAGAGAAAAATGTATGTTTGCTACCTAATTTTCTAGTTTGTTACTTTATTGTAAGGAGACTCTGCTGCTCTGAGCTGTTTCCTGAGCTGCAAAGGTGTTTTATTTTGGGGCTATTTATCTAATTTTCCACTGCATACTTTTAGAGCAATACCATAAAAGATTATTGTTGTAATACCAGAAAAACTTTCAATGCTGCTTTGATCAGTGTGAGTAGCACCTAACACACATTTGCTCCCTCTTTCCACTGGAGGTGCGTGGGCAGTTGAGTGTTTTGTTTTGGACTTTACAAATACAGAGATGCATTCTCACAGTGCTTGATACTACTTTTTAAAATTGTTTTTCAGCTTACCTATGTGTGTTGGAGACAGTGTCACATATACAACTTCTCAGGTGAAAAGAAGATAAAAAAGCGACAGTCAGTAGCCTGGAAAAGGTGACTAAAATGATTTAAAACAGGAGGAACAAATGACCTGTTAACGAAATGTGGACAGCAGTGTTGTAGTGGCTCTTGAACTTCTTTACACTGTGAAAGAAAACAAACAATTTAATTAGAACTCAAGTAGAGATTAAATTATTCTTAAACAATTGTGAAGTTTTCCTATTTTTTCCTCAAGATATTTTCATCTAATTGCAGATCCAACCATCACATACAACTACTTAATACTCACCTTGCCTTTTCATGGCTGCTTCAGATTAAAAGGTAAAAGGTCAGCAAACTCTAAAACTCCAAGAGTTCAGCAGACCTGAATTGCCACCAGTTTATAACTTCAATTTTTATATTAAAAAAAAAAAAATAATAATAATTATTATGAGATCTCTTTTTCTGACCTAGCCCATTATTCTGCAGAGTTGGAGAGGGCCAGTTCACAGGTGAATGCTGCCCCAGCTGTCCAGAGTATCCTATTCTCTGAAGTAATCACTTAATGGGTATTAAAATCCATTATAGAATTCATTGGCTCCCAAGAGTTGTAAGTTCCTCAGCACTTGAAAAACCCCAGAAAACTGAACTTTTTCATTGGAATGTAGGTCTAGAGATCAGAGATAACTTTCCACACTGTTGCCAGAAATATATGGATGTACCGACTCCAGAATCATAACAGTGGATTCAAAATGCTCACAAAGTTAGTACTCAGAATTTTTCAGGGTTTCTGGAGAGGTCAGCCAAATCCAGCAAAACTAATGTGTTACATAAAATGTGGCTGCAGATTCCTCTGCTAATATGGTTTTCTTGGGACCTCTAATAGATGTCCACTGCCAAATACCACTGTGCAATATTTGGAGTTCTTGCCCAAGCATTCACATGCTGCTTAGGGAGGAATAGTGTGGGGCCATGCTGCATCCTTGGGCTTTGCCCACCCTCTCCCACCATGACCAAGTAAAAGGTTCAGGGAGGAAAACTCCTGTACACTGTTACATTCTCCCGCTTCTCTACTTCTAGTGAGCTTCACACTTTAATCGTATAACCACAGAATAATTAAGGTTGGAAAGGATTACTAAGATCACCTAGTCCAATCATCAACCTATGTCCTTCAGTGCCATATCTAGATATTCCTTAAACATCTCCAGAGATTGTGATTCTACCACCTCCCTGGCCAGCCTTGTCCAATGCCCCATCACTCTTTCTGAGAATAAATTTGTCCTAACATACAACCTAAGCCTTTTCTGGTGCAAACTTAAGCCATTACCTCTTGTCCTATCACTAATTACCCAGGTGAAGAGGCAAGCATAAGGGACAACTTGAGTAACTAGTTCCATCTTACTATAAATGTCATCCCAAAAAGGCAAGTGGGATTTAAGTTTAGGGAGCAGACATCCTCATACTGCAGGGTGAGAAACTCTCAGAGAGGTCATTTGTCTTCCCATGAGTTCTTATTCATCCTATACCCAAAGGCAGGAAATGGGAAAGCTTCCCTCCCTCAACTTTCCTGCAGTTAAGAGCAACTCTAACATTCAAAGCATGAAGGTACATGGCTTCTATATAACATCAGTTATATTCACAGGCATAAGCGTAAATGCACACACTATGTAAAAAACATTCACAAGATAATATTATAGGAAACTGTGAGTTTTACCTCCCTTTTAAACTCTGTCTGTTAACTTCTGACTTCAGTGCAATATACTGATTTTTTTTTTTTTCTATTATGTTCTTCTATGACTGTTTGGGAATTTTGAGCTTTCATTTCTTAAATTTGTGTGTTATCAGTTTTCTCAGTAGGGTGATAGCTGCTGCCTTTCTAGCTATCTTTTAATGCAGAAATACAGGACAGAGAATCTTTCACTTAATCCTGCGGTATGACTGCGGATGTTGTGAATATATAATAACTTCCCCCTCCCCCTTTCCACTAGTAATCTTTTCTCCCCACATCCATCTTACACATTGACTTTCTTCACAGCAACTGTCCTTGATAACACTTAAAACGTGATTATATCTATTACCAATTTGGGTAAATTATTAAAATCAAAGCTAGCAGCAGGCTCTCTGACGTTAAATTTCAGGCTTACGCTACCAAAGAAGGACAAGCTGAGTGAGAAAAGAGCAGGTTGAAGGAAATGGGTAGAGTAGGGTTGGTTGTGGGGAATTATAAGTAGATGAAAAGAAAATTAATAAGAAAATAACTTCGAATTTTAGCTAGCATTACATATGCTTCTCTGTTAAGTTTCCAATAAATGGTATATTGTCACAACAAAGAGCACTGAGAGTGGAAAGAACTAAAGTTCAGTCTGTGCTGAGGCACTGAGGGTTAAGGAAAATTAGGAACTTTTTAACTTCTTTTTTCAACTTGTGCCTTTGCAGGAGCAGTCAGCTAATGTAGTCACTTCTTGCTTAAAAACAGCTTGCTGTTGCTGAGAGTATTCAGCAAGGAGTTTCTAACTGGATTCATAAAACAAGCAGTTATTGAATTCTATGAGATGAACGATGAAGATAAATTGGGATATGTCTAAATGAAATTAAAAATTATTACTTGTACAAAATTCAGAGTGTGGCTGGCTGTACCACCAAATCTGCGTTTAACATTGTTAGGAATTAAAGGTATGTAACTGATAAAGATGGATGTCTCACTTTCTTGGTCTCAACCTGCACCTTTTAAAATAAATATTATAATAATTGATCCCTGTGAATGATGTGCATGTGCTAAATGACGCTTGATGTATGGCATTAACTTCCTGCTTCTGGCACTGATGGATGAGCTTAGTCTTCCTATAATGAAAAGATGGTCAAACTTTCAATTACACATATCACACCTCCACAGACAAAGCATGATGAAAATAAATTTGATGCTATTCAGCTACCGCCATCCTAATGTTAGCAGAGACAAAAATAAAAAATAATAATTTTAAAAAAAGGTAAAAATAAAAGATTTAATCGAAATACTCTGGGAATGAAATTTTACGTTAACTTGTGAGTATATTATTCTGTGGCATTAAATGTGAAATGCACGCTGCTTTTTACTTCAGAGCATTTATTACATTACCTCCTCTGGGAGCAATTGTGCCATAAGTGACAGAGTCATAAAGCACTCTGGGGAAAAAGGAGGAAAAAATATCCTATTGTAGGAAAGGAAAATTCTTCATTTCTTCAGGCACATCTTGAGGAACAGCAGGAAATATCTGCCATACATTATTATGTGAAAAAGGGAAACAAACACTTGGAGACTCAGCTATTTTTTATTACTACGTGTTACTAATTATTCAAACATTTTAGAGGAAGATGATGCCATGTTTGTAGCAGTAGAATTTTTCGCACAGTGATGAGGGTCTTTCTATAAGTCTAGTCCTCATTTCCCCTTCAGCAAGTCATGCAAAACAGAAAATTCAAAGATAGTAACAGACATATACTTACTCAAGATTTTTTTCCAAATTAATGTCTTTAAAAATCAGTTTCTGCATGATGTTTCGTAAGTATTCCATTTACATCTAATGTAATCGTATTTAGTTCATTATCCTTAAAAATGTTTTGGGGATTATTGCAGGAGTTGTTCAAGTTAATTTGTGATTTGGATAACTTATTTTATCAGCCTAA
The DNA here is from genome assembly GCF_026119805.1 of Tympanuchus pallidicinctus. NCBI lineage: Eukaryota > Metazoa > Chordata > Aves > Galliformes > Phasianidae > Tympanuchus > Tympanuchus pallidicinctus. The sequence continues at coordinate 33,248,086 of NW_026294769.1, forward strand.
TAAAGACAGGAAAACTATTTTCAAGGTTCAATAAAACATTATAATTAGGTATCTAAGTTTTCCTTGCAGTCTGTTAAAATGACGTTGAAGTTTGGAGAGGTATTCTACTGAAAAAAATACAGGCAAACAGATAGAATAGAATTATTCTGGTCTCAATTGCCTGTATCACAAAAGGACAAATTTAATTCAAATGCTGTTTAGTGCCATCTGAGATGTTAGCAAACATGTTTTGAAACAACAAGGAACATTCTACTGAAGAACATAATACCTCAACTGACTGGAGCAGCCATTGCCATTCCTTCTCTTCCCTCAAATCACACAAAGGTCTGTTTCAGTTAAAAAATACTTCTTCACCTTGATTTGTACCTTTTTTTATTCTTAAATATTCACCACAGAGAATCACAAGCAAATAAGGAAAACAGCAAAATTTTTATAATTAATTCCAAACTGAGGGACTTTTACCAAATATCTTATTTTCTACAGTCTCTTTATGTTTCTCATTGGATTATTTTCAAGCCCTCCGAATGGATAAGTGCTTCTGTATTTTATTTATCCACAGTACTTCTTCAAAGTATTGGTTCTACACCTTTGTTAAGATCAGACTCCATTAATTAATAAAGAAATTAGACAATGAGCTAGCAATTAATTTTGAAATGAGATGAAATTAATTTCAGTTATTTACTATCCTATTCCTGACACAGATGAAGACCAGTACCAGATGTCCTTTTTTTGGATCCAGCTGTATGTGTGCTGGGTGTTGATACCTCCAGCTGCTTTTCACAGCTCACCAGATGATGAACGCCATTTGATCTGAAATGGTGTGTTTTGAGTACTCCTTCCATACCTTTCATAGAAGTTAGTATTTGGCAGAGTATCAGTAGTAAGAAACCAAATATCAATAACCGTCTCACATGACATATTCATTTGGAAATGAATATCAGTTTGCTGCATATCTTCTTTATTGTTAGAGTTTCTTGGGTAGAGGTTTTCATTAAGATGCCCACAAGAATTTCTTTTGGTTTGTAGTGATTAATATTAAACCCAGTAATGTAATGGATCTGAGCATTAAGAAATGTGAAGAGGTTGTCTTCTAAGATTGGTTTCCTCTCTACCCTCTTTTATACATGAAATGCAAGGTGGGTAAATTCTGTCTGAAGGGTTTAAAACCTGCACTAAAATCTGGCTCTATGTGGTGTGCAATATTTTGTCTGCCTTTTCTTTCCATATCTAGATATACTAATCAAGCTTGGGAAAATTAATAAGACACATCTAGACTTCTACAGAAGTTTCTGTTTATACACATCAAGTCAAAGCTCCTTTTTTAGCCTATGAATAATGAGCATCTGTTATATTTCATGTAAAATCGTGATTCAAAGAGTCAGTTCATGTTTAATTTATGCAAAATACCTCTATTACTTTTTATGAGTATTAAATCATGTAAGGTTAATTTCTGCATTTAGTTACACCCATATTAGTAAAAATATTGGATAGCACTCAGAAATCACAACTGCTTTTACCATTGCATAAGAATTCCTCATATGCCAAGAAGTGTACTTATTTTAATGTGTTACTCACTGGATCCTAGGTCTGACTGCCCTCTGCAACACGTATACTGTTTCTATCAGATTTGTCTTCAACATGACTAATAATTAAATTCTGTAAGGCATAATGATGAGAAAGTTTGACTTGGAACTGAGCAGGTCCTTAACTCAGGAGGACTGTTCCTTTCTTTTTAATGTGATATATTTTACATTTTCAATATGCTGTAAAATTTGTATTTTAAACATATTCTAATGTATGCACTACCAAAATTTACAATTTATTTATAAATAAAGTCATAACATTTATTAGAAATATCCAGATATCAGGGACATTATATTGTGTATCTGTATGTTTGTTCACCAACATAGTAACTATATAGTAAATCTGTTCTTGAAAGAATTGGTAAGCAATGTTAATCTGTTTAGCAAGTTCAGATACCTTATAAGGAAAAAAAAAAAAGCATATTTAATAGATTTTTAATCAATGTTTTTAATCAATTTTTAATCAATGACTATTTTTGATCTTTGATGTATAGTAATTAAATAATTATTGTTGCAACAGATGTTAAGATCAGACTAGAAAAGGTTAAAGCTAATGTCCATGGGAATGAAAATTTGATCAGATCTTGAATTTAAAAAGCATAAATAAATATCTAAAATAATACCTTTTTACAAAGGCTGTGAAATCTGTCTGGTGGAATATTTTTATGATATCTGACATTTCTAAACACATTGTAACCTCCCTAATGTCAAGGAAATATAATATATTGAAGAATAAAACTACTAAAAAATTTTAGTCTTTCAGGAAGAATAATATTGAATGGTAATCTGCTCAGCAGTGGTACAGCTGTCAAAATGATTTGAAGAAAGTAGAGAATTACTGAGGTTAAGCAAGTATCTATCGCTTCAAGTGTATTTTAGCAAAGATAATATCCAATAAAAATATACATTTGACCTTTTAAATATACTAAGCCACTCCAATAAGTATTGCATTTCAGTGTAGTCCTATAACCACAGCACAAGAGGAGAGAGTAGTTTTATGTTTGGCAGTCATATTGACAATGAAGAGGTTAAACACTAGAAAACACACTTGGTAAGATGTTGTTTATGTACACTGTACAAAAAAAGTGAAGGAAAATACAGGGTTTGCTTTGTATTTCTATAAGTGCAGGCCGAGATGGTTTATACTTAATCCATTAATTGAAGTGGTAATGTATGTGAAACAAAGATCACAGTCCTGTGGTAAGAGTGTGTAAAACCTCAAATCAAAACAAATAATGAAAGGCCCTAGCATAAAGCCTGCTTGTAAACGTAATATGGCTGCCAAAAATACTCCATTCATGTAGGCTACCTAGATATGGACTGACACACTGATTGACAGAAAACAGAGTTGTACAAAGGCAAAAGAGAAGGTAGGTAAATGAACCAGTGCCTACCATGTGATGAGCCTTGTGAGGAAGAGCAGTCTCTCTCCCCTTGCAGATGTGCAGGAAGTCATGTAGCTTCATTTCTTAGTGTTAGTGAGCATGAGAGTGCTAGACATTGTGCTGTGAAAGCTGATGGAAGCTGAAATATTACTTACAGGAGTACATTACTTTTTACTTCAGTTTGTCAACTATTATGCTACTATTAGATACCTCTTTTGAGACAGGGAACTGTTTTCTGAGTTTGGAAGACCTAAAACATCAAAGTTATGACTGAAAAATACAGGCTTAAATGGATTAAATGCAGTCCTGTCAGGGAATCTGAAATCAAGCCTGAGGCTAGTGTCTTAAGTGTAGGATTTGATCTACAGCACCTGTTTTATAATTACCATGAAGAAGGGCTTCTGACCCAGGAACATTCTTCTTGCAAGCCTTTTACTTATGGAAAGAAAGTAAATATTAATACTTTGCACTTTTTAAAAACAGTGATAAATAATAGATAAATTGTGATTTGAATTTAGTAATAATGAATTATCCACATAAAAGTGAATTTTACACTCACACAAATAAAACAAAAATAACAAAGTGTTTCTAGAGGATTAATAATGAGTTAATAATGTACACAATTACACAATATAATTAACATGAGGGAAAAGTTATGGAAAATAATTTGAAAAATTTCTTCAGTAAGAAACGTGTACTTGGAAATGCACTCTAGAGATGATTCAGTGCGATGTGGAAACACTCAATTTAGTTCATATGTTTTAGGGAAAGTGTTATATTTAAAGAAGAAAAATATATTTCATTTAGACCAAACATTGAGACGCAATTCTGATTTTGGTGATGCTCAGATGCATTGACCAAAGTTGCTGGGGGAGGATAATCCTTTTATTTATGTACCTATAGTGTTTTTCAGAAACTATAGTAAATGAGGGCAGGTCATTTCTTGTCATTATTTGAGGACAGAGTGAATTTTACCTTTATGAAGAGAGGAAGACAGTCACTTTTTGATAGCAATTCTCCTTTTTCATTTGCAGTGGAGCTTTGTAAGAGGTGCAATCCATTTAGGAAAAGGTTATAAGATTGAAATAAGTTGTGATGGACAAATGTATGTTACATGATGGTTCATTTCATGGAGTACATACTATCCTCCCAACAATTGCTTATATTGTAACAGGGCACTCTACAGTGATTTGCCAAATCAGTGAGATGAACTGCTGACATGTGAGAGCTACAGCGTGCAGAAACTTAGTATGCTGTGATTTACAGGGTCATTATAAATCTCAGATACACTGAATGGCAAAAATATCCCGGGCTTAAAAAGCGTGAGGTATACAGGGGAAGCCTACTCCTTAGATCTGATCCTCTCTCATGGGAGCAATATGGCCAAGATACAACTTATTCACGTATAAGTGCAAGCCCTGACCACAATCTTCTTTTCAGAATTTCCAACATTATTGGCAGTGTTACCAAGTTTTTTCTTCAAAGATAGCAAAATGACCATAATCCTTGCTTTACAGATTTTGAGAAGTGTTGACTCTCATATCGCCACAGTACTATAATTTCTCAAGCAGCAAATTACAAGACTAAATGAGCCATGTAGTCCCATGGTAAATTTACTAGAAAATTCTGTCATACTATCCTGTGTATGCATTTCTAAAACTCTGCTCTGTTCGAGGATTTTAGAAGCTGGATCCTGAGTATTGGAAGTCTGGACTGTCTTGCTTGACAGTGCAACAATACAGAAAGGGAAAAAAAGAATAGCAGAGGTTTATCACTGACAACATTTTATGGCTATGGATAGGTTGACACCAAATTATAATGCAGGGTAATCCTTTCAAAATGACAGAATATCTAACTGACAAGAGAATGACTCGATGAATATGGGAAGTCTAAGGTGGCCATAGTTTTCTTAAAGATTGCATGCTATCAAGTGATGAATGTAGCTGGAAAAAAAAGAAAAGATCAGTGCGTTTGCACAAACTTTAATCTGCCCCAAGATAGATGAAATGTAAGAGTACAATCAATATATCTTTGGGGTAAAATGATGCTAAGCATTTAATAGGCTAAAATATGGAAGCCATAGTTGTACAGAGAAAAATAAGTTTTCCTCACTGTCTCTCTGGGATTATATATTAGATGTCAAACATAAACATAAGGGGGTGAAATTGTGTGAGGCTGTAAATGTACTGTTTACTACTACTAAAACAAATACCGTGGAGATATGGAAAAATTATTCAAGTTCATTGTGGGAGAGCCGGACTAGATGTCTGGCCTCTGGCATTCCCTTCCAATTCAGGAGATTCTATGATTCTAAAACTTGCTGTAGGATATAAGAATATTCCTCTTAATGTAAAGTGATAAAATAGGCCCATATAATGGGCAGATTTTATCCTGAGGTTCTGTTGAGAAGTTCCAAACATAATTCCAGAATATAATATTTACAAGACACAACAGAGAAACTAGGCTGGTTATTTAAGCCCTATGATAGGTGTGCAGTATGTTTTTCAGATTCTTTTCTATTTCAGTAGTATCAGTTTGAACTCTGGTCCATCTTTGTATGATATGCTGAATGTTTAATAAACCCAACTATTATTAAACAAGCAAACTTAAAATTCCCTTTTTCTTCAATTAATAAAAAATGAATGATCAAATAACAAAAACAATCAAACAAACAAAAATGACTTGTAACAGCTGATTGTTCTAATGCTAGCCCACTGCAGCCTATAGGAAATACTTGATGCTGAATACTGGTACAGGAAATATTGAATCTTATTTACTCATCTCTCCTATTTTTTACATATGGCTGTCTTAATTCTGCATGAGCATGAAGATGATTGATTTCTTCTGTCATAATTAGAAGGAGATTGTAGAAATATTTAGTTATGTCTCTATGCTTTGTCTTATGCTCCAGAAAAGTTTGCTGAGATCTAGACTGAATCTCTCATGAAGCTTCGTTCTGTAACAGCCAAGAAAAGGTATGATAGAGTCATCTAAATGGTGAATACTGAGTATACCATTGTGCTGCTATCAGATGATGAGACTGGACACTGTAGGCTGAGGCAATAAATAGACATTGGATAAGCCATACATTTTTACAGTAGCTGAAAGGAGAAAAAATACCATTGGCATAGTTGTTCATAGCTTTAATTCAGAAAAAAAAGACATAAGTAAAATGTCTATTTTTCTTTATTTGTTTTTTGTTTGTTTGTTTGTTTGTTTGTTTTGGCTAATCTTAGATTACACCCATATTGGAAAAAAAAAATTACTTATTTCTAATCTGTTTCTGGAACTGCTTGATGTCATCCTCAGGGCAAATAGCATGAAAGTTTGTCATTTTCTAAGAAATACAAAACATTACAAAAACTTCATTGCACTTTAGAACTTCCTGAAGGGAGATTGTGATGAAAAAGGGTCTGGCCTCTTCTCCCAGGCAAATAGTAGGACCTGAGGAAATGGCCAGAAGTTGTACCAGAGGAGGTTTAGGTTGAACATTAGGAGAAACTTTTTCTCTCAGAGGGTGGTCAGGCACTGGAATGGCTGCCCAGGGAGGTGGTAGAGTCGCCATCCCTGGCAGTGTTCAAGAGGCGCCTGGATGAGGAGCTACCAGATATGGTTTAGTAGCTTGTGGTACTGGGAGTGGGAGGGTGGTTGGAGTAGGTGATCTTGCAGGTCGTTTCCAACCTTGTGATTCTATGATTCTATGATTCGTTTAGCATGTGAATGGATGAATGTGATTTGTGCTTTACTGACATGGCTAGGGAAATGTAAGAACTGACTGAAGTAACTGATTTGTGATTCTGGCACTTGTAAGTTTGCCCTTTACTCATGACTCTGGGTCTATGGGACACTAATAGAGCTTCTATTTTTTTCATGCCTATTCTCATACATCTAGTAGGTCCATAATTATCTTTAAAACACATTCTGCTTCTTCAGATGTTCTTGAAATTGGCAGAACTAGACACGTGACACGTGCATAGTAAGTAATTATCATATGCACATTTTATCCTGTAGGAAACTAAACTGAAAAGCAAAAGGGTTATAAAAGTGGAAAATATCTGGCAAAGACAGTGGGTTGAGATTGAATGGAATTAACACGCCTATGAGTAGGAGGAAATTTGTACTACCAGTACATATTTGCCTTTTGATAGCTATGCAGTCATTTCAGTCTGTACATCTGGATATGTCTTTCAGATGCTCAACCTCATTAAAAGCTTCTCTTTAAAAAATGACTTGCTCTTCCTGTGGCATTATCTTTCCTGTAATAGAATTAGAATTAAAGGAGCAGCCTTCATTATTTCCATCTGCCTTTTGGAGAATTTATTCATATTTTTCAGTTTTCTAATTCTATTTACAGTGAACTTGAGTGATAGAACCTCCATAATTTCCTTGGAAAGAATATTACATTCTCCAAATGACTTACATCCAAAAAACATCCACTGATGCACTCATTTCCTGTTCTGACAGAATCATAGAATCATTTGAGCTAGAAGGGATTTTTGAAGGTCATGTAGTTCAACTTCCCTGCAATGAACACATAGACACATACAGCTTCATCAGATTGCTTTGAGCCTCATCCAATTTGACCTTGAGTGTCCCCAGAGATGGAGCATCTACCACCTCTCTGGGCAACCTGTCTCAGTCCCTCATCACTTGTGTCACCTGCTTCCCTTTTGTATTCTGAGTTTGTCCCCTTACCCTCACCTGCAGATACTGGTGCCTGGACAGCCATGCAAAAGGTGCCATCCTTCTCAGCAAAGGAACAACCCAACATTATATAGAGCTATGTGACAGAAATTTTGCAGCTCCAGAAATGCCTGGTAAGGGCATGATAGCCATTAATCAAAAAGAAAAAGCACACAATCTTGACAGGAGTTCTTTAGTATGTCCTTGGCAAATATTTGCAAAAAATTACTTTTTTTTTTTTTTTTTTTTTTTTTTTGGTATGTTAGTCCCAACTATGTCATGAGAGCAGTTTTATCTGTCAGTTGAGCTTATAAAAGGCTATTCCTCATCTTGTAACATAGGGCATAGTAAAACAAACACAGTTTTTCCTATACTACATTATACAGCTCATTAAAAGACAGATGCTGTCTTTAGCTGTGAATCCATACTGACCTCTCTAATATTACCCAAAGTAGAACTCCATTTGGGATCTTGGCAGAGCACAGAACCTAACAGGACTCAAAACTGCTTTTGGGGAGATGAAGAAATGAAACTTGTAGGTAAGAATTTTAGAGGAATTGACAGCTATGAGTTGAGTAGTCTCTCCATGCAGCTACTTAACATGACTCAGGAGCAGTCAATGTTCATTCTATGCACATTTTAACTGCACATTAATACATTTGTTGAGTTGGCAAAGTTTATTTTATTTTTGTTCTTCTGAATCTCAAGCTCTTAGCTTCTGCAGCCATCCTTACTGCACTATATCTGAAAACAGAAAAAAAATCCTCATGATCAAAATTATGTTCAGACTGGACTCTGTCATGAATGCCAATATCCTTTTTGGGAAAAAACAGACCAGCAAGGAGAGGTGGTAGTATTGCTCTTTATGTAAGAGAACAACTGGAATGCATCGAGATCCACCTAGGAATGAATTCTCACCTAGGGTGTGAATTAAGGTGCTGACTAATAGGGGGGCCACTTGATCAGGAAGAGGAAGTTGATGTAGTCTTCTACAGACAGCTGGAAGTAGTTTCACAATCAGAGGCACTGGTTCTCATAAAACGATGGGCCTGCTGCTGAATGTTGTGGTGCCCTGGTACCTGAAAAGGTGAAGTTACTGGATGCCTTCTTTGCTTCAATCTTTACTGCTTAGACTGCTTCGTGGAAATTCTAGACTCTGAAAGTAAGAGAGACAGTCTAGGGCAAAGTAGACTTCCCCTTGGTTGAAGAAGATCTGTTCAGAGATCGTGTAAGCAAACAGAAATCTGACACACAGAAATCCATGGGCCCTGATAGGATGCAACCCATAAGTGCTGAGGGGGCTGGCAGAAATGAATGCCAAGCTGCTGTCTTTATCATCTTTGAAAATCATGGAGTATGGAAGATGAAGACTGGAGGAAAGTGAATGCACTGAAATCTTCAAAAAGTGCAAGAAGGAGGACCTGGACAACTACGGGTCAGTCAGTCTGCCCTCCATCCCTGGGAACATGATGAAGTAGTTTATTCTGGATGTCATCTCCAAGCTAGCAAAGAGAAAAAGGTTACCAGGAGTAGTCAACATGAATTCATCAAGGGGAAATTATGCTTGATCTATGTGGTCAGGAGGGAAGTGATCGTGGCTGTAGAAGGAAGAGATGCCATTCAGAGGGACCTCCACAGGCTTGAAAGGTGGGGCCGGGTGAACATAACGAGGTTCAACATGGCAAAGTGCAAGGTTTTGCACTTGGGCAGGAGGAATCCCAGGCATCCATACTGACTGGAAGGAGTGGTCCTTGAGAGCAGCCCTGCAGAAAAGGACCTGGAGGTCTTGATAGATGAAAAGTTCAACATGAGCCAGCAGGGTGCCCTTGCAGTTCAGAAAACAAATGGTATCCTGGGCTCCATCAGAAGAGAGGTGGCCAGCAGGGATAGGGAGGTGATTGTCCCCCTCTATTCTGCTCTTGTGAGGCCCCATCTGGAGTACTGTGTCCAGTCTGGAGCCCCCAGTATAAGAAAGACAGAGAGCTGTTGGAGAGGGTCCAGAGGAGAACTGCAAAGATGATCAGGGGACTGGACCACTTCCGCTACGAAGACAGGCTGAGGGAGCCAGGCCTGAATAGCCTGGAAAAAAGAAGGCTGCGGGGTGACCTCACTGCAGCCTTTCAGTACCTAAAGGAAACCTAAAGTTCAGTACCTCAAGGTTAGGAGGGGAATCAACTCTTTGAAAGGGTTGATAACTGCAGGACAAAGGGAAATGGTTTTAAGTTGAGGGAGGGAAGATTTAGATTGGCTGTCAGGGGGAAGTTCTTTACAGAGAGAGTGGTGAAGTGCTGGAACAGGCTGCCCAGGGAGATTGTGCATGCCCCGTCCCTACAGGTGTTCAAGGCCAGATTGGATGGGGCCCTAGACAGCCTGGTTTAGTATTAAATGTGGAGGTTGGTGACCCTGCATGTGGCAGTGGGGTTGGAGCTTCATGATTCTTGAGGTTCCTTCTAACCCTGGCCATTCTGTGATTCTGTTATTCTGTGATATGTGGTATCCTTCCATGTTGTTATGACCAAATGGATAGATGAGGGAAAGCAGTGGATATTGTCTATCTTGGCTTCACCAAGAGTTTTCACATTGTATCCCATAACATCCTCATAGGTAAGCTTAGAAAGTGTGGGATAGATGAGTGGACAATGAGATGAATTGAGAACTGGCTGACTGGCAGAGCTCAAAAGCTCTGAGGGCTGTGATCAGAGGCACAGAGTCTACTTGGAAGCCTGTAGCTGGTGATGTTCCCCAGGGGTTGATCTGGGTCCAGCGCTGTTCAACAACTTAATTGTTAGGTGGATGAAAGGACAGAATGCACCTTGAGCAAGTTTGCTGATTCTGGGAGGGGTGGCTGACACACCAGGAGACTGTGCAGGCATTCAACAAGGTCTGGACAGGCTGGAGAGCTGGGAGGAGAAATATGTTATGATTTTCAACAGGGGTGATGCAGAGTCCTACATCTGGAGAGGAACAATTACATGCATCTGTGAAGGTTAGGGGCTGATCTGCTGGAAAGGAGCTCTGAAGAGAAGGACCTGCATGTCCAGGTGGACAACAGTTTGGCCACGAGCCAGCACTGTGCCCTGTGGCCAGGAATTTCGGTGGAAACCTGGGCTACATTAAAAAGGGCATGATCAACAGGTCGAGGGCGGCGATCCTTCCAATCTTCTCTGCTCAGGTGAGGACACAGAGCAGAATACAGCGTTCAGTTCTGGGCTTCTCAGTTCAATAAAGACAGGGAACTTTGAGAGAGAGACCAGTGGAGGGCCAAAAAGACCACTTCCCTATGAGAAAAGGCTGAGAGACCTGAGGCTGTTCAGCCTGGAGAAAACTGAGACACTTATAAATATCTAAAGGGTGAGAGATAAATGAATGGGGCCAGGCTCTTTTTAACAATGCTAAGTGATAGGACAAAGGGCAGTGAGCACAGATGTAAACACAGGAAGTTTCATATGATCATGGGGAAAACGTTCTTTACTTTGAGAGTGACAGAGTCCTGGAACAAGCGCCTTCCAGTGTTAAGTACTCTGGAAACCTGACTTGTTAATTTCCACCAAATAGGGAAAAATACTCTGACCTTGTGGCAGAAGATGCATGAAAAAAATATTAACATAAATAACTGGCAATGATGTGTGGAACTGAAAATGAGCTCTTCTATTATAAGATATCTGGCAGGGGCAGTGTTGTCATTCCTAACTGCAGTAATGCAAATAGGTTGCTCCGAAAGTAATGCCTCTTGTATATTTTTATGAAAAGAACAATAGGTACAAAGAGCATAATAGCACTATTTGATAGAGCATATTCTTAGCTACAACAATATTTTTTCAGCATTTTTCACTATTAGCTATTCATTTTTAACAGCAATGAACAAGAGTCCACATGCTGCACTTGTAAAAATCACAGTGAGGTGATGGATGATGCATTTCAGCAGTGGTGAAAGTGACATGAGCGGTTCATGCTACAGGCATTGCACATGTTCAGTACTCTAGGAAGACTGCAGCACCATACTACGTGACTCAGAAAGGATGGCACACTAATATCTTCCATTCCAATGTTAGTACGCTCTCTACCTTTTTTTTTTTTTTTTTAAACAGTAAAAACTTGTCAACAACACTACTTAACAAGGACAAAACTTTTGGAGTTGAACACTTGAGCACTGCCAGATGTTTACAGTAATTCATATAAAACATGCTGAGTATTTTCCAAAGTGAAAATTTCTTATATACTAAGATAATAAGACATAACAAAAATGATTATGTTGATAGGAATTTGAAAAAGAGGCATGAAAGTTGCATTAATTTCAGAAGTTAAAAATAATTCATAATATTATTTTGGAGATTGCAGCTTTGCATCAAACTCTGGATAAGGTAGTCATGTCTGTAAATTATGGTCATTGCATGCAAACAATAGCTTCATTTATTGGACTGCTGTACATGTGCTTACAGTGCTTGTAATTGAGGATGATTATGGTTAATGATTCTACTAATGTGTACTTTCAAACCAGCAGGACAGTGTAATTTGCATCAAACCTATTCAGTATCTCTTCAGGCATTTTGCCTAGTTTAATCTTAATCCAGCACTTGCTGAAGTGGAAACCTCTGGAAACCTCACAGCTGGCTGAAATAGGAGATTTCATGATACTTTCACAGTGCACTCAACAGGAATTAAAGTTTCTGCAGTCTTCTTATCATCTAGACAGCTCCTAGTCTGTCATACTTTAATATGACAAGGCCAAGGTCATGTGTAAAGGAAACAGTTGTACTTGCTATGACAAAAAAGTAAAGAAAACATCTGTTTAGGAATAATTAACAATGTATTCAACAAGAAAAAGAAAGTGTTCCTAAGAGAATGGATTTGGATTTCTAATATTTTTGGTATAAGAAAACAAAGCCCAAAGTCAGCTACTACTTACAAAAGGTAAGAATAACTTGTTGGGGTGCTTTAATGCATGTATTTAAGCAAAAGAACTTCTTCATCTTAGACTTTAAATGAGGGAAAAATCAAACCAGAGCAAATAGAATACAATCAACTTTGAAGGAAATAATTTAATAATTATGTCATTAGTAAAACAAACAAGCAAACAAACCTTCCTTAAATTTATGTCTTAGTTATTTTCTTCCTCCCTTCATCCCTTCCTTTCTTCTTTCCATTTTTTTTTTTTTTTTTTTTTTTTCCCCTTTAGTTTACCAAAAAGTTTAAAACCTTAAAGGCATCTCTAGGAAGTTTCATGGTAATATGGGAAAATCCAGAAGGTCTTAGCTGTTGGTTATAGATGAGGAACAGAGAAATTAGAGCCATGTCAAAGAACAGAAAAACAAGCAAGGTTAAAAAAGCATTTCCACTTAACTGAGGATATAGTTCTTTTTCTGTGTAATTCTTATTTGCAGATTATATTCCTACACTTTCTGACTTCAACAGATGTCATTATTATGCCCATGTCTCATTTTCAGGCTTTTTTTAAATTATTTTTAAGTGGTCCCTTCTATACTTTTTAATTGGTGATGACAGTCAATAATCTTACAGTAAATAAAAACAATTTACAGGACTGCATTGTCTTGCCTCTAACGTACCACCTGCTATTATTTAGATACATATTCATTGAAATGTTGACTTTTAATTTGGAAAGTTATCTGAATATGTCTGCAGACCTACCAAATTGCTTGGTATCTGTGATTACATAACTTTTCTTGTCTTCTCTGCTTTGGTATAGTTGTTTGATGTCACTTTTGCTCTTTTGTGCTAAACTTTGTAGACCTGTGTGTGCCTTAAGCATGATGATTTTCAATTATAGGTATGAAGAAGAATGCACAAAACTATTCTTTTAGGTTATACCACATTTGTAAGACTTCCAAGAGATGCCAGGCTGCTATGACCTCAAGATTGTAGGGTAGAATAATGCATATTCACATAATGCTTTCTGTCTCAATAGGAAATACATTCTCTTTGCTTTCCTGCTATCCACTTTGAGACTGAGTAAACTATACCTCACTTATACAATTGAAACTACAATTAGCTGTCTTTAATTGTCCTGCTATCTTATCCCTAAGGGAAAAATTAAAATGCTCTCAGAAGTCTATACTTAATATTTCAAATTTGAATAAATAGAATATTCCCAGGCACAGAAATCTTTTCCTTCTGTTGAAATTTAAAGCGGACTGTAAAGGGAAAGAAAAACCTAAACCTTGAAATAAAATGAGAAACCTATTACCATGGGAGTGCCTAGCATAAACATAACCATCTGAGGTAGCTTTTTCTTAAACAGCTTGCTGTCTTGTCAAAGAGAAATTAATGAAATATCACAAAGACTAAATTCCTCATACATTTTCATAGTTGCAGCTGTAGTTTTCAAGGGTTCTGTTTCAAAAAGGGAAACAAGTCAAAAATGCTTATGTTTAAAAATATACAATGATTCTACAACACAGGAGGAGCTCACGTTTTTGAGCAATGCTGTTGTTTTGCAATCCAGTACCAGGAAATTCTTTTTATTCACTAGATTATAATTTAAAAAGCTATATTTATTTTCTGGGAAAGAAACAGCTTTTTCTGATCTAAGTAAGATGTTATGTTGTTATTGGAAAATATTAGGAGGGTTTGGGAAGAAAGTTGAACCTTTTTTTTTAAACCTCAGAGGACAGGAGCCATGGTGAGTAGCAGTTGTAAGTTAACAGAATGGAACAAGAGGTGGAGTAAATTAATAATTTCATTCATGTCAGCAAGCCTAGGAAACTTTAAAAAAAAGTTACTGCATTTTAAGTGTACTTCAGATATTTCTATTTATGCTTAAATTTGTAAACCATATATAAATATAAATAACATATATAAAATACATATAACTAATATTGAGATTCTCCTTTCTATAGCAACTCAGTTTCCAACAAGCCTACTTCAGAGGACTGATCACTAAAATTGTGTAACTGAGCAAAATTTCAGAATTGGCAAAACTTCTCCTGAAAGATTTGGATATATAAACCTCACTGTGCACATGTAACTATGAATTTAGTCTACCTCTGACTTATATATCATAAAAAATATGATGGATATACTCATTGGTTTATTTTTCCTGCAACACTTTACAACTTACTGAATACAAGCAGGAAAATCACATAAAGTTGTATAAAGGATTTTTTTTTGTTTGTTTCTTTGTTTTGATTTTTTGTCTTTAGCAGCTTATGTACTGAAGGCTGAACATTGTGGTTGCACTTTGCTTTTTACCATGTGACAAAAATTGTGATTTGAAGAAAAAACTTATGATTCATGAAAACTACTGGCTGAATTGCTCCACGGAAAATTAAATTCAGCTAGAGAGTCCAATCAATGGGTCATTATATAATTAAACTTCAAGAACTTCTCCAGGTATGATCAAAATCAAAACACATCAGATCTTACATGAAACTTAACATGGCCAAATTTCAGGCAATTGGACAAGAAAGTCTGAACAAAACCCTATCACAACATGCCATGTGGAAAATAGATACAATTAATAAACAAATTTATGTAAATGTTCCATTGAAAAAAAAGTATGTGAAATAATTTAACAGTCATTATTGACATAAGATAGTACCTGCAAAGTATATCCAAATATATTTTAATTATTCTGTCATCACCTTTCACAAGTAATTTCAACAGTTTTTTCTATGACTGAGTAATTTCATAGAGCAACTATTTCAGTCTCCCTTCCAGCTACAAAAAACACTTACTCAGCAACTGCCCAATTGTGAGGCATTGACACTGCAGGCATTGGTACAATTGCTAACATTTATTTTGTAGATCTCATATGTGAGGATGTATAAACTTCTTTTACATGCAAGGGTTCTTCTGGCTGATGTTTAACATTTCTTAATATTCCTGGAACTTCAGAAAAAGGAAGACTGCATTATTGTTTTCAGAATTTTCTATATTTCAATATATGACAATACAAAACCAGGTTATCTGACTCTTCATCCTCATCTTATGCTCAAGTGAAACAATATTTTGTGCTTTAAGATAAAACGCTCATCTGTAATTCATTCTTGTGACTGACAAAAAAAAAAAAAGCTATTGCAAAATAAACCTTTATGCAACTGCACATAAAACTATTTATAGAAAGAGAAATAAATTATAAACATAGGGAGAATACTAAGAACTTCAGGCAATGTCTTCCAAGAATGATTGTTTATTAGAATAGGTATTAGGTACTGACTATTTTATCACATTCATTAGAATATCACTTGAAAGTAGATTATTCATTAGGTTTTACTCTTGTAAGCTAGGTTTTATTCTTTTAAGCTTGTGCCTTCCCATAATAGATTCCAAACTTCTCAATGCACTGTCTTCACTCCTGGAATTTGAAATCTACTTCTTTATGGGCCAGTCTTTTATAAGTTTGTGCAGTGTTAGCAGAGCTAGAATTTTACAACTAGTTGAACCAGACTGACTATATGAAAAGCAATTTCAGGCCATTAGATAAGATAATGATCTCAGTAAAGGGACTAAGCAAGCTGAGCCTTTGGGTTTTGCAGCTTTAAAAATGCAAGATCATCCACTTGTGTTGTTTTGAATAGGATTTAATTTCTGATTTTACAAGTTGCAGAGTTTGAATTCCAAGGGTATTCATCCAGTGTACTTGAGATGCTAGACTTTATATAGAGCTTATCGTGGCCATGCATGCAGAAAAAATGCATTAGGGACTATGAAATTATTGAAGTCAGAGAACAGATCTAAGAACAAATTGAGTAAAAAAATGTGTAATTTAGAAAGAAGCTTCTATCTTCTACATATTTAAGATATAGGCAAGATATAGACAACAAAAAATTGTTACACATTTTAAACCATTCTTGAGTTTGCGCTGCTGTAAAACATCAAAGTTTTGTTACTTGGTGTACTTTACTATTTCAGAGTGGT
The DNA here is from genome assembly GCF_026119805.1 of Tympanuchus pallidicinctus. NCBI lineage: Eukaryota > Metazoa > Chordata > Aves > Galliformes > Phasianidae > Tympanuchus > Tympanuchus pallidicinctus. The sequence continues at coordinate 33,264,611 of NW_026294769.1, forward strand.
GTAGTATAAAGGTAATGTAATATCACCACAGAATATCAAATTCTAAAGATTCTATCAGGATGACACTGAAACTCCAATGCAGTTGCTTTATTATTACAGAGGTTACATTATGCTTTATTGAGAATCAGCATTTCCTCTTTCATAAAAATAAAAAAAATAAAAAAATTCCTTGGGTATTCTGTGTTCTTATAAGCCTGAGGTAGCAGCCATATTACAACAATCTCATTAAATATAGAATAAGACTAAACAGCAGACACATTTTCCTATTAGCATATTATTCTCTTTTCTTTCACAGCCAGCTGGTAACCTTTTATTTCCTGACATCTACTACAGGGGCAAACTGTAGAGAGTTGCTCTCTAATTGACACTGAATCCTGAGCTGTGTTTTCTTTCAGTAGATAGGAATCAGAAAAGAAGACTTTTTTCTGATACCACAAGCTGCTTTATTAAAGTGAGTGTTAGTAGGGGTTCTGATTTTAATCTGTACTGGAGGCGATCACATCATAAATGCAAATTACAATAATTTCTCCACTTTTTTCACTCCCATATATATAAGTTTTTCTCTCAATCTGAGAAGCACTTCTATTTGTGGGAGTTATGGCAACTCTTTCTGTGTGCCAGAGTTTTTTTTCTAATAACTCTTTTTACGGAGTAAATTTCTGGTTCATGCAAGATATGACCTGGATGAAATGTGTCACATACAGTAATGTTGTCTAAATGTATGTATATGTGTATAGCTGTCTATGAAAACTGATGTATTCAGAAGAGCTGTAGTTTCCAGGGCTACAGATTATTTTAGAAGTCTAGGCCTCCAACTTCATATAAACGTTTTTTTTTTCCCCCCAAACATTTGAAGAACAATAAAGAATAAACAAAACAAGAAAAAACTGAACCAGAAAGAATCTGAAGTTACTTATTATTACCATAAGAAACGATTTTTTTTTTTTTTTTTCTGTCTATTCTTTGCTTTAAGAGTTAAAAATCATCAGAACGTTTGGAAATATTCCTTTTACATATAAAATATCCTCATACATAATAGAAATCATATAGTAATTGTTACTGGTTTGTTTGTATTTTTTACTTTTGTATAGAATATAACAGATGGAAGATTGAGAAATATCAGGACTCTGGCTATGCGCTACTGATACAGAGGTCTTTTGATATAACCCAATGATCCCCAGCTCTTCCCAAGCTCAAAGAAAATGCAAAATTGGCCACAGAAGGTCTGACCTTACATCATGGGTCTTTGCATTATGGAATTCAATAGTAAGCCTAAAATTGCTCTACAAAAACTAGCCTATATCATTCAGTCCATAAGGTAAGATTCAGGAGATGTAGAAGTAAAGTTGTCTATCCTAGCTGATATACCAGAAATGAGGCATCTATGTTTTGTCTTATTCACCTTAGGATGGGATGAGGAAAGAACTACAACCATGTAACTTACTTTCTGCTCTCTGTTGTGGGATTCAGGTACAGTGTATCCAACACGCCAAACAAGCTATCTGAGTCCAATGTGACTACACTGTGCTTTGGCACTGCAAAAGTATCCTATAGCTGCTTCCTTCAGGCTTCCTTATGTCTGTGAAAGTATGTACGAAATAGCCACTGACAGCAAGGGCTAGATGCTTAATTATGTCATTTGTACAAGTAGGATTAGTGCTGTTCTCACTCATTGCTTTCCACCTCCTCTCCCTCTGCTAATACAATAATGTCCATAATAAAAATGTCCATAAAAATAATGCACCTCGAGGTTATTTTCATTCTCATGAATTGAACAGGAAATAAGTTGTTGGCACGTGCTGGTCGGTCTTCCGGTGCTTCTACATGATAGGACAGGAAAGTATAAACACACCCATTAAGGCACTGTAGCATTAAGGTTTGTTTTCTTAAAAAGAAAGAAAGAAACAAACAAAAACAACTAAATTCTGCAAGTTAAAAATAAAAGTAATAAATTTTTTAGGAGCCACAGTAAAAGTTTTTATTTTTGATTTTCATTATTCTCCTTTATCATTTTTCTCTTTAAAATGTTAGTTTTAGTAATGATATTTGTTAGATAAATGTAGGGAAACTGTTAGGTAAGAGCTTGAACGAGTGCTCAAATTGTTTGCACCTGTGCTCCCCATGTGACCAGAAGGGGTGGACCCAGGACAAGAGTCACCCTGGGCTCATATAAGAGCCAGTCACCGGAGAGAAGGAGTGCTGTGTGACCAGAAAGATCCTTTCTGTATTGGGTGAGTCTAGCTTTTCTTTCTGCATATAACTATTGGCCTGCCTGTGAGTACTTTGCCTAATATAACCAGGTTAAAAGCAATTTTACTTCTTTGTGAACAGAACAATTAAAGACTATTTACTTATCAAAATTTTTTAAATAATTGCTGAACTTTTTTCATGTGAATGCTTTTTTCAGTAGAACAGTCTGAGTGAGTTTGGAGGGTGAAATTAATCTATAGCCTGAAAATGTATCCATTACAAGTAAATTGAAATCAAGTCTGATAACTTTCGCTCTGGAAACTGAGCTTCAATCTTACATCAGTTTTTCTAGAGCCTATTTTTTTAATGTGCCTGTCATAAAGACGTATAGACTTTTTTTTTTTTTTTCTCTGGGGAGAAGCCTAGGATTAGAAAAGTATTACTTCTGAAATTTACATAGGGGAAAAGTCGAGAAAAAAATAGCTCTATATTATCCATAGAAAATTCAACTTAACATTGCCAACTTTACAGAAATTCTATGACTATAGGAAGTGGCAAAAACTCAGACAAAAGTTGATATTGTTACTTTTCTGTAGGCTTTTGAATATGATTATGGTATAATTCCATTACAATACATTTTTATGACAGCTTGACCTAGAAGGCTTTATATCTCTGTTTGTATTTTAATGTCTCTGTGAACTAATTGAAATCATAATGGCACTGCTGTTTATGAAAACGTGCCTGTATGGTAAAAGTAAGAGATGTACCAATGATAATGGTCTGATGTAATGTTTTTTTTTGTGTTTTTTTTTTGTTTTTTTTTTTTTTTAATGAATTCTGTGTATTTATTTCTTATTTTCCCTTAATCTGGTAGACTCTGGCATTAAGTATGCTATTAATTCCTTAAGATGGAAGCTCTCCTTCTGTTATAGTATAGTAGCGTATGTATACTGCTTAGCACAATAGGGTATTTGGCAAAGGCTCCTAGACACAATAGTATTGGTAAATACTACGTCATTCTCTGCCTTTAAAGTGTAAGAAAACTCATACAAGGTATTTTATTAGTTACTGCTCAGTAGGAAATTTCATGCTGCTGCAAGGTTGTAGTGAGTTGTATGTACCTAAAAAGTAGCCTAAATTTACAATAATGTTGTTCATAAAACCAAAATTATCAAGAACTTTCATGATAGTGATGTTTGAAGACCTTTGTTCAGAAGCAGTAATGTAGAATAAGATGCAACGGACTCAATATGTTACAAATGTAATTATATTTAGGTGTTTATATAATGCCAAAATGCAACTATTTGATGAGTATCTGCCATTAAAACTGAAATATATTTGTTGATACTGGTGTGTCTGTAAGTATTTGCCATGGCAAATACTTTTTGTTAGGTGTTTGATACTTAATTAATAGGTTTTCTCAGGCTTATAACTAGTCTCTTTGATTAATATAGTATTTTATTCAAGTATTCTAAATCAGAGAGATTCAAGCAAATGTTGCTGTTGCCTGTTAATACTTCTTTTCAAAAATGACAACTACAACATGAAGAGTTTATGAAGAATTTAAATTAACATTTTTTCTGAGTAAAATATTAAGGGATTGTAAACTCTGACATACTGTGTTTTCTATGTCACTATTGTTTCAGTATAATCACAGACAGACACAAATCTTTGTAAAAACTGTTTGCATAAAATTCTGATTTGTTTCACTTACAATTTCTAAAGTTTCTAAACCAGTGTTTACAAAAAAAAAATAAATAAATAAAACCACCAAATTTCAAGTGGGAAGTAGGTCCTTAGAAATTAAGAATAAAACATAAATGAGGCGTTCTTCTGTAGCTCACCAGTTGGACAACAGTAACAGATCTAGCTTAGTCATGTAATGCAGCTCCTCAATTTATTAGTTTGCCTAGGTTTTTAGTCTGGCATGAAAAAGAATAAATACTCTTGGAGATATTCACCTTAAGTTGTTTTTTTCAGTATGTCCCTTGGGCTTAGATTATTGATGCAAAGCAATTTTTTGCTTTACATTTCTTTCTCCTCTAAACATATTACTTGACAAGGATATCTTGAGATGCATTTCTCAGAAGCATTTTTTCTTCCACTGACCAAAGATATTTTTTCAAATGATTTTTCCCTCTGATTTGGTAGTAAGCTGAATGTTGTCACAAGACTTCTTCCCTGCTGCCACAATCTGGTAACAAACCCCTGTTGATAAATCCATTCTCATACTGGCTCAGGGTGTTGTGATGAAGCAACACTTGCTTAAATAATAGTAGCAGAGACGGGTTGTGTGTATGTTGCAAGTGGATTTGACTTTCAAGAAAATAACAATTCCATTTTTACTTGGTACTGATATTGTTCCAGATCTTTATGTGGTCCAAAAGGCAGCTGTGCATATGAAGTAGAAACCAAATGGTTCATGGAAGCTTCATCCTGTGTTTCATTCAGGAGATTTTTACAGCTTTAACCTTTTCAGAAGGGAGAAATTGCATAGCATTTTGGTGGTTGTGTTCCTCCTAAATTCTCTGCTTTACAGGCATGATGTAAAGGCTGTTTACTTTTGCATATTTTTTAAATATGAATTTCTGGAACTTACTTATTGACGCATTTTTCATTGATTCAGTGTTACATTTTGCTACATATATGCCCATTACATCTATTTGAGAAGTAGTACTCCTCACTCGTGCTATATTTTCAGCCTCTTTTCTGGGACTTTTTTCTCCAAGAAAGTTGTATGAACCAGACAACATCTGTTGCCTTCTGCTGAACACCTGTTGTCAGCTCAACAGTCCATACTGTTGAGCTGTTGAGCAGTATGCCCATGAGCTCAGGGCAACTGTCTTGCAACAGCTACCAAACTTTGGCTCCAGATTTGACTGCTTACTGGTTTCCATTGTGAAATGTGTTCCTCTGAATTATCATGCTAGAGATTTTTTTGAACGGGTTGTAGTACCTAGATGAACATATAGGGACTATGACTCAGTTCCAAGAGCAGCACAGCTACTGTCAGTAAAGCACAATGAGTGGGCATGCTGCTTTCATCATTTTGTCATACAGCTGCTTTATAGTAGCAGAAACAATTATCCTGTCTCAGTCTTTTTGCTCACAAAGTCTTTCTACCTTTGCTCTTCTATTACAAGCAAAACATAGGATGATTTTCTCTCCATGTCTACACATTAGATGTCTAAAATCCTTTCTCAGCCTTTCTTCTCTGACTGGGGAGAAAAGCAAATACATCTTTTTTTTTAGTCCAAAGGTGTCTAGAATGGATCAGATAAGCCATATTTACATGTACTTTTTCCTCTCTATATTGACTATACATATATTTTCCACAGCGTTCTTAGACAAGGATATCTGCATTGCAGATAAATCTAAATTTCAACAAAATTTCCCTACTTATTCCCACTTTCATTACTTAAATATGAAACATTTCTTAATGTTCCTCTCACAGTGAGAGCATGAACACAAGAAGTGTAACTTTCATAAAAGACTTCATATGTCCCCTTTGGGAAGGAGATATGTGATACTGAATGTGAACACATAGTTCCCTATTACTCTACGCATGTAGATTTTAAGATTAGTAGCAATTGTTTGTCTGCAGGCACAACAAACCTCAAAACAGAAAATTGACAGCTTTGAATTATTTGAAACTAAAATAAGACCAGATTCCATCTTTATTTGATAAAAATTTGTTTTTTCTTTCTGTTGTCTCTTGTTTGCATGTAAAGTATTTGCATAGTAGAAGAAATATCCATTTACCTCACAAATACACTTACTGACTCATAGCAGAACTTGGAGCAATGAAATATTTGCATGCTCTATTTATTATGCATAGTGCTTTCTGTTGATAATGGCTCTTCATATTTCTGCATATTTCTAAGTGTTCTCAGTCGTGTAATGGTTGCACATACTCTTTACATTTCAGTATAGAACATCAGGGGAAATCACTATGGTTTGCATAATCCAAAGGGAAATTTTAATGAAATAAATTAACTAGTCATTCAAATGGTTTTATTTCTAATTGTGTACTGCTACCACCTGGTATGATTGGCTGTCATGGTAGTGTTAATGAGGAATTTTCCACCTTTGATGGAAGAAGTGTTAAAGCAAGGAGTCAATGGATGAATCAGCTGTGGAATTATCAATTTGACAACCTTTCAAAACATTAAAACAAGTTGTTTCTATATGAAAACAAGCAAAAAAAAAAAAAAAAAAAAAAACTACCTAAATCCTCCTGCTCTTTGCTTCCTACTGAATTCTTGAGAAGTGATAGAGCAGCTCCTAGGTTGAATAAACTAGTAATTCTAATTGCTATATGGATGGAATATAATATGTAGTCTTCTATACGAACATAAGTACTGGCAAACACTACATGTGTTGTATATTCTACACAAGCAGATGACTGCTAAAACTTTCAGAGTGGAGTTTCTAGAGGGCCAATCTGAATGTCATATCTTGAAATATCGTATTATGAATGTTCTAAAAAAAGTTTTCTCCATCTGGATATAGATCCCCTGACCACAACCCTGTCTGTGACTGCCTAACCAGCTTTTTATCCGTGGAGTTGTACAGCCTTCAAATCAGTATTTGCCTAATTTAAGTACAAGGATGTGGTGTGGAGCTATATCAAAGGCCTTGTACCTGTCCAGGTGGCTGGCTGTCCATGATTGAAGGCTAACAAGAATAGTAAAATACAGTATAATCTTATTCATTTACACTGGTAGAATCATTACTTATCTTCAAGTACATATGCAAGCTATTAATAAGAAAGATAAAGCCTCACAAAATTGGTAAATTCTAATGCAAGTTCTTGACAAGCTACACTATAGTGAGAAATGTCTTCTCTACTGTGAAGTGGAGAGGTTTTTAAGGTACTTTTGCTTTCTGATAGTACACATGCTGCTCCAGGGGGGAAAAACCTTAATCATGGAAAAATATTATGTGTATAAATCATACTAAGCTACTAATTCTACTTTCTATCTCTTTTTTTTCTGTTCATGTTGGTCTTACGTTGGTTCTTTCATCAACCAACACCTCCAAATCCTCCTCCTGAGAGCTGCTCTCAAGCCATTCTCTGTCCAACCTGTGTCTGTGCTTGGAATTGCTCTGAACCAGATGCAGTGCCCTTGTACTTGGCATTGCTGAACTTCATGATGTTGGCATAGACCCACCTCTTACATCAATCCAAGTCCCTCCGGATGACATTTTCTCCCACTGGTGTGACAACTGCATCATTCAGCTTGGTGTTGTCTGCTATCTTGCTGAGGTCTTGCACTTGATCCCAGATGAATTAGTAGAATTTTTTTTTATTTTATTTTTATTTTTTTTAACTTTTTTGCTATTTCCAAGGACAAACAGGTTGTATTTATCTCTTCCATTATATAGAAACTAGACTTGATGGCATGTATATCATAGAACTGTATCAAAGCAACTTCTCTGTGTTCTCCCTCCCATAGCAGGAGAATGGAAGTTGCTGTGTTATGTCTGGAAAGGTTGTCAACGTTAAGACAATATGCCTAATTCAGAAGAACATCAGTCATCCTAAGGAGAGTGAAAAGGTTACAGTTATAGCAAGAAATAATTTTCCCACCTGGTATTACATGGTCATTCAAGAGCTGAGAAATCAAAGCATGATTTCAAACTACAGAAGCTGTCAAGCGAGTTAGAAACTTGCATGCTGTTTGTTCATGAGTTCACCAGATTTTCCTCGTCTGTTAGATGAATGATTACCAACAGCATGTTGAAGGCTTTAGAAAGAGTGTGTTCAGTGACCTCTATGCCAATTAGACTGTGAAGATAAAAAGGATTATGATATATTTACTGCAATAAATGACTGTTTCTTAGTTTAAAATCTTTATCCAGTAGTGATAAAGTAAAATCTTTCTGAAATGTGGCTTTTTTTTTCTCAACTAGCAGTTTAAGCTCTGCCTTCTATTTTTTGCTGTTTATGGAATACTACAGTTATTACTTCACACAATGCTTTTTAACACTATAAAACTTTCTATTTATCACATAAATTAAGATTTCAGAGAATGAAAGAATATTCTGAAAATGACTTTTTAATGCTCCTTTATTCAAATGCACTCTTTAGCTCACAGAATTGTCACAAATACCTTAAGTGAAAACTGAATAAATGAATAATTAGTACAGATTTAAGAAATTTATTCTATAAAAAATTACTGACATTTATTTTGAAATACTTAAAATACTGCTATTCAGAAATCTAAATGCATTTAAAGGTCATTTATAAGGCAAAATTTATGCATACAGAGTGTCTTGTGACACTTCGAACATCAACCAAAATTTTCTGTTCTGTCTTTAAAATAAGTTTTTCAGTGTTCTCCTTTTACAGGTCTTGATGTGAAAATGGAAGCTATCTTAAAAATTCCCTGAAGATACATTTTCAGGGAATAAGATTTTCTCATGGCGTGTTCTAAGAGTGAGCAGACCATCAGCCCAAAGGAGCTGACTTAGCTGGTCAGCTGAGCATGAACTTAATTTATATGAGATGCTTGGTAAACTCAACAGGAAAGGGCATGGAAACAAACAAGAATTCAGGATCTCTACTGTTCCCATGCATCCTTAAATTTTGTCATAGCTTTATCAGATAATGAGACAGTCACTGAGTCCTGCCCAGCAACACTGCCAGATAGTATTTATTTCCTCCACTGTCAGTAACAATTCTTTGACCTTAGGCACTTCTTTGGGCATATGCCTCTTTTCCCCTTCTACTCCAAGTATGTTTTTTCCTGTTTAGAGGCTGTATATAATCTTACAGTTATACAGGGCCTAACACTAGAGAAAGAGTATAATGAAAATTAATGAATAGGAGAATTGAAAAATCATAGAACTTTTGATCCATCCGGAATGAAGGTGGATTGGGTTATATCTTAAACATTAGCAGAAGACAAGCAAGCTTATGGCATTTTTGTCCAGTTAAAAGCATTCTTTTGGGTCCCTTTTTTAATAATAAAAAAAAAAAATACATGAACCTGAGCTGTAAAAAATAGCCAGTTGCTGTCTTTGGTTGAGGAAGAAAGACACAAGCCAGATTTATTGGCTGTCTAGAGACCTTATGTTCAGTTTTCTCTTGTCACATTCACACCAATTAAATGTGAGAGTTTGTGTTGTCCTATCTGCAAAGATGACAGCCAGATTCTTGTCTGACTCATTTAATTGTCTCTGTGGGAGAAGTTCCCCTACCCAGCAGACAGTATTTCATACACCTACTGTAAAATCTTGTTTGAATAATTCCAAGTGAATTTTTTTTCAGAAATTTGGTATTTAAGAGATTGTTTCTCAACTTGACTTTTTTTTTATTGAATTTTGAAATGCTATTAAAGTGGAGGTTCAAAAATAATAATAGCCCTACCTGTAAAGATATGCATCACAAGTATGTGTTCAGGCCAGTGTGTTTGCTAGAATGCACCATTTAGTCACTGTTGCTACCTGCAATATCCAATCAGAAACTGGAAATCCAGTGAAGCTACTGCTCTCCAAACCAAATGTGAAGAAGCTTTCAAGTGATGTAGCTGTCTTCGCTCCTGTATCTGTTTTCCCTATTCAGTTTTGAAGTATTAGCTACCTAAATTCTATAGCTATTATTTAATCCAGTTCATTGGTATAAACGTGGTTTCAGAGGAATCAAGGGAATTTGAGAACTACAATATCAAACTACATGAATATATGTTAAACTATAAAAATCATTTCCTTCACATGAAGTGTTTTCTAACTGGTTTTAAATTTACCCCTCTACTCAGAGTTTAAACACCCTTTTAAATATGAAAAAAATCTCTTCCAATTGTAATGTAACCATGATTAAATGTAGTGTTCAACTTCTAGTACTGTATAATTTATTTTTGTGATTTTTTTGTTTGTTTTTGTCCATTCTAACTGCAAATCCAGTCCTTTGTTATTTTGAGAACAAAATTAATCTGCTAGTCTGTTACAAGCTACTAGAAAATAAGACAACTGAAATCTGATATTACAAATGGAGAATTTTAAGAGACCCTGATAATGTGCTCTAATGGTTTCAATTAAAAAACATTTCCAATATAATTTGAGTAATATACTGTAGCTGCTGAAAGTGATACTTTTTACTGTGATGCATGTTTTGTGGAATTACATTATGATGTCTTTACATACATTAACTAGTACTGCATTGAATTACTGCTTCCAACTGATCTATAAGAACTGTCAAAAATAGGTAAGGATACCATAGTCTTTCAAAATGAAAGACTAATGGGAATACTTCATTTGGTTAATGAGAAAATGTCTTGCATTTTTTTTGCTTAACTGGGAGACCAATAGTATTCTGTATTTTGAAGTAAAAACTTCTAAAAATGTTTCCTTTTATTTTTACAGCATTGACCATTAAAATTATAATAATCCTTCTTTTGAGCGTTTCTTCAAGATTAAAAATTTCTCTATTACTTCTGTTTATGTATCAGTCAAAAGGTCTCCTTTTACTTTCCAACTCATTTCTGCTTTACTGAATCAGAGGATGATGTCACATCTGACTTCCAGGAATCTTTTTGCCAGTTACAGCTATTGAGATTTGCTAGAAGTTAAAATAGATCTGTTCATTTTCTGACTATCACTACAGTTCAGTGAAATGTCATGTTGAAAATCAAGTAGAGAGCTCCTGGAGAAATGTATTATATTTAAAGTAATCTAAGATGTAAATGTATATATTTTATTTCATGCTTAGCATTGGTTTTCCATCAAATCATCAGTGGGCAACATACACCTTACTGGTGCTTTTTTTTCAAGCTTTCATTCAGATCATGAGCCATTTCAGGAGGTAGATGTTACTTTATGGTTTTAATTGCAGAGGATGGAAAGGGACCTCTGGAGACCATCTAGTCCAGATCAAGTCTGACCCTGGGACATGGGGAGAGTGTGGTGCAGTGCTGACAAATAACACAACACTATGCATTACTTGCAAGGAAATTTGTCAGTTTTTAAAGATTACAAGTTGAGAAGGCATAAGAAGAAACATGCTGCCAAATTTCCCTATCAAGGAATACTTCATAAAGGCAAAACAGCAGAATTGAAATAAGTCTGTCATATCAACAAAAGCTTTTATGTTAAAACTTAGACAGGTGAACTGAAGATCTAGAAGAATCTATTGGAAAACAAATTGGAGAGTAAAATTGCTAATTTCTAATGTTATGCTTTGGCAATAGATGAAAGTACTGATGCTATGGAGATGGCTCAACTTGCCACTTCCATTAAAGGTATTGATAACAAACAGTGCCACTGAAGAAATGGCTTCTTTAGTGCTACTGAAAGACAGGACTAAATCTACTGATTAGCATGAAGCAGTAAAATTTATATAAAAGTGATTTTCTTTAACTTTTGTCAACATAGCTGGTATAGCTACTCATGGTACCTTGGTGATGGTTGGTTAAAAAAAGGATAAAATTTATAGATGATGCAATTACCACTGGTAGAACACATCTGAGGAAATAGCGCTGAATTATACATCATGGAAATTTATGTACAAATCTTTAAAAATGCATAATGTCATGCAAATCATTATCAAATATGAATTTAATAAAATCCTAGGAGCTGAATCATCACCAATTCCAGGATTTCCTTAAATGTATGGATGAAATTATGGGGTCATCACTTTTCTGAAGAAGGGTTGCTAATGCATCTGAGGATCCCACTGGGCTTCTTGGCTGCAAAATCACACTGACGGTTCATGGTCAACCCCTTACCCACTGGGATCTGCTGGTTCTTCTCTGCAGAGACCCTTTTCAGCAGCCCCTAATACATCCTGATGAATGTTATCCTCCCCAGATTTACTATTTTATTTACCTTTGAACATCACAGAGTTCTTCTCTGTCCACTCTCCAGTCTGTCCAGATCATGTTGAATGCTGGTGCAGCCTTCTAGTATGTCAGCCTGTTGCCTCAGCAAACCAGCTGAGAGTGCATTCTCTCTTCATCCAGCTTGCTGAAGTAGACTGGATCCAGTACCAACAGTAAGGAACACCACTACTTACAAGACTTCAACTAGACACACACTGCTGTTTTATTAACAGCAGTGATGTAGCATAATGATACAGAAAATATTTTACTTACAACTGGAGGAGGCATCTTAAAGGCACAAACTTACCCCACTGATGGGAAGGGTTAATTAAGAAAAGAAATTTCTTTCATTTTTAGAGGCTTCCCGAGATTATCAACGTTCATCTTTGAAAGACAAGAGTACTATATTAGATGTCCATTTCACAAATGGAAAACAATTTAAAGACTGAAGCAAGACTGAATTACAGTCTCTGGAGCTTCTTTTGCTGTTATTTATTCAGTTCTCCTAACTGTTCCATTCCTCTCTCTCTTTCCTGCTTTCTGTTTGAGTTTCAGTCTGACTTAGCCAGTCAAGATTTTTTTTTTTTAATTTTTTTTTTTGCAGAACTACTGTGAGCATGTTACCAAAAAGGTTAAAAATCAGTGTTTTAAATACTATGACATCAACATAAGTTTACCACATCTTAGTATTGTGAAAAAAACTGTATGTTATGACTACTTTTATTCTTCTATTTTTTTTCCCTTCTCTTCCCCACAGTCTCTCTTTTGTCCTTTTTGTATGTTTTCAAGGAAACAACACTGGATTCCAGAAAGAACATCTACTCAAACACTTTCTTTCTACAAAAGAATAGTAATTACTGACATCAATACTATCTGTAAGCCACAGAATCACAGGATTGTAGGGGTTGGAAGGGACCTCCAGAGATCATCAAGTCCAACCCCCAAGCCTGCCAAACAATGTAAGGAACTTTATTAAAAATATATCAGTGAGTGAAGTCATGGCTCAATTATTTACATTTCTATTCAAATGCTTTAAAACTTCCTTTGTGTTTGTCACAAGTGGTTTGAAAGCTCTTGTGCTCCTTGCTTTTCATTTGGCAAAAAGAACTACAGTCCCTGTATAAAATCATTGTGTAACTGCTTACTATTACATAGTGAAATAATCATATTAATAACTTGTATTTGTCAAACTGCTTATTTCATATGTTATGTATAGTCCTGAACTGAATAAAGAGTTATATGATTTTATTTTGAGTTTTGGACTTCTGAGTTTAAGACTGAGCTGAAATTCTAGTGAAAAGAACATCTGAGAACAAGGATAGCAAAGAGGGCTCAATTCAAACTATTTTAAACAAGCAGACAAACAAAAGTAGTAGTTGGTTTTCATTTTTTCTATACTAATATTTTCCACACTTTTGGTAAAGTAACTGAGATTAAATTAGCATTCAAGTCATACTTAAAAACCTGGCTATAAATTCTACACAGATCCCCAAACTGAATAAAAATAGAATGGAACTAGAAGGCTGAACTTCAGGTCAGAATCTCTATTAATTTCTGTAAGTAATCAGTCAGGAACAGTGTTATGAAAGACAAGACTTCAGTGCATTCATTGAATATACTTTCTAAAAATTATTATTAATATAATGTGCAACCAAACATATGGATATGACTTCAATAAAACACACAGAATTATTCCTTGTTTTTGGCATATCAGAAAATATTCTTTTTTTTTTTTTTTTTGCAGGCATGCATTCGGGTAAAGAATTTCTTCAGCCACATATCAAAGTGTTGTGAAAATGTCTAATGTTTCAAAATATATTTTAAAAAATTGAACAGGAATTCAGAAAATAGAAAAAATCTGAGTTGCTGCCTTTAGTGGCTGATTAAAATAAATGGTTAAAAAAAACCAAACAACTAAGTTCAATGATCTATCTTCAGTTTTAAAATACTTGAATCAAGTATTAAAAAATATTTTCATTTTTCATACATTATAAGAAGTAAAATGAGAGAACTGAGAATGGAAGAAACCATCTCACAACCTGAAGACTGTAAAATTAATGAGTGAGGATCCTATTCAGAAGCAAAATATGATGGAAAAGCCTGCCTCAAACAAGGATGCTGGCACAGATATAAGCTAGAATGGAGCTAATACTTATTTGCTGTTTTGCCTTTGCAAGAGTACCAGTGGGGTTATGTGAAATTACAGATGAATTGGTTCTACACTACATGTTGTTCTCTTAACAGTCCCATGACTGTGCTAGCCAATCTGCTATGGTAATTAAATTATTTCATCTGAGATAGGTGAACTTTTAGCATGTATGGAACTTCCTTGCCTGTGTACAATATTTATTTTAAGCTAAAATGAATATATCATTCAGAATCATGTCAACAGAAAAAAAAGCACAGATTCTTAAATTAACGGCCATAATCCTCACATAAAGATGTGAAAACAACTATTGAATAAAAAAAAAATAAGTTTCTAAAAAAATAAGTTTCTTAAAAGCATAGAAGAAGAAATAAAAAATAAACATCTTAAGCATCTTGGATATAGATGATATGGATGTCATGTAAAATATTAGCCTGGATTTAATAGCTAATAATAGAATATAAAGTAGGACTTGGTAAATTTTAAATAGGACTTTCATGCTTAGTTTATCTTTTTCTCTTTCAGCAGAAACAGAATAAGTTCCATGCATTTTTGGCAGTGTTCTTCTCTAATGTTCTTCTATAAAGGGATTATTTTTTAACGACATATGCTTTAGTCCCCTGTGTAATCCTTACACTTCCTAATTCTCAGATGTTCTAATGTATTGTTCTGGGGAATAATTATTGTGCTGACAGTGAAATTTTCTCGTGGTAGCAGTGAAAGAACTGATAAAGAAACTCTGAAAAAAGCTATGGTTTTAGAAAATAATTTTTAGTGCATCACGTTTGACTTCAAACTCTGGAATTCTCTAGTAAAATATTAGTTGGATTATATGTTAATTTGTAGGACCCTGCTACATTAGCAATCTTTGTGATTCAGGGCTTGATGAACCCTCTACTGAGAATTCAAAGTTTTGTTTTTGTGAGAGTTTACATTTTAAAAATCAGAAGAGAAATGCTTCTCACATTTTATTTCTAAAAGTATAAGTAACAAAACACTCAAAGGAAAACACTTGGAATTGATAACAGCAGTGTCAGAATCAATGCAGGCAGTAGTTTTGCATCTTCTATGTTTCAGGTACTCCATGGGGATAAACATTTGATGAAACGTAGATTGGTGGTTAGAATCCAAAAATTCTCCTTAGATGTATAGGTGAGAGGCCAACCCTTGATACAAATTTTTATATCAAAGAACTTCAGAATCTAGCAGCTCACTCCAGCATGAGCATAGGAACAGAACAGAAACTTTATCCTTTAACTCCTTTTTGACATTGATGCCTTCTTTGCACATTTTGGGTGTTGTAAAAGTCATTGTAAACAACTATCTCTGAAGGAATCTAGATATTAATAGAATACGAACAAAAGGGTGAAGTCTCTGGCAATGAATAATTGATTTTTCATATCTGTATGTGACATACTCTATCCACATAGAATGTGTTTATGTCTCCTGCTCATATCAAAGTTACTACTGCCACCACCTCCTTTTAGTTTCCACTCTCCTACTCTTTGAAAGTTTATTCTGCAATTAGCCATATATTTCATAACAATTTTTAAGAGCACAAGTCATATATACATATCAATGAGAACACAAATCACTTATAGTTATTCCGGGGTTATAAAAATCTCAGCCCATATATAAAGAGAACAGAACTTTAAAAGTGTCCAATTCAGGTCAAGACAGATGTGTTGAGAATCAATCTACCACAAGAGCTTTACTTCAGAAATTCTCAGAGAACAGATATATAGGAAAACTCCCTAGAAGCAATTTATCATTCATAAATGCTAAATGTGTAATACCCAGCATATGTTGAAGGGACATTTTTGTTGCATGTTTAATTGAATAAAAGCGAATATAGCAGTTCAGCACCATGGAAGAAAATAATATAAGATTTAAATGATTTTGTATAACTGCATGGTGCTCACAATACTTAATACCTAGAAGCTAGGGCAAAATGAGAACAAAATAGACACTCAGATAATACCACAATAAGGAAAGGATTTTTGATATTTGATTGAAAAATGTGGTCCTATGGAAGGTAGTGGCAAACAACCACAGTCCATTGTTTACTGAAATACACATGTAGCAACGGAGGGGGGGGGGGGATAGAAGAAGAAATGAAAGGAATAAAGAAAGGATAGAAGAAGAAATGAAAGGACCCAGATAGACAGGATCAATGGGCCAAGGTTAACCATATGAGTTTCAACAGAGCCAAGTGTCAGGTCCTGCATTTTGGTCACAACAACCCCAGACAACCATACAGGCCTGGGGAGGAGTGGCTGGAAAGCTGCCTGATAGAAAGGGACCTTGGCGTACTGATGGGCAGTCAGCTGAATATGAGCCAGCAGAGTGCCCAGGTGGTCAAGAAGGCCAATGGCATCCTGGCTTGTATCAGGAATGGAGCAGGACTGGGGAAGTAATCCTGCCCCTATAATTGGCATTGGTGAGGCCTGAGCTCAAGTACTGTGTTCAGTTTTGGGCATCTCAGTACAGAAAGGACATTGAGGTGCTGGAGGAGGCCCAAAGAAGGACAACAAGGCTTGTGAAGGGCTTAGAGAATATGCCCTATGAGGAGAAACTGAGGGAGCTGGGGCTGGTTGGTCTGGGGAAAAGGAGGCTGAGGGGAGACCTTATTGCTCTCTTCCAATATCTGAAAGGTGCTTACAGCAAGAGCAGGGTTGGTCTCTTCTCACAGGTGACAGGATGAGGGGAAATGGCCTTAAGTTGCAGGGTAAATTTAGGTTGGATATTAGGAAAAACTTATTTACAGAAAGTGCCGTTAAGCACTGGAATAGGCTGCCCAGGGAGGTGGTTGAGTCACCATCCCTGGATGGTTTAAAAACCATTTGGATGTTGTGCTCAAGGACATGATTTAGTGGAGGGTTGTTAGGGTAGTTTGGTTAAGTTACAGTTGGACTCGATCTTTAAGGTCTTTTCCAATCTGAGCAATTCTATGATTCCATTCCACGATTCTAAAGAAATAAAGAAAAAAAGAAAACTAAAACCCTGCCTATTCCTACTAGTCTTTCACACCAAATACTCATATTCCCAAATTTTCAGTTATAGTCTATCTCTAAAGTGTAAGATACTATTTTTTTTTCTTATTTAGAATAATACTTTTTGATTTTAAAAAAGAAAAAGGGATATTTTCTTTAAGTAATGCAACTTAGAGTGTCATTGCCATGATTCAACTTTTTTATTTAGTTTTTTTAGTTTCCTGTATATGTGATCAAAATTCTCCCTCATCTCTGCTCCTGAATTTGTACAGATAAGTAATGAGTTCTACAGGATATTAGTCTATAAGTTGAATTTTTAACTGAAAAAAAAATAACACAGCTTACTGCTGGCCAGATAATAATGACAATAGGAATTTTATTCTTCTGAGGACATTTGCATTCCAGATTTACATCTTGGTTCAAATTGCCATAAATTGGAGAGATAAGACATTCAGCATTGGATTTGATTGCTAAAGTCGTTCACAAAACAAGTGTCAAGAGATAAAGTGTCACTTCTGGGATTTTGTCACTTGATCATTTTGCACTCCTCAAATATTTGGTCAGAAGAAATAGAATTCAGATATTCATGATCCTTTAGGGACTTCACAGTCTTATAGGAAGGATGATTTTAAGCCATTTAGAAGTGTATTAATAATGAAATCAAACTGTACAAAAGTGTCTGCTTTGAAAATTCACTTTCATTAAGCTGTTTAAACAGTTTTTTTTTTTTTGTTTTGTTTTAAATCTTTCTCTGGATAGGTGACATTCTCCTGATTTTCTTCATACATTTTCAGAAACTCACTTTTGAATCATACTTTTAGACAGTCTTTCTTGTCTTAGCATTTGTATTCCAGCATTGTAGAAATTTGATATACACAGAGGAAGATGATCATATTTCACTCTGCAAATGAGTTACTACCAACACTCTTCAGAGTAAACTCTAACAAAACAGTATCAGTAATTGAACTATGATTCTTTTGTTTGCTGTTGTTGTCATTGCTCATAATGGCAAGGCAGTTTGCGATAACAAAGTTGTGTCTAAACATTTTTCCTTTCTCAAGGATCCTTTAGTTTGCCGCCTTCTCTTGAATGCAGAATGCTCACTTCTAGGGAAGAAGTTTCTTAAATAACAGATTCTGCATCTGTCTTTTAAGTCTACCTTACTATGGTAATAACAGACATAATAAATCACAAATGGCAATGGCTATGCCAGGCAGTGCAAATATAAAGCTACAATCAATATAACGGATTTACAAACGCATCATTGTAAGACATGGTCCTAAGCAGCTTTTCCTCGCCATTTAGTTTTACGCGCCATACTCTCAAAAATGTATTTTTGTTATTTTCTTAGAAAAAAAACTTTAAGGGCTATATTGGCCCACAACTTACTTGATACATAATGCCAGAGCTGTCTTCCACAGACTAGAATACCTGCTGGCGTTCTGATTCCAGTTACATTTCTAGATAAAATAAAACACATGCAACTGCAGTATGGTGGAAGAGAGAAGATAGAAAAGGTAATTCAGCTTGCAACAGCAATTAGAAGCTTCCTTTCTCAGTCTTATTATTTCAGTAAATTCCACACAGAAACACATATGATTAATTTGTCCAGCACAGTAACTTCTAAATCAGGCAACTGATAAGTGAGCATGGTATATCTAGACAGGGATACACTGCTTTTACCTTGTTGCAACTGCTGTTTCTTCCCCACATCCCTAATGCTGTTCATGAATGAAGGCTTCATGCTACAGAAGACAGAATATTTGACTTGTCTCAGTAAGTACTTGTACTACAATAACATTTTCAGACTGGATCCAAATTTAGTTCCTGAATGTATGTTTTCGTGTGTATGAAAATGTTATTGTAGTACTCTGTGTACTTCTAGTTATGTAAGTCAAATATAGCAATAAATTATACTCAGATCATTCCGCACTTTTGTTCCATATTCACAGTCAAATGCTTCAGAAACATGATAGTTATCTTAAATGTGTCTGCAAGGTAGTTAAATGTGAGCTTCATACATCTGGGATTAAAAATACCGTGAGAAATACAAATTCCCAGCTGATTTAATGCACAGTAAATAGGAAGTTATGAGTTATCATTAGACAAGCTCTCCTATTAAGTTTCAGTATCTATTTCTATCTTAAAATAGCTAATTTTATTTGAAATTTATGTCAGCCATATAATCAAGTTTACAAAGCTTTGTAATAACAATGGTGTCCAGCAGCTCATTGCATATGAGCTGATCTTCACAGTACTGACAGTTTCCCTCCAGCTTCACTCCATTTGGTTCTTTCTGTTTCTGAAAAAACTGACCTGAAATAGATCTCTGACATTCCTCAGATGGGTATCCCCAGCTCAGTACAGGTGAGTAGTTGCCCACAGTTCTGCTTCTCTAGTAGTCAACATGAATTGAGGCAACTATTCTCCAGACCTTGTCTTTCTCCTAGCTATAACCTTGAGCCTTGATGGCAAGGACCATCAGCCATGGCCCAAATTATTATCTGAACAGCATTTGTCATGCATCTATGTCTGTTATCTTGGAAACATATGGCTTTAGAATGACGTACCTAGTATGGTTGCAATGAACATAAAAAAGACAAAAATGAAGTAAAGCAGTGATCGTAATCAGTTAAATGAAAAGATGTATATCTCCTCTCCTTGTTATTTTTTCTCTTGGGGTGCTTTTTTTTTTTCCCCCCCACACTCTCCATAATGCACTTATTTATTCTCTCACAAATATTTCCTCAAAACTGTAATAAAATCATGTTATGTTCTGCCTCTTAGATATTTGGAGTGCATACATATGAACCTGCTACATGTTCATGTAACATTCTGCTATTTTACAGTTTCTTGCCAAAGGGTAATTTGATTTATACATTTGTCAGTGCATCTATTCCTTCAACTCTAAGAGTAACTGCAGCATTCTTTGAATTACCTTAAGAATTGGTAGTGCATTATATGTAATGTTACTAGTTTTGTCAAACGCTTGGTGATGA
This sequence comes from Tympanuchus pallidicinctus, assembly GCF_026119805.1. Taxonomy (NCBI): domain Eukaryota; kingdom Metazoa; phylum Chordata; class Aves; order Galliformes; family Phasianidae; genus Tympanuchus; species Tympanuchus pallidicinctus. Next base: position 33,284,760 of record NW_026294769.1, read on the forward strand.
AGAACAAAAAAAAAAAAAAAGTGTATGACATTAGAAGGCTCTCTAATACTAAGCAACTGGTATGAACTGAAGGAAGAATAAAAAAAAAAAAAAAAAAAAAAGCTTATGAGCTCCAGTCCTACAGCTCAGGTAGTTTGAAGAAATTTACACCACTTAGGAGTACTTTCGCTGGAGCAGTTTTAAAGTAAGCAAACCTTGAGTGCATGCCCTGTTAGATTTCTTTTATTTCTCTTTCACAAATGTTTCCAGGACCTCAAAAATCATCACGGTGAAAGTTTCATAACATAGCATAATCATTATCAGAAATGAGTACATTCTCCTCACTGTTACTACATTTTCTTTTCATACCACTTCCATACTTAGAAAGATGCATAGTGACAACTGAGCTTTGGAAACTATCTTTTAGTTGAAATAGAAATTCACAAGAAAGTCTACGCAAACGGAAGATTAGCTTACTTACCCCAAAGGTTGGGGGATTTATCTAAGGGAACGTTTATGGCTGCACAGCTATAATGCTATAGAAAGCACAGCAATGATAATGCAGTAGCAAAGTAGCAGGCTACAGCAAGTAAGGATGTGCTCATACCCTTACCATAGACACAAGCCAAAAGAAAACATATTCTTACCTTCCTTACACAGGAATCTCCAGTAAGATACTCTTGCCTCCACTGCCAACCCTTAAATAAGGTCTGGGAAAGGGTGGATCCTGGCTCCAGCCCTTCTGGTCAGGTGCATTGCATGCACCTGAGCTCTACTGGGTTCCCACCTTCCCACCAGGTGCTCAATCACTGGTTCAAGCCATGACTTCACATTTCTGCTAGACTAGCTATAATTTTGTTGGATCAACTTGCTGTTCTTTATGCTTTTCCCACATGGTGATTAGAATTTGAATCCCATTTCTAGGAAGCAATAGTATGCCCTTGCCATGGCTGCAACTCTAATCTGAATCCAGTTTATAGTGTGAATTTGTGTCTATGATTGGCATAGTAATTAAAGTTTCCTATCAAAAGGTTCTGCAAATGACTTTTAGGCTACAAAAAAAGAGGCTTAATTATAAAATAAGCACCAAGCTTGTGTTTCTGTATCACAGGTACCTGTTTCCTGAACACAAAAATAGTGGGACAAGTTCTGAAAGAAAAAGCTAGTCACAGAGAAAAAAAAAATGCAGCTATCAAGCTGTGCTGTTTTCAGCTCAGTTAACAGTGGAGAACATTTTAACCCATTGAGAGTCACCTTATCTCTTAGGTTTCATTCTCTAAGTACAAGCCAGCAGCTGGAATGGTTTGAGTCTGATCCCAGCTGAAGGAAAAAGATTAGTGCAAAAACATGGCTCTTCTGGTTTTCAGCGGAAGGGGGAAAGGGGATATTAATTCCCTAACATTTTTCAAAGGTGCCACTGCATCTCTTCCTCAGTTCAAATACCACGTGCAGTATTAAACTGCAGATTCTACCAATATATACCCAAACCCTCCAGGGATTATCTTTTACCACTGTTAACACATAACACTGAAAGCAATCATATCCTCATACATAGCAACAGTTTCCAAGTTCTGTGAAGATACAAACAGGAGAACAACAGGTTTCAGGACAGGATTACTGAGGACTTTATAGACAAAAATACTGTGCCTAAAACAGATTAAAGATGCTACTCTGTTTCAGGACTGAGTTAAAAAAAAATTAAAAAAGATAAGTTAGTGTGTAGCACAGCATGATATGTTGTTACTCTTACATCCGTATCCCATTTTCTTTGGGATACAATCTGTATCCCAGTTTACTATGCCACTCTACAATGTGTAATGTAAGAACAGTGGTTATTTTTTTGACCTTTTCAGTAGGCTTTCTATATGAATCTCTGAGGTTTCATAGCTTTATTTCCAGGCCTGGTAATAGTCCATCTTGAGTCTCAGCACTAGTCGTATTTCTGTTTCAGCTTTGCTATTTACTTGGTTCTTTATAAGGTAAATGAAGAATAATCTGGTTGTTTATTTGTTTGTTTGATGTATTTTTTTCTTTATATATATATATGTGTATATATACATATATATACATATTCTATAAATCCCTGGAGATCCTTCAAATGACTAATATCCTTGTTGTCTGTTTCACTGTTACCGTGACCTAACTGTACCTTGCTTATCTCCTTCATTATATTTTTTACAAAAACAAGCAACCTTATTTCTTGGATATACTTCTTCCAGGACATGCAGATTTAAAGCTGAGCCTGTTTGTCTTGACAAGGTGATGTTAATTGGAAATGTACTGTAAGTCTTTGAGCCTTCCACATGAAAGAAAAAAGAAAGTTAAGACCGTCAGTATTTTCCTAATCAGTTTTCACAGATACACATTTCTGTTTCCCACTACATGGAAAACTAGTGATTGCAGACATCACTGAAAGATAACTATATGGTAGATATAACCTTCTAGAGTCTGACTATCTACATGTTATTTTCTTTTCGATTTGCATGAATTGAAAATAGAAGAAAATGACTGTGTATAGGGTTCAGAGATATGATAGCTGTCCATTGCCTAAAGCAAAACTGGATGTGCCAGTTGCCATTGCCTACAGGCCATTAGTGTCCACCCGGCTTTCCTTGTGACATAGTTCTAGGTGAAAATCTCAATAAATAAATAAATAAATAAATAGATAAATAAACAAACAAACAAATAAAAAGAAGGTTTATCTGTTGATCTTCCCTAATTCCTTTTCTACCAGAGCTGAGCTGGAGGTTTCCTAATAGGTGTATCTGGAACTGAGTTTCTTTGGAGTGGCTTGGGGGCCCCCTGTCCCTGGCCAGGCTTTCCTGTAGCTCACAGTGCAGTGAATCTAGTAGACCGTGAAATCCAATTAATAACATTTTGCAACTCATATTGCCACTCTTAAAAGAGTGGTGGCTGTGGTGTGAGGAAGAACAGTTTGTGTCCTAACTAAGACTATTTCTTAATTAAAAACAATTTCAGAATTTCTCAAGGTCTACAAAGCAAGCATGTTTTAGGCTTACTCCACAAATGGCAATGTTTTTCCAGATTCATCCCATAACTTTTCTCTCTTCAAAGCTATAGAGACCCTTCCTTTTGAGGATATTACTTCAAAAAGATAAGAATAATAAATTAGTTTTATGCTCTTTAAAACTGAATATGACAGTAACTGAACGTTTAATGTAGGTTGATGACAGAACACAAAGAAACTCTTCCTGTAATGAGACCTGAGGATACCCCTTCTTCAAATGTCTTATTTTTGGGGGGTGAGGAATAGAAAGCTCCTTTGTTTTGCTGACACTCAGTTTGAATCTATTATTGATTTTTCTCTATAGCTAACACAAATTCTCCTCTTGTTGCATCTGCTTCTTTGATAACTTTGATTGAAGTTATTTTTGCAGTTTATATAATCAGCAGCTTATTTGCTTACTTCAGTCAGACGTATACACTGAAATTTCTTCCTTGCTCCAATGTCACAGCTCTGAAAGAGAGTGATAATTTCATCAGCATTTCCAGTCTCCTTATTAAATTATGACAAATAAACTGTGTAACAACCAAGTATTTTTAGTGGAATACTATTTTGGTAATTAAAACTCACATTATTAATATTTATTAAAATAATTATGAGAATCACAGTATTATTCTCTTTTCTATTTAAATTCTCTGAAATTATCATTTCTGAGCTCACTTCATATACAACTGAATGTAATAATACCATAGTGGGATCCAAATTTCAAATAATTTAGCTTTGTTGTAATCTCTTTGGTAGGACCATCACTGTTTTCTTCAAGAGCATATTCACATCATTAACTCAAAGTGCCAAATGTTAACATGTTCTTTGTTACTCTTGAAATTTATTTGAAGAATAGGTCAAGATTTACCTTTACTACAGAATGGGAAGGCACCTATTATTAATGAAGGCATGCAGGCAAACACTACTGATGTGACAGGCAAGAACAATGCTAGAAATAGCTCGTCCTGAAAGCTCCCTTTTGCAGCTTGTGGCCTGTTAAAGACTGCTGTTTCTCACAGTGGCTGTCAGATTACAGAAGCATGATGGTACTTTGCTGCAGCTGGGGGCTCAGTCTGCAGTCCTCTTTCTATCTTCTCTGACAAAGTACTTTTGATCATAATAAAGAATCATCAAAGGACTTGCAATTAAATAAATGTGCAAATAATTTTTCTCTTTAAACTTTTATTTCCAATTTTTTACCACAACAGGATGGTAAATCCTGCTAATAAGACTTCTGCTACTGTTCTCAGTAGTCCCTCTTTCAAGCCCATGCCATGGCTGAGGCAGTCAGCTGATCCAAACCACTGAACGAGAGGGTAGAAGCCAAATTCATAGCCTGTGCTTTCTGCTTTGGGAAAGATATATTTTTGTCGTGAAATAGCAAATGACACTTGGCATGTCTATGTAAAAAGACTATTAGAAATCATATGAGTAAATACACAGTGTTAATGAACCACAAGGATAAGGGATTAGCCTTACATTAAATCTTTCTGTAGTTTAGCATGTTTTTATAGAATGACAATTGTCTCCATCTGCTAGACAAAGCGGAGACAACCTGGCTCATAGCTTCTGTTGCTAATGTAATTTAAAAAATGGAAAGAAAAAAAGATGTGTTATTGTTCAGATTTGAGACTTTCTTAAAGAAAACTTGGGCAGAACTGTTGCAGAGAAATAGTCTGATACGACAACCTGTTCTTCATATATACAATTACTCATTGAAATTAGGATGAAGCAATTTTTTTTGGACAAGCCTCTAATATCAGTCTAATTTCCGCTGTGAGACAGGTTTAGTTAATGCTTCAGAACAGGGACATATAAGATATATACGAAGAAAAAAAAAAAAAAAAAGAAGCCTTTCTTTTCAGTTACTCTTCTTTCAACTCTGCAAGCTACCTAGAAAGATCAAGATAATGTACTTCTGCATAATTTCTGTTTTTGCTGTGGTTACAGTTAATCAACCACCACAGAAAGAATTTGTGTCTCCGGTAACATGAGTTTTTGTAAGAACATTCATACATTTATACAGGGGCATATTATTTATTTTATAAAAATATGCATAGAGATTTTAAAATGCATAGAGATTTTAAAAGATCGAGCACTGATTCATAGCAACATAATGCAGAAAAGACTTTCTCATAGGCTGAACATGTGGATGGGTCTAGACATACAACAATGTCAGAAGAAAGTTGCTTAGAAAAAGATTGATATTTAATTTCAAAAAACCAGGAAATATGGCTAGGGATTAAATTTGTGATATCAAGCACTGCATTTTCCAAGATAAAACGGAAAAGGTCAGAATTCAAGAAAATGCTCATTTCTGCTTAGAAAATCTCTTGCTCTGTGAACAGTTCCAGAGGATCACAGAATGGAGTGTGTAGGATGGTGGCAGTGCTTCAGCACACATATTTTCACTCCGCATTACCTGTCAAATCTAGCATTCTCTGGACCCAACAGCTGCTCCTTTGCACTGTGGCCACAGATCCTCCCAAACCTGCCAGCCGCCCTAGCCTATAGGCTAAGTTTAGCCTACAGGAAAGCCAGTGAATACTCTCCTAATATTTATACAGTTTAATTATTGGGTTACTACACTCTTTAATATTATTTATTGTCACTTGCCTCCAAGTGCTGTTTCTTACCCATCTCTTTTACTCGCATTTGACAAAATGTTGACATTTACATACTTTTTTTCCTTGTAATCTTTCTGAGGAAAAAAAACCTTGTTTTCAGTTCAATAACTTCTGTAGTCTGCACTAGTGTTATTACTTTTATAAATGCTACTTGAATGCCTGCTTTTTCGTATGAGCTTATCAAGCCCGAATGCACAGTGTTAAATCAAAATCTTTCACAAAAGGAAAAGCTAGGAGATAAAACAGTGACGAAATAGTGTGCTTTGTGTGGATCATCCAGGATCCTTGGGACACACAAGGAAGCTTCTAAGGGGAATATACAGCAGGCTTTGATTCCACAAGGATATTGGACTTCATTCCTTCCAAACAAATCTTGGCTCAAAGGTTATACTAAGGATTTAGAATTGCCACTTTAACTAGGAAGGAAGGAAATTAGGGCAGCCGATTGGTTGTGAAAATGTAACAAGTAAGTCACAGCAAGTGGTTTGCATTTTCAGAGATGAAGAAAATTTCATTGAATGACATCTACTAACGTTTCCAAGAAAATGTTATAGCATTAAGGTTGTGGAAATAGGTATTTGCCTTTTTATGCTTTTATTTTTTTCCCCTACAAGTGAAAGGACAAATGACTTAAGGAGTTTTGTTTTGTTTCATAAGGGATACAAAATGGAGTTCAATTCTGAACATGGTGAATTTCATACTGCTAATGCTGTTTAAAACTGCAAGAATACTACAGCCAGGGTTTCATTTGTTTAAGTAAGTGCCAGCACTGAGTGCAGTTTCAGAGTCTAAAGTGCAGTTCAGTAGTTATCGTTGTAAGACTTGTAGTCATGGCATGGAACAAGTGAGAAACTTCTACAGCCAAATACCATTATATAGGCATTTTAGCACTTCTTCAATGTTTTCAAAAATGTGTTTTCTTTTAAAAATTTACTTTCAGAGAAATAGAAACTGATCATTCCAGCAAGAAGTGAGCATACTAGGTCAGTGCAAACACATCAGCCTCTTTTGGCTTTTGCTTTACACTGAACTGCAAGCAAGTGTTCCTCTCTTCAGAGTTGTTACTAATATTTGCTGACACATTTCTTGGTAGGTCCAGAGCTGCTAGAATTCAGTTTGCCATGAATTTAGAACCTTTGCTCACATCAGCATGGCCAAAATAACATGGAAACTCTTCAAAAGATAAATCTGTAATTACCACTTCTCCACATTGCGCTGACACTCTCACTTAATTGTGAGATTTACTTCTGTTCTTTCAGATCATGATAGTTTCATTCTATGTCGTTATATCTTTTGATTGTTGAAAATGCAAACAAACAAACAAACAAAAAGCCAAGCAAGTAATGGCTCAGATTTTTCTCAAATATCTCTGGTTTCTTTTAATTTGCTATCTTCAACTTCTTGACTACAGGTGTCTTATTTCTGTTTCTATTCTGTTGCAGTTTGTATTTTGATTCTGAATTATGTGACTATTTACATAGCCAGAGACAAGTATGCTTACCTCTGCACATTTGTTTTTGGTACTTGCCTCCTTTGGTTTAATGAATTTCCAGTTTAAGCTAACACACTCATAATTCATCTGACAAATTTTCCATTTTCTCTGTGCAGGAGCACAGATAAATCTTGGATTTATCCAAGCTACCCTTGTAGTGGATGGCTTCTGATCTCTGGAAAAGGCAGTGAGAGCATCCAGTACTACACGACTGCTAAAATATCTGTGTTGCTTGTGGACTGTTGCACTGATAGTATTTATCAGCTTCTGTTACTTGCCAAAACTGATTGTTTTGTCCTCTTGCTGATGATTTTATCATTGCAGTGATTTGCAATTGCCATGATTTTGAACATAGAGTGGATCATACAAATCCTACCAACACCATCAAGTTACTCATTTATACTCCATATTCAGCAACATATGTATGATGCTATTTGGTTGCTAAACAAATATTATAGAGTCCATATGTTGTCCTAAAAGCTATTTCAGAATGATGGTAAGGATCTGCCAAACCTTCCCGGATATCTTAAAGAGTGGGTAACAAAGATGTCTTAAACATCCCTGGTGGCACTAGCTGCTCATGCATGAGCAAACAAATACTACACTGAATATATCATGCAAAATCTTGTAATCATATAAGAACCTGTACAGCTGATCATATGACTTAATTTTTCACCAGGAAGTACTTGTAGACTGTTTTATTTAATCGCAGACAAACTCATGAAGACCAAATCATGTGCTTGAATTACTAAATACTGAAAAGATGAAAAAGGCGGGTATGCAGCAGAGGATGATATTTTTGGCTTCAGGTTTCGCAGAGAAAGCAAGAAATGACTCTAACTCATTTGTTCTAACTTTACAAGAAAAAATACAAAGTGGCTTGCTTGGTTTAACTGCTTTTTCTTCAGTTTGTCTAAGACCAAATAATCATTAATTATCATGAATTGAGCAAAGTACAGAGTTTAAGGCAAAGGTTCAAAAATGGTAGCAGCAGTGCCCTTTTATATGAGTTCAAACTGTTATGAAACTATGCTTGAGAAAAATGTGTAGAGGTAAGGATGCTCAAGTTGTTCAGTATAGCCATTTTTTCCCCTTGATTTTTTTTTTCCTTTGGCTTCACTTGATTTTTTTTTTTTAATCGAGGATACCATTCACAAAATGAGGCAAAACGAGAGTGTTTTCTATTGGACACATAGCTAATATAGAATGTGTATAATTTGTATAGTTTGTTGATACTTCATTCTCTGTAGTTTTGGAGTTCTTTCAGAAAGTGCTTAATATAACAATTCTTTAATGTATGACGTAATACTTCTTGTATGCTGGAAAAAAAAGAATATAAAAACATCAGGGCTATAAAGGTAGTAGAGTAGTTATGCATAACAATAGCAGAAAATCTGGCAGGAATAATTTAAATTATTTCCATTCATCACAGTACTTTTGAGTAGAAATAGAGCAAGAGCAACTTTTACTTTATAATATGCTATATATATGTATATGTGTATATATATGTTGTGTTGTAACTTGCTTGCAATAAATTTCAAGCAGTAAACATTGAAAATTTTCATTGATACTACATTATAGGTACTATAGACACATATATATTCATGTTATAAGCAAATTTGTGAAAACCGTTCTCAGTTCTCCTGTGCTGTGCTGTGGTGATATGTAATTTTATATGATTTATCAATCTCTTGGAACATCAGTACCTATTAAACATTTGGCTAGATGTTTGTTTCTGCTTAACATTTTTATATAGAATTTTATAGAAATAATATCAATGTAATATTAACATGCACTAGTATACCAGAAAATAATACATTAAGCAAACCTGAAAGCTCAGTATAATTTCATTATTTAAGTGGATGAAAACAATGTAGCTCTGTTTTCTTACTTTTTTTCATCTTTGGGATCCCACACGCAAATGACATCTCTTGTATTTCTTCTTGCACTGGAAATCTTTTAATTTTTTATGTTCTCTAGTTAAAAATAAAAAAAGACTTCTTAAAATATTTTATTATTATTTTATTGATCTAATGGAAATAGGATTTTCAAATTCTAAGACGATGTGTTGATAAATTAATTCACAATGAAGAGCTACCACTTATGTTTCAAATTTCACCACATGTAAACAATCAGCTGCTTTATGGCAGTTATCCCAGAAATCAAAATGGCTGGTAATGAATTTCAGGTTGATCTACCCATGTTGTTATGAAATTAGTTATTTTTATAATATTTTTAATTGTTGAAAGTCTTGAAGGCTCTAGTTTGAATTCAGTGTCTATTACTATGCTAGATGCTGTACAGATAATGCTAAAACAATGGTGAAATTTTGTACGTAGGGCACATTCATAGAATCATAGAATTGCTCAGGTTGGAAAAGACCTTAAAAATCATCAAGTCCAACTGCAACCTAACCATACTACCCTGACTCTAACAACCCTCAGATAAATCACGTCCTTGAGCACCACACCCAAACAGTTTTTAAACTAGTTCATTGGGAAGCACAACAGCCAGATACAAATTGTTGAGAGCTAAGGGGGTAGACTGAGGAAGACATATGTATGTGGCAGTGAATGTATGGATGAAATAGTAGGCATTAAATCTTAGGAGTCTACAGGCTGAAAACTGGATAAAAATAAAGTAAGACTTAAAATAATCTAAGCTCTAATCTCTAAATCTCCTTCACTGACCAACACAATGAAAGTAAGAAGGTAAGTTTAGATACCCAAAGGAAGAGATAAAGTTAGCAAGTTGGAGTAGTTTCCTTCTACAAAGGTATCTTCCATCCCACTCTACTAACTGTGGACCATTAGACAGCTAATTTAAATGCCACAGGAAATCACCACAACAACTTCTTCTTTTCAGAGAAAAGAAAAGGGTTGTGTGTTCACTACAGTGTTCTCCAGTTAGTGCAATTGGGTATTCCAGGTTTTTTGTTTTGTTTTGTTTTGGTTTTAGTTTTTTGTTTTTTGTTTTTGGTTTTTGGTTTTTGGTTTTTTTTTTTGTTGTTGTTTTTTCTTTTTTGAAGGCAGTAACCATTGGGCTGTATTAAAGTCTAAATTTTAGGCCAGACAAATCACTAGCAGAGCAAAGTCTACTTTGCAGGCTGCTACGAGGTAGGATAGTGGACCCAAGGACTGTTACTATTGCTAGGACAATTTAACAAAAATATCTTTTGATTCTCAGAAGTGCTTATCAGTGTTATGTAATTCAGTCCTGTTATCCGTTTTGTTCAAAATAATCCCTACTTTATCTAAGCATCATGTTGAATATGATGGTCAGATTTAAAGTATGTTGCGATCATTTGGCTAATGCGCTATTACCATTTTTAATGGCTATCTGCAATTAAGTGTGAATATTTTCATGGTTTGTCTTGCAACATGAGTATATGAATGCCAGTTGAATCATTAGGATTTTCCTCAATTTTCAAGGTGTGAGTAGTACTACCTGAAAAGAAACAGATTACTGGCTTTGCTTTTTTATTAAGCCATTGTATTCATATCTTGCAAAATGTATTAAAATGGAGGTGAAAAGAAGAAAAGAAAGAAAACCCCCTGAAGAAGTAACTTGAATTTTTTTTCAAAGGAGATCACACTTTTTCAAGCCTCTTGAGGCTCAGGAAAAAATATCTTGAGAAGTAAAATGAGAACAAAGAAAAGTCTTTCTAAACTAGTTTCCAATTACTGAATAAGATAGAAGACATTACTATCACACCACATACCATTTTTCTTTTCTATGGTTCAACTTATTTTTACACTTTTAGCTTAACTTTTCAGCCTGCTTGGGAATTGCTTTCCTTGTAGGGAAATTTCTCATTTTAATGAGTTTTAAAATGTTGCATTCCTAACCTTTCTGAAAATCCCCTTCTGGTTTTTTGCTTTGCATCAAGGTATTTCTTGTGTGTGTGTATGCATATGTATCTAGACAAGAACACAATGTATAGGATGAGAACATATTCACTTCTCCTAGTTTCTGCAGTGTTTTACTGAAAACGCATCATATACAGATCACAAGAAGTTAGAGAGTATGACTGTGAGCTTGTCCTCATAAGCAGAATAATCATTCTAACAGAAAATTGTTTTGAATCTGAATGTCACCTGTCTTATTTTCCTGAAAAGTGTACTGCTTCAAAATACTGCATTTTCAAGCTGCTAGGTTTAGAGTCATGTAAGCAGTGAAATTTTTATTCCCACTCTCGTTTTGCAGCCTTGAATGTGATGTCAGTTGTATTCAATGATACTTTATTAGCATGACAAGATATACAGAAGTGTTGCCAAAGTGTGAAAGTGACAGACTGCTCAGGTATCTCTTACAGGCAGATAACATCTTCCCCACAAAGAGTTTCATACAAATGTCTGAGCCTTATCTTCTGAGTCTGTCTATCATAACTATCCATTTCTGTTCCTGTCACAGGCTGTGGAAAATAAAAAGCAAATCTAAGTGCATCACGTTTGCTGTGTAGTCTGTAAAGGGGCTAGCTCAAAAAGACAATGTGTCCAGCCCTAAAACACAGGAGCAAATGCATATCAGCAGTGCCATTTCTCAAGCAAAACACAATACAGATCAAAAAGAAAGAGGCATTAATAGATCTAAATGGAAGTTTTTAAATGAGATAAATATTACCCATTAATTTTAGCTAGTAATTCTATCAACTTACCTATGTTTACACCCTTAAATGTATATAAACATCAACTATCAAAAGGGTCATGAAAGGACATGGAAAAAAATGGACAGTATTCTTTAAGGGGGTTGATATTCCTCCTCACTAATGAAACTTCAATTTTTGCAGATGCAATTTATTATGGAGACTATCTGGATTGATGCAGGTGTGTAGCTGAGTTAAAATAGGCACAAGCACAAAATTGCTCTGAAAACAGAAATCTGGTGATTGAAACTTTAGTCATAAAATTTATCCAACATAATTAAAGTATAATCTATCCTAACAGATTAAAAAAATATGGTAAATTAAATTTTAGTATTTTGTCCTGCAAGTTTTTTTGTCAATGCAATTTCAAACCCTTAATTAAAAAATATATGTATATTTAAAAAAATTTGCAATTTCTTTCTCTTTATCACTTCATTTCTCACTTTTACTTTTTTGAAAGGAAAAAAAGTTCTAATGTTTGCATCTGAACTTTTTGGTCTGATTTTCTTTTTTTTCTGCATCACACTTAGGCGGTTTGTTCTGACCTTGACAGCTCTGTAGCACATTGCTAAAATATTACAGCAATAATTCTGTACAATTATGCCTAATATTATGGCAACATCCTGCAGTTTTGCGCTATGATTATGGGAGGAATTCATGTTTATTTACTTTAATGACTAGATAATGAGTCCAACCTACACAGATCAAAGGGAACTGCTAAGAGAGAGGCTGTTATGAGCCAAAACTAATAACATGCTCCACTTTGAAAAGAGAGATCTATTCGCTTTAATGCAATAGGAAAGCATAGAAGTGTTGGGAAGATTAAAAAAAATGATGAATGCCACCTCTATTTAAAATAACATAGGTCAAACACTGCAACAAAACTGACAACCTTTTGGCAGCCCTTTGGATTTGCAAGAAATTACTTCCCTTTCTTATTAAGGCAGTCAGAATCCACACAGATTCACACTAGTTTTATGGAGTTGAATCATCATTTGGAGACTTAGACACCCCCAAATCATCTCTCTACATATTGGCAGTGAAGAACTTCCTACTGGAAGAGCTACATAGTGTAGTAGGCATACTGAAAACTTCAGAGATCAATTCCCTTTTATTAGCAGAAAAGAGACAGATATCATATTAAATTCCATTTTAAGGATCTTTCAAGGCAAATGCTCTTTTTGAACAGTGAAAAGAAAGCTGGAGAAAGAATATTTCTTGGTAAAAGGTTTTTTTTCCTCCAATATATTAACAGGCATATGTAACACTATTAACCTAGGGTCATCCAATGTAGTATGGGAACACAAGTGAGCATCCTGTTATTTGTCATTTAATGATCATTCAATCACAGCTGAATCTGGAGTGGGAAATTTATCTAACATTTTCTTATCTCTTTGTCCAGATATTACTACTGAACGGAGAAAGGGCAAAAAAAACCTGCTCTCAGGGCACGCCTGACTTCTGGGGATTGTACAAGTTGAAGGAATTTTGTGTGTGAGATCAATATGATATAGACTTCATACTGCTAGTAACTTCCAAGTGGTAAGCAGCTCCACAAGTGACTACAAATATGGTATGAATTGTGGTTCCTACAGCAATTCACACTGCCCATATGCCTAGCAATAGAATGCATACTGAAACTCATCATTTTAGTGCATTACAAAGTCATCTGATGGAGTGCAAGCAGGGAAGGGAGAAACTTGACGGCTGAAAGGGAAGCAGCAATGAGGTACATATAAGGGCCCTCCCTATCATTCTTTTTCCTCATGCTACTTCATTTATGGAAAATTCTAAGGTTGAGTTCACAGAGGTGTAACTTTCCTGATCGTTGTTTTTCTTCATATTATGTGATTTGTAATAATAATAGTAAATAAATGGCAAGATAATATAAAATTTCCCCAGCATAATTAAATTCATGTAGATTAAGATGTAATTTATGGCTTGTGGAACATTTTGAGCACCTTACAATGACAGGTATCACAAAATCATAGAATATCATAAACTGAAAGTGTCATGAAGTTCAATTCCTGGATCCAAATAAAACCACACAAAACTATAAAAGAGATTTCTGAAATTAAGCTTTCTGCATAAATATGATCTTTCTATTTCAAAAAATTAATGTGGTGGTCTTCACTTGAATGTAAGATTTTATAAAGAAGATTTCTTAAAACACTTGTATGTCTATTTATCAGTAAACAGTAAGAGTTCTTCTGCATTATTGCTGACGATCTTTGTTCTTAATATTTTCACTGCTTTCTTGTTATGTATACACTCTATGTAGCAAGCTTCTTCTCTACATCTCCATTCTTTATTCAAGTTCATTTACAGTGCCCAATAAGATTTAAGTAAATTTATTACCAATATATCAAATTGTAAAATTCAATTTAATGGAAATGTAAAAAAAAAAAAAAAAAAAAAAAAAAAAGAAACAGACCACTGCTTTTTTATATGATGTATTTGGAAATCAAAATTATAACTTAGTCCAAATTCTCAGGATGGAAGTTGTAGGAAGAATAGGAAATGGAATAAAATCTATTCTGTATGGTAAAGACTAGTGAAAATGGAAACTGTGAAAAATTTATTTTTGGTCCTCTCTCAAGATAGCAATCTCACAGTCATTTCTGTGAAATGAAATTAAATAAAGGGGCTCCTTAGCTTTTATTTGCAGCACTGATCTGCAACTATCTCTTTTTCCAAGCAGTTTTAGGGTAGGCACATTTATTATTTAAGGAAAATCCACAAGGAACATTTTTATAGTACCAGAATAGAAATAATACCATAACAATAAAGATCAAAGATTGATGCAATTGTGAGTACAAGTAATAGCTGCCTTGTGTGGCTGTTATCTCCTCAAGGGAATTCTTTAGAATGGCTTTCATTTTATAAAATGTGTTTGTTTCAGTCTATAGTATATGAGAAGGAAACTCTATTCTGGTGTTCCTTTTTCTTTTTTTTTTTCTCTTTATTTTTTCTTTCTTTCTTTCTTTCTTTCTTTCTTTCTTTCTTTCTTTCTTTCTTTCTTTCTTTCTTTCTTTCTTTGCTTCTTTTTTTTCTGCCCTGAGGAAAAAAAGTAATTTAAAATTGGTGTGACTGGTTTCATGAACTTTGATACAGCTCTGAACTTCAAAGAAATAAAAAAAACCACTCAGAAGCCATTGGTGTATGCATATAGTTTAAATGTATTTTTTCTGTCTATCCCAGTTTTAAACCAGAAGATACCAGTATCTCAGATGTAGTATTTGGAGGTTAATCCTTTATCATGTACAACAATCAGAGAATACACGAGTGTCATGCATTACTTGCTGTCCAATGGCGTTCAGCAACCTTACCTCTTTCCTGCAGACATCAAATGAGAGCTGAATCCAAAGAAATTTACAGTGATAGAATATCTTATTCAAAGGCCATGATGACAAAAAGATAATCATCAAGATGGGAAAGATTTTATTCCTCTCATGATATATTTATGTATCCATACGCAATATTCTACATTATGAATCTCTCTCTGTATTACTATAATACATATTTTTACGTGTGGTGAAAGCATGACACTTAAAGGAATGCTGGAACACTGTCCAGTTTTCCTAACATGTCTTGACCTATGTTCAGTGGAGACACTTTTCTAATCATTTATTATTGATGAGGAAAATATTTATATTTCAATTGTCAGCAGAGGTATAACAGATGGAGCAAAAAGATGACTGAATTTCTGATAAGAATTCCAAAACCAGAAGTGATGGTTTTATCCAGGTGATAGCAGCTTAAAAACAAAATGTAATATTCTGGAAATCATCTTTTAGGATTCTGGGATAATAACAGAAAAATAGTTTATTCATAGTGAAGACAAAAGTAAAAAGGGAAATAATTTCTGTTATTACTATGGCAGGTTCTGAGATTTAGCTACTAAAAATTACCACCTAAAAGTACTAACACTGTACAGATATATATAAATTTCTCCAAGCTGGCAAGTAATGCTACACGTTTTTATAACCATACTGAATTTACTACAAGGCTTCCAAGAAACTTTTATAAATACTTCAAATTTGCACTGATCAATATTTTTGTTATTTCAGATCACATTTCTGTGAGATAAAGGTGGTGATAGTGCATGACATTGCTCTAACTCTGATTTGTACTGTCAATAGGTCATTTATTTTTTGTTTGTTTGCGTTCTTCACTTTAAAAACAAACAAACAAACAAAAACCCAACAAAAACAGCACAAATACTCATTGCCTCTCTTGGAAAGCCACTAGCTTTACTTTCCTCATTAAAATATATTCCTTCTAAGTAATCATTTTCCCGTGCTTAAGTGTTTCTCTTTAATACTGAATTACATCTGCCCTTTGTCAAGAATAGTCCTAAGATCTTAACCATCATATTCTATTACCAAATTGGATGAAGCAGTAAACAGTACATTGATTAAAATGTTCAGGCTCTATTTAATTTGAGATGTTGCAATGATGAAGAGGCCAAAGAGATAAACTAAAAAGGATCAGAAGCAGGAAGTTCAACCTTAAAAAGATGACTTCACACATAACGTAAAAAAAAAAAAAATGTTCAGAAGGAATTAATATCAAAATTTACAGAAATCTGGGTATCATCGTGCAATATGGTGGAGAAAATTTTAAATTCAATCTACTCACTTAATATTAAAGGTGGGAAAGTAAACACTTTAAATCAAGAAAAATTCTATCCAGCTCTAAGAAGAATTTGGGATATGAGTAATAAAATGATTAAGGCAATGAGAAGACCATGAGGAAATGTCAAAAGAGCTAAGTAATATTATCAAAAAAATTTGAAAATGTGCGTACATTAAGCTTAAAGGAAAAGTCCTACTGTCCACCAGAGAGAATTAACTGAAAGACAGGCATGTAGTAAAGCTTACAGTATCAAAAGAAATACTGGAATTCATTTATTTGAAGATCCAAGAAAATTATCTTGTCAGAAGAATTCCACTAGGACAATGAAGTACAGGTAGAAAGAAATATCAGAAAGAAAAAAAAAAAAAACAACAAAACAAAACAAAAAAACAATGCAAATTAGCAGCAAAACAGGAGAGAATATCAGACACCCAATGGAAATAAAAGTATGTCAACTACAGTGTAAATTAGTACATCATGAGCATAAAGAGAACACAGGTACATCAGCTTCATAGCAAATCAGACAAGCAGTAAGAAACAACAGAAATGAATAAATACATAAAATTTAATCACAAAAGCCACTGGAAATAGACAAATGCAGTCTTGTTTAGTAGCTAGTTGGCAGCATCTGTAAATCACATCTCCTTTTTACTTTTACAGTAATGTCAACCTATTTACCATCAGGAAAGACCCTCAGATCTCTCCAAAATAATGCCTCCTATTTATTTCCATATAAACTACAACAGATACAAAGAGTACAATAACACTGATTGATAAATTCTCAGCATCACAACACTGCTTTTCAACATAATCATTACCACTATCTGTGCATTTTCACCAGTGATGAACAAGACACATGCTTCACTCATAAAAATCTACATGGCTATCCAGAACGTGGCTTGTCTTTCATGTCTCTGTTACCAATGCTGAAATGCACCACCATCTCACTGTGCTAATATCAAATGAATTGATTGCATGGCCACAAAAATTAATGGACTATTGGTGGAAAGGTTCAACCTCTACTGCCATAGCACTAACATCTGCTTCTGATGTCATGGACCAATGTAATAAAATAGGAGGCATTACTTTCAGAGCAGCCTTTGTATCTATGACAGTCTCCATTTTGTACTATTTTGATTTGTAGTTGACAACAATCCCACAACCAACTGGAAGTTTGCATTTTCCAAAACTCTTTTAAAATAATTTGACAGTTTCAGTTAAAATTTCCATATTGTCTCAAGTATATTCAAAGCAAGCTATTTTCTTGGTGACATCTGACATGCTATCAATATGAGTAAGGCAGTCTTCTGGTGTCAGATACATCTCTTGTTTGCTTTCAGTGGAGATGTGTCCACTTACATCATTAAATGCTGTATTTCAGTGTGTCTTTAAGTCCCTCCTCTAGCACTGTCACAAACGGAAGGTCCCTGTTTTGTGCAGCTATTGCTACAAATCTACCCTTCTAACTTTTCACTCAGTAGAATTTTCGTTTGGAAGAAATAGGAATGATAAAAATACAACAAAAGTGGCTGAGCTTGTAATATTTCCATGCCTGAAGTTGTGTGAGGAAAAATAAATAAATAAAAGATCTGTCAACAAAAGGCTAAGGGTATTGAAAGTGTTTATCTTGAAAGGAAGTAATGTGATTATAAGCTCTAAGCCAAAACAAACAAACAAAAAATTTAAACAGTATTAATTACTGTTCCATTCCAACTGAGGATATCTAGAAAGGTGGTACATGTTTTCTCAGAAAGTTTTTAGGATAATATTGGAAATAATTAGCACAGGATTCACTTCACTGAAATATCATTAGAAACATCTTTATGTGATTCAAAGCACCTGAGCAAAACTCAGGTCACATTCTGACTTCTGAGATAAAGGTGACATGAACAAAAGGTGAAGTTATTTGTAATAACCCCTTTGGGCACTGAAAACTAGGATTAATTTAGTGTAATTTTATTACACTAAACAGAACACCTGGGTGATAAAATATGGATGAAATTCAATTTTAATAAATAAAAAATCCTGTCTGTGGAGAAAAGCAATACTAACTTGACATATACTTGACATGATCCAAAACAGTTGCTAACATCCAGTTAGAAGTTATGGGTTTATAATAAATAGCTCAATGAAAACATCAGCTGAATAAGTTGCTGCAATCAGAGAAGAATACTGAATGTAAAGAATCCCTACAGAAGCTACAAGAAAAGTAGAAAACATAAATTCACAATGTGAATATATCTTAAGTGGTTAGAGGAAGTCTGACCTCCCTAATTCAAGAAGGATACAGAGCAAAAAGAGTGCTTAGAGAAAAATGTCAAAGGTAAATTGGTTTTATGGATTTATGGATTCCATATAAGAAGATACTGCTGTACTAGGATCTTTTAATTTGAAAGACAGACAGCTAAGTAAGGACATGATAGGGATCTGTATATTCATGGCAAGGCAAGTAAAAATGATTGTTGACTGTATCTTATCCAGGAAGCTTCAGATTATATCATCACTGACATGTTTATGTTATGAAAAGTTTAAAACAAAATAAAAAATGTCACAATTTCACCCAACACTCCAGCTCTGAAATTTAGTTCTAGAGGCTATTGTGAATAACAAGCATTTTCAGAAGTCTAGAAAGCAATTAGAGACATTTGTAGTAAAAACATCAATAGCAGGCAGCAAAGGTAATCTATCACTTATGGAAGAGTATATCAAGAAAGCTCTGATACTGTGGCCACTTTCACAGACATAGCATTAGATTATTTGAACCTTTGATGTGCACCAGTCGGAACTTCTGAATCCCATCCCAATGAAGGGCACATTATCCCACAAGGCTGTCAGCCTGCCTCATAGCACTGGGCAATGTAGAGACTCGTCAGCATTTTCATGACTGGCAGATATTTTGCAGTGTGGTTTGAAAACTCATTTGCAAAAATACTGTAAGAGCTGCAATGTACAAAAATCTCTGTGTCATAAAGTAGCATAGCTGGATTTCCAGAATGAAATGAAGGTCAGCTATCAGAGCAGGCTCTCCAGGGCAGCATGCCTGCTGGAGATTGAGAAGCATTTGGACAATGCTCTCAGACATAGGGTTTGATTTTGGGTTGGTTGTGTGCAGCCACTCGATGATCCTTGTGGGTCCCTTCCAATTCGGGATATTCTATGATTCTTTGTAACAGAAAGAGTCCCACAGTCAATGCTTTTTTTTCCCTTTTCCCCCACATCACATTTAAGTGCACAAGCTCTAGTCTTTTCCAAACTAAAGTACAATCTGTGCTCTAGGACCTGCAGCTGCTCACAAGTGACCACTGCTTTAGTTCAGAATAGTGCCTGTCTCAAGTTCCCAAACTTAAAGATCTTGTATCCTCAGTGCCACTGTTTCAATCTAAGAACCTGCTATCCTTTTGCTGATGTAGAACGCTGATGGATATTGGATAGCCTGGAGCCTGCAGTTGTTCTTCTCACATTTTGCAAAAAATAAAAATCTTTCTACTGTCTATAATGGTATTTATCCCATAGATGCTCTTTTCAAGCAAAACGTGGAATATACCATGTCTTGAGTAATGGTGGGGAGAAGAGAGAGATCATATTTTTAATGTATTTAGAAACATATATTTTTACTTATTGTGTGATCATCTTTCCTTTGCTATGGAATTGCACAGAATCGGGAGTGCTGGAAGGGATCTCAAGAGATCACTGTGTCCAACCTGCCACTAAGACAGTTTCCGACAATAGATCACACAGGTAAGTGTCCAGATGGGTCCTGAATATCTACATAGAAGGAGACTCCACAACCTCTCTTGGCAACCTGTTTTCAGTGCTCCATCACCTTTACCATGAAGAACTTGTCAGTACAGAACTTCCTGTGTTCAGGATATAAGCCATTCCTCCTTGTCCTATTGCTACACACCACTGAGAAAAGCTTGAGAATGCACAAAGAAAATCACAGCCACAGGGATTCAAAATACTGTTAGAGTGTTATCAACAATAGCAAATAATATGAACTTGAAAGAACAATGAAATGAAAACTTTTCTCTGGAGTTATCATATACATACACAGAGAGCCCACAAACAGCTGGGGAATCAACTTTCTGAAAGGGTTGATAACTGGGGACAAGGGAAAAAGTTTTTAAGTTGAGGGAGGGAAGATTTAGGTTGGATGTCGGGGGAAAATTTTTACAGAGAGTGGTGAGGTGCTGGAACAGGCTGCCCAGGGAGATTGTGGATGCCCCGTCCCTGGCGGTGTTCAAGGCCAGTTTGAATGGGACCCTGGGCAGCCTGGTGTAGTATTAAATGGGGAGATTGGTGGCCCTGCATTTGGCCAGGGGTGTTGGAGATTCATGATCCTTGAGTTCCCTTCCAACCTTTGCCATTCTGTGATTCTGTGATTTACAGTGTAAACTGACAAAGTGATTGGAAAAGATAACTATGAGGTATCACTGATGAAAAAAGGAAGGTCTGGATATTAAACTTACTAATGATGGGAAAGTTATTTGAGTCATCACTTGGAGTGCAAAGGAGTATATAACATATTCATATATATTTGCATCTTGTGTTTTAACTGAAGATTTTATTCATAAAAAAATAAATCTGTGAAGATGTATTTATAACCTATTCACTGATAAACATTATATTTATGTTCACTTTGTCAAAGATTCATTAGATTTTACTTAGTATTTCTCTGTGATTGACATAAGATCAGTGAAGATACTTCACTTTTTAAATGTAGTTATATGAAATTCGAAGGTTGTCCTGATACAAATTATGTTTACAAATATCAGATCATGTAGATTGGAAGACTTCAGCAGTACAGAGAATTATTACATTACTCCCTTCAAGCAAGTGTAGAGAGACAGTTTCAAACCTGGTTCACACCCAGAATGAAAATAAGCAAATTGCTGTGGTCTCATTTTACTCTCCCACCACAAAATTCATTAAAATATTTATGCTCTCCACTCATCATCTATTGCATGTAGAATTACATACTTCCAACAGTAAAATACAATTTGTCTATGAGCTAAAGATTCACTCATCCTCACTCAAGCAAATTACTGTAGCTTCTAAAGTTATTACCATTGCACCACTGACTGCTTTATGCAGTTACTGGAGGTCAAACCTTCATAGGAAAGATGGCAAAAAAAAGTCTGTAAGCAGGTTTTGTGTTTCACTCTAGAACACCAGTAGAAACTATCACTGCAGGTTACTTAAGTGATTAGGACAATTTAGAGTGCTTCGAGAACACTTTTCTCCTCCTCTCCTGCCTGGTCATGTGTTACTACCTTAAATCACAGAAGGAAGATTTATCACAGTGTGTCCATCTGTAGAGTTGATTACGTTTTCTCAAAGAAAGTATTTTTGTGTTAGAGAACATCATGCAACAAAAATCAAAACAGTCTGCCTGCTTTCTTTTCTTCCAGTTCACCTGCACTGCAATTTTTAATTTGTTTGTTGTTTTAAAGAACTGCCCTCTGATATTAACAGTGAAGGCTTTCTGTCAAGTGCACTGGACCTCCATTTGAGAAGAGCTGGTACTCCAGTTTCCTTGAAGAACTTTGTAGTCCCGAACCAAGGAAAGTATAAAAAAATCCCAATAAACCAAAATTACCTTTCTACAAACATCTCTAGCATACCTAAACCATGGAAGATAGATACATGAAACAGAGTACAATACTTCAAAGGTTAACTTTATACGTTAGCCTTCATCCTCTGCGTGGCTTTTTAAATATACATGCCTCCTAAACAAAAACCTCTCTCGTTCTTCAGAAAAACATCCATCAACACCCCAAGACTCCACAAATACCTTGGCTATTGATCAGTTCAAGCAGAACAGCACTAAAATGAAAACTTATATAGCAGATTTCTTCTACAGAAACATTATCTCTAGTCATATAGAAGAATTGTTATGTCATACATTGAAATAGTGATTGAGCACCTGGACAAGGGCAGACTGGCCCAGGGAGTGCAGGCTGTGTTTGCACCTGGTGTGTTTGAACCCGTGCTCTCCGTGTGGTCAGAAGGGGTGGACCCAAATGTGGAGCACCGCTGGGCTCTTATAAGGGCCAGCCATAGAATGGAAAAATATCTCTTGAACATAGGCTGTTTTCTGAGAGAGAATGCTGTGTTGCTGGAGAGTTGTGCTATTAGAGACTGCCTGCACCAGTTGCTTGAGTTTGGCTCTTTTTCTACAAATGACTATTGGTAGTCTACCTGTAAGTACTTTGCTTGGTATTGTCAAGAGCCTGTCAGAAGCAATTTTGTTTCTTCATATGCAGAACAGTTCCCCATAAAATAAAAAAAAAAATCTAGGGCTTTCTTAATGGCTGTGTAATCTGATTCCAATGGACAGTAGGAGAACTAATCTGGGGCTCAGATTTTTCTCAGTGTTTCAAGCTATAGATAGTTAAAAAAATAAAAAACAAAAAAACACCAAAAACACAATATTCTGTAATTTAGCATGTAAAAGCAGGAAAGAACTATATTCTGTGTACAAAGTCTCTTTATCTAGATAAACAGGTAATGTTATTTACAATGCAAAAATTCTTCTCTAAACATTTAGGCTCTGGCTTTACTGTTGCTCCTTTGTGTTCAATTTTTTCCTCTGGTCTGTGTCACTGGTATAGGTGATATAAAAGCTTGTAGGTGACAGACCATTGCTCTTGGTTAACTTAAGCCTAAGGAGTGACCTCTGACAAACCTCAGGGTTTCAGTTTCCCACTTCCATCTGGTTACATATGAAACACTATGGACACAACTTATCTTTTCTGAAGGCATTATAAGATTTAATAAACTGTGTTTAATGCACTTTGTGCATAAGCAGTAAGTGGTGAAATTTACAGCAGCCCAAACACTGTAAAGATGTATGTAATCAAGCTATTAAGTAAAACTGCAGTTATTGTTCTCAAAGCAAATCATTAAAATGATCATACAGAATATTCTAGAAGTACTAATTTTTAAAATGGCAAATGTTTTCAGTTCTTTTTGTTTAATGAAGCATATTTATACTTTTATCCATTTTGGGGAAAATTGCCAGGCAATATGATAGAACAAATATATTTAGTTTAGAAACTCTGATACATTGAAGTTTAGTTAATAGCTCTGTTTTTATCTCCCAGAAGACAGCTAGAAAGGTAATTATAACATGCAAATTAGCTTCTATTGGGATGCAAATTAAAAATTATATACTGAAGTACAACATCTAGTACTGCAACTTATGCTTAGTATTTCTACAGGTAGAATGAATTCCAACAGAGACTTCACTCCCTGATTTATGTAGTTTAGGTTGATTTCTCTGAAGTATAATTTCTGTGCTTCACTTTTCACTCCTATGCATTTTTCTTCTTCAAACTCAAATTTTCAGAAGTTTCTCAGCTCACTTGTTTAAACTATTTTCATTAAGAAATCTCTAAGTGTTTGGACTGTTCTTTAAGTCTTTGTCTTTGATGAAATGGTTGTCACAGCCTTTAAAGTCTCGCTAATTAATGTAAAAATCCCAAGTCAAAATACAAGTCAGTCAGATTAAAACACTTGCAGTACATTTTAATTATAGTCTGTATGGAGTTTTTTCTTACGATTATTTTCAATCCTGCTTTTATGAAAGATTAGGAAACAAGGACACAAGGCACTTCCAGAGAGAGAAAAGGACACCTGACTCAATAAGCTATTCCATTTAAGTTTATCTCACGCCTATTTTCTTGCTTAGTAACTACATCCTTTGATTCCCTTCCTGCTCAGACATGCAGAGTTTTCTTAAAATCATTGGAACTATTTGCTTTGATGGCTTTACTTGGCAACTGCATTAAGTGAACTTCTCTGCTTGAACTCTTTGTGTGCTGTATCTCTCTGAATTTTAATTGTGGTCTCTAATCTCTGAATCTTTCATATGGTGAATATTTTTGTCTTACCTTTGCTATCATTCCCCTCTCATAATTCTAGACATCAGTTAAGTCTTCTCAAGCACTTCCCATTTGTCTTAACTTATAAAAATTAATTTTATTAAAGTAGCTGAAAATCTTTTTCAATCAAGTTGCTTATAACACGGTCCAAGCTGATGAAAATCTAACCTAAAATTCAAAACAATGGTAGAAAAGATCAACTAACACTTGTCTTCTGAAGTGATTCTCATTCAATTTGTCTTCTGAAACTGTTTGACTTTCTACACTCAAAGCATTCTGTACCTAAGCAACCTAAATTGGTGTTTAGCCTGAAGTACTTATCAGCCTGTTATTTTCAGTCTAATCCGATGTTTTAGATTCCATCTGCCCATAAAATTAAGCAGTTAAATTGAAACTGTTCTTGATTACATCATCTATACTACAGCAAAGGAAAAATCAGATTTTAAAAAAAGTGAAAAACAATAGCAAAAAACAGCTGAAGACACTTAAAATTTCTTACAAGCTAAAAGTAGATTTAAGTCAAGTGTGGCTTCTTAGCCAACAGTCTGTAGTCTTCAAATTCTGTCATTACTCCACCTATACAGTGCATCCCAAACCTGTGCTTGCTTACAAAGTGAAGGTCTCATCCCCGTGGGGTTCTGCTCTGCAGCTGCAAAGGGCACTATGGGATTCTGTACTTTGAGTGTGCACAGAAACCCAAAGAGTAACTCTTCATAGTCTAGGAAATTACAAGAACATAGCTTAGTGCTTAGTAAGTGTGGTCAGATAATAGAAGGAGTTGTTAGAAAAACAAATTCCTGCCCATTTTACCGAAACTGTCACTATCTATGAAATATCTAGAGAGACAAAACAGTCAAGCCCTAAATACATTTATCAAGTGATGGGAAGGTCTTCGTTCTGATACTGGTTTGCAGGACTGCA
The DNA here is from genome assembly GCF_026119805.1 of Tympanuchus pallidicinctus. Lineage (NCBI taxonomy): Eukaryota > Metazoa > Chordata > Aves > Galliformes > Phasianidae > Tympanuchus > Tympanuchus pallidicinctus. The sequence continues at coordinate 33,309,958 of NW_026294769.1, forward strand.
ATCATGTTTTATAAAAGATAGTTCCCAAATAAAATGATTATGTTGCGAGACTAAAAGGGGAGAAATTGTTCTAACTTCTCTCATACTAACAGAATATTCCAGTCACTAGACTATTAAGTAGAGACCAATCATGTTTTCAAAGGCAGGAATGATTCCTGATCTGCTCACTGGAGGAAAAGCCCTTGCTGCTACATGCCTTCAGTTAAGGATTTCTCAGAAAGGGTGCTACGTGGATCTCATAAACACAGGGAACTCTCCAGGTCTGGAATGTTAGATTGAACTCATCCCTATGGTTTCCCTGCAGTTCAGATCTTCCAAATAATCTGCTTGTGCCTAGGAGTAGAGATCTGAAGTATGCAAGTTAGCAGTATAGTCATCCTAGGTTTTTCTACATATTCACTGGGGGAAATAGGCAGCTCCTGAGAATGATTCAAGTTTTCAAACACAAAACTGAACAACCACCACCCTGCAGAAGCTTTTTTGTAAATTATTATTATAAATATTTACAACAAAGCTTCAGAACCTATGAATTTTTGCATATGCAGTATTCGTGGAACCAGGCATGTCATGCAAACATGATCTTCCTTGTAATCCCTTCCCTACTTTTAATTTCATGGAAAGAAAAAATGAATGTCAAAAGCTGTAGCTCCCTGGCTGATATGCTGGACCCTTCCCATGCAGTGAGTTAGGCAGATCAGGCATGTTGAGGTATTTGCATCTGTGGTGGGTTGGCCACTTTGCCTCATAGCCACTTACTCACTCTCTCTGATAGCAGCAAGGAGGAGAAAATAGAAAAACAAAAGTAAGAAAAATGGTGGATCAAAACAATGACAGAGTAATCACATACCTGTAGCTGCTGTGGAGGAGACAGTCTTAACTTAAGGAACTTAATTCAGGCCATTTAATTCCTGACTTGAGTACTGGAAGTCAATCAAACAAACAAAAACAAAAATCCTCCCCAAGTGCATTCTGAATTAAGCTTATCTACTGGAGCTGTTCACAAAACTTTGGGGTTCTCTGCCTGCATCAGGTGGAATGGATGAGTGCTGCAGCCCCTAACTCTTATATCTCAAGAAGTGAGTTAGATTTGCTCTTCAGAGGCTAGGCAGTGGGCTGTGGCATGACATTTGCATACGGTATCAAATGAAAAATCATATCCTGAAAACAAAATTAGCAGAACATGGACATTTAGTGTGAAATAATCTCTTTGGTTTGGCTTCTAATGGTCTTTTTTCCTATAGTAATGATTTTAATATGCCTCTGTTTTGTTGTTTTGGATCATTTTTAGTTTTTTTATTTTTTATTACTTATAATTATTACTTAGTAACCTTTGTATTATAATTCTACTACACTGACCTCTATTGTAATTTCCACCCTTTAGGTATATAGTAACTAGAAAAATATGCAAATATCCCACAATCTCTTAACCACAGGGTTAGTTTTTATTCCTAATCTTTATTTTTAATTTTTTGATTGATTCTTACAATCTGCTTTCTGGAAATCAAATATGATTTTAGTCAACATTTCTATGGGACATTTAGTATTCCTTAAATATCTCAGTTTTTCTTATTAATTCAGAGTATTTAGTGGCTAGCCAAGGAATTTATTGCTCCTGACAAAAAAAAAAAAAAAAAGGAAAAAAAAAATTAGATGCTAACAGGTTGAATATCTTTACTTCAACACACATGCTTGCTTTTTTTTTTTTTTCCAATCACTTCTATTGGTCTGCTAAAAATAGATTCTGTGATTCTTTTCTGAAATGGAACCAATGACACAGATAAAGAATGATGTAAAGTATTTGGCTATCATAAGAGCATATAATTACCCATTGTTTCTTTCCCCAAACCAGATGTTTAATTGGTGAGTGAAAAGATTAGCCTTAAAAAACTACTTAATCACTTGATAATCTTTGTAGTTCTGGGAGCAAAGGAAGGCACAAGCAGAGTTGATTCCTATATTTTGGGCAGAGCTGTTCACTCCTGTGTCTTGAGGAATATGAAAAGTTCAAGGAAGTTAATGTTTCTTCCTTTCCTCATATTTCTCCATATTAATGAAGAGTATTCTTTCTTCATGACCATGACTGATGGGAGATCTCTGACTCCCTCAGCAAGGAAACTTCTCCTTTTAACTGTTCTTCTGAAAGAGTCAAATTGCTCTCCATGTTGAATGGGCAGAAAGCAATGACCAAGCTATAATACAAGAAGCACTTGTGAAAGAACTGGCAGAGGCACTACCAAGACATTCATACGCTGCAACATTTAATCCAACTACTTTAGCACTCACTACAAAGCCTAATTTTAAAAATAAAGAATAAAATACACAAGGGCTCAGGAAAAGCCTGGATATTTGTGCTGGTGAGAACTTTGAGCTCTCAATGTCCCAGCCTTCCTATAACCAGCTTGATTTTTTTGGTGCATCTGTATAACATTTGATCAGACCCCTGTGAAAACAATAAAGTTGTGACAAAAAGCTCATATGGGATTTATTCTTTACTCTTTGGCCTGGACCTCACATTTAAGCTCTGCTAATAAACATAGCAGCTAATTGTGACCTTCACTTAAGGCTCAGCTTCATGTCTCAACCAGCTCTGCTCTTTTATTGGACACCATGGAGCCTGCAACCTTTGCTGTGGAAGTTGCTACCTGCACACCTTACTGACTCCTAACCTACTGCCCTCTACAAAGTAGCCTGCTCATGCTACTCCCTTTTCTTGTGCCAAGAATGAATTCAATAATCCACATCCCTACAGCAGACTGGTTACATTTCCTTCTCTGTTATTTAATTATCTTCTATTGTAAGAGAAAAAATAAATAAATGAAACTTTTTTTTTTGTTGTTCAAAGGAGAATTTTTGTTTCTTTTATCATGAAAAAAAAAAAAAAAAAAAGTGAAAAGAAAAAGACTCCTGGCACTTCCAATGGTATTTAAGTGCCAGACAGATGTGGAACTCCAACCAAGTTTGTTGCTTTCCATTTCTTTTTTTTTATTCAGCCCCTGCTGTTTTGTTCATTTGAGCTGGAGGGCCTGGATTCTACTGCTGCTCTAAATACCTCTGTAAAATGCAAGTTAGGGGGAAAAGCTACGGATGTGCCACCTCCTCTCATTGTTTCAGGGACACTGCTATCCCCAGGACAGAGGCTTTTGGATTATACCCTGCTGTTCCATACAGTGCCTTTTGTCACTTCATGGCTAGTCATAACTGAAAAGTAACTCGGAGGTTTTGTCACAATATGATTTTTAACCCTTTCTCAAATATTCTTTGGCTCCTCTCTTCATTTCCTTTCTCTTCATGTGCTTCATGCTTTAAAAGGGAAGCTTCTTCCTTCCCAAAAATAAACAAGGAGGAAAAATGTATGTTCATGTGAACACAAAAAAAGCCCTGAATATCTTAAGCTTGACCCCAATTACCCTGTATTTCTTCCCACAATGTTTTCATATTCCTTGGCAAAACATTATTTGTTCTATAAAAATAGGACTGTAATACCTCATACTATCTTGCTTTTAATTTATCCCATTAAGTAATCTACCTGCAGTCTAACACACAAATGCTTATTTTCAACAATTCTAAACTGGAAAATCAGCAACAAAGGCTCCATCAATTTATTGGAAATGTGGGGATCAGTAGTTCAATTCTCAGGTTGTTCTTATTATTTGGATAATAGATTGAACAACTGGAAAAGATAATAGTTAATCTGATAAAGAAAAATACATTTCATTTCATGTATAAAGCTATTTATAAATCACCATTCAGGGAACATAAATAATGCCATGTAATTTAGGGGAAAAATTATATAATATAAATAATGAATGTTCTCAATGATCATTTCATGTATGAATTCTCAGTTAAATTTATTGACACAAGATTGAAGAACTGTAAATAGACATATTTATGTTATTCAGAACTTGTACTTGGGTAGTTTTCAAGGTGAAGGAAGTTAAATTGTTGTACAGATTCTATTATTCTGAACACATGAATTGCTTATATACATAGACATTTAGCTGATCAACTCTACATATGGAAATACACTTTTATTCCCTGTGCTCAGTAGTTTCTTATTACTTCTTGTGTTCTCAGTTTCTCTGTGGAAGAAATAGTAAAATTCTCTGAGCCATCTCAGATAAGTGATGCATCACAGCTGCCTCAAATCCCTTCAGTTTTCTAGGTGCCCTGAATCTCTTCATTAATCTCAAAAGTTGCCTGTGTTAATACCCAAATACATGGAACTGCCATAAAATAGTGTTCTAAGAAACAAGATTCCGTGTGTTTTGAATTTTCTATGTAGAACTCTACTCAGATGAATCACTAATGTTTTTTGAGTCTTTACACTGATAAACAGTACTCATTCCTCAGTAGCTATAAGGTTTGAAGGACAAAGCAGGACCTATACTGTTCTTGATAATTTCTAAGCACTAGACAAAGGAGTCTATTACTATTTCTAATATGAGTAAAAGTAGACTAATTGCAGCTTTCATAACTATTAATATCATGTAAAACAAATTGTCTGAGTTTTCAATTTTTCTATCATATTTATTTTTTTACGACCTTCCTTTGTATAACATTTCTGGCACAGAATTTGTTTCAGAAATACTTGAAGAAGTACAGGGTAGACCTTGTTTCAGGCAGCACCATATTTCTTATCCACAAGGCTGGCCAAGAAAAAGGTGTGGAGTTGCACAACAAGCTCTTGGTTTGCAAAGTTCACATAAATATTTTCTCAAAACAAGTTGTTGCATCTGAGAGGCCAAATCACACTGAAATTTAAACAAGTGTTTATAAAAACTGCATAACACATAGCTACTAAGGAAATATTTACATAACCTCTCTGACAGAATCCACTAAAATCTGTATCTCTGGTTTCTACTTCCTGCAGTGTAGGAAGATAATGCTACAGTTACAAAGGGCTCCTTTGTTTCACTCCCTTGGTCTGTCTGAAGCCATAATGAAAATCTAACAGAATCTATTCTCAGGGGTATTACTGACTGAGACAAAAAGATGTTGATGACTTTAGCTAAGTGCTTTATGAAAGTGACAATTCTCCACCACTATCTCTATTTTAATTTCTGCATCGCATGTTGTGAGGGTCAGTGGTTGTATCTCTTTTCTTTATTTATTTTCAGAAAAAAAAAAAAGAATTGGACACAAATATTAAAAAATAGGGCAGACTTTAGACATAGTTTCTTACAGAGGGGACAAGCTTTCAGCACCAGGGTTATATGGCCACGATGATCTTTCTCTGGACTCCCTCTCCAGACTGGGATTTGGCGAGGTGCAACTGTCACAGGTAGTGGACTTAATCTTTTACCTTTCAACAAATTGTATTTTCTTACAGTCAAGAAGTGCATTCTAATCAAACACTAAGCTGTCTTTCCAGGCAAAAGAGAAAAAATTAAGAAAAAATTGCCTGTCTTTCTTATGGGCAAAGCAGGCAAAGTGGCTCTGATTAAAAACTTTTTTTTCTTTCCCGACTTTCTTGAACTGATAAAAAGCAAAATTGTGAGCAATGAAGTTAAGACTGAATATGAACTCACTTAGAACCTCTAAAGCAGTACTAAGCAGTAGCCTTGATGGCATCCTCCAGAGACATCATTTGACCTGCTCTAGTTGTGAATTTTGAATCCAATTTAGGCATATATCAAGATCTGTCTCAAGCTGTGGCTGTAGAATATGTTTTGTGAAAATGTTTTGTGAAATTCCAATGTACTGATAAAGTAAAAGTTATAAAGAAAGTAAACAATGGCTTTAAATACACACTTTTTCCTAGGCCATTATCAAAGCTTGCCATTTTAGTAGTGTAGATACAATAACTTCTGCACATGAGCATGTAATGAGGTGATTGCTTTTTCCATTGCAAATCTCTTAGGCCTTTTCATGCTATCCTTTCTAAAATAAAAGGAAACTATAGGTCTTTTATTCAAAATCTTTCCTATTAACTGATGTAATCTGGTGATGATGTGGAAATTAAACATAAAAGGATACATTTTGGAACTTGATGTCACAGAATCCCTCTGACTCAGAAAAATATCAAGCTGTTGAAAATTGTGACATGTAGTTAATCCCACTTAATTAAAACTGCACCATTTTGGTTTGGTTTTCAAATGCCAAGCACACATATGTACCTTGGCATAGATAACTTAAATTCAAAGCCTCGCTTTGAATAACTAAAACCTAATCTAATTTTTAGGTCTTCCACTTAGAAATGTTTTTATTATTTATTTGGTTGGTTTTCAGGATAGAATCTCTCATGGTTACGTGTTGGCTGTATTTGACGTGATTCTATTTTTTCCTTAGGTTACAGATGCTATCTTCCAGAAAAGAATTCTCGCTATCATCTCATGTTATGTAAGAGCTCCAAATAACAAATACTTAAGTTTTTATCCCAAGTAAACTAATCTTTAGTTTTAAGTTTTTGCTTATAATAAGTAAGAGTTTCTCTGATTTTCATATAATTTCATTTTCTCTTCATTACTATTATGCTCTCTGGACACAGGGGAATTGTTTTATTGTCTTCACAACTATTTAGCAGAGAAATACTTTATTATCACTATTCTTTTTCCCCATGTATGTATAAATCTGGTTATGGATGGATACTTTGTGAAAATAATCCCATCTCTCCTCTTTCTTTTCAGATATCTCTGATCTCCACGGGGACAGATTTCTCTGGTTTCTTTCTGTGAACTCTTTCTTTCAGTACATCATCTAAATAGTGCTCACTGGTCATCAAACATTGGTTCTGTTTCTTTTGAAAGCAAATATATAGCAAAATACATCCTAAGTTTACTTTGCCATTTCAATCCACGAAATATGGATTACAGAATATATTACTGTAAGATATCAATACTAGCAACATCGGTTTTGGATATTTTTTTTTTTCATTAAAGCACTCAAACACTCACCGCTGTTCATCTTCTCCAAGTATTCCTTAAGTTATTGTACACATTAAAAATGCACCCCTTAAGTCCACACTCTTTCTATTCTTTTTCCTCTAATTCACTCTTATTCTAGAAATAACAGAAACAGATCATCAGTGAAATTATAACATTTATTTTAGAGACTTAATTCATGATCAACTTATACATTACAGTTGGATTGGCAAAGTAGTAACTTGCTGCTATCTTTTGACACAAGTGAAAGACTGATGTCTTTCACTTGTGATGAAATCAGATTTACTGGAGAGTCAATCAAGCTCAAGGTTTAGTTACATAGTTTGCTGTTCAAGAGTATTTCTAAAAGTGACACTGAAAATCACAGAAGCACAGAATGGTTAAGGTTAGAAGTCATCTGGTCCATTGACTCACTTAAGCAGGGACACATAGAGATGCTTACTCAGGTGCATATCCAGATAGTTTTTTAAATATTTCAAAGGAGGAGGCAACTCTGGGCAACCTGTTCCAGTGCTCCATTAGCAACACAGCAAAGAAGGGCTGTGATGAACCTTCTGTGTTCCAGTTTTCAGCCTTGCACTGGGCACTGCCAAAAGAGCGTCCCTCCATCCTCTTTGCACACTCCCTTCAGGAGTTTATAGACATTGATAAGATTCCCTCTGAGACTCCTCCAGGCAGAATAGACCCAATTCTCTGTGTCTTTCCTCGTGGGAGAGGTACTCCAAACCCTTCATCAACTTGATGACCCTTCACTGGACCCTTTCCAATATGCTCATGCCTCTCTTGTGCTGGAAGCCTAAAACTGGACACTGTACTTCAGGTGTGGCCTCACCAATGCTGAATAGAGGGAATTATCTCTCATAACCTGCTGATGATACCTTGCCTAATGAGGCTAAGAATATCATTAGCCTTTTTAGCAACAAGGACATGTTGCTCACTCATGTGTCTAGCAAGTTCATCTAACATGTGCAGACATTTCCAGTTGGGTTGCCTCCAGCGTGTAAAGGTGCCCGAGGTATTTCCTCCCCAGTCACAAGGCTTAGTACTTCTTATTGTTGAATTAATGAGATTCTTGTCCACAGTTCCCTTCAGCCTGTCAAGATCCCCATGGTTGGTTGTGCCATCCATTGGTGAGTCAACAGCCCCCCACAGTTTTGTACCATCTGCAGAGTTACTGAGTGCAGTCTACTACATCATCTAGACTGTTAATGAAGGTGTTTAAAGAGGACTAGACCCAACGTTAACCCTAAGGTTAGTCTTCTTGTTACTGGCATCCAATTAGACTATACAGCACTGATAAGTACTCTCTGAATCCAGCTCATTCAGCCCATATTTCAACAGCTTCTCTGTGCAGATTTTATAGAGAACAATATCAAAGGCCTTACTGAAGACCAGGTAAACAGTGTCCACTGCTCCACTTCACCAGGCTGGTTATTTCATTATAGAAGCTAATCAGGTTAGACAGACATGACTTCCCCTTGATGAATCCATGCTAACTACTCATGATGACTTTTTCTCGTTTGTGTGCCTGGCAATGGTTTCCAGAGTTAGCTATTTCATCACTTTCCAAGGTACGGAGGTGTGGCTGACTGGCCTGCATTTCCATTTGTCCTCTTTCTTGCCCTTTTTGAAGGTAAGAATGATATTTTATTTCCTCTGTTCTTTTGGCATGGCTCCTAGTTGCCCTGATCAAGCAAAGATTATCCAGAGTAGCCTTGCAGTTGCATCTGCTAGCACTTGTGAGTGCATCCAATGAGGGCCTATGGCTTTATGAATGTTCAGTTTGCTCAAGTACTCTCTGACTTAATCCTCTTCCACCAAAGATATATTTTCTTTACTCCAGGCTTTCAGCCTGGTCTCTGGGTTGTGAGATTGCTGAAGTCAGTACAGCTAGAAGAGACTGAGACAAAGAAGGCATTCAGAACCTTGTCCTTTTTGAACAGCTATACAGGTGTCCTGCTTCCTTCAAAAGGTCCCTTAGTCTTTCTTTTATCATTGAGGTACTTGCAGAAACCCTTTTTGTTGCCCTTCATGTCTTTGGTCTGATTGAATTCTGTCACAGCTTCAGCTTTCCTAACTTCCTAATCTCTGGCTGCTTGAACAGTGTCTCTTTATTCCTCCCAGGTTATCTCTCCATGCTTCCATCCTCTGTAGACTTCCTTTTCACGATTGATTTTGTCTAGAAGCCCATTCTTCATCTATGCAAGCCTCCTGACTTTTTGCCTTTGTTGAAATGAATTGCTCCTGGGATTGGAGGGGGTGATCTTTGAATATTAACCAGCTTTCTTGGCCAACTCTTTCCTCTAGGTCTTTATTCTACAGTACTCTACCAGGTGGATCCTTTAAGAGGCCGAAGTTTGCTCTCCCGAAATCCAGGGTAGAGAGCTTGCTGTGCACAAAGATCACTGTGTTCTTCAGTGCAATGGAGTTTGTTACTGCTCTCAAATAGGATGAAAAGTGGTGGAGTCGTTCAAGATCATCCTTTTATTTCAGATCAGATATTTCATTTATTTAGAGAAAAGACTCCTTTTTCCATTCAGTTTCTCCATTTGACAGACGAGAATAGCTATAGCTCACCATTCCCGCTGATTCTTCCTTATAGTCTTGGAAACAGGTTGTTGATCAAAACATTCTAAACTTTAAAGTTACTCTAAATGAATTAATGATCTTTGTAGGAAACATTTCCCCTTTAATTTAGATCAACTATCTGTTTCCTTTCTTACTGATTTTGTAACTACTAGCAAATAATGACTTTTTGTCTATTTTCTTCATTTTGTTGGTGACATTCACCTCTGAACAAACAGCTGACTAATGGGAAGGAAGCAAGCATTTCTGACATATCCTCAAATAAGTATTTTTGGACCCATCATACAATTTGCAGAACCCTAATTGAGTCTCCTAATTTGCATTACATAAATTACTGAGATATTACACTACAGTGCTCTAACACAGCTATATGAAATAGCTGACTAGCTTTACTTGTACTAATTAGAAGTAGAAGCAAATAACAGTTTTCTTTGTAAGATAATAGGAAATTATAGATTTTTTTTCCAATGTAATGTTTTCAGTCTTTCTGTGATTGCCTATTTGACTGTAAAATTCTTATCTTCATTTCCTTTTAGCAATAAATAAATACATTAAAGCATTAGTATTCTGACACTGTGCTAAAAGGAAAGAAAGAAAAAAAAAAGATGTTATTCTATTTGGTCTAGAAATATAGGCAAAAATCTAAGTGTACTATTAGCCTTCGAGTCACTTTTTTCAAATGTCATTCTTTGAGGATGAAAACACGTTGGCTTTGTAAAGCTCTTAACATTTCAAGCTGAAAGGCTTGAACAAGCTTTGAACTCTGGAATTTGTGATGACTAAAAATTAAAGGGAAAAATAACATTAAATAATACTGTGGCTCATGAAGCTGTCTTTTTTAAGTGTCTGAGCATCTCAAGGTCCTCAAATGTACAATTTTTCTTGGATCAACTTTTAAGCCAAAAAACCCCATGTGTCCTATGGAATGTTGTTGCTTTATTTGGAAATATTCTTCTATGAGGCAGGAAATGAAAGTGAATTCTTTGTAATGTGTTAATAAACAGTTGGCTATCTGAACATTTCTCTGTCCATACATACTGAAACATGACTGCGGAAGCAGAGTTCAGCACTGGTTCAAACACCTTTGTGACTGACCTGTGTATCTGCCATCTTTGACTAGTGGCCCCCAATTCTTCAAGATGCTGGAGGCTCTGGTCAAGATTTAGCTATTTGTAATAAAAAACTGTGCTTCATCTTCTGCCCTTTGAAAAATCTATTTCTTTATGTTATTTAACCCTCACACACCATCTCAACATATTCTCTGTTGAACTCCATTCTTTTCCCCAGGATTGGGAACGTTCTTTTTTCCTTTAATTGACACAAAATAAAGATAATAAAATGATTTCTAGTTAATCACACACATGTGACTTCTTAGAAAAGCTGAAATGAGGCCAATGAGTACAGTACTTCAGGGAAATATTGCAAAACAGACTTTTAGATTGCAGAATTGTTTACTACTCAGAAAACAAAAGAGACAAGAAAGGACTGGTTTCCTTATGGAATATTTTCCGAGCAGAGGCAACTTCCCAGATGCAGCACAGGAATTTTATAAATTCCAGAAATACAATTTTGTGGATTTCTCTATTAGATCATCTAAGGAAAACCAACCCAGCCCAAGACTGAAAAAAATATATTTTTTCTTATGTGTTCTTCCATCACAAGACAAGGCAGTAAAATACAAATAACGGCTCACAAAGGCTGTAAAGAGACTCTAAATCCTTTAAACAAATGGTTACAGTCTAATTGTTTCATCTGCTCATTGGCATTACAGCCTTCTATCAACAGTATACTGTTGAACTTGTAGACTCTCCAAGTCACAGACAGGCTTTAAAGAGGGAAGATAACTTATTTGTTACGGGCAATAAAACCAGAGTCTCTACTGACTGTCTGACAGGGAGGCGTCTGATGCTGTGGATCCAGTCAGGCAGAACACAAATCAAAATAGTGTCTAAAGGGCAAGGTAATGGAGGAATGAGAAGTATAAAACCTACACAATAAAATTATATTGCAATGAGAGAAAATTAGAAAATAAGTAGTAGAGCCTAAAAATAGAACACGCCAGTTCTCTGAATCCTTGTATGTAGGTATGCCTTATTTTTATTTCCAGGAGAACTACAACAGGCACAAAGAGCACAGTAACTCTATTTGATAGAGCAAATTCTCAGCTACAAGGCACTATTTTTCAACATAGTCATCTTCAATATCTATCTATTTTCACTAGCAGTGAACAAGAGCCTGCATGCTATGCTTGTAAAAATCTGCTACAGAAACGGAAACCCACTGTTATTGTTGCCGGTGCACCACCCACTGCCTCACTGTGCTCACATCCACTGCTTGGTCTCCATAAGTTCAGCAAGTATCAGTGACTGTCAAGGGATGCCATTTTTTCCACATCGAGGAATTCAGTGACAACCCTTTACTTCCTATGGACTTCCATGTCAAATGCCATTTTGTCAGATTGTTCCTCTACTGCTATCTGTCCTACAGAAACAAAATGTGATGGAATAGTGGTGAGAAGGTTCAGCCTCTACTGCCATACCAACATACACCTCTGACAGAATAAAATAGGAGGCTTTACTAATAGGATGCACCCTCATAAAATAGGCTATTCCTGGAGCAGCCTCACACTGGTTTATCTTCATTTTAGACTCAGCAGCAGTGGAGTATTGATTCTGGTTTTGAATAGCATAATGGAACATGTGTTTACCTCTGCTTTTAGGCACACAGACAAAAATTATACTCTTTGTATTTCTATTTACCATACAAGGTGCATGTGGACAGGCAAATACTTTAATTTAATTCTGCATCTTCTAGTACGGATTTAAAAACCCACAGATCTCTGTAATGTGCTGCAGGTTATTTCTTTATTGCAAAAATATTACATTGCAAGAAAGGTTAGTTATTTTATCAGTGATCACAGATAACAAAGGTATTATGTACACACGGACATGTGCACAAACAAATGCATCCCGTCAATTATGCAGGTTTTGCAGATTTTCCTTCAACCTGTCTTAGGCTTACTTGATGCCCCTATCTTACAATGACACCAGCTAGGAAAGCCTGGTGGAGCCACTGACATTTCCTCATGGAATTGTTGCCCGTCAGTGCCTAATTCTCAGTCAGCAGCTTTAACGTACGCTATATTTCTAATTTCCCTTCTTTTATCCTTGGGGCAACCTATGTTTATTAACTCTGCAGATAACAGTCCTAGGTCTGCTTTTCTGCCACCTCTCCTTCTTCTGAAGTGAAGGTGCAAATTACATCTGGAATTGAACACAATATAATCATGTGCTTAAATTTTAAATCCTTGGCTAGAAATCAACCACTTGCTCCTATTCCTTTAATATCCATAGCTGAATTCACTCAGTCTTTCTTGTTCTCCGTTTCACAGAGGGTCTTAAAATGAACTTTTTGTTAGTTTTAAAATATGAATGCTTAGTCTGTGAAGGTCATTTTAGCTTAATCTCTCATTGGACAATGGATAAATATTTCAAAGTGATAAAGGATTTTTTCTTCTTCCCTTTCTCTTAACCCAAAATCTTCCTCCTCTGTAGTAAATTAGAATGTCCCTTTTGTATGCATGAGTAAGGTTTAAGGAAATATATTTGAGATTGTCATTTGATTTATGTCCACTAAAATCAATAGTGATATTTCAGTATGAAAATGGTAAGAAAGAATGAGATTAGCCTTTAAGCTTCACCTACTATTTTACATGGGTCTTAGCAGTCTCCAAAACAGTTCTGCAGAGATTGGACAGGAGAATTTGAAATTCGGTTAAGCCGAGTACTCCAAACACAACCAGGAAGATGATGCAAGATTATTATATATAAAATATTGTATTCAAGACAAGTTTTAAGTGATGAATCCAGAATTCTGTTTTCTGGAATACTGGTATTGTTTCAGGTTAAAGAAAATGTTAGTATTTCTTAACTAATAACAAAAAAAGTAATTGCTAGAACAGCAAGAGTCTTGGCAGACATTGGACATCCTACCTGTTCCCACTGATTTAAGAGATGATAGGAATCCCTTTGTACCTGCTTGAACCATACTTAGAAGAAGCTTCATATCTAAGTGGAAGTCCCCATGCTGTTATTTCTCCCACGATTGTTTACCTAAGACTTAGAATTCACTGGCTATCAGATATTGGTATAGGTAATTAAGGTGTAAGTGCAATTAGAAGAATTTCACTAACTGAGCAAAAATATATGACATCTGAGCACCACATTAGATTTCTACTTCTCTTCAGGAGGACTGATCACATGTGGAGGGAGCTGCATCCTTAACTTCAGATGAAGCAGTGTACATGCCAGATTTGTCCCACATAGAGTAAACACTATGACAATCAGGGAGACCAAAAATGTTTCCTGATTTAGACAACCAGTCACAATGTGATGGGAAAGTTATAATTTCAGAATCTACATTGCAATCCACAGAGTAAACAAATTCATACAGAAAAAAAGACCTGTCAAATAATTTAGAATAACAAATATAAGCAAGAATATTATGATATGTTTGTAGACATTTTGCAGACAGAAAAAGAGGCTAACCTTGTTTAATAAATGATTCATAATGAATCATTCAGTAGAGCAGCAAAATAAAATGTATTTATACATGACTTCCATGGAAGCTTCTAGAAAAATTCTTCAGGAAGAAAGTTTGGTTTTCTTAGAAATCTATGAAGATGTTGAACAAGCTATACTCCAGCTTTTGCAGTGTAATTTCACCACACAATTGTCCCATCATAAGAGAAACCATACAATAAAAGTTTTCTCCTACTGATCCACCATCTTCACATAGAAAAGATTCAGCTGGCAGTCTCATCTACAAAGCATTGTGTAAACTCCTATCAGTAGAAATGGTGAAATCAAACTCGTTGCTTCAACTGGCTAGGGAGAGCCATCAGAGACTTGTTTTACCCCCATGCTACTTTCATGAGCTGTCCTTTTTCAACAGACCTGGTTTAGTAGCAGCAAATTCTGTGTCTCTCAGGAAAGCAAGCATGAAAGTTTGGCACTTTGAGCCTCTTCCTCTGATGCTGTGAGCTAGATACTTGCAGCTTGCTGAGGTGCTTTTTTTTTTTTCCTTTTTCATCTGATAGGGTGATATGTATTCAGTTCAGAAAGCATTCCTGCAGAGAACCCCCAAAGGATAAAAAGCCTATGTATCTGACTGCAAATCAGCCAAATACCTGATTCCTAGTACAGCAGAGTAATTGACTGGGGATTTTATCTGTTTCTCTGGCTGATGCCAATAAACAGGCGTGTTTATTAACAATTTATTTACAGAACACAGATTGATTTCAAGAAAGAAACATCACCAGCCTCTGCAAAGTGTGAGCAAATGATTTCTTCCGGGCCCTCAAATAATCTATTGTTGTCAAGGTACCTATCTGCATTGTCCTGTATATCTTAGAGTTTTAGACCTAAACATTGAAAATGCACAAGAGACACATCATAAGGAGAAAAATCCTTTCCTTTTTCTTGGAGAGAACCTCATGAGTAAGTGTTTCGTAAGTTCCACAATTAGCTGAAAAAACACTTCTCACACATTACTTAGCTTCCTGTACTATATTAACCAATTCCATGTTGCTCATGAATTCTCACAATTCATCCCTTGCAAGTCTGGAATCAGATACAAAACAGCGCAGCATAGAGCCGAAACACATCAAGATGTTGCAGTCAGTCTTTCAAGGAGTTTTGTTCAGATTTCTTTCTCCTTCACTAAAATTATGTTTTTTTCTTTCTTCTATTAGAACAGGTGAGATGCAAGGACTTAGTGATATTCTGTTTAGAACTTAAACTGATTTTTCCAATAATGTCATCTTAGTCACGAGTAATTTATTTTCACAAGGAAAAGAATAAATATAATAAGACTATTAGATTAAACTCAGGATACGTTTTAGGTTTTTTTTTAATGAACAAAGTGATATTTATGGAATAATGCTGGTAGATGTCACTTCTGAATTTACATGATTTTGGTTGTTCCACTGACAGTCATGATGAGCAGTATATACTTTTTTTTTTACACTGGTAACTAGTAGTATTCATACACAACCTGACAGTTGTTTAAGGTGGTTTAAAAATGAAAATGATGATGATGTCTTAATTTTAAGGTAAATATTTTTCTTAAAAATTGATGAGTTGTATTTAAAATGGGATTACTACAGGAAGTGGTTCATTGCTTTTCCTGTAATAATCTTTCTCAGCCTGAAGCATAGGTTCACTCAATGTGATTACTGTAGATGCACTATTAAATTACAATGCAGAGCACAACATCCAGAGAACAATATGAATAATAATAAATATAAATATCTGAGTAGGGTCACCATCAAAGAAAATAAAGTTGCATGTAAATCTCTTTCCATGAATAAATTATGTTTAATAAGCTTATAATTACCTTATTGAATTAACTGAGTAAACGATGTTGCGCAGAACTTTTGATAAATTACAAAATAAAAGCATGCTATCAGTCTACTTGACTGTAGCCCAAACAAAATATACATTCAATGCACAGTTTTATTTCTGTAATGTTGTGCCTAATGCCAATCAAAATTCAAGCTCAGTGACATAGCTCACTAACATACTCATGTATTGGAAAAGAAATATTAAATGCATTTAGTCTGTTTTTCCTTGCAATAAATTCTGTTGAAATGTTATTCTCTTAGTATAATTCTTACTGAGAAACAGACTCAGACAACATTTCTTCTCTTAATAGGCCAAGAACTTTCATACTTTTCAATTAGTTGCAGTTGCATAAATGGCCTATTGTAGAAGGAACAGGCAGTTTACCATCACTAATAACTGTGCATGCCATCCACTTCATTAGCTGGTCACAATTCTGCTGCATCTCCATGTTTGTACATCATTCTTTTCTTTCTTTCTTTCTTTCTTTCTTTCTTTCTTTCTTTCTTTCTTTCTTTCTTTCTTTCTTTCTTTCTTTCTTTCTTTCTTTCTTTCTTTCTTTCTTTCTTTCTTTCTTTCTTTCTTTCTTTCTTTCTTTCTTTCTTTCTTTCTTCTCTTTCTTTCTTTCTTTCTTTCTTTCTTTCTTTCTTTCTTTCTTTCTTTCTTTCTTTCTTTCTTTCTTTCTTTCTTCTTTCTTTCTTTCTTTCTTTCTTTCTTTCTTTTTTTCTTTCTTTCTTTCTTTCTTTCTTTCTTTCTTTCTTTCTTTCTTTCTCTTTCATTTCCTAATCTTGCTGATTCTTAAAGTCCTCCGCAACTATATCTCCAAAGAGGGTTATCCTGATGAATGGAGTTTTATTCTGAGGTAAGAATTAATCAGTTACATAGATTAGAGTCCATAGAACTCAGAAATTCTGGAATACAAAATTCTAGGGTGTAGAAGACAGGTTGGGGTGCATCCATGTTGATCACAGAATCACAGAATTGTAGGAGCTGCAATGGACCTTCAGAGATCATCAAGCAGAGATCATCATGCAAAGCAGGCCCCCTACAACAGGCTACACAGGTAGGCATCCAGGCAGGTCTTGAATATCTCCAGAGAAGGAGAATCCAAAGTCTTCCTGAGCAGCATGTTCCAGTGCTCCATCACCCTCACTATGAAGAACATCCTTTCCATATTAGTGAGGAACTTCCTATGCTCCAGTTTATGGCCATTTCTCCTTGTCCTGTCCCCACAGACCTCTTAGAAGAGATTGGCAGTGTCTCTTGGGAGAAACAACAGTATGAGGGACTGTGAAAATCAATACAGGTGAATCAAATTTTATTACTGTTTCCTAAATAATGCTCTTCACAGACCTCGACTTTTTTTGTTTTCACTGTTTTTACTTATGGTCTTTCATTCACCTTTGTTCTTTCAACTGTACTCTTTCCATTTTTTCCCCTCTAGCTTCTTCCACATTTTCATTCTCTCAAATTTCTTGTGTTATTCTTCTTGCTTCTGTTTGCTTTTCAACTTACTGTTCAGCACTAAACTGATGCCAGAGGCATGGAAAACTAGAACAAAAACAAAACAACAAAATTAGTGGAAAAAAAGACATCTATCATTCCCAAATCCTTGATGGCAACCAGAAATAGGGTCACGTTTAACACAAATGTTCCAAGGAAACATTATACAAGGCTATATCATAGTTTGGCCAGTACTTCTTTCACTGCATATATACATCTGCATTTTTATTTTGATCTAAAAAAATTAAAAATTAATAACAGGAATGACTAGATGTTGCTTGATATGTTTTTATCATTGCTGAAGTCATGCAGGTCTGTCTAACGACTGAGTAGTTGGACATGACACTGTATTGTAACAGTCAATTGGCCTCAGAATAAAAGGCATCGTATTTGATGGTATTTGTATATAAATAAGCCAACTTATAGCTATTAAGCTTTAATCTTGACACAAAAATAGTTTTAATCCTCTGCAACAGTCAGGATAAATTAGCAGGGAGCATGCAAAGATTGCTGATAGAAGAAAGGATCCTGATTTGTTCCCACTGATGCACTGATTTAAAATTGATGAGTCTGAGTTGGGGTTTGAATCACTCACAGAAGTGATTGCCAAGAGTAAAGTTTGGATAAGATCATAAATGTAGAGAATGTTACTACCTGGCATTTCCACAAATCATCCATCTCAAAGCTTCATTTTCTTTCCAACTCTCATGCAATAAAGCTGCAATGCCTTATGTTTGTTTTCTCAATAACTTACAGTTTCACATTATTAATTCTAGTTGTTTTCTCTTTCTTCTTGTTCCTTCTCTCTGAGAAGAGCTGGAAATCTCTCAAATAACAACTGGAAAAAGTAATTGAAAATATGCCCTTAAAAAAGAGTCAAGTTTTTACTTATTCTGCAAGACAAAGACAAGCCACTCATGACAGATTTTCTTGACAGTGACAATGATAGAGAAAGGATAATGTTTTATTGGGTATCTCTTGCTTGTGCTCTAGTTCTCACCCTAACACAATGACTATAATCAGAAAGGGGAAATTGCATGTGTCAGTGTCCTAAGGAGAAAAAGCAAACGGTATATAATATCAATATTTTGAAATTCAGTTATTACAGTGAGGTTGTAATGCAACTCCTCAAGCCCACAGGGAAATGTGAGGGTAGAGTGTGGGTATTTATTTCTTGATGCAGTTTTTCTTGAAAGGACCAAGCTTGTAAACAAGAATGGTATTTCTCATAGGATGGTAGAAAACAAATGATTCAAGAAATATGCCAGTCTTGAGCACTTAGATTTTTTTATCACTTATGAAGTGTTGCTCATTTCAGACACGGATGGATTAAAAATTACAATGGTAAAATTGGAGGAATAATGAATAAACAAAGATCATGATCCAACATGGCATTCAAGATAGAGGACAGCTTATTATTTGTTCTGCATAAAGAAGCAGACTTCCCTTCAGTGATCTCAACTGCCTGAAGAAATGAATACAAGGCCAGACAAATGTTGTAAAACTGAGATTTTAATTCAGTAACCCTGCATAACATCTTAAGCATGTTGTACTGTCATCTGTCATTGTATCTGCCTGAAAATTTATTTCTGTTGTTCTAAAAGTAATGGTGAAAATGGAAGACTCCCCTAGTTGCTCTCAGACTTCATTGACAGGCTGTAACTCTAAAATTTTCCACATACTGTGGTGTACAAACTGCTTTCTGTTGGTCTTTAAAAATAATTACTTGTCATATTGGAAGCTATAATCTCTATTGCGTAGAGGCTCCGAGAATTGGACTAAGAAGGCCTGTTTTGTTTTTTTTTTTTTTATTTGACTTAGTGAAAAAATCTAGTATGCCTAGTTTACTGTTCCTTGTGATAGGAATATCTGACTGGACAATTTGTGAGTTAAGCTCAGTGGCAAACAATACTCTCAGACTGATCATCATGTATCTAAAATCTGGTAATAAAACCAAGCACAGTACAACACTGCAGGTAGCACTAAATCAGTCTTTTTTCATTAGGTATTGCAAAATAAGGACACATAGCACTAAATCAGTCTTTTTTCATTAGGTATTGCAAAATAAGGACACATTTTAATGGACTGGAAATATAATGGTAGGAAATTGCTACAGTGACATACATGTAAGCTTCTAAAATAGCCTAGTTCAGTTTATAAACTAAACCAGATAATACAGATTCTCCTTTATGGAACTTTTTTTGTTTGTTTGTTTGTTTGGTTATACCAACATTGTCCAGAAAGTTGGCTTTTGTGAAATTGGAAATTTCATACGCTGACATTTAATACAGAGTTACCTGGCTATACAGATTTCACACATTAATATGAAATAACAAAGGATGCAATTTTAATGAGACCAAACTCAAGAGCCTTAAAGGAAAAAAAGCTACACTGTGGACAAAATTTCCTTCCAAGACAGATCTGAGATGTACGCTAATTCCAGTAATATAATAATACAAGCAAAGGACACAGAAAATAGAAGGGAGAGTATAGTTCAGTATGGTATATTATTTATATGCTTCCAAGAAAAAATACAGCAAAGGCACTAAAATGACACGCTTGCAAGAGTGCATCAGTTTCTTCATGCACATACTTCAAGTGCAAAAGTAGGGAAGACAGTCATGATATGTCACAGTGCAAGTCAGATGGCATGAATATGCTGCACATATCAGCAGAATAGTAAAAGGCTTGCAGCCTTGTGTAACTGTAGGATATGTTGTGGAAGAGGAACTGAGCAGCAGTTATTTGATGTACTTTTTGGCTACAATATGGCTAAGAAATTATGGTGAAGTTGTGTATTGCTGTCTTTAAAGGATCTAAAAGAAATATCCAGAATTTTGAAAAGATGAAGATTATTGCATCTCTGTGACAGAATTCGGAAAAAATTGTAGATAACAATGCCTTACTGAATGAAAGTAAAAGTGATGAAAATGAAAATAAATAATGATTTCACAAGGCAATATGTAGTTAGGAGCATGTACCATAACAATGAAAAATTGTTACATTTTGTGCAACTTCAGAGCCAGTGTTGCATGCAATATATGAATAGCCACATAAAGCTAGGCCAACTAGGACAAAGAATTCTAGCACTAAATGTGCCTGGGTATTCATTCCTAGAAAAATGGAATTTAATCAGGTTAGCTTTATCGCTTTGTGAGGTGGTTAAGTACTAGATAGGACAGATCTTTGAAACAAAATAATAATATGAAAACTTGACAACACTGCTCTATTACAGTGCAGAAGAAAATCAGTTCCAAAGTATGAAGATAAGTCGTGAGGAAGAAAGTAGCAAGGTAACCATTCTCCCCTTTTAGATGGCACTTCAAAAGAGTATTTGACATACAGTACTCAACATTACAAGAGGTATTCCAGAAGAATGACATGCTAGCAGGACTGATGGAAGTCAAATAACTTTTATGACATTTTAGTACTCTGCAGTACAAGAAAAGTGCACAACAAAAACTTAATCACACTGCTTACAGATGCAGGAAATGTCATCTAAAACCACAACAAAATGCAAATCAGAGTAGTGCATATGCAGAGCAGAACACTTTGATCATTTCTTAGGAAAAGAATCCATCAGAATTGATCTAAGATAGTGAAAAGTATTTAATAGTCCTTACACCATCCAAAAGAGCTAGAAGTTTTATTTGAGATGATGACCAGTTAAAATGCACACTGAGATTACTAAACTTCAGAAAGGGTCTTTGTGAACTGGAAAGGGATATACTGAAAGCATGAAGGGAAAGTAAGAAACAAGCTGTTTCAGTAATAGTGATCTATACCAAATATGAAGAGCATCATCATTTCTGAAAAAACATCCCAGTATAAATGCTTAAAGCAATCCACTATAAATGCATTGAAAACAGAACACAATGGTAACCAAAATATGGTAGAAACATCCATTGAATCTACAAGTAAAGCGTAATTGCAAAAAAGATAGTCAGTGTGGTAGCGTAGAAGGAATTATTTTTCTACTACTAACAAGAATCATGAGCTTTGTCTGTAAAGGTCCAGCTCCATATAAAAAAACAAACAAACAAACAAAAAAAACACACACAAAAAAACACCAAACCAAACCAAATCAAAGCAAACAAACAAACAAAAACAAAACAAACAAACAAACAAACAAAAAAAACAGAAACAATTTACAGTGCTCTTTAGAAAACCTAAACATATGAAGCACAGATTGTTCACATTTTCATATCATAGAGTCATAGAATCACAGAGGAACTTCAAGGATCAAAAAGTTTCAAACCCCTGCCACAGGCAGGGTTGCCAACTGCTGGATCAAGTACTAGATGAGATTGCCCAGGGCCCCATCCAGCCTGGCCTTGAGCACCTCCAAGGATTAGGCATCCCCAGCTTCTCTGGGCAACTTGTTCCGGAACCTCACCATTCTCAGTACAAAACTTCCCCAACATCTAACCTAAATCTCCCCTATTTTAGTTTTAAATATTGTCTCATTCCTACCCTTGTAAAAAGTTGATTTCCGTCATGTAAACTGCCTTTAAATATTGGAAGGACACCTTCTATCCTCTGATAGAACCCGGGATACCATTGGCCTTCTTGGCTGCAAGTGCACACTGCTGGCTCTTATTAACTTTTTCATCAACCAGGACCCCTGTGTCCTTCTCAGGGGTCTCAGGGCTACTCTTAAAAAATTCTTGTCCCAGTTTGTAAACACGACTGGAATTACCTTGACTCAAGTGCGAAACCTTGCACTTGCTTTGTTGAACCTCATTAGGTTCACGGAGGCCCAAAATTCAAATTTATCAAGGTTCCTCTGGATGACATCCCTTCTTTCTGCTGTATCAACCACACCTCTCAGCATGGTGTCATCAGGAAACTTTTTGAGAGTGCATTTGATCCCAACATCTATGTCACTGATAAAGATGTTAAAGAGCAGCAGACCCAAAATGGACCCCTGAGACATAAAGCCATTGACCACTACCCTCTGACTTTGACTTTTCTACTAATTCCTTTTCCACTGTATAGTCCACCCTTCAAATTCATATCTCTCCAATTTAGAGATAAGGATGTAGTGCGGGACCACATCAAAGGCCTTGCAGAAGTTCAGGTAGATGACATCAGTTGCTTTCTGTTTGTCCATGAATGCTGTCACTCCATCATAGAAGGCCACCATAATTGTCAGGCATGACTTTCTCTTGGTGAAGCCATGCTGTCCTGGATCATCTGCTCATCACTCATGTGCCTTAACTTGTCTTCCAGTAGGATCTGTTCCATGATCTTCTCAAGCACAGAGGTGAAGCTTGCTGGCCTGTAATTTACATATAAAAATCTCAGTGCTGTAATTCCACACTGAATGATATGACTAAAAGATAAACCTTACAGTAAATCTCTTGCATGCTTTTGCAGAAGAAGCAAAAGAGGTATATCATCTTTGTGTATTTTTATAACACTATCATATTTATCTGTGTCTGCCAATTAGGAAACAGAATAAAAGAAAAAGGAGTGACAACACAACAATATTTTGCCTTTCAAAGGCAAAAATTTGGCTAAGATATCTTGCCTCAAGGCAAGATCTCTGATGTTCTTGGAGTGAAAAAAAGCAGAGCTGGTTGCAGAGCATGACTGTATCTGACTTCTAACAACTTTTTCAATTGAATTAATCTGAAAATTTATGTATTTATGAATATGTAAAAAATATGTATTTATGTATTTGTGAATATATGCTACAGTGCTAAAAGTCACTTTTAAAATATGTCAAGAAACATATTTTATTTACTTGTTGTGGAGATGTAAACAGATGAAATATTATGAAAATCTTGCATTTGTACAAACCAGCTGAAGTACAAATTGCAAGGAACCAGTGGTGGTTAGTGATACACTTCAGGAAGTCTGACAAGGACTGGCAGCTGCTCTATTTGAGCATGAAGGAAGCTGGTGCTTGCTGATAGCTTGTAACAGTCATGCTTTTAAATACATGAACAAAGCACTGCAGTGAGTCAAATTACAACAATTTCCACAGACATGATATTTGCATTTTGGATCATGGAATTTACCGTGCTTTAGTGTACGTTTGGAAGAAATTGGGAGTGTGTGGATTTGCACATCTGCTGTTTGCATTTTGCGCTATTAACTGTGATATCAATGACTTAACTAAATATTATATTCAAACAGTTAAGCCTTTGCTTGTGTTTGCTGAACTCCTTAAGCACAATCAGAGACTAATCTTAAGCACTGTGTGCAAGAAGGGTCCAATTATTGAATACCTTTTGCAAGTCTTCCCTTAAAACCCAAGAGCTGTAAATCATGACACAGTGCAATGGATCTATCTGATCAGTATAATGAGAATGAAACATCAGTCTCAAACTAGTCAGGAGAGAGGCTGCTCTAACTGTTTTAGTAATGTGAATTATCAGCAGCAACGTGGCACAGTAATTACAAGGATAGAACAGGGCAGATCTTACTGAAAGGATTTCATAGATTTCATAGTGTTCTCTTCAACACTAGTTAGGTTCTGGACAGCATTCTGGACAGCAGTCTTATTCATACAGCTACATGTTGGCCATGGAGGTAGAATTTGTGGTGTGAAATGTCATGCAAAGAAAGGGTATACCTTGTGAAGACTACAGCTCTGTTGCCATCAGCAGACACAATTATCATGGACAGTACTGCAAATAGCAACATTCATTTTAGTTATGGCAGAATTTTAGCTTAAAACAGAAAATGATATTTATTGATGTTGTTATAAGCTAGAGCATTAATAATGTCATCTCCAGAGTTCTTGTACTTGGTTTATACACCACTGGCTAATAACTTTCATCATTCCTTTATGAGCAGCTTCCAGTTCTATCTCCAGTGTGTGTCTTAACTAAGTTTCTATGGATGCATAAATTTGGAAAGATTCGTTTTTATTAAACTTATTTGTTTTCCTTGGCCCAAGGAATATCCTCCTTTCCTGCAGGCAGTCCAAGCTGATATAGCTAGGTGGGCTTTTGCAAAATCATGCTTTTGCAAAACCTTTTCCAAACCAGCAATTCCTTCAATATCTTGTGGATCTGATGTCTTACTTAAATTATACAGTGTTTCAAGGACAGTCAAATTTCTAATTCTGATGCATATTAATGCTACATGTATTGCATAAAATGATATAAATCACCCGATATAAACTGAAGATTAATTTGTAACATGAAAGCATAAGGCAAAGGCCTGGATGTTATCCCCTTGGTCACCAAGTTCAGCCTCTGCTACCAGAGCAACTACTGCATGTAATTCTACTTACATACTTACAGACTTTCACTGCGAATATAGTTTAGATTACTTTTCCTTACAGTCTTCAAATGCAGTATTTCCCCGATAGTAGAAAGTACCAGTAACAAGTAGAACTCTGGCCTGCTGCAGAAGTGCCATGATGCTCCAAATCACCGAGCTAAAGTGTGTCAGCACTGTGGCAGTGAAAAGTAATTACCACCTGCTTGGAGAGAGGTGCCCTACTTGAAAACTTCCTTGAGTTCAGTCCAAGCCATAATTCCAGCAGTGGTAGAGAAAGCAATGGCAAGTCAGAATATGTTTTAAAGTATAGGAAAATATAACACTTTTTTATATTGGTTGAATTTAGTGTCTGTATCAGCATAGCCCAGCTGTTGTCCTTGTTTTCATTCTCTAATTTGTACATTGAAATTTTAGTTGCTGTCTGTATCAGAGGCAGAGAACTGGTTTCTATTACAAAATGACCCATAAAGCTTCGTAACCCCCCCTTTTTCCATTTTTTTTTCTTTCCCACTTGACAGCTAATTTATCTTTTTTAAAAAAAAGTCCAGAAAGGCTGAGAAAAATGTAGCAAAAGGTGGCGATTTTTCTTTAATTTGGATTTCTAATGTTTTAAATCTATTCAGTGTTCCTTGTAATAGTGCCACTCATAACGATTGTAGTTGGAATTAACGTTGGCTTTACATGTAATTCAATCAGTATTCAGTGTAACTTAGCAACAACTGAGCATTTTTTTCTTCTGGAAATTAGAGCATTGCTGCTGATGATTTTTGATGGTGGACTTAGGAGGCACAGTCACACTGAATTCCTGATTTTTCAATTAAAGATTTTAGATGCTCTTTATTTAAAGTCAGAATTTGTGCGCATAATGAAAGGTAATATAAAGAACAAATACCTCCACCGAACTTCTGTAAAATTTTCAGAACAGTCTGGATTATAACACATGAATAATCTTTTAACTATATAGACAATTTCATAGACAATTAAAACTACTACAGGGAAATTAAAAAAAAAACAAACAACTATTAAAATGACTTAAGCGAAAGACATAAAAAACGCAGTGTTCACACAAATCTGCATTTCAAGGGATTTTTTTTTTTTTTTGTATTTGTGAATGTATTTTGTATTGGCAAATGAGATAATCTATTATCCTATAAGCACATTTCTTTTGAGGAACATGCTGTGTGTGACAGTATGTTCTCACTAAAAAAGTAGTCAGAGGAAGCTTTATTATATTAACTCAATTTAAGTAACTAATTAGTACAAGTAAATATATATTTCCCCCCCAAATCATAAAACTTTACATTGCAAAATCAACATGTGGCAATACGCTCATGTTTTATGTTCAGAGGATTTATAAGGGTTCATTTAAGGCTACAGACTAGCAGGATGAGCTTGCATGTCTACACGTCATCGATTTGCAATGTTTAAAAGGTAGTATTGAAGCTTTACTGAAGAAGATCTTTTCATCTTTTTTTTTTTTTTTTACTAGTATGAGAACAGATTTCATGGGGGCAAACAGAGCAGCTGACATGTTAGTAAAAAGAGAAAGGGAGGGTTTAACAATTTTTTCTTCTTCACTTTTGAAGAAAGCCTTACTCTAAGGATGAGATGAGACGTGCAGTTGGGTTGTGCAGCATGGAGGAGAGCCTGATCTTGTGACCTTGCCAATGGCTTTATCTCCTCTCTGAACACAAAGTCATCAGGGGTATGTAGTTCTTCTCTTCTGGGACAGGTACCCAGACCAGGAGGATTAACTCTTTAACTCCCAGTGCACTACATGATGTTATGATGTGGAATACCAATAACCAAAAATTATAAAATCATAACACTTATCTTTTACACTTCTATGTAATGAGAGAGATGATTTCCAAAAGTGGTTCTATTGTTCTGTTTCAATTATCGATTTATCCTTCTCTATTTTTTTTTCTTATTCTGTATAAAAAACCAGTCATATCAGTATACATTTTGTACCATCACCAAATTCTCAACACTATGGAATAATCTTTTTTTTTTTTCTTTTTTTTTTTTTTTCCCCCCTTATTCCTGGATGCTGAATGGGCTTTTGAGCTGCCTATCTTGCTGAATATTGCGTTATATATACTTTATAATATCTTCACTTGACTCATTTAACCTATAAATAAACAAAATAAATAATATATTATTTACCATATACTATCCAGTACATTTATGTGTGCTGCAAGAGACGAAGCCTTTTTTTCTACTTCTCTTGCTTTTTAATAATTTAAATAATCATTTAGGAATAATTTTCTGAGTTTAAGTTCCTTCCTATGTAGCTCTTTTCACACATTCTGTCTTCTTTAAGTGATTTGTATTCTTTATTTTCAGATGAAAAATCTAGAAGTTAATGAATATCATCTCATCCTTTGCTCTTGTTAAACAGTTCAAAATATTCCCTCAGAAATTATTCTACTTCCATTAGTAGAAATTTTGAATCCTCAAAAGAGGAAGGATTACTTTTGAACTTAAAAAATGCTGCTCTCTGACTTCATGTAGTGACACTAGACTTAAAGACAGAAACTTAAGAAAAATCATATAATAGGCAAAGTGAACCCAAAGGAAAAATGATATGATTGAGGCAAATAATGTGAGCAGGATAAAGCCTGTGAACTCACTGGATGCTAGATGTGAAGAGCAGTTATTGGTGCAGAGGTTATATTTTACACTTCAGCAATTTCTTTCTGTGTGTTAGCACAAAATGCCCTGTTAGAAGAGAAGCTTTTTCGATCTTATTGGCTTTGTGATCCCGCAGAAGTCCCTAGCCTCTTAATCTTTTGAAAGAGTCATCCTTCACATTGCTTAGGGGATCTTGGTGTTTTCTAGTAAATGACTTCATTCTTTAATATCTGCTTCAGATCAGTTCATTTTGATGTTTTGTCTGCATTGACTAAATCCATGAATATTGCCTTTTAGGAATAGATTAAAAAAAAGTATGTGTAGTTGTCATTGATGGGACAGTGTGTGAGGAGAAAAAAAGAAATTGAATTTCATGAAGCTGCAGTGCTACTGACTCAGTGGAAAGTGGCAACATCACTAGCACAGCGTACTATACGAGCAGAAATTTCTGCACCTTGCTCATACTTCGTGTCTCTACTACCAATAGTCTACAGGTAAGAAATATAAAAACTATGGGCACTGAAAGACCTCTGAGATGCTGTTTGTTTTGTACTTACAGAGAGTAAGTACAAAAGGTAAAAGTAATCATTACAATATTTCTGTAATATAAAGTCAAAAAAGGCATACACTGAATTGCTCAGAGGGGACTGTCCTGAGGTCTGAGAGAAGAAAGTTGTAGTCTTGAAGGAAAATTTAGCTACGTTCTTAATTCAAATGGGTCAGCAGACAAGAGAGAATTCCTACAATGTTACTACAAATAATTGATTTGAAAAAAATACATATTTAAACTTAGTATATTTGGTGACAAATGGAACAGGGAGTGACCTTGAAGATTCAGTGTAGCATGAAAAAGCAAGAAAGCAGAAGTAACAAATTATAAAGAATCACTAATGTGTTTTAGTAATATGTTTTAGGAATGTCTGAAATATGATAAATCTTCTCAAAATCTGGAAATATAAGAGAATTTTTAACAGAGAAGTAGTCTTGTTTTTAAAACTATGGCTCCAGTACTTCAATGAGTTCCAAAATTACAGTCATATAAGTTTACATAGTTTCATATAACTTTAGTCTTTGCCTTGTAAAGAGCAAGTCAGCTATGTTCATAGATGACAAAAAAAAAAAAAAAAATTAAATTTCATCCTTGCCATTATGCATATTAGTTGTGGTTTCCAGCAAGCACAACAAATCCTATTAACTCTTTGCAGTCCTCTTCAATTATACTTTCTCAAAACAACTTAAGACTTTTCCATCAGCCTGTTGAAGCAAGTACTTGCAGATGCTTCTTCACTCTCACCCTAGCCTAGGAACAGCAGAAGGAACACAGAAATCAGAACAAGAGCAGGAAAGAGGGTGCTACCTTTTTATTTGCAGAATAATTCTGCAGAATGCAGAAATGAAACAACATTGCTGTTACACTAGGCAATGTTTTCTTCTTCTCCTCCTTTGTTATCAATGCTCGTTTACAAAAGAGACCAGGAAGTTTTTTGTTAGAAGGGAGAGGCTCAATCTGGCTCTTCATCAGCATTTTTTAAAAGCTGGGAAATGTCCCTAATTAACTCAAAGTTCCCTACAGCCAGGACTAAAATTTGGTGTAAAGACTAAACTATTAAGTAATACAACCTTATGCATCAATAATTGGTCCTAAAAGTGATCCCAGGGTTACTTACATACAACCAAGAAATTCTCTAATGCATTAATAACTGTAGAACAACGGTTTTCCAGGAAACAAATAATATCCATATTAGATACTTCCTTTTTTTTTTTTTTTTTCCAGTCTGAATTCAGAGAAAAGATATATAATAAGATATAAAAAAAGATATAAAAAAGATATATTTTGGTTAATTGAAATCTAACTTTGAAAATGAACCAGCAAATAATGAAGCCATAACAGAGGATGGGAAAATTTCTGCCTCAGAACTTTCCATTTTTGCGAATGTATCATCCCATGTCATTTTATTCCAAAGACAGAATAATGATTCCTCAATATTAGAGGGGATTTTTTTCTTTTTTATTAACTTTAGTTCATGATTTCTGAAATACAAAAACAATATCACAATCACTGTAGTTGTAGATTCCATACTCTCATTTCAGTAACACTCCTAGCTTCACTGGATATTTGATTGATGAAAGATTTTTAAAAGATATATTCTGTGCACCTTCATGGCTTCACAACCTTTAACTGCTGTCTCCTATTCATATTGATGACTTTTTTCTTTTTTTCTGTTAAACACATGCTATAAAATTAAAGAATGCTATAAAACAATAACTTTTTTTTTTTTTTTTTTGTCTTCTCGTTGAGGCTTAGCAATTTTATTTTCCTTCAAGTCTGAATGCATAATCAAATGATAACTTTCTTTGGAAAAATCTGTCCTTATTGTGCTTTATTTGAAAACATAACCTAGAAACAGAAGTTACGTTCCACCCTACGTTCAGTATGATAAACTGTACTGTTTCAGTGTTGTGCATTGGCTC
Organism: Tympanuchus pallidicinctus; assembly: GCF_026119805.1. Classification (NCBI taxonomy): domain Eukaryota; kingdom Metazoa; phylum Chordata; class Aves; order Galliformes; family Phasianidae; genus Tympanuchus; species Tympanuchus pallidicinctus. Next base: position 33,339,674 of record NW_026294769.1, read on the forward strand.
ATTCTATTAAAATGAGAAAAGGGAGGGATTGTTCAGGAAGCATGAGAAAATATGTCTTAAAAGAAGGAGAAACTCCCAGGCCTAAGGAGCACTGCTATGAAGGCTTGCTGGCGCTGGGGATAGGAATTCATGTTGTTGGTTTTTTTATCTTTTCTTTTCAAGATGCAAATGAACTTATTCAGTTAGAAAATAATAACTGTTTACTTAAAAAACACAACCTGAATTGTTTCCAACTAACTTCTCAGCTATTAACTTTTTTTTTAGATCTTTTTTACTTTCACGAGATATAAAAAGGATTATGAATAGGACTTTTTTTGAGAAGAAAAAGAGGGGGGTGAGTGGGAGGAAATGTTTTGCTTCTGAGTCTTCTGATGGGGAAAAGATTAGGCTTTTAAGAATATATTTATGATTTTCCCTTCATTTTATAACAAAGCACAATGACAAGGTTGTCTTGGAGATGTTTAATTGTAGTTTACTTGATGATTATTTTTCTTTGCCCGGTTAAAACTCATTTTAAACTATTGCTATGTCGATTTAGCAAGTATGATTGCCAGTTCGGTTAAAGTCCCAGAATTAATATTGCAATGTTATTTTCTATGAACAAGAATAGTTTGTTTCAGTTTCCTTAAGAATATCAAAGAAGACATAGTAATTATAAACAAGCTATAAAGTCTAGTCTTTGATAAGCCATTAACTTATTTATTTATTAATCTTAGATAGTTATAAACTCTTATTTTTATGTCTGCTTAATATGAATTGAAATCTTCAATTCTTTTCTGTAGACTTTTAACTGCTTAACTGTTAATCACATAAGAAATAAGAACAAATTATATTGGTTTGAATCCACCTCCTACTTATAGACCTTTACCTAGCCAATTTACTTGGCAAAGAATAGCCACAAATAACTTATACTACTCTCCTCTCCTCTCCTCATCCTCTCCTCTTTCCTCTTCTCCCTTTCTCTCACATCCTCTCCCTTGCTCTCCTCATCTCTATCCATTGATTAAAATATATGTATATATTATCAATTTTGCCTTCAGCTTGAATCTTTCTCTGCTAACTCCAGCTTTCTTGAAAACGTTCTCCTGAGTTCATTTTTCTGATTCTGAAAATCAGTCCAATCATTTAGCTGGCCTGTGGAATTTGTGTGTGTGTGTTCTATCACTGGGAGAAAAGAAAAACTAACCCATCCTGTTCTATCCTTTTCTATGAGACAGTACTCCTATCTTCTTGGCAAGATCTTTTCTAGTAAGCTGTAGGAATGGAGTATTCTTAGTTTTCTATACCTCTGAGATATATAAATAACTCAATATATTTTGATATTTACACATGAAATTTGGGCTTCTTCTTTACCAGTGTACAGATCTATACCTATAACAGTACAGAGGCACTGCTAGAATGTCAATTTTTTATTAAAGGGAGGAACATTTGAAGGTGTTTGAAAATTTTTTTTTCAGAAGGGAAGGAAAGTTCCTGAGACAGCTTTAGCAGTGTTGTTTTTTGTCCTAATGTGTCCTGCAAACTAAATATGACTGATCCTCCAACAATTATTTTTGTTCATTAAATAAAATTATACATACTGTTGAAAACAATGTGTTCCTTCAATGGCATGGAAATCACCTTTATTAGTGGACAAATATGCTTAAGTATATTGCTTTTCCATATTTCAAACACAAGCATAAAGGAAATTAGGCCATTTATAATGAAATGTGTTATGCTACAGACATTAGACAGCACTTCAGTTTGTATGTAGAGCATAAGCATAGTCAGTAATAACACCCATAGACACAAATTATTCTATATGACACCTGGAGTCTTTAGATCTAGTACAACCAATTATTTGGAAAAAGCATGTTGAATCTTGCACACAAATTTCCAGTTTCGAGCTTATGAAGACTGGAGATGAGCACACAAATGCACAATTAAATCTTTCATGTTTCTTAGACTATCAAGTTGCTGAAGTAAACAAGGAAGTAATTTCATGTGGCAAAAGCAGATTTTGAGCAGGTGCAACATGGATGAGTCTTATTCATTTTTTTCAGATTTATTTCTTGTAAGTAAATCCACAAAGTCACTTATGCCAATGTGGAATCAGAATAGGTGCCACAGCATTTAGAAGAGTGAATGTGTGCTTCAGACATGGTCTCACAATGTCCCATTAGCTGCATGATTGACACGTCCAGTTTGAGACAGCGTATCACAGCCAATATTCTATTTCTCACTCTCCGTCCCTCTATTTGCCTTTAATGTCTTGTTTCTAAAAAGCTATTAATCTACTCCTTTCATCATAGACAAGCACTGCAGTTACAATACATTAAATGTTTGGTTTTCTTAAAAAAGTACTTTCTGCTTATTTCCTTTACAATGAGTCATAGAATCCCACAATCACCAGAGTTGGAAAAAACCTCCAAGATCATCCAGTCCAATTGTCCACTTATTACCAATAGTTTCCACTAAACCATGCCCCTCAGTACAACATCTGAAGGTTTCTTGAACACCTCTAGGGTCATTGACTCTCTGGGCAATCCATTCCACTAAATGACTGCTCTTTTGGAGAAGAAGTATTTTCCAATGTCCGACCTGAGTATCCCCTGGCTCAACTTCAACTTCAGGCCAGTTAGTGGGCTATCACAAGTCTTACAAGGAATCATGCTCAATAATTAAGGGCATGAACTAATGGATTCAACTAAAATGACCTGCAAAAAAATCACGAAACACTGAATTTTCAACTCTTTATTTTTAATTTTTGAGATATATTGTATAAAAAGTCCTGATTTTTTTTTTTTTTTTTTTTTTTTTTTTTTTGGTCATTTCCAAGAAATATACAATATGGAAAAGTAAAAAATATGCTCAGTGAAATACAGAAGATGCTGGAAATAATACTGAGCTTTACCTAAAAGTTCTGAACATAAATTATACTGGTGAGGGCCAGTGTTTTAATTTCTACTTCTCCTATTTGAGTAAATAATATTTTTTAGAATATTATTTAGTAAGCTCTCAAACAAGCACTGATCAAGTACAGCTTCCATTAGTGTGCCAAAGGAAAACAAAATAGATTCTAAATAATGTTCAGACTGCAAGCCAGACTTGTAGCCTGTTCTTTTCTGAAAATGCTATAATACATTTCAGTAGTTGTTTTTAAAATTGTAGACTCACTTTGACAAATTGAAATATTTTGAATAATTAGCATGTGACACCACAATGATTTATTTCAAGATTGGGCCTGCTCCCCATCCTTAAGATAATGATGCCTTATTCACAGATCAGTTTGGATATTTCCACAATAGGAAGCTGAAACAAGAGTCCATAGTTTTAATGAATAAAAATGTGCACATTAGTAGTGTTTTTTTTTCAGCTGTACTCTTATCACTTGCTCTTTTTTGCCCTCCCTGTTTTAATGACCATGTCACAGTTACCTTGTGATAGTAACTAAGAAGAAATTCTTAAAGGAATATCTGAATATTTGAAAGAAAGGGACAAACTGATTTCCTAAGGATCTTCAGTAACTCTGTAGAAATCATCTACCACATTGAAATGAAGTTTCTATGCATCCTTTCATGCCTGTCTGGACAGTTTCCAAGCTAACATTCCAAAGTGCCTGAAATGATTTCAGCAAAGTCTCAGTTCCCATTTTTTTCCTCTGCAGCCTCTGTGGGGGAGTCTAATAGTTCATGGTGATGCAATCCATGTTTGAAAATCTGTACCCTGAAGTTGCCAGTTGCATAGCTTTAGGAGATGATGTTTGTTGGGAAGATGCTTCTAGCTTTGGAGCTACAGACTATGGAATCAAATTACTCTGAACTCAAGTGGTGCATGTCTAGTAACTCTTTCTGCACACTTAGAATTTTGCCTACTTTATTACACCATGTACAAACACTTCCTATTGTACAATCAACTGATCTTGCCAATAGCTCTTCATCGATATGTTAGATTACTTTCAAGTTACTGGAGTATTTTTCCAGACATCATACTGTCTACTTTATCTCTTTTGGGTGTGAACAAACCAATGTCTCCTCTTTTATCTATTTAATCAAAGCTTTTTTTCTTCTTTTCTATGGAGTATAGTTAGGTTATCTGAGATGACCTGCAAAGTCGTTGCCACCACCATACTGATCAGAGAATTTAGGCAGTGCACTACAATCTACTTTAATCCCATTACAGGCATGTCACTCTTAGGCCTTTGCTGTGATTAGACAATTAGATACCAATGACTTTCTAATGAATTTACTACAAGGCATTAGCTGATGAAAATTTTGCTGTGTTACTGCTTGCTTTTTCATTATAATGAGGAATGAAACAATGTCAAAGGCATCTGTTAATTTAATAGATTTCATAACAATATTTGTAGTAGTAGTTATAGAAATTAAACATGAATTGCTGCTGGGGTTAACCTGTTCCATGTGTTAGCCTCATTGCTATTTGGAGATGAATATATGTTATTATATAAGCAAAGCTGAAGAATGATCAATCTTTAAAATGAACATATGCAATATGTAACTCCAATCAGAATGTAGTGCTTTAGAATTGTGAATGACTAAATATTATCACAGTGGCTGAAGAATTAGTCAATAGTTTCAGAGGATTGGAAATGGAGGGAAGTACTGTGTTGCGGTCTCTGAAAATATAGACTTAGATTTTAACTTATCAGGAGGTTGTAATGTTTGTGGTCAGATTACTTCTGAGAACAAAATTTCCCACAGGTTGGTGTGAATTTTCTTCAGCATTTTCATTGGCTTTGAGTGCAAAGGTCAGTTTTGAGGTTCTAATTGTCTAGCACCTAAGCATTCAGGTAGCCTGCTCCCAAATCATTTAATTAGCTGTAAGGTCTTTAGTACAAAAACAAAACAAAACAAAACAAAACAAAAACAACAAAAAAAAGCCTAGTTATGATCTTAACTGCTGTTGTGTATATCAGGAAGTAAAGAGTATATCGGGGTGCAAACAGCTCTGAGCAGAGAGTGGGTGAATTCCTTCAAATGTGGTGGCTTTTCTCTATTCACGTATGGTTTATGAAACCTGTTGGCAGATATTTATCATATAGAGCCAGCACTCATTTTCACTTTTTTGGCAGATGGAGAGGAACCAAAGCCTGAATATACCTCACAGATTTTATTACCCAACATATCTTGCCTGACCTCTGTTAGGCAAATGTAAGTTTCCCGAGTGGCTGAAGTGTGTGAGCTTTGTAATGCTGTGGTAGTGACTGCAGACATTTTGATCATAAAAGCTTTTATATTCTAATTCTGTCTCTTGAGTGTACTTCACAGGCATCCAAAAGAAAAAGAACGATTTGATGTATATTAACATATGAACCTAATTAGCTAAGATGATGATAAAGATAAGCAAACATGACATGGATTCACCACTTTTCAGGATCTACAGAGATTTGATGAAGTTTGAGTTTTTCCCCATTACTTAAAAGTGATTGGCAAGTGTGGACAGATTATTTTAAATTGAGACAAACTGACTCAAGGTGTTACATCTTTTAGATATATTTTGCAGACATAATTGCCTTGCGATAATTTCTTAGATTTATCTTGTTCTGAGGTTTCTCTGGTAGCACTGGTCAGAGATATTAAATTACAATCCCTACAAAATTCTATCACTCCAAATTGGAACTAATACTTTTATTTTTGTCACCAGAACATAAGTTCTAGTTGACAACACCTCAACTTTTATTTTTGAAAGACTATAATATCAACTATTCAGATCTAGTTATATTATTATACTTATATAAGTAGTAACGTGTATACACATATATTAAAGTACAAATATACTATTTTAAAATTAATATTAGCATGCAATCTAAATGTCAGATGAAATGAATCAGGGTGATACATTTGAACTGAAATGTTTTGGCATTATCAAAATGAAACAAGAAAGATAAGATGATTTGTTTTGACAGTTTCCTGTGGAAAATTTATTCAAAGCTAAAAAGTTCAAGTAAAAAAACTTAATTTCAACAAAACTGTATCTTTGGAGTTGAACTACATCAGTATATAGAATTTTTCTTCGAGGAGTTATTTGTGTATCAGATGTACCTGAGCATGTACTTCAAATGAAGAATTTGAGAGTTTTAACAAACAGCTTTAGTACAACATTTAACTGTCAAAATCAAACATAAAGGACTTGTTTAAAAAAGAAGTTTTTTAACTTCTTACTGATGTAATTGCATAATATTTACTGATCACTGATAATAGCTTTTATTGCAGTTAGTTGGTTTGTATTATTGCATAAAAGTTGCAATTTAAAAAAAAAAATAATAATAATAATAAAAAAATTCCTTAAAAATAAAAAAGAACATTGCAGGAGTGCTTTCATAACCAAGCTGTGGTAAAATTCACACTTTCATGACATAAATACCAACCAAAACAAGCTTTGTGTCTGGATCAAATAAGCAAAACATTGAAAGAGTCGGTCAACAGTGAAAGATTTTGATCAAAAGCACCTGTATCAAAGATGACAATCCACACCAGCAGAAGAAGCCAGAGCCCAGAGACATGATCTGGCACTGTTCTCAATCCATTACCCTGTGCCAAGATAGAACAGACAACCTGCACTCAGCTGATGGATAAGCAACCAAGGGCATGATGTTGGAGGGCTGGTACTACTAATAAAAAGCTAGGTTTCTAATGAAGGGCTAACTCTTGATATCAAATTTCCTTTTTTCAATTTTTTTTTTTTTTTTTTTTTTTTTTTTTTGACAACCATTATCCAAATGCTTCTGGTAAGACAGTTTTTGGATGCTATGGGTGGCACAGAGTTCACATGGTGGATGTAAAACTGAAAGATTAACGTCTTTCTTTTAATTTTGATGATTTTTTTGCTTGTTTATTTTGAAGATGAAAAGGCCCTAACTGAAGACAAGATAACATCAGTTTGCTATTTATGGCATTTCATGGTCAAATAAATGCCCTCTAGGTTTCCATGCTATTCACCAACAACTGTCAACACTGGAGATAATGTAATAATCAGAGTGAATCAAATCCCATGAATAAGTAATGAAATCTGTTTTCATTTTAAATTCAGTGTTGCTATATAATAGCAACAACAACAATAATAAAATCCAGCAGCATTTTTTTTTTTAAGAGTAATAATAAAAGTATTTAGATTAACAAGAATGAAAAGCCATATAATGAAGCATTGTCAGCTCAACATGACTTTTAATGGACCTTGAATAGACGGGAAATTACAATTCATCTGTGCATTAACAAAGCTGTGAGTGATCTCAGATCCTATTTGTGTTTTCACAGAGTTGTGTAAGTAAAATGCCAGAAATACTGCCAGTAACAACAATTTATTTTGCTCTGAGGTGAATATATTGTGATCCAAGATGAATACATATCCGTAGAGACTACAGATTGACAAGTAAGGACTTTTTATATGTATAGCCATGGACTGAGGGATCTGTGGATAGAAAAGAAAGATCAGGAGAAAAGGAAATGGTCAGAAAATTCTTTTAGCTTTTCACTTGTCTTCACATTAGTCAGTAGACTAAGTAGCAGAACAGCATGATGTAATATCATGTGTAATATTTGTAGATACGAAGTAAATTCTGTAATGATACATATTTCTACCAGTAGACATTAAACATTTTCTAGATTAGTTAACTACAGAAGCAGAGTTAACAAGTTTAAGTTCCTTCTCGTCTAGTAGCTTTAGTAGTATCTACTTCTCAGAGTAAATTTCCACTAATTTTAAAATTACTGTATAGATCCATCACCTGTGAAGTACACCAAGCTGTTCTTTGGCAAGCTATGCAAATGAGTGCAGAACACACACTTTCTTTGTATCTACAGCTGTTTGATGCCTGTTCAAGCTCATTTAGATACCATGATTCTAAAATGATGATGAAACAAAGCAAAAGCCTTCTGATAGTTTTAGAAAATTAATACAATAAATGCTTGGAAATTAAACTAAGGAAAGCTACGGACTCTTAAGAGAACCTTTTTAAGTCATAACAAAATTTTAAAATTTCAGCATTGAATAGTGAAACAATCTGAAATGAAAAGCAAAAAATAAATAAATAAATAAATAAATTGAAATTTATCATTTTCACAGTGTAAACTTCTCAAAATTTGCATTTCTAGGGGCTTTATATTTTAAAACAAATTAAGTGAGAATTATTTCTGACTGAGCAATATCTCATTTAAATGTTTCAAATAGTAATATATCTGATAACTTAAGACTTGTCTTCTGGTGTTTTCTTTAAAACAGAAAATTTGCTGAAGCTGACAGTCTTCTTGGAAAATCCTTGATTTGGGTGAATTAGGATCATCATTCTGGCAATGCAGAATTTGCTTTAAGCAGTCATGTTTTTCTCGTATAGGATATACATACACTGCAAATCAATGGATTGACTGTCCTGCTCATTATGTGTTAGCTATCAAGGCCTTTGAGATAATGTTTATGGATTTGAATTCTATAAATATCTTCCTTGAAGTGGCCAAGTGACAAACTGCATGTGAATGAGTGTTTAGGACAGAAAGCTTTGTATAAGGAGATGGGAGATTCAAGTTAGGACAATGGTCTATGTCTGTATTTTAGAAGGGAATGTACTTGGATGCATAGTAAGAGACTACAGAGAAGGAAGTAATGAGGTTGCAGAATTATTATAAATAAGAACAAGATAAATTTTAATAAATTTTAAATTCTATTTTTGTTTCAATTCTGTTCATTATTGGGCTTTCCCTTCCCTTCTTTTCCTTTTCCTTTTCCTTTTCCTTTTCCTTTTCCTTTTCCTTTTCCTTTTCCTTTTCCTTTTCCTTTTCCTTTTCCTTTTCCTTTTCCTTTTCCTTTTCCTTTTCCTTTTCCTTTTCCTTTTCCTTTTCCTTTTCCTTTTCCTTTTCCTTCTCCTTCTCCTTTTCCTTCTCCTTTTCCTTCTGCTTCTGCTTTTCCTTTTCCTTTTCCTTTTCCTTCTCCTTCTCCTTTTCCTTCTCCTTTTCCTTCTGCTTCTGCTTTTCCTTCTGCTTCTCCACCTCCCCCTTCCCATCCCTTCTTCTCCTTCCCCTTCCCCTTCCCCATCCTTTTTTTCTTTTTCTTTTTCTTTTTTTACTTGTAGAATTTTTACTTGTAGAGAGAAGAATGTGGAACGGAGGAATGTTTCAGGGATAGGAATTGTTTCAACATATTTATCCAAATCACAGTGAAAGTAGGAGAATGAAGAATGAAAATAACACGTAAAAAACTCCTCTATTTTAAAACAACAGAATCCGTTTTGTATGTTTCTCTATGAAACATATTGCTAAAAAAGAAGAAATGATTATAAAAGTTAAAAAAGTGATTTGTTGAATGAAAGATTTTAGTAGAGTTAACTTCTACCTGGAAAAACTGCTGTTGTGCAAGATTTATTCTGGTCATTAGCACGATTCATTCCCATTGTGCAAGTTATGGAGTGTTCAGCCTGGAGAAGAAGTGGCTTGAGGACGTCTTAACCATATCTATAAATACTTGAAGGGAAAGTGCAAAGTGTCCAGAGTCAAGCTCTTATCAATGGTGCCTAGTGCCATGACAAGAGGCATTGGGCACAGCTGGAATACGGGAAACTCCTTTTGAGCACCAGAGGCAGTTTTGTGCTGTGCAGGTGATGGAGTACTGGCACAGGTTGCTGAGAGGATCTGGGATGTCCTCCTTGGAGATCTTAAGAAGCAATTTGGACTTGGGCCTACTCAATATGTTTTGAGTGGCCTAATTTGAGAAAGAGATTGAATCAGACGCTCTCCAGAGGACTTTTCCAAATCAAACAGTCTCTGATTCTGTGATTCTATAAATTACTATATCCTTAAGCCAATTATCATATTCATAACATTAAATTGATCCTGGGTTGTTTTTTAATAAACTTTAAAAAAAAAAAAAACAAACACGATGACAACAATTATAAAACCAGAACAACAAATAAAAAACAACCATCAAACAGGCAGGATACTAATTGCAAAGCTGTTATACAGCGTATATCTTTACACCTGTTTCCTACATGCATATGAAGTCTTCAAACATTATTCAGACAATGAGGCTCTGATTACTTAGCAGCTGCATTTGAACAATATTCTGTTCTGTTGTAGCCTCTTATTCTATTTTTACTAAATAATGCTGATTAGAATAAAAGTAAAATTTGTGGTCCAGATTCTGATTCCCTTTGAATTATTGTAATATAAAGGCACATTCTAGATTGCAGCAGTCAGTACGGTTTTACACCATTACATAACAAACGAGAGTTGTTTTACAAATCTGCAGAATCTAGTCCTAAGATTTAGAGTACCCAGAGGTACTTTGCTATCACTGATCATTTTGACTCAGAAAAGGTTGTAAGCACTGAATGTTCACTTGAGCTGCATCCTTCCCTCCTTCCTCTCTTCTCTCTCTCTACACCTTCCTTCCTTCCTTCCTTCCTTCCTTCCTTCCTTCCTTCCTTCCTTCCTTCCTTCCTTCCTTCCTTCCTTCCTTCCTTCCTTCCTTCCTTCCTTCCTTCCTTCCTTCCTTCCTTCCTTCCTTCCTTCCTTCCTTCCTTCCTTCCTTCCTTCCTTCCTTCCTTTGCTCCCTCCTTCCTTCTCTCCTTCCTCTCTTTCTCTCTCTCTTCCTCCCTTCCTCCCTTTCCTTCTCTGACCTGCTGCCTTTAGGTGTGCTAATAACAGGGACAGTTCACCAAGATGGAGGATATTTTTTTTTCCACTGAAATATATTTTCGGGGATAACTAAGTGCTTGAATGAGATTCGGCTCTTCGTGTTGCTAATTTTATACAAGATCTTCCATAGATTAATCAATAGCAGATGGCTAATACTGGAGAAAGTAACTAACATTAAAATAGTTTTTCCTGCTGATTCTTATGGTAATATTTGCTATATAGTACCACTTTTTTCCAGTTTTTCTTTCCTTTTCAACAGACATTCTTCATCTTCTTAAGTGTTTATGCTAATCATCTCATAATGTACAATCACTCCAGTCTTGCAATTATCAAACTACAAAATGTTGCTTTACAGCAAACTGTACACAGATAATGCAGAAACGATTAATATCTCTAGTATTGTTCATTTGTTGCTATGGAAATACTGTTCCTCTATAGAGATATTTGTAAACACTATATTAGAGATGCAGCCAATGACAGAGACAACCTTGGCAAATGCTGTGGTAAAATTAAGATGTATATTGTTGGAGAACTACAGTTTTGCATAAATACATACAAAAATACTTTTTTATTGTGCCTTTGTATTGTGCTAAAAATATCCATTTCAAGTGCAGCCTATATAGATAGAAACTTTGAAGGTCGATCATTTAAATAATGTATACAAGTACATTTTAAATCAAGAGACATCAGCAAAAAAAAAGTAAATTTTGCATTACTGTTATTCACCTATCTTGAAATGTGTTTGACCTACCAGACATACCTGTTTTTCTTTCCTCTCCCCCCCAATTTAATGTTCTTCTGCTTCCTTACTGCATAGAATTCTGCATTAAGTTCTTGTTTTTCTTGAATGCAACTATTTGATTAGGAGGGAAAGAGAACTCTGGAGCATTTTATAGGTTCTAATGTTGCACTGTGAGCAAGTTTTGTATTTTGCTGTCTCAGTTTTCCATGTTGTGAGAATCCTTCTTTAGTTTTTTTGGCTCAAAGCTTGCTTCCTGAGGTTTTTCTTGTGATAAGACTCTGAGTGACTTGTCAAGGAGGCAACTGATGGGTGCTAACTGTGTGACAATCGATATCGCTTTGGGAACATTTGCAAGCTCCTTCCCCCAGAGCTGCTTGCTCTGTAGAAGAGCGGAAGAGAGTGCTCAGCAGTGTTCACTGGCAGAAGATCTGGCCTGTGGCCAAACCGCTCCAGCTAAGAATGGAAGGCTGGGGGATGATACCATTGTATCCTGCGAAGGCAAGATGCAAGTTGGTGCCTCCCTGCTTCCTCTTATCTGTTGGCAAGGCCAGAAAGATAAGAACAAAGGAGGTTCCTGCTGAGATCCCAGAGCCAGAAGCTGCCACCGCAAGGAGAACTGACTCAACCACCTTGGGTTTGAGCTGTCACTCAAAGGAGAGCTGATTCAACCACTTTGGATTTGAGCTGTCACTCCAAAGATAGCTGACTCAACCACTTTGAAGCATTGAAAAAGGGCCATCATCACCATGGTCGTTGTCGTCGTTGGCAACAGGACAACAATGCCTGATGACCCACCACTACTGAGGATCAAAGACGGAACTACGAACCACGCTGGATCCATGGTGGTGACTATGTCCCTCTTGCTTCCTATAAGGACTCCTTGCTTCTTCTTTTCTATCTTTTCTATCGCCCTCCTTCCCTTCCCCCATTACCCTAATTCATAATGATGTCCGTTCTCCCCTTCCCCATTTCCCCTGATTAAGATTTGTAATAAACTGGTTGGACCAACATTTGAACCGTTGCTTCTTAATCTCACACCGGGTATATAGATAATAAAAGAACCTCCTCTCCCTCCTATAAATTGGAGCGAGACACATGTTTATTGTGCTAAATAACCAATTTTTTTTTCTTCTCTAGAAAATGTTAGTTCCAGTGAAGATACATAAATATTTTATGTGTGAAATATAACTACTTGTCTTCATTTTCAAAACCTTTTATGGCCTAGTACTACCTTATTTACTCATATCTCATGTAAATGTTGGACCATCTTTGTCTAGCCCATTCTGTCAGCCTCAGTCCAACAAGGTTATAAAATACATATCTACACAACTTTTATTTGAATGTTAGCATCATTAACATCAGCAAGGCTACTTTAGTGTTCTCCTTCAAGTCTCAGGATACTTATGCCCAAAACAAAATAAAACATATATTATGGAATCGGCAAGGCGTGGCTACTCCTTATTACAGCCCTCTGAGCATCCAATGTTTTTCTGGGTCATACCATTTCTTGTTCCTGCCTAAATTATGGTGGCAAACCACAGTCAGTCTAACCACTTGAAGGAACCTGGCTGAAGGTAAATGTGAATCAGCATGGGTTACTTCATCCTCATAAATCACTTTGGTGATAGCTCCAAAAATACATATTGAATATCAGTACATCATCATTTATTTGTCTATCTATCTATCCATCTATCTATCTATCTATCTATCTATCTATCTATCTATCTATCTATCTATCTCTCTATCTATCCATCTATCTATTTATTTATTTTAATGTTCTCTGGTACAGAGAATCCATGGTCTGTAACTACATAAACAACATAAGTATTAATATGATTAATTTCAAGTGATGATGAATTGATGTACATGAGAGAGAAAAGTTATACTGTCTTCTGTTATTATTAAAAAATAATTCAATCTACTGTAACTGCTATTCCTTATCTCATAGTTCATTAATTACAATAGAGGAAAAACTATTTACGCATGTCATACTATTGAAGCTTACACTGTTACATGTGTGGTTCTCCTGATGTCTGGTCATCTGAAAGATAAATGTAAATTTTCATGGTATTGGAAGCAAGATCTATATTTTATGCTCTGAAGGAAACATCTTACTAAATCATATTATTTTATTTCCTCTATTACCAAAATTTAACTTAAGAGACCAAAGATACATTTATAGAATTCAGAGATTCATACATACAAAATTGATATGATGAAAAATAAAAGCTGAAATGTTTGTAATTTTGGGGATTAGTTGAATCAGTGGATGATGCATAGTGATACATAAAGTTCGTGTTTGTATGAATGGCGGACTGCAATTATAAACGCTAATAGATATTCAAAAGTATTTTTATAAGTATGATTTTAGGCACATGCTTTTAAGTGTAGGATGATATAAAATATTCACTGCTATATGGATCTGGAAGAGCTCCATAAAATCACTTAATGGTCTACATCACAGCTTCAGATGATCTCATTCATTACAATTAATGAAGAGTGGTAGATATGGAAAAGATTTTATATTGGATATGGTTGTAGTCATTTGTTCTGTTTGCTAGATCATTGTGTTATCTCACTAGCAAGAATCTTTCAATTTTAATGTATTAATTTAAAGATGAGTCTTTTAGAGTTTGTTTTGAAAAATTTTGTTGGATACAATATCCAAAATAGTTCACTCTGAGGAATAATCTATAATTTAAAAAGGCATAAAAATACTCTGTTCCAGTTTCCAAATTACACAATTTTAAAATGTTACATAATGCATAAACAACTTTGATGAATCTGTTTAGTCATTGCTACAGTATAATGATGTTGACATTTCATTAATATCAAGATTGCTGTATATCTCTAATCATAGCTTTTGAGGAACAGAGAAGTGAACTGACTTTTAAAGATTTTACTTAGTAAAACCCAAGAAAACAGAAAGACTTTCTGACTCTAGTGTTATAAACAAAATATCTTCATGGAAAGTTTTCTATAATAGTCTGTAATGCAAGACAACTCATACAGATTTCTAAGGGAATCTGGAATACATTTCACCTGGATACACTGTTCAGGAAATTTTGATCATTGCCTCTTAATTGGGTATCCATATTTTCACAATGGGAGTTCATAATTTTGGCTAGACACTATAGTATTTCTTGCTTAAATTGCTGTGTTGAGAATTATATTGCACTGTACTAAAACAGGAAAAAAAAATACAAAAAAACTTGTTACAAGCTGAAGATAACTTGGCAGTTATGTTTTCATGTTTATCATGCAAAACGACTTTCTTAGGACTAAAGTAACTGTAGCTGCAGGCAGTAGTAGCAGCTGCCACTACATTCAGAATTAATATCTTTCAATGGGCTAAGAAAATCCACTGCTTGTCCTACCAGTTAAAATATTGAAAGTAATCACATGGTTGATGAGATACTGGCAGTTGTGACCAGCCTGAGGCTATAAAACAAGAAGAATCAAAGGGCTAAAGATCTATTCTAACAATGGACTATTCAAGTCCAATAGCTAAGAGAGGGTCCAAATCATTACAAACATTACTAAAACCACACAGTCATGCCTTACAATGAACCAAAAAAACCCCACACTGTAAACTTGTATATGAGCATCTTGTCAGTGCTCAAGAAAAACTCATGTACACTGCAAGGGAAGCTCAAATGCCTTAAAATCTAAAGACAGACATTAACTGTTTCTTGCAAAAGAGACCTCAAGCCAGTAATGAAGGATGGTAATCTGGATGCGTTAGACCAAGTAGAGGTTACAAATGTTATCCATTTTGAGATAAGAAATCCTTGACCTTAGCCTGAGGCTAACTCTGAAGCTAAGCTGAATGTTTCTAGCTTTAATGAGAAAATGTATCATATCACTGAATTAGTCAAAATATAATAATTAATCATTGCTGTATCTGCCTGTGGGATGAAATTTGCTAAATGTTAATTGGCCTACAAAAGTAATGTGAACTGTTTAATCTCCTTTTCTTCTTTTCTGCAGATAAGCCGAATACGTTGAGAGAGCCTCAGCTTGCACCCTCATCACTTTGACAACTTGCATTATATGCAAGTATCATACAACTGAGTCTCTTCCTTGAAATGTATCTGTTGAACCCGGTGCACTGTAAAGAACACACACACATACACACACACACACACACACACACACACAAAAGGAATAACTAATGACAAGTTACAAATCTGACACATTACTCCAACTTATTTTTCATTTTTTAATTAATTTTATTTTTCAAATCACTCAGTTTGCTTAAGACCAGCCTTGCAATCATGAAGCAAATCTTCAGGCCTAGCTCTGAGACTATCTGTAGATTCTCTCTTATCCTGATATAGTCATTTCACACTACTAATAGGCCCTGTTCACTCTTCTAACACAAATCTGAAAGTATTAGTGACATTTGCTTTTGCTGGAATCACAATTAGAGTAGTCAGAAGAATGAGGAAATGTGTGTATAATAAAAATATACTTTCCTTCTGGAGACACAGTTATTATTTAGAGAGATGTAAAAAATTAAATATAAATAAAAATAAGACATCTTCATATTTATACACATATACAATTATGCACACACATAAATACTTAAGTGCATATATAAATAGTCATAGTTTTGTATCTGATACCTATGTATATATTTTTAAGTAAAACCTCTGATGGAATGAAAGAAATTAAGTAAAGCTATGTAATAGGCAATGGTGATGCTTCATCTGTTAGGCATTTCTTCTTTTCCCTGATATTTACAGTAATAAAATCAATCACGCTGAATTCTTCTGGTATTTATAGGATTGTAACATGTAATCCCTTAGGAATTTTATTGTAATTTAATATTAATTGACTTCGACCTAAAATAAAACATTACCAAAACTTGAGCAATATCATGCTAATTGCCTTTCCTACTAGCACCTCTCATTTTTTTTTCCAGTGTCTTTTACCTTCCTCCAACACCAAGGCTACTTCACTGAGGAAGAATAGATGGGTATTGGTTGCACACGATTCCTCCCCATAGGAAGCTGAACATCCAATATGCTAAGCAGACCCTCTTCTGGGTCTCAGGGAACACAAACATCCACAAGTCTGTGGGTCCTGATGAGATGCATCCCAGAGTCCTAAGGGAATTGGCTGATGTAGCTGCCCAGTCACTCTCTGTGATATTTGAAAAGTAATGGCAATTGGGCGAAGTCCCTTGTGACTCGAAAAAATGTAACATCATAACCATTTTTAAAAAGGGTAAGATGGATGACCCCAGGAGCTACCAACCTGTCAGTCTCACCTCTGTGCCAGGGAATATCATAGAACAGATACTCCTGGAATCTATGCCAAGGCACATGGAAGGGAGGGAGGTGATAGAAAAGAGCTAGCATGGCTTCACTGAGGGCAAACATTGCTTGATCAGCCTAGTGGCCTTCTGTGGTGGTGTCACTGCATCAGTGGACAAGGGAAGAGTTATCTATCTTGAATTCAGTAAGGCCTTTGACCCTACAACAAACTTCTCTCAAATTGAAAAGATATAGATTTGATGGGTGGATGTGGGAATACAAGAGAGACTATTCAGATACGACACTGTCGAGCAAGATAAACAGCATAAGAAAGTCAGGCTGAGAACTAGGGATGTCCCTTGAAGAAGAAAAAAGCAAAACGAATGGCCCAAGGCTCTGATTGGATAAGCACCTGTATGCATGGTTAAGAAGTGTTTGTGGAATACTTTTTTGATATGGGAAGGCGGATGAGAAAACTAAAAAAGGAAACTTGTGATTGTACATAAGTTATGTGAGAACTTGTGATAGATGATTTGGATCGTTCACATCTGAATCTGTGCCTGATTGCCACAGGTGGATTGTTTGATGGATGAAGAAGTGGCTGCAGAATTGAGTCCAAAGAGTGCTGGTCAGTAGCTCAACATCTGGATGGAGATTGGTGATGAGTGGTGTCCCTCAGGGGTCAGAGCTGAGGCCGGTACTTTTCAATGTCTTCATGATATCGACAGTGGGGGCGAGTGCACCCTCAGCAAGTTTGCTGATGACACCAAGCTGTGTGGTGAGGTCGACATACCAAAGGGATGGAACGCCATCCAGAAGGACCTAGACAGGCTTGAGCAGTGGGCCCAGGTAAACCTCATGATGTTCAACAAATCCAAATGTTCCTGGGTTGAGACAACCCTTGCAAGATGGAGGTTGAAAGGATTCTGTGCAGCCCTGCCAAAAAAGACCTGGGAGTACAAATAGATGGGAACCTGGACATGAGCGATGTGCCCTCACAGCTGAGAAAGCCAACCATACCCTGGGCTGCGTCAAATGTAGTGTGGTCATCAGATGAAGGGGGGTGATCCTGCCTCTCTATTTCACACTGGCGAGGCTTCATGTGGAGTACTGCGTCCAGATGTGGAGTCCTCAGTGCAGGAGAGACATTGGCTTGTTGAAGCATGCCAAGAGAATGGCTACAAAAATGATTCACGGAATGTAACAGAACAGGCTGAGAGAGCTGGAGCTTTTTAGCGGGGAGAAGAGATGATCTGATAGCAATTTTCCGTATTTAAAAGGGAGCTACAGGAAAGAACAGGGTCTGCAGTGATAGAACAAGGGGAAATGGTTTCAAGCTCGAAGAGGGTAGACTTAAGTTAGATATAAGGAAAAAATCTTCTACATCATGGCTAGTGAGGAACAACTGCAACAGGCTGCCAAGTAATGTGGTTGATACCCTGTTCCTGGAGACTTTCAAGTTGAGGCTGGATAAGGGTGTGGGCAACCTGATCTAGCCATGGTGTTCCTGCTCACTGCAGAGTAGTTGGACTAAATAACCCTCAGATGTCCATTCCAACTCCAAAGATTCTATGATTCTACCTCTAGTAGTTAAACAGCTTTATTAAGTATTTAAATACAGTAATACACAGAACTGAGTTTTCCCTACCATCACTCAGACCTAGAGTAATTTAAATGCATTATTTATCCCCAGAGTAATTTGCCACAACTAATCCTTCACAAGCAGGTCTAATTCTGGATCCCCTGAGACATTCCTCAATTCTGATTGACTATGAATGCACATATTGAAAAATATAACAAGGTGCAGCTTATTAGGCCACTTCTACATAGAATAGAGCTGCATGAGGTTTGTAAAAAATGTGGAGGCCTATAACTAAGTTGTCAGACCGATGCTCTTATCCTGAAAAAAACAGCCTGGAAGCAGCATGACTTTGAATGTACTTGAACACAGAAAGCAAAACCACCCACAGCCCTGCACTCTTTGTTCTCCATCTTGAAATTTGGTATTCTGAGATTCAAGATATTGTACCTAATGGACTATTTCTTGTCACTGGCTTATTTTTGTTTTTTGTTTTTTGTTTTTTTTTTCTCTTTCAACAGAACTAGATTTGAATTGTAAC
The DNA here is from genome assembly GCF_026119805.1 of Tympanuchus pallidicinctus. NCBI lineage: Eukaryota > Metazoa > Chordata > Aves > Galliformes > Phasianidae > Tympanuchus > Tympanuchus pallidicinctus. The sequence continues at coordinate 33,358,419 of NW_026294769.1, forward strand.
ACTTTTCAGTGGCAAGAACCAGAAGAAAGAATTACAGTTTTAATTCTCTGACTGTACTCTTAAGAGGCCTTTATACTTCTTAAATAGTGTTACTGATGCTTCTTAAAAGAAATATCTTCTAGTTAAAACACTTTAAAAGTTCACATTTATTAAAAAAAAAACAACTGTTGCCATTATTTTTAAAAAGGATAGTGCTCAAAGCACACTAGAAAACACTATAAATTATAGTGATAATGGAAACAATAAAAATGATAAACAAAACATATTGTATTAGAAATATGAAGGGTCATTTTGAAAAGTAACTTGTTATCGTAGTTATCCCTCATCAGTTTGGTAGGACAATAACAGCAACGATTTCAATAAGATTTTAATGTAAGTCTTTAATGGGGACTCCATTATGATGCCATTTACAGTGTGAGATAATGATGGCAAGATGATTTCAGGATCACTCTAAGGGGATTCCATTATGAAGCCATTACAATATGAAGTTGCAATAGCAAACATTCTCACAGCAAATCCGTAGAGACAATGTGATCATTCCATTACTACTTCCAAAGTGATATGATGACACTCTAAGGATTTCACTGCAAGCCTATGGAGACCATGCTAGTATGTCAAATGAAGTATAAGATGATGCACTTCTTTGTAGATAGATTTGTAGTTCCTTTCTAAAATACAGCTTTGCAAAGTTCTTATGAATCACTTCTTACTTTCTGTGTACAGTCAAAGATGCAAAATAATAAGCAAAGTCCTTTCACGCACATTCCATTTCACTTTAGTCTTGTTTGCATGTTAAAGAGAAAGTGAGATTAATTCTTTTCTTAAGGCATAATTGTTTTCTGCAATCATTGAGAAAAGTAATGTGAACTGTTTAATCTCCTTTTCTTCTTTTCTGCAGATAAGCCGAATACGTTGAGAGAGCCTCAGCTTGCACCCTCATCACTTTGACAACTTGCATTATATGCAAGTATCATACAACTGAGTCTCTTCCTTGAAATGTATCTGTTGAACCCGGTGCACTGTAAAGAACACACACACATACACACACACACACACACACAAAAGGAATAACTAATGACAAGTTACAAATCTGACACATTACTCCAACTTATTTTTCATTTTTTAATTAATATTATTTTTCAAATGACGAGGGATGGATAAAATAGAGATTGTTGAAGCTAAAAAAGTATTACACGAATACTGATAAACTTGATAATATAATACTTGCAAATTACTCAAATAACCATAATCTAGGTTTTCTGCAAGCTTCGTAGTTGCAAAGAGTTTTAAGGAACTTGAATTTATGTTCATATTTTCTTTGTATTTGCAGTGTATAGTGCATAAAAATAAATTATGCTATTTTCACTGTGTGGAAAACTGACAATGTGTAGCTATAACAGGTAGCAGCAATAGCCATCATCACTGGCTAACTCTGGCAGACGTTTTTGCTGTCAGCATTGTCTTTTAAAATAAAAACCTTTGTAACTGAAAACACACTCCTCTTCATTCTCAAGCCACCTTGATATTTCTTCTTGGCTTTCTGTCTTGATAAGCCCTTTGGGAGTGGATTTTAAGGAGTTCAAAATTTGATATGGATCCCTTGTGGAGATACAATCAGAGTTCATATGTCTCTAACTCCTCCAAATCTCCTTTGTCTCAGAGGAAGTGTATATCTAAAAATGTGTGTCTGTTTCTAAATCTTTTTAAGTTTTGTGCTTTCTCTAAAGCCAAAATTGTTGCACAGAAAGTACAAAACAGAATAAGCTTCAGCATTGTGGGTGTATCTGACATTATAAAAAATGGTCAACAGAATGGTTGATGAAATATTGTTCAAACTAAAACTAACTAAAACTTGGGAAAGAGGTCTATAAATCTTAAACAGAAAAGCACTACATTAAATGAGAAAGGCAGAGGAGGACCAGATCGAAATAGAAGGTAGAAGTGTTCCATTCTTGTTGCTATTCAAAATAAAGACCTCCGGTACACTTGATTATTTCTACCTTCATCTGTATTCCCTGATGTGATTAACATTACAACATTTTAGAAATTTTATGCTGGAAAAAGGGAACACACCCTACTAAAAAAAATATAGTTAGGCTAGTGAAGCCTAATGCTTCATTACTTCCCAGTCTAACCAGTGTAATTGTTCTTAGTCCAATTATATTGATACTTACTCTTACAGTTAACATAATACACAGACTTCCTAATATCTAACCTTTTCCTCTAGTCACCCTTAAATCTCACTCTTGATCTCAATGTCTACTGCTTCAAAAGAGGAGGAAGGGAGTTACAGCAAGTTATCAACATCTTAAATCCTTTACAGAGAAATATGTGGGGTTTCTTCTTCCTCACTCTTGGGTATATTTAGAATTATTGGCTTCCAAGACTGTACTTCAGTAATCAGTAACTGACCATTGTGATTTGAGTTTACAATTTGGAGTACCTGATATCCACCACCCTTGCTTTTCCGCATTGCATTTTTTTTCCTCCTTTTTTTTTCCTTTTTTTTCCCTTGGGGTTATAGCCAGTTGACACCACATTGATATGTCATTCCTATCCAGTAATTAACATATTGTTACATCAGGTAACTGCCCAAAGCTAAAACAAGTGTAGAAACAAACCAAAGAATTCAGGTAAAGATAATCCCATATCCTGACACCTGTCAGTATTAGTAAAAACCTGTAACAGTAAAGCATATTTACTGGGCTGTTACAAAAAATATTTAGTCTTATCCAGGATTTTTCCATTGCTTATTCTTCTATATTTCAGTCTGAACTTACACCGTATGACTTTACTTGAGAAAATTTACTATAATTCTTGGGGGAGCTGGATTTCAAATATGAGAACCTGTATCCAAAGATTGTAATAGAATTAAAATACAGAGGAAAAATAAACAGGAAATTGCACAAGAAAAGAAAGTACAGTATGTTTGTGTCTGTTGTTCAGTAACAGTACTTCTTTTGAGCTTGGCACACCTAAACAGAGAGGAGCATATTCACTGTTGATATAAGTCTGTCTAGTCTCATGCAGATAACTTGGTGTTTGTCATTCTTAAAATTCCATCACTCATGGACACTATATATTTTCTACTCTAATATCATTAACATGATAATTATTCTTCCTCTGCATCATGGGTTTTGAATTCTTTGGCTATAAATGCACTCAAGACCTAATGCTTCTTTCCTTGTGGAAAAATGTACATAATTTTGATATATTACAGAATTTGATATTTGTCTTGCTCCAATTTATAGGAGGAGAGGAGGTTCTTTTATTATCTATATACCCGACGTGAGATTAAGAAACAACGGTTCAAATGTTGGTCCGACCAGTTTATTACAAGTCTTAATCAGGGAGATGGGGAAGGGGAGAAGGGCGATAGAAAAGATAGAAAAGAATAAGCAAGGAGTCTTTATAGGAAGCAAGAGGGAGATAGTCACCACCATGCATCCAGCGAGGTTCATAGTTCAGTCTTTGATCTTCAGTAGTGGTGGGTCATTGAGCATTGTTCTGTTGATGAAGACGAGAACTAAGACAAGAAGGACAACGACCATGGCGATGATGGCCCCTTTTCGATGCTTTCAAAGTGGTCGAGTCAGCTGTCTTTGGAGTGACAGCTCAAATCCAAAGTGGTTGAGTCAGCTCTTCTTGCAGTGGCAGCTCAAACCCAGGGTGGTTGAGTCAGCTCTCCTTGCAGTGGCAGCTTCTGGCTCTGGGACCTCAGCAGAAATTCTTTTGTTCTTATCATCCTGGCCTTGCCAACAGATAAGAGGAAGCAGGGAGGCACCAACTTGTATCTTGCCTTCGCAGGATACAATGGCATCATCCCCCAGCCTCCCATACCAAGCTGGAGCTGTTTAGTCACAGGCCAGATCTTCTGCCAGTGAACACTGCTGAGCACTCTCTTCCGCTCTTCTACAGAGCAAGCAGCTCTGGGGGAAGGGGCTTGCAAATGTTCCCAAAGCGATATCGATTGTCACACAGTTAGCACCCATCAGTTGCCTCCTTGACAAGTCACTCAGAGTCTTATCACAAGAAAAACCTCAGGAAGCAAGCTTTGAGCCAAAAAAACCAAAGAAGGATTCTCACAATATTCCATAAGTAAAACTAAAAAAAAAAACAACACAAAACATCAACAACAGAACTTCATGAAATTTACATGAAATCTTCCAGATTTAGCATCTGTAGTAAGGAAGAAGCCCATCTGTGAATACAAAGTGATGTTTCTCACTCCGCTCTCCTCTTTTTTTCCACATCATGAAAACATAACCACCTTCTCTTCCCTCTCCAAAAGAATGAAGTCAAAACAAGAACAACAAAAAATTACTTTATAAGAGACAAATATGTATTTTTTAATTTTCTGATTTCCTGAGTAATGTCAGAGGGCTAGCTACTTATTGCCAACAAAGTTTGACACAAGGCACCTTGCAAGCTCCTAAACATTCTACTTGTGGTGCAGGATGCAGAAGAGATGAAATGAACCAGACTGATATTGCCTTCTACTTCCTCATTATTTCAGGGAACTAACAGGGCTGGTCAAAGTCCATGTTCTAGGGTCTCTCAGTGCTGGAGGTCAACACTAAGAGTGCTTACAAAAATGAAAACTCTTTTGTCATCTTTCCAGGATGGAAAGGCATAAACCTAGCCTGGAGGAAGCACACATATGCATACATATGTCTTAGAAGTCTTACACAGAAATTTAAATTTGTTCAGCTTCCCACAATGCTCCACACTGAAGCAATTCAATTCAAACTCACTAATGTTTTACTTCAGGAATTGTTTCCAAACTGGGTTCCATTTTCTCTCCCCCCTTCCCTGATAAAATTGAAACTTCAAACCTGAAACTTTTTTTGCCTGCACTGGAGGCAGTGATCCTTCTACAAGGCCTCACTTGTTTCACACGAGGGTAGCAGCCCTTCTGTATGTCAATACGTACAACTTACGATTTTCACCATTTAAATGATAGCATAATCAAGTAGAAAGCTATATGAACTGCCTTTCTGACAGATAAAAGTTATTCCCTTCTCATTCACTGTACAAATATAAACATAGCAGCCTGTTTTCACATTAGCTTGCAGATTTCATGTTTGTTTTATAAAACTGAAAGATGAATGTCTTACTCTGCTAAAAAACAAGAAAAGCAAACAAATAGAAGTAGGTGAGAGGCCTTAATTAAAGAGAACAGTTACAATTAATTAATTATCAAAAGGAAGGTGTTGCCATCCAAGTTTTAATGTGATTTTCTTGTGTGTGAATACTCTGTAAGATCTTTCCTTTGTGAATCTGAAATTGAATGTGCAGTGATGACATGCATCATCCTTTCAGACAATAAACAGCATGTGGTTTCACAAGCTGGGGTCAGCTCAGCTTGTAGTAACTAGATGTCAATTATTTTCCTTGGAAACAACAACTGCTGGCAGCATTAAACTCCCAGGCTTTCATAAGAACACAGTGCATTACCTCGTGAAGATGGCAGTGATATCACCTATTACTATTGCAGATAATATCTGTCTAATGCAATGGAAACATACTTCTTTTCATCTGCTGCACGTCTAACCTTTTTTGTTTGATTGACGAGATTGTGTAAGTGAAGGTGCCAGGATGGCTGAATTATTCCTGATGAATGGTGATATCAGCAACAGCAATTTTTTTGGCTTAAAATATTGGATAGTGTTCAGCACAGAAAGGAAGTATAGTAACAGAGGTGAGACCACAAAACACAAATCAGGCTCAAATAACCCTGAGATCTATTGGCATTTCTGAAACATGTAAGTTGTGGAGGTACTGTCTATAGAGTAGGTCAAGTATAGAAATGAAAATGTAGGTTAAGTTCCTGTTCTATTTTAAAGCGAGTTTGAAATTAATTTTCCATATCTATTTATTACAATTTAGTTCCAGGGATTAATTTAGCTGTCTAGATACACTTTCTTAAAAGCTGATGTTTTTGAAGAAGCTAGAATGTTTCTATTTCATTCCTTAATTATTGCTATCATGAAAGTTATTTCTAGGTATTTTTATATACTGTCATCATAATTTCAGTTAATGAATTTTCTGGTGAATAAAGTATCGAGAGAAACAGCCACACTGGACCTCAAATAATTTATTTCAGTTTTACCATCAAATTAGAAATGATTTAAATATTGAAAAAAATGATGGGAAGTAAAACAGTAATCTCTATTATTGCTATCATGCTTATAAAATTGTTAAATATCAGTAACACATCTTAAAGCACCATTATGTGCTTAATTAGACAGTAAAATCCTTACAGTACTGCTTGGCTCTTCCACATGTGCAGAGGGAATCACTCAACTTGTCCGGGATAATGTAGCAAACTGGAGGAAGAAACAGAGGAATGATGCAGGCTGAGTTCAGTCTGTATACTTCTTGATAACAGAAGAGAATACAGCTACCAAATTCAATACTGAGCCTTTCACACTTTTTTTGTTTTAAAAGAAAGCCTCAGAATAAGGACAACAAGCTTTGAAATCTGCTTTGGAAAAGATAGTGATAAAATAGATGATAAATGTTTATCATCCATTTATAAACTTTTTTTTTTCAGGCAGATTGCAACACTCAGAACTTCTATAAGGGATATTTTCTTTCTTCCTCTTCAAGAAGCATTTAAAAATTTTGCAAGTACAATAGTTTTCTTTCACAAGTTGGCATTCTTTTACTCTGTTAATTCTAACAATATCCTTGAAACATGAAAAGATTGATTTTGTTCTTCTATATGTAATATTTATATATCCGTATTTTTAATCTTTCACTGTTTCCTGACCTCAGTGCTAAAATCCTTTCTAAAACGTACACATTTATTAAACTCCCTCAAATTCTAAGGTATATTTTGTTTTCTTTCATGCATTCTAACAGAACAAAAAAAGTAACTTGAAAAAGTTTGCAGTTGATTGCCCAGATTCATAGCAAGCAATTTCCATACCATAAAAAAAAATAAATAAATAAAATTGTTCTAGATCTCCAAAGCACACGCAAATTTCAGGTACTAAACTGTAAAATCATTTACAGATGCAAATAGGTATTTAAGAACATAAGTAACAATTAAATCACCTGCTATTTATTTTTCACTCATAAATATATAGCTAGAAAAAGAAAAAATGTTTTAAATGCTTTGACAAATGTTATACCACTTCCCTAGTTAACCATTAAAATAAGATGACTTTTTCTTTTTTCCCCCCTAAGTATGAGCAAAAATAAAATAGCAGTAATAGCTGTTGAAGTTTAAAAATGGTCATAAAAACTATTATAGGATAAAATTCTGAACTGGCCAACATGAAAAGGTAAATGACAAAAAGAACAGAATGTTTGTTCATGATCCTCTAAAAGTGAAGACTTTTATTTCACTTTGTGTTTTTTGTAATTGCTTCCCATGAGATTATATAATTTCTCTTTTTATAAGCATATCACAGAATCACAGAATCTCAGAATCGTAGGGGTTGGAAGGGACCTCCAGAGATCATCGAGTCCAACCCCCCTGCCAAAGCAGGTTCCCTACAGCAGGTCGCACAGGTAGGCATCCAGGCAGGTCTTGAACATCTCCAGAGAAGGAGACTCCACCACCTCCCTGGGCAGCCTGTTCCAGTGCTCCGTCACCCTCACTGTAATATAAAGAACTATAAATAAATAATTCTCAGTCAGGAAAGGCTATCACCCACTGTTTGACAGTAGCTGATATAAGTTCTCAAGCTAATAAGATATACAGTAATGCTAATCCAACTTTCAGTAGATCATGTCTTAGAAGCCTCTTAATTTATGAATGCTATCTTTATTTGAAAAATTTAAATAGTCTTTCCTTCATTAATGTCTATAATTGCTTTTTGTATCTATTTACATTTGGACATAAGCAACTTCTTTGTGCTACAAGACTCTTCACTGACCTACCTGCAAAGTGAAACAATTGTTTACTTTTTCTTTAAAACTTTGTGCAGTGGTTTATTTGCACTAGTTTTAGAGACTTAATTAGCAGAAATATTGATTGATTATTATTTTTCAACACTTCTCATGATTACATAATTATTATAACATCCTCATTTTTTCTATTCGAAGTCAAAGTCTATCCTATGATTCTATTCTGACTTGATGCTGTGTTTTAACAAAGCAGGCAGCAAAACACGACACAACTCTTTGCTCACTTCCCCCCAGGACAGAACGAAAGAGAGAACAAGAAACAAAAAAGAACTGCTGGGTTGAAATAAAAAATGACTTACAAACGCAGAAAAGACAAATGGATTAAAGAAATCCAACAAACAAACACCCAGTTATAACTATATATATCTGCTGGTTTGTGGTTTGGCCTTGTTTTAGATGTGGTCTCATTGTTCAGGAATAACCAAGATGCTGGTATTTTATTAATCCCATCTCAGATCTCAGGTGAAACCAAGATGAGGTAATTATTTTTCTATGTTTTTCTCCAAATTATGAGCTAGTTACCGTTCAAGGTGCAGGTACACTGGAGGTTTAGAAGGTTGTATAATGATTTTATGTGTTTAATCTTCTATTATTTTTTGCATGATTCTGCACTTTGACTACTGGGTGATCAACACTGTTTACGAGTACTGTCAAATCTCCTGTCTAAATTAGGAAGCTTGCAGCATGTCATCCACCACATATCATTCATTTATCGTTCTTCAGTATCATCTGCCACTTTATCACTTAGTCTCTTGATGTTGTTACATTCTCTGTAATTCTTTAGAGTCAGCTGCTTTTATTTTTATGATCTTCAGTAATTTAGAATCACTAGGAAACTTTGCCATCTCACTAATTACTGATTTTAAGAAATCAGTGAGTAGAACCTTAATAGCAAAGTTTTGTCGCTGTTATGCAAGCATCAAGATAACTCTCCAAGAATGTTCCACCAGTTGATCCTATACGAACAGGTTGTATTTTCACGTTTTCCATATTTATTACATTCCCAAATTCATTAACCTGTCCACCCCCAAAGACTGCATAACATACATAGCTTTATTTGGCAATCTTCAATGTCATCTAGCGTCCTTCTAGCATCATTATGGTCCATTGTTAGCCCTTGGGGGTTGTCTACTTCAACCCAACACTCCTTTTTGTTGCATAGATTGCTGTGGAAAGCAAGGACAATAGAGAAGTCTCTGCACACACAGATTAGGAAGACAAAGGGGAACATCTTAATGCTATCTGCCACATTTAGGCATTCCGTTGTTGTTTCTTTTGCCTGTTAAAGCAGACCAGCCTTACATCATGTCACCTCATCTATAGTGCTACATCACAATTATCATCCGCAATATCTAAAGACTACTGTAGTATTGCAAGCAATCATTAACAGAATATTTTGTGTAATTAATTCTTCAAGTCATTACCCTTTTCTTCATTTTTTTTCAATAAGGTGAATAGCAGAAATTCAGTCACAACTGCCTGTGGGGTATGCCTGAAAACTGGTCATCTACTTACTCTTTTCTTCTGTCCTTTAGCTGACTGTTCATCTGTAAATGCTTAAGAACCATTGCTGAGTGATCCTGCCTTAAGTTTTTCAGTGTTAACATATAGTAAATTTTAAATACTTGAAATCTGTATTGAGTGAAAATTGATGAATGATAGGGATTTAGATTATTGTCTAATGATAGACAATAGGGAATTCTCAGTATTTCTGCTTACTGAATGCCTTTTTAAAGGGGGCACAATAAGTACAAAAGTCCTTTTTCTTAGGCTATAGGCTCTGATGAAATACCATAGCCTTAATGTCTTTGCCTTTGAGAATGTTTTAGCTAGGGAAACAAACTCTTATCTTTCTTTCTTTTTTAATTTTCTTCTTTTTTTTTTTTTTTTTTTTTTCTTTCTGTAATCTGTCACTGATTCATTTATACAAACAAAAACTTCCTGTTTGAAATGTGGAATCTAGAAGGATGACTGAATTAGTGTTCTGGATTTAGCCACTGCTATGGAGATTCTAGGGACAGAAGTAGGTTTAGGTCCCCCAACAATAACAAAGCATGGTTCTTGTTATGGAGTAATCATAGTTAATTTTCTATATAGGACAAAGTAGTCTTATTCCTTCACGTTACATTCATTGCTTGCTCCGTGTTTATCAGCATTCTAATTTGTGCTTAATAAGAAAGGTTCTCCTGCTTCCCCAAAGGCATTTAACTGAAGTGAAGGTGACCAGCAGGTGGTTTGCATAAAATTTCATTAGCCTCTTTGATTGCTTTTGACACCTTTATGAAAGAATGCTTCATTATGCAAATGGTCATTGCCCCTGTTTTCATGCTAATTGCCGCATAACATACCTATCACAATGTCGTATTGTTTAAGATTTATACAATTAATTTCAGAGTTATAACTATATGTTTAACAATAGAATAGTAAGTATCATAGAACCACAGAGTTGAAAGGGATCCACAAAGATCATCAAGTTCAGCTTTTTCCTCCACACAGAATCACCCAAAATTCAAACCCTATGTCTGAGAGCATCACCCAAATGCTCCTTGCAGCTTCGGTCATGATCACTACCCTGGGCAGCCTGTTCCATCCCCACTACCCTCTGGTGAAGATCCTTTCCCTAATACCCAGCCTAACCTGACCCTTATGCAGCTCCATGCTGTCCTCTTGGGTCCTGCTGCTGCCATCAGAGAGAGAGATCAGTGCTGCCCCTGGTCTCCCTTTCTGAGGAGCTGACGGCTGCCATGTGGCCTCCCCTCACTCTCTTCCTCATCCTCTTCTGCTCTGGGCGGAACAGAGAAGGGGACCTCAATTACTCCTCATATGTCTTACCATCCAGACACCTTTACCATCTTCACAGTTTTCCTTTGTGTTCCCTCTAATAGTTTTATGTCTTCTATTGTGGCACCCAAACTTGCACGAATTGCTTGAGATGAGGCTACACAGAGTAGAGTAGGACAGTCCCTTTCCACATCCACTGACAGTGCTGAGCTTCTCGCATCCCAGTATATGTTTGACCCTTTAGGCTGCCAAGATATGGCACTGACTGGGTTTCAACTTGCCTTCCCCCTGAACCCCCAGATCACTTTCTACAGGGCTGCTCTCTAGCCTGTTGTTTTCCAGGCTGTACATATATCTAGGATATTCCCTTCCTGGATGCAGAATCTGACAGTTTCTCTTGTTGAGCTTAATGCAGTTGATGATTGCCCAGCCTTCCAATTTACAATCTCTCTGCAAGGTCTCAATGCACTCAAGGGAGAGTAATAGATCAACATATCCTCCCACTGTAGTCTTATTCAAGAACTGACTTGGTATACCTTTATGTCCTGCATCTGAATAATTTTTGAATGTATTAGAGAGTTCTATTTAATAAAATTCATATAATATTATGCCATTAAGGGGATCCAGTACTACTTAGATAAGAAAATGCATTTGTTTGATGCTTCTATCCTTTGAGATAAAATAAAAAAAGAAAGATTATTTCTTTCCAGCTTTGAGATAACACTTAGACAACTCTAAGGTCAAATTCAGTACAAGAACTGGTATCAGCTTTCATTTCCTTTGTTATCTCTGATGAATATGAATAAATGAAGGGTTTTTTTGCTTATGCATTTGTAACCCAATAAAACTTGTAACTTTCAAAAAGTACTGTTTTCAAACATTTTTAAAATAAGATTTTTTTTCTCATATTAATTTTTATTCTACTCTTATTTAAATATCAGAACATAGTATTCATTTTAAGTATAATTTCTAGCTTGTATTGTAAGGAAAAGTTGATTACCATCTGTAGTGCTGTAGATACTGGCACAGTCTGGCTACTTCCAGCACAGTTGTGCAGTTTGCATCTTCTCATTTAAAATTCTAGTATATTTATGGAAATGCTCGGAAGTAACTTTTGAACGCATATTGTGACAATTACTTTGGAGTAATACAAGTAACATGTGTAGGGAAATACTGCAAAAGTAGTGGGTTTTTGTTTGTTTGTTTGTTTGTTTGTTTTTACACTGGCATCTTTTCTTGTGGGGATTCTTATTCAGGAAAAGATAATTTAGAAGTAATGAGACTGCTGTTTAGTTTTTGCTAAAAGCTATTTATTGTAAAGCATGGGAATTATCTTTTTTTTTTTTTTTTCTTTTCTTTTTCTAGAGGTGGGAGGGTATAAGAATTAAATTACAACATTTGGAACATATTTACATAATTGGGAATTGCAGGTATCCAGTACTGAGATCATTGCAGGTTTCAACACAATTGTGCAGGTATTGAGGTACAAATGCTTGAAAACTGTCACTGTCTTCTTCCATATAGGCCAAAATTCCGGAATAACATCTTATGTATCCTATGACTGAGAATCTGTGCTTGCTTTCATAAATACGGAATAGTTAAAATGCTCTATGAACTTCTTCTTCTTTCTCTCGTTCCTCTTTATTTTTTTTTTTGAAACAATTTTCTTTTTTTTTATTATTATTATTTGTGATGTTTTGTGTTAACAATTCAAGAGATATCTTTCAACATTAAAACTGATAGAGCTTTGACATCCTGTTTTAGGTACACCTGTCTGACATTAGCATATATCTGTTTAAGGCTAGCATGCAATTTTTGTGAAAAACTGGAACCTAGAGCCCAAATTTACAACCTCTGTGTGCAATTGATATACTTGCAGCTTGTCTGCTTGCCCTTGCCACGTATGTACTGGCCTAGTAGAGGTGAAGGTCCTGATGGAGGGAAAGATGGCTGACGGGTTAGGTGCAAAAGGACTTGCAGTAATCAGTCTGATGCAGATTCTGAGATTATTCCCCACAGAACTCTTGTCATAAACCCTCCTATAGACCACATCTTGAGGTCAATGCCTTTCCATACCTTACCATTCCTGGTCCCCTTGGGGTTCCTAAATTTCTGCAGCACCCATTACCTACACAATCATTGTATACACAAACTCATTTCTTTTTGCAGAAAAGAGCAGATGTTCCAAAAGGCTTCTCTGATTTACAATAGCATATTAGGATTTTATTAATAATTTCTCTGCATATAGCTGGAACTCTGCTAATGATAAGTAATGATGTCATAAAAACCAATATCCCCTGGAAAAGCCTGTGTAAACATGAGAATGCTCTAAAAATATTATCTAGTAGATTAGACAACTTAGATAACTATAATATCATATCTTGCCTATCATCAGGACAAATAATGATGAAGAGCATATGTTCACAATGCTTTTGTGAGATCTAGGAACCAAATTCAATTAATTTATTTCCACACAATTTTTACCTTTATTCTTTCCTTTTCAACTACGTAGGCTTAGGGTAACTCATCACGTACTATTCTTTAGAAAAAGGTCTTAATTGGCATGTTCATAGATATACATATCCTGTGCCATCAACATGACAAGATGACGATAGAACACTAAATTGTCCAGGCAATATTTGAAATGCAGGAGCTTTCATTCATCACAGACCTGGCTGGATGGCCTGGAAGGGTTTGGAGTGAGAGAAGAAGACTACTAGTGTGAAACTAATTGCAACGCTTGTTCATAACTGTGTTCATAACAGTTCATAACAAACTAATTGCAAAACTTGCTCACAACTGTGTTCATAACAGTGTGAATCACATGCAATTAGCTAGTTGACAGTGTTGCTATTGTAATAGTGGCTGCTGGTACTACTGCTAATACAGACAATTTCTGACTTCAGCAATCAGTGTCATCTTTTCTGAAATTCATAAGTTGTTATGATAAGAAATGAAATTATGTGATTTCAAGGACTATGTCATATTCTGACATATGGCTTACACAATTAGTGGCAAAAATCTTATGGTAATTCATGGAAAAGAAGTCATGAAAGCAGTATTGGGAAAAGAGGTAGGCCCCTAAATCATTCACCAGCTTAAGGAAAAATACACAAAGACTTTTAAAATTATATTGCTATTTGTTCTTTTTAATTGTTTACTGTGATAATGAAGATTTGTTAACCAGTGTGTAATAAGCATAATTAATGTAAATCTCAGGAATATAAAAATGACTTTTTCCACAGGAACTTCACAAACTGTTGATTTCCCTATTTCATAATTTACCTAAAGAGTCTTCATTTATTCATTTACTTTTGAAGAATCTTGACACTGGAACAACTGTGGTCAGGAAGGAAGAGCAGTTACAGAATTCCACAGTCTGCAACATAAAGCTCCATCTATTGATGTCTCGCTGCATTTTATAGGAGGGAGATGAGGTCCTGAGAGGAATCTGATGGTAGACACCTTTGTTCTTCTTTGGCATCGTGGTAGAGCATAGAGCAAGTCCAGGAGGGAGAGAGGCAAGTCATGGGGCTTCTCATGGCAGAAACCTCTTCTTCTTCATGTTACCAGAAAACCTAAACCTCATGGTTTTTGATTGCTCTTTTATCCTGCTTTTTCTCCTGCCTGCATGACATCCCTGGGCGCTTGAACAAGAGTCATGTGAGTACCCCCTGAGATGGCCATCTTCCTCAAGATAAGCCCACACAAAAGACCACTTCACGGCCATTAAGCTGCAGTTTATCTTTCTCTCGTTGCTCCTGGCCTTGTCCATCTGTGTCCCTCAGACAAAGGATTTCACAACCCTTGCCCAGCATTTGTTCATCAGTGTTCTCCAGACAAACAATTTCTCAACCTCTGCCCAGTACTTGCCTGGATTTGTTCATCTGTGTCCCCAGCAAGCTTTGAGACAATGATGTAAAAGAATAATTTCTTACTACTGATCATCTCTTTTTTTAAAAAAAATAATTTTTTTAATTTTTTAAAAATTTATTTATTAAAAATTTATTTATTAAAAAATTAATAAATAAAATCACTTAAAGCCATTCTTCTGATCCAGTGGGTAATACAGATGAGGGAGGGAGAAGTGACTTTTCTTCTAAACTAATCTCATGCCATTTTGAACTTCTATACGTCATAACTGAGACTTTAAATTCCACACAAAGATAAATGGACAGTCACTGCCAATCTCTGAACATCTATCTTGCATTTTAGTATCTTTGCATTGTGAACAATCCAAAGGTGCATTTTGCCTGAATTCCTCTCATAGGTGCTTAACTGATCTGGAAAAAAAGCAGGGTCCTGTCTCCCTTCAGAACCAGCATAAAGAATCTCTGGAAAGTGTATGACGGGAAAAATCCTCAGTGCTGCCCTACGTCAGAGGATTCTGATAGGAAACTGTAATACCTTTTAGCTATAATCTTTTCTTAATCATTTTTAGGTCAATGCAGTTACACACAAAATTTGAAGTTCTAGATAAAGATTGTAAAGTTGCCTTTTATATGACTGTGTTATGATTAATTTAATATATTAATTAATTAAGCATTTCCAAGTTTATAATTGAGTAGTTATGCATGGGTAATTATCGCATTACCACTTAAGGGCCATAAAGAACTTCTCTCACTAAAGGTTTCTTTGTCCTTTTTTTTTGCCTTTTTTCAAATACTCTGCTTACAGATAATATTCTTCAGCAAATATAAATAGTAAGATAAATATCTATGTCATAAAATGTCTTAATTTAAATGTAATTTACTTTTGTATGTTTAAAATTGCATTTTCTGAATGATGCTGAGTAGCCATTATTATCAGACAAATATCAGGCAGTAATAGTCATGGCTGTTGATGGAATCCAACTTAATCCTAAATTGCTTTAAGATTTACAGCAGAAGTTGCAACTTTAGAAGTTAGTTTAAGATAACTAAGTATATCAAATCTCCAATGCATCATATTTTCCATCACACACTATGTTAAACTACATTATACTACATTATATTTTCCATGCTATGTATCATTCATTTCCTTTTTGCTAGGTTGCATATTCATTTTTCAGTGACAAGACTGTGTTAGTGACTACCCACCCTAATGCAAAACACTTTTTTCCTACCCTCAGTACACCTTCTCTGTTTGCTGCTACCCACTGTTGCGTCCAGCTGTTTATGTGGTGAACTGGGGGAATTGATCCAGCTGTAAAAGAGCTCAAACATTTTTTGCAGAGGTAATTTGGGATAAATTAGTTAATCAATCCAATCCATTATGTGGCTGCATAAACACTTGTGTCAGTGCTGAGCAGAGGCTCCTGGAGCAGAGAGAGCCTGAGGAATAGGAGTGGGCTGGGGCAACTTTCAGCATGGTGCTGCTGGAGGAACAGCATCAGCATCCAGTACTCACATTGGACTGTAGCATATCTGAGACATAATTAATTCATTCTGACAAAGACCATTTTTCATCATTGTGCTGTGTACATACATTCCTCCAAGTATTTGTATTAATTTTCTGTCTGAGAGCTATGCTTTTCCTCCCAAATGAGAAGTTAAAAGCTGCAGACCTCACAAGCACATACTACTGTTCCTACATTTATTTATGTACCATCTTGTGCCTTGATCTTGCCTCTGGATCTGCTAACATAGACTTCTGTTCTTGTCTCTTAAACTGGTGGAGCTTCATAGGTCGTGCCAGTAAGTGAAGATAAGAAGTAAAAAAGCAGTGGAGAAGAAACACTGCCGTAGTTGGATGCAACATCTTCAATTTTTTCTCTTCCAGCCACTGAAATATTTTTCAAATACTTGATACACTTCAAAATATTTTCTGCTAAAACTGAGGAACATTTTGAAATGTGCAGATCTCTCTATTATATCTCCTGAGAAAATAATTGAATCGTCATTTTGATTATTGGAGTTTTGCATCTGAAATAAATTTTAAGGAACTCCTTTAACTTGCTTCAATCTATTACTGGAAGAAGCATAAAAACAGCCTAATAGATTCAAATTTTTCAGTTCATTATCATCTTGTTTGTGGTCTTTACTTCCACAATTTAGCATGCACATTGTCCATATTGTTAGTCAATAGTCTAATTTTATTATGTTATTTTTGAGCAGAACTGAATACCACAGTATTGCCACAATAATGCCTGCTATTCACAATGAGGGAGATTAGTCCCAGTATTTCAGTGCAGTATCGAAACAGTAGCTCTAGAAAACTGAATTAGAGCTGGTAGTTGAAGCAGAACGTATTTCCCTTCCTCTACATCATTCAGAGATTGTACTCTCAGGAAGAAAAATAGTGTACTGCTTTTGTGCCTCGGTTATGTATTTGTAAAACTACTCAGGCAGCAAGAGAAGATGAATATTTCAGTATCTGTCTAGTCCTGCTCCATGGATACAGGAAAAAACAACAACAATGTGCTGAATAAAAAGTGCTACACTTCCTTCATATGCATTAGTGTGGTTTCCTGAGATAATTTTCAAACAAGAAGTACTCTGAAAGTAATGCATCCTATTTTATGATGTCAGCCCACAATTATCAGAGGTGGATGCTGGTGGTATGGCAGCAGAGATCTGAGTCTTCCTGACAATATTCTGTCACGTTAGATTGCTATGTGACAAACGTCAACAGAGAGGCAGTCTGACAAATTGGTGTTTAACATGAAAGTGCTTATGAAGCAAAGGCATGGAGTTGAATTCCTCCATGCAGAAAAAATGACATCCATTGACATTCATTGACACTTGTGAATATTTATAGTGATCAAACAGTGGATATGAGCACAGTGAGGTGGTAGGTGGTTCATTTCAACAGTGGCAACAGCTATAGTGACTCACCTGTACTGGTAAAGGTTTTTATGAGTGTGGCATGCAGGCTCCTGTTCATTGCTGGCAAACATGCTTAGCTAATGATGGTACATATGTTGAGAAATAGAGTTTTGTAGCTGAGAATTTGCTCTATCATATAGTGTTATTGTGCTCTTTGTAACTGTTACAGTTTCCAATGAAAAAAAATAGGAGGTAATATTTTCAGAGCTACATCTGGCAACTGTATCAAAGTTCCTTGTTTGTTAGTCTACATCCTTTGCACTGCAGTTGTTCGGAGAAGCAGGGTGCACATTCTCATTGAAAAATATCTTTCATATGCAGACTGCAGCCTGAATCACTGAGCTAGTAGTGCCCAGAAATTTAGAAACATAAGATGTGTGCATTAATTGATCCATTTAACGCCTCTGAAATTGCAAACTTTCTCACATTAAACATTATAACAATTTTTTTTTATCTTCTGAATGCTGTACCAAGAGTTAGGGATAAGAGAATTTTAACTTAGTAAAAACCAGCTGCATAAAGTCAGGAAATGTGATATATATATTTATTTTTTTTTTTGTAATGAATTTTATGTTGTATACATGCTTTATAGACATAGGGAAATAAAATAGAGGGGGGATAGAGGTACTCTCTGATGCTAAATAGTTTTGGAACTTAAATTATACAGGATGGAGTTATTATACATGGAATTTTCTCTAAAGAAAATGAGCTTCAATGTTTTAATAGCGGAGATCTTAATATCAATTTTTTTTTCTGTGTATGGAGAAAAAATGTCACACAGAATGTTATAATTGCAGATTATTATTTTACATGTAAACCTCAACATTGATTGCACTTTAAATATCCACTAGTATTGGCTGTTTCTTGAGTAACTTGAGAACCAGTAACTAACTTGAGTCTTTAGAATTTGCTAATCATGGATTTCTTTAAATTGCTTTTTGATGGCAAGGGAAGTAAGCTTGGTAGGACTGAGGTTCTTCCTTCTTTTGAGCTCTTCATGAACAGGCTCTATGGTCATACCACAGAAATAGGTGTATTTACTCTGAGCAGCAGGTTGCTGTGCAGTTTCTCCAAGCCAGCAGAAACTGTTTAAAGCTGCATGAATGCATATATGTATATATGCCTGTGATTGCTCAGAGCTAATAAACCCCACTATCAGCCAGTTTTATTTAGCTCTCTGCTGATTTTGCTGTGCTAGTTTGAAAAATATGTATGTTCAGCACCACTTTTCACTGTGTTGATGCATCAGCTTGCTCTAGTGTCTCTAATGTGATATTTCTCTCTGCTCTGAAGCAGGGTTTCTATCTGGGACATTCTGAAGAAATGGAAAAGATAAAGATTTTGGGATGGATGGATAACAGTCCTATGCACGGATCTTGTCTTTTTTTTTTAATGTCATGAGCAGTCGCTTTAGAAAATGAGAGGAAAAGTCTCCATGAGAAATAATAACAAATGTATTCTATGATAATCACTCACTGCAGACTTCAGGTAACTACTTACATGACTGACTATAGTTACATGCAGCTCCACTCTATATTCTGAATGTATTATATTTATGTACAGATTCAATCCTGTGAAAATTATTGTTGTGTTTCTGAAAGGACATAGCTCTGGCGTGCAGCTCAGCAAAGAGATAAAGACAAGAAAGCAATGGAGTCACGTAGCAAATTATTGTAGATTAGCTGACAACTTTGCACTTTTAGAAAAGAAGAAAATTATTTTCATTTGGAACTTGTGAACACTATGGATACAGGTTTGTTTTAAATTGAAAAACAACTACAAAATAAACAACACAACAATATAGCATGAATCCCTCCATGCCTGATAAATGTTATTTCCCTTTGATAAAAGAGAAAAGTAAACATAACAGAATGAAGGATTTATTTTTACCCTGTAAGAAAGTCTCCATTCTTAATTTAGCAGTTGTAGTTCTTTTCCTGTATTTACATTCCTAAATGGACGTGACAGTGACATTGTGATTACCATCAGTCACGATTTAACAGGCATTAGTATAAGGATTCTATTACAGAACCATTCAAATACAACTTCAATAAATTTAAAAGTTTATTATTATTCTTCTGAAGTTTGACAGCTGAGCTTTGGTATCTAGTTGCTGAGGCTTGCTTCCTAATTGATTAGAGGACCTTTTTTCTACTCTTCATATTTCAAAACAAGTGAAAGCAATGACTGTGCTTCAACTAATAATCATTCCCCTCAACAAAGAAAAAAGGATTTATGGATACTGTCACTACTTATTAAATTCACCATTTTATTAATCAAAATTCAGCATTTTATTAATAAAAAAATATCTTCCAAGGTCCTCCATAATGAAGACTACCCTGTAACTTGTCTAAACTTAATCTGATCTCACAAAATATTTCCGAAGTATTAGAATTAACAATTTTGGAGAATTAACCTTGTTCTCTGGTTGTCTATGTGTGTCATTTGAATTCTTCCATACTTTCAAGTTAGGCAACCTTTAAGAATCATTTTGTTACATAGTGTGGCATACTTTTTTTTTTTTTTTTTTTTTTTTCCCAATTGTTTAACATATTAGAACACTGAAGATGCTTTTCACTGGCATGTTATAATTTTCCTCCATCTCCACCAGAATCTTCACTGCTCATTTACACTGCACTACTGGTAACTTTTTCAACTTACCTGAAGGGTACTTCTGTTGAGTAGAGGCACTCCAAGGCAAAATCAATCTTTCTAATGGTGGAGAGAATTGTGCAGTCTCAGTTGGTAATACAGGTTATTTAGCATAAACATATGTGTTCCCATTAAGGACCATCCACATTCAACTAAAATGAGTCACTTGTGTAAGAAGTTTTGTTTATAAATCTGAGACTAATTTCCCCAGTCTATTTGGTACATGTCATGTGGTATAAAACTGAACAAATGTCAGTGTGCAGTCTCATAATATATTTTTCTGAGAGCAAAATGTAAAGTCATTATGCAGTATACTTCTCACCAGAATTGTAAATAAATAGAACATGAAAAAAATAAAATCATTTCCAGGTGAAGACCTTCACTACTTATCTCTAAGTTAAAAATAAAATTATTTCTTTAATAACAATAACCTGCTGACATGGAATGTTTATTAATATACAGTTAATGCAGATTCTATTAATTATGTGCTTGTATAATGACCTGTTGGTTAAAAGGCTTCGTTCCCAGAGGCTTTTATAGCCAACTAGATGCTCCACATGCACACAACTGTGCTGTAGTTGCCCTCATCTGAAAGAAGACTCTTAGTTTCATGCAATACAAAGATTAAGTCATTCGGGTTTTCTATTTCCTCCCTTTTTTCAAGCTAGTGTCTCTTTCATCTGTCAGATAGGAGAGTTTTGCATTTCAGAAAATATTTAGTCTGCATTTTGGCTGCCTTTTATTTGATAAAATCTGAGTATTTCAGCCATCCTGAACATGCTGAAGCCTCTTGCAGTTATCAGTGTTCATCCAGTTATATCTGTAGTGTAACCACAAGATGGCTGAGTTGGAGAGCACAAGAGGAGGGGAAAATTATGGGTATACAATCCTGGCATCCTTGTGTCCCATGCCCTGCAACCTTGCAGTGTATTACTATTACACATATAGTCCCCAGTCATGCTGCTGGTAAAAAAATGGTGCAGTGTATCAGAAGGAGCTCTCCCCATGACCTAGCTGTACAAGGCTCTCTTGAATATCACCCAAGAACTCTGTTCGACTCCTTGTATTAGTTGCATTTTTAGCAAGGCACTGCTGGCGTTAGTATTGCTAGCATAGTGTTAGGGTTTTAACATCAGCATCTGTATAGTTTGGAAGGGCTTCTTTTCGTCTGACCACTCTCTGATGTATCTCTTGAAGGGGTGGGAGGGGCAGATGAAGAGGCAGCACAGGTTTGGGCTGTTCTGTTGCCTCTTAAAATTTAGGACATCTGGTCTGTTCAGCATCTACCAGCAAGGAAAGGCTGGGCTTGAACAGGTGCCAGCAGGGACAGCCAATTGCAGCCATGGGTCAATATGACATCTGATATGTAGTCTGTAGCACTTGTGTATGATGTTGGTTAATTAACTATACTGCATTTAACCAGTGTCATTTTTTACCTGGTAAATCTGAATCTCATGGTTGTGGTTACAGTACTTAAGGGCGATGTCAGACCACAAACTCTGATGAAAACAGTGCTCTAAAGCTGCAAACATTCTGACTTCTGCTGTGATTATATGTGTTGCTTTCTTCAGTGGGTCTCATGTGGAAGACATCTGAGTAGCAGACACTTGCTAATGTGACCACAGAGGAATACTGGAATGTGTGCTGCTGGTACAAGATTTTCATGGCATTAAAAACTGGTCTGCTTGGCAGATAAGCCAAGGCTATGTATTCAAAGAAGCTGAGATCTGATGACAAGCTGATCTGAACTTACTTCATGAGATAATGGCAGTAGCCAAGGAAAATTCCTGCTGCCATGACTGCTGGATATAAACTCACACATGAAGTCCTTTAGGTTGTACAAAATGGCACTGCTGATCAGTCAGGATGTTCAGCTAGGGCAGCTAAGTCATCACTGACTGAGACTTAAGTCCTACACTGATGAGGCCTCTACATACTGGTTAGGTTAATATACGGAAACAATGTAGAAAAAGACAGTGGAATCCCTTTGTACTGAGCAATTAATTCTGATACTTTCTGGGTAAATCTGATCACTTCCACACAGACAATGACAACTTTATATGATAGAATTTGATGTCAGTTTTGTAAAGGGGAATCTTAAATAAAGACATTATATACCCGAATAAAGCTGTTAAAAACAATGGCAACTGTCAGTTATAAAGTCATTCAGAAAAGAAGGGTTGTACTTCTGTTGGACTCGATGATCTCTGGAGGTCCCTTCCAACCCCTACAATTCTGTGATTCTGTGATTCTGTGATTTTATGATACAACTTTTAATTACATGATCACACTTTTTAGCAAAGCGTGCTTGCATCACTGAATAAATAGTACCAAGCCTTTTCTATAAATGAGTCAGAGTAATTTATTCAAGGCATGCATTTCCTGCAGTTGCACAGAAAGTACTCTAGGATCATGCAGTTAAAGACTATCATAATTCATATGTTGAATAGGCAACTTCAATTATGACAGTGCCTAACTTTCTAGTATTAAATTAAAAGTTCTTAATGTACTCATAAAATAGCTTTTCGTGTGCACTTATTTCCTACTTTGGTTTTCTTTTGTTTGGTTTACTTTATTATATAGTCAGAATGAATTTAGTGTGTCTAATTAGAATATATACAAGCCAATGTCATCTTTAGCAATGGAGGTTTTTCAGTTTAAATGTGCAATAATTAAGAACAAATGGGGCTGAGTACTTAAAATAGTGACAGCTCTGTATTTTAAAATGTTGAGATACAGTTGTTTGGTTACAGAGAACAAGAAAAGAAAGCTGGAATGATGTCAATAAAGGCATACTCTCTGAGAAATTTACTTTTATCTCAGAGATCAAAGGAACATATGATCTTCAGCAAAAACTGGATTGAAAGTGATGAAATTATAATGCATATTGTAGATGATAAGCAAAGTAATTGTTTAAGAGTTTGTAAGAAAGTAAAGAGCTTTTTAGGAGAGCAAATGAAGGCACAGATTAGCCCAAGCACATTTAGTTTGACAGAGACAAAGTCTTGAAAAATGTAAAAATAATGACCACTAGATAAATTCTTGAACTGAAACCATATTCATATTAAAAATCAGGATGTACTGTTGCCTAATTGGCACAACTGGGGACATCTAATCTTAGTAATGACTCTTTAATTGGTATAGACAATATAAACAAAGGAATGAAGAACACAATTAGTATAATAAGTTAGCCTGTTTCACCCGGACTCTTGGCAAGCACTTACTCTAATATTTCCATTATGCACTTTTTCAGATACAATTCATGTAGGAGGGTATGCCATCTTTCTTAACAAAACAGCTTGTCTATGTTAAATATTTATTGCAAAGATTAGCCAAGACTATTCACACATAGAAGAGAGGGCCACAGTTTTTACAATTTCT
The DNA here is from genome assembly GCF_026119805.1 of Tympanuchus pallidicinctus. Classification (NCBI taxonomy): domain Eukaryota; kingdom Metazoa; phylum Chordata; class Aves; order Galliformes; family Phasianidae; genus Tympanuchus; species Tympanuchus pallidicinctus. The sequence continues at coordinate 33,381,959 of NW_026294769.1, forward strand.
TCCATTTTCTTCATGCATGAAGTTGGAATCAGAAAGTCTCGTACAGGGACCAATACACTTCCGAGTATTACGCCACTGATAGAGATAATGAAAGACATAAAACCATCCTAAATCTTACAGAGAGTTGAGGCAGGAGAGCATTCTAAAGTAAACCTCCTATACCTCTGCAGAAAAATGAGGTTTAAAGTAAATCCAGTGTTCCTCATTAGCAAACATAAATGACATACCTCTGTTGACTCAGAGGGTTGCTCCTACTTATGCAAGAAGTTAATTCGTCATCAAAACACTGTTCAAAAGTTTCATCTCCCACTGTTGCATGAAGAAATAGAGTTAAGGATTAAATGTATTTTCTCTTTATCTTGATTTGTGTGTAGTTCTGTACTTCTGAAGGACTTGGGATTTGCTCATAACAGCATGAGCTTCTTTACATTACAGGACTTTCTACTACATTCCTAAAAGTTTAGAGATGAGTTGAATTATTAAATCTTAATAGTGGCTACTGTCCTCACAGTAGGAATACACATATTATTCATAAACTGCTCTCACCAGATAATAATTTTGTTTGTGGTTAGTTTTAAATGAGCTGTTTAAAATTCTGCAATTAATTCAGTGTACACGGCGAAAATGACAGATGGTTATGATAAAGGAATGTAATGCCTTGTGGAAACAAATCAAACCACAATCAGTAACAGATGTTTTCTGCAAAGCCAGACAGTGCACTGTATGCATACACATATTACATATATATATACACTGGGAATATGCATTTGTATGTATATCTGTGTGTGCATAAATGTCAACCGACTACGCACCTCACAGAAAGTGATGGTTGTGATATTTCTTAACACAGAAATGACTACATTTATTCTGGTAGTCATACGAGAAAATTCTACCAAAAATAACTTCACACAGATAACACTTTTGGTGACTTGTTGATAATGGCAAAATATTTGGCTCTAATTGTCAAGACAGAAAAAGTCAGAGTAATGGTTTACAAAATTTTGAGAATTTTGGTAATCAGCCTGTATATTGGAGATTTAGCTATAATTAGAGAAGGCACCAATGAAGCCAAGCTACTTTTAATAGTAGTATTTAATAGCAGTGAACATAGCTGTCACCTTATGTCTGGACAGTCAGTTAGGCTCCACTACTACAGTCATGTTTTTTCAACATTTCCTTTATCGACATATATGTCACAGCACATACATGTATACACATTTTTAAATGTAACCACTGTGGTCTCACCAAGCATACCTAACAACAGAGCTGCAGAGCAATTTGGCATTACGTGACACATTTTTCCAAATCAGGATGCAATCACTAGTAATAGTCATTTGTTGCCTTGTATGTAGCCAACCCTTTCTGCTGCAAGGGGATGCCACAACTGAAATAATTCTTCATACATGCTTGTGACCATTTAAATATCACATGAATGAGCAAAAAAAAAAAAAAAAAAAGCGCTGGTGAGTTCAGCTCAAGACTTGAATACCAACATACATGCATGCTCTTCTCACATCCCCCTTTTCTTTACAGAAAAATGTTCTCAGCTTGAAAGATGAGAAATCAGGACTACAGAAGTATGTAAAGCCTGAATGTGAACTGTAGACTCTAGGCTATGTGATTTTCTCTGCAGGTTCTTTCAGCTCAGGTGGGTTTCACTACTACCTCGGAAGATCTTTTCATCCTCATAAGTTGACACTGAATACCCATTTGTACTGTTGGAGAGAAGAAAACAGAAGTGAAAGATTTGATTTATATTCTGACACTTCTAAATCTGAAACGCTCACTTGAGCTACACATAGAGTGCAACCTGCTATTTATCAGAAGAAAATAAAATCAGGTGGGAAGCACTTAATCAAAAATTCTTTTGAGGATCACAACACTCTATTTAAGTAAAGAACTCTTTAAAAGTCATTGTCAAATGCATGAGTTAAAAATTATAGGTCTAATAAGGCACTTCAAGTATTTTGGATTACAGATACTTATATATTTATTTATCTATCACAGGAAGAATGTTCACCTCTTACTTCAAAGAATACTTTTGAATATCTTTATTCTGTGCTGTCTTTATAGTTTCCCTGCTGTAAGGTTATCTTGTCTTGGACCTGATCGTACTTGTGATGCACTACGTAATCAAACCCTCAAGAAGTAAGGAAGGTTAAGTATTTCTCAAGTATGAAGTATCCTATGACAAGAAGATTGATTTTATAGAGAAATACATAGGTTGCTCTGAAAGTAATGCCTCCCATTTATTTCTGTGGAAGCTACAACAAACACAAAGAACACAATAACAATACTTACTAGGAAAATTCTCAGCTATTGAGCATTATTTTATACATAGTCACCACCACGAGCTATGCATTTTTTCCACCAATGAACAAGAGCCTGCATGCCATACTCATAAAATTTGCCCCAGCAGAAGTGACCTACTATTGCCACTGCTGAATTCACCATCCACTGCAACTTCATTATGCTCACATCTACTATTTGGTCTCCATAAGCGTTTAGTAGGCACTGATGAATGTCAATGGGAACATATTTTCTGCATGGAGGAACCTAATTTCACACCTCTATTTCATATAGACTTCCATGTCAGGTATTGTTTTGTCAGACCATCCCTCTACTGCCATCTATGGCAACATGTAATGGAATGTTGGTGGGAATATTCCTCTGATGTCTTGGGCCAACACAATAAAATTATGTTTAATATAATAAAATAAGGCATCACTTTCAGAGCAGCTCTTGTAGTACAAAAGGAAGCAGTGTAGTTGTGAAGTCATTACCACATTCAGGGTCTAGGAAATGTAGAAGGCTGAACTGCATCTGCAGTGAGCTACAAGGGATTGTTGCCCAACTTCAAAGAGAAATTTAATAGCAATACTCAAAATCAAGGACTTCAAAATCGCAGAATTATTGCTTTAAATCAGTGGAAGATGTGAAACATTGAATAGCAAGAGCTCATTGTCTCTGAGCTTCTATAACCAGCTCTTTCTGGCTCTTAGCCTAATGATTAGACCAGAAATTATGCTGCTGCGTGATGTGGATCCTATCTGGATTTCTAGCTTAGTTTTTGTCATGCAAAAGATGCTGTAAGGCTTTAAGTAATCTCAGTGAAATGAATAACTCATTTGAAAGTGAATGGAATAGATACCTCTCTCGGAAACACTTAAAGATTTCAGAAGCCTACCTTAAAGTATCCTCACAAAGGGTCCTCTCAATTGTACTTGAGTTTTTTACAAACATGTAGTCCCTCCAGATGGAATCTATTAGAGTAGAGAAGATTTGAATCAGAGATACAATCATTCTGCTAGGGAACTTCTGATGTAAACAGACAATACCGACAAAAAGTAACAGTACCACATGTGAATAAGTCTTGCCGATGACATTCAATCACGAGACTAGACTAGAATTCATGTTCTGTATTCAAAAGTATTTGCAAATGCCCTTTATTCTGATTTATAACTTGAGATCAGTAAAAACTTACATTTACTGAATCTATAATATACCTTGTACATGCTGATTTCAAATTAAAAAAAAAAAAAAGGATAGCAAAAGGAACAATAACATCATAATGCTGCCTAGGGAAAGATGAGACTAGCACTGCAGGATAAGAAACATCAATTAAATCAATTAATTGAAAGTGTTAATCTGGTAACCTGCAAGTTACTTCTTGGTAATATTGAAATATAACTTAGTTTTGACTGGGATAGTGTTGGCTCTCCTCAGAATGGCTGGTATAGCATTGTGTTCTGGATGTAGGATGAAAATGTTTTTAATAGCTACAACTCTATGTTTTCGTTATTGCTGTGCAGTGCTTGCATTAAGTAAAAGATTGGTTGGCTGATGGTAAATACATTGCAAATTACTTTTTTTTTATATAATTTATTTTGTTGTTTAACTGCAACTGCAATTATCTCAAAGCACGAATCCTTTCATTTCTATTTATTTACTTTTTATTTTCTCTCCCATTCTGCTGATGGGCAGTGAGCAAACCACTGTGGTGTTCAGCTGCCTGCCAGGTCAAACCATGTGTTACAACGTTGCAGAACAATGTTGTCCTTTCACTGCAGTAATTCTCATGGAAATTACATACTCCACAAACTTTGAGCCCCTCCCTGCTGCACTGGGACTTTTTTTTGTGAGGTTAAATTCAGATAGGTTATGTGGTGAGACTGGGATGCTGCTTTTTGGACTCTTCTGTAGGATAAGTGGACTGCACTCCCCCATTAAGTAGCAAACTCTTACCTGTAGCCTACCACCTTCCAATTTTCCACTTTCATTCAGTGATCTAAGTGTAAGATGGAGCTGGTCACGGGATTCCTGACACATGGGGTGACAGGAATAATGACTGTGCAGTGTAAGCAGTAAGAAAAAAGCCTGTTAGATGGGGAGTATGAACCAGGAGCTGACATGTTGGTGCTCACTTTCAAAGTTCAAGAATCGGACAGGCAGCCAATTGACTAATGGCATTACTGTGTCTTTTCGAGATGCCTGTAGGAGAACAGTAAAGCCTTCAGGGAAATGACTAATGACTTGAATAATTGACAACTAAGACGTGGCCATTACTGTTCACTGCTTAGAATTCTTAGGTGTAATTCCGTAAATAAATTATCCAGTGATTCACTTGAATAACTTGGTATAAACCTACTAATGTCTTTGTCAACATGTATAAATACACACGTGCACAGATACACAGGTTGCTCTGAAACCAGTACCTCCCGTTTGTTTTCATGGTAGCTACAACAGATACAAAGAACACAAAAACATTTTTGATAGAGAAAATTCTCAGCTACTTATTATTATATTACGTATAGTAGATTCTACTACTAACTAGGACTGTTTGATCACATTTTCTGTTAGCAGGGCAATTAGCATTTTGTAGCTGAGAATTTGCTCTATCAAATAGCATTATTTTGTTCTTTATATCTGTTGTAGTTTTCACAGAAATAAATAGGAGGCACTACTTTCAGAGCAAGAAATGTATTTATGTAACTGAGGCTTCTTTATATTTGTCTGCTCTTTAAAATGAAATTACTGCTGGGATTTTCTTGATCATCAGGTGCTCAGAAAATATTTCCATTAAAAGAAACTGAACCTTTACATGGCACTATATTCCACTTCAAGTGGAAGACTTTCAGACTTGGTCAGAAAGATGAGAATGATGTCATTAAGCACAGAGGTAGTGGTTATAGACATTCTGTGAGACAGGAAAGAGGAGGTTCATTGAATTCATGATTATTACTCCAGTGGAACTTAATTCCCACCTGTGCTAAAAACTAATAACATGTCACAGTATCATAGCCTGATCAGAATTTGGAATGCTGTTCTGATCCTCAAAACAACCCTACCACTCACAGAATGTTGTCACAGAAACCCTATGGGAGACCAGGAGAACACAAAAAATCTATGAAATGCAAAGTACAGTATCACCAGCCTGTAAAATAGAGACAAAGTTATTCTCACTATTGGAACGTCTCTTACAGTATGCGAGTGTTTGCTTATTCAGTTCCCAGGCTTTCACACAGTTTGACATTTCTTACAGTACATAATCCTTGCAACAAGATTCAGTGCTTACAGTTCAGTAACAAAAAGCAGAAAGGCTTTTTTACATATTCTTCCAAGATATTTTCCTTAGTATGTGATCAGACTTTGAAGAATATGTTTTTTTAGCTGTCTTTGTCACACAAGCTTCTGCATTTAGAAGTAGCTGTGTGAGCAGCAGGAAAATTTGTTCTCTGGCTTGGCCTCTGATTAGATTCAACTCTTGAGGCAAGAGTTTCTCTCTGGATGCTGCTGCGTGGGGTGAGATTTCTGAAAGAAAAGATTACCCACTGCAACGATCTGTTCCAGAACTGGTAAATGTGTTGACAAAACAAATGACACCAAGTGTTTTTCTGAGTTTCCTGCCATTGAAACCACTACAGCTGGCAAACTAGAGTCAGAAAACAGTACTGCAGTTAAAAAAAAAGAAGGGTGCTGTAATTGAATTTCCCCAGAAGTGCTTTATACTGAAATCAGGAGGAAATACTCTTCAGCACAGAGTAAATAGGTTATAAAAAGTCATAAATAACTTTACATGACTTGGACTTTGGCAATCAGTGGTAGTTCTAGAATTCAAAATAGGAAGAAATAAACTGTAATAAACAAACAAAAAAGCAAACTGATGACCACTTAACTCTCAAAACTCCTTTCTAAAAAATTGCTAACAAACAAAAACTGCTATGCAATTAGAAATAATATCCTCATCACTGACATGACAATGCAGTAAGCTTCTTCATATTGGAGTTGAAAGCCCATCCCCCAAATCCAAAATATTAATCTCAAACAGCCAGAAGAACATTTCACCCTAAATAGCAAATATATTGAAGCATTATGTGTGCACCTATTGTAGAGAACCTACTTTAGCAGAAGGGTTGGATTTGATGATCTCTTGAGGCCCCTTCCAACCCCTGCAATTCTGTGATCCTGTGATTAGGAAAAGAAAGTCTCTTTACCATATAAAAATCAAAGTTTGGCAATGAAGATCTTCTATTTAACAAATTTAAAGAGTACAGTTGCCACAAAATAAAGCTTATCTCTTTTAACAACTGGTATGTATGCTATTGTATTTACTTCTTTAAAGAATTTTGTCTTAAATTCCATTGCATTCCGACTGTATTGCAAAAGAGAAATATCTTCATAAGCCTCACTCCCTGCTGGTTTTACTGTTTTTTGTCTATGAGAAATGCAGTTTTTATTTTGTTAGAAGTTTCCCTTAACAGCATTAAATTAAATTAAAGTCTTGGGCAAAGTTTCAAGGAACACTGAGATTCTGTTTGTGTTTCTTAATAAAATGCCAGGCAAATTTCTTACCTCCTTATCCTGCCTCCACAGCTCTTGACTGGAATGATACAATTTTTTCTCAAATTTGAGAAGCCTAATTTAACAAATCAAGACAACAGAAAAAAAAAAAAAAAAAAAAAAAAAAAAAGCCAACAACTAATCCCTCTTATATTGAACCTTTATAATCTATGAATCACATTTCTATAATGTCTACTATTTTGCAGCCAAGATGTGATTGATGCAACTCCCTTCTCCATTCTAGGATGAAAAAATACAATTTGAAAAGTACATTAGTTATTCAAATGTCAACCTACCAGCCATTCTAGCTAACCACTGGTCCTTCTTCTGGTGCTTGGAGCCAGGACTGTGAGCACCTTGGACATGCTAAATGCCTGTATCTTCCATTTACTCTAGTTAGATTAGATACATATGAAAGCATCTAAAAATATGAGTCTGAACACTGCAAAAGTCGAAGAAGACAGGCAGTCTCTGCCTGACGGTGATTCAGAGTTGTCTAAATGGAAAGGGTATTCACAATCTAGAGGATTAGAAGAGAAACTGTGCAACATAAACTCTGCTTCACTGTCATAGATAGAGGCTTCACTGTCTTCCTGTTTCTACTGTCAAACCTCTATCCTATATCAGATAAGTTCTACACATCCAATTCAGGCTCTCAGGGAAACAGACTTACAGAAATGCTGGCTTGTCAAGTAGTTTTACACTGTTACAGCAAGAGAAAAAAAAAAAAAAAAAGCATCTGAAAATCAGGAATCTGATCCTAATCACTTTTCCCCTGTTAATTGTGGAAGAAAATAAAGGGCAGCAACTGTGAAGATATCTGAACCCAGATAGAAAGTTGCTGTTGTAGTTGTAGCTGTCTCAGGCTGAAATTAGATGTTGTTTCTTCTCATTTCTTCCGTTTGTGAGAAGCAATGTGTTGAGCCTTGTGCTGACTTGATGCCACTTGCTGCTACCTCAGGACTTCCTCCATGTAGAAGTGAAAGCAACCTGAGCAACATTTACATCCAACTCATGATAAAGTATATCCACAGAAAAGACATATAAAGCATAGAAATAAAAAGCATAGCTTCTCTGTCCCCAAATTTATCTTCAATAAAGAGGCTTTGCATCAACCTGCAAACTGGAGTTTCACTTCTAAGCGTAGATCTGGCTTTTTCAGTTATGCTGGTTAGAAGACAAATGATGCAATTTTTTTATTATTATTATTTTTATAATTTCCAAGCTTTATCATTATCAAGATTTATCCCAAGCTTCTTTTTAGACAAGATGTTTTGTTCTTCTCAGATGCTTTTAACAAAACTCTTTTCAAATTTTGTTGATAGGTAGCAGAACACAGATGTGTAAAAAAGTTCAATGCAATTTAATTTTCATTAAATATGCAAAAATCTGCTAGATAAATTAAGTGGTCTGGCCAACTCTCTACCGAAAAGAAATAGAGTGCTGCGGAGTATATGGTCCACTTTTCTTCCATCCATGGATTAGACATACTGCAAGAGTCATGACATACAAGCCTTTTAATTACAATTTACTATGAGTCACCTTTAGCAGTTGTTTTGGGCAAAAAGACACTGACGTGTCATCAAAAACATACCATGGTATCCTGTGTATTTATTCAGATGCAGTAATTCACCCACATTAATGCAGTGTGCATTTTGGATTTTGTAACAAATGTTAGTCAAGGCAGCAAACATGTAAGAGATGTTTCTTTTTATTGGTGCTTCTGACATGTTATATCTTATAAAATTAGCTCAATAAAACTAATACAATCATAAAACTCTTACATAATGTCCCATATGACTGTGATTTAAAGAACAAGTGGCAGATGCAAGGTTTTAAATGGAGTCCTTTGGCATAACCTCAGGGGAATTGTGATAGCACTGCCAACAGATGATATGTAGAATATGTTGCTGCAAATTCCATAGCTGGAGACCAATAGTTATTACATTTAGATGAAAGAGCTTTGATAATTTCCCTAGATGCTGATTACACTATGTAAATGCCCTGTGCATCTGCCAGGAAATCTACTCTCCACTACCCCAAATTTCCTTACCAATGCAAATTAAAATAGTATGGCCATCATCACTGAGGGAGAGGATCACTTTCAATATCCATTAGAGACAACATACCAGATCTCTAGAGGCACTATCATCTCTGAGAATACTCATGCTTTCTGGATATAGTTTTATTCCATCAACAATTTAGCACATCCCAGATAACTGCATATCACCTCTGTGCCTTGGAAATGGACCCAGGACTACAGTTGCTCCATGCTATTTCATTGCCACTTCCACTGCCACTCAGTCATGAAGCAGTGCAAATTACGTTACAGTATGAACTTTTCTCCTTAGAGATATATTTGATTTGTCTTGGAATAACAGTCACAGAAATCACATATAAAGAACGTGATGTTGTACTGGTTAATAGATGTAACATCCACATCTATATAATATAAAGTACTTCTCCAAATATTCCAAACAACTCTAGATTTCCTGGCCTTCTTCCTATTTAATGACAAAATATAGTTGACAATCTTAATTCTTCTTAAAAAAAGAAAATATAAGTTTCTTAAGAAGGAAAATGGAGATTTTTTTTTTTTTTTCTGTGAGCATGAAACATGCTATTAGATTACTGTTTATGTGAGAAATAGATTCTAAAGAAAGAAGCTGACTCTGGAAGATATGCTATTTTAATGTCCCCATTGAACTTCAGTTCTTGCCATCGTGGAATTCATTTTCATAATAGGAGGAAAAAACTGATCAGAACTGTTATTATTTTTTGTTTTATTTTTATTTCTAATTAATAATTTTATTTCTAATAGTATATTATTCTTACATTCTTCTATTTAAAAATATATCTGCTTATTCCAGTCACCTGGCCTAGAAACTTTCTTTCTATAAAAACACTGAAACACAGAAATTTAAACAGTACACATAACTACTACATCTGCCTTTAATACAACACTGACCTTGAAATAGAGTCTAAGTAGCTAGAAACATCTTAGACATCTCTGAGACAACATTGTTTCCATGATTAGTCTTTTCATGTCTACAGGTAGTTACAGCTTAGGAAAGAGATCTTGGAGTCACAATTGATAATTCTCCAAAGCCACTATTGCAATGTACAACAGCAAGCAAAATAACCAATTAAATGTTGGTCGACACCAGGAATATTTCTGAGAACAGGAGAGAAAGAATTAATTCACAACTTCATGTAAATTCTGTGCACCCACATCTTGAGTACTATGTACTTTTTTGGCATTCATTTTTCAAGAAGTCTATAGCAAACCTAGTGAATACACAGGGAAAAGTAAATAAAATGATTAAGGAAGTGGAGTATACACTAAAATTTTAAGAGTATACTGCTTGAAAACTAAGCACTCAATCAAGGTTATCATGAACACGGTGTAGGAGGAGAATACCGACATTGTTAATGGAGTATTATGATAGCAGGCATTCACTGAAGGAGCAGAAAGTTGTGTTAAGCAGTAGCTGTTGTATCATCCTGTGTTTTCTTCTTACTTCTTCTATTTTGGATGTGTGAACTTGGAAAAAAAGTATCACAAGACAAAACAGAACATTATTAAAACTCACACTAAAAGAAGAGAAGTAGTTCTGCAAACACTTTAGAGACAGAAAACTACAAAGCTCAAAGAGCATCTAAGATTCTGACACACAGTTCTGAAACACAGTTCTACTTCATGAAAAAGATACAGATTGAATGTTCTCCTGAGACTTTATTCAGACCTACTATCCTGTAATTATCTAGATAATTGCTTGATCTAATTCAAGCCCTGTATATATCTCATTCAAGTTATTTTACTGCAATTGCACAAACAAAAATTGACTACCAATGAGATAAGCAAACCTGCACAGATTCACAGCTGGATTAGTATATAAAAGTTAAAGATAAGCTGAACCTGTCTAACTCATCAGGGTACTAATATTACTTTTCAGTAGCCAGTAAGACCTTCCTGTGTCTACTTTAATGTCTTGCCACATTTGGTGACTCAGCTCAATTAAGGAGGTAGATGTTTTTTTCTGGTGCATCAGGGGGAAGTTTGAATTCCTTTCTTTTATCCTTCAGAGAGAACTGCCAAGGCCATAAGAGTATAGCCTAAAACTTAGATGACAGTACATTCTGATCAAGTTGCTGTAATAAATATGGGAAAATCAGATATAAATTTTCTTTACATCAGGTAACTCAAACTATATGTAATGTCAGAATTTTGCTTTCTTAATCTCTATATACATGTGAATAAAGCAAAAAGGCTCTTCTGTTTCTTAAAAGAATTTTTACTGTACAACAAAATGCTTCAGGTTATTTAGCAGGCAGGTCTCAAATTTCTTTATGAAATTTGAAGTCATTGCACTTCGAATATTTCACAGATTCTTTTCAAATATTGTCTTGCATATCTTGTTTTAATTTGTTGTGGAATGTCAGGGCTTGCTTTATTTCCCTCTGCTCAAAAATTCATCTGATTGCTGGCATATTCAGGGATATGCAAAGGCAGAGAACGTTATTTCATGGAATAGCAATAAAGTGACTACAAATTGTCTTCTCGATCTTACTGTGTGACAGCACAAAAAAATAGGAGATCTCTTTCATACATGAAATACAGTTAAACTGCATATTTGAATATTGCTTTACTACCAATGTTTGTAATAATAATCAATCAGCAACACAGTAGAAAAAAAATACAGAATAGATTTTTGAAACCAAATATACTCAATATATATATTCTAGTTTGCTTTAACAGATACAATATATTCAGGGTTTTCTCAGACACCAGAGTGCATAGGGAGTGTTTCAGCAAGTTGAAAAATAAGTAGGAAATATACAGCCTGCAAAATCTTGGTCTAATTTTGCAAGCAAGACAATATTCTTTCTGAAAACACACGAGAATACTCACACATGTTAAGATACTTATAAACATAAATATTTGTTCAGAGAGACAGGGAATAGCTCTAGGTAAGTAGTCTTCATGTAAACGAGCATGATAAGAATTGTCTTATAAGAGTTAGGAATATTCTGCAAATAGGAAAGAGACTTAGGATGTCTACATTAGTAAACAACCTTTATTCTTTTTAGAACTGGAGGATCTCTGTGAAGACAATATTGTGATTGTTCTTTTAACATCAAACATGGCTTCCTTCCTCAGATCAGAGTTTTGACCCTCATTTAGTCTGTCTGTTTTTGCTTTTTTTTCTTTTCTTATTTTTTTTTAGTACAGATAAACTTGGTACTGGAATAACAGCCAAAGGACGAAGTGGTTTGAACTTCAGTAGTCTGTTAAAGAGAAGACACAAGTTGAAAGTGAAATTTTGATATTTCCAGAAACTGTCTTTGCATTTACAGCCTAACCATGTCTCTTAGACTTCTCTTATTTTTTTAAATTGTTCTGATGTGTAGCAACACATACAAGTTCACTGTTTCTCTATTCCACCATTTCACTTTACAGATGCAGTCAAGCATCACAATAGTAAGGGAAAATGTTGTACTGTGTCTTTAAACTGCTTTTCTAGCTACCAAAAAAGAATGCATTCACCTATCTAGATTATTCTGCATTATTTTTTATCAACACATATCAAAGGCTTGTTATCAGACCTGAATATCTTACTCACACTGTCACTGATATAAATGAGAAAGAAGACATATAGGTTTTGAAACTCTCAAATCTCGTAAGATAGTTTCCTCTCTGGAGAGCTATGTGGAATACCTCCAAGACCAAACACACTTCTTTTTAATTAGATTAGGCTGTAGATATTTTTAATTAGATTAGGCTGTAGATATTGTATTTCTATCATATATATCATATATATCATATTCTATGTCACAAAAAAATATACCTCTAAGGTTGTCAGAGAGTACTTCTTAGTCCTTCAGGTGAGATGATCTTGCCTACTCCCCCAAATATGGATCACTCTTTCTCTGAAAGGCAGTTCGCTTTTCCATCTAGGTGCCAGGCTATCCCAAACTCTCTGGCGATGGTCTTTTCAATAAAGGCTCCCTAGTTTGAATGGGATGCTTCTGTCTCAAAGACTTACTTTGAAATCATGAATGTGAAAGAAAACAAACAAACAAACACACCAATTATGGGAAAAATGTGATGTGCCCTTACTTTTGTCGATTTCAAAGGCAAGTATGCTAGTAAGATACTACAGCTTAATACTTTATTAAGTGACTTATTTGTTGCATATCTCTGTAGTGTTAGTATTAAAGAAACAGGTCTTGACAACCATATAGAGCCCTGCTAGGGATTTTTGAAAAATGGTGATGCTGATGTACACAAAAACATGACAAAGGCCCAGCTGGGTCATGTCCCTCTGGCCCATGACCCTGTTTTTAACAGTAAACATCTAATGTAGAGAAAAAGCAGTGTCATTAAAGCCTAAATGACACTTTTTCCCTTTGTCATAAAAATTTCTGCTCATATTTTTTCCTGGATGGTATTATCTAGCAATTTTCAATAGATTATCTGTTATTTGTTTGTTCAGTTTCCTTTTTGGATCCAAAGAACACTTTAGCATTTAGGTCATCCTTTATTGTGGTGTGCACAGTTATACGATCTGTTCAGCCAGAGTTCAGTTTTCATAACAAGTGCAAGGCAAGGTATTAACTGCAGATCAGAATGTCTAAAGTAAGAAATGGAAATGAAAGAGTTTTTCTGACATATTTACAGATCTCTAACCCAGAAACAGATGCATAATGGATGTAGTATTCAGTCTAAGAATTTTATTTTGCTTGTCTTGTAGTCAAGGAAGTCAGTAAATACCTTTTCAACTTCAGAAGTGAACTTATCATCTTTTGCAAATAGTAACACCTTCTTCGCTAATCCTCCACTGGTGCCAGATTACTCCCTCAGAAATCCTTAAGGTGTCTAGATTAAGCACCGGTGTATGGAAAGCTTTGCTTGAGTCAAATCCCACACTTTACATTGATGATGTGTACAAAAATGTACACAGTCCTTGCAAAAACGTCAGTGTTATAAGAATAACCAGTTGGCTGCAAAGAAATTAATTGAAGAATTGAAGTTCACAACAAAACTGGACACTGCTGACTAAGGTAAAAAAATAATAAAGGGGTCATTACATTTTGTGATACATTTAAAACTGATGTTGAAGGAACCTCAGAAATTCATGCTGTAGTCCTAGCTGCATGCCAATAATATACAGAGCATTTTTTCTGCATGTTTGTATGTACATGGGAGTGTATAATAGGTGGCAAAAAAGTTTGGCCAGAACAGACAAGATAGCCGTTGATTAATGACCAACACTCAGATATTCGAGGTTGTAGTTATGGTTTGGTAGCATTTTTGGTCCTGTGATGCCATTAGAGACTCCTGAGCACTGAAGGCTATAGAACTGATCCAAGTAATTCTCAGAGGAAACAAAGTAAATAACACCTGAAACTTTGCTTATCAGAAAATTCTGTCTTCAATTAAAATCTCTCATGATAGAGAATCTGCGGAGACCTTTCTAAAATATTTATAGTGTTACATGCTCCCTATCAAAACTGAACTTTCTTCTAATCCTAAATTTGTTTATATCTACCTGTAATTTTTGTAATCTTCCTATATTCTTTATTTGCTTAATGATAGAACCTTTCACACTCAAATATATTTTTGCTTTAAGACTGAAAACAGGAAAGACTGTACAGGAAAACAAAAGCTGCTTTTGTTTAAAAGAGGAAGGATTTTTCTAAACAATTATTATTTCATTATATTCATATATTATCATTAAATAATATGTAGAAATCTATGAGAAACAAAACATTTCTGATGGTAATTATAATGTGTAGTGGTGAGGAGAAGTGTTGTTCACATAACTCATTCCCAAGTACTTGATTTATATACCTTAACAAATGATTAAATATAATGCAGTCTAAATCATCATGGTACACAAATGCTATGTGTGGAGGAGGTTCCGCTGGAGATGGGAACTTCCTCCCATGATCACAAGGTGAGGAATTGTAATTAAACTTTTTTCAAAAATCAATTTTTTCATAGCCTGAAGTAGATAGTAGTAGGACTTGATCATCTTCATTATCTCTGCATTGAATATCAAACTGTATAAAAATCAGCTGTAGAGGTAAAAAACTTTCATCGCTCTTGAAGAAAGGTTAAGAAATAAAAATTTCATTAAGATTGATTTTGGACTTTGCCGGTCTTTGAGTTAATTAATTAAAAGCAGAAACAGCTGAAAGATGCATATTAATATTAATACTCTATCAGAAAGAACTTCCTTCAGTCAACAGAAGAGGATGAACTAGAGAGACCTTTCTTAAATTATATTACTTGGCCTTCAGGCCCTTTCACAGCACTTCTTGTAACACTGCTCAGTGAGTGAAGGAGAGACTTTTAGGCTCACGTATAGATGATCAGCTGCCTTCACATGCTGTAACTAGAAGTCCTGTTTTGCAATGATCCTCTTTTCACAATGAATGCTTTGTAGTATTAAACTTAGATAAAATGAACAGTATTAATAGCTTCAGAGCTGATAGTATGAATATAGATGACCTCTTGTGTCAGTGCATTGTAATGAATGCATGCATGTTGAGAAATTTCTGCCATTATATTTCAGGTCTGATTATATACACTGGAATTGGAACAGGCTCAAAACAGCAAAGTTTATGTAAATTCAGAATTCAGTGAAGGGGAATATAATGCAGAACCAAATGCAGGCATTGTCATCAGACATTTACAAGCCGTACCTAAACTGCTGTATTTTTTGTCTTTAGGGAAATATTAGACTGAGTGTCTTTTGTTCACTGTTGAGAAATATTTATTTCCAAGCTGATGAAAAGCTGTGATAATTTGAATCACATTTTTATGTATCAGTATAGAAAACTTCATAATTTTTTTTCTCCAAAGAAATTCCCTTGTTTTGATAGCACCAGGAAAAAATAATACTAAGGTTTTTATGCTCTAGAAAGGAAATAAATGAAAATTAAATCCAAAATTATTTTTTCCCGTATATTACTTAATTCACAATTTAGGACAAATTAAATTTGATTTGATTTTATCTGTAATTTCAAACTTATGTTTACACCATATTTCTAGCTCTTTGGATTCACAGCAGGAGTCCTTTAGTAAATCACAGAAAAAAAGACACAGTTGTTTTATGTACTTATATTACTTTCCTTATGCTAACATATTTTGTTTTTTAGCGATAAACATTTTATACTTTAGGCAAAGAAAGCATACCCAAGAAAGATTGAGAGGTTCAGCTTGAGGCATTTTCAAAGTATGTTTCCCTCATGAGAGATTTGAGGGAAACAAGAAGGAGATAAATGAAATGTCACGAGGACCTGCAAAATACACAAATCTGTGGGAAAAAAAAAGCTTAAATGATAGTACCCCCAAAGCCTCCTACAAGGTAACTACTCTCCCAGTGCTACAGCTTCTTCTGCCCAGCAGGGAGCAGGGGAGGCCACATATCCTACAACTGCTTTTTCATAAGAGACAGAGTAGCATACATGAATGCCTTTGCATTCTGAAGAGCGTGATTATCCTATAGCATCAATGGGATGGGAAAATGTCTAATCCAAGGGGAGGAAAGTCAGAGAACTGAGCACTCACTGCAGAGACTAGGGAGAGCCACAGAGAGGGCTGTGGTGTACAGGGGCACCCCCCTATCCCCGCTTACCTTTGCTTTACTCAAAATCCTCACCTCTTTCATCTGCTCTTTTCTGCTTTTTCTGTCACACTGCAGAGTAAAGAACAAAGCTGTAGGTTCTTAGCATGTATGAGCTTCAGTGTGGGATTAATACGTTTTTAAAAAGATAATTTTTACTCATGGAATGGTGTTAGTTTCATCTAATAAAAATGATTTTAAACCTTAGCATATGCAAGTATTTGAATCAATTTTTTCCCATCTGGGCAAGGAAAAGCTGCTTGTTGCTTCATGAACATATTCTGTATGAGCCTTTGGTTGAAAGAAAAGTTGTTTCCTTGTTAGGCTTTTACATATGTCCCATGAGATCACAGTTATTTTGTGTATACATTTGCATGAGGACACAAATGTGTGTAACCACTTCAAAAATAAGGCAGCCTGGTTCTGGTATCTTTACTGTACTGTCAGTCTTCCTGCTGGCCTACAGAATAATACTGGTGCTTTTTGACTGCCGTCTTTATTGTGAACACTGAGGTGCATGGAGATATAACTGAGTTAAAAAACTTCATGGCGGTGCATAGTGGCCATAAAAATTCCTTCAATCTCAGCGTTTACATGTTCACTCTTCTTTGTACAAGATGTGATTGAATTCTGTCTCCACTTGCCAGAATGCTGCTGTTTTCTTCTCTGACTCTCAAGGTCTATCCATTCACCTTCTGAATCAAGGATAAACATTTCTTATGTAACTATCCACCTCCCTTTACAAGTTACACCTGCATTCTGATGCTAGGTGACAGTCTGCTGGTTTTAAAACTTTCACAATGGATTCTGCTGTTCTGACAATTTTAAACTGATATAACTCTACTGACATTAATGGACTTGCTCCTGGCTTATGCTTGAGTAACAATAGATTTTATAGACTTAAGCAAATGATAGTTTAGGTGTCAAATTGGGATTATTTTATTAATTCCTGACAATGTGAAGTTAGCTCATTTCATAGACGTGACCCAACGAACTGATAAAATGAACTGAAGTCTGAAATTTATAATTATTATTTGCACCCAAAAGTCTGTGCAGTAGGAGATCCGTGAGAAGTGTTAAATAGTACATGTGTATTAAAAATAATACTGCGTGTGTTTAAGCTAACTTCTTCACTTGAAATAGGTAATACATGGTTCCACAGAAAAAGAGTTTTCTATTGTCTTTTAGGTCCATGTGAGCACTCAAGGTACACAGAAGTTTACTTTTTAAATTTACCACAATGTTTTCTGGTATCACGAAATTGTAAATCACACAACAGGATTTCTCTGGACCTTTCTTCAGTGGACTATCTCTTTTCAGTGCAAAATGCAAACGGTATTGCTTATCCAGAGCTCAGAAATGTAAAGGAGTCCAATAATGAAAGAATGATGATTTTTTTTTTTTTTTTAAATGCTAACTAAATATTGCAAAACTTGATGTAAAGCTTGGCTTTGATTCAGACTTACTAAAGGAAATGAAAATCTGTCCCAAATGAGCTGAAAATCAGATGAAATGAAAGAGTAACAAATCACACTCAATTTTCTTCTGTGAACTGATATGGAGATGGAATTAGAGATAATGACAGCAACAGTGAAAACTTATCAGAATTTTTCCTTGCATTCTGTGTAACTGTACGAAAATCCCTAGGCTGCATTAAGGTTTCAAATCAGACAATTACTGTGAAGGTTAGAGATTTCTGGAAAAAGTCTCTGTATGGTGGAGTGGCATTAAGGAGTGATCTAACAGAGACAAGCTGATGCTGCATGTTCCAATTATCGAGAACTCTTATCAGGGCTTTTTGCAAAGCTCTTAGATTTCTTGATAAATAAGGCAGACACGGTGCTATGTGTTATTGTTATGGTTAATGACATTGATCTCTTGGCACGACAGCCAGGAATATACAAAGACAGACTGAACTATACGCATTGTTGCTGCTTTTTAAAGTGGTAGCACTTTGAACTATTTCAGTTTTCTGTGGACAAAATCAAACAAAATAGCCTCTGACTTATCCCTGTCTTTAAACTAACAGTGTAGCTTCAAGGAAAGATGTACACTTCTTGGAAAAGTAAATGTGCTTAGTGGAAAAATTCTTTACAGCCTGGAAATCTAATGTTATTTTGCTTCTTCAAATCAGAATGATATTCTGATATAAAATTTTCCTCTCCAATAAAATATTTTTTTTTGTGGCTGGAAACAATAATGTTTTGGACATTCGGAATTTGATTTAATCTCAGGGCTGCTTAGGCCAGATTTGAATGCATTGACTTCCATATGCCAGCCGAAAAGTAAATATAACAATTAAAGGCAGTTAACGTTGAAAACCTTATTAAAAAGTGCTTATCTAAGCACAACAGATAGAAATAGAAATATTTGACCAGTGTGATATTTTCTTCAGCTCTTTATTTTTTCACTTGCATTGCTTCTACTTATGAAATGTTCTTGAAATGCTGCTTAGACTTATTCAACTCCTGAAAAAAAAGTATTAAGGTGGGCAGTATAGAAATAAATAAACTAGGATTCTCAACATCTACATCCATAAATCCTCTTCAGGATTATGATTTCTTATTTCCTAAATACAATGAGTGAGATTCTATACTGCATCCTTCTAAAAAACACTTCACAGCCTCAGGGATGGAAAGAGATCTATACTGATGTTAAGCTTGTCTTACTATTATCTCTGGTCCGCTAGTATTTCCTAAAGCCTGAGGAAGCAAGTAGACCTTCTGTCTGTCTGTTGGGATGCAGCATTGTGAGGAATCTCTGCAGCCCAGAAGAAATAACCATAACCTAGCCCTGGTTTCACCACTATGTTGCTATGCTTAATGGGTTGCTAACTTAAAATTTGTAAAAGGATTTCTTTTCCTCTGTTCCTCAGCTAAAATTAGACTGTACAAAATAGACTGGAGCACTGGAGATCAGACAGACTGTGCAGAACTCCTACTCGGCAAAAAAAATAAGGGGAGAAATATGGGATAAAATTTTACTCAGACTTTTAAAAGAATACTCGTTAATAAAGCTGTTTTAAGATTACTTTTTTTTCTCTGTACTCAACCTGTTCAGAGTTTGGAGACATTTAATTGTTTCTTGGTTCTTATTTCTGCGCAGTCTAAATTTGAATCAGCAAAGCCAAATCTTAGCCCACTCAATATAAAAAACAACTGAGAGATAGACATTATGAGTTGAATGTAAAACATAAAGTCAAATTACGGAAAAATAAATTGTATGGTGAATGTTCTCCAGTGACATTATGCATTTTTTGCTGAAATAAATAAACTGTGGAAGCTGTCATTATGAGGATCCCATTATGAGGGTTCTACTGTCAATGTGAAGAGCATGTGGGAGAGAAAGAATTCTTTAAGAAAACAAAAAGTTAGACCATAAATGGCAAAATTGATACCTTGAAATTGAAATGGATAAAATTTCCTGAGAAATAGATATATAGCATGTACCAATTATAAAAAATAAAATAAAATATAGGAAGGCGGCTAGTGAAAGTTGCTGGGACATCTTTTGACTGAACAACAGTCAGCATTAAACACTGCCAGATTTAAATGAGAAAAACTTAAAAATTATTAAAATGTAGAAAGTTATCAAGCTGAACATCTGATTACATGTGTTCAAACAACCAGTTTTATCCTGGAAACACTGAAAGTAATGCATCAAGGTTCAGCATGAAAGCTATGGCACTTCTTTGATTACCTATGAAAAAGCTGATCAGAATCACAAGTCTGTGATTTTCCCATTAGTTACATGATATTCTACAAATAAATGACTAATTGAATGTGTGTCACTCCTGCATCAACTACGAGTGACAAAGAGATAGAAAGAGTTAAAATTAGTTCCCAAGTGCACAGAAACATATTGGGATGAGAGACTTTATTCATACCAAGATACCTACTCGCCTTATCTTCAAAACTCAAATACTTTAAGTTAGCAAAACCTATTACAAAAAATTATCCCCTCTCTTTTAACAAGGTTAATTTTATTTGGGCAGAGGTGTTAACTATTTGCCTAACATGTATAAAACCATATTCACCAGCAAATTTTGCCTGATAAGTACAATTTAACCAGAACAGCTGTAAACTCAGTTTAATGGAACCCTTAAACATCCAATACATATGGACATTTTATACCAAGAAAGGGATACAAATCAGCAAAATACATCTGTTTATCTGCACCATCATTAACTTTAACAAATATCTACTAATTTACATTTTCTGAAAACTTGGCAATGCTGTCCATGTTTATTAAAACATACTGTAGACCCTATCTTAAAGAAAGTAAAGCTTTGACAAGCAAATATTATGTACTGTGAGAGGCTAACACTTAAACAACTTCTCCTACATTCTCCTTTTTCAATAGTTTGTTTCAAAAGCTATTCAGAAGAATGTAACAAGTAAGAGTGCTTAGTTTATTTGACTTCAGCCTCCTTTCACAACTATATTTTCATCAGTGGTTGTCCTTCTGTTTGCTGCCACAACAGAATTATTTATTTTTACAGTACTTCACATTTCATAATTTCCTGTGAAATCAAAACCAAGGACATTATCCTGGATGCACTAATTCACCTTCAGAATTATTTTGTTGAGTCTTTTGCTGCCAATTTTTTCATAATGTTTATATACCTTTGCTTCTCTAATACGTGGCATTCTGTGGCACTTCTACTTATACAAGAAAAATAGTAAATCATAGCATCATACAATGGCTTGGGTTGGAAGTTCCAACCCACACATTGTGGACAGGGTTGACACCCACTCAATCAGGTTGCCCAGGGTCTTAACCAGTGTGGCCTTGAATCTCAAAAGTCCTTTCCTTTACTTTTTGCTGGGACCTCCTCTACAATCTCAGGGTTACCTCTTCTCTGTACAACTAGCTTGTATAAATGAAAACTCACAAACTGTGCCGGTAACCAGATTTCTAATCAATCATGTGATAGCTATTGAAAAGTCTGAGTATATCCCGAAAACCTGATAACTCAGAAATGAAGCCTTTAATTCAAACAGTGCTCTTCAAGAACATTTTACCTATTAGTTGCTATAATAATTTAATTTAGAATATCTCACACTCTTACCTGCTTGAAATGAGACTTCCGGGGCATTTCTCTGGAGTGAAAAAGGAGTGAGACTCTGAGGCCTTGAGCAGAACAAGGCTGGCAAGATGTTTGTCTCACACACTACTTAAACACACAATCAGAAATTTTAGTTCCTCAGCTTATCACAGAATCATAGAATGGTTGAGGTTGTAATTGGACCTCTGCTCACATAAGATGCCCTAAAGCATCCATGTGGATCCTCTGATTGTGTCCACTTGGATTTTCAATATCTCCAGGGCTGAAGACTCCAAAACCTCTCCAGGCAACTTGTGCCAGTGCTCATTCAGCCTCACAATAAAAATGCTTTTCCTCACAGTCTGATGGAACTGCTTGTGTTCCAGTTTGTTCCTCCCCTTTGAGAGAAGATGAGATTTTAACATATAAGCTATTGGTTATATTTAACAAAAATATATTTGGCTCAGTAAAAAAGTGAGAGAACATAAGCAATCTGTCTGTATCACAAGTAAATAAATAAATCTTAACAAGGGGTCTTTTAATTTGCTATAATATGCAGGTTATATTCATCCTTAAATTTCAAGCCACTCTTACAAACCTTTACCTACTTTTCTCCTCACAATTTTCTTGTTCATATCACAGGTTGCTCTTATCACACAGATTAACACAGCAGTAAATATTATAAGAGGTAAGGAGCATATAAAGTGGGGTTAAAGTGAAGAAGCAGGTTTTGAGATGCCTGCAGGCTGAAGAAGTATCAGTGAATGCGTTGATAGCAGAAATATTTGAATTTGTATTGTTAAGCAGCTAAATTTTATTTTATTTTTCTGCATTTTAAATAAGGTATATTGCAAGTACAACTACTTTGTAACCAAAGTTATCCTTCTGACTGGATTTTAATAACACTTAATTATGCTTCCATGACATTGGATAGGATTTAGGATTTTTAAAATGTCTTACTGTATTGCATAATAGACCAGTTGGAACCATTATGGTCTATGTGAGGTCAGTAATATCCATTCTGAAACTCAGGAAATAAATATTTATAAAAGATAAAGAATCATTGCTCCTTGGAGCCTATTAATAATTCATATTTTAGAAGGTCTTAAATACATGATAACCATAATGGCTCCAGTGGAACAGTCAACCCACATAAACTTCTAGGAGGAATTACTTTTTTATTTCATGTAAACCTCCATTACTATTCTGTAGAAGAGAAACCGTGTATTAAAATAGTCCTGAAAAAGTGATATTATAGATGTGCATGATTAAATTTAATAATCCTTGTGGCTAGGGATATTTGTTGGTTGTAGGGAATATCTGTTTTTCTATTTTCTAGATAATAAATGTTCAGAGCAATTGCTCTTACTCATAATAATTATTATTGTTAATTGCCTTGCAACTGTACTGAAGAAGTCTTCAGTGTGCTAAATGCCATACGGAACATAGGAAACCTTCATCTACGTGCAACTCTTGTGTTGTTTAAACCGAAAAACATAAATGCCACGAGCTACATGACGTGAAAACATTACGTGGGAATAGAAATGCTTAGACCTATCTATCTTTACTGAAGAAAAAAAAGAATTACATGTGCAAATTCTACGCCTGAATGAAACAGTTACACCTGCACAAAGCCTGCATGGGTATGTGGGCTGAATGGTGTTTCCCATGCTGTTTGCAATTTTACTAGGTAAGAAAATCACAAGATAAGACCCATAAAATGAAAGACTTGTGAAGAGCTGGAACGACTTTCAAATACTAACCACAGGGGGTTAATAATAATAGCAATGAATCATTAAAAAACAGGGAAAATACATGCAATTATAGTGCTATATATGCATGGTTCTACTCTCACTCTACTCATTTAACAATGAATTTCAGCCTTTAACTATGGTTTTCCTTTCTGGATTTATGCTACCAACTTAAGCTCATTTAGTGAAGCATGATACTGAGGTACTTCCTATGTGACTCTATCCAGCATCATTAGAAATTAATTCAGGCAAAGAAACTTCCTCATGGATTAGATCAGGACATCAGCAGCATGGAATCATAACCATAAGGAAAACAAATATTTTTATTATTGGACACTGTCTGAAGTTTGTATCTCCTTCTCCTCTAGAAAGCTACTAGTACAGTGAGAACTCTCAAGAGCTCCCTATATGACTGTTGCAATAGCTATTGCACTTCACATAACTACATAATTCAATTTCCAGAGTACTGAAATAAAATATAAACTGTTGTGTTTACTTAGTTTGGAAATAGATGTTTAACTAAATCATCCTGATTTAATCCATTTGTTTGGCTTTGCTAGCTTTGTTCTTCCATAGTGTCTGTGCCAGTGTCAACAAGAGGAAGTTTTATTATAGGTAATCTCATAATGGAGGGGCATGCACAGACATTGAAGAAATCCTTGTTC
The DNA here is from genome assembly GCF_026119805.1 of Tympanuchus pallidicinctus. NCBI lineage: Eukaryota > Metazoa > Chordata > Aves > Galliformes > Phasianidae > Tympanuchus > Tympanuchus pallidicinctus. The sequence continues at coordinate 33,405,897 of NW_026294769.1, forward strand.
TTAGGGTCCAGCAGCTCAGAAAATAGGTGAAGCCATCCACCATACTATGAATTTCTCCCTGGCCTTTCTCTCATGTCAGACTATATACTCAAAGGAGAACATACCCAAGGGAAGAAGTCAACTGGTGTAAAAAAAAATGAGTGTTTGAAATTACTTTCCTACTAAATAAGTGATTTTTCTGAAATAAAAAACAATTCTACCACAGAATGTCAGGCCGTTGAGTTCACCTTCAGGCCTTATTTACTCTGACTGTCTCTCCTGGGACCTCCACTCCTGCATCCTTGTTCAAGAGCGCACTGAAGCTCAGGTCTGAGCCTCCAGACTCAGCTAATCTACATCACGTGGGCGTGGGGGCCAATGCCATCCCACAGATTCTTCCTGACCACTGGTAGCCAGATCTTATCTGCATACAGCTCCAGTGTCCAAACAGGAAGAAAAGGAAGGGAATAATTGAGGTGCTACTGTGCTTGAACCTTCAAAGCAGAATTGGGAAAAGATAGTTGGGAACAGCTGTTTCTACAGTCCTCTGACTTCTAGTTCATGCAGGATTCATATGGTGACCTAAACAGAGCTCCTGTTTTATATACCTTCTATACTCATGTGCTAGTCCCACCTTCCCTCTTCCTCCCTAAGGTGGAGTCCTCAGAGGAGGTAACTGTGTGCTACTGGCTAGATAAAATATTTGGAAACATATAGCTTCTTGCCAAAAGCGTTTGCATCCCTACTGCTTCATCCACATGACAGTATGACATGTAAGTCACTTCAGTTCACTGTAAATTGAGAATCATGCAAGACGGCCCTCACTTTTACTTTGTTCCTTATTTTCCCAGTTTTTGGAGTAAGACCAAGGTGCATGGCCTTTAAATATTTCCTGATTTTAAGATGTCTCTATCTATTTTAATTAACCTTCCCTTAGGCTCACAAGCACAACAAATAGGACTTCTAAAAGCAAATAAAAATTACTGTGTTACATGGCAGTTTCAAAACATTTCTAGCTCTCAAAGCTACAATTAAAGATTTTGGGAGGTGGCTTTTAAAGAGCTATGGGCTATTATCATAGATCACTAATATTTCACTGATCTGGCTACCCCATAATTCAGCATCATTAAGGTCCATGCCATAAGCATCCCTTAAAATTATAAAATGAATTAAGTTGGCATCTGTTTTGCAGAACAATTACATTGTATTTTTCTTGACCTTTTTGTGTTGTTTACATGTTATAGGCTACAATGAGAACACTTTGAACTTGAGAAAATAATTTCCAATAGATATGTGAAAACTGAAGTGGTTTGCTGCTTACAAACCTAAGAATACTACAGTGAAGATAATAACAGATTTATTATCTAATTTTTCCCAGCATTTCAGACAGGGAGTAAGGTTTTCGGGATCAGAAGTGATCTTAAAAAAGTAAAAATGAACAGAGATCTTGGTCCTTCCAAAAAGCCAATACTGCACGTACTCAGCCCTTGCATCTTCTGTAACAAAAACATTGGTAAGATAAAGTTACATTCCCATATATTAGTATAGCAGCTACAAATGCTATTAAGCTTATTTTTTTCTAAAATTTTACTACCATCCAGGAATGAAATAGTATTTAGTATATGTTGTTTTTCTATAGCAGAGAAATCTTGCATGAAAATGATTCTAAATTACACTTTATGCCATTCAGCAATGTAAATGCAAAGAGAAATAAAGTCAATTCAAGCACTTTAGTTTTTCCACAGTTTGCTGCAACAAAATAATGTAAAGTGGAGTGTAAATGGGAGTATTTGAGTCACAATTAATTTCTTGCTTTTGAGCAAATAAGTTGAGTTATTCCAGCAGTACATTTAGAAGTAAACAGAGGAAAAGTAAACTTACTTAATATTTAGGTAGTTTTTGGTGGATCTCAAATAGTGGTTGGGTAATTGTACTTACATCTTCTGTTTGCAGCTGCACATGAATTGTACATGGAAATTCTTGTAAAATAGAAAAATACTCAATATGAAATCATAAAGCAGAATTTCAGGTGTCACTAATATTCTTCTTCCTGTGCACAGAAATCTTCTCAGAGAAGTTCACCTTTAGTGCTCCCACTGCACTATTTTTTACTGACAGATCTAGATAGCCTGCAGGTTTCCTTAAACTGCAGTTCAGCTGATAGCTCTCCAGAGTTTTTAGCTTCTCATTTACTAGGTCTCCAGCAACAGTATACTGATAAAGTAGCTCTATAGGTGCTGAACAACTGTGAATATTGATGTAAAATATACTTGCTCCACCTCATCTATGATTTTGTTTTTTTCAGAATTGTCTGAGTGGGAAAGCAGGATATCTTTTAAGATGCCTCCTATTCTTCTGCTTCAGAGGGCAAAGTTAGCATGATGGATGTTTCTCATCTACAGAAAAACACTGCATGAACTACTTATTCTGTCTCAGTTTTTCATGTTCCTGAGATGCACATTAAGAAAGCAGTACTGAAAAGGTTAACAGTCACAGTTAAAGCAATTAAATGTTTTATTTATATTTCAGGGATTAAGCAAGCAATTCAAGCATTGTAGCAAATCAAGCTGACAAGTTCTATTCACATAAATGACAACGTGCAGACAAAAATTAGATTAATTTACAAAATAACAATAATTCTTTTACCCAGAATGCTATATTTATGGAAAGTGTTCAGAGAAATGCTTCCAATTATTTCCAACTTTGCAACAAATTATTACAGAACAACCTTCTCTTCATAAAATTACCCTATTTTGATTATTCATTGCACTTTTTCATTCTTTGTATAAATGGACCTTCTTCATCACATAGACGCAGAAGGAATGAGGATGGAAAAAAAAGCAGGATAGGGGGAAAGAAATATTTTTATTGCTATTGCAGTCACACATTTATGATAACTTTGCTAAGTTAATGTAGCTGAAGGGTTCATGATAACCTATGCGAATTTAAAATCTTGCCAGGTGACGCATGAATTGTTTCCCTGGAATTAAGTAGTCATGCATGTTTACCTCACAGTAATATCTTCCAATGGGCACATGCACATGTATACAAATACATTCACAATAACACATGAAAAATATCTGAGACCTAATGTAGGTGTTTTTGTTGCTGATGTCAATTTCCAGTTAAAAAAAAAAAAATTGACAGAAAATGTATCATGTAGGAGTGGTCAACATAGCGATGATTATGAAGTGGCAGGGGAAGGTTCAATTATTTCCTTATAAAAAGCTCTTTTATCATTGATCATTCAGTTTTAAAAGACAGAATTTTGGAGTTTTACAATTTTTGGTGCTCAGTTGCCATTTGATTATTCTTACATTAAAAGTTATGACAATCAACTCTGCACCCTTGGTAGCTAGATGTTACATTAGCTTTGCTTTTGGACCTAAGTGATTACAATACATATTAGTAATGCATAGATGACAAAAGATCATGAAGGATGGTGTTCCAGGGAGATCTGTGCTGAATATTCATAGTAGATGGTCACTGTCTTTATGGTCCAAAATCAGAGACATGATTGTCTGAGAGCTTCTCTGTTGCATAGCACAATGAATTCTGCTATTAGAATCAGCTTTGTAATTCTGGAATTCTGTGACTTGTTTTTTGTAGGAAAAGTCCAGAAAAACTGCTAAATATTTTTGTGTGTAAGAATTTTTTTTTATAGTCAGAGGTAATACTGTTTTTCATTAGGAGAATCAGCCAGTGAAAATACTACTCACTACTTGGCTAACCTGAGTTGATTTGTTTGTGCTGAATGCTTGTTTGGCTTCTTTTTTTTTTTTTTTTTTAATCTTGATGGATGTAAATACCACTATAAGATTAAATAGGAGACCCCAGAGTTTCATTTTCTTTTCCATTATACAAATCTAAAGAAAGGAAGAAAAGCTGGAATGAATACTGGAAGCACCATTTGCAATGGCCATGTTCCTGCGATACTTTTTCCTTTGTTTACACACTTACAAATTGTTACCAAGCTTGATGTGGTAGCTAAAATAAAGAAAAATGCTTGTTGTAAACCATCACACAGACAATGGTCAGATGATAGTCTAAACACAGATACACTGTGCTTTTTCTATGAGTAAATGTTCCTCCTCAAAATCTTTTTTTTCCCCCCACTTATGTTAACAAACAGCAATCTTCTTCTTATCTACAACAATTACAGGAGTAGAAATTATTCACATCCTATAGGTACTGCATATGTTGGGCTTCTTGACCAACATTTTTTCTGACCATTTTCTCACATATCCTAAATGAACAATGTTATTTGCTCCTGCTACTTCCTCCCTCCAGAGAGTTCTGTGTGCTTCTTTAACCTTTGTCATGTTTGTAAAATGTTTGATGTTCCTATGTGATAACATTTTCATTTCAGTCAATGGTATGTAGTGCAGAGCACTATTTGTACTCCTACTTTTCAGGGTCTCCCTGCTCTCCCTAAACAATTCATAAAATAGAGCATCATTCTACATTCTGAATCATAATAAAAGCTCTTCATTATATAAACGTGAATATGGTGGACAATGTAAGCAAGGAAAAGAAAGACTGGGAAGTCTGTGTAATTTCTGAAGTGCCTGCTCATCTGCTATAAGAGAATGATAGAGAATGTGTCCTTCATTGCCGTAAATGAACACTGCAAACCAAAGGGCAAAAAAAAAAAAAAAAAAAAAAAAAGATCATGCAGTTGATAATAGTTTTTTAAAAAATGGCAACTGCAGCTGCTGAGGGGCATTACTAAAAGTGACAGATTTTGAATCTACTCTTTTTTCAAGTCACCTATGAGTCACATTGCCATTATTTCTTCATCTGTAGGGGACAAACTCTGTCCCCTCTGTGAATTATGTCAGCAATCTTCCATCAGACACATGCAATATTGCTAGGTGACACCTTGCAGCAGGTGTTCACTTCTTCCATATGGTGCTTCACACATTTACTTGAACTATCATATCTGAAGCATATTGAATTTGTTCAGCCTACAGAAAGTGTCTAGCTAGATGGACGACATTCTTTTAAGTGTGTGCATTCATCTTGGCTTGACTAGTGTCCATTTGATGCTGAATGGAAAGTCTTTTCCTGAGAACACTCTAGAATACCTGATTACTTGTCACTGTAATCATTGTGCTGCCAGAATTTTGCAAGAAACATTTGTGATCCCACTGGCAAATTACTTTTATCTTGATATGCCAAATTATAACATATTTCGATTTCCTGTTCTGAATTAGATAAGTATTATAATTTTATAGATAATGAAGACTTTTTTAAAATTTTTGTTTATTCTATGAGAGTTTTGAGTTTGTGCTACTAGTTGCTTCAGTGAAGAATTTTTTCTAAGGTGGTTTCTATCAGAAAGGGTTTTTGTTTTGTTTTTTGTCTTTTTAATTTTTTTTTCCTAGAACACAGCCTATTGACAGGCTATGTAATTGTCTCTATTTACTAGTTCAACACAACACTGCCTACAGCCATGAATCTTAACTGCTCTTCCATTAAGTTAAAGAATCCAGTCACCTGTATGTGTCTGTAACTTTTGGCAACTCGATTTAATTGAGGCAGAAAAATCCAGGACAGTTTAGTAAAAGTACTCATTGACCTGGACAAACAAGTGAAGGATAGCACAGTCCTGAAGCAGTGGAATTCAAAACAACAGGCTGAAGCTTCATTTTTTAATCTACCAAAAAATTGTATTCAATAAAAGCAAGGAGCCTTTTTTAGCCTATCATATTGTGAAAATAAAAATAAACAGACAAAAAATTTGGTCAATCTATCTTAGTATAATACATATATGAAAGGGCTGAGACATATGCAAATGTGTCAATCCCCTTATCTTTAGCTAAAGATCCTCTAGCCAACTTCCTAGTATTTTTCTACACTGAACAGATTCTTGGCAGTAGCTCTAAAATTAATGAAGCAAACATGTCTTCTACAGAATCGCTTCAAAAATTCAATTTTTCTATGGCAGATTTCACTTTAACAAGCGGTGCCACATTTGTACTTCATTGCTATATTTTCAGATTTTTACTTGGTTAGTTCCTGTAGCACTGGAATATTGCAAGTTGAAGTGAAAATATTCACAAAAAATAACTTTTTCTTAATCGGAACTAAAACTGGATATAGATTCAGCTTTTTTCATAAGCCAGTGCCATGCAAGTGATGGCCTCATGAACAGATATCTCTTGCACTTTCTTTGACTTCATTAGAAATCTGGTTCATAAACAAGACCGTCTGGCAGTCACTGGAGGTTTCACAAAGAAACAGTCGCTATCCAAGCAATCACTATTCAGTTTTTTTTAGGCTCTCCTGTCCTGCCTGCAGAAGCTGATGTTTGGGTGAACATCTGTGGGCATTTTTCTGCCTGTCTTACTCGAGTAATATCTTTTCAAACAGACTATGAGAAAATGCTTGAGTGACCCACGTACTCCTGTTTGTGTTTTCTGGTCCTAGTAAACTGTTTAGAAGACAATTATGTTTCTAGAGAATCAGATAAAGTCCACTTATCTCAATGCCTTGTCCTTCATGCTGCACAGGAATAGTTTTTATTTCATCATCATGCCACTCAGCCAAAGTATAATCAGAAGTCTTTTTACAAAATCTTGCTCTCAGTTTCAGTTGAATTCCAAATAATTTTGTTCTTTTTTTTTTTTTTTTTAATGAACTTTCCCACCTTACTGTTCTTCCCCTCACTGATTATTTGTGAATGTTTATCTGTCCCAGTACAGAATTTTACTGTACAATTGTGACTTCCACTTTTCCATTCCTGCCTGTGCGGATACCTCACTAATCTATTGAATAGGCTGTGGTAGCCTTTGTTAAAGTAATTTATTTTTAAATCTAATTTTACGTTACACTAAGTCCAAGTTAAACAGTAGATTACACACCTGTCAGCGGTTTACGGGCTGGTCCGGCCCAGTTCCGTGACCAGCAGGGCGGAGGGATCTGCGGATCCGCGCCTCTGGGAAAGGGGAAGCAGGGGACCCCAAAATACTTGAAAAAACAACAGCGCTGATCTGAGGTGGAACAAATTATTTTACTAAATATAGTATTAGTAAAATACAAAGAGAGAGAGAGAGTCTGTTTGAATTGAATAGACCTCACCACAATCCTGGGGTGAGAAGTGCAGTCCAGTTGAGTGACTGAAGTACAGACGGCGAAGTGCAGATGGCGAAACGCAGGCGGCGAAGCGCAGATAGCGAAGCGCAGACAGCGAAGAGCAGGCGAAGAAGAAGAGCTCAGGTGACCTTGCATGGAGTTATATCCCCTTGCTGACCGCAAAGCCTCCTGGGGAAATGTAGTTCTTCTCCGACGGACGAACATTCGGCAGATATCAAACCCCACCCCCAGTGCATTACATGATGTTATGGTGTGGAATACTGATGACCAAAAATCATAAAACCATGACACACACCATAGAGAATTTAGCAATCTTATGGTAGAATTTCTTTAAAATACTTACAATGTCTTGCTATAAAGTGTAGAAATTTATTGTAAAATTATTTATTTCAAAACTTCAGTTTTACATGGTTTATCCTTGTGAGTATAGAAGAGAAATCACCAATTTTCCTAGAGTTCTTCAGTATAAACCAATGAAAAATGTTAATTGGTCCTGCAAAGACTTTGGTTTCCTCTTATAACATAATTTGCAAGTTTAGGATCCAGTTCTTTTTAATTTTGGCTTATACTTCTGAAGTATTTCAAAGTGTGTTGGGATGAAAAAGATGTCTATAGTTTTTTTTCTCATGCACCTTAATATGCTTTTACTTGAAACTCGTCAGTTATTTATTTTCAGTTCTCTCTATTAAGACACAAATTACTCTTTCTGAAGGATGTCTTTGTGCTTCTTGTTTTCTAATACTCCAGTTTGATTGCATTAGATTTTATCGAGTTCTTTAAAAGTCACACTTAATTTGTGTGTTATAACTCTGATCTTCCAAGGCAGAAGTCATCATCCTCTACAAGCCATCCAGGTCCTGTACCTTTTGACTGTGCCTTTTGATTTTCTTTTTCCTCATTATGCTCATTCCCCTTTTAAAATTAGACATTTACAAGATGGTAATTTTCCAGGTTTCCTTTTACAATACCAGCATTCCACACATGACTTAAAGCTCTGTTAATGTGATGCAGTGTGTCTTCTGGCATGGTTATTTCTTAGTCATAACTAATTTTCACTTTGCTATTTACTGAGTTTCACTCACTATTTTGCTTTCCTCAAATTTTGGGTAAGTACGCTGTATTTCAGCTTGATTCTTGAGACTTTCACAAACCTTTTGAATTTTAGATTCAGAATGTTTTTAAAGAAGTGCATACACATTTCATATCTGTCAATTTTTATATCTTAAATATTGCCTAATATTTAGTAAGGACATTCATCAGCAGAAAGTGAGAACTTCCTTCTGCACTCCCCTTTAGGGAATGCAGCATTTTCCTGAGTGCATTCTGATATTCATTATCTTAAACAGAATGCTATTTTTGCTATATTACATTTTCCTGCCTTTTAGATATAAAGAAAAAAATACCTGAAGACTGAGTTTTTATTGTTATGGTCTGACGCATTATCAGTAAATAGCCATTTTGCTGCAATGTGTTTTTCCATAGACTGTAAAGCTTTTCTGAGTTCTCACAAACCGTAAGCAGCTCCCATACTTTTTTCCATTATTCTGCCGCAGTATCTCACTGAGATGGCTACAGCTGATAGAGTCCCACAGTCTATGTAAAGCTCATTTAGCTATATCTTGAACTGATGTTGCAGGTTTGCTTTCACAGGCTGGCTGGCTATCCAACAAAACTGGCCTTGGGAATCATCTCAGAAAATTATATATTTACAATAATGAGACAGAAAAAACCCCCACAAATTCCATAGCAGAGTATTGATAACAAAAGGGATGTTCTGCCAAGCTTGAAAGGAAATGAAGAATAATGAAATAATTAACAATTGCTGTTATCTGCTTTCCTGACAGGAATGTGGTAGTGAAACTGAACTCTTTTGCAGGACATGGATACCTGTTCTAAACTTCATAATTTGTTTTACTTCTTCACTTTCACCTTTGCGAGACCTCAATAAAAGCTGAATGAATGAATGTAGGAAAGGTGAGAGTTAGGTATACTTTGCTGCATCTTCCCTTGGGATGAAACAGTGATGCGCAGGTGGGATTCTGCAGGACTCATCAGAAAAGCTAATACATTCACTACAGAATCACATAGGAATTCAAACTCCTACTCTCACACTGTCCTGCAATCTCCAGCATGGGAATAAAAGTTACTGCCCTAGTGATACAAGTAGTACAAGAACACAGAAAGGGAGAGGAGAAAAAAAAAAAAAGCAACAAAGATTTTCTCATCTGTGATCCAAAAATTTTGACGTTATTGCAGTAACTTGTACTATGCTGAAGGAATCAAATGCTTTTGGAAATGGTAGAAGAAACCAGTGTCCATTGCATCCTCAGCCTTCTTCAGCAAATATGGCAGTAAACAATGCATTCCTTCAGCTTGTTAACCTCACCTGCCTGTATGCTCTTATTCTTCTCTCCTACAAGTTATGAAAGTGAGCAGGTCCTCATTTCTTCAGCAAAGATTTACTTATTTATTAATTTTAAATTACACAGCACTGTGTCATTAGAGTGCATGCAAACAGAGAACAATCATCTAAACTTTTTCATTCTCCCTCTCACACAAAGACTGCAGCTAATCAGAATTAATGAGCTGGTTTAAAAAATATGTGAGAAAACAATGATAGCCAATATCAGGGAAAATGATAAATTGCTTGGAAACAGCTCCTAAGCGCAGATGTGGAAAAGCCCATCTCTATCTCTCAATTAGAGGGGAAAGGGTATTTTCTGAAGCACCATAGCAAGAAGTTGTTCTTTTTACATAGCTGGATTCCAGTGATAACAATGTTGGTGATAATTAATTACATGTATTGTGTACAATGTTTTCCAATTTGACAAGACAGGAATCAGTTTATTTCTACTTTGTAGTGGGAATACAGTGACTCATGAGAGCTCACCCCTGAACTTTCTCTTCAAAATGTCATGTGCATGGGGCACAATCTGCATTGTGATTGATAACTGGGAAATAATTTTGCTACCTTGAGGAAGGAGCACAATAAACACAAAATATTAAGAAAGTAAATCCACAAATGTCATTATGAAATCATACCAGTATTATAAATTAGACATTCTAATCTAGCAGCAAAGTCAAGTTTTAGAGATTAACAAAGGGAAACTATCAAGTGTTAGCATATCTGGAATTCTTTTCTTAATTGAACTCTTCCTGGCTTTCAGAATCTGGAAATTAAATAGTTGAAAAACTGGAAAAGACTTCAAAACTTCTTGTCCAACTTCTTTTTTCAAGCAATTAGATTCCCTGTTAGCTTTCTGCAAATTAGCCAAATTATGTTCTCAGTTTCTCTTTAATTTTTTTTTTTTTTTTTTTTTTTTTTTTTAATGCTCCTGTTTGCCCCCCTCCCTCCCCACTCCAAGAAAAAAGAACCTGCCAACAGACTCTTTCTGAGTTGTTGACTTCTTTCCTCTGCTTGGGTTGTCCACATGCAACCTCATCATGTGGCTGGTAGAGTGAAAGATTTTCTTACTTTCATCCTCTCACTGTAGTTGCAGTTACTTTTAACAATGGCATACAACTGACTCATGTCCAACTTGCTGTCTGCTCCCATATTTTTCTCTGATGATGCAATATATCTCTCCAGCATGTGCCAATGCCTGGTATTCTTTGACTTCCTTGGGTATTTTTTTTGCATTTGTCAAGCTGATGTTATACTTCATCAAATGGGTCATAAACCGTGATGCTCACATGCCCATGAACAACAGGGTGGTAGAGTGCACCCACCAAAGCAGAGAGGAATGCCCCCCAGAGAGATGAATTGTGTAAGAGGAAGGCTGTAGTAGATGGCTATAAAGTATTCAGAAACAAGAAAAAAGAAAGGAAAAGTGAAAGAGTTGTCCTATATGCAGAAAAAACCAACAACCCAATACCAACTGTACAGAAATGTCTTTGGAGAACATCAGTGCACATATCAAGAGCATATGAGTGAAAATTTGAGACCAAGTCAACAAAGGAAACTTCATGATTGATTTCTACTACGGACTACTTGATCAAAGAGATGATGTTAATGAGGAGCTTGATGTCTGCTGGAACTGCAAGTAGTCCAGGAGACTTGCTCTTAGTGAAGCCATGTCACTGAACAGCTCTTTGTTTTCTATGCACCTTAGCATAGTTTCCAGTAGGATGTGCTCCATGATCTCTCCAGGCACAGAGATGAGACTGACTGACCTGTAGCTCCTCAGGTCCTCTCTTTTCTCCTTTTTATGGAAGAGGCTTATGTTCATCATGTTCTAGTCACTAGAAACTTTTCTGGATGGCCACCACTTTTCAAATATGATAGGAATTTTGTGGTATTTGTTTTCATCTAGCATTTTGTCCCTCTGTTGCCTTGAAATGGCTTCCATGTGTACGTATTTGCAGCAACATGATTTCCAGGGAACTGAGGTAAATTTATCTATCATGAACTTCCTTAAATCTAAAGGCCTTTGGGCCTTTTTTGGAAACAAATGTTACATTTCTAATAATAAGAACCCACCCTCACAACTCTTCCACGATATTGGACAGGGATTTTGAAATGGCTTCAACTGTATCTCTATTTCACTAAGAGTTAAAAGGTAATAATGTTACTCAGAGAATTTGCAGTAGGATGTTTTGTATCCTACAAGTTTGCTTTGACAATCTTAGATACATTTTGCAGACCTGGGGTTCTGTCTTGGCTCCTGCTGGAATAGAGTTAATTTTCTTCTTGGCAGCTGGCATGGTGGCATATTTTGGATTTTGCATAAGAATAACGTTAATAACACACTGATGTTCTAATTTCTGCTGAACAGTGCTTAGCAACAATAAAAATTGGGAGGAGTTGATCAAGGAGGCTGCTATTTCTCAGAGGTTGTCTGGGCATTGGTCAGCTGGCGGTTAGCAATTACACTAACATCATCTGTTTTTTTGTTTTTTTGTTTTTTTTTTTTATAACTTTTTTTTCCCTTTCCTTTATTTTTCTTCTTCTGCTGCTGTTTTTTCTTTTCTTTTCTTTTTTCTTTCCTTTTCCTTTCTTTCCTGCTAAACTGTCCTTAACTGAACCCAGAAATTCTAACATTTTTCAGCTGTTTCTCCCATCCCACTTTGGGGGTTAGCCTGCTTGGTTAAGCAACAAAACAGTGACATTTAGACAAAGAACCTTACTGTTGATTCACAGACACACCTTTATAAATCAAGCTTAAATTAGAGCCTTGTAGTTTTAGAAATCAAATTAAATTTAAATATAGAATATTGCATAACAGTGTCATTTATTTTGAGGGCATTTATTTTAATTTGCTTTATAAATGCCGATTATCATCACAGTTTTTTGAAGATATTTAAGGTCTCCTAGGTTTTGGCAGAAAGGTCTACAGAAGTCAGGTTTTTTCTTTCATCTTAGAGCTTTATTTCTGGCTCTCCTTTCTGTCACCAATTATTTTGTGTGTACACTAAAAGAAATCACTCAAGACTGTCAGCAGTACTGATCCTGTTTCTCCCAACCAGATGTTCTTTTTATCCATCTGCTCTCACTTGCTTTGCACAACATGAAAAACAACTGGAGATGGTGAGGTGATACTGCAATTAACCTTGTAAATGATTTTATTTTTGCAAATGAAGCCAGCAGTTGGGTCCATAACTCACACAATTAAGGGCAGTGCATCTTAGTCATTTTCTGTAATCCTCCATTTAATATTTGATCATTGATTTAATGTTTAATACTGTGAAATTGTTGTTCTTTATCTTTCATTTCTTGAATGCCCTTGATTTTAAGGATAGTCAGCAAGGCAGTAGCTTTATCCTGAGAAGCTTTTCTTGTGTGAGAACTTCAATGAAGACCAATGTGATTATTCACATAAATAAGAGTTTGCATGAGTGAATCATTATATTTCAGGCACCTCAGCCCTGTGCCTTAGTGGGTTTCTTTAACTTATGTTCTTTTATTTGGGGTTTGTTTAAAACTAATTGTATGTGTGAAGGGACCTATACATGCTATTTATGATTATTTTCAAACTAAAGCTCTGTAAAATTTTATCTGAATTTTTTTCTCAATTAAAATAATGTTCTTTAACCATGGAAACTCTAAGTTCCTTGTCAGTATCATTTGGCATCATGTGAATGAGAACATGTATATGCATATTTGATATGCAAAAAGTGAAAACCTTATAAGCATGAAAATTTTAGGAAGACACTTTGCCAATCTATCTATATACTCAAATATTTTGATCCTTACGGGTAAATGTCTCTATTATTCCAGACCTTAGATTCCCTTATTTAAAGGCTGTCAACATGTTGCAATTTTGTTAAGAAAACTACCATTCACTGAGAAGTAAATAACCAGGGTCTCATTAAAATGGATGATTCACATGGCTGGTTCAGAAGTTGCAGTAGGCTTCCAGAGGTGAAAGCACATTTCGTTAAATTATTGTATCACGTATATTTGATGTTATTTCATTTTGAACTCCAGAACTGTTTTCTTACTTAGATAAAAGTCAATAGGTTACCACAAAAGCAAAAGCACTTATATAATATGTCAACTGTCATCTTGGTCATGACCAGAGTTTGAAATTTGGGTCTTCAGCTGATAAAAAACATTAGATATTACAGCTGTAACTACAGAACTGACCTCTGCAGCTTCTCGTCCTCCTCCCCCTCCCCCCCCTATGGTTTTACTATATTTTTTGAACTTATTTTAAATCAACAGAGAGTGTTCACATCTGTGAACCAGATCAATAGCTATTCATTTTCCCTATTGTATATGCAAGTTTTCATTTTGGATTTCACTAAATTCTTGTCTCACTTCTAGTTTCAAGCTTCTCAGGCATGGTGTTTTTTTATGCATTACCAGTTTTTATAGTGCAGGTTTGGAGGCGCTGGAAAAATAAGTAACAGTGGAAAATTCCAGATATTTTTAAATTCTACTTTCTCTGCAAAGAGAGAATCAGATTAAAGCAAATTTATCCTGAATCTGTCATGATTTTAAGTGTTATTAAATGAAGCAGTTTTGTCTTCACTCAAGAAATATTTAATTATAAGAACTTTTTAATTCTTGGCTCATTCTTTGCAAATAATTGGCAGATTAGCTTTTGCTTTGTGCAGTGTGTGTGCTTACATAGCCTTATTCTGTAAGTAGGATGTTATCCAAGAAGAGGTGTAGTTCATCCTGAATAAGCATGAGTAATTTAGAACTAGATATAGATACAAATTACTCTATGGAAGTGTTCCCAGATGGTTAAATTTTAAGAAACATATATACCTCAGGCATGTAAATAAATATCATTTTCTTCATGTAACAGTCCAAAGTCATCAAGTTTTTTTCCTCAGTGTGTATATTTTTCAGTACTTAGAAAATTTGAGGCAAGAACATGACTGGTACTTCTATCCTGTACTGTGGCTCAAGGGTAGTGAGATTCAGGACAAATGAATGCCAAAGCTTATTCTGGTTAATTGTTATTCAACAGCAAGTGAACTATTTCTCCACAGAGTAAAAACTATTACACGTTCAAAATTAAAAGAAAAAGAAAAACAACAACAACAACAACAAAAACCACCCTTATTTTGTTTCTCTCTTTCTTAGTCCTTTCCTTAAAGTGGAAATCCAGAGCTGTTTTTCTGCTTAACCAATAAAGGACTCTTCATGAATCTCTGTTCTATGTTACCACTGCTGTTTGCTCCTTCACCAATTGAAGGAAAAAGCAATCTGTCCTATTGGTCACTGTCCCTTTTCCGCTTCACTGACTTGCTACCAAGACAGTAAAAGTTGCCACTTTTTTTGCACAAGTTTGTTTATCTTTCTCTTTTTGTTCATGCTGTCCATTTAATTAAAGGTCAGGATCTATGAGTACAATCTTCTTCTGGGATAATAGCTAAACCTAATAGTGTATCTTCTTTATAACACTGACAGTCTATCACTGCTGATTCCTCATGGTAGCTGTTCTGTGCACCTCATCATTCTGCTGGATCTTTCAGCAGACACTCTCTTTAAAATCCCATTTGTACCATTTGGGTCAGGTCAGGAAGAATAATGGCTCTAATCTCATTGGAGTGATATTATTAATCTTGAAACAGGTGAGGAGTAAGATGCTTTCTCAAGCCAAAGAACTTCAGTTCTAAAGCAGGTAATCCCAGGCCTACGGCGTGTGACAAAATTACGGAAAGATTAAGCTATCATTTTAGTTAATATTTAAACCTATATGCTATATTAAATCATTTGCAAACGATTAAGATGGAGGACTAAATTTTCAATTTCTAGTGTCAGCCAGCTTGTTTAAATTTTTTCTTAATATGTTTTCAGCAGAAAATAAGCAAAAGTAAACAGGAATAACTGTGAATCACAGCAGTATTCCTCTATTATCATAATCATATGCTGAGCTTTTTGCTTCTGGCATAACAGGTGCATATTTGCTGATGTTTAGAAATTTGAGAAATGTACTTCACAATTAAAACCAGATTCAGCAATTTGACTTGTTTAAATTTCAGGACCAACCTGTTGGTTATGAAAGACATTAACTTCAGCTGTAATCACTGTATCTTCTGAACATTCAACCAGAATTTTTTAGAAATAAGACTTGATATATAGATGCACATCTGCTCTAGCATCACTGCTTTGTGAACAAGATGAGGTTAACAAAACAAGTTAACAAAGAACAAGAAAAAAAAAATCAGTCTTTAGCTTCTTCTTGGTATAGGTCCCTTTGCTCATTCAGCTGGAAAATGGATTGATTGTATGAGCTTACTGTTCCTGGCCAAGGTGTTTCTACAAACTATACCTGCACATTATAAATATTGGTAAAAAAAGTAACAGTACTGCATTATTCCTAGAAAAAACTCAAAACAGCCTTCTACAAAAGCAGATGGTAGGTTTGTAGGCATTCTTACCAATACCTTTTCAGGTTTTTATATTTCTTAACATCTTTTGTCCTTTTATTGTAGTTTCTTATATAATGCTCTTGACTTCAGTCTGGCTGACAGGAACTGGGAATCCTTAAAACTCTGTTAAATTGGAGGATAAATACTGAAGACATGCAGCCTAGATGTTACTTTTTTTGTGTGAGTTAATGTAGACTTTGCTGAGAAATCCTTGAGTAGTCAGAAACTCAGTTTAGTGTAAGTGAACATGTTAAACTATCTTAGAAGAAAAAAAAAAAACAACAACAATGGCCTCGATTGAAAAGGAGCTCAAAGATATCTACTTTCAACCCCCCTGCCATGGGCAGGGTCGCAAACCACTAAAAAGAGAAGAGTGGAGGTGGTTTAAGAGAATTTAGCAGAATTTGTCCATTATGTTAAACCTGTCCATTATGCTGAATCGTGACATGTAGCAAAAATAAGATGGAGAGCTGATTGTTTCTTTTTCTAGCTTAAGTTGGCTCATTTTATGTTATCAGTATGTTTTCAACATATCATAAAAAATGCTTCCATTTCTCTATTTTATAACTTGGGTTTGTGGTAATTTCTGTCACTGTCTAAATATACACATAATTGTTTTGGATCCTCACCTATAATACTGCAAAAATGTTAGTAACTACAAAATATTTATTTTTTATTTGCCACATTTCTAATGTTGAAACAGTCAAAACAAATGCCCCATAAACTACCTTGAATCTTTTTGTTCTTTTTTTTCTTTACGTGATGCATGTTTATAACATAAAGAGAACATACTTCCTATCCTATTATGGTAAATTTACATATGTTTGAAAATTGTAAGTTAGGTTTGCTCCAGGCTCCTGTTTCTTGAAGTAATGCAAGTCTTAATCAAATTGTCTGCAAATCTTCCTCGGTTTGCTTGATAGTCTCATTCTTCATTGTAAAATTTCAGTGTTTATTAGGCTCTTGAGTGAACCATGCCTAGAAATAATAGCGAAAAATATGTCAGCAAGCCATCAGGATATTCAAACTGTTGCATGCAGACTAACTGTTAAGAGCTGCTACAGTAGGAAGCTATATTGTGTAGATCACTAAAATGTTATCGTCTTCTTAGCATATTGGAAAATGTGAGGAAAGTTTAAAGCCATGCTGACTTAATTTTAAAAGAAATTGGGCTATTGTCTTCTATCTGCATATATGCTTCATTTATTCTGCAGAAATACGCACATTCAGAGGTTTGAATCCAACCAGAAGATAGCACAGGGAAAATTGCAGGGTTATTTTATTTTATAATAAACATTCTTTAAATAGCAATTATATTGAGAAGACAAGTGAACCTTTGTCTGACCTTAAAATAAGTATGTTGCTCCAAAAGTAATGCCTCCTATTCAATTCCATGCATTCTATGGCAAATGTGAAGAGCACAATCACACTCCTTGATAGAGCAAATTCTCAACTACAAAATCTCTTTTTTTCAATATAGTAACCACCATTAGCAGATTTTGAGAGGCTTCAAATCTCTTTCCAAGATCAAACTATTGGAGTGGTATGATTTTATCTGGGGGATGAGAGAGAAAGTCAAACACATTTCTTTGCAATTTTTCCTCTGTAGCAGAATAGATTGCCATTAAAGGAAACTGTTGAACAAATGTGCTGAGATAACAGTAAGAGGTTCCAAAATAAGTTGACCACCTCTTTGGCATCATTGAAATGGTAATAAAAAACTCATCACTGGGAGTCTTCCCAACCCATTGCCCATGACATCAGAGGCAGAATTCAAGGATATGGCAGTAGAGGTTGAATCTTGCCACCAATATTCCTCTACATTTTGTTGACATGTGACATATGGTAGAGAGCGGCAGTCTCACAGAATGGTATCTGACGTAGAAGAGAGATCTGCCGCTGAATTCCTTTATGAAGAAAAATGGCACCATTGGCATTCATTGACACTTGTGAACATTTATAGTGTCCAAATAGTGCATATGAGTGCAGTGAAGTGGTGGATGATGCTTTTCAGCAATGGTGACAGTGGGTGCCCTCCACTGGTGTAGTTTTAACAAGCACAGCATGCAGACTCTTCATCATTAGTAAAAATGCATAGCTAATGGAGGTGGCTATGTTGGAAATAGTCATTTATTGCTGAGAATTTGGTCTAACAAATTGTGCTATTGTGGTCTTTGTGTCTGTAGTAACTTCCATAGAAATAAATAGAAGATACTACTTTCAGAGCAACTTACGTAGTAGTTCACATGTATAGTAGTTATGAATATTACTATACATTTATTAACATGATTATATGTATTTCAAACTGGAGGTATGTGCATTCCATATTTGATTTCTATAATTGGCTACATATGTGACAAATTGTTTCATAGTAATAGTTGTAATATCTATCTGTCTTTTATATCCTCAAAATATATTTATAGAAAATAGCAGCTGGAACAAACGTATGCGCTAAATTTAATTAAGGAATGTCTAAAATTAAAGGTTTACCTTATTTATTTTCATTATGAAAAGAAATCATTGACATATCGTGGCTGTGTGTGTTAAGGCCATGAATCTCTGAGAAAGGAATTTAATAAAATGAATGCAAAACTGGCACAGAGTATACTAGTATCAACACCTATTCTGGAATAAGTCTTGGTCTATGGGATGAAGATTGAAAAGCAATATCCTAGAGTAATCATGCCCAAGATGAAATACAAAATCAGCAGTTGAAAGCTGAATGTGAAGAGGGGGCAAAAAAAACACTGTATGAAAATATTTGAAAGCGGATCCAAAGAAAATAGAAACTGGTTAGAATTCCATTATAAGATCAGGTGGAACTATTCTTCCACAGTAAATTTAAGGAAGGCTGAACAGTTCTACTTAGACAGAGTTTATATCAATAAATTATATCACAAATTATTTTGCCATGTAATGAGTTCCGTGTATTTGAAATAAATGAAGAAATTTAATGTGGGAATGAGAAAGGTTAATGCCATTTAAAGAAATTGAAAAATGCAGGAAATGTGATCTAAATGAGATATTTAACTGAAAGCTAAAATACATTATGTAGTGGGTACCTCATAATCCACATATGGTTTTAGTTGCAGAAGAAGTGTTTCAGCACTGTGTAATTTTAGTAGCTTTCTCCATATAATTACTGAGAAATTAACTTTATATGCAGGATCAACAACAGATGAATATTTCATGACTGATTACAAGTATGAAAAGAATTTATTCCTGGAAGGTTGTTATGACAGTGCTTTTAATGAATACTTGACATTATTAATACTGCAATTATTTATTTATTTTGCATTGGTGTTGTATATGGCATTTTGTAATGGTATAAAAATAGATGATTTCTGACTTGAAGATCTCATATAACATGACAATAGACCAAAATGGAGAAAGAACTAGAACAGATAAGTTGATAAAGCTCTTGGGAAGTCTGAGATGACTAGTTCTGGTTGATATCCTAAAAATTATGATTATTCCTGAGAATAAAAATGGGAACTAACTTTCTTCATCTATACTGCACTTTATCTCTGATTTCTGAGAGGGGAACTGGAAGAATCTTTTGCTCTCATGATCATTTTTGATACTGTTTTAAGAGATTTATTCAGGGATTTAAATTTTACTATTAGTTATTTGCTATACGGACTTATCAGACTTCCTGCTCCCCTGTTCCTCCTGCTTTTTCCTCTCCCTTTGAGCACTAGTCATTTTTTGTGACCATTGTAGCTGTAATGAAACACTGAGACTTTTAGGGAAACTTGGTATTTTGACAGCTGACATTTTAAGGAAAATATCAAATAGCAGGAAACATGATAAAAATCATGAGGATTGACAATGCTGCCATCTAGCCCTTGAAATGTAATCAACAGGAGCCATCTGATAGAAAGCAGTGAGTTTCTGAATGTCTGCACTCCCTAATTATCAGGCATCTAAGACAGTTTTCTGCAAAGTCAAAGCATCTTGACCATGAAAAATTTGTCCTCTGTCTTCGTTTTAAAGAACAAGACTGTGCATTTTTTGACCTAGCAACATTAGATGTCAGTTGTTTAAAGGATGCGTATCTGGGACATTGCTGGGAAAATCTCGTTGAAAAATTGAAAAGCTAGAACACTGCTGTGTGTTATTTTATAAAGAAGGATTATGATCTCCCAGAGTACATAATCTTGATTGTATAATCAAGACTGGCTTCCTCTGTTTGCAAGTTGGGTTACTTTTCTGAAAATGTAAAATACAAAGAGTTAAAGGATAGGGAAAGCATTCTTTTTCTATGTCTAATTATATTCCTCTCATTAGTATTTCTTTGGTTTAGACCACAGTTTTGGGATCTTTGATATTACTGGAGATCAAAGATGAATCATCTTCTAAAGTATACTGGTAGGACAAGTGGAAGGTTTTGTTTAAATGCTGTATATTTAAATGAGTTTTCTGTTTATGCACAAATCTTTGTATGAGATACGGCATTCTTATACTATAGACTTTTATTAGTTAAGTGTAAAGTTTAATTATTTATGTTTGAAATGTTATTTTTTTCCTGTTCTTGTTTTAAAACTGGCATTTGTCATTGTTTTGTTCTAGCTTGTTTCACAATAATTGATTTTGTGTTCACTTGTTAATTGGTTTAGTTGTTTCTTTATTGAAATTCATGGTTTTGCTGATGTCCTGAGGAGGATGTATTTTCACTGGTAGTCACTAATTGCACAGTGTTAAGCATTCAGAAGCTTGCAACTTCTTCATAAAGCAATCAACACGTTTTATTAACTTCCTGAGTCTCTGCTCTGCTCCCTGTATTTATAGTATTTGTGAACCTGCTCTAAGCTGAAAACAGGTGCCATATTTGTATAATATGAAACCCTATGAAATGACAACATATTTTATTTTTAAAAGAGTAATAACTTGGAGACAAATTGCTGTAATTATCATTATTTACCACAGAAGCATTGGGAGCTTCAGAATTCAAAATACATTTTGTTACGTGCAGAGTGAGAGAATAAAAAACACTCAAAGCATTGAAGCACCTATGAAGTAAGGTCTAAATTGATTCTAGATGTAATTTTCATACTAGGAGCATAAAAATAAGAACATAAATATTTCATGCATGTTAGCATGGCTTTCCAATGACAGTGCATGCCTTCTGATTAGGAATCCCTTCCCTGACTATGTCTTTCCAGTGTTAGCAAAAGAAAAAAGGAAATAGAGATCAAAGAGAAATGTTGGATGTCTCACTTGATGACCACCAAGTGTCGACAGAAATTGTTAGTGCTGTGGGATATTGCATGAAGAGTTAGCACATGAAGAGTCAGTCCTTCAGAAGAGTACCCAACTAAAAGCAGTGACGCATCCTATTACTGAGCATATCTTTGTACCCAGTCCAGCAGCTCAGACCTTCCTGAGGGTCCCAGGAGAAACTCAGCATAATCTGCTTATTCTCACAGGCTGAAAAATGGAAATTAAAGGAGACCTGGCCTGCTAACCTGGCCTGCTACTGAGACCTCAAAGCATTTGAAGCTTCTATGTGGTTGTGCTGTGAAAGAAATGCACAAATCAGAGATCAGTCACAGATTCCTTAGAATTAGTTTCCCCTCTTTTCAATTCTTTTAGTTTTTTTCAATACATCTTTGATCTTTTCCTCACAAAATCACTATAGCTGTCTTTTATCCTTCTGTAATCCTCTTTACAAGAGAAAATTTAGGCTATATTGTCTTAATATTACTGCCTGTAGCATTCCCAAATCCTCACCAATGGGTTTTGATATTATTCCCCATTGCTCTCTTTGTCTAAATAAAATCAGATTTTGATATACTGCTATACATATCCAGCTTCTCTCAGCAGCTTTCTGGGTGATAAATTCACAAATAACCACTGCAATACATAGTTACTGCTCACTTAGAATTATCATAGGGATATATATAAAGTATTAGATTTATATTAGGAATATAAGAGAGAGTACATCTCGAGAAACCTGGCTCAGACTCTCACTTTAGCACAACTCATCCTTTCCCTTGAATGATCACCTCTTGTTAGCTCTCAAGGTGAGGATTGTTTAGCAATACTCTAATTATTGCGTAAAATCATTCTTATCTGTTTCAGTAATCTCATACTTTCTATAGAGAAGTACATAGATATTTTGTAACTGTCAGCCTTGTAGGCAGACAAATCACATTCCCATTTCTGTGCATACTTCAACCCATTTTTGTCCTACAAACTCTGAATTTCTTGTTTAAATCCCCCTTCAAAATATTTCAAAAATTTCCTTCCTGAGAAGGAAATATCATCACTTACCCAAAACTAGAAGAAAAAAAAAATGATCAGACTAAATGTAATCCTGATACAAGGTAATGTTTTTCCAAGATTTTCTAGACAGAGATTTCTGAGGGAAAACAGAAACATGTTACCGTTTTGAAACATCTTCATAGTCTGATTAGGCACCCTTCAGATTAAATAAGAAACCACTAGCATTGTTGTTCTTTTCTTTATTCCATGCACTGAGAGATCCAGTGAAAAAATCTCAGTAATTTATACCCTTCCAATCCAAATAGAAGGTCTATCTTCAAATGTATTTATTTATTTTTTAAACTATATTTCAGTCTGGATAATACTTAATACTAAGATGATACTTATCTGGATAGTGTTGGAACTGGAATATGAAAATGTGTTTGCCCTTCTTGTGAATTACCACTGATTCATCTGAACATTGCTAAAATAATAATGAAGAAATAATGCTCCTGTATGTGAATGTATCTTTGGACATCAACAAGTAGTCTGACTTCTGTGGTCATTACATATTTCATGATAACTTTCTGAAGAATGGCACTTTATACAGGTGTCTATACTGGTTTTAGATGAATTATATTTGCATTTTTGAAAAATACTGGTCTGCATTCAGAAATAGCCACAGTCTTCCAGACCAGTTTGGCTTTGTGCATGGAAAATTCACTTCATACTCTTTATTCAAATTGCAAGATTATTGTGAAGCTTAATTAGTGAATATGCATGAGGCACATGTAGTTCCTTAGGCAAAAGATGTTCTCTATCATACCTTTATAGGCACTAATACCTTTAAAAGCAGCTAATTTGTACAGCCAAAGCATTTATCTACTTCATGCTATTTCATAGGCTGCTTAAATCAGAAAACTTAACTCAGTTCTTCAGTTAGAAAATGAATGCAAGAGATTTCAGCCATACATTTAGGACTTAACCCTATATGATCATAGAATCATAGAATCATGGAATGATTTAGGTTGAAGGGAACCTTTCCTATCACCTAGTTCCAGCCTCCCTGCTATAGGTAGGGACACCTCCCTCCGTACCAGTTTGCTCAAAGCCCTATCCAGCCTGGCCTTGAATGCTTCCAGGAAGGGAGCATCCACAACCCCAAATTGTTCCAGCGTCTCACCACCCTCACAGTAAAGAATTTCTTCCTAATATTTAGTCTTACTCTTCCCTTTTCCAGTTTAAAACAATTCCTCCTTGTCCTGTCGTACATGTCCTTATAAAAAGTCCCTCTCCCACTCTCCTGTAAGATGATGTTTTTCTTTTTTCATACAAATATACAACTAATCTCACGAAACAGCTATTCATCCTCCTATCATTTCAGTTCCACAAGGCTGATGAATTTTGGCAGCATTTGTTTTTAAATGGTTTTTAGACTTTCAGTAAGACTAATTTTAGCTCAGTAACAGAAGAGCTGGTGAACAAAAAAACAATCCTCTTCACTTTTAGAGCCTAATGATGGAAAATCTCTTGATAGATCAGTTTTTTTTTTTTTTTTTTTTTTTTTAATGCTTGTTTGTGAAAATAATGAAGGGACAAATATGTGCATTATTTTTCTAAAATGTTAAGCAAGAGAATAGATAGAAGAGTGGGTGAGGAGAAGAGAGGAGGGAAAGGGAGAGAAACACCAAACTAAGTCATTTTCTAAAAAGAATGGGAAAAAAGAAAAAAGAAAAAAAAAATAAAGAAAAGCATGACATGCACTGATTAGAAAAGCAGAGAGTTCCTTATGAGTGAATTATAACTTTTCTACTCCCAGGTTCTTAGTTTTTATTTATCCATGGATCAGGAACTTTTCTTAAATAGTGCTAGAATTTAAGAATTTAAATTATAGCATATTTCTTATAGATATTTCTTAAATTAAACAGTTTTTCTTGTTCTATCTTATCTCAGATTTAACACTATGCAAGTTCCAAATGCAACTACAGACATTGTTTATCTGCAAAAGGAGCACTAGGCAGTGTCTGAAAAGTTATTTCCCCTTATGTACCTTAACGTTTAATATGATTTAGGAATTGTTAAGTAAGATAAAACTGTCGTGAAAAAACATGGACTGTTTACATGTGTCTGCAAACTATCAAATTTCCATTATCTCCAGATTGTGAGGTCACAGGTGAAACATGAAACACAGTACAGTTATTTGTTAAAATGACCATTGAGTATTTTATTTCAAACACTACAATAAGAAATTCTGCTGGACCAATATAAATGCTCCTGTGCACATTCAACAACACAATCCTCAACTGACAAGAATCAAGTACAATCCTACCAATTGTCTGCTAGCAAACCCTCTCAATCTCTAGGAAAATATTTTAATCAGTTTCTGATGATGGGGTGTGGAAATGGGTGGGCAAAAATGTTTGAGCATGATTTATTTTTTAATTTCTATTTAAATCATTCCATATCCCCACCAATTCCCCCAGACAGCTAAAAATCAATGAGCCAGGAACTCCACAGCCCATTGGCAAGTGCCCATCATTCTTCAGAACTTCAGAACAAGCAGGGTGATTAATCCATTTAAATGTACTGCATGGGAAATATCCGAGGTGGCAGATGGTTTCCTCAATTGTGATTTACATTGAGAAGAAAATTAAAACTCTCACCGTAACAATAGCTGACTGCTCCACTAAATCCTGTGTCATCTCTGCCTTTTCTCATGGAAAATGTGATTGTAAACACTTCCAGCTTTCATGACATGAGGAGGTGAGAGGCCTGGGGCTTTGTTTTGTTTTTCTCTTGTTGTTTTATTCCTTTATTTTTTAACTATTAATGACACTCGTTTACTTGTTTTGGGTTACGATTTTTGGGGTGTGGAACCACTAGGGGATTGCTGCTTTAGAAACTGATTAATCTGTAGTCATTAAAACACTTCATAGGCACTGCAGCAAAACTGTCAGTATCTCTTCATTAGCTCTAAGATGGGAGCTTTATATAAGTACATCTAAACCTCAGCTGTAACATCCTCCTCAGGGTATATTAACAAGTGCAGGATTTTACAACATTTCAGGACTAATTTCCTGCTTATTCAGATACTTTTTCATCACGGGGAATTTACACAGCTACAGACATCTGTCTTAATAACACTCAGCACGTTAATATGGGTCTTGAGGACATTAGGTGATTGAAACTGTAGCTAGTCAATTCTCCCCATCATTTTGAAATCATCAAAAGTGAATCCTTCATGGCTTTGGCAGATTTACTAAGTTGATTTAGTTTTATTCTGTAAATTATACTTTATTTTTTCTTAAAATCATGAGCTTATGTAAGATCTGTAATGTGTACAGTGACAGTTCAAGTAGGAAGGCTTATTACATGAAGCTATCTAACTTTACAATACTGAAACTTGTGAACTTACTCTTCCACCACTATAAATCTCTCAATGTCACTCATGGCATTCATTAGCAAATGATCAGGATAGGCGTACATAGGTAAAATCATATCTCATCTGAACTTTTTCCATGCCTTCAAATCTGCTCAATCTTAGTAAGTTACAAAACTTATATATATATATAAGCTTATTTATAATTTATACATATGCTTATTTCTAAGCATTAGCAGTACATATTTTTCACAGTCACTATATTAACTCAGTAGATTCTCAAACATTTGTTAAAGTAGGCTGCAAAGCAATTGAAGCAATCGCATTACAGGTTATGTGCAGTCCCAGTGAATGTTTCTGAGGTATCTGTACTAAGGTAGTGACAATATGCTTGACTTGTGCTCTTTAGAAATTTCCTTATAGCTACTGTTGGAAACAAGATAGCAAATGACAGACGTGTATAGGAGATAAGTCGTGTCATGGCTGTCAAATAACTTTTACGTACAATGATGTAAGTATTTATAGGTTACAATTTTGTGTCTCTATATATAAATACATACTGATTGATGATATTTTAGTTATAGTAAACTTGTTCTGCTCCCCACCGTATTACCTGCTTACAAAAGAAAAATATAGGAAAGCAATTTAATACACTATAGCTGGTAATACAGGAAAGACTGAACACTGATTTTGGAAGAAGGTTTTTCAGAAGTCTTGGAATCACCACTGAATTTCTTCATTTTCTAATGCCTGTGACCAAATGGCCAAATAAATGCTTTCACAACTGTTGTGTGTTGTCAACTTTCTCTTCACTGAAAAAAGAAGCAAAAGATAAAAGCAAAACAAAATGAACAAAACAATCAACTTCTGACATCAGAGATATGCTACAGATAGAGCTGATGAACCTGGTTGGTTTTCTGAGAAAAGGTTGGTTGAAGAGCTGAAAAATAACAAAATCCATACATATGAGTGACATTCTTCAGTTCTGCAATTTGTTTGTTCTTTTATTTGCTGTTTTACAACATCTGTGAAAATTATTGCAATTAGTTCTGAAGACCTGGACTTCATACTTTTGTAAATACATGGAATTATCTACATTAAGCTTCAGGTAAAAGGGAAAATAGAGAAAAAACATCATGTGATTAATCTGACTATAATATTCTGTCTTGATTATCATAACACATGTAAGATATTTACAGAAGCTCCTTTTATTAATTTAGCAGAAAGTATTATGTACCTGCTACTTCTTGTATTTCATGTGCAGTGACTGCCATTCCTTATGAAAGTTGAAGACCAAATGGCAACCTTACCAAAGACTTGTTCACAAAAGCCAAACATCAGACCTCTGTTAGAAACTTTCTAAAGTACCTGGAAGAATAATTAAGTTGACATAGAAAACACAACATAATCAAATAGGAATAAAAGTTTACATTGGAAAGCCTTAATAAATTTTTGTGAATATTTTGCAGAACTCAGAAAACTGCAAGTGTGGAAGGAGTATTTCTCTCTCTCTCTTTTTTTTTTTTTTTTTTTTTTTTAAGGAATAAAAGTTAGATTGGTACTTTAAAAATTCATTAATTATAACTACTCATATTTTATAAATGGAGAAATAAACAATAATATGATCACGTAATGAGAATATGATCAAATAACAGAAAAAGTATAGAAGAAAATGCAAATGCAAAAATACTTAATCCTCCCTTTCTAATACTTGTTGCCTCTGACTTATAATTAGCTGCATAAAGAATTATATTTCTACGTGTTCTTTTTTATGTTTACTGAAATTACTTTTTTTTTTTTTTTTTTTTTTAAACTCATCAGGCATGAGGAAAGGCCATTAGCAGCTAGAACACAGTTGTTTTGCTGCTTAATTTTCACCATAATTTATGTTTTAACTGTTGATGGAACTTGTTGGTAGGTGAGTTGCTGCTGCAGAAACATTCAAATGGAAGATGTCTGTTTGAACAGACTGTCCTGAGAGGAGAGAAAAAGGACTTCACACCCACCTTTTCTACATGCAAGGAGTAGTAACTTTGGGAAAACTCAATACATTCCTGACCTCGATTTCTAAGAGGAATAAAGTGATTTATGAGGAAGAATGAACTTACACCTCCATGAGGGCAAAGAGAAATCCAGGAAAGATTGTGACCTCTGATCTAAAATTTATTCCTTCTAAAATTTATTCTGATGTACAGTTCTTTACAACTGTTGCTGTTCAAGGTAGATAGCCAAGCCACACTTCATCCTATGATATTTTATTTACAATTATGATGTCCTTCTTTTTCTAACATTTAAAATGGGAATTGAGTTTCATGTAATCTCAGTTTGGTCACTACATAACATGTTCATGAATCTCTGAATATCTTATCCAGACTTGTTTATGAAGATTTGGATTTTATATTAATACTCAGTTTGGTTTTTATTAGGTACATGCCATCCTTTTATATAAGTGGTTATCTGTTGCCCCTTTGGATGACATTATTATAAAGGAAATGATTTTCTAAATAAAAGTGGATTGTTCTCCATAAAAAAATCAGTCAACCAACCAACCAAAAAAAGCTCTTTTATGAACCATAAGAATTGTTTTCAAATTAAGTGTATGATTACTGAAATGACTTTTAATTTCTGAAACAACTCTATTAATATCAAGAGACTTTCTTAAACACAAATAGTAGAAGTGAGGCTATTATTTTCATTAGTTTATATTAACTTGAAAAGGACATGGAGTTTTTCTCATGAAATGCTATATCAAGACCATGGATAAATGTGCTGTCTTGATTTTGTAGATCTTGACAGAAAAGGAAAAATATAGGTAGGCAGCAAATCTACTCAGATTAAAAAACAAAAACAAACAAACAAAAAAAACAAAACAAAACAAAACAAAACCCAGAAACAAGAAGAGGAACCAAGATAATATTATCAAGGTTATTTATTATGGTATTTTCGATGTTTCTACTTCATTGTAAGCTTCTGAAATAGCTATCAACAGACCCCCCTGTCCTTTTACCTAGCCATTATCAGTTGGCCATTTCCAAATCATTTGAGTCTTAAGACAGGAACTGAAAAATGAGAGGTTAATGGCTTTATGCACTAATTCAAGGAGTGCATTCTATTTGTAAAAGTGCTAAGACTCCAGTGGCAGAAACTGCCAAATGAATAGTTTGGGTTACTATCATTGATGGAGTGGAAATGTCAAAGAGCAACTCACTAGATTCAGCGAAAAAATAGGTAGGGAGACTCAGAGCTTCGAAATGAAACAGTTGGATGAACTAGATGTGATGGAAAAAAAAGAGAAGTCAGCAAAAGCATGTGAGGAAGAGTAATACAGTGAAAAGGAAGATGACCTTGCACATAACAAAGAATAAACAGAGATTATACACCATCATTCTCCTTGTTTAAGTGTAATTGATTCTGAAATGGTCTTCAAAAAGTTTCCATATTTAGATTTGAGAAATCATAGACATTTTAGGAGTCCAGTGAAGAGCCACAAAGGTGACTTAAGGCCTGGAGCATCTCACATATGAGGAAAGGCTGACTAATCTGGGTCTGTTCAGCCTGGGGAAAAGAAAACTGAGAGGGGATCTGATAAATTTTTTTAAAATATCTAAGGGGAAATAGGTTGCAAACGGATGAGACCAGGATCTTCTCAGTGGTGTGTAGTGATAGAACAAGGAGTAATAGACTAAAACTTGAAGATAGGAAGTTCTGTACTATCGTGTGGAAAGAAGTTTAAGGTAAGGGTTATGGAGCACTGCAACAGGCTGCCCAGACAGGTTGTGAAGTCTCCTTCTACGGAGACATTCAAGACCTCGCTGGACACCTACCTGTATGACCTATTTTAGATTTCCTGCTTTAGAAGGGATTTGGACTCAATGATTTCTTGAGGTCCTTTATGCAATTCTGTGATTCTGTGAAATATTGACTAGAAGAGCATTTAATGGAAAACTAGGGACCCTCCCACTTTACATAGGACTACATTCAATAACAAGCCAGGTCAGATGGTGTTTTATCTCATGAAGTCCTGAAATGACCTCAGTAGGCAACCTGTTCCTCTGCTGCCCTTACTTTATAACATTTTTTTCCTGATCCCAAACTATGGCTTAGAGTCATAGACTCTTTATTTTTTCATGTGTCACTAAAGAAAATTTTGTGGCTCCAGCTGTTCTTAGGCTTTTCTGTTTTCTTCCCAAATTGTCTAAGATATCCTGTTGCACTCTTCTTTCACTGCCTGTTCTTGATTCTCTTCTTATATCTGCTCCTTACTTTCCTGACAGAATGTCTCGTGTTTCAGTAGAACACATTGTTTCCAAGTTCGAATAATATTTTATTTTCAATACAACAACCATTCAAGACATTTCTTCTCCTCTTCATAGTATTCTATGGGAATCTGTCCAGCAAGTTACTGAAGTCTATGGTCTTGAATTCCAGAGCCTTAACTCTTCAGCTTGATTTTTCTATCTCAGAAACAGGGAGGCAGCTTCTTCTCCCATCATCTTGTGCAGGACCGTCGAAGCAAATTGTAGACTACATTGTAGAAAATTTGGATTCCCAGTTTTGTGATCAACAGCAAACAAAAAAGGAAGGGACCAAATATATTTCCTTTTATGTGTTAATTACAAGCTGTTCACAAAAGCTTATTTCTCATTTTTAGTAATAGAGATATTTATTGGTGTAGCTGTGTACACCAGTGATCCAGTGCAGGTGATCTTTTGAAGACCTGTATTATGCTCATCCATATGAAGAGGTATGGTATAAAAGAAGGAGTGATCAGACCTATGCATCTTCCTGTGACAACATGGTGAAATGTCAACTGTTTGATAGGCTTCTGCTTTTGCTGCAAGCTGGCCAAAACCCTCTACCTGAGCCTACAGCAGCATCTTCCACACCCTTAATTGTAACTGAAGATCTAAAATCTTTAATTTTAATTGAATAAATTCTAACTAACCAATAAAGATCTTCAGTTCAGTACAAGATGAATAGCATAAATTTTGTACTCTTATAAACAAGATGAAATGATTTTGTAAATCCTCGGTCTTTAGAGCAAGTATTTTATACCATTCAAACTAATTGTACATTTGCTGTACTTTTTAAAGTCTATGGATATAAATTCCAAAATAGTATAGGCACTGGTTTTGGCTGAAGACTAACCAACCCACTGAACTTTTCAGCTTGGAAGTTCTAACCAAAAAAATATAAGAAATGTATCTTAATAAACTTATACCATGCAAGACTACTGATACAACCAGACTCCCTTCTGCCTCCATCAGGATAAAGTTTTTGTTTGCTCTCTTTCTTGCTCTGTGGTTCCTGCATGCATATCTGTAGAGTAGCCATGGTTCTATGGGATTTTTTCAGTCTACAGCTTGATGATTAGGATAATTTTTACACATGGGCAAGTGTCTTAACTCTCTTGAACTGATAAAATGAACTCACCTATATTTTCTTGAGCAAATGTTCTAACCACCTTTTTTATTACAGAGGAGGAAAGAAGCAGCACTGTACTTTCAATTAAAGGAGTGTGTCATGATTTTGTGTTTTTTGGTTTTCAGTATTCTACTGGGAGTTAAAATGTTAGTGCTCCAATTCCAGTTACCTATCCCTATACATTATGGAAGTCATGGGGTCATTGTATCAGAGGAGGTTTAGATTAGATATAAGGAAGAACTTTTTCTCTCAGAGAATGGTCAGAGAATGGCTGCCCAGAGAGGTGGCGGAGTCGCTGCCCTGGCAGTGTTCAAGAGGCGTCTGGGTGACATGCTGCGTGATACGGTTTAGTGCTGGTGGTGGCAATGGTGATGAGGAGACGGTTGGACTAGATGATCTTGTAGGTCATTTCCAACCTTGTGATTCTATGATTCTATGATTCTATGTTCTGGCCCTTCTGGGTGGGGCGGTGTCTTACTGTCTTGCAGTGGGTGCTGGAGGGTGCTTTCCTAACCATTCCAAGCTTTTCAGGTTTGACTCGGTCTCAGGAACTCTCTCTCTCTCCTATTTTATTTGATTTATTAGTCTCAATTTCAATTAGATTGTATTATGTTGTGTTATCCTGCATTCTGATATCACAGTAAAATAAGTGCTCCTCCATAGATTGTTGCCACTGTTTTTTTTTCCTTCCTTGAGCCCAGCTCCCATCTCCCTATCCCTTTTCCTTTTCCCTTCACATTATGTGGGACCAGGGGACCCAGGGGCCTACTGCCCCCTGTCACAGGCATAGATTGATCTAGTTAACTCCGTGACAGAGTGCCACATATTCAGGTACCCATCATGTTCCTCAAGGAGAATTTTCTGGATGGGAAATGCCTATTAAGTTACCACACTGTCTTAGTTTCAGCTGGGATTGAATTGTTTTCTTCAGAGTGTCTGGTAATGTTAATTTTTTGTTCTAGGAGAAAAACAATATTGATGACACACATTTATAGTTGCTACTGTTGTACAGAGCCAAGGCCATTCTCAGCAAAGGGCCCATGGAGCTGGAACAGAAGAGCACAGCTGACTTGAAATGGAATATTCCATACCATTTGATATCATACAGGAGTTCTGAAGGGGATGAGAGTTCATGTGTCTCTTTTCTGTTCACTGGGGACTAGTTGGCATAAGTTGGGGGATGATGAGCAATTGCTTATCATTGAATGACTATGTGGTGCTTAGCTATCTGCTGTTAAACCACATCACATACTAAGTGTTGCACTCAGGAGAACTGGTCCCAATAATGGGAAATGAATCCTGCAATGTGACTCAACATCTAATATTTGATGCTTTATTCAGAATAAAGTGTTTCGCAGTGATTCAGTCCTGTTCCTTATGTGCCGTCAAACTAAAGTTTCAATTAATTACTATATGATGGGAAGGCACCACAAGATTTTCATGAGCATCCTTAAGCACATTGCTGAATATGTCCTAATATTTGAAATCCAAAAGCTCTAATCTAAGTTTTCACACTTAGGTTGATATTATCCAAAAGCCAAAGGAGTTGATTTATTTATAAGACAGACCACTGTCTTGCACTGAATGCTGTAAACAGAAGTAAGGATCATTAGGCTTTATGCAGTATAGTAAAATTCCTTACAAACATTGAGGGAAATTACCAGAAGAGATTAGTGCCTACTGCAGACTAATTACTTCACATTTAGATTTTCTTAAATTAAATGTCTTTGAAATATGTTCTTATGAAAATACTTCAAAATATGAAAATATTTATTAAGTTAAAAAATTTGAAGTATTCCAAAATAAAAGCTTTTATTCTCAACTGCACTAAGGCCACATTATGTTGTTCTGGCATGAAGTATATTTACATCCATTTCAAATTCTATGATTCTATGAAAGTGTCTTTGCACCTGTAACGAGGTATTAAAAGAGCTTATTGTAATTAAGAATCCAGTTATAATCTTTTGAGATTAATCATTTATAAATAGAAATAATTAACAGAAGCACACCTTTGCTTTATTCTTGTTAGTCCATTCATTCTTATTTAAGTACTTGCTCCTTTTCATTTTGCTTACTTGAATATGCATTTCCAGGTGAACATCCATTTGAAATTAGGATAGTTATGTAATTATTTTCTTAACAGGTAAAGAGAAATTTCCATTTGGCCATTTGATTTTATCAATAATCTGTGGGGTGAGCAGTGGCTGTGTTTTCAGAAAGCACTTCTCTTTGAAACCAGAAAGAAAAAAGTTAGATCCTCTCCAGTTAAAACTACTAGGTTTGTCTAAAGACTTTCAAGCAATTTGGAACTCCTCCAGTAAGTCTCAATAAATCTCAAGGCCTTCCTAGAGCACCACTTGTTAAGGTATATCCAGTATACTCCTGAAAGTCTGCAATGAATTTGATTAAAAAATTTTCACTTATTTTAATGTGAGAAAGATTTAGATATTGTGATACAGATTCCAGTGCACATCAGAAATCTTCTTGTACTCAGATCTCATTACAATCAATACAGAGACACAGATGTTCCAGTAAGTTGATGGATATTAAAGGAATTTATTTTTGAACTGCTTTTGTGTCTCCACTGACTACCTGAAGACCATAAATACAAGGAAATTGTCACTTTCTCTGATATCTGATCATTATTCTGAATGTCAGGGTCAAACATCTGTAATTATTTATCTAAGTATAGCCAAAGTACAAAGTCATCTTTCCTGAAATTACATTTTTTCATGTGATAATTACAAAATAGTGAAAGACATACATTAACTGGTAGTTATTTAAACACTCATTACAATGGCAAAAGACTGAATAGAACTGAAAAATGGTACTAGTTACAGCAAAATGTATTGTATTTATTGTATTTATTGTATTTATTGTAATTTATTATCATAAAATCTTTTTTTTTCCTATTCAAAGATGATGATGTGATGAATATATTATTGTAATGGATACATTGTATGTCCAATGAAAAAGACTGGGAGTCCCTTAATCAAAGCAGTCCCTGTCCAAAAGTTGACTGTAGTAGGGATTTACATGGGAAGAGGAAGACTTGTAGAAAAATCTTCGTGACATAATCACAGAATCACAGAAACACCAAGGTTGGAAAAGACCTACAAAGTCATCCCATCCAACCATCCACCAATCACCAATAATACTCACTAAATCATGTTCCTCAACATATCGTTCAAACATTCTTTGAACACCTCTAGAGTCGGTGAATCCACCACCTTCCTGGGCAACCCATTCCAGTGCCTGATAACTCTTTCAGAGAATCTACTTTCAGATAAGCTATCATAAGACTCTTACTTTAAACAATTTCATGAATGTGAAGGCATGCTGGAAAAAAATAGCCACATAAAATAGGAGAAGTGAGACAGTGAATAGATATGTCAGTTATACCTTTTCCCTCTCAAATAGATTTTTAGATGCTGTAAATAAAAAGGTTAATAAGTTTCCTTAGCCATTTCATACTTTTTTTCATGTCATACTTTTTTTTAGCAAAACACAAGGATGAAGGGTGTTTTGTTTGTATGACTTTACATCTGACATCTTATTATAGTAGAACTGGCTTTGGTAAATGAAAAAGGCTTCATCACTAGACAATACTTGGCATGATATGTCTGCTCGAAGAAATATAAAGGCCTATCTTTAACAAGAGAAAAAATAGAACAAGTGAAAATTCATGTTCATCCATCTCTGAAGTCAGTACTGGTTGACTTTATGTTTATTGGAATATAGACCATGCACAAACAAGAATCTAACATACCTGTAATTTTCTCTTCTCTAAACTATGAAAATCCCTATATCAAAATTGTATCTCCACCTGGTCACTTAGAAGTGATTTGATACTATTATCAATACTTTAGAAGTGACTTAAAACTATGCACTGAATCATGATTGCAATGGAGAAGACTTATTCTTTTCAGAAATAGAGATCCATTGAATTTCGTTTGAGTCTCGTGAAACCACACTTTAGGATACTGACATAATTATAAACAGGAAGGACTGCAGTGCAACAAAGAGATCAGATAGTTTGTTACTTTTGGTGTATGTTTATGTGACTATGGGGTTTCTCTGGAATCATTTTGGCTGATAGCAGGAAATGATTTTATTTAATTTTATTTTTAATAAAGTCATAATTTTGCAATAAGCATCTTCATAATGGAGATTAAAGGATCAATAAATATATACTAGTTTCAAAGCAAATACTGCAAAGGCTCTGATTCCCGTCGTGGAATTTGTCTATTTTGGTATTCTTCATTCTACGACAAACTCATCCAGCCAAAATTTAAATTAATGAAAATGAAAGGTAATGTGGAAATACTTTAACAGCAGTGGAGTTACAAAGCACAGCCACTGCACCAATGTGCAATTACTCCAATGCAATGAAGAGTCCTCCTGTTGTCCCCCTGTTCTACAATAAAAGAAATCAATAAAGTGTAGAAAACGCTGTGCAGAAGATTAAAATCACAATGTGTTCAACAACATTATTATATATAAAGGCTATTTCATCTGAAAACCTAATGAAAGCTGACACTACAGGTTATTCAGGGTGTTGAAAGTGATTTGTTTTATGTTTGGTGGCAGTAGAGGGAATGCTAATAGAAGCTTAGATTGTGACACTGTATAATCATTAAATATAGACTTAATTTGGTTGGTAATTAACCCTGGAATATTTGTTGTGAGTAGGCTTGGAATAAAAATATCTTGCAAAATGACTGAAACATGGAGACAAAGGCACACAGTATGAAAATACAGGTGAATATGTGAATAAAGACACAGTTGACCAGTTTTACCACTTAAAAATCTCTGCCTCTCTTTCTTACCCAACACGAGTCATTATCACCTGTTCAGTTTATTTCCATTGCCAGTTTTCCCTAATTATTGGAAACTTTTTCTATGTATAATGGCTACTGAAATGTAAGTATGCTCATTAAATTGAATCTCTAGTTCAAGAAATAGATTTTGATACGCTACATTATCTTATAGACTTGCATTTTCAAGCACTCCATCAACCATTAACTTCAAGTCCATCTTTGCACAACATTTCCCAAAAATATATCTTGTATTTATTTGTACCAGAGAAACATAATTAGTATAAAATGAAAGATGTCATCTGAACTGCCAGCAGCTAAGGAATAAATATGGACAAACATTGATTCTGGGGGTCCAAGTGACACAACAGGAGTCTGCAATTTACTTGGAACCTCTGAAAAAGCAGATTTCCCAAGAAATCCATCCGGCCAACAGGTCTCATTGCAACCCATTGCATTCTCCATCGTCAGTCTCATTGGTCATTTTTTTCTCTTAATTTTCAACTCATAAGGGGAACAAAGAAACTTTTTGTGTGTGTGTGTCTGTTTAACTTGTTTTAAACCAATCCTGCCCTCATGGCACAAACAAACACAGCATTAAAGTAAACACAGATATTGAGGTAACACTTCTAATTTCTTTTAGATGTTATCACTGTCTTGCTAGCTCTATACTTTGTTATTAGGCAAAATTCATGACAGACGTAGGTTTAAAGTGCAGCCTGATCTCTGTCATACTTTACAGTAATATTATAAAAGAGCAAGAAGTACAAATTTCAAAATCAACTTTTTATCTGTATTGAAAGATCCATTATTAAAATTCAGTAAATCCTTGTTTATTTCACTGTACATTTATGTAGTTTAAACATGTAAATGCTTTGAGATTTTATACACACAAATAAACTCCTTCAAAGTGAGGGAGATTTTGAGATTTTTTTAAAATAACATGTGAGATATTGGCAAAAAACTCTCATCATGTTATTTCTACAGAGCACTGTCAGTGGTAGAGAAAATTCATATTATGTTCTAGTTCAAAAATCTTAGGGAAACCATCCTTCTGAGTCAAGAGCATGAGATATAGGGAAAAGACCATGTTACAAAGTTAAAGAGCCTTCATGAGGACTGTATCGTCTTTCTAATGCTTTATTCATCAGACAGAATTTCTACTCCATTTTAATGGGGAGAACTTTGCTAGGGACAAGGATTCTATTCCATGTCAAATAAAATCCTTTTTTTTCCTGTGTTTTTTTCTTTTTTTTCCCCCCCCACTAATAGATATTACATATGCATGCTTTGATAAAAGATTTGAGCTTGTGGACTCCCTCATATCTTTGCTGCAAACAACACTGACACTATAAGAAAAGTTATTCTCAGAGTATTTTCCACCTGATCTGAGACAAAAGGTGCTAGTGAACTTGTGAGATGCCTAGGCATGCAGTGCTCAAAAGAATGCCAGTTTGTCTTGAAGAGCCATGGGATTTGGAAAAGGTTCAGAGAACCATTTGAACTTTCTAAGCTTCATCTAGAACAAACTAAACTGCCTGGTCATTTAGCTATGCTCAACACTAATCAGCACTTGCAGTAAAAACTTTGGAATCAAAAGCTGGTTGACAATTTTGTCAATAATATGCGAGGCAGAGCGCAATTCAGTTTGCTCTTTAGCAGTTATATTGGCTGTGCTGAACTGACAGTAATAGCAACATGTTTTTGTCAGTAAACTAAGCGGATATGATTAGGACAACACATGGGGTAAATTTTTATAGAGATTCATAGCGTTTTAGCCATGCTTTTGTCATTAAAGTCAATAGACACTGGGCAGCTGAAACCCCAGGTAGCTCTTCGACAATTCGTACCACAGGGAGAAGATAAGTGAAGTAATAAAATGCTATTTTTTTCCTTTGAAATTTAGCACTCATGAAATTTGCTAGACTGACAGCTTTGCAAAACATAAGTTCTTTGCTGCATTTATCCACATGACAGGTACAGCATAAGTAACAGCAATATGGATTTCTTTCTTCTGTTGTACAAATGTGTTGCATATTTTTCAATGGTAGTCATTATCATCATCATGATCTGGGACACTATTTATAAAGTGTATCAGTTTAGTCTTCTTTCCTACTCATTAGCAGTGCACATTCCTATACCTAGATCTTCTGGCAAATTCTTTTTTGATTTTACAGTCATGTGAGCCTGTTAAACAATCCTTATGCAAACTATTGATCTGTTACCACATGAATAGCCTCACCAAAGTCAGTTGCAATATCAGCTGTATATTTTTATGGTCTGAATATGCATCCTTCATAGGAGGTGACAATTCCTGCACTGTATAATCAAGCATGCAAAGCGTTAAAGAAATTGTTATTATAGCTACTACTGATAAGCAGTAA
Source organism: Tympanuchus pallidicinctus (assembly GCF_026119805.1). Lineage (NCBI taxonomy): Eukaryota > Metazoa > Chordata > Aves > Galliformes > Phasianidae > Tympanuchus > Tympanuchus pallidicinctus. The sequence continues at coordinate 33,444,014 of NW_026294769.1, forward strand.
TTACCTCCAGGCTATGCCTTTTTTCTATCCTTCTCCAGTTCTTTGTTCTTCGAAAGTATGGAGAGATACCACTACTCCCACAGCAAAGCCTAGCTTAGAGAAATAGGTGAATTCCTTTTAAAGAATAATCTACTTGAAACCTTTACCAAAAACAAACAAACAAATAAATAGAAAACAGTATTTCCAAAAACCTTGTTTTCAGTGTTTCTCTTTGAATATGTAATTCAGTATAAGCAGCTAGAAAAATGTGAATCTCTCAGCCACAGAGTACTATTTTTTTCTCTCCTCCAACAATAAAAATATAAATAAAAATCACATTCCTTGCAACCCAAAAAATTCTGTGATTCTATGATTCTCTGAGGTTTCCTTCCAAAGCGAGTCATTCTGTGATTATATGATTCTCTATCAGACTGCATTTTACTGATGAGTAGTATGATCCTCATAATAAGGAAGGCTATACATGTTACATTTTCACAGTTACCCATTTTTTCTGTCATTCACAATGTAGTTGTTTAAGTTTCGGGGCTTTAATTTTCTATACTGAATCTCTGATTCAGAGTGAATTCTTTTCATTTTGGAAGGAAGAACTGTTATTTATTTATATATGTTTTTAAGGGTAGAAAGATTATATAAAGGAAATAAATCATCTTTACAGCAACAACAAAAAGTTTTATAACTAAAACAGTTGGAATTTTAAAGTTTTCTGTGAAGAGAATTTTTACTTATACCCATCAGCACAAGTGAAAATTGTTTTGATTAAATCACAATTTTTTAAAAAAATTTCCTTGTGCTAGCAATATAACTCAAGGGCTTTATCCAACAGTTTTGATGAAGGTAAGATTTGTATAATCAGAATGAAATGAAAGATATGTATGAGTCTTCATTATACAGATCTATAGCTAAGCCATAGTCACACTTAGTAGTTGATCCTATATCCACATTTTATCAGTGAGTTTGAGGAAATTAAGTACTCAGCTAATCAAAGCACTCAGTAACTGGTGGAATATCAGAAGCACAGAGAAGTCTATGTCCAGTTTAAATGCAGGTATTTCAAATACTTATAAAGATAGCCTTTTCTCACAGAAGAAAATATTTTTTCAGACTTACTGGAGTAAATTATCTGATGGTATTTCCTGAAAGTATCTTCTGTGATTTCTCACACCTACTTGTGCACTAAGATAATGCGTTGTCACAATGTAGGTGGCAGAGATATTTTATGAGAGATTTCATTTCTTTATAAGAAGAGTTAGGTGGAGGTGGTGTAGAACAGTGTTTTTGTAATGTGAAATTATAGAAAAGAACTATTAATAACTCTAATTCAGGTGAGGTTGAAGAGGGAGTCAAGAACTACTTAAGAGCTTCTTGTGCTACCATGCTGCTGCCAAGGAACCTGTATGTCATGTTAGTCTGGTAGAAACGTTTTTCATGCAGACCTTATTTGAAGCTCCCAAGCTGGTACATAATGTCACACTTAGATTTCCTGAAAAAATATTAGGAAATGTTAGACACTGAAAGAATAGTGAGCTGCAGTCTCCAAGGTTATCCTGTCTACTGAGAGGGAATGTTCTGGCATTAATCTCTTCTCATATCTTTGCTTGGGTTTCCTTAAAGTTTATTTAAGTTGTTTCCTTCAATAGTACTTCCTTGTTGAGATGCTACAGGGAAGTAGTGTGGATGCTTCGCTCTCCGTATCATAGTCTGTTGAATATAGAGCTTCAGTATGAGCTTAGAATTTGTATGATTCTTCTGTTTTTCATGTTTTTTTTATTTTTTTGGTTTTTACATGATAAACCTTTTGAGATATAAATAGTATATTACAGAAGAATTCAACATTTTTTCTGTAACAGTAAACTCAAGGGTTTAACAAGATGATTTTGCCAAGAAATTGAATATGTATACAGTTTATTCTATTTGCAATAAGATCAGGAATATTTTTTATGAGGTCTTTGCTCAATAACATAACAATAGTATGAAAGAACATTATAAAAATATTCCAGATAACTTGCATTTTTCTTCTTTTTATTATTTCAATTCTTCCAATCTCATTTGTTGTATACAATGCAACACTACTAAATAACCCAATAAATATCTTTAGTTTCACACAAATACATTGCATATACTTTCCTTCATCACATGTACTATTCTTTTAACTGTTTTTTTGTATGTTTTATTTTTTTTTTTTTTAAACAAATTGTCATGGTTCTATGTTTTTATGGTTTCAGTATTCCACATCAGGAAGAAGGAGCCACCCTGAGGCAGCCTTCCCCCACCCAGAAGGGCCAGATTCCGTGACTTCTGTAACGTACAGGGATAGGTACCTGGGATTTGGCAGTGACACTTTAATGCCCTGTACACTACATGATGTTTTGATGTGGAATACTGAAACCATAAAAACATAGAACCATGACACAAATGCATATGAAATATACTTAACTGTGTTCTACCACATGGATCTCTATCTAGTATTTGTACTAAATAAATGTAACACATCCAATACTTTTGACCAAAGCATATATTTGTTTTTCTCTACAAAAAGTATCATACATAAAGAGACATGCAGAATACATGGAAAATCTGTAAGTCTTACTGTCACCTAATATAGTGGTCCCATACTAGCAGGTGTGAGCATGGTCCATACTCATACTAGAAAAGTAGAATAAATATATGCCATACCATATGGTGACTCTGAGCTAACATAATTAGTCCAGGAAGCTCTGTATTCAACTCCTTCCAAGCTAGAATATTTTTCTCTTTCCAAATAACCGATGTAATAGGCATGTTCTTTTATGCACAGAATGATCCACCGAAGTTCATCTTCTTTTCTCCTTCCATACCATGCCGTCCTGCACCCTCTCTCCAGCCATGAATCCCTTGGAAAAAGTAGATAAGAGGAAAAAACATTGCTAAGCATCAATTCAGCAGCAATGAGTCTGCTATTCTTTATTCTCTTTACTTAGGAATGGAATTGGAAAAGAGTGACTGCTGCTGCTGGGGCTATTTGAAACAGTGGATGTGGAAAATGTTCCTCTTTTAAAAGCAGCAAAGGTAGCAATTAACCAGACTTGTAGTTTCTCAGACAAAAGTAGATAGTAGATGGACCAAAACTGGTGAATGGTGGTCAATGGCTCAGTGTCAGGACAGATGTCAGTGACTAGTTGTTCCTCCCAGGAATTAGTGCCCTATACTCTTTAATATCTTCATGAATGACATCGACAGTGGGGTCAAGTGCACCCTCAGCAGGTTTGTTGATGACCCCAAGCTGCAGGCGTGGTTGACACACCAGAGGGGCAGGATGCCATTCAGAGGGACCTAGACAGGCTGGAGCAGTGGACCCAGGAGAACCTTACGAAGTTCAACAAGTCTTGCACTTGGTGCAAAACTAAGTCTTGCACCTGGGTCAAGGCAACCTCCACTACCACAGACATATTCGGGGTTGTATCAAAAGCAGCACGGACGTCAGGGTGAAGGGAAGTGATCCTGCCCCACTGCTCTGCACGTAAGACCTCACCTAGATTACCATGTCCAGATGTGGAGCCCTCAGTACAGGAGATGTGGACCTGCTGGAGTGCATCCAGAGGACGGCCCCAAAAATTATCCAAGGGATGGAACACCTCTCCTACAAGGACAGGCTGAGAGAACTGGTGTTATTGACCCTGGAGAAGAGAAGGCTCCAAGATGACCTAAGAACAACCTTTCAGTATCTAAAGAGGGGCTAAAAGAAGGCAGGGAACAAACTCTAGCAGAGATTCCATCCTGGAGACACTTAAAGTCAGGCTGAACCAGACTCTGAGCAACTTTATCTAGTTGTGGACCTTTCTGTTCATCACAGGCAAGTTGGACTAGATGACTTTCAAGATCCCTTCCAACTTTCTGGATTCTATGATTCTATGGACTGTAGCTGCATTTGTCTCCCAAAGGCAAGTAGCTCATCTATAATTAGAGACAGACACTAATTATGCATGTGCACACATTCTTTAGGAACACTACTTATATTCCAGGTGCATGTGAGCATCTGACCTCAGGTGTTTTACATAGAGGTATCTCCACAAGAGCGTATCAAATGAAGGTGTAGAATTTCCTTGTAGGAAGGAAGATATGAAGTTGAGAAGCTTGAATTTAACATTACTATTAATGTAGTAGTACAGAAGAAACTTCAGAAATAAATCCACTTTCCTTGTCAACCTAAAAAGAAAAAAATCTCTAAAATCTACCACTCACTTGCAAAACTGGGGAGGTGAAGATTGATTCTATTACACTCAAGATCACAAGGAGTGAAGATACGTGGTACAGAATGGAGAGGAAAAGCATAAATCAGCAATTGATCCTCTTCAAGTGACAGCAGGAGAAATGGAAAATACGTGCAAGGTAAATGGGACATTGATTAAGACAATTTCTATTTTGTACAAAGTGAAGCCTCAAAAAATCAAAATCAAAGTAAAGGATTTGAGTCTATAACAAATTCTTCCTTGGGCTCAGAAGACATAAAAGGCATGCCATTATACTTCCCCATTTTTTTTTTTTTTTTTTAACTTTGGAGAGAAGGGTATGATTATAGTTCTGTATTACAGGAAAGGATACAAACAGAAAACCACAATCTGAACATTATCAAATATAACAATTTCAGAAAATTAGATATTAAATAATGACTCATAAATTTCTATTGAAATAAACACTGGAACTTATAAAAATTTCCTCATTTGCTCGAACAGCAGCAAATGTTGGAGAAGATATCCATTTACAGGAATAACAGAGTCTTTCAACTGGATAAATGATATACATCATGATTGTTATTTAACATTAATTATTGTAATACAAGTGAGTCTGTAATGCAGATTTTTTGGACTACTCCAAACCATTTCCAAGATATAGGATTTAGTAGTGAAGAATATTTAAAATAAAAACTGCTAAAAAGGTAAAAAATTATTTCATAGTCATCCTATATCCCTCATATTCAAACAAACTATTTTATGTCTTATGAAGCAGTGTGGAAGGATGTCTTTCCTAAGCCAATTTTGAAGATAACAAGGACATAAAAAGAACAGCAGAGTATTTAACTTTGTTTAAAGTATAATAATGGCTAAGTTGCTTTTTAAAAGATGATAGTAAAAAGTAATTATCAAAAGACTGAACTTTGATGCCATGGATGTTTTAACAGATGGTAGTTTGTACTGCAGCTTTTTCTAACAGATTTTTTGAAAGAATGTGATGAAATGTCATATATTTTTGACATGTTTTCACTAGAGAACTGTTTCTCACCTGACGCTGTTTGTCTCTACAGACAATTTTGATGATTTGATGGCAATACTGAATGTACTTTTTATTTTATTTCTTTTGCTATCTTGAATTATTTTCCTTTTTAGTCTAGTAAGACAAGTTTATTTGTATTTTAACCCTTTCTTCTCAATTTCAGTTGTTATGACAAGCTTTGATTGCCATTCTGCAGTTAAAGCTGTATTGAGATGAGATATATGTAAGCATAAACATGGTGTTACATTCAATATAGACTTCCTAGTATCACCTACATGGTGTATAACAGACAGACTCCTTTCATTAGATGACTGCTAGGATCCTATCTTGGAATAAACTTGGTCAGCATTTGGATAATCATGGTGTGTTGACCTCATCCAGCAGCCAAGAACTCCACAGTTTCATGCCCATGCCTTCTTTCCCTGCAGGTTGCAGGAGAAAACAATAGAAGAGAGAAAACTCATAAGTCAAAATAAAGACAGGGAGACCACTCACCAGTTACTGCCACAGACAAAGCAGACTCAATGTGGGAAATTTCTGTTAACTTATTGCCAGTTAACATTAACATTTAGGAATAGATTTAGATACCGAGAAAAGACAAATTTTTAAACATGTGTCAAAGTACTTTTCTCAGGCACAGCTTTACTTCACACTCCTTCCCATAGCATTATGCTACAGGTTTTACTCAGTCCTCTCAGTTAGGCAATAATCAGTGCACAGTGCTTTCTCCGTATCACTCTTTTCCTATGAACTAGCAAGAGTCATCAAAGGGCTGCAGTACCTTCAGGTGTATAACTGTTCTGTCAAGGAACACATCCTCCTCTGACCTTGTTATTTCTTCTATTGTTTCTCACTATTTTGTTCTCTCTAGTCTTTTCCTAAATATAATATCAAAGAGGTGATATCAGCTTTGCAGATGGGCTCAGCTGTGTTCAGCAGAGGATTTGCTGCAAGTCAGACTGGACACAGGCTGTGTTTAGAAAGGAGCAGCCTATGACCTCCTTCTATAAAGACAACCCCTGAAATCCCAGCCCAAGTCCCTTCTCTGCCCCCTGCTACCAAAATCTTACGTTTTTCTAAACTTAAAGCTTTTCTTTTGATAAAAACACATACATAATGGTTATAACTAACAACAGATGTCAGTGACAGTGATCTCTAAGGCACAGTCCAAGGAAAAGATAAGATAGTTACAGATTCCTAAAAAAGAGTTAAAATAGAGAAGCCTAATCTCCTGCTTAGAAGACTTCTCAACTTGTAAATGGAAAGTTGGTGAAATAACTGCGGTCCTAATAGACTTTATACTTCACGTGTTTATATTTAACACAAAGACAGAGAGCATTTTTTAGTAAACTACCAAAAGTTACTTTTCTTTATTTGGAATGCTTATTTAATCACTTAAAAGAAAATGGCAGTCAGACGAGCAGATGAGCAAGCCGGATTCTCTCCTGGCTCATCAATATGATTTCTCATACTTGCTCATTGCTACTGTCTGATGAAGTGGGATGCATACTGTACTAAAACCACTGGGAGCAGAGATGGAGATAATAGTTACATTGCATTGAAAAATGAAATGAATCATGAAAAAAGCAGAAATCAAATGTAGAAAGGGTGAGAGGGCAAGTATAGTGAAAAAAAAAAAAAGCAAAGAGTACCTTGGAAATGTGGATACTGAAATAGCATAGTCATTTTGATATGAATCAATTCCTCTAACGCAGCTGGGCATACAAGCATGAATAGGGGACGTGAGTATGAAAAATGAATGAAGTGGATAAAAGATAAGCCATTTGCATATATTTTTCTTTGTCATCTAATGAACTCTTATATATAAAGGGACACAATTCTGGTGCTCCAGTTCTAAGAAATACCAATCGATACAGCATAATTTCACAGATAAAATGGCAGTACTTAATCTCACACACATGGAATACTGATAGTATTGCATCATTAATCAACTCCAGAACAAAATCTTAAATCTTTTTTGACCTAAAAAAAAAAAGAAACAAAAAAACCCCTCCAGATGTTGAGACATGTCATTGTTTAGAAAAGCTTTTGTTTCACCCCCCAAAAAACAACAAAAATTAAAATATTATCAGTAGCCCTTTCCTTTGAAAATATATGACAAACACCTACATGACATCGGCTCTAAAACAAATATATTCAATATTTAATCTTCCTGCTGAGAAGTGGAAAAATTTCATTACTAAGCAATTAAAAATTTTAGCACAAATTCAATGTTCTGGGAAGAAATCAGCAACGATGGTTCTTACATAGTCACTATAATTAAACATCACTATTTTTTAGATGATGAAATGTCTATAACATAAAAATGTAAAATTCTAGTGATGTTTCTAAGCTAATCAAGAATGTATTACTCACAGAGCATAGGACATGACAAAGAAGAATGCCTATGCGAGTTCATTGATGTATAGTTTTATTTACGTGATAGATGGTGGGCTCATTCAATCTATCTTCTTAATCTGTATTTAGCTAGTTTCAAAGGAAAAGTTTTAAATTATGGATTGTAGTGGCATTTTAGTGTGATACAGTGCTGTATATCAATTCACTTTATGGAGCTGTTATGAAGTTAACCTACATACCACACTGACTTGTGAATATTAAAATTCTGATTAAAAAATGTTGACCCGATTCTTTCTTTCTAGCTCACATTCTACCAGTCTTATACCAACGTAAATCAACTTACATGAATGGATTTCAACTAGAATGAGGTAGGGATAAGTATTTAGAACTGGCTCTGACATATATTCAAGGGGTAACTTTGCAGTCTAGCACACTTCGGAAAATATCACAAGACCATAGTTCATATAACTTTTGATTATCTATATGTGTACAATATATATCCATTTCACTCACTGTCTTGTGAAATTATATGAAAGATTTGCACACATATATTGCATTGAATGAATGACTGCAAAAAATTTATAACTGCTTTATAAGCAGTTATAAATGGTGGATGACTACTAAGATGGGGAAAAAAAGTATTTTCATGTAGTTTTTGAGAAGAGAATGGGATTTTCTGCTCTCCAAAGAATGCAGGTTTTATGAATCTTTTAGATATTCATAAATATTTGTCTTACAGTCACACTGCAAACAGTGAGGTGTTTGTGCAATTATAGCTTCCGTACTTAGCCTCAAGTGAGCTGTTTCAGGCAGGATAAAAAATTCTCAGTGACTGTGCAGAAGGGTTGCACAATGCACTTCTGTGCTTCTTTAGGTATCCTTGCTTCCAATTTCCAAATATCCTTGAGGCAGATGACTTAAGAGTTCTTCTAGCAATGATCCATAGCTATCTTTTGTGTCCAGCATATCCATTACAATACCACCGTAAGGACAAAATGAACGGGAGGCAATAGTTTGAACAGTCAGACTGTGCTGATAAATGCTCCATCCAAAATTTCAGGCATCATATATTCCAATACTTTTCCCATGTTTGTCACATTTCAGTATAAACTAACACTTAAGATTATTCAATAATTGCACTGTAGATACAATTATTCCTTCAAATGAGAGTCCACAGACTGTTCTTTCATTCCCCTTATGAGTGACACACAATTTTAGAACTAAAGAAGGAATTAAACATAGGTCTTGGTAAGTAATGACCATAAATTCAATATTTGTCAAAACTGTATTTACTCCCCTCATTAAAATACTGGAAAGCTTATCAGATACAGAAAAAAACGGCAGAGTCAATGACATCTTATTCCTTACTAAACCAAAAAAATTCACAAATCTAATTACTGAGGTGCTTTTGTATAACCACAGATAACTTTCCTTTCATGCTTATAATTTCATATTTTTAAAAATGAAAATACATGTAAAAATACTGCCCTCTTAATACATGCAAATCATATTTATATATAAGCATACATATGCATGTTTATGCTTGAATGCTCTTCTCTATTTATGTAATATTTTTGTAAATATTAAAATTTGTGTTTATTTATGAATGGCAGAAGTTGAATCTTAGGACCAAATAATTTTTTTTAATTATATACATGTTCTCCTTTTATGTATGTGTTCATGGTATTTCTCTCTACATACAGGGTGAGTGTGCATGCATAAGTGCTCTTATGTTTGAAACCATTCTTTGTACACATTAGAAATGCAGTGATTATATGACTGGGATTTACATTGCATTGTTTATTGAATCTTGGTGCTGTAGGGTTGTGTCTAACTGCATTATTAATTTTTGTTTTTTCTAGTTCCCATTGAAACAGAAATTAATTGAAGTGCAGATCTGACAAACTAGAAATTCTTTCTAGAGGATAATATGACATGGAGTGAATAGCATGCATTCCTTAAAATGTTGTAATTAGATAGTTTTGATTAGTTCCTGAACAACAGTTGTAATTATTACCAAATGAACCTTCCTACATGTCTACCAGTTGGAAGGCAAATTTCCCACATCCAATATTGAAGAGAATTTAAACCTACGTGTCCAAGACCTTAATCTCATTTGCTTGCTGTAACACAGACTCTCTATAAGGTATTCTTCAGTCGCACCATCTTTCCCCTGAATGAAAATGTGGGATCATCCCTCACGGTCTTCCTTCTACATCTGACTGACATTTGTACAGTACACGGTGCAAACTGTTTGACATGTATTTTGAAAATCAATGTCAAAAGAACAACCATGGTACCAATGTGGATATTCTTATGCCCTGTGGCTCTTAGAATTGCTTGGAAAAACTCTAAAATAACCTCCAAATACTTATTTGAAAATTCTTAAATTTGATGCAACTTCTACATTTCATGCCTGCTTGTTTTTCAGATGTTATCTTATCTGACATTGGCTTTGAATATGCACTTTTAAAGCATGTTCATGAACATCCATTTCATAAAATGTAGTATAGAGCTAAGAGAAACAAAGACAGAAACAGAAGCAGAGAAAGTTTCACAGTTTTTACATGAAGTCTATGGCATTCCTGTAGATATTCTGTAGATAGAAAAATCCATTATTTTGAGAGTGAGGGGGATATACACATAAATAAATTACTAAACTATGGCTATTTGGGCCTAATGTGTAAGATCTTGGTTAACTAATATGATAAAAACAAGGCAAGGACTAGTGTCTTTACTTCCTTAATCAGACTTGTCCTATATACTGGAGGAAGAAATTTTCAAGAACAATTCTTGAAGAATCTTGCTAATCAGGACTATTTTTATCCTTTCATCTGGTCCTTAATGGCTGAACTGGGAACTACCATGAAGATTGTTCCCACTTTTTTTAAAGCTAAAAACAGCTACAAATGCACATATACAAAAGAAGTATTTTCATTATCCCAACAAACTGGATTTTTCATTCTTACATTATTGTGTAGTCGTGGAAATTTGCAGGTGCTAATTTGAATTACTACTCAATGCTGAAGTAATTCATTGCTTCTCTATTATCTCATTATTTATACATGAAAATATAGAGAATATATGAATGTTTCCTTGCTTTTGTTTATATTAGAGCAATATCTCACAATGCAATTATTATATTAAATTAGTGTAATAATGACAGGTCTTAATACACAAGTGTACTACATTTGCTTCCAATTTGAAGTTTCTGACACAATATGTAATGAGGTATCGCTGAATCCTTTTATTTTAAACACCTTTATTAACATACTGTTAATATTAGCAAACATATATTCTGAATCTCAAGATGATATCTTGTTGTATATTAAGAAGTTTATAGAATATAAATACTTAAATGAGTTCAGACTTTTTTCCTCCATTGGTATTAGCAACATTAAAGAAAATTCCTTCCTTGAAGCAATGAAGATTCTTTCTCTTCTTTCTCAATTATACCTTGTGATTTATCAGTAGTAGTTAGAAATTATTCATCAAGAAAAAATTAATATATAAAAATGAGACCTAATGTCATATTAAAGCCCTACATTCCTGCTCCAAGTTTTAATATAACTTAATTTGCAATACCGAGAATCATTGAATCTTTTTTCAAAATTATTTATTTAAAGAGAAGTTGAGAATAATTTGGAATTTCTGATAAAATAATGGTTATTATCTATGGCACTAGCCTCAATAGCTCTAAATTTTGTGGGGTACAGTAGACTGTATAAGCCTTTTTGTATATTTTGGTCACAGCCTGAACTACATCTGCAGATGATTAATTTTTGGAAGAGATCTGCAAAATGAACTAGTAGAAGGGATTAAAGTGTTTAAATTCCTGTGTAAAGTGAGGTTTTATATAAGCTTTTGCCATCAGACTCCATGAAACTAAGCCAGAAACACTCAGTGCAATTTCAAATCCCTTGTGGATGTTGAAGCTTAAATCTTCCTATATTGGCCTGCAGTGTAAAGTGTTGTCACAACTAAAAGGTTCCAAATGAGTATATATTACTTCTAACAGACTAAAAAAAAAAATAAAAATTGCTAGAAATCTGCTTTAAGAATAGAAAGAGAGAAAACACAAACATCTATAGTAGGAAAGGAATTAATGGATGTTTATGATTGCACAGTGATTGCAATCTCATCAATGACATAATACATACATGAAATCACAATAGCTCTCGTATCCATGCTATACATCCAGTGTGACTGTAATAAGTTAACAATGTCTAAATATGAAAATGATCTAAGTCTCTATATTGCTCTGTAACTGAAAAATTTATCAGCAGTTAAAAAATTCCTAATGTTATTTTTCTATAGCACATTTTTCTAGCTCAGATATCAAGAAAACATGGCAGATGGTAATTTAATAAAGACATTTATTTATTAATATTATTATTTATACGATTTGTTAAGCTTCCTTGATGATCTTGAGAGGAGTTGACAAGAGGCTGCCCCTGATGCTCATCAGATACGCTTTCAGATTGTGTAGGTACATAAGAATGTAACTGTTCTAAAAGCATCTCCAATAATAGTCATTGTTTCCTCCATGGAAGACAAAGTTAGGGGTTCTATTCACTACAAAGAAATGAGAAAAGTCAAAATTATAGAGATTTTAAACAGAAGACCATCATCACCATTTGTGGACGCAGCAGACTTTGACAGGAACAGAACAGATACAGTTTGTACTACTGGATAATATATTTTTTACTTATTTTAAAGGTTTTGTTTTTATTTTAATTCAAATCTACAAGAACTCTATTTTGAAATTCATTTGTCAAGCTTACTTTGTCTTTCTTTTTTAACAAAAATGGAAGGCTAAGTCATATAAATGCAGATTTGCATATTTGTGGTCGGAATGTTTGAATGCATACTTGCAAACCAATGAGTAAAGAGGATGATACTCCAAGTAAAACTGCTTATTTTCATTATTCATTTACTAATTACATGAGTTTGTTATTTTATAAATTAAGATGTAATGGAGAGAGGGAGGAGAAAAAATGCACTTTCAAGTTATATACATATTTATGTATGTATGCATGTAACATATATGCACATATATAAAGGAGTGTGTGTGTTTACATATGATAATACAACATAATATGAAATGCTCATCTTCATTTACAGAAATGATCTCACTTCTGCATAAAATGCAGAAGAATATCCACTCTTAATTTGTGTCAAACAAAGCGTTTGAAAGGTCACTCAGAAACCTGAAAACTGGTACATACAATTAATAAGGATGCCTTATAAACACTTAATTAAAGTCGCACGCTAAAAACATTTAGAATCAGCTCTTTCCAGTTCTGAGACAGTAAGAAGGGACCAGATGTTGATGGCCCACAGAATTATATTCTTGATAAATCTCATGCTGGAAGTAATTGTTTCTTGCAGATCACCTGTGTAGGTCACTTCTAAATTGTTGCCTTAAGCTTCCATTTGTAACAGAATAAAATAAAATAAAATAAAATAAAATAAAATAAAATAAAATAAAATAAAATAAAATAAAATAAAATAAAATAAAATTTGCACTGCCTTACAAAAGTGATCATAAGGATAACTGACCATTTTAGATTTCTTGTGAAACCTGGGAAGTCCTGACGATTTCTGGATACAGGTTAGCTCTGCTAACCTTATAAAAAGGTTAATATAAAAATAGCGGATGTCACAATATATTATGCCCAGTTCTGACACGCTATTTCAGATAGCTACAGATTCTTCAGTTAAGATCAAAATAAGAACATAAATAGGAAAGCAGGTAGGAAATAGAGCAAGTATCTACAAATAGGACTTTAGATGTACTAACAGTGTTTGTTTAAATTATAATATGCTATGGAGAAGGAAGATGTTGTGAAGCTTATCTCAAAAAACCCCGCATCAATAACTAATGCAATAAAAAATTATTCACAGGCCAACTCTGACAGAGGCCTATAAGAGCTCTCATTTTATCTGAACTTGGTAGGAGTGAGTAAGATATAGATGGGCTAGGTCAGTCAAGTATCGTTTTGACTAAGATGTATCCTTGAATAGCCTGTTTTGGTACTAAACCTTCAGGAATGTTGATGACTTTCTTTCATGGATCAAACTTCTAGTGAGAATCATAGAATCTCAGAATGGCCTGGGCTGAAAAGGACTACAATGATCATCTCATTTCAACCCCCTGCCATGGGCAGGATCACCAACCACTAGACCAGGCTGCCCAGAACCACATCCAGACAGAGAAGGTAGAGACGAATTTGATTTCTCCTTTGTCAGGTAATGTAGCATTCTTCCTCGCATGTAGTCTTGTGAAATATATATATGTATATATAAAATGACATAAAAACCCACACTGCTATAGTTAAAAAGAACTGATCTACAGATGGTACTGCATGGCAATATACAAGCAAGTATATCTCCAGTCTATATGTATGCAAAGTCAAAGTTAGCTGTAATGCAGATAGCACTGGCTACAGGTTAGCTCTGCATAAAGAAAGTTGATGTTAGCAGTTTATAAGATCTTTCCATGCTTTTTTTTTCCTGCAATGCAGCTGTGGACTTCACGCATACCATATCAACTGACTAATGCAGAAATAAAAGCTGACTGACTTTTTTGGTAAATCCAAGCATCACTTTCATTCAATAATCCTAGGTAGCAAAGAACTCCCGTTTACTCTATATAATCAGCTTTTTTACACTGAAAGATGACTTTTTTTTTGTTTGTTTGTTTTGTAAAAAATGAATAAGTATAGAGTACATTATAAATAATGTCCCAAGATCTACAACAAAAAGAAACAAGAAAAATAAAACAAAAAGGAGAAAAAGAAGACAGAGTATTAGAAGATAATGCATTATGGTTATAATATTTTTCTATCCAAAAGAATCTTTCAGCAGTATGCCAAAGGCAATATCTTCTCATCAGATGAGGAAAGTGAGGGTGAAAGCTGGCTGACATTCTCATGGTACCTATACATAGCAGTTTCTACTACATCTTTTAATATAGGAAGAAACAGAGGCCATTTTAACAACGAAGGCAAAGAAACAGCAGTTTCCCAAGCCTTAATTCAGAGGGGAACCTTTCATGAGGAGGTCTTTCTAATGTTGATTTTGTAAGTGAGAAGAAGAAGAAAGAAGAAAAAACAGAACTGACAACAACAGGACCTCGAGTAAATCACAGCTTTTGAAGGAGATCAGGTGATCTTGGCTTATTTAGTCGAAACAGAGGCACTTCAAAGATCCCTGTTCCCTGTAGCTATTTTTTTGGAGCTTGAAAGTGATGCTGAATCAAAGTCATGGATTTCCAAGTGTCCAAAATAATTTCCTGCAATCTCTGGGATTTCCTTGGAGATTTTATTTTGAACTGCTGGATCCTGTTTGACAGAGAAGGCTTGACAAGCCGACAACCCAGCTGCAATTGGAACTGTGGAGATACTGATTGTAGTCATTAGGGAAATAGTTCTTAGAACAGTATAGTGGCAAAACTTTGCATGCGGGGTGGCAGAAATGTACAAGAAAAAGAATAGAAAAAACAATGCAACTTCACCGCAGTATAATTTAAACATTACATGAGCTGTGGCTTTTAAAATATCTGACTTTGGAAGTAATGGATTTCATTTGCTTTTAAGCTCTGTTGTGTAAGACTCAAATCAATAGTGCTCCCCTCCATTAAATCAAGACTGTTTCTACTCTCTAGTATTCCTTTCAGTACTGCCTATAATTTTATTATTCTGGGCTTTTCTCACAGGTTTCAGTAATTGACTGGCAAAACTACAGAATTTAGGAAAGTTTTTTGCACTTGGCATCAAGAGACATAAATTTCCTAAGTTCATTTCATTTGTGACTCTTGAAAGGTTGCAGTCAAGTCATGTCTTTTCAGCATGAAGCTCCAAGGAATTGCATAGATAAAGCTTGAAGAGCAGAGGAAAGCTAAAGTAGAAATAGAAAAGGCAAGAGGGACTAGAAAGGGATACAAGCAATACAGAAGTAAAAGAGAGCATAAGTTTCCAAAGAAAAGACATGGAATCTCATGGTGCACAGAAAAATAATAATAAATAAAACAAAAGGTAACATTTTGGTGCTCACCTAACTTTTGGAAGGCAGCTTACAGAGGCACCAAAAAGAGTGCTTAAAGCTGTGTCCACTTCTGAGATTTCATCCTGTGTGAAAGACATAGTTTGAGATGAATTATCAGATTGTCATTTCATTACAAAGACTCTATCAATCAGCTTAAAAAAGAAAACAAAAACATCTAAATAAAACAAAAAATTAGCAACAGAAACAACAACAACAAAAAGAACACCTAAAAACATTAAAGAAATCTTCACAATCTTAAGCTTATCATTGATTCAGTTAAATGTGTATTTAGCTTTTTTCTTTAATGTTTCAGGCAGCTTTGCTTGTCTGATCGTTCCTGTTTAGCTGTCAGACACTCAGCTCTCTTTAATACACTGCATCCCCAGGATACTTTTGCTTTACGTAGAATATACCTAGGATACCCATCCTTTGGAATAGTTAGCCTTTACTGTTGTAGAAAATGAAACTTCCTCCTTTCTGCTTGTTGCTGTAATATGTTCTGATCAGTAGAATTCACATGTCATTTTCATCTTCAGCACTGTAAGGTACACAGCTGGTGCCAGGAAACCAGTTTCCCATTGCTGTTCTCTGATGGGATCTTATTAGTGACACTGCACACTCTTTTACTGAGCCACTGAATTGCAATGAGCATGTGGAGACCAATTCTTCTCCCAGTGCCATCAATGACAAGACACCCAGGGATTATACAGAAACCTATGTAAAACAATTTGGCAGTATCAAGACCTTGACTTTTTACATTCAATTTTTCTCTTCCTGAATCATCCCTATAATGCAAAAGAAAAATAATAGCCAAAAATATGACAAGAAATATATGAAGAAAACAGCATGATTTTTTTTTATGGCATAAGTACATCTAAGTGAAGCCTCAGATGGAGTTATGTTCAAGGGCTGGGACTGTAAGCAGTGCCATTATATAGATTTTGAAATGTGTTTTGAGTCAGACTGTCCCTCTGCCATCATGAGTCAAGAGTTACCCCATCAATAAATGCACGTTCTCAGACCATTTTCAATCAAAATAGGAAAGAAATTAGGGGAAGCAGAAATGGAAGAAGCAGAGAATTGGAGTCATAGGAACTACTTCTAAGAAATCTCATAAATGATAGACTAGGATTGATTTGTTGTTCTACTTCCCTTAAATGAAACTGACCTGCAAAAAATTCCTTCATTTTGAACCTGACTCTGCCATGTGTGTAATACTATGAAGGTCTTTTCAGTGCATTTTACACCTCAGCTGTGTTAAAATGTCTAAGCAGTGAGACTATTCCTTACCTTAAATAGAAGTCAATTTCATAGCACATGTGAACAGATTCTCATTCTGCTGTAAGAAGACAAGAAAAGTAGTACTGGCAGAAAACAATTAAGATTGTTACCTCAAGATGGTCAAGCCTGTACTTCTGAGCATGTCTCACCAATTTACAAATGCTCAAGATCTTGTTCTAAAGCAAGAGCATGTGCTTCTTACATATCTATGTGAAATAAATATAATATTGCACTACTTAAAAATGCCTCAGTAAAACAGATATTAACAAATACCAAATATATTGTGCCAGAATTATGTGAAAGGGTAAAATGTCAAGTACACTAGACTTCTGAACACAAGCCATACATCATAAAGAAATTCATGTAATGTGCAGATAAGTAGAAGTTTAAGCATACTGGTGCTATCATTCATAACACCTTCTCTGGTAGGTCAACAGAAATCACAGTCAGAGAGAATGTGCTAAATAATCTGCGGACTAAGGCTGATTAGTTTTTAGCATTGACAATAAGAAACAGCATCATTGAACTAAGAACCACTAGCTGTCAATACATTTTATCAAAAGAGCTAAAAAGGGTGGCTTCACGGTTAGAAATTTGATGTTACAATCACTGGGGATTTGCAGATAGAAACATAATGCAAGACAGAAGATTAATCTGGTTTGGGATTGAAGGATCTATCATCATTTAATGAAAATAATGTCAGTATGGCTGCTAGCAGAAGAAAAATCATACAATAAAGTCTTGCAGTCAAATGACAATTTCACCACATAAGCATAAATTTTGGGGATCTAGACTGCAATTTCCCAAATACTAAATGGGAGATAAAAAAGAGCGAGTCTCAGGCAACAGCTTCAGCAGTTTTACACATCCCAACCTCCACAATGCACATAAAATGAGAATAACAGACTTCCTACTGATTCACAGCAGCGCTGTGGCCTCAGGAAAGATTTTATATGTGAATCTTAGAATCACAGAATTATTTAGGTCAGAAGGGCCCCCCACCTACAGTCATTTAATCATAGAGGGCAACCACATTCATCTGGCAAGATTCACCCCTGATTGACCTGCACTGGTCGACCCCAAAACTATTTTGTTTCACAAACATGTCTTTCTCCTTCATTTTTCAGAAAAGGCTTTCAAGAGGAAAAATCTTACTATATGCACAAAACCTTTCAGTGATTAATTATGGCACATTATGCTTTTAAAATCCAGTTGGTATTATGAAATGAAGATACAGAAATGCAAAGAACATTTTAATGCAAACAGACTGAATCAATAATCCTCTTCTCAGAATAATTTTCAATGCAGTAGCTTGGGGTGCTTGTGTATTCCTCAAGGGAGTGAGAAATGGAGAGTAACTCAAAAAGCTAAAAAATCTCATCTATTTTTTCTCTCTTATTTCTTTTTCTCTTTCTGAATTTTCTGACCTTCTGAAGAGAGCTAGTATGTTCTTTGAACCAGTGAAACTAGGGAAAAGAGGTTTAGGTTCAAAGCAAGATTTTAAGTTTGAGGGATTTTAAGATTTTAAGATTGAGGGATGGAAAAACACATTTTTGCAAGCTGCGTATGTATCTGCTGGCATAGAGGTTGGGAGAAGCTGTTCTTGGCTTCCCTGACACAGCTCCATGACGTTCCCTTAGATCCTGTAGTTGTCTCCAGAGAGCAGAACTCAGTGCTGCCCCTCGTTAGGAGCTGCAGCCACCATGAAATCTCCCCTTCACCTTCTCTGCACTGGGCTGAACAAACCAAGAGACCTCAGGCCTTCCCCTCTAGAATCTTCACCATCTTCGTAGCCCTCCTTCGGACACTCTGTAATAGTTTTATGTCCTCTTTGTATTGTGACACCCAAACATGTATAGTGCTCAAGATGAGGCCGCAGAGTGCAGGGCAGAGCAGGACAATCCCTTCCCTTGCCTGGCTGGCAGTACTGGGGCTGATGCACCCCAAGGTAGGGCTGCCTTACTGGCTGCCTGGTGAGAGGCAGGGTCATATTTTTTAACATTCTGCTGAAGGGAGAGGGATTGTAGAGTACGTATGAAACTTTTTGTTGATGGAAGATAGTGGGGCTGCAAGAATGTGTGTGCGTATATGTGTGTGTGCAAACATGGCACGGGGCAAGTACTTAAGAAAATGAGTGCTCTGTATAGAAAAGAAAAACATGTTCTTTGAAAGCTAATGCATAACACTATTTTTGAATTTACAACTGGCAGAATTTGCCAATCTTTGTGAGTTTAAAACTTAAAGTTCTTGTAACTGAGTTTTCCTGCAATAATATTTTGACTCTGCCATCTTTTCGGTAAATAAGTGGGTCAATTTCCTCAAAAATCTTGGTAGATTATACTTTGAGGTAACTTCTTGGTGTACTTTTTCAGAATACTTTACATTGAAAGAGCCAAGGCACAGAATGCAAGCAGCCATGGAGCATCACAGCCTTTGCCATGAGGAGACAGGGAGACGCTGCCTCCCTCAGACGGGGTCATGTCTTCCTGGGGCTCCCTATACACAGTTTCCTTATGGCTTTACTGATCATCTAGAGAGGCAGTGATGGGTGACACTGGTCCACTCTGGCCTCTACTGGCTGAAATACTGTCATATTCAGTATGACGTTACCATGCTCCATTGAATTTCAGTAAACAAGTTTGTTTATGAGCCTGGCAAACCTTGAGAACAGTTTAAAATAATAGTCTAAGAAATGTATTCCCAGTCAGCCTATCACATGCCAAGGAGTCCCATATATTGCTCCCTTTCATTTCTCCCAGTTCTCCATTTAATTATTGTCTCTTGAGGCGATGTATCTCAAAAGTACTCACCTCTGTACTCTGTACTATTTTGCAGAGAAAACAATTTAGAAAATAAGTTTGTCAATGTCTTTTATTCTCATAATGTTCCTTTAAGTTACAAATTTCTCTTTCCCTCTTTCTATGCTGCTGTTATCCAATCAAGTATTGGATAGCCTCGTTTCTCCCTATAACTTCTTCACCTCTGCCTTCATCAATTTCCCTGAGGATTCTTGCTATTCTTTTTATTGTTTGCTGCTCTCCTGCATTTCTCTTCCACCCACAACATTTTCTGTCTGTAAAAGGTTTGACATTGCTTTACATATGCTCATGTGCACATGGGACTTTATATGATTGCTGCACTGAGCAACTCAGATATGCTCCAGATCAAATTCTTTTAAAATATGCTGATCTCACATATGCTGCCTACAACAACAACAACAACAACAACAACAAAAGAAGCATCAGAACAGCAGCAGAGGCAATACCAAAGAAAGTGTTTTCCATCTTTTAAATATATCATTGAAAGATTTTAAGTTTATATATGGGATCTTTTTAGAAGTCATAGAAATATTATTGCCACAACTCCAAGTCTTCTATTGCTAAAATCCATATTGAATATAGAAATAATGTTGCATGAGAAAATATAAGGGCTAATCAAGTAGATAATAAGTATTTCCTCTTCCCCATAATTGATCTTTTTCATTTTCAGAAACTGATTTTATTTGGGATAATGCAACCGATAAGACGAAACACTGATAAAAAAATGTCTTTGAATAAAGTCTGAGTTATATATCTTTGTTACGTAGAAACAACTTATCTTAATAGAAACACATCCCTATCCATATCTGAAAGGTCTTTTTAAGTCTTTGAAGTCAGCTCCAATTGCTGTTTATTTCTTATTTGTTTTGTTATCAGAAGCTACTACCAATACCTATTGTTATGAACACATTCAAAAATATTATTAACTGATTTAAGGAAAGTCACAACTTGCATCCTATGGATTTTTTATTTTTTTTTTTTTGCTTGCTTTTCCTTGCTAAGTATAAAGACAAATACGTCATGACATTCACAGCTATCCATGGTATAAGAGAACAACTGAGAAAAAGCTAATTCACTAATTTAAATTAGTTAGTATTTCAGTTGATCTGAGCTGTTACTTCAATAGCTTATTAATACAGTACATCTGGAACAATAATTTCAACTTATTACTCTTTTAAAAGAGAATCTCCATACCCTAATTCTAAAGTACCACATATTTATCTCAGACTTTATTCTTTGCTGAGATACACAGTAGCATCAACTGAACCACACCTTTGAAATATCATCTGTCATTAAAGCATTCAAAACATAAAGAAAAAAATAAGATATAAACTAAGTGCGAAAGATATTGAACAAAATTTCCGTATAAATATGATGTGTGACTGTAGGAATATAGCTCGGAAGCAATGCTGTTTGCTTTGCTTTGCAACTTGTAACTCTACCATATATACTGAGAACCTTCCATTGCTGATGAGAGCCAAATGGAAGAAAACAGGCTGTCAAGCAGAGTTAATCAAGTGAGTATATTAAACTATCTTGGTGGCACAGATAGGATGGACTGGCAAAGAAGGCTTTTACTTTGTATTGAAAAGGTAACAAGTACCATGGCTAGCTAGGACATATTCCGGGTCATTATTGTGAAATTCTTTTTCCAAGCCTAGAAACAAAAATTCTATAATAGATTTATCTGTTGTACCAGCACAAAAATCATTAAGTATTATGCATTAGTAACACATCACCGATGTGAAAATGTATACCAAAAAAATGAGCTGGCTCCAATCTGTGATGAATTTTGCTGTCTTAAAACTTGAAACTCTGATGCAGTAGGACATTTTGGTTATATGTGAATATAAAAAAGCTCCTGCCTTTCTGCAGGAGCCAAGCCAGGCAAGGAAATATACAGGTCTCATATAACAGAAACAGGGAAGGTACAAGTTGTCTTACTGTCTTTTTCAATTTTTTAATATATGTTTGCCATAAGATCTTTTTTGCATTTAATTAGTTCAACATCTGAGAGTGACACCTTATTGATACAACACAGCTGTTGCCAGATATTTTTTTGTTTGTTTATTTGTTTAGTGTTTTTTTTTTTTTTTTTTTTTTTTTTAAACTGTTTTAAGTATTTTTGGAAGTGGATAGGAAGAATGAAATGCTTATGATTATTAAAGTGATCAGTGCTTTAGGAACGCAATTTACAAAACAAAATCTATAAGATTAGAGAGTCGGTGTGTAGTGCCATGGAAAGAGTCCCTCCTCTAGTAAACTAGAGGTATATTAGATATCTGTATCTCATTATTGTATTCTTTACAGTAAACAAGGAAACTGAAAGTTACATGCATGATCGTGAGTTTGAAACACAGGAGATTCTTTGCACTTCTGTTGAGAAGAAATTCCTAGCTTAGTTAAATGTGTATTAATGACATCTCTAGTCACAATGTCAAAGATAGTATTGAAGATTTTCAGATATTTAAAAAGTATATAATTGCAGGTTTTTCTATGGTATGAATCACGTAATGTTTTACTATGCTGCAAAAAAGGTAAGAAACAGATGTAACATTTAATTTTAATCACATCTTTGTTGCAAAAAATCAAGTAATTGATTTTGAATAGTGCTTGTAAAACTAATGAATGTCTGGAGTCACCTGCAAGCCCAGGTGATAAAAGCCTAGTAATATTAATATCCATGGAGTAAGATTTTATCCTTAAAAGAAAAAAAAAAAAAAAGGAAAATCTGATGTAGGGAAGAAATGTTAAATATATACTGCTGTAAGAGGTGGAAAGTGAAGGGGAAAAGCTTAAGGAGATACTCCAAAACATAATTACAGCAGTGAATTTTTCTGTCTTTTTGAAGCATCATTAATGGCCATCAGTTTTTGCACACTCAGATATCAGAAAATAGCAATTCAAATAACAGAAAGTATATTCCTTTCTCAAGATTACACTTCAGTGTTTTTCCCCTCTCACAGAGGGTCTGGTATTTAATTTCATAAAGAATGGATAAACGCTGTCATAGGCAATCTGTATACACCTTGGCTGCTGAGCTTGCACAATTGAGAAAGGTTTAAATCAAAAGGCAACAGAGCTGCAAGAATGAGTGTTTAAAATATTGAGAAAAGAAGAGAAATAACGAACATGTATTTCTTATATTTCTTCAAGTTTATTGTTTTGATATAAAAATATTGGAGGATATTGATAAAGTCTAATTCAACATATTACTTTTCCTATTTTATAGTTAATTACATGTCTACAAAATGTAAGTCAATCAGAAGATGTCAATATGTTTACAGTGGAGGAAAAAATGGTGATGTTATAGAAAATTAAACAAAATCTTTTCCAAAATACAAATTGAATAAATGTGCAAATCTGTCTCACTGTATTTATTCAAAATACAGAAAATCCAGTGCATTAACAAAGTAGCATAGCATAAAGCAATAACTTCTCACATGACTGAAAAAGGAGGAAACAATAATAGTCTAATTTAGAGATGTTATAAGAGATTCAAAATTATTCCATGAGGACAGAGAGAGATTAAAAAACAGTCTCTGAATCTGTAATTTCAAGTTGAACAGGAAAACATTTAAACGCGATGTTTCATTCAACATTATATTTAGCGCCTGGAGATTTAATATTTAAATTAGTTAAGGCCTGTACGGAACTGTTTGCTCATAGCTTGAACTGGTGATTGAGCACCTGGTGAAAGGGTATGCCTGGCCCAGGGAGCGCAGGCAAATTGTTCTCACCTGTGCTGCCTGTGTGACCAGAATGGGTGGACAAAGGGTGGAGCCATGCTGGGCTCATATAAGGGCTAACCACTGAAGGGTGTGTGTGTTTTTTAGACTTAGCTGGCTTCCTAGGGTGGAATGTTGTATATCTAGAGATCTCCTTCATTAGTTGTGTCAGTTTGTGTCTTCTTTTTGCTTGTAACTACTAGCCTACCAGTGAATACTTGGTATTGTCAAGAACACGACAGAAGTAATTTTGCTTCTCTGAGAGCAGAACAAGGCCAAAGTAACTGTTATTTCAGTTCTGAATTCTTAAAGGGTTTTCTAGATGACAAGCAATTGGAGAAAAGCAGTAATTGTTTATTCTAGAATTTCAAGACAATATTGTATCCTTTCCCTCTACTATATCTGCAGGGGGAAAAAGAGTGAGCAGGTCATTGGGGTACTCCATCAGCTTGGTCTATGTGTTAGTAGTAGCATGTCAGTATGTTTTTTGATGAAGTATTATCTACGTGCCTAGCAGATATAGCAAAGTTTTACTGTGCTCTTATTAGTAGAGAGATGTAGAGCTGATATTTTAGATTAGCATGAGGTACATTTTTTTGTAAAGTTGCAACTTGGTTGCAAGTATTTTGTGCTGTCTTTTAGTCTTAGAGTTCATTATATGATTCTTGTTGCATGAACTAAAATTCCTTATTTTATTCTCAATTTCTGTATCAGCAGTTTAATTCTGCAGTAGCTTCAGGCAAATGACCTGAGCATATCTTTTCTTACAGCATCAAGGTCAATCAAGTTCTCTGTCACAATTCTATATCTTTTTGATGCCGTTATCGATCTGTAAAGCACCCCAAGTCTTCCACAACCAAATATGAAAACTCAGAAATGCCCAAGCAAGTACTGTTGCCAGCTATAAGGAGGTGAGAGACCCCCTTCTTCATTCTTTTTCTCACTCCCTCTTTTTTCCTACATCATTTTTCACTATTAGTAACAGGGAGAGCAGAAATCTGAGCTGTAGATCAGTGTAGTCATTGAAGTGCTGGTTGTCTTAATTCATGCCCAGGGCAAGTTCTAAAAGATGTATGTTATGAAGCAGATATGTCAGCCACTAATGCATTCATACTTTTGCAGATGCTTTGAATATATGTGAAATGAGTGCGAGGTTGCTTCTATTATGCCTACAAAATAAATACAAGAAGTCAGATAGTGTTTGTGTCACGAAACACTGGTTTTGTGACACCTTTTTCCATTCAACTTGAAATACCTGCGAAGATGTACTGGACTATTACTTCATAGTGCTAATTTAAAAACGTGGTATCACGTTCTTGTGAAGAGCTTTCAGCTCATGCTGAAAGTAATGCCTGAGCTTTGATTTGAAGAAAATCTGCTGAAGTGCTATTATCAAAAGACTTATAACAAAAATGAAGTAGCTTGGATTACAATTCCCAAAATTGTACTACTTTCTTTATTCGTTAGTGTTTTGTTTAGAGAGGTAGGGGTTTGAAAGATTATTAATTCCACAAAGAATCAAGACAGTGCTGAATTTCTGGCTTAAAGTTTTAAGTTTAATCTGTGAACTCTGAAGATGACAGCCTAGCTATGGTTTCAGTTTCTCCTGTGCAACAGATAGATGTCCAAGATCAGGACAGGCTACTCTGCAGGTTGGAGCTCCTTTATTGCAAGGCAGCACGGGATTGGGTGGAGTCAGGACAAGTGGATAGAATTAGACAAGGGATTTGTCCATACCACCTGACATGATAAGGAATGACACAAAGCTGTGGGAAGTTAACCTGGAGCTTAACTGTTGCTGGGGGATTTGCTAGGTGTTGGTTTGTTGGTTGGTGATGAGTAATGCTTTATACACATATATGCAATTGTTTTTTGTTTTTTCTTTTCTTTCCTTTTTTTTTATCTTAATAGTTTTTATCTCAATCCACAAGTTCTATTTTGTTTCCATTTCTTTCCCTCATTCCACTACATTTGTGAGCAAATGTCTGTGTCTTCCTTACTTGTGCATCTGGTTAAATCACAGCATCTGATATTCTGATGGAAAGTTTCTTCCTTTTCACACTTTTCTGGCACTTCAGCATGGCATCCCTCCCATGGGTGCAGCCCTTCCCAGACTAATCTGGATCCAACATAGCTCTTTCCCACAGACCAATAACTCAAGAACTTTTCCAAGAAGGATTGCACAGCATGGTATGGATTCAGAAGTGGACTTCTTCAGCATGGGTTCTCCCCAGGCTGCAGATCCTGCAAAGTAGCCTGTGCTACTGTGGGTGTAGAGTTCTCCCCACAAGCAGTGGTTTCCTCCAGGAGTCCATTCCTGCATGGTCTCTCCACTGGCTTAGCCTCTTTCAGGACAAATCCAGCACTATGCTATGAGATCCTCTGTGAATGTGTGGAGATCTGCTCTGCATGGTGTCCATGGTCTGCAGGGGGACAGCCTGCTCTATTATGTGTGTCTCTTGGATTGCAGGAAACTTCTGCAATGAGCTTGGTGCATGCAGAGCTATTCCTTTTGCATTGGTCTCATTCCATTCTCAGAAATGCTAGAGGAAGGTTCAACTACTACTGTCATACCACTGACATCGAGCTCTGATGTTGTGGGTCAACATAATAAAATAGGAAGAGTTACTTTCGGAGCAGCCCTCATTCTTGGGAGAGAGAAGGAAAAAAACAGCATCCTTTGTAATGTTAATTCAGCATATAAATCATTTTGTTAATGTGATTCGAATTATAGTCTGATGTTGTTCCCCTAATTAGCTTAATTCACTTCTATTTTTTTTGTTGTTGTTGTTGTATGATCTTAGTACTATAAAATATTTTTATTCCTGTTGGTCTTGTTCTCATAACTTATTATTGCACTTGCATTATGAATTGTTCCCATGGCTGTAAAAATAAGATATTTCATTCACTTTGACTCCTGTTTTTTTTCTATTAAACTTGAGATTCCGTATTTTTTATTGTTGAAGGAGTGCAAAACTTAACTGCGTTACGAAAATGCAATAAAGTACTGATATATTATTGTTTCATATCTATTTCATTTGTAGTCACTGTCAAATTACAATTGCATCCCTTTCAATTACAAGCAGTTTTTCTTAACCTTTGGTAATTAAGGAGGCTGCTCCAGAAGTAGTGCCTTCTATTTCATGATGTTGATGCACAATGTCAGAGGCCTTTCCAGAAATATTCTGTTACCTGCTGCTTGGGAGTCAGGCTTGTTCAGTCTGGAGAAAAGAAGGTTGTGGAGTGACCTCATTGCAGCCTTCCAGTACCTAAAGGAAGCTTAAAATAGGAGGGGAATCAACTCTTCGAAAGGGTGGATAACAGCAGGACAAGGGGAAATGGTGGAAGGAGGGAAGATTTAGGTTGACGGTCAGGAGGAAGTTCTTTACTATGAGAGTGGTGAGGTGCTGGAACAGGCTGCCCAGAGAAATTGTGGATGCCATCTCCCTGGAGGTGTTCATGGTCAGACTGGATGGGGCCCTGGGCAGCCTGGTCTAGTATTAAATGAGGAAGTTGGAGATTCATGATCCTTGAGGCCCCTTTTGACTCTGGCCATTCTGTGATTCTGTGTTGCTGCCATGGGACAGGTGGCAGCAGAGGGGCAGTTTGACAGAATGGCATCTGACATGGAAGCACACATGAAGCAAAAGTGTGCCATTGAGTTTCTTCACATGGGAAAATTTTGGATGCACTGACATTCATCAGCACTTGCTGAGTATTTACAGTGAACAAATGGTGTGAGCACAGCGAAGCGATGAGTATTACAATTCAGCGGTGGTGATAGCAGTGTGAAAGACAAGCCATCTTCTGGATGGCTATGTGAGTTCTTATGAGCACAGAATGCACTTTTTCTTAGCTGGTAAAAATGCATGGCTAATGGTTATGACTATGCTGAAAAAGTGTTTTGTAGCTTAAAATTTTCTTTGTCAAATAGTGTTATTTGTACTTCAATGGAGAAAAATGAGGTATTACTTTCAAAGCGAAATATTTTAACCATTCAATTGCAAATGTTGTAGAAACACTTGCATTGATTTTAATTTACTTGTAGAATAGTTGAGTTAGCAATTACAATAAAAGGAAACTGCTGTTTCTTCTGTCTCAGTGTGGTGAAAATACTGCTTTCAGCTTTACTTAAGAGAAAAATGAAACGTCTGATAGTTTAAGTTGTGTTAGATATCTGATGATTTTCACACCAGTATTGGCTGAAATGTTCACACCAGTGGAAAAGGAGGGGAAGGCACCTTTGCATGCAATTTTAGTTAAACTAACTACAAATATTTTTCAGAAACAATATATGACAGTTTATAGTCAGTATCACTGTTTAGTGCACTGTGATCACAGGTTTAAATTAATGCAAACATGTAAATGCAGTTTCTTCAGAATCAACTTCAACAAAAGCTAATCCTGATATATGTTGCACTATTACAACAAAAGAGTAAATTAAAATAGATAATCTTCAAATGATTTGACCAAATACTATGTTTCATAATATCTAATGCTCTGTTAGCAAAAAAACTGCATGGTCTGCAACAAAAATGTAATTAGAAATTCAGTGAGCTTAATGATGATTTTTCTATGTAGACATCTGCTACTACAGTTTTAAAAGGGTGCATAGATTTCTCATCTTTATATTACTGACTAATTTATATTAAGGATTATGGTTTTTCTTAGAATTTAAACATTATATATCTATCCTGAGAGTTATAAAAGAAATTTTGGCTTTCTCCTTTCCGTTTTCAGATTGTATATGTAGTGTGTATAAATTATCCTGCAGTTTCAGCTGGATCATCATATCAGACACTGAAGAAAATTAACTCTTCTCCAGTTGAAACCAGGATAATATATTTATATATGTGTTAGGATATATATATTTATGTGATGTGTACTAGTACAAATATAACATTTCAGAACTTTCTTAGCAAAATCTAGGATGTAAATACATCTACCATAGAAGGGCTTAAGATGGACGTGTCTTGGAATCAGACTGTATCTTGGGGTATAGAGCTGTAGACTACAACACTCTGGCTGAGACCTTCAAACTTATTCTTTATCCATCAATTATTCCACCCTTCAAATCCATATCTCTCCAATTTAAAGATGAGAGTGCGGTGCAGGACAATGGTGTCAAAAGACTTGTATGAGACTAGGTAGATGACATCAGTTGCCCTTTCACCAGATTAGTTCATCATTATCTCCTTTTTGAGGTCATGTTGACTGTCTCATGTGACATCTTTGTCTTGCGTATCATAACATATCTTCCAGGAGGATCTGTTCTATGATTTTCCCAGACATCGAAACAACGCTTACCAGCCTGTAGTTCCCAGGTTTTCTTTTCCCTGTTCTTGAAAGTGGGAATTATGTTTCCTTTTTTCTAGTCCAGAGTCTGATGGCTCTCACAAGTATAGTGGAGAATGGATTAGCAATAACATTAGATTGTCTTAAGTTAAATTCTGTTCTGGGTACACAAGTTCCAGGAATCACTATTGCTTGTGAGGATGGCATTAGTCGAATTTGATTTAAAATATTTGGATAGTAGTTTCAAATTAGCTGGGAAAAGCAGAGAAGCAAAGAATGTGAGCACTGTCTTTTTTTTTTTTTTTTTTTTTTTTTTTTTTTCCTCTGAGAAAGCTACAACACTAATAGTGAAGTGAGTGAGAAAGGAGTCATGGATAATGTTATTGGTGGACCACAGTCTACATTTTCACCTATGAATTAAGAAAAAGACAGCATCAGGCCCTTTACCTAGTTGTCGCAGGTAAGACCTTTAGGAGGTACTTTGTTCCTTTTTCAGTAAACTATCTCATGAAGATAACTTGAATAAGCATTATCTCAAAGGACCCATTCATCTCAAGCCATTTCATAAACTTTATGAAGAGGAAATAGTTTATGCTCTTTCACAGATTCTTTGTTTGTCTTGCTCAAGGTAGATTGCAAATTACCTATCCAGTTAAGTTAAATAGGATAAAATGCACATATAGTAAAGCCTAATAGCACTCTTGTGGCCATTCATTCTCTCATCTGAAATGCACATATTGGTTGTATTCCTTTGTTAGCGATGAAAGGTTGCTTATGGTTCTCTAATACTATAGAAAATTGTGTTTAAAGTGGAAAGATCTTTGTTCTTCTTAAAGTTCCTGTTGTGTATATGTGCACTGATTTTTATTCTAAAGGGAATGTATAATCTAAAATTTATTCTATCCATTTTGTGGAAATAAGGGGTATTTTATTCAGACAGTATGCAGGCATATATACTACTGCTGCATGTATTACAAGGCTCACCTGTAGTACACATACAAGGATGTAAACAAAGTTAATTTTCTAAGGAATTCTGTTAGAAATTCACTCTTCTGTATTCTGAATTTAACAGCTAGACACTTTCTCATTTCCTTATTTTTTATTCTTAAGGTTGTTTATAATGTACATAATTTAAAGAACTCTGAAAAATCTTTTCCAGTTTCAGTGCTGAGTATAGAGCTCCTCTTGGAGATAAATATCTAACTTATAAGTTGGAAACTTAATAGAGCAGAGCAAGTGAAGGAAAAATGAAGATGTTGGGGGGGGGGGGGGGAGGAGGGGAATAAAAGTATGAATCATGAGGGACTGTATAAGTGAAAAGTTAATGATGGAATTATAGACTTCTAAAAATCTATGTGACACCATGCAGGAGAGCACATTGTGTTCACAAAATGAAAAGAGGAAAATTGATCTCAAGTCTAAGTGCAGTGTGACTGAATATACGGTTATATAACGAACAAAATGTCGTAGTAACTTCCAGCTCCAACTGTATATTGACAAATTAGTTTTCCAGCACTGTTACCACTATCACTTATTTCCAGTAATCCAGATTTAATGTGACTCATGATTTAATCTGACTCTTGAATTCATTGCAAATGATTTTCAAGCAACTGTGAACATATCCTATTTTAAAAAGCAGAAATAGCAGAAATGATTTCACAAGAAATGCAGAATTTTCCTTTGTTTCCTTTGTTTTGTTTTGCTGTATGAAGACAAATTAATAATAGTAACAGCTGTTATTTTTAAGGATTTTGAGACCTCTGAAACTTAAATCTAAAAGTTTTAAGTCTTGTTATCTGTAAATTTTGAAAGATACATTTTTATATTGCCATAATGAGGTTAAATATAGAATTGCATCCCTAATCTAATGAGTCCATTTTTATTTTAAGTAGCATTGGACTTCTGTATGCTACCTAGTATCAGTATGTAAAAAAATGTGGAAAACAGTAAATATATTATGTACAGTTTATGTGCATTTCTTCATTTTTTTGCTTGGTCCCAGCTTCTGCAGATTTTAAAGGGAGCAAATTAGGTTAAGTACTAAGCAGTGAGAAGCGAGAGAATTATAATGCACTCCCTAATGATTTCTTCTGGAGAATCTTAATTTTTTTTACATTAAAAAATATTGAACTACTTTCATGGAGAAAAAAAAAAAATCATCACCTTGTACAGTTTAAATTGATATCATTTTGTGGTTCAAATTAATACCTAGAAGAGAATATTCCATTTTGGAGAGTATATCCTTGCTGAGCAGTGACTGATTAATCATAGTGGTAATTGCATAAACAATAGGTATTTTACTAGATCCATTTCATTTGATATAATGTACTGTAATAAGGACTAAATTGTAGTGAAATATTTTTAAAATTGCAGTCTGTAATGATACTGCTGGTTCATTTTGTCACGATGAGGAGTCAGCAATTCTTAATCCTGATTTAAGAAAAAAAGTCATAATTTCTATAAAATCTACTGATTTTGATGCTAGTGTAATTTCAATTTCTTTTTTCCCTATACTGAATATAAAGTTTTCAAACATGAAGATGCTTTCAAAACGCTCAGTATTGCTCTTTTTATGAACAGAACTGTAACATCAAAATTAATATTAGTTCAATACATTGGCCTGTGCATGCTATAGTGATAGTTGTGTTTCATGGCTATGTGATTTGCTCTTACTCTCTGGCTTTGAATTCTGAATATTTTCACTTGGGTAGGTACTCCTGAATTTGAAAATAAGAAATGTTAAGAAATCTCAGGGAAAGCCACACTTATTTTATTATTGTGATACCTTTTATAGATAATTTTTGTCTCTTAATTCACTGAATGGCAAGCTAAAAGCAATTATCTACTAATTAGTACAGTAGTAGCTGATACATCTGTAGCTGCAAGGATGTCAGTGTTTCCATTATAATCCCTGTTATTCTAGTCCTGAAAATCTGCAAGTTAGTGAAATTGGCATCAAAGTTAGAGCATCAGAAACAAGTTGTCTGAAAGTAAATCTTGGTTTCCAGGCACTTGCAGGTTATTTAACTGAAAAAGAAAAATAATTTGAAATTTAAATTTATATATTGTGGAGACTTTGCAGCTTGGAAGGACTTCACTGGAAATAATGACATTTACTTTACACTCTAGACTCCCTGTATTACTTAAAACATAATTATATGATTTTCTTTAGAATATATTCATTAGAAGATTATAAACATTGCACAGGAGTTCCAGTAATACTCTGGATAACTTCCAGTGTAGTAACTGCCTCTTCTGATTGCTACTAGTAATGATGCAAGGTCTTTACTGCATCCAGCCAACTCTCATTTGGAGAAGAATAGCGTTGTTCTTCCCACAAGAATGAGCTTCAGAATTTAGGTACTGCTTCTGGCTTTTGATATCTCATGCTGGATATTTGGGAATGCGTCTTCTCTGAAAAGCTGGTATGGTATGGGAACATGTCGCACAGGGAAATGGAGTCATCATCTCCAGAGATGTTCAAGAGATGTAGCACACTTAGCAGCATAGTTTAGTTGCCATGGTGGTGATGGGTTAACATTTGGCTGGTACCAAGTGTCATATCTGTATCCCATTGCACTAAAGCGATTATATTTTTAACTTCTGAGAAGCCATGTTAAGGCTATGATGTTTTGTAGTTACAATATTATAGTACTTAATTATGCTCCAAGTGGAGGAAAGCTGACTGCTCTTTATTTGCATGCCAAGGGGCATGGTTTATTGTCTTCAAATAATGAAGACATGAACAGGCACGACTTAATCATATCAGTCGCAAATCATAGGAAATTTCTGAGACAAAAATAGTTCTTTCATTATTTGAAAATTTGTCACTCTTCTTAACACATGAAATTTCTATCTAAATAGATTAAGTAAGCAACAGTTTATCTCAATATTTTATCTGAAATGAAAATAAAATAAACAGGGAGAAATAAAATTTGGCTGTAATGAGACAGAACAGTCCAGTCTTTGTGAAAAACACCTGGATAATGACGTAAATATTCAGTCTTTTTCTCATTAATCATTTTCTATGGTTTGTGAGATTTTTTTTCCTTCTTGTCATCACTAAAGCTGAACAATTCTGTATTGTATGCAGATCTGTATATGGGAGTTGTACTATGGATTTTTTTTCAGAAGAATCACAGAATGGTCTGGGTTGGAGGGGACATCAAGGATTGTGAATCTCCAATCCCCCTGCCATGTGCAGGGCCACCAATCTCCACATTTAATATTAGACCAAGCTGCCCAGGGCCCCATCCACTCTGGCCTTGAACACCTGTAGGGACGGGGCATCCACAACCTCTCTGGGCAGCTTGTTCCAGCACCTCACCACTCTCTCTGTAAAGAAAAAGTGCCTATTTAATAGGAACAAGAAAATATTCGGGGATTTGTATATTGTTTTTTGGTTGCATTAAACAGGCACAGGATGAAAATAGTGTGACAGATTCTCTAAAAATAAAAGAGCAAAACACAATCTCATTTTTGTATTTCTAGAGATATATTCCTTCTGCCTATAACCAATTTCAACACGTTTTTTGAACAACTGAACAATCCTAGTGATCTTACTTGTATTGTCTGTAGCATTTTAAGTCTTGCTGTAGCAAGCAAGAAAGCAGTGTTGGGATGCTGTTTTTCATGTACTGTTGATTGGTAGCTCTGGTCACTCAGCTCCCTGCAGTTGTAACAAGTACTCCATAAAACAGCTGTCTTGTGTACACAAATTTACCATACCACATTGTTTTGATTATTCGGTTTGGCAGAAGCTGTAGTGCTTTTTCAGTAAGTATATAGGAATGCATGTTTGGAAGATTAATTTTTACTTTTTTGCTTCCCTGTTTTTGGAAAAAAAAAAAAAAGGAGCTTAAGAGGTAACAGGGATTTTTACTATGGTAGAAATGTTTTACAGAATAGTATTACATTAATCCTTATGATCTTGGTCAACTTACTGTGGCTTCACTTGTGGCATCTTATATTGCAAATTTCATGACAGATTGCGAATGTTTGTCTTTTGGCTCCTTCATGGACTTTGTGGTCAAGTGAAATAATTTTATAATTCTGCAATTCAGAAAGCAGCACTGAAGCGCATCAAGAGGATACATGATCAATACATACCATTAATCTACTGATTGATCATTTGGTTTAGATTTATACTTATTTTCAGAACTTTCAATACAGTTTTGCTGTCCTAATGCTGTATAATAATCACTAGTTGTTTCCAAAGTATGAGAGACTTAAGTATGTTTTTGCTAATACCATTGCGGGACAAGTTTTGATGATAAAAATTGAATCTAGAGCTGAGATGTCTGTCATACTCAGAATTTAAAGTTATACTATTCTTCAGAATACTTTTATTCCTGTAATCACTGTTACGTACAGTATGTGTGTATATAACAACTTGGTCATATGAAGAGCAAAACCAGTTTTTCTCTCCTCAACTATCAAATACTTCATTTTGCATTTTTGTAAGACAAGTAAAAACTCTGTAACTATCACAGAAAGGAAAAATATCATTGTAAGTTACAAATAAGCTAATTATAAACTGTCAAATTCAAATGTAATCCAAAGGCAATCATCCTTTAGTACAGGAACAAACCGCTTCACAGTTCCTCTCCAGAGATGAGCAAAGTATGTGCTTAAATTTTTTTTTTTTTTTTTAAATATAAGGGGAAAGAAGATAATTTTTCAGTTATCCAAATATTGCTATTTAAATTTAGAAGAGAAATAGTTTCTAGGACTTTATAAACTAACAACTAGCAATAGATGTAGATGATTGAACATTGAAAGCTAGTACTTGAATAGCAAAACTTCATCAAAATATTTTGATGCAGAGTTTGAGATAAGAGTGACAACATAATCTGGGAGAAACAAATATGAAGTTGAGTTACAAGACAGGAAAGATGAAATAACTCTGAGTGGGGTGCTTATTTTATCCAGTTCATGCAGCAGGAGAATATATAATATTTGTTGTTTTTTTTTTTTAAATCTGTCATACTGAATATGCAATTAATTTCAATATTCCTTTCCAAACTCAATTTTAAGGCCAAAATATATTAAACATAGCATGAATAAAACTGAACTATGTGCTATTAAAATTAAAAAAAAACCCTCAAACTTCTACTGAAGTTTACAAGCAACTTTGTAGAGCCATAACAGATATTTGTATATTAAGGATTTTCTTTTAGAATCCTTGCAGATCTCTTCACCACAAAGAGTGGAATAGATGGAACTTTGTTCTTTTGGTGACTGTCTGTTTGAAGTGCTCTTAGATGAAACAAAACTATATAACTAAAAACTACCCTTTCTTTCTTTTTTATTTTAATAACTATGTGTCATTTTAATGTGTTCTGCAACTATTTAAGTGGTAAAGCTGCTCTTGCAGGACTCCACAATTGTCAGGGAATGTTTTCTTTTGACACTGAATCAAAACCAGCAATAGAATAGGAAAAGCACAGCCTTCTGGATCTCATCAGTGAATGAAAGCATCTGTTTGTTTTCTCCTGTTCTTGATGTTCTTGTATGAGCTTTCTCCCTTGTGGACTACCTGATATTTAAGAATGTATGGACAGATGCTAAATCTGTTTTTTCAGCTGATACAACCTTTTTATAAGGATGTGAGGGTTGTATGTGTCTTTTCTTTTTCAGTTTTCTTGTTTCTTTTAAACCCCTAGAAATATGTTAAAGTACAGCTGAAACTTCTAGGTTTTAACTCCATAATTACAGGTCCTGCCATGATGCAAGTTTGGAGCTTAAAGTTAGAGGGTAGCTATTCTTTATTAAAGAAGTCCAGTGATGACGATAAAAGGCAACAGTGCAGGTGGTGTAGTGAAGTGAGCATTACAGATGTAAGAATAAAGCAATTCATTTAGCATGTTTAACTGACAGAAATGTGCACTTTATATCATAGATTTCCAGAATTTCAATATTTCCTATTTCAATAGCTTTAGAATTGAAATACTGAAGACAACCTACTTGGATGTAGCTTTGGTCTACTTACCTCAGTATTTTCATCTCTAGTGCTCAGAGGTTGAGCACTATTCTTGAAGCTCTTGTATTATTTTAAATGAAAATATAATATTGCTTGGTGATATTCTTGCTCATGTTATTTTTTTTTACAGACTTAGAAACTTGGCACAGAAAATGTTCACAAACTACAAATTATAGTTTAGAAAATAACATAAAATGAAATCATCAGATTGTCATGGTTTTATGATTTTTAGTTATTGGTATTCCACATCATAGTATTATGGAGTGCATTGGGAGTTAGTGTTGATGCTCCAGGTCTGAGTACCTGTCCCAGTAGAGAAGAACTATATTCCCCAAAAGACTGTTTGCTGTGCTGTTATCATTTCTGCTCGTGGGAATAGATATAAGGCCTTGGTAGGTCATCTGACCACCTTTCTTCATCAGGCTCTCCTCTTTGCTGCTCAACCAGACTGTGCATCTCACCTTAGTGCTATGGTGATGCCTATCCACACTTCAAACACTCATTATATTTGATTTACTAGCTTCAATTCTAGTTCTAATGTATTATAGTGTGTTATCTTGCATTCCGATACTACATTTAGTGAATTGGTTTGTTCCTCCTCAGATTGCTGCCACTGTTTTTAATTATTTTTGGGTACCATTTCTCTCTTCTGGAATCCCTCTACTCTGCTAGTCACAGAACTGGGCTGAACCAGCCCATAAACCGTTGACACAGATTTTTCTTTACAAAAATGTTTACTAATACTCTATTTTTACAGTCCTTAAAGTAAGGAACGCAGAATGAAAAAGTCAAAGCTGTCTTATGTTAAAGTAGGTTTAGGCAATAGAACCAGGGGAAATGGTTTCAAGTTCAAAGAGAGTAGGTTTAGGCTAGATATAAGGAAGAAATATTTCACAGTAAGGTTTGTGAGGCACTGGATCAAGTTGCCAAATGATGCGATTGACATCCTGTTCCTAGAGAGTTTCAAGATGAGGCTGGATCAGGCCCCGGGCAACCTGATCTAGCTCTGGTGTCCATATTCACTGCAGGGGAGTTGGGCCAGATGGCCTTCAAAAGTCCTTTCCAACTCTAAGGATTCTACGAAATAAGAACAGGTAAATCAACTTCTGAACAAAGCTAAATAGAAGTTTTATCTATTGCTCCCATTTATTCTAGATGAAGCTTAAGATATCTAAAGTGTATTCATACCTAAATTTAAGAGGATGATCAGAAAGTCAGTTATAATCTATAATCTTTTTAGATTAATTATACTTGATAGAATATCTTGGTTGAAAGTATAAATGAAATTATGACACTGATGATGGGAAGCTAATGCAGTGGCAGGAGAATGTAGTGTATATGTCTGTACTTCAGAAAATATTTAACGGTATTGCTAAGATGAGCAGCTTAGATATTAGCTTTTGTGTAGCATGATTGATATAGCATACTGAGAAGGATCACACCCCATAGTACTTCAAAGTCACACTGAGGACAGGTGGTAAGAGGTAAGGAAAAAATACTGAGAGAAAAAGACTTTAACAACATTGGAAAACAGTCAGACTGGTGATATTTTAAAGCAAGGATCTGAGCATTTCCCACGTGCCTGTATCTCTAAAATAGTGAAGTAGATTCTAACAGTCATACTTCTCTCACTGATCTGTGATGTGTATACAGACGCACAATCCTTTCTGAAGCCAAAGGAAAGAATTATATCTAAATGAATAATCCTAAATAAGGTTCTATGTTTTCAGAATCTAGAAAGCTGTTGTACATTGACAGTCCTAGTGCATCCCATCATATTCACATGTTCAAAATTATTCTACAAGAAAAAGGATCAAACCATAACATTTAATAGCTGTTCTCTTGGTTTCTAAGTTTAGGCTGGTTTGTGAAGAAAACAGTCTACTAGTTGCTATTATTTGGAATACTCTTTCAGATATTTGACTTGTAAGAGTTTACATGTACTACTGTTTTTATAAATTCAGAGCTTCTTTAAATGAAAGGAAGAACTTTGTATTTTGTTTTACTATTCTTCCATTTTCTATTCTTGGCTGTCGTTTAGTGGGAGTTTGTATGATTAAAATTGAAGCATTTTGGCAAAGCTATTTTTTTTATTTCAGTGAATATCCATCAAGAAGATACAGAATTTTTTTCTAGACACATTTCAAGCTGATGTTTGGAACTTTTCAAGCCTACAATTTCCAGGATCCTCTCATTTTCCAGGATCCTTTAAGCAGCCAGGCATTCTATTTTTTTTTTTTTTTTTTTTTAATGTATAAAAATATTTGATCTCTGAAAGCTGTTGTTTCAGCATGCGGTGCTGACATCTATCATAAGCAGTGTTGCAAGAGTCATTGTTAAATGCTTAATAGTTTTTGAAAGAAAGGTAATGGAAGAAGAACAACTTTCCACAAGTGTGCCTGCATTCATCATTTGAGTCCTTACATCATTGCATAACACGGATTCCTTTTGCTGAAAGTCACCACCTGCTTCATGCAGACTCTGTCACCCAGGCTCCTGGATGTCTGTGCCTGAGGCCAGCGCTGGCATGATGCAGCTTGGATATTCTTAATGGGGTACCAGGGGACAGAATCCATGTGCTTGAGAGCACTGCTCTGTTGCCTGTGCTGCCATGCCAGGCTCCCAACTCCCCGAACACTGTCGCCCAGCTTTCATTTGCTGCTTCCCAACTTAAATCCTACTACGATATATGAAGGCTTTAAAAATGCATCATCTTATGGTGCTTTAAAATACTGCTGAACTACAAATACAGAGCTCAGTGCATGGCTAGGGAAAATAAAGGGCATTAACATAATGTGAGTATGAATATCCAGAGCATTGCAGAGATATGCACATCCAGTGCTTTTCTCAAATCTCAATATGAAGCTTAAAAGTGAATTAAAATAAAAAAAGTTAAAAATCCTTAATGAAAAATAAAATGAACTGATCTTAGCAAGCATCATAATTTCTTTTGCTCTTCAGGCATTTTTTCTGAAAGCAAGATCCATGATTTTATAAATGGTAAAGAGTTTGGTTTTTTTCTACTTTGTCTGGAGTGTTGTCTTGGGAGGTAATGATAATTTAAAAAAATCTTAACGGTCACGTGGATGAAGAATTGTATCATTGTCCATTGGAAATCATCAAGAAGGCCAATCAAATCCTTATGGAAGAATGTCTTTCTCTAGCCTTTGAAAAGCAGTAGAGACAGAAGGTAAAAGCAAAATGTAATAGAATAGAAAGTGAAACCAATCAAGTAAAAATCTATGTAGAAAATGGAGAAAAGATTTGACGGTATGGAAAAGGGAAGAGAATGAATCTGGATTTGTCTGTAAAATCCAATGTGAGCACTAAGAATAGATGACTACGGTGAAGATAGATAGAGATACGTATACAGGTGTTCTGTTATTCTGCTTACAGCTGCATGTCACCTGTACTATATGCAGTGCAGTTGTTCTGTGAGCACAGGTCTATGTGTTATATGCACCAATTTTCAAGAGTCTCTATGAAGTAAAATGTGAAATTAGACTGTTTTTTAAAACAGATTTAAGTTTTTTGAGCATATACAATGATAGGCATGACTAAAATAGCTAGTTCCATTTTTAGGAAACTTCTACAAAGTCTATTTAATTTTCTGTTTGACTATATTTACATACAGTTGTCTTTTGTATTAGATAGCAGTTTCTCGTATCTTTTCAGTCTTCCCTTCTAAAAGTCAATTATGTGCCGCTTCTCAGACTCTTTTCCAGTGCTTTCTTTTCAGCCTCCCGGTGACTTACATGACTTTGTCGTAGCACCTATAGATATATAAAAATAATAAATAATAAATAAATAAAAATAAAATCCGGTCTTTATGGTATTACTTCTGAACTCACTTCTATGAAGCAGAAATGTTCATCTGCCTTTAAAATTTTTGATTATTCCCTTTGAGTTTCATGCTGCGCTCTGAAAAAGCAACACTGGGTGTGCATGAGGAGACTTAAATGGACTGAGTTTGCCTATCCTAGAGTAATCCTTAGGTGCTGCTCAGATGAAAATGTCTCTCAGAAATTTTGTAGTCACATTGCGCTACTAAAATTTGATCTCTTCTGCAGGCTGATAAACAGACTTTATGAAGCTTAAGAGTTGTTCTGTTTCCTTCAGGTTTCTTGAAGATTATTAGCAAATATTTTGTAGCCTTACTTTTGGCAAGCCAAATTTATTAGCTAAAAATGATCTGTTTTCATCTTCTTATGATGTACCATTTTATCTGTAAATTGTTCTCCTCTGTTGTTTACTTTTTTTTTTTTTTTTTTTTTTTTTTTTCTAGCAATCATGACCCACTGTAGCATCTAATTTTTTTTTTTTTTTTTGTTAAATCCAATTTTCCCATCTTGGGGTTGGACTCGATGATCTCTGGAGGTCCCTTCCAACCCCTACAATTCTGTGATTCTGTGATCTGCAGCATGAAATTCTGGAAGAGTTTACTTACTATCAGTTGTCTTATTTTCTATGCTCTGCAATTTGAATCTAAGCCTCTGATATTTCTATATCTTACCAAGTGTCTGAAATATGTTGAATATAACTCAAGCTTAGCAAGAATATGTTGTGAAACTTCAGTGATGAAAAATACTGTATAATTTTGTATCTTTGCCCAACAGTGTAAGGCTGTTAGACATTTGGTGGTGTAAATTTTCTTGAGTAAGAGTAGATCTGTTTTTTGCTATCCATTATATTATGCAATGGATATCACCTGTTTGGAAAACATTGGTCTATATTCATTTTAACTAACTTCAATTTCAGTTTTCTGTCATGTTGAAGACATCAAATATTTGAATATTCCAAGCTGACCTTTTTTCCTTTAGTTTCTCTTCCATTCTTTCTAACACTCTCTTCCACTTTCACACTAAACATTCTGTATATTTTTTGGAATTCACAGAATTCTTCTTTGCATCTTCTCAACAAGTAGTTGACATGAATAATTAAAAAGTATTTCCATTATGGTGGTACATATCTCTCTTCCTCTCACCTCTCTTACTCTCTTTTTTTAATCATTCCAGTCAATGTTTTCTTTATCCTTCATTTACTTTTTTTTTTTTTTAGAGAAATTTGATTTAGCTAAAAATAGCCGGGACTATAAAGATGAATTATTCCAGCTTTTCTGCATTCTAATTTAAACTTGTTCTGTTGATGTGAAGCTGAATCAGAAATTTTACTTAATAGATTTACTTTGATCCTCATGGAATAAATAGTACAGAACATGATATAATACTATTTTTAAAAGAATTTAAAGGAATTATAGGTATCCTCAGTAATTAAAAATTAACAACAGTAATAACTGTAGAAAGAAAACACAGATACAGCTGAATAACATACGTGAATGAACTATGATGTAATGTTCAATAAGAGTGCAACAGTTTCACTAGATGAAATGATAAAAAGGGAAGTGATCAAATACAGCATGGGAGCTGTTGATATAATAGGGCACTGCACTGAAAAATGAATCCATGGATCTACAGTGGATTCTGAAAAAGTATCTCCACAAATGTTTCTTATAGTTATCCAGTGAATCCTGAAGACCATTTGCTACCAAGATTGATATAAATTGACTGCTAGCTTAGAACTTGTTTATACCTGCCAGCCAAAAGTGACTCAAACATAAAGGATTGTTCTTTTGGACATTTACTGATGTTTTTGTACAGCTTTTGCTGTGCAGATAAGGCCCTACATTTTACATAATAATTTTAACTACAGCTAAACATTTATTTTTAGGAATACTTCAGCATTCTTCACTCTCATACCTCACACAAGCGCTGCCCCTATTCTACTAAGTAGTTTAAGGAAGATGTAATTACTATAAATATGGTGCATTAGCAAATTATGTGAAATTTCTGAGTACATTTTATT
The DNA here is from genome assembly GCF_026119805.1 of Tympanuchus pallidicinctus. Classification (NCBI taxonomy): domain Eukaryota; kingdom Metazoa; phylum Chordata; class Aves; order Galliformes; family Phasianidae; genus Tympanuchus; species Tympanuchus pallidicinctus. The sequence goes on from NW_026294769.1 coordinate 33,485,635, forward strand.
GATGTTTTCAGAGATGTACTATAACAGAAAAATGTGTAAACGTATTGGGACAATGAGTAATAAATTGAGAAAATAAAATGGCTTATCTCAAGTTAATGCCTCCCATTTCATGTAGGTTGCTGAAAGTAATGCCTCCTATTTATTTACATGGAAACAACAGAAGACAGAGCACAGTAACGTTATTGAATAGAGAAATTTCTCAGCTATGTACTATTATTTTTTAGTGATAGTAGTCATCACTACCATTAGGTATGCATTTTTGTCATCAAGGAACAAGAGCCTGTATGCCACACTCATAAAACTCTGCACCAACATAGGTGATGCATTATCCCTGTCACTGCTGCTGCAATGCACCACTCATCTCCTCACTGTGCTCACATTCGCTGTTCAGACTCAGTACATATTCAGCAAGCATTGATGAATGTCAACAGCTGCAATTTCTCCCATATTAAGGAATTCAATGGAGCACCTTTTAGTCACATATTTTCATGTCAAATGCCTTTTCGTTAGACTGCTTCTCTGCTTCCATCTGTCTCATGGCAGATTTTTTTATTCCACACAAAACTGTGTGGTATGCTGGTGGGAAGGTTTGATCTCTACTACCATACTACCAACATCTATCATATCTATCTCACGTAGTGAGCTGCCATAATAAAATAGGAGGCGTTACTTTTGGAGCATCCCTCATAGTTGTGACAAAACATGCCTTACGCTGAATTGAAGGCTTTTGTCTTATTATGCTGCCTTGCTAGTGAGGAGACTGGCAGTGCACAGGAAGTTGGAAGGGGACACAGTGAGAATAGTTGGTCCAAACTGGATAAGGACCCATCCTATACAGTGTCGTGCTAAACAGCGTAATTGGAGAAGCTGGCTGAAGATGCTGCTGTTACTCTGGGGTCAGGTGGACATCAGTCAGCTGGTCTTAACTGAGCTGTGCATCACTTTTTCTTGATTGCTTTTATTAAACTGTTGTCAACCCAACCCCCAAGTTCTTACACTTTTTCCTTCATCACACTGGGAGTGAGTGAATGTTTGTGTGATGTTGAGCTACATTCCAGATTAAATCACAACGTTTTAAGAAGACATATGATGTTTCCAGTTTTGTTTTCGATTTCTGATTTCTACAATTTTCTTTGTGAAGTCTTGATCCCTCTCTAGAAGAAAATTTCTTATTTACAGGTTTTAGAAGCAGCATAGACTTAGTAAAGGCCAATATCAGCTCGTATGTAAAAACACTTCTGTGTGCACATCACACATGCAGTGAACCTCTCTCTAGATAAAGTTCATATATTCCTATTTTGGAGCTGCATTAGAAGAAGGAAAAAGACTGTGGATGTTATAGATTGTAGTAAAATCACAAGGAGCTATAGGTGTGACTTACAAATGGCAGTAAATAACTTGGTTGACATTTTACCAAATTTCATATGAGTCTGAGATTGAAAGAGGGGAAGAAACGCTAGCAAGAGGTATCATACATTAAATCAGTTTTATTTACCTTAATCTGGTATATATTATTCCAATTCTTACGAAATGAATGCCAGTTAACAACATGAATTGGCTACCTGCACACTCTAGTAGCTGGGCTATCAAGAGTTTCTGTATTTTTTTTCCATATATTTTTAACATAAGCAAATGAAATCTACTCTGATTTCTGTAGATTACCAGGAAACTGAAGTTATTTTTTGTAGATGGCATTCGGTTATACTAGTAGAGGGATTAGATTCTGTATGCTTATTATTTACAAGGTTTTAATAGTGATTTACTCAACAGAGATGTGATGAATGGATCTGCTTGTTGAGAATTTTCACAATCATGAATTCCACGGCAATTTGTTTATGGATTAATTTTAATAGAAGTTCTTCATGTTCTTTGGTGTGTAAGACTTGACTTCTGTAAGTCACCTTCTAGAAATCTTTGGATATTTTTAGGGCTTCAATTGAGTGCTGACAGTTCATATAAAGGTTCCAAATTTCTGAGACTCATGCTCAGAATATTTAGTATGTATTTAATACTTTATATTTTTGAAGTATAATGAATTTTTTTTGTTGTTGTCCTCATCTTTTGGCCAAGAGAAAAATTGTCTACCTGCAGCATTCTGAGCTTAGAAGCTAAGGAATTGAAAGTGAAACTTTTTGTTTTACTTTCATGCCTTTTATGTGTGCAGAAAGAGGAACTGAATGGTGTATATTTGGATGTGCAAAAATCTTCTAGTATTTTGAGGTATGACACAGTATAGCGTAGAAGTGTTTCCTTTCTGTGGCTGTTCCCACTTGACCACAAACTTTGTAATCTTCGTCTTGATCTCATTTTTAAGAGATTCCTCAGACTAACTCGGGTAGTGAGGAGTTTTCTCTGATTCATGTTAAACACATGAGAATAAGAATCTGAAAGACTCATAAACTTTTCATTCAATTAATGAAATTATTTGAAATCATTAGTTCAGGAAATATCTTTCCTCAAACTTGAATCACAGTTCAATGTCTATATCAGCTGTTTCAGTTATCTGTTAAACAGATGCTATTAACAGGAGTTCAGAATTTGCGAAGGCATATTAAAACTGGCTTCTGTGATAGTGAGATATGCATTTCTGGAAGGTGTGCTGTGGTGTTTTTTAATGAACTACCAGTGTGTATGCCACACTTACAGAGAGGAGAGGACAGCAGAAGGAAGTGACTCTTGCTTTATCTAGTAAATTGGATGCTACATCAAACATTGTAACAAGGAATCTATTGTATTTCACATATGCAACCCTGATTATCACAGTTTTTCAGAATCAGTATTGGATGTTCCAGTGTCTCAGAGACAAAATGATAATGCTAAACCTTGCATATGAATTTAAAGATTTTAAATAATAGAAATTTAAACCATAAATCTAAATTAATATGTCACATTGGCTGAACTGGGAGAATATATTCTAAACCTGCATTGTTTGTGTGTAAACTTTTTTTACCATTGTGAATTCTCAGTGCATCTAAGATAGTGAAGACAAGTGAAGAAATACTTCTGTCTCAGGAATGTCAAAGGCTATTCCTCATTAGCCATCTGTACCTGGAATTAGCTTTCAGAATGAAGGGTTAATTTCTTTGGAGCTGTAACTACATCTACCATGTGTTTTTCTGTCTGTGATCATCTCTACTTTATTCTCTGAAAGTCTTTATCTAAAGCTGCTTTTCAGCAGGATCCTTAATTTGAATGACTATTAAGGATTTGAACATTACATGGTGAATCTTTGCCTCTTAGATGTGAAGGTTTTTTTAAAAAGTGCTCCTAGTTTCAACAGGCAGTCTACTGCAGAATGACGTATATAAAAAGAATGTTTCAGTTCTCCAACTATATTACACTAGGTTCAATACATTTTTGACACTAGAGGTGCCTTTAAAAATCTACAGTTTTGATCTTTTGGAGAAGTGGGTGAGGTGGATAAGGAATAAATTCAAAAAGAACATCTCCAAGAGAGATACCGAAAGAATTATCCTTTCTCTTTAGCAGAATGACCATGCATCTCAAATATACACAAACACACCATGCTTCAGAGAAATATGTCAGTTCTTGCTGCTACTCATTGATTTTTATCTTTAATTGTGGTTCCTTCTGAAATAACTCCTGAAATATAGTACATCCTCTAAAGAACTAGTTCAACAATTTATTATGAATAGCATTCATTTTAGCTGGCACATATTTGATTGACTGGCTATTCTGAATCTCATTTGCTTTTGTATTTGCCATTTATAAACATTCGTTGAATAGATTTGCCAAATAACTTTCTATCCACAGGCTACGTAAACTTCATTTTGATTGTTTTTTTTCCTACTGCTGGAAAGCTTAAGACTGCTCTGCAGTGGTCTAGTTCTGCTTTAAGCTGAGATAATGAATGCATTTCAATTTGCAAATTCCAGAGTATAATCCTCCATAACTGGGTTCCTGTCTCTCAGCTGACAGCTTCTCCTCAATTTGCAGACTTTTAGATGTTTGAATGAAATTCTAAGTTGTTGTGGCACCAAGCATGATGGAATTCAAGAAGCATACGGACAGTGCTTTCAGAAACATGATACAAGTTTGGGTGGTTATATATTGGGTAGAGTCAGGAGATGAATTTGATGATTCTGTTGAGTCCCTTTCAACTCAAGATATTCTGTGATTCTATGATGAATAACAATATTAGATAATTGCAGGAAATACATGTGCACATAGAATTTTTTTACTAGTATTATATGCTATGAATCTCAGAATTGCAGTGGCTCAGTTAAGGACCAGGGCAGGATCATCACCCTCACCCTGCTTGTCACACTTCTTTTGATGCAGCCCAGGATATGGTTGGCTGTCTGGTCTGTGAGGGCACACTGCTAGCTCATGTCCAGCTTCCCATCCACCTCTCAGGTCTTTTCTGGCAGGGCTGTGTTCATTCCATTCACCCCCCTCTACATACATACAGGCGTAAATTGCATACATATTTCCAAACCTCTCTGCGGTAGTAAAGTAGTATAAAATTGCCTAATATAAGTGAGAATAGAGCTCACTATTTTGTTTACTTATATGTTTGGCTTTGGGTTTTTGTGATCTTTTTCCTTACTTATCAAAATTTTCTTGCTAATGTAAATTTTCTTATCATGTATATAAGTTTGGTTTAAAAGTTGAAAAATATCACTAGGCAGTATAACATTTAGCTTTAGCTCTAAAAGGATCGAAAGTCAATACATCAAAACTATAAGGATAATTTCTGCTATACATTGGGCCAAAACCTCATATTTTCCTTTCATCTTAGTGGAACTACAAAACAGACTCAACTAGTTCGAACAGCCAGGCTTTGATTCCTTTTAAATGCAGGTTCCCTCAGGTTACAGAGCTGGCAAATCTTGTTCTGCATCACATCTTCTCTGCAGTGCAGAGAACTCAGAGAGTTCTTGTTCTGGCTGCCAGATTAGTCCCTTTGGGTTATATGCTGCTAACAAAGTAGAAATTTAAGTTATGAAAAGGCATGCTTTGGCTCCACTAGTTGAGAAGTTGTAAGAATGGTTGACAGCTGACATATTCCACCTCCCTCATGTTGATCTCTCTTGCAAGTTGGTCCCCATTAAACCTGAGCTGCTTCCCCTAAAGAATCATTGCTTTTGCAGAGCTGTTAATATATAGCCTAGAAAAAAGTATCCCCAAATGTATGTGATGAAGGGTGAAATTCGACACATATTATGTGGTAAAATTGGAATATTAGATATTTCTTGCCTGAAGTTATAGAATTAGTATAGGCTCATAAATTGCACTTTAAGTCAGGAATATAATTGTTGTATGATTTCTCTTCAATAGTTGGGATTGAAAATTATTTTTAAAAATGAATTGTTGCATTTATCCATATTTATGCAAACAGATTGATTTTTTTTTATGATGGTTGAAAAAAAGCCACCTCGGTAATAGCAGAAAACTTGTGTACTGCCATAACAGGAAGTGCTTTACATAAGCAAGAATAGTGAAATATTTGAAGAATTGCATGTGATCTGGGAAAAAAAACATATCTTCTATATCTCAATTAAAATAAGATATATAGGAAAGAAGCATGTCAGGTCATCAGGGAAGCTTTGTAGGGGAGAAATAGTTCAGCAATTGAGAACAGTATTATACAAAGAATATATTTTGCTGCTTGTCCACAAAGACTTCTATTTTTTTTTATTTTTTTTTTAATTTATACTTTAAAGTGAATAAACATTTATCATGGAAAGGAACAGTTTGCGTGAATCTATCTTTGGCTACTCCTGTAAAGGCACATAAAGTACACAAAGGATTCATGTAATGCTTCTGTCTAATACTCAACACTAATCAACCTCTTCCTTCCCTCTTAATCTTCCTGTTAAAAAAATCTTTCTTATCACCCTAAGACATTTCTGTTTTTACTTGCAGTAAATCCCTCTGTAATTACTCTTAGCTTTGCTTGATACCCCTTAAAAGTTACCTGTCTCTATGGACTGTGCTTCAAGAACGGAATGCACACAAATGCTATAAATTAGGGGATTATTCCAAAGAAGGAGAAAAAAAAAGTTTCACATTCTTCTTTGTATCCATAGCCAAGATGTGGATTAATTTATGCGTAATATCTGTAGATCTGATCACTTTCTGGAGTGGATCAATTTCTGATTGTTTAAAATGAATGGATGGTGTATTGAAGCCCTTTCAGAGAATCTAAATTTCAAATTAAGTTTGAAGACCATTGTTTTGACTTTGGTTATAATGACTCACAAGGATTTATGTATTTATATACTCACACAAATCTCCCAAGATATGGTAGTTTACTGCAACTAATGACCACTCTCAGACCACAAGTTGTGTTCAAGGGCTCTTTATTAGAATGTATCTGAATTTGTTGAAGGAAATTAATTTCTCTGTCTTCTTCAAACATCTCCTCTTTATTATATCTACAAATAAAAATATTTTAAAAGCCAATTAACAAGAGCTGGTTATTTTTCACTTTGCTGTTTCGTCTTGTGGTCTCCACTAAAAGGACATATAGATAGTGCAGTTGCATTTGTTCTTCAGCTGGTGATCTAGAAACAGATGAGAAATATTAATTATAATAGATCATCTCAAAACATACACTCACACATTCACTCAACTGAATCCTTGCTTATCTACTTAATTATGAAGAGAAAAATTATTTTCCAGATTACATGAACAATAGTGGATTAATACAGCTACGCATGTATTGGAAGCCTGAATATTCAAAGCACTACAGTGACACTTTAATAGAAAATTTGAATTCCACTCCTTGTTATTAGAGACAAACTGTCCTTCTCTCTTTGCTTACTAACTGATATAGAGATATCTTGAATACAAAGTGTGGTTTCATTCTTAATTCAAATTATTGGTGATATGGTAGAGTATATGCATGGTCCAGCATTTGTCCCATTTCAGAAGAGTAAGAGAGAAAAGAGATGAATTCAGTTAATGCATGAAGTACACAAAATAATAGTTTCTGGAAATCTGAGCTTATCATGTTTGTGATATCAGGAGGCTGGTTGATTGTTGCAAAAAAAACCCCAAAAAACATAGGTGCTGAATTTGTTAGTGGTAGGATATTGACCTTCATTTTGCACAGAGATTATGCAATGAACTTCATTTGGTGGAGAAATACACCTCTTTCCCTTCTGAGCACAAAGACAGTTCTTGAATTAGATGAACAGATTTCTAGAGACAGAGTTTTTCTGAACATACCTTTTTGAAGAACAGATCTTTAATGCATAACTCTCTTGAATGCCTAGAGGTGTTCTGTGAATTCATGATTTGAGCTAGCAGTTCTGTGCTAGAGGTCATGACATGTGGAGTCAAGCTGGTTACAAATTGGGTTTCTTGCCTAGCACATACTTATTTATTCATAAGAGCATTTAAATCAGTATATTCGTGGAAATAGAAACCATGTTACAAAAGTGGTTCCATAGCAAAAAATAACTCTGAGAACTATTAGTAGAAACTTCTGCCAACAGTTTCAAATATTTGACTATACAATTAGACAGAGAGAAATCTAAAAAACTCATAAGTGAACTAACTAAGCTCTGAAGTACAAAATAAATGATACAACTGAGTCATAAATGAAAGATTTGTGGAACTAATGATGTTTATGCATGTCTTTCTCATTTACTTTTCACTGGCTTAAGCTGTTTAACATTTTTTCCTCCTTGTTTATGCTGTCAAATTAAACTGCAAATCTTTTCAGCAGGGATTTTTTTTTTTCTTTCACAAGTCATTGGCATGTGCACAAAATAGTCAGTATTACAGATATCAGCATTATTACTGTTAATAGCACTGTCCATATCTATTTAGCAATGTTAACTCCAATAAGTGCAAAACAAGATGTTGATAGAATCTGTGGGCATGCATTAGAAGTGTTGACTTATTTATGGCAACTAACATTTGAGCTACACTCAGCTCCTTGGAATTGTGGTGTTTTTATTTTTTTCCATAAGAATTTTGCCTTGCTTTGGCAGATTTTGAGCAAGGATCAAACTCGATACAGGTAACTGAGAGTACAGGTGAGATCAATGCACTGAGCTTCAAGTCTCCTACATTGGATTCTGTTCTGTTTTTTGAGGCTTATACTACAGAATTGCACAGCGAACCTCTGATATTCCACATAAAAAAAAAGCTAAGCTTTCTAAGACTTTGTTGTATTTAAGTTCTACACTTTATTTAAGAAGATGGCTTTATATACATATATATATATCTCCTCGGATATTAATATATAAATATAAATACTGTTCTGTGATAATCAAGAGCTTATTTATAACTTTGCGGTACTTTGAAGTAGAACTTTTGCAAGTATAACTTAACCATTTTCTTGTTTGCCTCTGACAGATTGCTAGGAAAAGTCACAGAATGAAACATAAAAATAGCTAAAGTTTGAGACAGCAAATAATATCAGGATATTATTGTCTCTTCTGTAATTGCCTTTTAATTATTTACAGATAATTTCTGGTGGAGCTGGATTCATCAGGCTGTACTCATGTCTGCATTCAGAGTAGTTTCTTTCTGTCAATGTGTAATTAGTCTAGAGAAACAGGTACTTTTAAGTAAAATACATATATGAATATGAATATATGGAAAGTATTTATTTTTTTCTCATAGAAAGGACTACACAGAAGATGTATCTCCATCAAGATGTTGTTTCATATATCTCACTTCAGATGCCTTAAAAATTGTTGCTCTGTATTAGCAAGTAGATAATCCAGGAAATTAGATGAGATCCTCACCTCAGCATTTGAAAAGGGACAGAACATCATAAAACATCATATAGTATGTCAGATAAGCTTGAGCATAAAAACATATCAAAATGTAATACCCCAGTTTTTTATCTCATCAATAATAAGTCTTTGTCATAACCTTGTTGCAGATCTTAGCCTTCTCATACCTGAAGCATAAACTGTCCCACCAATATGTACACGTTCTCTCACCTAAACTAATGGCAGTGATGCAAGTTTGTAGGTTCATTTCCAAATAATTTTATTGATATGTTTCAAGAGATTAGATATATGAGTAAATTGAGTGTAATGCTATTTTGCTGGTATGGAAGGAAAGCTGACAGATTCCCCACCCCTACCTTGTTTTTAAGGAAGCGTGAAGCTAGCTCAGACAAAGTTCTGAATTTTAGGCTCCTTCTTGAAGCAAGACAATGTAACCAACACAATGTAGCCATTGCAGAATATTTAAGATACAGTAATCGAAGAACACTACCTGCTGAGGAATTATCACAAAATACAAGGAAAGATACATTTGGAAATAAGCTACAGTATATAGAACTTCAAATGTTTTCATAGCACCTACTGAAGGGTGAAATCTAGTTTGAGTAATGCGAAACAATCCTCTCTACTGTCTAAATTATGCCAAGTTACTGTTTGCAAGGCAAAGCAAATGTCCTTTCCCTCTGAAGTATAAATTCTGTGCAAAGTGATTGAGAAGTGCAATATAGGTTCTCACCAGCAATCATGAAATTTTTAAATTGTCTAAAAGCCATGCAAATATTGGAAAAAAATAAGATTACATCAGTAATTTCAAGATTTTTTTACTTGTAAGTGATACAAGAAGTAATTGAAGTGGATTCCTCTGCTAGGAAAGTGAACTTAACTTTAATATGCCTGTGTAAGATAATTTACTGCTTTTCTGCAGATTTTTTTTTTTCTTGTTCACAGATGTGGGAGAAAATTTTCAGTTATTAATCAAGGATCAAATTTTGCCAACTGGATAATCTTGTAAACTGAAGCATAACTCACTTCTGTCTAAAAAAAACAGTCCAAATAGGATTGTATGTTGAACGGAAACATACTGAGAGATAGACAAGTGACTGTAAAGAAGTAAACAAAAATTTTCGCCTTATAATTGCATTTAATGTCTTTCATTTTCTCTTCTTCTACACTAAAGGATACATAATTTAAATTTGAGTAATGATTTTAAAAAGCCATTTGACTGAAAATTCCAAAAAACAATTGGTCAGCTTAAGACAATTCAGTGAGAGAAAAGCAGACATATAAAAAGTTGACATTTTTTTCTTCTTACAATTCTGTACCAGTCAGAGTGGTTTTAGAAAAGAATTATATATATATATTTATAGATATAAAAACTTTTTCATCTGTTCCTACAATCACTACCTCAGGGGATATTCTATATTCTCCATTTTATTCAAAATGCAGTTGATATACTAACATCAGCGATAAGCATCCTTTTTCTTGGTTGATTATTAGCAGGTCTGCAAATGCAGAACTATTTTAAGCATTTAATTGCTTTTTCATTTTTAATTGTGACAAGAACCTGGAATTATGTGTGACTAAAGTATTTGCATTAGATGTTTTATTTCTGTTGAATATTTATTCCTTTGATACATTCACTTTGTGACTCAGAGAGCTTCATGAAGAACATTCTACCAAAACAGTGCATGGACCTTTGGTTCTTCAAGGATTCACTTGTACAGGGACTCCTTTTCCATTACAGTTACTACTACAAAATGTTTTCAGTTGTGATGCTCAAATGGTGAGTTAGCATGAAAAACAGAGCTGTGAGTATGAGCTGTACACTTAAAGAGAACAAAGGTTCTGACAAAGTAATGAAGATAAAACCTAGACTTACAGGAAATTTAACAGAAAGAAATCAAATACATGAAACTTACCCTTGCCCATTATTAGGTCACGCACAAAAAATACAGATCATTAATCACTGATACAACCTGTTCATTGCTAAAATTATGTGCTCAGTAAAATAGAAATGTATTTAGCTATTTGTAATTTCATGCTTTTTTCAGTTTCATGCTTTTTGCAGTTTCACCTTCTTTGATTGTTATGATGTAGGAATTAAAATACGTCAGTCAAGTCATGCAGCTCTTACCAAGGTTTCAGTTTCTAACACATGCAAAACATATATTCCTAGTGACAAAAGTGCTTATTAGTTACTGGATCTTCTACCACAGAACAAAGGGTAATAAATAATGAGTGCTAAGTGTTAGATTCATCACTTTCTTATTTAGGGCTACTGAAAAAAGCAAAGAGGTACATACAGCGATCTTCAGGATAAACTATAAAAAAGAAATGCAAAAATGTCATCTATATTATGCATGAAATGTGTGTGAATTAATGGCTTGGAATTAGAGAGTTTTTCTTTCAATTAACATACAGTAAAAAATTATTCAATTTCTTTTTTCTTTCTGATATGTTAGAAATTTGTCTTGCATTGGCAATTTGCTATTTAAGGGAAAATTACTGCTGTTTTAAAGCTATATATAGTATAAATCAGAATGAGAAGGTAAAAAGTTAAGGTTGCCTTTCAGATTTGTATTTAGCATTCACAAAATGCTTCACTATTTTGTAATATTAACTTAAACGTTTATCAAACAAGACACAGTCTTAACTCTTGGCTATTTAAACTGACTGAAGACCATATGTCTTAATTCCAAATTTGAAATGACATTTTTCTTTAAGAAGCAGTTTGTGTAAAGATAAGAAGTCATGAAGTATGCTGCCAAGTTCTCTCTGGTTCACTTGTTATGATTTTTGTTTCTAACACAATGTCATCGGTTCAACTTTCAAAGTGGCACTCTGTAGTGTACTACTGATAGAAGAGACATCTGTACTTTAGGTGACATTTTATAATAAGCTCTCTGGCAGCTATCCAAGTGTATTCTAAAATTCATAAGAGGCATTTTCAGATAAGAGTTGGAGATAATAACAGTCTCATGGGCAGCATCTCTTGTCTCTATAAAACTCATTCTCATAAGCAAGATTGTCTGTGAGCTATTGCTGAGCATATATGTAATGGCTGAATCACTTTCTGCACTGTCATTCTGTAACAAATAATTCATTATCCTTCAAATATGTTCAATATCGAGGTTTTGAGAAGCATTTTAAAATTGATTTCTATTCAGAGGTCACTAACGTATGCCCCACCAGCTTAGCAACTGATTTCCTTTTCACATGCACTGAGAAAGCATGAGCATACTCTCTGAATAACAGAATTTTCAGTTGCAAGTTTAGTTGTCAGTAGTAAGCCTGGGCGTAGGCTTGTAGGTTACCTACATGTTTTCTTTGGAACATATAAAGTACCAGAATGCTTTCCCTACACCTCTGATTAGGTGTAGGTCCTGGAAAATAAGGAGGATAGTTTCAGTCAGGGTAACAGGAATGAATAAGATCAGACGTGAACAGCTTTATGCTAATATTTTTGTAAAATGCTGTTTTACATGATATTTTGAACAGTAGTAAGTGTTAAAGAACTCCAGGACATCATTAGGGATTGAATTAGAAAGGCATACTTGACAAATTTGAACAGTTATGGTAAATGTACACAGGATAATTGATGCTATGGAAACTGTAGGAAGTATTATCTCTAGCCATCCATGATTGTTCTCTCACATTATTACACAGATAAACAATTCATTAGGGTTTCTACTAATCTGTGCTAAAAGAAGAGACCAGAAAAAAAAAAAATAAAAATGCCTGCATTCAGATATCCTTCACTTCTCTCAAATCCCCCTCTGATTCCCCTAGAAAAAATTAAATCCCCCTCAGATATCTTTCACTCAAAGATCTCTTTGTTCCTCCTATGATAAGAGAATAAATTATTTTGAATGATAGTAAGTATTGACCTATAAAATGTTTCTGAGGTGTATTTTACCTGAGGATGGAATGACTTTACCCCACTTTCCCTCCAGTACGTTGTGTCCTTTTATTTTCAGCAGTTGAGATAATAGTCTGTGCTAACTACTGTACATTCAGGAAATAGAATTCAAGTCAGGAAATATGGTTAAACTGAGTTACCCCATTGTGTATAATTCAGCTGAGCCTGTGTTAGAAGTTATGGTGCTAGAGAGCTAATAGATAAACCCATGTATTCCCTAATACACACACAAGAAGTTGTCTTTAGGCTGAGGAAAAAGTGGTCATTTATCTACATCAGATTAAAGTTACAGCTGTGTTTAGAGTCTATGAGGCTGCAGGACTGTAAATGGATTTGCTGTTGAATTAACTGAATTCTTCAAGACTTTTTTTTTCTGGAAAAAAATTAATAGAGAAAATCACAGATCAAAATTCTCCATTTTGGATTTAGTTTGGGATCACATTTTATAAATACTTCTGTTTAGGCATCACTTAAAAGTGAAGCTATCAAACTTTTAAGTCTTGTGGCATGTGGGCTTCCATTCAGAGCTCAGAAAATTAACACATGCTGGAAATATTTGGATATTTGTTCATTCCTATATTTTAAATTTGCTATGCGAAAATTAGGTTTTCATTCATATGGTACCATATTTGATAATGTGGTATTTGACATTTGAAGATGTGAGGGTGCTCAGTAATTCATCTCATGATTTATGTTCACTAACACAAAGAACAACATATTGTCTATTATTTTATTACCTGATTTCATCTTGACATAGTTTGCAGGTCTAATGACCTTGGAGTAGCAGTGAGGATTAACTGTATGGTGTTATAAGATGGTATTGAAGAGGATTTTGAATAAGAAAGCAGGGATAGCAGTCATGACAATGATTAGTAATTGGGTATAACACTTAGGCAGCTGCTCAATTCATGGTTTCCTATGATATAAAAAGGAGGTCAGCCTGTAAGACATTTTCTGACTTATTAAGAAACAGTTATGAGTAAGAGGAAGAAAGTACCTAGCAAAAGTAGAAAAAGGTGTCAATGGGAAAAAAAAAAGAACAAAAAATTAATTAGGAGAAAGATGATAGCCATGTAGTTTTTCAAAGGTGAAGGCAGTAAATTAGAATTTTTCACTGAAAGAGGTGAAGAGTCACTGAAACTGATGGGTTTTCATGGCGATATTTTGTAGAAACTAAAATAAAAAGATCTGCTCTCCAAAGGCTCATTACAAAGAATGGATAGTCACACAGCAAGAAGTACCATGACCTCTATTATTTATCTGTACCCTGTTGAAACAGTTCTTCTATGTCTCACTGATATATTTTTCTTTATTTCTCTACTAAGAGGACATGTGAATGAAATTAGGAAGCCATTATTGTCTTTGCATGTGTTTCGTCAATATGGTTGGCTGACTGAGGTGATAAATCCTTTCATTCAAAAATAAACATGCTAGGTTTTCTTTGTCTGTAACGTGTTTATAACCATATACAGCTCAATGCTACTTTAACAGTCTAATGAAGCTCAATTGATATGGCTGTAGCATGTCTTTACACTTTATCACTAATTTTTAGGATACACATTAGCAGAATGCTGTTTGCAAACCCTGTTCCTGTATAGTGAATATTTTGTCTTCACTTTCTTAAGCTTATGTACATACATATGTTATCTAATTCTTATTTTACAGACTAGTAGAAAACTAAAGTAGATTCAGAGCAGAAAAGAACAATTTTCTGCATAGCTAATATTTTTTTTTCTTTAGGATGTAGTATTCAGAACTGAATGAATGATTGAATTAATGAACGAATAAGCAAATATTCAAAGCTTAGCATGATGCTTACAAGCCCGCATTGCAGGGACCATATACATAATTCCACTGAAGGAAGAGACCTGCACAGATTTATCAAGTGCAACATCGTTAAACACAACTTAAAAGTGAAGCCTGACACTCAAAATCATATTTTTATTATCCCATGCTTCGGATTGAAAAAAAAAAAAAGAAAAAAAAAAAAAGTGACCTTGATACATACTGTTATTCCAAAGATTTTTCTGAAACTAAATGAGTTGCTTTAGATTCCCTAATGGCTAGGAGAGGTGTTGCCTAAGCAACTTTCTTGATTCTGTCAGCAAAGATTTGCTGCCATGTCAGAAATGGAGGCAAAATTGCCCTAGGGATGCTTCATGAAATAACCCCTTGGGATGAAGGATAGAATAAGTCTTCAAAGAATTAACATCTATATCTTGAGGTTTATATGGAATGGGAACACCAAATTTAGAATACAAGAATGAGGATTCCAAAGAGAATGACAAAGAGAAATGGCTTAGCAGTTCCTTTGCAGTCTGCAGTTCTTGTTTTGTTGTATCATATGCAGTAATATCAGATTACTCAATTACGCTACAGAAACACAACTTAGGTGACAAAACTACTAATCATAGATAGTTATATATAGGTATAATTATATATAGGTATAGTTATAGTTATATATATTTATAGATAGTTATCATGCCTAAAATATAGTATATTGGTGACCAGTAACAATGAAAATAAACTGTGATTCTAACTTGAATGCTGTGCATAAGATATTGATAGAAATAACCTATAATACATTCCAGAATAAAGTAATGCATTTTACTATCAGAAACAATCAGAATAATTTTGGGAACTTGGATGCATGGTATAATTAAGACATTGACATTTCTTCCTATTCTCCTTAAGTTTTTAATGCATTAAAAGCTTACATTCTAACAAAGCTAAGGACAGATTGTGGTGGTCACTGAGACCAGGTATGGCAAATAGGCTTTGAAGATTTATTTTTGAAAGAAACAGCAGCCTATCAGCAGAATATTTTTAATGACAGACTGTGTATGCCTGATTTCCATTTCCAACATAAATCCATACAGGAACAAGGGCAGCATGCATTTCTGAGCTTTGGATACTTTCTGCCACTTGGGCTAGACAACAAGGGTTCATCATCATGATGCTTCAGGGAAGTGATGTGCCACAGGAGCCACAGTGTGCTACTCCATCTGATCTCCACTCTGCTAAGCTTCAGGTATAAGAGTGCTCTTTACTTCCATTTTTCCATTTCTTAAGCTTTTCTCTGGGATTTAGAAAATGAAAAGGTTGTTGCTTAATTTGTTTTGTCAGTGTGACTTTTGGATTTAGATGTCCAAAGCTGATTAGGGGATTAAGCTGCAAAACTGTCATTAATGTTAAACACTTTTTTGATAGTTCAAGAATTAAAGCATGAGTCTTTGGGCTTTACAATTTAATGATTGTATAAATTTTATATATAATTACAAGATTCTCTAACAAGGAACATTCAGGGCCAACTGTTTTTCTGTTAGTGTTAAAAGAAGATTTTACTGGACAACTTGTGGAACAAGTCAAGGTATGCAAAGAAAGTAGAATGTGTCTCCAAAAAAAAAACCAAAAAATTATTCCAAGTTTCTGATCTTAATAATACATATGCATGAGTATAGAATAAAACTCGACTGCATACAAATAAACAACTGAGTACGTCAGATGAGAATAACTTAGGATAGCTTTGAAAAAAATAAAGAACAGATAGAAAATTGTTTTTAATAAAATATTTTTAAAGTCTTTGTACGTTAGTACGAGTTGTAGTCCAAATGAAACCAGAAATATCTGCACCATTCATAATAAATCAGTATTTAATTTTTTCATTCTTACTCTGTTACACTGACCATTATTACAAATGTCAGACTAGAATCTATATTTCCACCATCCATACGAAAAATGCATCAAATAAACACTGAAAGATCTGGAGCCAGAGAACGCTTTTGTTCCTAAAGAACAAAAGAATAATTAACAACACCTATGCCTGGAATGTCTGACTTTTCATCTGACATGCTGTTCCTATTATTTCAATAGCATTTTGTATTATTTATCCCCTAGGCTGTCATTGGATTTGAATGCAAAGATAGATCATTCAGTTTTGTTTTTCTGGTCATCGCTGGTGTGAGTTATTTGACTTGTGCTCTTCATATGGTTTGCATATATGCTAATTTCCTTTAGGTCACGTTAGCAAATTAGAGCACTTAATTATAGAACTCTATATATAAGAACTCTACCTGAATTTCATTTCTCCTTTTCACTTTCAAATTCAGTGATGTTGAAATAGTACATGAGACAACACTTCAACATAATTGCCATTTAGGAATGTCAACTTATCATTGGCAGTTTATGGAGTGTCATGTTATGTAGTAATTCATAGCAAATATTACGGTGATCTTTTTATGTAGTGACCAGAATACATTACAAATATCAGGAAAGAAAATAATGTAAGTGCTTTGATATTATGGTTGAACCTTGACCGTACATATGTTTTTAGGGAAAGTCAGTCTTTCATAGTATGGCATCCATTTCAATCTGTAGGAATATTGTACGGGTGTAAAAAATGAAACAGCTTAAATATCACGATAGGATTCTCAGATGGGAAGTAATCTCTGCTGTGTCTTTTTTACATACAAAGTAGAAAGTGTTGATATTGTTGGTATTTGTAATACACAACATAAATTAATATGGAGGTTATCTTCAATGACAACTTGTATTCATTAGTTGTGCTTTTGGATCAGTGTTCTACCAGCATATTTAAACTCATTTTATTGTTTAATTCTGATGTTATTTTTTTATTTCTGTGTCGTTGATCTACAGTTAGCTTCCTCAAATTATTACAATAGAAATTAACCCACATTTGCATAAAATAAAGTTTCTGAAATAAAAATATTGCCATTAGAGGCCATAAAACACATGCAATTATAAATGCAGCTATTTAAATTGCTAGTACAAGGGGGAAGCTTATATTAGTCTCTGGAAATCTCATATGAATTCTGTGAAGTATGTCTTCTCTAACTTTGATTTTCATTTTCCCAAATAGATATTAAACCTGGGTTTAAAATTAAGAAACATTATGTTTTTCATTAAACTGGAGGGAATTAAGTTAACAAAAAAGCAATTTTATGCATTAATCTGACATTTTGTTTCAGATGCCAGCAAAAAAATTCTTTTTGTACTTTCTGATGTAAAAGATCTTTTTGTAGCCAGTACAACTGATAAAATAATGGCTATTACACTGTATTATAATATAAAATAATAGAAGCAGAACCAAACTGAAAACCTAAGTCTGTAAGTGAAAGTTTTTGCCTGTAATTTCATAGCAAGATATTATTTTCTGAAGGTGATATTGTTCATAAAACTCAAAACATTTATGCTTATTTTCTTAGTACTCTCTGAAAAAAAATAAAAATAAAGCAGCATCAAATAGGAGGAAAAAAACAAAAACAAAGAGTCCATTAAAAAAAAACTTATTTATGATAAGTGTATTTACTCTTGTGCTCTTGTGGGATTACAATTGCAGGAACAAAAAATACCACTTATAATTTGCTAATTCTAAATGTCCTGAAGATGTCCTGAAGTACTCAAGCTGGAAATGAACTTCAGAAGACTACAAACTCCTTCCTTGCTTCTCCAGGGAACCACCAACAACCTGGAATTTTGGAAATAGTGACAAAACATTCAGATCAGTGTGTGATAGCTCTCTAATCTGCTAAACCCTACACACCACTGAGTACTTTCAGACCTTGTACTTGAAGTTTCAAGCTAGTCCACTCTGATGTTGCATTTCTGTCAGTGTTTTCCATCACCCTTAGTGGCCTCACATAAGCATGCCATGCTTAACACAGGGTTTGTTTTGTGGAGATTTTTCATGCAGAATCTTTTATTCTATCTGTGCGTTAATTATGCAGGAAAATTAACCAGGCAGGAGGGCTCTTCTCTGATGTTCAACTGTTAGTTAAACTATATTTGAAACATTTTTCATTTCCAGACTGGCACATGTGGCATAAAATTAGTTTTGTCATCTAATGGCCATGACAGGATAAATACTTACAGAGCTACCACCATCTGCAGATATGTTTTAAATGCAGTTGTAGTGTTTCATCTCCTTTTTTTGTTTCAAATCTGTGCAATAAAATATGTACTTCTATGTATGCCCACTATATTCCCTATTCTGATCTATGTAACAGGCCAGTTTTCTGTACATATGTTAGAAGTAGATCTTGTTTTTTTGCTTTCATTATGAAAAATACCATTCTAGTTTGCAACTTAAAAAAAGTGTTGTCAGGACAGAACAGTCTAGAGGTGTTTTTTAGTTTGGGTTTGGAATTTTTTTTTAAATCTAGAAATAAATTTAATCTCAACAGTAGAAGAATATCAGGCATTTTTATATATGTATATACATATATAACGATGCTCCATTTTGGTTGCATGAAAAATTCTCTGTAAGCTTTAAGTAACATTTTCAGATGTCTAATTGCACAGTTAGAATTGTGTCTCAATTTGAGAACATAAAATGAAAAATTCTATGTTTTTTGCATTTCCTTATTTTAATATTGAGGTATTTAAAAATCTAAATCAGATAAAAATAATTGTCCCAAATAAAATAATTTTGATGTTTTCTTTCAGTCTGAAATTTTTACCATGATTGACAAAAATATAACTTAAGAAGGAATTTTATAGAATTACCCCTTAGCTGTAACACCTAGATATGTAGCTTTTCATAAAAACAAAATCTCTTGCCTCCTTACCTATTACAGTATGAGGCTGCAGTGTTGATTTTGTTATTTAGAATAGAGTTAATAACATGACATAATTGATGATGTCAATGAGATATTAGTGATTACTACTGTACAATACTACTGTATTGTAACCTGGTATACAATGCTGTCCTTAAGGATTTTTTATTTTGTATGTTTTCTCCAGAGGTAATATGTTAGAATCATTTTAGAAACAAGAATTTAACCTAAAAGATTCGGGACTGTTTAAAAATTTTTTTCTTTGACAAAATAAAATGGTCACTGCTTCTGCAAAACAGGTTCTAATGAAAAATAAAGATTAAAGAAAACATGAAGCTCAATTTAGATGCTCAGCATATCATTTTATTTTATTTTTTCAAGTTATCATTTTGGAAAAGAAAAGCAGTGGTTTTAAATGTAGTTTTCTGTACTTCATCAGCTTCTATAGTAAGTCATCACTCATATTATAAAGGGCCTGACAGATATTCACAATGTTCTTGTTACAGTATATTAAACTGGAACCTGATTCTCTTGAAGCTATACGGTGCTTTTCAGACTACATGAATTTCATGCACTATGAAAATTGCTCACAGGAAGAATAAAAATCAAGGTTTTGGTACATATACTTGCAAGCTACACTGCTACCAATTCAATTATGCATGATGACCATCTATCCTCCTTAAAAAGACCACTTGTGATAACTTTGACTTGCTATGGGCATCACTGAAACCAACAATATCAGCTCCTAGTTGTGTGCTAACTACTGCTCACCTTTGTCAAATTATACATTCTGCAAACCACATTGGTATACCAGTCTTCCTAGGTCTCTTTCTTAAATTGCCATTATATTGTGCATCCCATTGTTGCATCAGTCCTTCAGAGGAATGCAATGCAATCAAAATCTTTTTATTTTCCCTCTCAGTAGTCTCAATTGCCATGAGAGACTGTATCTATTCTAGTACACAAAATATATCTAAGCTGCTTCTCTGTCCAGGGAGCTACATGACACAGCACAGCCTGCTTTCCATGCCTCGGCTTAACTTTTCTCTCCTCATTCTTATCCAAGCAGGACAGCCTCATCCATGTTACCTCCAGAGAATAATGTGTTTTCTTCCTGTTCCCTGAAATGTTTTTGCCTATTGTCTGGGAGATTGCTAATTGGGCCAAACTGAAGTGTTAGTGAGGATGTGCAAAAGTTAAACAGATATGAACCACTACAATACTAGACCCTAGACACAGAATTTTACATTCCATACATTGCCTATCTTCCAGCAAGTTCCCTGTTTAGTTTGTTCTACTTCATGAACATTTTTATTTTCAATATTTTTTTAAAATTGTTTTGTTTGTTGACTTATTTTGCCTTTTTTTTTTTTTTTTTTTTTTTTTTTTTTGGGTTTTTTTGTTTGTTTCCTCTAGGAAACTGTATATTTTCCAAACACCTTTTCATTCTCCCAACATCTGTTTTCCCTGTTCCATTCATTGTAATTCTCCAGAAATCCTAAGAAAAATATAACCTAACCTCCTTGTTTCTCTCCCCTGGTGTTTCTCTCATTCCTCTTCCAAACTTGTCAGAGTATTTTTTCATCCTCTGGGAGAAAAAGTATCTGCATTGACAAGCTGATTCCCAAAACTAAACTAGATGATAATAAGCAACAGATTGTGAAGGCATACGAGAAAGCAATTTGGAATGACTGAATCCTTTACTTTTGTAGAACATGATTAAGGTCTGTAATTGGTGGTTCATTTGAAATACCCTGAGGTAATATAGTATTGTACTCAAAATCCTCTTTATGGGCAAAGTAGGAGCATACCTTATATACAAATAAAGTGCAAAATACTATGTTAGTGTAAGAAAAGACTGTTGTCATTGTTAGCACATATCTAATTGTAACAGAAAAAGAACAGAGAATAATGTAGGGAAAATTGATACAAATGTACTTAGTTCTTGCCTTGATTCCTGGTTTCGTGCTCACCCATCCCTTACTCCCCTGCATAACATGACTGATGGTTTCTCTAACTCCCCTGCAAAACATGGCTGGTGGTTTCACTCTGGCTGAAAGTGTTGTGATGAGTTGTTAGTAGCTGTAGTCCTTCACTTAGAGGACCCTGTTCTTCATGCTGATGGCTTCTTCTTCTTCTAGGATCTTATTGGGGTCACTTTCAAACATCTGTTAACGTGCTCTTATACCTTTGTTTATTCTTCATTAATTTGCAGCTCTATACCGCATCTGAATTCACTCCATACGATGCCTTTAATTGACCATTTGACTTGTTTATGGCTGTGGGGGTCTTCAATGTCAAGCTTCTGCCCCAACCCATGCCTGAACTCCTCTATTCTGTATCCTGTGTCTCCTTGAGTCCCATGCCTGTGTTTCTCCATGATGTGTCATATGCTCCTATCTCAATTTACATAGAATAATTGTTTTTAATTCTACCTATCTCAAGCTTTACCTATATCTCACAACAGTAAATAAAAGGAAAACAAACCACATAGAACAGAGACATATCTGTTAGAGGTAAGCCAAGTAGAACAATGTGGCAGGCAGCTCAGAGGAGTTCAGATAGAGCAGACCTGACAAAGACTAGTCTTGAGGCCTTGCAAATTCAGCACAAAGTTTATGGCCTCATTACTAATAATAGCAATACTACATATGGTTGCAATTTCTTTATCAAATCAAGGTTTCTATATTAACAGTGAGTAATTCGTATTTAGGGGAGCAATACACAATGTCAGAAAAAAATGAAGATTTTTCTATGATATACTCACAAAGTATAAGATTTACACCAAAATTATCAATTTTTAGCTGTAGTGAGTGATCAATAGATGCAAAAATTTGTAAGTGATTAGTGATAAAACTGAAATGCTTTTGGTCACTGCATGGAACAGCCTGACATAATGTGTGCTAATGGCACAGAACCATCAGCAGACTTTGCAGTGACAAAGTTCACTTTGTTATTGTGACCACTTTCTTTTTGCCTTATCAAAAAAGTGCACCATCAGGGAACTGTTTTGCTTTTGCCAAGACTTCAGTATTACAGTTAACTTTAGAAATACAGGTATCAAATACTGGATCTCACAGAATACCAGGGATACCTCATAATGTATTTTCTGTCCTAAAATTTTAGAAATATTTCAGAACTTAGGTTTTTATGCGTGAGTGTGTGGAGGTGGTGGTGGGGGGGGAGGGGTTCTTTGTTTTGTTTTCAATTCCTGTCCATTATTTCTTTTTTTATGAAGGGCTAAATAAGTCCTTCTAACACACTTGTCTGCATAT
Organism: Tympanuchus pallidicinctus; assembly: GCF_026119805.1. Lineage (NCBI taxonomy): Eukaryota > Metazoa > Chordata > Aves > Galliformes > Phasianidae > Tympanuchus > Tympanuchus pallidicinctus. Next base: position 33,508,121 of record NW_026294769.1, read on the forward strand.
CTTCTTTACTTACTGATCTGCAAGGCACTTTGATTGAGGTTGACTGCATCCAAATGGTGCAGTCTTTTGTCTGTGATCTTGCCTTCAGATCTGAGGACATTTCATATCATTGCCTTTATAGAACCATGTATGGACTGAGAGAAAGAGGTATAAAAACAACCTATCCTTTTCATTTATTTCTGTCAGCTCTGAATGCATGCATCCACACAGTATGATCTTTTACCTTTTTTTTTTTTTTTTGTCAGTACACAGCATAGCAAGCAGCTGGAAAGTTTTCTTTTCATCTTAGTGGATTTTGCATCAGCTTGCAGATCCTTCTTAACTTCTCACAGGCTGTAACTCCTTATGTCATCTGTATTACTTCAGTGAGCCAAATAGGTATAATTTTCTTTAAATTTTAGATGCCTTTAATAGATTATACAAAATTCACATAACTATTCACAATGCTTCTGAGTTGAAAGTGTGATTTTCTCTATTATCTGTTATTATTCATGATTTCTTAAAAAAAAAAAAAAAAAAAAAAAAGTATACAATTTAAAAATAATAAAACTTGTAAAATTGACCAAATAACTTTATAACAAGAAAAGCACAACTTTGAAAACAGGAAGTATAATTTTATCTGAGAACTGGGGAATGTTCAGTGATTTTCAAAGTGAAGCTGTCTGTTCCAGTCAGTCAGTACTGCCACTTCTTATCTTCTTTCTCCCTTAACATACCACAAATCACTGTTCTCAGACCAAGTTCCTCCTCCAATTGTGCTTCCATGACTTGGTGCCGTTAGAACATGGATTAAAAATGATGCATGATTTTTCCATCTGTGTAGAAAAGTGGAAAGCATAGAAAGCAGTGCTGGAAAAGAACACCTAGCAATGTCCTACTTACCCTATTACCTTAAATGCAGTGGCAATTTCTCTCCGTTTCAGAACACGATATTCAAAAACCCAGCAGCATGTTAAATACTACACTAGGTTTTAACTGACCATTCTGTGAAATGTAAGAAGCTCTGGTAAATATCTCTGAGGACTGTAATTTCAGTGTGTATGTTACAGACATTAATCATTTTGGATCTCTGTTAGTGTTGGAAATAACCATCTGTGCGTTAACCACCTTTCTGTTATAGTGTTGATGCAAGGTGCGATCAACAGTAAACTCATTTAAAACATCATAGTCTGCTTTTCACTCCAGTAGGTCACAAAATATTTATGTACACACTTCCAGTTCATGTGGAGGATAAACCTTAATGCATTTTCTAGGTTTCAGGCTTCTGGGAAGTGCTTCTTTTGTGTCAATACTGAATGGCAGATCTTGTTCATAATATGTGTGCGTACTTTCCTCTGTATTGTTCCAGTGTCAGAACATTCCCTCTGTAGAGAAAAATGCTGAAGGAATAGTATTGCAGAACTTAAGTAATCCTTAAACATTGACTTATTCAAATATAAGTTACATCCAAAAATATTTTTGAAACTTGGAATGCAAATTGAACATTTATGAGAATTAGCCAAAAATATGTTACTTTTTTATGTACATTGTCAGGCTTAACAATGTGTATACAGCAAGACAAGAAAACACAATGGCAGCAATATTTGTTGTCATGTTCAATATTAAAAGCGCTGTCCAAAGTCTTTGCATTAAGCCTAAGGATAAAGTCATGCAGGCCTTCATCATGTCAATATTATCTCATACCTCTTAGCACAGAATTATTAAATGTAAAGATAAAATGAAATTCATACTAAATCCCAATTCTGAGATGAGTTTCTCTAGTGCCAGTACATAGCAGATGAGAATTTATCCTCTGCCTCCAAAATGTTTCACGAGACATCCACTTTTCCTCCAGCTTTCCCTCTTTAATAACTTTCAAACACCCAGAGTAAAAGTTTTATCATTTTTTATCCCTACAGTTTCTTACTTCACCCTTTAAATTTTATCGTTCATATGCCACTGGTGATATTCGTGTCACAGTTTAAAAGCTGCTGAGTGTTCCTCAGGATTGAATGAGAGTTTATTTTGTCACTGTTGTCAGTTTTTGCACTGTTTCATGTGTACTGGTGTGTTTTTGTGTACATTTTCTTCTCAGAACCTCTGATTTCTGTGGGAATATTGCATGATCCAGCATTCACAGTGGTGCACAACTATAACAGGTCTTCTCTCTTTTGTGGAATGGTCTATTCAGGGCAGCAAATACAAACTGCAGCCAAGTCCATGTCTTGCACAGCAACTGCCACAAGTATGCTATAAATGACATTGATATAAGCAGACTTACAACTGAATTCCGAGAAGAGCCCATGCTATTCCCCTAGAACAGATTAAAGCACACAAAATGTTGGAAGATTTAAATTACCTGGATCTTCCTAGTGTTATTTCAACATTTACTTATATTTTGATTTGAATGTTAAGTGAAGTACTAAATTTCTCAGGAAATGATACGAGAATTTTGGACTGTTTGTAATTTCAGTGGAAATAAAAGCTCCATATATTTTTCTCATGGATCAAAGGATTCCAAATAACAAATACTTAAGATTTAGTTCTATTATTGTTCTATAGATTGATGCCTTAAAATATGAGTATAAGGCATTGGTTTATATTTTCCATATCAGCAGTCTTAGATTTCCCAGTGCAATTCCAATTGACTGTTATATTCATAGAAATGTAGAGATAGAAAAGGCATATTAACTTGTGTAGTCAGTCCATCTTCCTGCCAGTATGTAGTTCTATTTTATGATGAGTTTTGCAAGCTAGTTTAAAATGATTCAAACAATAAGATTTCAACCACCACTGTGGAAACTAATAGAACTGCAGGCAAGTAATCTTCTCCTAATAACTCTTTCTCTTTTTCTAAGTTCTGTCCATTCTGCTGCTGCTTCTCCCTAAATCACTGGTGTATATATATAATTTATTCTTCTTATACTTTCTAAGTAGCTATAGACTTCAGTTGTTTCTTGGATAATCTGTCCAGTTTCATTCTTTTACTGTGACTTCATAAATCAGAAGTTACTGTTTCTGTGCTGGGTCTGTTACACTTAAGAACAAAACATATTTGAAATTTAAACTTTGTATGTTCTGCTTCACAGCTGTGGTGGGCTGGGAGAAAATTTGTGGTCAGTTGCCATAAGACAGATTGTGGGAGATAATTTGGTAAGAAAAAGGCATCAGATTGCTTCTGCACACCCTTTTTGTAATGAAGTTTCTATGCTAAGAATTTCTAAAAACTGTTGAGAAGAATATCACATTTCATCAGCTTCAAAATTTTGCTGGAAATCAATATTTAAAAATGATGAACTTTTCTCTACTTCTGTTTAACACAGAATATTTAATGGGCAAGGCTGTTATAGTATTCATACTAATGCTGCAATGAAAAATTACAAAACTTTATAGTACTTCAGTTGTATTGTTACCTCTGACGTAATTATAAAGTTTTTTGGCTGAGAGGAAATTTGAATGTTTTGACAAATATGTAAATGCCAGAGAAATCCAAATTCATCTGGTAGAGCCTAGACTTATATAACCGTGTGAGATCATAAGATCTAAAGATTTTTCTTCTGTGAATAACGACTAATTGACTCTGTAAGCCAGTAATACCTGGTTTACTATCTTTCTTTTATGGTCTGAGCAAAGTTTGTATAGAAAATGTGTATATATTTATACAGCTAAGAATCCAGCAGTCTTCCTCTGGAAATTCAGTGATTTCCCGCTGGAGGAAGAAGTGCTGCTCTTACCTGAAGGTGGCCAGTATGAAAAACGAATACTAATTAAGCATGGGGATCATGATGAGTGCAGAAAAATGATGCAAATAACATTAGATATTCCAAAATAAATATTTTTCTCAATATAAAACTTGCTACTCTCCACTGTGCAATAAACCTTATCATATTGAAGACATATATTTTAAGATTATTATTTCTTTTTAAGCGTGAAGGGAGGAAAGTGAGTGATAGTATGATACTACGCTGTCTAGAAGAGGAATTACTGCAAAAAAACCCTTTCACAAAAAGTTTCAAAAGGAATTCTCTCTTTGGTAAAATAATGGTCCTTCAGCATGCTTTATGAGGATTACAGTGGCATTATGCTTATCTTGTATTATTCTAAGACATGACTTAAATTGACTTCTCTCATCACCTCCACTCTATCTCTCTCATGAGTTATTCTCCACCACTGCCTGTAAGTCCAGTGTCCTTCCAGAAGATTTTTGGAGCATTCATAAAAGGGTAAAAGAATCATACTGTATTTTTCCTAATCAAAACTAGTTACAGAAACTCAAAGCAACTATGGAATAAAGTTCACACATAAAAGAGGAGGAAATATCTAATGTCATCTTATCTAAGTCTTCATGATGTTATTAAAGTCTATTTGTACATTTGTTCAGATGAAAAAGATCCTGGTAATGTAAGATCTATCCTGTCAGAGTAAGGAAGCATGGGGTGGTGCTGAGCTGTTCTTTTGGGCAGAATGTGAATTCTTGGACAAAACCCAAAAACATCATATCAGGAGTCAGATGAGCTTGAGCAGCTCCTGACCAGAAATGGAAAACTAACTCAGAGTTCAAGGCAAAAGTTTTGTGGCATTACCCCACATTTCTCTAACAACTTCTGCTTACTTGTAGTGTTGTAACACCCAGTGGTTGCTGCTGTGCCGTCACACCAATCTAAACAGACTAATGTATGATAATCACTCAGGTTTCAAGCTGATTGTTGCATCTTACAATCATCCTTCAAATGCACCTTTAATTTAAGAACTGGAAATGAATCCGGAAGTATGAGGGAAACAACATGTGCCAGTAACATGGAAAACAAAAGACAAAGAAAACATGCAAGGTGAAGACATACACAATTGAAGCACAATATTGGTGTGTTCCAGTAATTTGTTAATAATCTATTGCCAGTGTGCTACTGTCAATCTGAAGCTCCTGTGTCTCTATTTTCCAAATACCAAATGCATGTCCAGTCAGGGATTAAACAGTAAAAATGAAATATTAAAGAGTAATATTAGCAGTATGTCCGCCTAAGAGGTAATGTGAAACAGTGTGCAAGTGAAACTAATGTTAAAAGAAGCAAAAATGATGGATAGGGAAAACTATCTTTCATCCAGAAGGGCAATGTGGCAATTTCTATCTGATTCACAGAAATGAGGACTCAGATTCATACATTTATGATATGAAATTTCACCATAGATTGCTCTGAATGGCTTAATATATAATTTGTATTATCCTGAGGCTCCAAAATCTAGTGTGGAGAGGAAAAACAAAGCAAACTGAACTTGGGCTGAAGAAAATTTTCTTGCCAAATTGTCAGCAACATCTTTCTGCTCGTGATGTACTTTTGCCCCTCTACTCATTACCCCTAAGCTAAACTTGGTGCTTCTTCCTTTCTCAACCTGGTTCATGCTACAAGTGTTTCTAGTAATTATAATTTATTATTTATTTATAATTGATAATAGCTAATCCTTCTCATCCACTGTCTTTTTAATTAATCCATATATTAGTTTCTTATAAAGATGAACTGCACTATTTTAGTAAAACTTAGAGACCAAATCGGTAGTACTGTAGGTGTGTATATTGTAATCTTATAATAAATACTACAGTACAATGATATTAGGGTTGTGTTTCCCTCTTATTTTCTTTTTCTAATTAAGGTGAAACATCTGTTTTAAGACATGTGATTGCGAGATTAGTTTAGGTGTATAAAGTCTTTCTTCTGGGAGAAAATCCAAGGGAAAATGAAGATAAAGAGATGTAAATTTGCACAATATTTTGCACATTACTCTGAACAGAATTATTACCTAATTGTTTATTTTTCAAGGATGATAATTGCAAAGATAAGACTTGGAATTATCATTCACTTAAATATACCTTTTCCTTTCAAAATGATAAATTGTTTTGAATGTTTCAGTGTTTTTCTTCAAAATGCTGAATTTGCCAGTGGTTAGATAATGAAGATGAAAGGCTACATCCACATGAAAAATGAGATGTTTATTGGATACAAAGATAGAACATATCAATTTTTATGCCTTTACAAAATGGCTTAGCATGCATTTAAACGTAAGCATATCAAAAGGACAGGAATGTGTCTTCCTTATCTTGTGTGTTATTCAAATATAATACATGAAAAAGTTCAAGCAATTAATTAGGAGGACATACTTTTACGTCAGAAAACTGTGATTTTTCACATCAGTGAGTCTATCCACACGTCTCAAGCTAGTAAAAATTATTTTTATCAATAAGGTTCTTTTTTTTTCCTAGCAAAATATATTTTTTAATAATTCAGAGTATTCATTCATCAATTTATTTTACTAGCAAAAACATGTAGAATCATAGAATCATAGAATCACAAGGTTGGAAACGACCTATAAGATCATTCAAGTCCAACCGTCTCCTCATCACCATTGCCACCACCAGCACTAAACCACATCTCGCAGCTCCTCATCCAGACGCCTCTTGAACACTGCCAGGGCAGCGACTCCACCACCTCCCTGGGCAGCCATTCCAGTGCCTGACCACTCTCTGAGAGAAAAAGTTTTTCCTCATGTCTAACCTAAACCTCCTCTGATACAACTTGCGGCCATTTCCCCGGTTCCTGTTTGTTGCCTGGGAGGAGGCCAAACCCCTCTTCACCCCAACTTCCCTTCAGGAAGTTGTAGAGTGGAATGAGGTCTCTCCTGAGCCTCCTCTTCTCTCACTCCCAGGTGAGAAATACTAGAAAGTACTTGACAATGGTGATCCAACTATGGAAGATCTTGGAGCTTCTTCCTTTAGCAAATAGATACTAAAGAAGGACTTGTATCTGAAGCAACTGGGGAAACTTGGATAGATTCCATATCTGACTTAAGGATGTATGAAATAAGCAGACAGCTGAACAAACCTGCTGGAGAAAAAAAAAAAAAAAAAAAAGGAAAAGCATCCATTTGTCAGTGATTTCTATGTTTAGGGAACAGGAATATTTCACAGAAATAATGAAACTTAGAAAAAAAGTAGTTTATGAATTATTATGTATTTCAGTTGGTTTCTTATTTTTAGAATTTCTCACAGTGAGGCTGCACTTTCTGTGCCAACACTCTGTTATTGATCAGAGCTACTAGGAGGAAAGGATTACATTCTGATGACAGCAAAACAATTTACATAAAAATCCTGCAAGCATTGTGTTCAACTCCAAAAGGTCTGATGGGTGAAGAACTAAATTCAAGTTTCTGTGTCTGCCACTAAAACGCTGGGGAAAACAACACAAGAACATTCAAGCTTTTTTTTTTTTTTTTTTTTTTTTTTTTTTTCTGATCATGCAATCTGTCATCACTATAAGCACTGCTGTCTGCTCTGCTGTTTTCCAGTGCCAGTGCTGTGCTCAGTTGCCATCTGCTAGTCTTCACTAATTGCTACCCAGTTTATACTTCTAGTCACTCATTTTTCTTTTGGGCAACTATAAGTTAAGATTGGCTGATGTATGTGAAATACTCCAATTTTTAAAACACTTCATCATGCAAAACTGAATATTATTGAGTTTAGGCTCTTAAAATTACATCTGTATTTTGGTGATTCACAGTATGTGAAATAAGGACTATAAGATTACTATAATTTTAAAATACATTTACATACTGGATGTTTATATTGCAAAGAACAGACTTGAGCTCCAAGCTCTTACTGTATGCTTGTATGTGTTATATCTGCTTCCCTGAACATGCAACTGGGTTCCCCCTAGTTAGTCTAGGAAACCCTCAAAGGCCAACACTATGTTCCTGGCTGCTTCCCTTATCCTGCAAGAACAGTCATGGTGTGAATTTTCTGAAGGAATTAATTTTTGTGTTGAAGAGTTGTTGATGCTTCAATTCCACATTAGGCCAATATCCCTTTAGGAATTACTGCCAATTGGTAGAAGGATGAAAAAGCCCATGGATTTTGTTCGCTTATCCTAAAAGCCATACAAACCTCTGGCAGTTCATCTGCCAAGTACTTTAAATTTCAGAATCTGTGCCGTGATTACCCAGGAGGATTTTCTGTTTCAATAGTGCATGTGAATTTGACAGTTTGAGAGCAGACAAAGTAAGTAGTTTCCTGGTCATTTGTCTCTACTCTTCATACCCAGCAGTTTCCAATGAGAATGTTTTAATATCCTGTGTAAAATTTGGGCTGCCCAGGGGGGTTGTGGAGTCTTCTCTGGAGATATTCAAGTCTCTCCTGGACGCCTACCTGTGAGACCTGGTTTAGGCAACCAGCTTTGGCAGGGGGGTTGGTGTCGATGATCTCTAGAGGTCCCTTCCAATCTCTACAATTCTCTGATTCTATGATTCTGTGATTCCAATTTGCTTTTCAGTAGCTTATAGCCAAGAGCACACTTTTTATATTTCTTCTGTGTAAGAGGCAGAACAAGACGTTTGTGTATGTTTGATCAGGATTGTTCTGCTTGTAATAAACCCAGTTTCAGTATGCTAATCCAAAGCCTCTAAACTAGCAATTGAACTTTTTACGTAACCATCTTCTTCATTTCTATGCATGAGTTGTATAATGCTATTTAAACTAGAATCAAATTACGCTTACACTTTCCAGTACACTGTCTTTGCTTAAAATGATCTAAAATCTATCCAGCCAGAAGTTAGACAGCCAGTTACAGAGCTCAGAACCTCCAGGGTGAGGGAGTTCTTTCCCATCTGTACTTTCTTTGTCAAAAGGCCATGGAAATGTATGACACTTTCTTCTTCTTTGTTTCCATGGGCTTTTTATCTTCTGTGCACAAAGATAGGAACCTGCCCTGCTCATCTCCAAAAAGGACTTGCTTCTGACCAAAGCTGAGTTGGTGAGTGATGCTTCTTGTACTTCTGTGTGTTTGTATTTAAGAAAGGGTAAAAAATGCAATCATCTGTCCTAGAGGACTAAGAAAATGTGAAATACACATGCAGACACCGAGATCAGTGCAGAAGGAGGGCAGTAGGTGCTTTTATAGTTACTAGTGTATGATGGACTCTTAAAAAAAAAAAAAACACCAGAAAAATGACCTGTTACTGAGACTTTTGGCACATTTTTGCCATTTTAGTTTTGAAGAAGAATGTTTTATTTCATTATTAGACAGCTGTTCCAATCTTGAGAGTCAGTAGCTCACTGAGTTTGATTGCACAAATAACATTTAACTGCTCCTTGTTAAATTTGTTTGCCTGATACTCAGACATATTGATTTGTCTAAATCTTTTGTCGCCAAGAAGTCCTTTCTTTTTCCTTTCTTTCTTTTCCTTCCTTCCATGCAGCTTTGAATTGGTACTTTCTCTAAATGTCATTCAATCTTTAACAATTTATTTTTCTGATATATTTACTTTCAAAAGAATGAGTTTCCTTTTTTTCTTACCTCTTAATTTTCTTCTCTCAGGTTGGAAGTTTCACAGATGCATCTAATTGCTGCCTCAGTTACTGCTCTTAAAAGCCTAATTTTTGTTTCTGAGACGACCTCTACTTTTTTTTTTTCTTTTTTTTTTTTTTTTAATTTCTATGCCACGGCTATTCTTGTCATGCCTAACCTCTTTCTAAAATTTGCTCCTGTCTAGGTCAAAGTCTGAACACAGATACAAACCCGTTCAGCTTGCTCAAGCTTTTCCCTTCCGTAATCACCTCAGCAATTTTCCTGCAATAAATCTTTTTGGTCTCTGAATGTATGATTGCATTCTCAGCCCAATAAAGCTCATGTCTTATCTTAGTGTAATGGAAATCCTGTCTCAAGCATTGTCAAGTATACCCAATCGTGTTCCATCAAATCTTAATTGGCTTGGTGAATCTTAAAATTAAATATTGATGAATGGCCCAATTGCTGAACAAAGTTGCTCATAATCCTTGTGCTTTTCACTTGTTCTCTATCTGGTCAACTGGTGTTTCCTACTGAATTTCTTTTTTAATATATGATGCTACACGTATATAAAAGTGAATAAAAATTAAATGACTAATGCTGTCAAAAATTTGTTTAGCTGCTGTTAGTAAAAATAATAATTTATTTTCACTATTTTCTCCAGAAATAAATAATTCTGCTTCTCAGACAAGACATTTGAACATAGTTCCAGTAAATTGTGGTGCTCCCCTTGGCCTTTTCTTTGCTTCTTTCCCTCCTTTTTCCTTACCACCTCCTCCCTTTCTTTCTCCATTATTGCCAATACACTGGAAAATTATTATTATAGTCTATGATATTGCAAGTCTGTTTAGTCAAGTTATTTCACCTTCTGAATTGTTGTGCACAAAAATATTTACACTGCTGCATGTTCCAAAAAGTAACCACAGAAAACATTATGTCAGGTGGGGAAATCATAGTAATTTATTGTACAATAGAACTTGTCAAACTCCCTGATGCACTTCAGTTGGTGAAAAAAAGTGATTTATGGATAGAGGAAATTGATTATTAAATATTCTGAATGTATGTCCTTGGGCAATACAATTCTTAGCCAGCTGAAGATTTAATCTATACTTACTCAAAAACAGAATAAGACTATTAGCTAGTTTAGCCTACAAGATTTCCTGTGAAATTCAGAGTGCTGTTTCCTCTCTTCCATGGTCCCTAAGCAGTACTTCGTAGAATTTTAACTGACATTGACTTCTTTTAACCTCTTCACATCTTTGAGAAGTCCCTTTATTGCTACTTATTTTTGCTAAGAATAAAATCAATATTCCTTTAAAAATCTTAATTTTATATATTAATTGTTTACTTCCCAAGCAAGTGAAAATCAAACATTGCTTTCTTAAGTAATGCAGGATCCAAAACTTTATAGCAGAGATTTTAGGGGAGGTTTCTTTGACAGAGACAATAAGAATAAACCCAGAAATAAGTAGTTTTAAAAAAAACTCAACATAATACATTAACATAATAAATTGAGCAACATAAATACAATTGAGCAACATAATAAATTGAGTCAAGCAAGGTCTTGAAAAAGCCTTAAAGAATTTCTTGCTCAATGTATGAAGATATTATTTAAAAAAGCCTTTGTCATATACATGTGTGTGAGGTATCAAGAAAGGAACCTTTAGCTCAAGGTTAATTTTTTGTCTGAGTGGATCTCAGATAATCTAATTTGTATGCTAAAAAACGGTAACAAAAGTACATACAAATAAAAGCCTTGTGAAAAAAAAACAAAACAAATCAAAACTTACCTTCTTTTAGGTGTAATATGTAACCAATACGAGAAAACTGATTTTGCTAATAAATATATGTGATTTAATGCTTCAAGGAAAAAAAAAGGAACAAAAAGAAAAAAACATATATTCTCAAACTGAATAGCTTTTTTATTCCAATAGCTTTATGTTCTATTACAAAATTAATCCATAACTTTAGTGCTCAGTGACAAAAAGTAGTGCAGAAATGTTGTTATTTCCATTTTTTTTCACTGCTTTGCAAAAATTTAACATGTTTTTTAAGATTTTCAGAAAATCTATGAAGAGCTTGAAAGCCGTGTAGAATGAATACAGGTGCATTATTGTGGAAAGAATGGTGGCCCCATAATGGTGGACTGGAATTCCACTGCCTTAATAGGCACAAGTTGTCATGGGGATAGCCAAGGCTGTCTGAAAGTGGTTCATTTTACTTACAAGCAATGCTACTTTGCTGCAAAGATTGTTAGTATTTCCCTTTATTTCCCCACCATTGTTGTTGGTTTCAAACTGTTGTGATGGCTGCCTATTAGGCATCAAGGAAAGCTGCATGAAAATCGTTTTCGTCAAACCGCTGTCACTTTCACAGTACACTCTCAGAAGGATACAAGCTCAAGACTTTGACAAATATATTTGTTGTGACCAAAAATGCACTTTATATTTTGTAAGCAGTGAAATATCACACAAAAGACACCAGAGATTGAAGGCTTAATTTCAAACCTAAAATTTAATGTTCAATAGGTAAATCTCAAGAAAGAAAATGCTGGAAGGAGACACAGGATGGAAAGAAGTAGAAGGTAGAGCTCACCTCTAATTATTCACTTGTTTTACAAGTTCAATTTGTATTTTGCTGACTCTCCAGAGTGTTGTGCAGCAGTACCTGAAGACAATATTGATATTATTTAAACTCTGTTTAGACTAGTTGTACTGTATATTTACATTCAGCTATTGTTGTGCATGTTTTGACAAAGATGTGGAATAGTAATGAATAGCATTATATTGTGAAGACTTGGATAATCAATGGCTGTATTTGAATGACCCAGAGTGAACAGATCAATCTTTGAGTGAAATAGTTCACAAAAAATCCAATAAAAGAGATGAAATCTTTTTTCTCTATCCTAATCAGAGAAAGAGAATTCTCAGTTTACAAAAAGTTTGTTCTCGATGGCACCAAAATTTCAGTTGGGAATGAAAAAGTGTCATAACAAGTGTTGTTGTTTTCTTTCTTTCTTTGTTTATTTTTAAGTTTAATGGCCATGGGGAAATTTTTTTCTGAGATATGAAAAATTAAAATGGTATTTTTAAAAATATATTTATATTTATTTTTATTTTTTAATATATATAAAAGAATATTTCTTGTGGCCTGTGACAGTTTGCTCTATGTTTTGTAGCTGCAGTGAAACTAGTTTTTCTGCTCAAAGCAAAGAATTTGAGAGAACAGATCAATATAATAGGGAATTCAAAAGAAAAAGTGTGTTGAAAAATGCTCTTTCTTATAAACACTGCAGGGTTTTAGGAGGACTTTTTAAAAGTTTGGAAAGTAAACAGAAGAGGAGAAGAATGTAAAGCACAGGAGCTACAGGGCACACTGGGAGGCATCAGTGAAAGAAACTGGAAATAGATAAATAAATACACATATAAAAAAAATGCACAGAAAGAATGAGATGGAGAATGAAGTAGAAATCTCATTCTCATTCAATGCGGAACGATAACAGTGACAAGAAAGTGAATGTGGGTAACCAGGGAGGATGAAGAGCAACAGGGGAGGAAAAACAAGTAAGAGATAAAGAAGAGGAAGAAACAGAAGGAAAGGAAAATGAAACCTGAGTGAGCAAGTGAAGAAAGGAAAAAAAAATCAGAAAAAAATCGATTGCTGGAAGGGAGAAGATACTGAGATACAACAGCGCTATAAAAGCTGTAGAAATTATTGTGTAGGTTATATAAGAAAATAAGAGAAGTAAGATAAGCTCAAGGGGAAAGGATGAGAGATCAGAAGGAAAGAGAAAATAAAGCAATTAGGACAAGAGAATTTACACTGAGTTGCAAAGGGCAAGAAGATGGACTAGGTATACATCAGCAGAGTCAATCAAATCTGAGGTACCTTATTATTTATGATGGTAATTAATGGTTAATGATTCTTGACTTGAGCACTGTGAATAACTGATTTTGTGTTTGAGCTATGAAACTGAAAAGCACAGGGGAAAGAATCAGTTTATTTCATACTTAATTTGCTTTAAAAAAATGGGAGCTCTCAACAGTGGAAGGAACCTGAATCTGTATGCAATGCAAGATGTATTTTTTTCCAACTATTTTATGTTGGTTTTTTTTTTACTATTTCCTATGATGATACTAGCTGCTCCTTGGACTAAGATCCCTGTGGATTCACTCTCTCATAGGTAGATCCTACAACTACCTAATCAGAATTATTTTTTTCTCTGATACAGCAAAATCCTACACAAAGAAGATATTGACAACATCCCATCTGCAGCACGTACTAGAAGGATAAATTCAGGGAAGTATCACACTTTTTGGTTGTCTAACTGCAGAGCTAAAGAGTTATTCCTTTTAGAATGAAGGGTTTATGCCTATGCTGAGAGATGAAGAAAGGTTTTCAGGCTCCTAGAACTCAACACTTGCCCACCATCACATCTTTGTGCAGTCTCAGGATGAGATCTGGGAATGGCATGATCTTTCTGTCACAAAATCACAGAAGGGCCTGGGTTGGAAGGCACCTCAAGGATCATGAATCTCCAGCCTCCTGCCACATTCAGGGCTACCAACCTCCCCATTCAATACTACACCAGGCTGTTCAGGGCCCCATCCAGTCTGGCCTTGAACACCTCCAGGGAGATGGCATCCACAATTCCTCTGGGCAGCCTGTTCCAGCACCTCACCACTCTCATAGTGAAGAACTTCCTCCTGACAGTCAACCTAAATCTTCCCTCCTTCAACTTAAAACCGTTTCCCCTTGTCCTGCTATTACCTACCCTTTCAAAGAGTTGTCTCTCCTGTTTATAGGCTCCACTTAGGTATTGAAAGGCTGCAATGTGGTTACCCCATAACCTTCTTTTCTCCAAGCTGAACAAACTCAGCTTCCTCATCGGGTCTTTGTAGGGGAAAGATCCGATCTTTGTGGCCCTCCTCTGGACCCTCTCCAACAGCACCCTGTCCTTCTTGTATTACTGGCTCCAGACTTGGACACAGTTCTCCAGATGGGTTCTCACAAGAACAGAGTAGAGGGGCACAATCACCTTCCTGTCCTTGCTGGCCAGCCCTCTTCCGATGAAGCCCAGGATACCATTAGTTTTCTGAGCTGCAAGAGCACACTGCTAGCTCATGTTGAGTTTTTTATCCAAGACTCCCAGGTCCTCTCTCAAGGAGCCCTCCTTCCACTGTCTGTATGTATGCATGGGATTCCTCTGGCCCAAGTGCAAAACCTTGCACTTTGCTCATTAGAGCACTTCACCTAGGCCCCGCTTTCAAATCTGTTGAGATCCCACTGAATGGCATCCCTTTCTTCCACTGTGTCAACTGCACCACTCAGCTTGGTGTCATCAGTAAGCTTGCTGAGGGTCCACTCAATTCTGATAAAGATATTAAAGAGCACTGGTCCCAAGACAGACCCCTGGGGGACACCACTCATTATCATGCTCTGGCTGGACATAGAACCATTTATCACCACCCTCTGTCTGCGGCCTTTAAACCAATTCCTTATCCATCAGGCAGTTCACCCATCAAATCCACATCCCTCCAATTTGGACATAAGGATGTGGTAGGGGACATCAAAGGACTTGCTCAAGTTCAGGTAAATGATATTGGTCACCTTCTCTTTGTCCACCAATGCTGTCACTCCATCATAGAAGGAAAGTCATGTGGACAGAAAGGTACAGGGGTTGAAAAATCATTTCATTTCAGCAGACCAAGAGGATCCTCAAAGATGTCTTATCTCATAAAATGGTATGTAGCTTTAGAGCTTCTGGTGGACATGTCTTAATTGACAAGAATGTTTGAATACCTATGAAGGCAAGACTTTTTCCAGTCAACTTACAGGATTGTTGTGAAAGGTCTTATTGGATGCCTTCAGGCAATTGTTTTCGGTCTGTATTTTTTACAATCAAAATGAGTCTGTGTGAGTTCTTGCTTCTTGCACCTCTCTCTATTATTTTAATTTCTTCAAATCTGTTTATCAAAATCAGCTTCCATGTAAACATTGCAAAAGAATCAGAAACAGAAAATCCTTCACCAAAATACAGGATTGTAGCTCAAACAGCATTAGAAAATATTGGTGTTTACAGAAATTACATCTCAGACTACCTGAAAAATTTAGGAGTGAATTCAACTGCAGAAATTGTAAGAATATAATATTATGGATTTATTTTTTCTAAAATCAATCTTAGATGAAAAATAGTGAAAAGCAGGTATGATTCTTTTAGATCAATTGACTTGTGCCCATGAGAATATAATGTCAGCTGTCAAAATGTCAAGCTATTTGACTTCACGACAAATGAAGAGCGTGATAGCAGGAATAAACCAAGAAAAGAACATTGATTTGCGTGTTTTTGTCCTGTCCTCTAGTCAAACAGATGAAAATGTAAATGTCCTGCAGCTTGTTTGTTGCTGGAGTCATGCATTATGTAAGATAAAAAAGATAAGCATATTGGGAATTACATTTTTATTTGTGCATCTCATGTCATCACTGTAGTCACTGGATGGAAATATTGTCCCATGATTCATCACTATTGCCTAGGGCAATTCAGTATTTTATTGTTCATTTTTGTTTATTCTACAGGGGTGTCTGGGCCAACCAATGCAAGCAGTACTTTGAAGCCCTTTATGATTCCTCTATCATTTTCTCCTGTCTGTGCAAATAGACTTTTTTCCTTGAGTTGTGTAGAGCAAGTATAAGTGCTCGGAATTTGCTTTCTAAGTAAAGAAGAAAAAGTGTTGCAATCTTAGAGAAGTTTCTGAAAAATGCTTAAGGTACAATTGACCACAGTAAAGTTCTTGCACAAAGCATAATATAAACCACAAGTTTGATTAAAATTTTTCAAATTGAACATTCCACAAAATGGCAATGTGCTGCCAAATCTGTAAAGAAGAGAGAGCAAATTTCAACAATTACTTTCTTTCATCAAGCAAAAGGCTAGAAAGAATGAAATTTTAAGCTGAAATTGTATAAATAATGAATAACCAAAGGCATAGAAAATATGCAGGTTGGTACAGGGAAATCCAGTGAATATGCTAGAAGTATACGTAGGAGGAAACTGACAATATATGTGTAAACAGGAGAAAAAACTAACTTTAATGACTACTGTAATAGAGGAAATATGGTGAAAGATATTGGTAATGCAAAATATTTGCCTAAAATATATGCAAAATGCATAGGTGTTAATTGTACTAAAATGATAAAATGATCTAAAATCAAAAAGTGTATTAAAAATGTGCAAAAGTTAAAGCCTTATGAAGATTTGCACAAGCATAATGATCAGAAAATCTTGAGAGAAAGTGAAAGGAAAATTGCAAAAAATCATACGGATATTTCTGGGAAAGAGATTATGTCTTAGTCTGAGAATACACCAGACTGGAAAGAAGGAAAAAAATCTGAAGCTGATGACTTTTCTAGGTGATAACATTATATATATATATATATATATATATATATATATATATATATATAATGTTATACTATATATATATAGTAACTAAGATGATGCAAAATATCATGGATAAAAATAAGGAAATAAATTTGAAAAAGAGAAGAGCTACAACAGGAAATTCTAGAATAAACAGCATTCTAGGGGATTGTACTGAAAAAAGGCACAAACAATATTGTGTTTGAACATGAGCTCATTTTAAGATCAGAAGAACAAATTGTAAGAGAAAACAAGATAATATGTTACTGGGAATGGACCTTAAATATAATCTCAAGTTGCAGTCTCTGACTAAAGTCCTGTCAGTGTTAACAAAAGGTTTTGCATACCTCCTTACATCAAATCAGGGACACGAGAGATAGCTGCCTGGAAAGAAAATGGGTAAAAGTAAAACTGGGGAGCAATTTTTAAGACGGTGGATATTTGGGATTCTAATGTAACGGTATTAGCTCTGCCTGTAAAAAATGCACTCTGAAAAGTGACCATTTTTAAAAGAAAGCAAGTACACATTCCACTTGTTTTCTCAGTTCTTATCTTCCATAAATAGATTTAACTTTCAGTAAAACCCTGGATGAGCAATTCCTGAATGTTTTCTATATTTTTGGCCCTTTAAGAATGGACTTGTGGGCCAGAATAATAAAATAGGAGACATTACTTTCAGAGCAGCCCTCATACATCACTTACACCTACACTGTGACCACTGGCTAAAGGCAGGAGAAAGGGTTGTGTGAGGCTCTATAAACATTTGGGGTCTCTCATATATTAAATTCTGGATTTGTTTATACCAGGTAGAGCCCTATGAGTTTCACTGTACTGTTCATCAGCTTACAGTATAAGTTAGCCTAAATATGGACCAAATGCTGTCCATGCTCCTACATGTTTCCTTTACAGTTTCAACAATTAGTATTTTTGCTTCTTTCAGATTAAAAAAAAATCCCAAATGAACAAACAAATAGAACAAAAAGAAAACACATGAAAACTGCTATAGCTTACAGCTAAAGCCATAGTTTCCAAACTATTTAAGGAAGCTAAATATATTAAAATTAAATGAAAAATATTCTGCTGGTACAGAAGTGGATGATGGGGGTAAACACTCACCTCTTAGAAACCAGATATGGG
The DNA here is from genome assembly GCF_026119805.1 of Tympanuchus pallidicinctus. Taxonomy (NCBI): domain Eukaryota; kingdom Metazoa; phylum Chordata; class Aves; order Galliformes; family Phasianidae; genus Tympanuchus; species Tympanuchus pallidicinctus. Next base: position 33,525,986 of record NW_026294769.1, read on the forward strand.
ATCTGCTCCGAAAATAATGCCTCCTATTTTATTATGTTGGCCCACAATGTCAGAGTCAAATGTTATCAGTAGAGGTTGAAACTTCCCACCAGTATCCCTCTGTGTTTTGCTGCTGTGTGCCCCACAGAGAGAAAGTCTGGCAAGTGCATATGAAGCATAGGTGTGGAACTGAATTCCTCCATGAGGAACAAATTGCATCCTTTGACATTCACTGATGCTTGCTGGTTGTTTGTGGAAACCAAACAGTGGATATAAGCACAATGAGGTGGTGGGTGGTGCATTTCAGCACTGTGACAGTGGATCACCTCCAATGAGGCAGATTTTTATGAGCACGGCATGCAGGCTTTTGTTCCTGCTGGCCAAAATGCAGAGCATTTTGAAACAGTGTTTCATAGCTGAGAATTTTATCAAATCGTGTTATTGTGCTTTTTTGTATCTGTTGTAGTTTCCACAGAAGTAAATAGCAAGCATTACTTTTGGAGCAACTTATGTATTTACTCTTTCTGTTCTCTTTCAGCTAAGGTCAAGCATTTCAAAAGAAAGAGTTCAAATAGCTGAGACTGAGTAAGTAACAAACCATGCATAATTAGAGTGCTTTGTTTTCAACAGTTCCTATATATTTGACACAAGTGAATATTTATGATATAAAACTACATTTTGTGTAGTGCAGCTTTACTGCTTGTCATACAGGTTTTCAGTATTTCACTTTACAGCATATATTTGCATTCAGAATTCATTATGCACACATCACAAACACTACACAATGGCTGAGTTTAAACAAGTCTGTTTCTGTACTTTTGGATCAGATACAGCTGGCAGACTAAAGTACAATGAAGGCAGCAAACCTCAGTGATATCTGAGCAGCAGATTCTGAAACCTACAGGCACTTCCAATTACAAGGTTTCCAAACAGTTCTTTAACTTATACAGCTATTTTAGGGAGCTCATGTTTTTGCAAGTTTAATGAACAGTCTTGCAAAAAATGTCAATCATAAAGTAAGATCTGGGAAATTTTTCCTTTTCTTTTGCTAGGGGCAGTCCTTTTCAAAAAATCCAAAATTAAATAAACTGAATTCCCTACTTTTTTTTTTTTTCTTTTACTTTTTTTTTAGCATATTTTTGTTACAAAAAATAATAATACAGAAAATAAATTAAATTTAAAAAATATGATATATACTTTCAAAAGCGATTGAGGAGGTCTGTTTTAAAGTCCTATATGAGAGAAATTGCTACTGAACTGTCCAAAACGTTTTTAAAGCTCCAAAGGAACAACCAAAATCATTTGACATTTTGAGAAGAGAGATGAGAATAAAATTGTGATTTCTTACTCCAATAGATTGCATTATTCTTCTCTTCCTAACACTTCCACTGAGAAATTATAATATGCACATTGCTGTTGAATGAGTTCAAGTCAAAGGTCAGCACTTAAATTCACCTTGAATTAATTCATTCTGTTCTGTCAAACAATTTCATTTTCTGCACTCTCCTCCTTCATGCTCTTCTAATGAGCAGTACTCCAAGTCACAAAGCATAGCCACTCAAAAGACCAGTGCTAAAAAGCAATAGTGGACATCAAAGGAAAATAAAAGACCAGTTAGTGGTCTGGGACTAAAAGTCTCAATTTCTTAACTTCCACTGAAATCCATATCAAAAATAAAGACAAAATGTCAAAATTGATGAGTTGTTTTGCAACACAAGACTAACTGCTGTTATGATACCTAAGTGGGGCAGTCTGCTGTACAGGGAAAAACTCAGCAGCATATGACAACAGCAACAACTGGAAACTGTGGAAGAAAATGTTCGTTCAGTTTATCTTCTCCAGGAAACTTTCTGAGTTCATTGAAAATGACATTAATCCAGTCTTGAAAATAATCACACTCTTCTGTGAAGTCCAAATTGAAGGATTTTTGTTTCTCTTTGCTTGGCACAGTCTGCTTTAAGAACTACATCCTCAGAGAAGCTTTTGTTCGCCATGATAGCAGACATCAAAAAAACACATATGGATCATAAATGCCATTTTACAGCCACTTTTCTGCTAAAAGGGAGAAAAAATAGCAACAAAATATGTAAGTAATCACATCAGAGAATGATAGTATCTCCAGTGTTTCTAGTACACCAAAAAAATTACACTTCAGTCCATAAAACACATCTCATATAATTGAAAATGGGCAATTAAAATATATCTATTTTTTCCCATGTACGGAATTTAGTGTGCTGTTTGAATGCATGTCATAAGGAAATCTGGCAGCTGCCTTCAACCTCTCTTCCTCTGAGAGCAAGTACAGGAAAGTTTCTGATGCAGAACAATGACAGGAATGTTCTTAATATATTAATGCAAAAGATATATTTGGTGAAGATATCACCCTTAAGAGAATCCGTAAGAAAATTTATTGCACTGTTCTAGTGTTATGCAGATGGAAAGAAAAAGAAAGAATAAATTTTCTCTCTCCATTTTAAAATATGAAAAGCAAAACATTCCTGGCTGCTTAAATGAGTGAAATGATATAATTTAATTTAGAATGACAGTTAAAACCTCTATATCTGGGATTTCATATTGTAAATTAAATTTTCCTACATAGCTTGGCAAATGTTAGATAAATAATGCATATTTACTTTATTTATGTGTTGACTATTGACTGTGATTCACAAATATGTCTCTTTGTGGAGGAGCCTTTTGCATAATATGTTGTGTGCAGCTTCTTAACTGAAGTGATCATTAACATTCAAGACTGTGGTATAGCCTAGACATCTTTCCTTACATAGCAATAGATTTGTATCTCAGAACATGTACAGAAGCTATTTTCAAACTTTGTATGAAGTGGAGTTGTTGGATGGATTTTACTACTAGATGAAAAACAACCAGATTATTCCTGTGATTTCAGGTGTAGAGCAGTGTTGAGCAAGGGAATTGAAAGGGTAGATAAAAAGAGTCACTATTACCATACATTTGAAAATATGATATTTATAATTTACTTTGAAGATTTTAGGCATTTTTTTCACAACTGATTAAATGTGATACACGACAAAAAAAAAAAAAAAAAAAAAAAAAAAATTCTTTTTTTTAAACAAGTTGCAGATTACCCAACAACTTTTGTATGCTATTTATATGTCAGTACTGAAAATATAGTATTGAAAGACCTTTTTGTGTATAGATAGATATAGAAGGACTAAAACCCATGTAGTACCTACGATAAGGTACCTTTTTATATTCTGGCTTTCATATTAGCACTTACACTAGCTCTAGTCTGGGTTGTATTACCTAATGTTTCCTTGGCGAACTCCTGCTTACTTGACTTCTTTTAGAACATAATTTCACATTGACAGCCATGATTGTGAATGGAAATCATTCCCTAGAAGCCTCTGGTCCCTGCGAGTTTGACTTTTCAGATAAATGATTTTTGTATGAGAGCATAGAATAAGATTTTTTTGTTTAGTTTTATTGCCTTAGAAAGGCAATAACTAGAAAGAAACACATGCATACATTGAAACTTGGAAGTTGCTGGAGATCTTCTCTTCCTGATGTACTGGGAGGCTGAGAAGCAACCAGTCAGTTTCTTGTTCAGACCAAAGTGAAAATGTTGTGTGTTGAATTTTTTGGAGAACAATAACAGCTTCTACAGCTCCCCAGACTTTCCCTGGGCCAGTGTTAGGATCTGAAAGAAGCCATTATTGTTCTTATGAGAAGAACAGTGTACTAAAGTTGTCTTTAGATTTCTAAAATCTTCCTTTTAAAAGAGATAATCTATTTTTTATGCTTTGGAAGGAAGCACAGCAATTTGCAACATTTCTTGAATGCGGCCATTAAGTCCACAGCAGTGACATTCCTGTTGTGACATTGCACACTGCCTCGAGGTTATAATGCTTAATTGGATGCACCTAAAAACTGTTTTAGTTGTAAAGCTTAAGTATTAGAATAACTAAGTCAGGATATTACCTTTTTATATTAATGTCGACAACCAGAAATAGAATATTGCTAAACACAGTTGTTAGTCTTAATAGTTGCTAATCATCTCAACCCTTTGCAAATAGTCTGGAAAGAATAATATGATTCCCTTTTCCCTTCTTTCTCTTTTGCACTTAAACAATGAAGAGTTCTTGAATACAGCTAAGCTGAAATGTTCCTCCTGGTAGGTATGTGGAGATTACTTCTTTGATGATTTTTAGTGTGGGAGGTATTTGTATCTGGCAGTTTTAATACCACTTTCCAACCAATCCATCTACACTAAATGGATTCATGAAATTTCCAGGCAAAACTGAAAGACTTCCTGAGCAGAATTCAGAATCTCTTGGTGAATTAAATATATGTCCCACATATTTTATAGCATATTTTATATTTTTAGTGGAACCCTCTCTTTTCCTCTCCCTCTATCACACACATACACATACTCAGACATACTCTTGAAAATACTCTTAAAAATAGCAGATCATTTTTCTGTGTATATGAATAATCTGTTTTATCAGTGAGAGAGATCATGTCATTTTTTTTTTATAAAATAATTTAATTTATAAACAAATAGTTTAAATTGAGTAAGCATGGTTCAGTTATTTTTGGCATGACAGAATCTGGCCCATCCCATGAGAATAAGTGTACCACAGAAGTGCTTATGTCATGTTCAAGGATGACCCTAATCAAAAGGTTGGACTTTTCTGAGATTTGCAAGGCAGATCTCCACTCTAATATTATTCTTCTTCCATATGCATGGAACTTCAAAGGATTATGTATGTAAGAAAGAGAAGAATATCTTAATCAAGATCAGCCATGCACATCTTGAGAGCAAAGTTTGCATTCAAATGAGGGCTAGCTGAAAAATGAAATGTTCATTATTATTACCAGAATTCCGTGCAAAATTGAGAAAGTAATTTATGCTGTCAAGTTAAAAAGCAGAAAGAGACAAAGCAATTGAGAATGCATGAAAGGGAGCCCTCCTCTGTTAGCATAGAAGAGGACTAGACAACCCAGTAGACAACTGTGAGCTGAATGGTGCCTTGTAAGCAAAGCCATAAACAAGGAGTAGTGTACATCCTGATAGACACATGCCTCTAGGTACAACTCTCAGAGATGCAATTGCTTCCTTATTGCTACTCTGTAACGGAGATAAATTATATTGGCCTGTACCAATTGGCAGACAAATTAGAAGACAATCTGAATCTGATCAAATCAAAAATCTCGATCCTCTCAACCACCTCTATGGTCTTTTCCTGTTTGTAAATATATCAAATTTTCTATTTATTTTAAGGAGGGAAAACGAAGTGTATTCATCTTTCATATGTCTCTATCATGGAGAAGTTGTTATCTGAAAATGTAAATTGCTATTGACATGTAAGCGTTTTTAACCGCAATGCCTCATAAAGATTCTCACTCTTGACGAAGGTATGAGAGAAATCTGACCAGATTAATTCAAGTGTGTTCCTGCTTAGTTACTGTAACAAAGTTAGTGGGCCATCCATCTATCTAAAGTGGGTGCATTATTGATGCTGACTTCCCTCAAAGATTGGCTAAAAAAGGCATGCCAGGAATGCAGCCCCTTAAAGGGTATAGAGTAGTTAAAATCTTCTGTCTGGTATTTAAATATCTAGTTTAATATATTCAGAATGAAAAAATATATTCAAAATGCAATTAGTAGTGTGCAATGAAGATGTATAGCTGTATTGTGGTAGTCGGGTCAGACCACTGTAAGATTAAAATAAACAAATCACAGTTAAAAAGAACAATTAAAAAAGAAAGAAAGAAAGGAAGGAAGAAAGAAAGAAAAACATTAAGCCTAGTTCTTCAAACTATTAAAGTATTTAAGTCCCCTGGCCCTGTGTTCAGCTGCGTTCAGTTCAGTAGTTATTCCATACCAAGAGACCATCTGCTTAGCAAAATGTAATCAATCTCTCTTTTAAAAGCATAACAAAAATCCGTCTTTCTATACTGGCACTCCTAACATAAACAAGGGCATCCTGTGTCCTTTCTGCTCAGTCATGAGGAAGAAGAATGAATTATCCCTTCCTAAAATAATTTTTTCCAAGAGAGATTGAAGGCATGTGGGTATACCCCACTGATGTCCAAGAGAGCTTTGGAAAACAGAGGTCTCTCATTAGAGCCAAGAAGCAGGAGGTGTCACATTTAGTGCCATGGACGTGCATGAGGAGAGTGCATTCATACAGTGCAGCTTCAGAGCAGTTTGGGTTACACAAAGTTTTTGTGACAACCCATACCCAACGATGAAATAGAAAGTGACATCCTAAGGTAACAGGCATCATAAAGGAAAAAATATGCAGAGAAAGCAGCTGTTCTCCCACTGCTGTCTCATCCTTCTTCTGCCAATCATAAACCTATCTTCCTGTTTTATTTCAGGAACACATTCATTTTATGTTAACCACATTAAATTATCTTATGTTAAGTAAACACAAGCATCTGGATGAACTGCAGAAAACACTAAAAAAAAATAAAAAATAAAATCACTCAAACTTAAAATTGTTTGAAAAATTAGCAAGTCCAGTCTAAGACTCATTGAATGTGAATGTATGTAACCTGGTCATTCATCGCTTTTCCAGATTTGTTAAAATTACTCTTTTATTTGATGTTTTATTTCATGTTGCCAGGACAACTGCCTTGAAAGTGCAGTGAGCAGTGTAATGTTACAGAAGACTTACAGTCTCTGTGCTTTTGTGTTCTAAATCCCTTCCCATTTTCTACTCTGTTTTTTTTCTGGCGCTCTTGTCCTGAAAATAGACAAATAAATTTAATAATTTCCTTTCTTTATAGTTTCTAGTTAGACTCCAGGGCTGCTGGGACTAGCTGTTTTGCAGTGGTGGACACAGCTCAAATATCATATTATTAATTGTTCCACAGTACTAATTACAGATACGTAATGGCAGGGAAAGGAGTAACGGTTTCTTGGAAAGGTCATGCACTTTCCTCAGTAGTACAGTGGATATCCTGCTAGCGTATCTGCTCTGTAAATGAACATCACTAACATCCCTGAGAAACTTGCACTGACTAACTGTCCCAGAATACTTGCTGCAGTTTAGCTTATGAATATCAGACAGTGCATGTAACTGATGCTGGAAAAAAAAAAAAAAAAAAAAAAAAAAAAAAAAAAAAAAAGCATATAAAACAAGACCAAGTTAATGACTTTAGTCCCATTAAAGATAGTAGTTTTTTATTGCAGTTATTTTATATTTAAAAATGAATAAGATCTTTAAAAATTTAGAGAGGGAGATGGGGGTATTGAAGGAAAAGCATTTGTTTCTGCCTTAAAGGGCCACTGTGACTACTCACTAGATACTTCTGGAAGATTCAGGGCTGTACTGCACTGCTAATATTCTTGTGTGAAAGAAGTGTGTACTTAAGAGAGTATATCAGTCTCCAAGCCATCAATGTTCTTTGGCCTCTTTGCTGTGACTGTGAATTGTGGTGATATTTCTATTTGTGATACAAAACCCAACTGAGGGACAAGTCATGAGCTCATGCTATGGATCCAACACATACTTTTGTACTGCTCTGTTGAGAACTCAGAGAAGTCAGATAGTTTGTATCTTGATTCTGAATTAATTTCCTTTGAGAAATAGGAGTAGTCAAAGCATCCTATTTTTAGACAAGGTCTGAGACTGGTAAAGTAATATAAAGATGTTCTGGCCATTGTGAGCCACAGATTATGTTCTTTTCCTTTGTAATCATCAATTTCAGCTCTGCTGAGGACATATGAACTGTGGCTAAGGTTATAGAATTTTTGGTCTTGTATTTCAAATTTAGAGTGTAGAGGAAATATTTGTTCTTACCACAGCAGTGTGTTCTAGAGGATAATCCATTCACTGGTGATATGGGAAATAGAGTTTCTCATGTTTTTATTTCCTTCATTTGAGTGTGGATTCAACAGCATATCACAGATGATAGGAGATAAGGATGTACATCAACAGCATGCTGATCATGTTCTACTTTTGGTAAGTCTTTCAGCATTCACTGCAGTAGAAGCAGGAGCAAAGATATTCTCTTTATTAGGAATTTGTTCTATAAACTTGAGTGGATAGCCTCCCTTCTCAGAGCATGTGTTTCTGTTGGGAACTGGGGGAACCACTTTCCTGCATATTTCAATATATAGCAACATTTCCTCATGCCCTGATGTCAGTAGAAATAAAACTTGGGTGCGATTGCAGTAAATAATCAGTGATCCACTCTATTGTCTCTGGACATTGAGATCAAACTTCAGGATCCAATACTAACGATAAATCCTGTGCATTCAGACAGAAGCTGAACATGCCTGCTGAACAGCAGATCTTTCTGTAGCTGGAAAGACTGGCGCTCCAATTCTGGTTTCCATGCTGAGATACTTAGTAGTTACATTTTTTTCCTGTTAAGTATTTCTTGACTTGCCTAAATTAAGGGACAAAAGCTTTTTTTTTCATCCCACTTAATAAATGATAGCCTTCTCTCATCCAGTTTCTCTAGCTTGTTACTTAGTATTTTTTTCTTTCCATTTGAAAATTAAATATTTTCTATGCAATGATGCATGCAATTTAACATGAAAGAGCATGATGTAGTTTTGTAGGGCTTTTTTTTTTTTTTTTTTTGTTACTGTTGTTTTGTTTATTTGTTTGCGTCAAATACAACAAAGGCAGAAACTAAGTTAATTTAAAGCTGAATAGATGTTAATCTTCATTTCAGCACCTGCATTGAAAAAAAAAAATTAAAAATCAATTTCTCATCTCTTATAGGAGCTTTTTCTGAATTGAAGGCTCAAACTTCTACTGGAAGTCTGTTGTATATGGAACGCTTAATTGCTTTGAATCCAAAACCTTCCCTAACCCCAGAGATGTTCAGGAGAAAAACAAAGCCAACTTCCACAATCTGTCATCTAAAAATTATTGACAGATTTCAAGGCCATGTATTTTCTTTTAGTTCCACAATATTTGGAACAGATCACAGACACAGAAATGACATTTTGTTACATGTATCATAAGCAGCTTGCTTCAAGTATCAAAAAGGAACTAGGCGTAATAACATTGCTAGATGAAGATGATAATGGAATTAGACTGAATTAAAACTACTATGGCCTAAAAGAGAGCAGAAATTTGGCACTAGATTTTGCAAAAAGGAAATTCAGATGTATGTCTTCTGAAAGAAAATATTAGGAATAATAATAGTAGTAATAATGATAATGAAGCTTCAAAACTATAAAACTATATAATAAGGAATGTTTTAATCTTTGGTCTTCCAAAAGATTAAAGTCTTCTTTCAGTACCTAGGAATTAGATTTTGCTATGAATAAATTACATAATATAAAGAAAGAGGGATTCATGTTTAGAGGAGCTCAGAGTGAAGAAGTATAAAATGCTTTCATGTTTGCAAAAGCAAAGGAGTTTCAGGAAAAATTATGGCTAATGTCAAAATTATTTTTTTCATTGCTCATTTTAATGGTAAATTCTCTAAGAATTATTTTTATAGGAGTATACCATACAAGGAAAATTATCTATTTCTCTGAATTAAAGCTAATCTATTTTCTGAATATTCCCTGTGTCATAGTCCTGTTAAGAGAATAGTCAGAATTATTCACTGAAGCAGTTCAATTAACGGTCATATATTCAGGAATATTACAATCTAGTCAATTTGGGGAAGAGGTGAAATTCACTGAATAAATTATTTGTTATGAATTATTCATTTGCAGCTTGTAAATATGCAATTACCTCTATTTTTGGGAAAACACTATAATATTTGGTTTTCAGAAGGCATTAAGTAATCAGTCAACATCATCTGCTGCCATCTCTCAGCTGAGGATTACGAGGAGGTCTATGGGCCAAATTTAGTGCTCATTCCCTTTAAGTGAATTTGATATTCTCTCAAAGTCACCTGAGTTTCCCTGAATTTACGTACTGTGAGAGTGTAAATGTAAGAGAAATTGCAATCCTGTTTAATTCCTGCTTAATTTAATTTTAGTTTAATTACGACAAAATGAAAAACTTGCTACTTTGTTATAAGTGTGCCTACAGCTTACATGTTTAATGAGTACATTTGTATGGGAACTGCTGAATCATGGCCTGAACCTCTGATTGATCACCTGAGGCAAGCAATGAGTCAGCCATGGGAGCACAGGTGAAGACAATCCACCAGCCTGGTTCCACTTCTCCTAGACCCATTTAAGAGCTGACTACCAGTGGGAAAGGATCTCATCTGGAGATTCCTCCTTTGCAGTTTTGCAGCAAGCCCAGGGTGTGAGGGACATGGGGTAAGTTTTCTATCTATTCTCTTTTTGGTATTATAATCTGCTTTGCCAAACTCATTAAACAACATTAAACAAATCATAGTTGACTAGTAGAAAGAAGTGTGTATACCATTTTGGGGTCCACAATATAAAAAGGATATTAAAAATATTAAGGTATTTGAAAGCATCCCAAAGAGGTCAATAATGATTGTAAATGATCTGTTAGGGGAGGCTGAGGGCACCTGGGTTGCCTAGTTCGAAGAAGAAGAGGCTAAAACATGCCCTCATTGAGAAGTACTATACCACTTGGTAGACCTGAAGGGTTATGGAAGCTAGACTTGATTTTCAAATGTCCCTTACAACTGTGCTTAACTGTTCAGCTCTATTCTATTCTCTTTCTATAGTATAAAACTGTCAAGAAATAGTAAGAGTTGATGTAAAAAAATGGAGGAAAGCATACATTTTCCCACTGTTGGGAAATAGTGCTCTTTGATTTTGACGTTGTCCAGTTGGTATGGTAATGCCAAGATGCACAGCCTCTTGCACCAATGAATCAAAACAAGGGATTTAGTGTCTTTGAAAACCTAACAATTCAGATTAACCACTTCTGGTGGATCTAAGAAGATAGTTCATTGACATTTTCCCATAATTAATGTAGGAATGTAGGTACAAGGCAGCCTACTTTAAAGACTTCTATACTCTGATCAGGGCATGAAGGACTAGAGATATATTTTGTTATCTGTAATGATAGAAGGTCATATCTGGGTAGGCACAGTAGACTGGCAAATGTCTGCAGGAGTGAGAATAGGCCTATAATCTCAATCTTGTGTAGGAACATTATTCTGGTGTCATTCCTTGCTCATTTATATGTTAGTGGCCTAATTACCATTACATGTTTTTACCTTGTAGCTATTAGATCTCCTCAATGTTATAATGCCATATGCTTAACATGTGTTTGCTCTTTGTCCCCTACTTTCATCTTTTATCTCGTCCATCTTGGAAAGGTCCTTAAGAAGAACAAAAATCCGACAACAGCTTTATTTCTTCGTGGAATGTGCTTGAATTCAAATTATGTGTCTTAAGCAACTAACATGTCTTCATTTTAAAACAACAGTGTAATCTTTTTCATTTCTTAAAACCATACAAGAAAGTTTTACTTTTTCACATGTACCATGTCACTGCAACTCACTGAGTAGCAAAACACTGATATGATATTAACTGTAGAAACACATCATATCTATCACTCTATTCTGAAAACAAGATACTCGTGCAACCTCTTAGCACTAATTGGCTTTGATTGTTTGATGTTACTGACTCCAGCTATAGTAATTACCTTCACTAATTAAGTGTTTTCTCTCTTACGTGCTATTATCAATTGTGTAAGAGGAAAGCTTTTATAATAGTGCTCCCGAAAGTAAAGGAACAAATTGATTATGAAAAATCTAGAGGATCTTTTTGAAAATGAGAACAATACTTTGATTTCACATATTACTCAGTAGAAGCTACTTTAGGTCATCATATGAAACATATGCTAGATATTAGTCTTCAGCTATTCATTCGTCTGATCTGCTTTCCAAACTTGCTTGAGCCTTCAGAGTCCTGACCCTAATTCCTTTCAAGCCCATGATCTGCAGAGATCTTTTCCCTTTGACTCTAGCCTCCCTTCATATTAAAAATTTCATCAGAACATTCTGTCTTTTCTCACGTAACCAATCACTACCCAATGCCTCCAGAATAGTTTCTGTCAAAATGTGAATAAGTGTCAATGGTTTTGGGCCTGGTTTGACCCAGTTCTGTGAGTAGTTGGGCCAGGGGGACCTGCAAACTCACACCCCAGAAGAGGGTGATGGGGGACAAATGATAAAAGTTAGGGAGATAGTCATAAAAACAAAACAGCAGCAGTGTTTTAAGGGAGTAATTTAATTTACTAATTATGATATCAGAATACAAGATAACAAAATATAGTTGGAATTAAAGCTAATCAAATACAATGAAAGAAAGAGTGTCCAAAATCGAAAGCCTTACTCTAATGCTGAAGGTGAGATGGATAGAGAGCAAACACTGCAACAATAAGCAGTTTAAAAAAAAAAAAAAAAAAAAAAAAGGCAGTCTCGTGACTCATGAGCTGTTCTATCTTTCCCTCAAAATGGAATGGTGAAGTCTTCTGGGATTTGTAGAAAAAATCGTAAAACCATGACAAGTGGGATGAAAAAGTACATGGGAATGTTTGGCCAACTTCTGCTACTGAACCAGAAAAGAGAATAAGGTTTTGTGTAAGTGATGTCACTGAGCTGCCAAAGAGGGCCATTGTTGTCCTTGGAGTTGCCTGGTTTTCTTACACACATCAACTTAGTTTTAACAATTGAATATCTCTAGATTTGGATGTTGCAAAATTGAAGGTTAAAAGGCATGTATGTAAATAAACTTCTACTTGGAAAATGTAGAGATTTATAACCTCTAACTAGTATGATAGGATGTCATATATTTTTATAATCTCTTTCCCATTTTAACTGAGTGGCTTTTAATGCAATTTGATGTGTTCAGTCTCTCCCAAACTGAAGACCACTTCTTAGTGGCTTTATCTGTAAAGTGTATTTCACTCACTTGCTGAACTCAGCCAAGTCGGGATTTTTTTTTTTTTTTTTTCCTGAGTATTTAGATGAAATTAAATGTACTGTGAGTGATACACTGAAAATATGAATTGGTCTACTAATATATCAAGCTTGAGAGGCTTCTTATCCATCCTATTATGTTTTATGGCAAGTTTTGATATTTGTTTCAGATAAAAGTTTTGCTACTAGAATTTGATTTTGCTTCTGACATTTTAACCAATGTTTTCCATTGAAAATTCATGATCGGTGACCCAGAAGTTCAGGCACACAGTACCCAAGTAGCAATTGGTCTTATTTCAGGCAGATCTAATCTCTTTACTCCTACGTATTTGAAAGAAATTATTCAGTTTTGTAGTTATAAGACACACAGAAACATTTAAGTGTGGCACTCCTTGAAATTCTTCACTTCTTTGGGCTTCATCCACTTTGAACAGGATTGCAGTTGTTACACATCACCACTATTCCTTTACTTATTAGCATGCAATATAGTGCTTCTTTTGTTTATACCTTGCAGGAGAATATCCAGACAACAAGATGAAAAATTGAAGTTCATGGTAAGGGTGACAGAGCACTGGAACAGGTTGCCCAGAGCGGTTGTGCAGTCTTCTGTGAAGACATTCAAGACCCATCTAGACACCCACCTGTACAACCTATTGTAGGGTACCTGCTTTGGCAGGGTGATTGGATTCAGTCATCTCTTGAGGTCCCTTACAACACTTGTGATTCTGTGTACAAACAGGAGAAGAATCAACTCTTTGAAAGGGTAGATAATGGCAGGACAAGGGGAAATGGTTTTAAGTTGAGGGAGGGAAGATTTAGGTTGGATGTCAGGGGGAAGTTCTTTACAGAGAGAGTGGTGAGGTGCTGGAAAGGGCTGTCCAGAGAGGTTGTGGATGCCCCATCCCTGGAGGTGTTCAAGGCCAGATTGGATGGGGCCCTGGGCAGCCTGGTGTAGTATTGAATGGGGAGGTTGGTGGCCCTGCATGTGGCAGGGGGTTGGAGGTTCATGATTCTTGAGGTGCCTTCCAAACCAGGCAATTCTGTGATTCTACAGATCAATAACTATTATTAGAAATACTATTAAAAATGTATCCAATTGAAAGGTGCAGGAATACTGATACTTTATAAAAACTTGAACTGAACTGTGTTCACACAGTGATACAAATTCTAGATGAGAAGACAGCCAATAGATATACTAGTGCCCCTTGAATGAAGGGCTTAACATTGGGGAGGAAAAAAAAAAGAAAGGAACCTGATCATAAGCTAATCAGAAATTTAAGCTAAACAGAAATTTAATGAAGATGTTGGGGCTAAATGTGCATTTTTAAAAAATAAAACTCTCTGAGTAATTTTGAAGTTTTACAAAGTGAGTTTTTTTATTCCTAACAAGAATAATTCCCTGTCATCAATTTTCAACATTGTTCTATTGTTTAAAATAAATAATAACAATAATAAAATATAGCTCTAGAAATATATTGAAGAATTACATAATAATTTGAGCTGGATGGGACTCTTAAAGGCCATCTAGTCCAATTCCCCTGCAATGAATAGGGACACCTAGAGCAAGATCAGGTTGCTCAGAACACTATTCAGCCTGACCTGATCCGTTTTATTAAAATAAGCAAGGAGTTCCTAACTGCACATTTTTTTTTTCACAGCAGGAAAAAAAAAAGTTGTTTATGTAATTGATTTGTAGCTGCTACTGGTGAAGACAAAAAGATATCTTTAAACAATATTATTCTGGACTAAAAATAAAGAGGCAATTGAAAACTCCATTACTTAGCATGTACTTAAAGTTTCTCAGTGAGACAAGGAAGGTGCTGCCTGTTACTAAAGATGGTTGTTATGCTCAAAAAAGATGAGGTTAAGACTAATCAAGAATCTTTAGTTTATGATAGAATATTAATAGATAACAATTTGTATAAAACTCTTAAACTGCATTTTAGAATGAAATCAGTAGTATTCCTTCAGTAAATAAAATAAACTAGATAAACTTTTTTTTTTTTTTTTTTTTAATGCACTAAGACATCTGGTACTCCTTTATGTGTTTTAGGTTATCTGACAAATGTCTCTCAATCCACAGGCATGACAAAATATACACATTTCTGGAATGGCAGCTGAATATGAGTCATAAGTTCATCTGTACATTAGTGCAACTCAGGTGATACTGAATGTCTATGAATAAGTAATTTAATCAAGAAGAAAAGCTGTTGAACTGTGACTAGACAACAAAGCTAGTAAAATAAACTATTTTGCTCACAATTTTGTGCCTACAATTTCTACTTCCCCCTCTTTCTATACCTTAATTTTTGGCTTAGCACATACCTCATACTGCTATAAAACTTTTTTTTTTTTAATTAAGAACCTTTGTGTGATTAAACTTCATCTATTTTCCTTTGGCAACAAAGAAGCAAGAGAATAACTTCCAAAACTGGGTATTGTATTAATATGTGACAATCTTATGGCCATCAGAATAGCTGTGAGAAACTTTGCTCTCTTTTTATCATACAGTCTGAATATAATGCTTTATCTCTACATAAGAAAATGATGAGCTTAGGACAGCAACAAAGAAGCTGATCTTGCATTAATGAGACTTCAGTTACGTGCCTGCCAAGGTAACCTTGAGCTGGAGCAATAAGGGCAAGGCCAGAGAGACATCAAGCAGTTAATCACATGCTTTTAATGCAGAGAATCGCCACAAAACAATTTGTTTTCATTATATGTGACCTACCCATCTTTTTACATTCCAAAACATTGAGAGAAATTGAACAATCTATAAAGATATTAGCAACTGTCATGGGAAATTCAGTTTTAGAAAAAGGACTGACATAGATCTCTTAAGAGAAGAAAAATAGAGACAATCAAAAAGTTTGTGTCAAAGTTCTGGAAATCTGAGGTTGTGCTTCTGTAGATGCAATGGTATTATGAATTAAGGCACTTTTTTCTTCCACTGCTAAGTTATTTTTGAACTACATTTCCTTCAGTACACCAAAGCCAGCCTAGAAATTTAGTATTTCATCAGAAGGAATTATGTTGATATTTCTACAGTCAAGCAAGCGACTCCCTTTATGAGTTCAGTGCCTATAGCTGTTACTCATAAAAAAATAGCTTCTGAATTGTAAAAAGCAACAGATTTTTTTTGCATCAATGAGCCCAATGCTTCAGCCACTTAAGAATTTTATTCTTTGACCTCATGCCTTTCGAAGCTACAGATTCTTTACTTTGATAAAAGCTGCCTCCAGAAAAAAATAGATAGTAAATAAGTGAAAATAAAACCCTCCAAACTACTAGAATCCTAAAGAATTAACTGGAGCTTTTGTAGGAATGTCATTAGGAATATTGTCTTTAGCCTTTACAGGATACTGCTAATCATCTGGATGACTGGGGGCTGAGTAGGTCTGTCTTGCCATTGATCAAGATAGCATTGGGCAACACTTACATCCTCATATTTGTGAGTGAGGGAGACTGGTCAAGAATGTGCAAGTTTGGGACAGTCTTGGCTGACAGTGATGCTGAGAAGGTGGAGTTCAAGTTCATGCAAGGAGGGAGCAGGCAAAATTAGGATAATAAAGATGGTCTTTGGGAAAGCATTCTTTGAACTGTTCAAGGAACTGTCTGAAACTATTCCATAGGAAGCAGACCTGGAGAGGAGTCCAAGCAGGTTAGTAATTCAATTTCAGCTAAACTCAAGATTGAGAGTATTCAGTATGGATTTATGAAAGGGAAATCATGCTTAATGCATCTGATAACTTTGATACTGGTAACTTGCATTATGGGATACATGCTTGGTGGTGAGGAAGGGGCAGGAAATGTTATATATCTATTTCAGTAAAACTTTTGACACCATCTTCTGTAACATAGACAAAATGAGAAGTGTTAGAGAAGCAGACAATAAGGTGGCATAAATAACACCTGAATGCCAGAGCTTAGAAGGTTATGAGTGAAGCTTAATTGGTGAACATTCAGTAATGATGTTCTCCAGTTCTTCTTTGCACCCCTTACTAAAACTGGTTCTAGCCTTTGCATTCCTGACCATATCCCTGCACATCCTAGCAACAGTCTTATAATCCTCACAGGGTATATGCTTGGGCTTCCACTGCTTGTGCATTTTCTTCTTACTCCCCAATTTGACCGGCAGATTCTGGTTTAGCCATGCTGGCCTCTTTTCTTCCTTTCCTGCCTTCCTATACCTGGGGATGGAGAGCTCTTATGCAGTAAGGAAAGCTTCCTTAAAGATCTGCCAGCTCTGCTTTACTTCCTTGTCTTTGAGAACAAATTCCCAAGTGATTTTGTTGACTAGCCCCTGAAGAGATGGAATTTAACTTTCCTAAGACTTTGCATTATTTTACTTTTTGTCTGTCCTGCATCCCTCAGGAGTGTGAATTCCACCACTGCGTGATCATTCTAGCCCTACCAGACTCTAATCCTTATGCCACTAGTCATTCCACCTGGTGGTGAGCACTGGGTCCAGCATTGCACCCCCTCTGACTGGGCTATTACTTGGTTCAAAAAAATTGCCCATACTATATTCCAGGAGCCTTCTGGGTTGTCAACAAGTTGCTGTGCTACTTCTCTGGGAGATGACAGCATGGTTGAAATTCCCCAACATGAAGAGAGCCTGGAGACTGTAATGCTTATTATAGCTGGAAGAAGGAGGTTTCATCAGCAGACTCTGCTTGATCATTGTATGGTCAAGTTCTTTTTTTGAGATTACAGTGCAAAATTAATATTACCAAGGTGGAATAGGTATTTATGAAAAAGACAGACCATGCTCATTTTTATTCACTTCGCAAAAAAAAATCTCAAAACTATTTTTAGTATGTCTGTGGGTTGTTTTGTTTTTATTCGCAAAACAATCTGATACTTAGGCATTATTTAACATAAGAAATTTTTAAAAAGTTTTGTGTTGTTTTTTTTTTTTTTTCTTTGCATCCTCTGCCAATCTGACATTGCTATGTCTTCTTACTACTGTATGAATAGTAAGTTTCTAAACTGTATAGTCAGTGAATATAAAGATGTTATAATTATGAAATAACCAAGAGAATTTGGCAAAGCAGATTATAATAACAAAAAGAGAATAGATAGAAAGCTTACCCGCATCCTGGGCTCACTGCAAAACTCCAGAGAAGGGATCACCAGAAGAAATCCTTTTCCCCTGGTAGTCAGCTCTTAAATGAGTCTAGGAGGGGTGGAACCTGGCTGGGCAGGTGAATTGCCTTCACCTGTGTTCCCAAGGCTGACTCATTGCTTGCCTCAGATGATCAGAAGTTCAGACCATGATTCAGCAGTTCCCATATATTCCATACCTTCACAGCATGAACCAATGATTAGGTTAACTAAAAGGTAAGCTTTTCCTAATACAGAAATCTGCTATATTACAATGCTTATACAATTTCCATTGTGATGCATGTTGGTACAACTCAAGACAAGTGATGATCAGTGAGTGTCCATATTCTTTTATGGGCCAGTGCTCGATGTTACTGGAAGCATGCTGTCATGAGGTGCAGGCCCATCCTATGTTCCATCAGTCCCATGTAGACCATCATCAGGTGTTGCACATAACACAGTGACAGTTGCACAGTGACTGACAGTAACACTGGAATGCTTTGATGGCATTTCGTTCCTGCTGGTGATCCTGAAGGCTTAAAGGCTTATGGGGAATAATACAGATGTTTCAGGGGTACCAGGACGGGAAGGTCTGCTTTCCAGGGCAAAATACAGGCCATATTTCTATCCTGGGTCAACACTTCAGCTTGTACAGGTAGCCAGGACATGCCCCAGTACCACGCCTTCTGGCCAAATGTCTGCAGCTGCATAACTGTATCAGACACCAAAAGAGGTGTCCTGATCTGCCATAGGGGCATAATGGGGGTCCCTTTAGCAATGAAGATTGGAGTGTTGACCACAATATCAGTAGGCCATGTACCTATTACTGGAAGGACTACTGAGCCTCCCAGTTCCAATAATCTCTCCCAAGGTGCAAGTAGACCACACCAGTTGGGTCTTACCTGCACCTTCCAAGGCCATTTTATTCTATGGGTACTCTGATCTAAATTCTCAGGGCAGGGTGCAGAAGATTATTTTCCATTATTAATCTAGGGTCTTACCTGATTATCAGTGCCCATAATTTATATCCTAAGCAGATGGCCCATGTTGTCTGCAACATTCTCAAGGCACTGGGTCTGCCATCTCAGGGTCTTTCATTCAGGTCCCGCAAGGTTTCATACAGCCTTTTCACCCGCTTCTGCAGGGACTGGGAGTCTGTCTTCAGGGCAGCCTTAAGAATGCCATTATAACATTCAATGAGGCCTGGTAGAATTACCATTTGATGTTATTTTCTTCTGCCCAGCGCTATATCACTGCACCAGTAAAATGAGTTCCTTGGTTGTTCTTGACTTGAGCTGTCCCATAGGCAGACATCAGTTTAGTGAGTGCCTTGATGGTACGTGCCTGGTTTGCTTTCGGTACTGGATAGGCCTGCAGTAGCCCACTTGCAGTGTCGATGCAGGTCAATGGCATATCTCGCCCGCTCAGACTGAGGAAGGGGCCTGATGTAATCAACCTGCCATCACTGGAGAGGATTTTGTCCTCTAGCAAGATGGGCTGTTGTTTTGGGCAATGATCTCAGTCTCAGATTAAGCGTCACAATCCTAGTATGTCTAGATGATGTCAGGCAGCTGCATAGGCAGTCCCCATGCTTTTGCAGCTGCCTACATTGTCTTTTGTCCTGCATGCCATAGCTTCTGATGTAACCAATGGGTGATGTTCTCAGATGGTGAATTCTCAATCCATTGAACTCGGGCCAGCATGTCAGCCTCATTATCTCCTAGTGACTGTAAGGGCTGATGACCAGAAACATGGTAGACACATGTAGTCCTGTGTTCGACTGTATTCTATATGTCTAACCACATGTCTTTGCCCCAGATTGGTCAGGCACAGATAGTCCATTCTTGGGTGTCCCACTGTGCATCCAAAGAGTGAGCCCCCAGTACACAACCCAACTATCTGTACAGATATTTGAAATACCATCACCAGGTTCCTTGGTTATAACCATCTACACAGCTCACAGTTCTGCCCATTGGCTGCTCTGACCATCCCCCTCATCAAACCAGATTGTCTCAGTGGAAGGATGGTATTCTATTGCTCTCGCTCAGGTTGCCCTCGCTGGACCCATTTGTCCAGCAGGTATCTTCAGGGATAGGATATTTACTCACCTGAATAGGACTCTTCTCTGGTGGAGCAACCAATGTTTCTTTTGGTGCATCACTGTGATATGTCACTGGGCCTAGGATCTTCTGGAGTTCTTTCAAGGGTGATGAAGACAGACTTATCCTTTGCTGAGGTAGGCAACCCATCATGCCACTGTTTGTGTGTGGGCCACCCCTGTCTTAGGAAGATGGGTCAGATCTTTCACCTACCCCAGCCCAAATTAAGTCATTAAACATTCATTTTTGGGAGACCATTATGGGTCCCGTTTGAGAAGCTCAAGTAGCCAGCATCTTGGTTTTAGTCACCAGCAGGACCTCAGCTTCTTCTAATGTCCGAATGTTGCACCTAGTCCACAGGCGTTCTGTTTCTGCTAGGTCGATCAATCTAACTGGGCAGCCTGCTGGACTACAGCTTCTGAGGCCATCAGGGGATTTAATACTTTAATATAGAGACTGAAGCACCATACAAATGAGAGGGAGCTTGCTGTAGAATTAAGTCTCTCATTCCTGCTGAGAATTTGACCGTATCAGGGCCATCAAATGTATCTTCACAAATTGCTTCCCTTATGCTTAGTTCACAGATATAATTTTGAAGGTCCTCCATGGAGGACCACATCCCTGTATGTAGAGGTATATCAGATTTATTCAGCAATACCATATGACAGGCTGCCTTTAACCATTCTATTGTAGAATGGTTTTCATTAAGATATTGATTACCAGCATATAACCTCTGCCTGAGAGCAGGATGGACAGTCATGGTGGCCAACTTGGCTATTTCTGGGCCATTCACCAAAACACTTTCTGCCCCAGAATCCCACGGTCTTAATAATCAAGCTGGCACACTTTCTCTAGGCTTCTGCTGTACTAAATCTATCAATACCACTGTCATGTATGGCCGGGCTGCTATGTGCAAATGAGTCTGGGCAGGGGGGCACTGATCAGACAGCACCCCTACTGGTCTGTCCTGTACTTTTTCTGAGTTATAACAGGACAGACTTTTAGTGGATCTATCAAAATTGGAGATTTGATATCTCATTTAGATCTGTTATTTTTCTGATCAACGAAATCTGTTGATTCAGGAGTCTGCTCATTGTCTATTGAAATGTTACAAACTCAACCTATTGCAACATGCAGAATTGTTTTTTTTTTTTTCCCATGTTAACATGCCAAGTTCTTGCTCAAGCTTTTTGATACAGTCTTTCAAAAGTTGGTTCTCATTCTCTAAAGTATTATTCCTCATTTCCACATAACTTAAAGCATTTCACAGTGGCCATGCCATTGTGGAAGCAGCTAATTGTCTTTTTTTTTTTTTTGTGATCAGTATATTTTTGTTAAGTCCCTGAAAGTAGTCTGCCATGCAATGAGGGGAGATATTTCCCATAACGTGTAGGGGACCCCATTTTTCAATGATAACTGCTAGTTCATAATAGAGAGATCCCACAAATCCTGGGATCTGCCCTAGAATACTTTTATCTAGATGGGATAGTGTTCTCCCCCTGACTCATTTATAGAAATTCCATAGAAAGGACATAATGTAAATTCTAGTATATTTGGCCTGGCTGGCTCGCCGAGTGTATAGTCAATGAATATAAAGATGTTATAATTATGAAATAAACAACAGAGTTTAGCAAAGCAGATTATAATAACAAAAAGAGAATAGATTAAAAAGCTTACCCACATCCTAGGCTCACTGCAAAACTCCAGAGGAAGAATCTCCAAAAGAGATCCCTTCCCCCCTGCTAGTCAGCTCTTAAATGGGTCTAGGAGGGGAGCTCCACCCCATCTGACAGTACAGGTGAATTGCCTTCACCTGTGCTCCCGTGGCTGACTCATTGCTCACCTCAGGTGATCAATCAGAGGTTCAGGCATTCAGATTTAGCAGTTCCCATACATAAACAAATATTTACCACTTCTTCTGGTAACTTTTCCAGATCAAGTCTTGACAGTTATAATACTTCTGTCTGCACTTACTGTTAATAATGCGTTCATTTATGTATGTAATATGTAATAGCAAAACTCTGTTACAAAGTTATATGGCACCATCACTACTTTATATGTTACTCTTATTCTTTTTAAATAATGTAATATTTTAAGAAAATCAAAAGTAATCAAGCAATATGCTGTACATGTATATATTTAGTTTCTGATCTTAGAGGTAAAAGGAGAACTTTTATGTTAGATTCTTCTGTTATTTTCCCCTCCTCTGCCTAAGATTAAACATGTTGTTTTGATTCAACGTTTGTCTCTGCAGGGATACATGTAGGCTGTGCTCACATCACCTTGTACTGTTCTCATTATGAGGTGGGGAATGTTCTCTGGTCTGATAGCTTCAGTAGATCACAAGACAGAGTGCTTTTGATGAGTGTGAAACTAATAAAGGCGCTCCCATTTACACCAATGTCATGGTTTTATGAATTTTGGTTATGAGTATTCCACATCATAACTTCATGTAATGCACTGGGGGGTTTGACTTCTGATGCTTGAGTTCCGAATGTTTGTCCAATGGAGAAGAACAACATTTCCCCAGGAGGCTTTGCGGTCAGCGAGGAGATATAACTCTGTGCAAGGTCACCTGATTCCTTCTTCTTTGCCTGCTCTTCTCTGTCTATGCTTCGTTGTCTGTGCTTTGCCGTCTGCTTTTCTTCATCTGCTCAACTGGACTGCACTTCTCACCTCAGCATTGTGGTGAGGCCTATCTACCATTCAGACAAACTCTCTCTCTCTCATTATATTTTGCTGATACCATATTTAGTAAATTAGTGTGTTCCACCTCAGATTATTGCTGTTGTTTTCAATTATTTTGGGGTCCCCTGTTTCCCTTTTCCGGAGGCATGGATCCGCAGATCTCTCTGCCCCGCTGGTCATGGAACTGGGCCGAACCAGCCCGTAAACCATTGACAACCAATGTGAACAGAGCCAGACCTCAGGCCAAGCCAAAGGAAGTTTCCATAGGAGACTCCCTCCTCAAAATAGCCCCTGATAACTGTAAGTGGAGAGCTGCATGCTCATTTCTCTCCTCCTGTTTCTCCCCTGTCAATGTACGGACAAGGGGGAATGGCTTTAAACTAAGACAGGGGAGGTTTAGGTTAGATATTAGGAGGAAGTTTTTCACTCAGAGGGTGGTGACACACTGGAACAGGTTGTCCAGGGGGGCCTAGGGTGCCCCATTCCTGGAGGCATTCAGAGCTGGGCTGGCTGTGGCTCTGGGTGGCCTGGTCTGGTGGATGGTGACCCTGCACATAGAGGAGGGGTTGGAACTGGATGATCATTGTGGTCCTTTTCAGCCCAGGCCATTTTATGATTCAAGAAATATAGAATCATAGAATATCTTCAGATGGAAGGACCCTACAAGGTTTATTGGGTACAACTCTTGGCTCTCCAAACTCGAACACTATGTCTATTCAAGACAAGTCAACACTATGTCTATCACGGTTTCACCATTGTCCAAATGCTCCTTGAACTTCTGTAGCTTGGGGTTGTGACCACTGCCCTGGGCGGCCTGTTCCATGCCCACCACCCTCTGGTGAAGAACCTTGCCCTGATTCCCACCCAACCCTCCCCTGACAGCTCAGGAACTACAGGCCTGTCAGCCTGACCTTGGTACCAGGGAAAGTTATGGAACAAATCATCTTGGGAGAGATCACATGGCATGTGCATGGCATCCAGGGAATCAGGCCCAACTAGCACGGGTTTGTAAAAGGCAGGTCATGCTTGACCAACCTCATCTCCTTGTACAACTGGGAGACCAGCCTGATAGATGAGAGTAAGGCTGTTGATGTAGTCCATCTGGACTTCAGCAAAGCCTTTGACATAGTTTTCTTGTGGGGAAACTGGCTGCCCGGGGCCTGAACAGGCATACTCTTCTTTGGGTAAGGAACTGGCTAGAGGGCCATGCCCAGCGTGTCATGGTGAATGGAGTTAAGTCCAGCTGGCTACCTGTTACAAGTTATGTCCCCCAGGGATCAGTACTGGGGCCCATCTTGTTTAATATCTTTATTGGTGACTTAGATGAAGCGATTGAGTGCACCCTCAGTAAGTTTGCAGATGACACCAAGCTGGGAGGTGGTGTCGATCTGCCTGAGGGTAGGGAGGCCCTGCAGAGGGATCTAGATAAGCTGGATCACTGGACTGAGGTGAATGGGATGAGGTTCAACAAGGCCAAGAGCTGGGTCCTGCACTTTGGCCGCAATAACCCCATGCTGTACTACAGGCTTAGAGATGAGTGGCTGGATAACTGTGAAAAGGAAAGTGAACTGGGGGTGTTGGTTGATGTTTGGCTGAACGTGAGCCAGCAGCGTGCCCAGGTGGCCAAGAGGGCCAACAGCATCCTGGCCTGCATTAGAAATGGTGTGGCCAGCAGGAGCAGGGAGGTGATCATCCCTCCCTACTCAGAACTGGTGAGGCCACACCTTAAGTATTGTGTTCAGTTTTGGGCCACTCACTACAAAACAAACATTGAGGCCATGGAGCGTGTCCAGAGAAGGGCAATGAAACTGGTGAGGAGTCTGGAGCACAAGTCTTATGAGGAGTGGCTGAGGGAGCTGGGATTGTTCAGTCTGGAGAAGAGGAGGCTCAGGGGAGACCTCATTGCACTGTACAACCTCCTGAAGGGAGGCTGTGATGAAGAGGGATTTGGCCTCTTCTCCCAGGCAATGAACAGGACCTGAGGAAACGAGGTTTAGGTTAGACATAAGGAAGAACTTTTTCTCTCAGCGAGTGGTCGGGAACTGGAATGGCTGCCCAGGGAGGTGGTGGAGTTGCTGTCCCTGGCAGTGTTCAAGAGGCATCTGGATGATGAGCTGCAAGATTTGGTTTAGTGCTTGTGGTAGCAATGGTAATGGGAAGACAGTTGGACTAGATGATCTTGCAGGTCATTTCCAACCTTGCGATTCCATGATTCTATGATTCTCAAAATACCTTTCTGTGAGGCTTCTCTCCAGCCTCCTGTCCACCAGTCTGCACAAATATCCAGAGTTACCTTGTCCTATTTGCTGTCATTGAACTGTATGCAATTGCTGATTTCCCAGCCCTCCAATTTATCAAGATCACTCTGCAAGGTCTCTCTACCCTTGACATAATAAGCAATTCCTTCCAATTTATCATCATTCACAAACTTGCTTAGTGTACCTTCAAGACCTTTATCCAACTCATTGTTGAAAATATTAAAGAGAACTAATTCTAAATACAAGCCCCACTCGTGACTAGTCACCAGCATGGTGTTACTCAAAATCAAAAAAAAAAAAAAAGTTTTAACAAGCACACTTTAAAAAACAAAATGAAAAGTTCTTAAATTGAACATTTGTAATTTTATCATCATTCAAAATGTCTTGCTCTTTTCTACCATTAGTTTATGAAAATACATATATATATTATTGTGTAAAGAAGAGCATGTTTTGACCATAAATGTTGCATGTGCAAAATTAGAACAACTTCAAGCAATTCCAAATATAATGAGGAAAACATGTATTCTGTTCATTCACTTATATTACAAATTCAAAGTGAAGCGTTCCAAAGGAAATTCTGACATATTTTTAGTGTCTCATTTGAAGATAACAAAATCTCTGAACCGAACATTTTGATAATAAGATATTTGCAATTGCTTCACTATCTTTAAGTGCACATTTTTTTAATGCATGACACTGATAGCAAGAGACTTTGAATTCTTATTAATGTCCTAAACTTTGCATTTAAGATTCTTTTTACTTAATCTGTCTCGAAAGAAGTGCTGGAAGGAAGCAATAGACAGTTAGAGCACAGCCTGTATGCAAGGTTCATTTGGATAGAATCAAAATTTATTGTATAGCTACAGGAAAAGAAGAAAACTGTACCTAGCATATGCATAGTAATGTGGTTAAATCTTCAGTAAAGAGCAAAATAAAATAAAGTCTAACAAACAATATGCTGAAATCTTGAGATTATTTAACCCTAGTGAGATACAGTCTCTCAAATGAGGGTCGAGCCCAGAGATGAAGAATACATTTTGGTTTCTCAGTTCTAATTATGCTCTTTGGACTATAGGAGCAGCAAAATATTTCAGTTTCAATTTTCTGAGCTAAACATACCTGTGTGATTTAAAAACAAAACAAAACAAACATTAAAAAAAAAAACAGTATGCAACTGCTGATGTACTAATTAAGGTATATCATTAAACAGCTATTCTAATATAATAGTGAATGAATTATAAATATACCTTGCATGATTTTCAACAGGAATGAAAGAGTTCCTGTCGACAACGGCCTTATTCTGACTTTCTTTACACACAAACTATGTAGTATCTTTCAATGAGAATGCATGAGAAGAGGGTGATTGTAAATTAACTTTTGCTTCAATATGTACAAATTGGCTGTTGTCCAGCAGAGCAGTAGAATTTTTCCAGTAATGTTTTTTTCCATTATCTCAGAAATAGAAAACAATCATGTAGTAGAAAATTAGTGGTGGAAAAATTTCATGGGAAAACACAAAAACAAAGCATAATACAATGCAAAACACACGCACACAAAATGAACGACATTCCCCCTTAAAAAAAAAAAAAAAAAAAAAAAAAAAAAAAAAAAAAGCCAACACATGCAAAGAAGTATTTACAGAGAAGAAAATTTTTGTACAGTAGAAGATTATATGTTTTTCTCCAATTTATATTTTCAGATACATCAGCCTCAAATGACCACTGCAATGTAAAAGGATGACTGACTTTGATTTCATAATTAATTACAAGATCAATGAGTGTTCCTCACAGCTGGGTGTTAAGCTGTCACAGAATTTAATTCTAGTGTTCTAATATACAGTATAGGCTTTTTTTTTTTCAAATGTCACATAGAACTGACCAAACAAGTTTACAGAATACCTAATGAGAAAACACTACATCATTCTTAACACAGAGCACAAGCAAACAGTTTTATTCCTGTTTGTGCAGCTTAACCTTCTGCAAAAGTAATTAGGTCTATAATTAAAAAGCTATTTGGAATGATTAAAGCCCTGTTATCTAGTGGCATTTAAAGACAAATGCAAATGTCAGAAAGGATGAATTAATTAAAATTACTATTGAAAAGAAAAGAAGTATATTAGTGTAAGGACTAGAGGATGTTATTTACTGAAATGTTACAATGTGAGGTGATGTTAGATGTTCAGAGGATACGGTGAAGTTTGAAATAATTTTATCTGGCATTTTTGTATATACTACCTCATTTCATGTCTGCTTTCCAGGCCTGTGAGCAATACTGAATTACTGAAGGAGAATAGATATTACGACACTGCCAGATATCAGATAATCTTTCATCTAAGATGATCTTTACTTCTAAGTAAAATTATAGAAGTGTACTTTATGCGGTCTGTGTCCTTCCTTCCTTCCTTCCTTCCTTCCTTCCTCTTCTGTCTCTAATGCTATTAACACATGAGACAGAAAAACAGTGAAGTAGTATCAAGAATCTTTTTGACTTTTTAAAAAACTCCCTAGGGAGTGTATTCTTAAAAGATATGTCCTCATGAAGCATTTCAGAGCATGCTTCTAGAGCAGATCACCTTTGGAAGAAAGGTGTCTGTTATCACTAATGTGAGAAGTGGAACTAAAGAAGTATGTTTAATCATTGAATAGTCCTTTCTTTGTGCCAGCAGGATTTGCTCTGTTCTGTAAGGGAGATTCTGTTTTCAAAGTGCAGAGATTGATCTCAAATTTTTATACCATTGAACAATTGCTGTAATCAGCTTCTGGATCAAGTAAGGTCACTGTGGATTTCAAAAGAATATGTTCAATAAATGGCTTAACTGGATACTCACCAACTTACTTTTTAAAGGCAACAATGCTGATTACTATGTGAACATTATTCCTACTGCATTGTTAAAGTACCATGACAAGCAAAGATTAAATTTCAGTGTTTACTCCCAACTGTTAACAGAGTAATCATCCAGGTTTCTATTACTCACTCAGAGGTAGCAATTCAGATGATTTCTTCTGACAAATCTCTGTTTATAAGGATTGTGTCTTCTGAAGTCCATTACAGTAGTTCAAGAGACACTTGATCAAGAATGGCTCTGTAAAGAAAAAAAATCCTGTGAAATATATGAATGATAAATTATAGCACAGCATATAAGGTGTCTTAAAGAGTCACTGTGGAAATTAGTTATTAATTCTCAAAAAGTACAGTTCCAAGAAAGAGCTATAACTTTTTAAGTGCTTTGAAAAATATAAAATCTAGACTTAAAAAATATTACATTTTAAACAGAAGATTTGAGGAAGATTCCTATTCACTTGAAAGGGTCAAAGAAAGCTCAGCCATACTCATTTTTATAAATGATATTAATTACCCATAGTTTTACAAGAAATATTTTGTTATCTGTTTAAATGCAAATTTTATCTTCAGACTACATGCACATAAATACTCTTTTACTACCTCATAAGCAACTGTGAAGGCAACGTAACCTCATGACCAAATCTTTTTTCCTGGAAAGAAGGTGTACCACTCAGGCACCATAGAGTGTTCAGCAAATGGCTGGGACATACAGTCAAACGTGGGAACTCAGAATGCTCCTGCACTCTTCAGTGTTCATAACCATAAGATCTAGATCTACCCATGGGCAAAGTCTGCTACATTGCAAAAAGTGTTAGGGCTTTGTAAACCAGACATTTTTAGGACACTAAACTTATACTGCTCTCCACATTTATTGCACTTGTATGCTTTTTGAGAGGGAGAAAAATACATTAAACATTTTTACTAACACTGTTGTGAAGTGTGAGAATCCTTCTTTGTTTTTTTTGGCTCAAAGCTTGCTTCCTGAGGTATTTCTTGTGATAAGACTGATTGATTTGTTGAGGAGGCAAGTGATGGGTGCTACCATGTGACAATTGTCATCACTTTGGGAACATTTGAAAGCCCCTTACTCCAGAGCTGCTTGCCTCGGAAGAGAGTGCTCAGGAGTGTTTACTGGTGGAAGATCTGGCCTGTGACTAAACAGCTCCAGCTTGGTATGGGAAAATTGGGGAATGACACCATCGTGTCCTGTGAAAAACAGGATGCAGGAGGGCATCCCTGCTCTTATCTGCTGGCAAGGCCTGGAAGGCGGGAGCAAAGGAATTTCTACTGAGATCCCAGAGCCAGAAGCTGCCACTCCAAGGAGAGCTGACTCAACCACTCTGCATTTGAGCTGTCACTCCAAAGACAGCTGACTCAACAACTTTGGAACCACTGAAACCGGGCCATCATCGCCATGGTCACCATTGCCATCATCGTCGACGTCAACAGAACAACAATGCCTGACGACCCACCACTACTGAAGATCAATGGCTGAACTATGAGCCACGCTGGATCCATAGTGGTGACTATCTCCCTCTTGTTTCCTATAAAGACTCCTTGCTTTTTCTTTCCTATCTTTTCTATCGCCCTCCTTCCCTTCCCCATTACCCTAATTCATAATAGTGTCCATCCTCCCCTTCCCCATTTCCTTGGTTAAGATCCTTAATAAACTGGTCAGAGCAACATTTGAACCGTTGTTTCTTAATCTCACGCCGGGTATACAGATATTAAAAGAACCTCATCTCCCTCCTATAAATTGGAGCAAGACATAAAGATACAATGATAAAGTGGTAAAGATAAGGATTTCTGGCTTCTCATAATTATTTGCAAAGTTGGCTAAAGCTGTTACTGCGTAGTCATTTCCAAAAGCCAAAATTAGGAGTAGTATTCAAAGCTCTTGATCAAAAAGCATAATTTTTTATTGTTTAAAGAAAAAGGGTTACACAAAAAGGGTTACACTGGCTTGTCAACACTAGTGACAAAATTGTGAGCAAGGAAAAAGAGAAGATTTTTCAAAGGTTTAATTTTTATTGGCTTTTTTTTTTTTTTTTTCCTAAGGTAGCCACTTAAAGTGGATGGGTTACTCATCACCGACTTCTAGGATCAAATGATAACAGTTGTGCTGTGAATTTTTGGATATACCTTCTCTGATTTTTTGTGTTTTTTTTCTTTGCATTGCAAACCCTTTGGTGATGGGGCTGGCACTATAGCACACAATGTCTCTCCATAGTATTATTCTGTTTCAGCTTAGGGCATTTATACAGTATTGTGATAAAAATTGAATCATTTAAAAGAAATTAACAGTTGACTATTTTCAGATCTCTTACAAAAAATAGTCAGTGAGATTGTGTCTTTTCATTTCCATTTGCTATTATTAAATAATTTGATTAAGCTATTAGCATGTTAAATAAATTACTGTTTATGTGCACCAAAGCCTTCTTTCTGGAAGATTTTGTACAGAGCACAGCAGGGAACACAATGTCATTAACTTTCAGCCCCAGTGGGAGTTATGACTTTATCTGAACACAAAAAAGGTTATGCTCTAGGCATAACCTCTGCAGTGAGATCTTGAATCTGAAGTTAATTGCACAGTGCTTAGTAAACAGAGAAAACACCAGAGCTGGTTAGTTTAGTCTCCATGTGGAGGTAGCAGGTTAGACAGAAAGCACCGGTAAATTTCAAGGTAGTTGTGCTTTTGCTTCCTTAGTTACATTAAAAAAAAAAAAAAAAAGAAAGAAAAAAAAAAAAAAAAAAAGAAAGAAAGAAAGAAAAAAATGGGAAAAAACAAACAAACAAACAAAAAACAGTAAAAGTACCAAGATTGAAAAAATAAACAATGAGTTGTTGAAATTTGTATGGAATGCAGTTGAGAATTGGAGGTGCTAGAAAAGAGTTCCTTTGTTTGGCATCATTCCTGAACCTAGAAAGGAGTCTTGTTTTCTCTATTCTCATTCCTGTTCATCATCTTTTCCTCTTTTTTAATCAAACAGTTTTTCTTACAGACTGTGTTACATCCATCTGAGCTTATGTTTCTCTATGTGGGAAGGGACTGAAAGGAAGAAATTAACACAGTCAAGGAAGCCAGTTGGAATACTGGATATATTACATTGATTTATCTCTCTTATTCTAAAAACTAAAAGATCAATGCTCTTTTGTTATTATTTTTATTTTTAGTGATCTGACAAAAAAGCCATAGGCTTCAAAGATCTTTGTCATCTCTCTTTTCCTGTGATTGAATTTTGTCGTAAGACCTTCAGTCAGAAAACCTTCCACTCAAGACAGATTTATGGTAAGTTATAAAGACAAAGGAAATAAAGGCAACAGAAGTCTTCTCACTTTTCTTCCATGGAAAGATACTGTAGGTGTTTTCAGTACACGTGGACTTGTCTGTTATAGGATCCAGCAAAATTAGCACCAAGCATGACCCCTGCTTCTCCTTCAGGGACCACTGGATAGGTAATGTAAGACAGAGTTGTTGCAATCCTGTTTTTGACTTCTCAGAAATAATTTATCAACTTTGCTGGAAAACCTTGGCCAGAGTGACTGTATGCTTTTTATCTGTGCAGCTTTTCCACAGGGGGCAGATAGAGAAGAGTCAAAAAGTTGAGTGAACTAAACTGTACTGTCCACTTTAATTCCTAGAACAAACTCAGTTGTACCTTTCTGTTTGCATTTCCCTGACTAAAGGATTGAGCTCTTGTCCAATAAATCTTGTTGATTCGTTGTTTTTTTTTGTTTGTTTGTTTTTTTGTTAATATAATAGACATCATATACCCTGCTGCGGATGTTACTTTTTCAGTCATTGTTTCATCTGCTGTTTGAGAGTTCTTGGCCTCTCAAAATATATGAGCAGTTATCTCATCACATCACATTCCGCACGGTTTGTTTCCATTTAATATATATCCACTCAGATGTGGTAGGATACTTAATTATTAAACCAATAAAACTAGCAGACCCCTAAGTACTAAATTTATTCTCAACTGCCATATTCAGAAGTAAATGTAAGTAAGACTATAATTCATATTGACTTAAGAGACAAGTATGTTATTAAAGCTTTTTTGGTGACAGAAAGAAAAATGATCTGTGTTTACATCCTGATAAAAACATATGCATATACATATATACTTGCTATTACATGAAGGCCTCGCTAGAGTATTCACTACTGAGCATTTAGGGATAAAATTTGTGATGTGAATTTTGGAAATTCAGTGTTGTATTCAGGTTGTTGTTTTATTTTAATTTCTGCTGTTTCTGTGGGGAAAAAATGTCAGAAAAAAGATAAAGGATTAATCTCATTCCCCACTCATCCCCACTGAACATTCTTCTGGAAGAAAAATAAGATATAAGGGAAGCAGAAAAAAGACATTTTTTCAGTGATGAGAAAGGGTGTAACAGATAGCTGTAACTTAAGTTCTATGAGTGAAATTCCTTTAGCATTTTCTTTGCTGCAACACTTGTGTAGGTGAAGTGACCTCATTAGATCTTCAGTTCATTCTTTGAAGCATCTTCTGTATAGAGACAAAATCAGACCACAACAGCCCTAAAATTGTCTGCTTATTTTCTTTTTTTCTGCCAGTGAAAAGTTAATGAATGATATGTCACTATGAGAAAAGAGAAGAAATTTAGCTGAATATTTATTTTTGTAAGTGGAACTTTGGATGTATGCATTTCATACGGCTTCTGGAAAGTCATCAGTTTAAATGTCATTAGGTGCAGACCTACGTAAAGCCACATGACAAAGACACAAAGTAAATGGATGAGAAATGAGATCTAGGTCAATTTCAGGAAATTTATGAGCGTAAAACCTGATATTTAGGATGTTAAACCTTCTCTTTTATTTAGTATATTCTTAATAACTTTCGTTATGGTGTCACAGAGAATAAAATAATAATGCAAATGACCATGAAAAAACAGATGATATCTAAACCATCTACTTTTGCCACATGCCCAAATTAATCCTAAATATAGTACTACTACAGTGTGGAACCCTTTAATGATCATTCTAAATTTTTTCTCAGTTAGACTGATAGTGAAAAATCGTTCCATTAACTGAAAGACAGCAGATTGGAGATAGACACTGGCGAATTATTTGGAAAATAAAATAAAATAAGGCAACCACTTAAAATGATAAAAATATGATGATGTATTCAGATTTTAAAAGAAGAATTAGCAGTCTAAATGAATTAAACACATGTACTATGAACCTAAAGTTATGATCTCAAAATCAGTTAAATTATGAAAAAAACCTCAGTTCCATATGAGTTACAATTAATGCCCTATTTCCCTGAATTTATTCCACACAAGTGCCTCATTTTCCATAAAAATGAGTCTGAGAAGGACTCCTAGAGTGGATGCTCCTCTGCGAATATCTTCCAAAGGGCTTGAACCCATTGCAGTATTCTGAGAGGCTCAGGTTCGCTTCAAAACATATTGAGAATTGCCACTTATTTTTAAATGACAACATGAGGTGACAAAGAGAAGCGTTCGTGCCTTCTTTCTTTTTTTTATGTGTTTTAGTAGTTAGTTATTATGATCTAGTAAGCAAAGCTTGTATTCATTTTCTGGTTGAACACCAAAACATTGAAACTCACCCTTTTTGGCAAGGCACTTGACTAAGAGTGGATATGAGAGCTTTAGTTAGTCTTCTCACTCCTTATCATGTCATTGAGACAGTCGTTCAAATTGTCCTGTAATTTGATAGATGATAACAGCAGCTCTCTGGAAGGGTGTAAGTATTATTCACCAGCCTAGATGAACTGAGGATGCAGGTGGCTCAAGGAACTCTGGTAATGCTGCTGCAACCAATTCAGGTGGCTCATCTCATCTTGAGGAGAGAATGTCCAGAATCAGTCCATCACAGAGGATGGGAACCTCTGGATCCATCTAGCCCAACCTCTGCTCAAGCAGGAACATCCAGAACAGGAGGCTATTGAAGTCTTTTGAGGGAGTAGACTCCACATTGTGGGGAACCTGTGCGAGTGCTCTGTTACCCTCAAATCACAGAAGTGCTCCTGGTGTTCTGAGAGAACCTCCTGTGTTCCAGTTTGTGTCATTGCCTCTTATCCTGTCCCTGGGCACCACTGAAAAGAGCCTGGCTCTGTCTTCTTTGCACCCTCCCTTCAAGTATTTGAACGCCTTGCTGAGATTCCCCTGTGCGTCCTCTTATCAGACTGAACAGTCCCAGGTATTTCAGCCTTTTCTCATAGGAGAGACACTGCACTCTCTTCAGCATCTTTTGGCCCAACATTAGACCTTGCTTGTACATCCATTTTACTCTTGTATTATGGTGCCCAGATCTGCAGATAATAATTCAGATGCAACTTCCCCTAGCACTCAGTGAAAGGGAAGAGTCAGTTCCCTCAACCCGCTGGTGATACTTCGCCTAATTCAGCCAATCAGCTATTACCATAGCATGAATCTGCCCTTTTTACCAACAGATCAGATTTAACGATTCACTGGATAATTCCTGACCAACTAAAGTCAAACAACATTGTTTCGATGATGTTGGAGGAACCAGAATTTTACCTTATTGTTTTATGAGGACATTTTGTAATACAAAGGCCTACATTATGAGCAGCCAGATAACTTCTTTTACCTTTACCACTGCTTTATTTATGTGCATTACTTCTCTTGGGAATATTACCAGAGTGGTGACAGGGTTTATGTAGCTTTTTTTCCATAGAAACCAATAAAGGAATACTGTGGGATTAAGAAGGTCGTTGTATTGCTAATGAGTGGTAAAGTTCAACAATAACTTGAGTCGGATGTAAACACCCATAAGGCACCTAGCCCTTACATGTAACCAGTCTCGGTTGCTTGGAAAACAACCTTGGTTGCTTAGTTGCTCAGGAAAACTGCTGCATTGCACGGATATAAAATGTTTTAAGCATCTACAGTAAAGGTCTTTTGTTCTGTGCTGGCAAAGGAGTCCGCACCTCTTTTGCCACACCCGGAAGGGAGCTTGATGCCATCTTGCAACAGAATATGATGTAAATAAAAGAAAGATAAAGTGGGGAGATTTTAACTACTTTTTTTTTTTTTTTTTTTTTTCTGGAAATATTCCCCTATATGTTTATGCTTTTTGTATTTCTAACATCTTAAAGTCAAAAAAGTATTAGTAGAGTGATACTATTTTCCTTTAAGATGACCAAAATCTTAGTAGTGAATATCAATACAGTGTCATATTTGCATTTAGAGAACTTTTGAAAACAGACTCATCTTGAATACTTGAGGATTTAATCTTAGGCTTAAGGGCATGGAATCAAAGTGAGACTTATATTTTAGCTTTCGGCATTGTCTCTTCCAAGGGAATAATTAGCATGTAGTTTCTGAAATTTATCATGCAGTTTATATCTAAGGAAAAGCAATTTGAATAGGTTTTAGACAGATAGATTTTATTCAGAGCCTAGACATGTTCATATAGGTACAAGCTGTTCCTAAGCTAAAGACAACAGGTATACCAGGAAACTGTTCTATTAACATTTTATTAAATCATTATTCTCATTGTATAAAATACTCTGAATCTTCAGAGACTTTCTCTGAAAAAATTAGCAGGTATTCCAGATGATGGCTACTCAGTGAAGTACTACAATCAGCTTGAAATACGTGGGGTTTGTATCTGAATTATTTTAAAGTTTAAAAGGGCGCATTTGCATTTCAGTTTAAACTAAGTAAATACATTCTGAGCTTGGCAGGAAATACATATAGAAATTGCAGCTTTAGATATTCACAGATATTTAAGTAGTCTTTGAAGAGCAGCAGCAGCAACAAAAGACACCTCTGAAGCATTAAATGAAGAATGCTGTTCCACTAAGAGTTTATTCATAACATATTATTAGTAGTCCTGGTGTACTGATGTGAATTAAGCCATTAGGTAGCCTGGGTTACTCTTTGTTTCTCAGAGTAAACAGTAACAGTAACAGTAACAGTAACAGAATCATTAGCATAATTTTAATAAACATATATATAACTGACAATGCCAACAAAAAGATTTTAGCTTGTTATATCTGTTAAGACATATATCTGTTAAGAGCTATGTTTAGAGTAGTGTTCATAGCTTGGTTGAATCTTTAACAAAGAATTGATTTCACAGTGAGACCACTTAATTTAAATACATTTTCCGATGAACACTAGCTCTTGTTTTCAAATGTCACATTCAAAATCAAATGCTGAGGGCAGAAAGCCTGTGACTACAGAATAATGGATTTTGTATGCTTATTTTCAATAACGTATAACAGAAATCAATGTATATATTGATTATTTAAAGATTGACAAAAATAATTCAAACTATTCCCACTTCAATAATCAAAAATTATTTCTCTTAAAAAAAAAAAAAAATCAAAAGAATTCTGCATCTATTTCTTTTGCTTGCAAAAGATTCTCAGTTTATATGTTACTCTCAGTTATATGTTTAAAGAAAAATTAAAATGTAAGGCATATATGAATTACTGCTAGAAAATTTCTGAATCTAGTGAAATGAATTGCTTCTGCAAACAGCCAGTTAAAAGGAACATAAATCTGAATTTACAGTGGCTGACACTTGAGACTTGGTGAGGGATTCAATTTATATACACTCACCATGCATTTTACTGCCATAAACTCCCTTTATAAAAGACTTTGCTGAATAAAAAGTAATCTTTTCTGACTTAGTAAACAGCCACATCTAACCCTTCTTTTCAACAGCACTGGCCATGTCCATGGAAATTGATATTCTGTATATAATCAGTGGTTCATGCTAAAATTCTCTGCTTCTAGTGATAGTGCTTTTTTTTGCAATTAAGCCATGAGATATGACAGGATGTGTGTCATCTTGCCTCAGGTGGCCTATTAGAATTAAAGCTGAAGGCCAAGTGACATAGCCATCTGTGCATTGGTACTGTTTCTGTCTGATACCTTCCCCCATGTCTCCACTCCAAGGACTTAGCTTAGTTACTAAATGTCCCTGAATAATATATATAAATAATTAAAAGTAAAATGGAGTGTGATATATTAAACATTTTATGGCTGTGCCCAGAGGTTGTACAAGGTTGATGTCCTTCTATATGAACATATAGAGAGACTTGTATATACCTTTAATACCCATTGCAGGATGTGTGTGCTTTGTCTAAACATACTGTTTTTTGTTTGTTTGTTTGTTTTGATAATCAAACTGAGAGAAAATAGAATAGATGGGTCAGGTAGAATAATTTTTTTTCCTTTGTCTTATTCCCAAATTGCTTATGAACATGAAGTTCATAAAATGCAGGGGAAAATAAACAAAATTCCTTAGGAGTGAGCATAAATTTCTAGTGACTGAAGTTCACCAACAATTTTTTTCTAATTGAAAGTATAATGTAAAATGATGTGCATCATTACTCCAGGCATGACTTAAAACATTCCACAGACATCATCTACCCAAATCTTCATACCTTCTGTCCAGCTGTCCTTCCTGACAGATGAAACAATCACATAAATTGTTTTTCACAAGGATTCAGATCTCTTCTGGAAAATGAGAGAGCTGAATGTGAATCTCCTACAGCCTCAGTAAGCATATCAACTACAAGACTACTGTACAAAAAGGCAATTATGTCTGTCTTTTTTCATAAAGATGAAACTGTCTCTTGGTATTTAGCAGGTATAAGAAATCTCCTGGTTACAGGCTTAATGAAAATTATGAAATTTTTACTGTTGTTTGAACTTTTTGTTGTATGAACTTTGAACGGCGTCATCCTTCAAAGTAAGGTTAAAATCGTGTTCAGTGCTCCAAAATTATATTTATACGCTTATTTAAACTTTTATAAAAATATTTACTTGCCTAGTCATTGGTAAGGGAAGAAAAATATATAAATATTACTGTTATGTGCAGATGAACACTTTAAAAGTACTTTTCAATCTTTATGTGGTATCTAAGTTATCGATAAGGTGAGTGGGGTAATTTGGTTTTAGCCAGTCATGCTTTGGGATCAACACAATAAACATAGAAGAATTTCTTGTTGTTTGGCCCTCACAATCTAACCTGCAAAATCTTGTCAAGAACTTCCCTAGAAATCATTTTGGTGATTATGCTTCCCATTGATTATTTATTCCTGCTTCACCAAAATACATGTATCTGACATTTTTTAGCAAATTTGTACTACACAACAGCAGAAAATACATTTAATTTATAAACCTAGATATCTTACTGTGTTACAGTTTATATTTATTTACTTGATATTGTTTTCTGTTGATTGTTATTCACAATGTTTTATCTACAAAATGTAGAGTTACACACACATACACACACAAAAGCATTTCAATGCTTGTTTTCAAAAATTATAATTATCTCCATAGTCTGTCATGATTATGTGGGTTTCAGTCTTCAGGACTGACAATTACAGCATTTGAACATCCCTCAGAACATGAGCTGCTTGGATGTATGCACCTCTGACATATTTCTCTCCTTTTTTTTTCTAGTAGAAATAGCACCCAATCTCCAGTCAAATTTAATGACAAAATGTCATACATGAAGCTGTAAAAACTTAGCCAAAGGGACTTCCTTCCTTGCAAAATGTCAGAAATGAAAAACTGTAGCCTCAAATCTGATTTCCCATTCAAGCCACCTGGCCAATTCCACTGACAATAAGTTCACTTGCTAAAAGAAGCACCGTGAAACTTTTTTTGTGTGCAGTTTGCACACAAACTGATAACGAGCAAAAGAAAGAGCTATATCATCAATATTTTTTTTTCAGAACAATAAGGAATATTTTTGGAGGATCTTGCTGTTTGTTGATTGAAATATAATAAGGTACAAAAAGCTACCTGTTATAGGTTTTTCCTTAGCTGTAGATCTCCCCAGGCATCGGAGGACTTGAACTGAAAAGAGCAAATCTGAAGCTTTGCTCTTTGCCACTTGACTGCTGTAAATGGCTGTCTTACTGTTCCCTTTCTCTGTCATGACCATAAACCTCAAAGACACAACTTGGGGAAGAACTGAAGGTTTGTTTTGAAAGATATGCTCTAAAGAAATTCTGTAATAGTAAACACTAAGTACCCACAAGGTCGGGAGCAATAAATGAATACATCAGAAGTGAGGACTGTTTGAAATGAACACCTTGCAGGATCATTAAAGCTTTACATTTACAGTAAGAAGACAGAAGAAACCATTCATCTCAAAGGCCACCAACAGCGCTCCAAAGAGAACAGAAGCCAGATCATCAACATCAACAGAAGCAGAGAACATCAGTGATCACATTAAAAATAAAGCAACTTAGGGATGAAAGAATACAAGTTCATACTGGTGTTGTAAAGACTAACAAAAATATGAGGTGTGGGTCACAGGAAGGTAATAAACTCATGTAGACATAGATCATTCAATTTAAGTAGTGTATATATCCATCCTACAGCCAAAGTGAGATAAATACTGGAATATGTTAAAGGCATAATTATTCATTATGTTTATATGGTAATTGCAGCTTACACATTTGTGGGTTGCTTTTTTTAATTATTATTATTATTTTGGTTGTTGGTTTGCTTCTTGGCATTTTTGTTCTGTTTTGTTTTCAGACTCTCAGGATCTGCATTTTGAAACAAAAGCCAAGATCTCTGTGGTTTACTTTGGACAATTCATATTATAGCCAACTCATAATCTCAGTTCTGTTATGTTGTCAGAAATTTATGGCTACATATGCAAACAATAAAATCTCCCTTTTCTTCTTTCTTCCTCTTTCTTCCCCTGACTCTGTTTTCACAGCATTAAAAATCCAGTTTTCGGGCTTTGCACACTTTTGCCTTTTCAGAAAATGTGAGTGTTCTAATCTTGATATTATTTCTACTCTAATATTTATTTTTCTTTTGAGGAACATAGAAAATGTTCTGAATAGCTTCAGAAGATGCATTGCAAAGTATGAAAATAAATGTTTCACATGTTTTCTTTCAAAATCATATGAATATCTATCTTTTGAGTTTTGAAAAATGACATCATAAACTCTGCAAAGATATGATTCATGAGAATAGTATATATTCTCAATATTATTCCACAATATTATAATTAACACTTTGCAAAGATTAAAATCAAATCAGGACACAGGTTCTGCCTTTTAGTGGTCCTCAGAGTTATCTCTCCGATTCTCCAATGACATTTAGGGAGGAATTCATTTAGGAATTGAAATTTAGATATCTTAAGTTAACCACTTATGTAGCCAGGATGGGAAGTAGAAGTGTAAGGGGAAAACAAAAAAACACAAAACAAACAAACAAACAAGATATACACTTAAGACAACAGTTCTAATGTTGAAAATGTGCATAAATTGAGAATTATGAGTCACAGACTGATGGATCTTCCCTCTTTTCCTATTGTGTCTTATGAATTACTTGTGGACTCTTTGTATTTCCTTCAGGTCTTTGATGCTTTCAAACAAGCAAAAGGAAAAATTGGTCTCAAATGAACAGGAATGGAGACTTTTGACAATTCGTATGAATGCTGACAATTTTTAATTAATAAGTTAGGAGGTGAGTGGCATGCTAGTCAGAGCCCATGCATGGATGAATAGAATTTTGTCATTCATAGGAAAATGCAGCAGTGCAGTGTTTGTAGGTGTTTACTCTTTCAATGTGAGCTTTAAAGATGAGTTAAGAATTAATTATAATATTTGTGTTGTGCTGAAATACTTCAACACAGGTAAAAGCAAATGATATGCAGGCATTAACCACATAGAATTGCAGTGCAATCTGTTACATTCATTTTTCTTCTCAGTGCATAGCAAGGCTGGAAATTGAGAAAATAGGAATAAATGAACTTAACATTTTGATATTAGAATGATCTTTAATGCTTCAAAGTGAAATAACAAAATAATATCACTGTCATTTTACCCCCATAGTACCCCCAAAAAAGAGATGTATTTAAGTCATGGACTCTGATCAAAGTTTAGTTTTTAAAAAAATCTCAAACACAGCTATTGATCGAATTATACCTGTGTCCTGTTCATTTTGTTACAGTAAAGGCTTCTTTAAAAGGACAGTTTACAGTCAATCCAAACCAAAGTCCTCTGAAATCAATGGGAAGGTTCCCAATTTCCATTGTTTCTGTTGTAGGTCTTGAGGGAAAAAATAAAAAGGTTAAGGACTTATTCAGTTTCTATTACAGGGATATTCTTTATCCTACTGTTTTTCAGATCATATCTTTTAAAATGTTGAGATGTTCCAAAGCAGAATGAGGAAAATTTAAGGATGTAAGTTCATCTAATAAGTCTTTTAACTCTGAAGTATATTTCACTCCTTCCAAAGGGCTTTTTATTTTCCCTTTATTTTATCTTTTTTTTTTTTTTTTTTTTTTTTTTTTTTTTTTTTTTTTTCCTTCTGCTCTTCGCTATACTGTTTTTCAGTTTTTATGCTTAGAGTGCTCAGCTTATAAAACACCTGTAGCTAACTGGTTATAACCTGCAGCCATTTTTCTGGAACCAATAATTACATTTGTCTCAGCAGTCCTTTGCTACATTTACTTTTCTTTTGATCCATAGCAGTAATGTTAGAAACATTCAAGTGTGGCAGTGTATTTGTGCAGAGCTGTCTTGTGAAACAAACACAGAATTAGCATACCTCTTTTACATTCTTCACTTTTTTTTGCATTGGAGATAATCATAGAATCACTGAATCCTTAGAGTTGAAAGGGACCTCTAAAATGGCATCTTGTCCAACTCCTGTGCAATAAACAGGGGTACAACAGCTAGATCAGGTTGCTCTGTTGATGATATCCTGTTTTTGTGATTATCATTACACTATGTTTTAATTCTACAACATTTTGAAAAATTAGTGACATATTAAGTAGTTTAGATAGTAGAAGGAGATGATGGACTATCTTACCCCAGGCAGAACAAATCTTCTGGTATCTTTATTTATTTATTTATTCTCAAATTTCCACCTTGCCACATCCTTTTACATCATGTTTTGCTGGGTAATGCTAACATATATCAAGTCACATCATATAAAATAGAAAGTAATATGACAAGACATGGGGCAGCAGGATGAAACTTGCTGAAGTTTTAAACCCTTTTTCTTCTTTCTTTTACTTTTCATATGATGCCCTGAAGCACAGTCTGGTCAAAAACACCTTGCCATAATCTGGGTCCTATGAGTGTTAGGTTTTTATTTCAAAAGTTGCAAAGTTGACTTTCCCAACTCCTAAAAGCTCTCTCATTAGACCTTCATTACTTTTGTAGGCTGAGAATCTCTTCAATTAAGATACTTACCTTTCATTCAAAAATAGAAATTGAAAATTTCTACTTCTTCAGAGTTCTTTTTTGCCAGAACTTGTGTTTTGATTCAACAGTCAGTGAAATGAAATGAAATCCAGAGCCTGGTTTCAGAGATGTTGAACAGACAAAACTGCTGTTCAAGTCATTCGAGTCACTGAAAGCACTGTGTGCTCAATATCTTTATAATAGAGCTCTTCCTGTTTGTGTGACCTATTTCATCTACCCTTTGTTTCAAAAGTACTTTTAGTATTACCAAATGACTTGACTGTGCTATAAGAAATGTATTTGTGTCTTCATAACCGACATGGAGAATATTTGTCCTTTTATGAGCCTATATCTATCAGCATGAGTGAGGATCAGAAGAGAGCATTTATTTTATTCTTAACAGAGTATATTACAACAATTGAGAGTTTTCAGTTCATGGAATGGCACAAAACTTTTCAATTTTAGGCATCTTTATCAGGTCATTTCACCTTGAAAAGAACAAACTATATAGCAACCTATAACTCATGTTAGCCAAGTAGGTAAAAAATCAGTATTTTTTTAGGCACTTAAGCTGTCATAAAGTACTAACAGATCTAGCTCAGGGATCCATTTCAGTAGAAACGAACTTGCTACTGGCCTGAAAATTTATTTTATTTCAATCTCATAGAAGGTCCAAGACTCGATGTCTCAAGACTTCTATACAGAGAATTTTTCGAAGGAGCAGGTACAGATTCTTACACTTCTTAAGTAGAAACATTATTTTATGTGGAACAGTATTTTTCTCTTTTCTGCATTTCCCTGGAGATACTCCTTCCTCCTTACATAGTATTGGTTAATTTACCAGAAGATTGCATGTAGAAGTAAATTGACGGGACCTCATCTGGCCTAGTGCACTTTGATAAACTCATAACAATGGGGAAAAAAATGCTAATCTGTTATTTGAAGGATAGCAAATGAGAATAAAATAAAAGTATTTCCATATAACATAGTTCTTCAAAATGATCAATAAGTATCCGTAACTTCTTTCACTACCCAGCAGAGTTTAAGACAGTCATAATGGTACAAATTTTATAGAGCTCATTTATCCCAGCAGCATAGTATTCTGATATACACTTTCACCACCAGTAGCTCTTCTTCAGGTAGATCGTATTCCACATACACCCAAATCTGAAATTCTTTTAATAATTATGGCATCCGTCCTAGTTTGAGCTGGGACAGAATTGCTTTATTCAGAGTGTCTGGTATAATGCTATGTTTTGGTTCTAGTATAAAAACAAATATATTGATAACACAAATGTGTTTCTAGTTGCTGCTAAGCACTGTTGTACAGTCAAGGCCATTCTCAGCAAAGGGCCCAAGGAGCTGGTAGAGAACAGAATTAGGACAGCTGACTTAAACTGGCCAAAGTCATATTTCATACCATATGACATCAAGCATAAAGAATTTTGAAAGGGGTGGGAATGCATCTAGCTTTTCTACTTCTCAGGGGGCTAGTTGGGCATCGGTCAGGTGATGGTGATCAATCACCTGTATATCACTTGTTATATACATTTATATACATATATAAGTCACTATTTTCCTTTTCTTGTAGTAAATAGTTTTTCTGAACCATCAATTTCTACTGTGTTTTTTTTTACTCTCTCCTCATCCCACTGGTAGAGGGGGAGTGACTGAATGACTGCATAGTGCTGAACCACCTGCTGGGTTAAACCATAACAGAATCAAAGTAAATACAGGCTCAATTTCTTCGTCTCTTCAGCTCTTCTGAATGTCAGTGTTTTTCCACACAAATGTGATTTGTCAACATTCTTAACATATTGGCCATTCACAGGCAGAAAAAAACATATCCCCCAAAAGCTCCTCCTCAGTAACTCAGTGTCTAGCTGCTTCAGTGAGTTATTTAACACTGTTTTTAGAAGAAAAGATTAGACATTTCCATTCCACTGAACTGAACTGGTCTGCTGCTGCTGCTGCTCAAGTCATTCAATTTTCAATGCTC
Source organism: Tympanuchus pallidicinctus (assembly GCF_026119805.1). NCBI lineage: Eukaryota > Metazoa > Chordata > Aves > Galliformes > Phasianidae > Tympanuchus > Tympanuchus pallidicinctus. The sequence goes on from NW_026294769.1 coordinate 33,569,964, forward strand.
TTTGCCCTTGAGATCAAAAGTTTAATTTTTACCACTCAAAAGATACAGACCGTGCTATTTTTGGAGTTCGACATAGAAAAATGACCATCCAAAGTTGTTTGACCATATGTAGCAATGGATGGAAAGAAAAGAGGCCGGGTAAGAGGATAAAAATGTCTACTTATGTTTAGGATGAGCACCTGGGCCACAAAACTTGAAGAAATCTAATTTTTCAGTTCACATCGTCTGTATTATTCAAAGATCTTCAAGCTCTGCAATCACTTTTGTTCATACTCTCTCGAAACGACAGAGACTCAAACTAAAAAATGCACAAGCCAGAATCCAAAACAAAAGTGACAAAAAGATATATGAAATACTTTAAAAGCACCCTACGTTCTCCAACACTGGCTTGGGCTGCACTGCTCTCTGGTCGTTCTAGTCTGTGATGTGCAATCAGGTATTAGATATTCTTACAGAAGTGAGACAGTGCAACTACATTATTGAAGTAGATCCTGTACTTTCCTGTACTTTTGAAGCCTCACCAATGGAAGCAAGTTATTTTTATCTCTGCCTTCACAAAACGTTACAGTAGGAACAAAAAATTATGCTTAGAACTCAGCGATAGCTGACTAAGTCACCATGTGCCACAAGTTTATACATCAGTATTTTCCCCTCTATAGTGTTTTTCCAACATTACATCTTGTGTTAAACCTGTTTTAAAACACTCCTTCAGGGTAAAGAGAAAAAAAAAATGTGGTTTCCAGCTGGAGTATAAGTTTCTGATGAGATACTGCTGCAGTGCCTCTGTACATACATGACTCATCACAGTGTAGAAACGTTTCTATGAATTTAATGATTATGTTTGGTTTTTTTACATGTCACAAGATGCCATTCTTTTTCACTGAAGTCAGTGAAAGTATTAGGGATAGTTACACTGAGTGTTGATAAAGCTCATACATGGATTTTGCTGCAAAGTCCTCAGCAGTGTTATAGAAGAACTGGTAAGCAGCAAGAGAGCCTAAGATGGGCAAATTTGCAGATTTTCTAGATGGAGACCAAGTGGGTTTGCACCAATAACACAATGTTTTCTACAAGTAAGGTATTCTATACTTCATAAATTCATTTCCGGAGCACATCACAAAATCATCCAGACTTCTAAAATATCGTTCAAATAATGCCAATTTTACCTCTGATGTGAAATTTAAGACCAGTTCTCTCTTTTCACGTGAGTAAAAATGATTCCTCAATTTAATTTTACTGCTTACTGATTTCCTTCATTTTTTTTGAGACTTTAAAGTCGTATGGAAATTAAAGAGTAAGACTATTAGCTACTTCTCATGGGATTTACAGGACTAAATAAACTGTTTCTTTTTTTTTCTTTAATTTTTTTTTTCAATATTCATATATTCCATTTTCATCCAGCAACTGTAAAAATGCTTCTTAGCCATTAAACTTGCTACATATCAGGTTGTGAATTCAAACAAGAGCAGCAGTGGTGTTGAAAATAATTACAGAAGATTTTATATGAAGGAGATATTCTGTATACCAAATTAATGGCACGCCTGCTTTGAACTGAGATTTGCAAGCGATGTGTAAATGGCCTGGGAAGCCTTCATCTTAGCACTGTTATACTCCCTCGGCTTGTAGGTGACTTTACTGTTAACATGTGCAGTGTGTGTGAGCTTTAAATGGACAGAGGTAATTTAGCAGGCTAGGAATTTAAAAATGTAAGTGCTTATCAACCGATGTGGCAGAGCTGTTCCATTAACACATCTGGTAGAGTTGCAGCTTTGAGATGCAATGTGGAGATGGATGAGCTCCAGAGTAACCATACTTCCCACAGGCTGCAGGAGCCAGTGGGACAGCCTGTCAAGCTCACTAGGTTCATTAAGCTCAATAGAACGCTGCAGGAAAAAAACAATTTCTAAAATAGATTTCAAAGGCTCCCTGGGTTTAAAAGTTCTTGATTCTTTTCCACCCCACCATGCAGAGAAATCTTTGCTTCTAAAGCACAATTTACATCCCATGAATAAAGAGAGTTCTCAGAAAATATCTTTTTGTTCTGTTTGATACATGTGCGCTGTCACTTTTATTTGAAGTAATTTATCCTATTCATCAGCTTTACTCACCTAATTTTGGAGTGAAGACTTACAAGCAAACCAAAAGTAGTCACTTCATTGAGAAAAACACTTTACTTGGCAATTCCAGAAGTGCTAATATTCACATCTTGAAATGCCAGACTGCATTTGCATTCATTGTCTCCACTGTGGATTTGAGGGTATTGAGAGCTATGCATTTATTGATGATTTTTGGGAAAGCTGACATCAGCCTGTTGCCAGGACAGAAACTGGAAAAAAAGTCTAGCTTCAATTTCACAAAATTTGTGATCTAATGTATGCATACATTTTCTGATGTGGTACAGTGTTATAAACACCATATAGTTTTGGTTTTTTTTCCCTCTTTCTTCTATTGCAATAACTTAAAGTAAATATTTAGGCTAAATAGAAGTATGGATGTGATCCTGTGCTGATCATACTTCTACCTTTTTTCAAAGGATAATACAGTTCTAAAAATTGCCTAGTTCCTTTCAACTGAAGAAAAAAATGACTGAAGAAAAAACGACTCAGATAAGTAAAGAATAAAGTCTTATTAACAGTTCTGTATTTCAGTCTCAGTGCTACAACGGCAGTCTTTGTGCCAAGGGAATTGTTTGTGTGAGTCAGAAAAAAGATGTCTTAAATTTTAAAAATGTACAAGTACTGTTAAAATGTTGTCACTGGAATTCCAGCTTATGCATGTAAATTCCCTATTTTAACACAGCAGCACCTCCTGTGCAGTCTCACCAAACACATTTTAACAGATGTTGCAAAGTCCTCTATTTCCCAGAAGATAGATCATTTTCTCTTGTGTAGAAACATAGAATCTGAAAATTATTTGGGTTGGAAGAGACCTTGAAGTCTATCCAGTTCCCTGCCATTGGCTGGTCTGCCTTCCCTAGCTCAGGGGGCCCAGGGCCCCATCCAACCTGGCTTTGAGCACCTTCTGGGATGGGGCACCAAATCTTCTCTGGGCAGCTATGCAACTGCCTCACTGCCCTCTGAGTAAAGAATTTCTTCTGTATATCTAATGTAAATGTTCTCTCTTTTAGTTCAAAGTCATTGTTCATTGTCCTATCACTACACTTCCTCATAAAGAGTCCCTCTCTAGTTTTTTTACAGACCCCTTTCAAATACTGGAAGGCTGCAATGAGAACCTTCTCCACACTGAGCAAACCCACCTCTTTCAGTGTATCTTCATAGGACATGTGTTTCAGCTCTCTGATGGCCCTCCACCCAGTCCAAGAGGTCTGTGTTCTTATGCTGGAGACCAAGAGCTGAACACTGCAGGTGAGTTCTCAAAAGAGTGGAATAGTTGGAGGGAATCACCTCCCTTAACCTACTGGTCATGCTTCTTTTCATGCAGTACAGGATATTTACATCTCTTGAGATGCTATTTCATTCTTTTATTGTGTCCTCCTGAGACTTCCAGCCCAGATTAGTTGATGGAAACTTAACACATTCAATACTACCTTTATGCTAGGATTTAAACATAACTAACTTCATCATATCAGTGGAGAAAGACCAGTAGAAGGTTTCCAAGTTGTCACTAGCAACTAGAAACTAAATAAAGCAACTAAGGTATGAAGCCACATATTTAGAGAAGGAAATATCAAATATCAAATTTAGATGATCTATGACACAGCTCTTCTATGAAATCACAACAGCTGGCAATCTTGGGAAACAAACAAGCAAATAAAAAAAAGCCTGCTCTTGCAACATTTAACTTAGCTGCCACACAGGGATTCTTCAGTTTATTCTCCCTCAGGAACAGCAAAAGGAGCTGTTGACCAGAGGCACCAAATAGAGTGTCAAAGAAAATGACACACTTTCTATGTTCGGCTCTTTACTTAAGCTGCCAGTTTTCATGAAGAACTGAGCAAAGAGCTTAGTGTCTGTAAAGTTAGTTTGTTTTAAGAGGTACTTTCAGGCAAGTAAGGCATTAAAAATCTTAAGTTACAAAGAAATAAGAGGATAAATAAAAGAACTATCCATTCATGGGAAAAGTGACTCACAGAGCTTAAAAACACTACTGGAAAATTCTGAGATGTTATAATGATGACATTGGCACTAGAAACTGTACAGCATAAAGTAGGATGGATGTTCAAAGCCATGTGTGGGAAATGAGTCATGCAATGCCCATTAGTGTCACTGAAAATTTTGCTGTGAAAGCTCCATACTTTTCTGAAAGTGTACTTCTAAATATTTAATACAACACTTACAAGCAAAATTTAGCATGGTAAAGGACTCTATGCTAAATCTCTGCTTCTTCATTGTTCTTATTGTGCTTTTGTTAGTAGCAGTTAAAGCTTCTCTATCAGGCCAAACCTTTTGTCTCATTGTGCTTTTTAGATTGATGGATTTCTCCATAGTATTGATACTTTAATACAACATGTGTAGATTGAATAGCAGAACAAGTTTATGTCAGCAAAGTTATTTTGTCACTGGGAGCTTCTGCTTAAATATTTCATTTAAAAAAAAAAAAAAAAGTTCCTGCCTTATGAACAAGCTTGACAGTTGTCAGATCAGACAATGAGAGTGCAAAGAGTTATATTCTCTCTTTTCCTTGCTCTGTAGCTTCTGTCTGAGTAGATATCTGTGGTACACATGAGAAGCTATTCATGTAGCACATATTTTTAGCCAAACTAAGTGAAAAAGAAAAAGGTGAACCAATGCTTTCAGAATTCTGTTTTGTGCTATAAGTAAAATCCCACTTAATTCATCACAATGTGAGGGTTAATGTCATCTTAGCGCAGTTTTTCACAAGGATCTGTGAAAGCTGATGCTTATATCTGTGAGACATAAAACCCACTGCAGTCAGCTAAGCATGCCTGAGTTACTGACATACAGCAACTTGTAGGGTTAGTTAGTTTATAGGCAGGAAATAGAGGATGAGATATATTCCTCCTTTCTGACAGGAAAGGAAGTGTTTAAGCAGGCTGGTAGCAGTAACAGGTTTGTGATTGAAAGTGATTGAATTAATTAACTTGCTCTACCAGCAAGTACAACAGAAGAAGAAGATCAACACAGCCAGAGTTAAAGCAATGGCAACAGCCGCGAGAAAGGAGGATACCTCCCAGATTTGGACAATGGGAGCAGGTGATTCCAAGTGAGAAGAAATTGGCAAGGGCCAGAGTCTGAATAGGCAAATAGAACATTAAAGACTGAGGAGTGCAGAAGTCTGAAATGCTGAAGTTCTGTTTAGGAAACTAAGATTTCTTTGGTGGGACTCCTTGGGGCTGCCAGCTATACCTTGTAGATACCTTGTTCATTCTTGTGACTGTCTGTCATAGGTTGTTCACTGTTTACTTAGACAGAATAAAGCATGTGAAAGTGGGAGAAAAAAGTGGGTATTTATGATTCATCATGCAGCAGCTCAGATGAAAAGTAAAGACTAACAGATCCATTTTGGATGCTGAAAGACCTCTGCCAGACTGCTTGACTTTGAGTAGAAGATTGGAGCAACTAGAGGAAATCTACCTATCTCTATTTAAACATTTAAGAAAAAAAATAATTTTGTACCAGTTAGCAGGTACCAGAAAGAAAAAAAAAAAAAAGAAAAAAAAGTTGTTCACAGTTTATTTACCCACAGTGTTTTGTTCTGAAAATCGTGTGGTGAGTTTAATAACTTTCATTTGAATCAGGCTGAAAGAGTAAATATCAATTATAAGTAAGTATGACAAAGATTAATGCTGTATGCAAATGAAATGTAAATATATAGTTAGAAACAATGCAATGATGATTGTAAACACAAAAATATGCAGTTGCAATAAGAAGAAGGTTTGTTGATGAACAGAAAAGTTTGATTAATCTGTGAGGGATTATTAATTCTTAAAAAGAAACACTCTAATCATTGGGATCCTTAATCATATGAGACTGTTGAAAAGATATAGAATCAAATGCTAATAAAAGTTCTTCAACTTATTGAGCAAAAAAGATTTTCTGCCTCTCTGGCTCTACATTAAGAGAAATAGTCATACACTCAATAATAAAGACTAGGAAGAGGAACTGAAATGGCGAAGTGAGTGGAACTCAGAGTCTGAACCACTGTAATATGCCACGTGAAGTTCTCCGATATGGCCATCACAAAAATATAAGTGGCTGCCTGATATCTGGAAGGAGTTAAAGGCTTCTAGAAATTCCATCTAGAGACCAACTGAGCAGAAGATTTCAGATATCGAAAGACTGCACAATATGAAGAAAAGATTAATAACAGCACAAACAGCGCAGGGGAAAAGAGTAAAGCTATGTAGGAGAAGATTAATCGACTACTATTCTGGAAATAAATTGAGTATTTATTAGTTGAGTAGAAAAGAGCTGCAATGGAATGTATGGCAGTCAAAACCATGATTAGCACTGGCACAGAAGCCATGGGCAATACTTAAGGAAAATAGATAAAAGCATACGATATTGTGACTTTAAAACTACATTATTATAAGAAATGATATTTTAACAAGTGGAATCATAACACTCTTTTAATTGGATTTTTTTCAGCAGTAAGCCCTTGTATTGAGGGATTATAATTTTTTTTTTTTTTTTTTCCAATAACTCAATAATTAGAAAGATATAATTTCAGATATTGTTAAAAAAAACTTTTCATAGTGGAAGCTATCTATCCCAGGCCCTAAAGGTCAATAAATGATTCTAACAGTTTGTAAGGCTGATTTAATGTTCTTACAAGAAGGAATAACAACGAATATCTATGTTAACATCTAATACAACTTCAAACATGTCTATTGTGACACTAGATGCTTCCAAAAGCTTCAGCAAACTCAAACAGTTGACTTTGTCTGTTTATGTAGTCAAAAAAGAGCTTTAGTGCTACTCTTCTACCAAACTTGATTGCTATTCGGTTTCTGAACAATTACACATTATCAGAAGTTGTATCTGACTGAAGATGGAGCAGTTTTTTTCTACAGGTTGTAGAAAGGAAAGGAAAACTTGCAGAAAGAAATGTCATCCATTAATGTACCACAGAAATTTTTCTGACCAGAGGCTACTGAAAAAACACCTGAAGTGAATGCAGTAATGTTTCTCCACATGTCAGGCCCAGAACTACTTAAGGCTTTGGATAATTTTTAAGAAGGAAGAAAGAAGAAAACATAAAAATTTTTGTTGCAGTTAGCATATACTACTGGGAGATAACGTAAAATAACAGAAAATACTATTTACAAAAGTATTTTTCATCTCACGAATTAGCTAAGGAAGCTGTATTATGTTTCAGTAATGCTGTCTGTGGCTGAAGTTTCGATAAAGAGCCATTTGTTGTTGTAACTCCATAATTTATTATGACCCTGCAATCCGTTGTGAACCATACAAAGATGAATACAAGAGCCTGAACAAGAGAGCTCTTATAGGGACTTAAGAGTTTGACATCTTAGGCCTACAGAGGTCTCCACAGAGTATCAGTGAGTTCTTACATTCCCTGCAATGCACCAGTGGAAACCATGAGGAGAGATCAGAGGATGCTCTAGGTGACAGACTATAGACAAAAAGCAAGCCCACAGTGTTGAATAAAAGACACCTTCATAGCACTTCCTGAAGAAAAAAACATTAGTTCCCATGTTCTCATATAGACAGTGTATACTAGGAAAGTAAAAAAAAAAAAAACAAACAAAACCAACAATCTATTTATAGATAAATCTTTACGTATTGTGGAAATAGAACCAGTAGTGCTCTATTGGTTTCAGCTGGGACAGAACTGATTTTTTTTTCTTCATAGTGTCTAATATGATTATATGTTTTGACTTGAGGAGATAAACAACACTGATGACACACCAACATTTTAATTGTTGCTGACCACTAATACACAGAGGCAAGGACATTTCTATTTTTCAGTTTTTTGCAGTGTCCTAGCAGTGAGTGAGGGGTCTGAGCAAGGAAACAAAGAGCTGGGAGGCAACAGAACAAGGACAGCTGACCTAAAACGGCCACAAGGATATTCCGTGTCATATGATATCATATGAAAATGCTTGGAAAGATGAAGGGGTTGGCTAGGGGGTCAGCTGCTGCTTGGGACTAGGTGGATATTATTGTCAAGTAGTAGGCAATTGTACTGTGCATCTATATATGTATACAAAATATACAAAATACTTATATAGAGAGAGATAGTAATAGTATCATTAATGTTATATTAGATTTTATAAAAACATAACCATATGTATGCGTAAATATATTTAATTGTCATTACTATTATACTTTTTATCTTTCTTTTCTGTCTCAGTATAGTCTTTATCTCAACCTGTGTGCTCTACTTTGCTGCTTTTTCCTTAGATTCTTTCCCCCATCACTTTGGGAAGGGAAAGTGAGCAAACTACTGTGTGGTTCTTAGCTGCCTGCTGGGTTAAAACACAGAAAATATTAAAGTAGTTTGAGCAGTCTGTGAGATGGGTAGTGCATCCACAGAGCAACTACTAACAGAGATAGAGAGATCATCCCACTCTGCTCAGTGCTTGTCATGTCATGCTCACAGTACTGTGTCCAGTTCTGGCCCCACAATTTAAAAAAAAGACATGGACAGACTGGAAAAGGTCCAAAGGAGAGCAATGAAGATGATCAAAGAGCTGGACAATCTGTTCTGTGATGAAAAACTGGAGGAGTTTGGTCTTTAACACTGGTGAAGAAAAGGCTCAAGCATGACCTCATCACGCTTTTCCAGTATTTAAAGTATCCTCTTTGTACAGGATAGAAACTCCCTTTTCACAAAGAAACATATGGAGAAAACAATGGACAGGGAATACAAGTTGCACAGAAATATTTCTTGTTGATACAATAAATATTTTTTTTACACTGAGAATTATTCACTGAAGCAACCTCCCAGCAACATGATAGAGTGCTTATCACTGGAGACTTTTAATACGTGATTAGAGAGGGTGCTAGATGGTCTCACTGAGAGGATAGTTGGGCATTGAAATAGGCTTCCCATCGAAATGGGGATTTGAAGAAGCATTTAGACAATGCTATTAGACATAGGGTTTGATTTTTGGGTGTTCTGGTGTGGAGCAAGACATGGACCTGATGATCCTTTCTAAATCAGACTATTCTATGAGTCCCTTTTCTCACAAGACATCCCTTCCAACATGGGCTGGATTCCATGATTCTTTATTGAAACATAATTTATTTTCTTTCTATCTGTATATCTATCTATCTCTATCTATCTATCTATTTTGCACATAAATATCAAATTGTTACTGATACTTGAAAAATAGCCAGACTGGCTTAGATTCTTTTCTGAATACTTCTGTGTATGTGATATATATTCCGAATATACATCCAAGGCACAACTGCAAAATGAAAGACTGTTCATGTGCAACTTGTACATGTGTTTTTCAATGGAAATTTCGGCACTGCATGTGCGAAAGATATCCTGCAGTGTCATTGGTTTCTTATATTTTGAATGGAGCAAAATGTGTTGCAAAAAGATGTGAATCATACCTTTCAGGTGATTGACATTTAAACAGCAGCACCATTTATGAGATGATGAGTGTAACTTTCAATACCTTTTAGACCACATGAAACTGGCCTTTTACACATTTATGATTGTGTACTACATCCTTACCATTCATTTTTCACAGAGTGAGACTTTTCAACCAAATTTATTTATTCTGATTTGGAAGGAAGATGAATGCTTAAAATTTCAGACTGAAATAAAACTTAAAACATTTAATAAATTTCTGAATGTACCTGGAATTAAATCAAGGTTTTTGATGGCAGTGCTGGCAAGTAGGTTGGTGATCTGTCTTTCTTCTCGCCATACAAGAGATCATCAAGCTTAGCACTGGAGCAACTTTTCACCAGACACGGTTTAAAAACTGATACAATACTCAGCCTCTTGTTTGGGAGTTAGGAAATCAACAAGTAAAGCTTGCCAATAGGTCTCATTCAAACATTCAATTTCCCCAGATGCCAGTGGAACTACAGTGAAGTTGATAAAGTTAGAAGAGAAGAAATTGGTTATCTTCATTATAAAAATGCTACAACCTAGCAAAATAATGAATATGTTATTGTTTCATCAAGAACAACGAAATGTATCTGATTGAAGCATAGGAGAAAGAAATATATTAAAAAAAAGAAACAGCTTTTTATAATATTAAACTCATGAGAGTTTTTTTCCTTTAAAAGTAATTTCTTCATTAAAACTGTAATTGAAAAGGGACATGCTGTTCAACAAGTTCAGTTTTTATATACGCCATAGAAATCCCACGATGTGTCTAAAAATGAAATTCATATTAATCACTGACGTCCTAATCCTCCTGATATAAGTTCTATATTCAGGGAGATGTTCTCTTCTGAAACACCAGAATCAACTCTGAAAATGAGATTTTAGATTAGCTCTTTAGATAGTCTTCTCATAGGCTCATCCATATGAAATTTGCTATGTTCTTCCAAAGCATTTGGGGATAAAGAGCTTCTCACAGTGCCTGCATTTGTCATACACAGTTAAAAAGCTAAGGTACCATTCATACACTTCACTTTGTAGTTCTTCTGAAAGCATCAATCACAATCTGCCACCCTTTCCTACAGTGATTGGACAAGTCACTCTTCTGCTCACAGAATAAACCTCAAGGTTATTTTTCCTTAATTATTTTGGTCTAGACTAGAAACTTCATAAAGAGTTCATGAAAAGGTTTGTGAAAAAGGCAGGTTTAGAAAGAGACATTTTACTATCTTACATCTTCAAAATGCGCTCAAATGAACAAATAAAATGCAATGCATAGGAAGTAAAGTGAGCTGCTGATTCTAGTAATAACTCTGTATTAGAATTCCATCAGAATTGCCATGAATAAGTGTTTTACTATAAGCAGTAAAAGTACCAAAGCCTACTTTATTTTCTAATTCTTTTCCTCCACTCACATTCTTTTGAAAGGAACTTTTTGGTACAGGATTTCTCCTCACATTTCAGAGTGGCAATCCAAGTAATAAGAATATGCAACACATGAAAAGGTCTGTCACAAAATAATTTACAGTGCTGAGGAAACATATTAAATATATGGAAGAACCAGTCAAACCACTGAACTCTTTCTTTTTTAAAGAACAGATTGGGCTAACAGAATACAAATCTTTCAGTTTGTAAAAAGAAAGAGGCATGCTGCATAGGATATAATATTCATACCATTCAAATCTTTTAAAAATTATATTACAATGATTCTACCTGAACTTTACAAAGCAGAAATCAATTTAACTTCAGGAGCCATTTCTTTGTTGTTTTCATTGTTTTATGGTAGATAAATACTTCTGCAGTCTTTGTAAGCAGAGAAGAAAAGTGAATAATACGATGGAAAGGCACTTCCAAAATGTCTTAGCACCTTCAGTACTGTATTTGTAACATCTGCATTGTCTTAATCACTTTCTCAGTTGGCTTTGAAAATGTACAAAACTCCATCATTTCTGCAACTGTAGAAAACTAACAAATTTCAAAAACAATCCATGCACTGTATGAATGCTCTCATGTTTGCAGCTTCAAGGATCAGTATGAACAGATTTCAGCCCCCTTTTGGGATGATTTAGAAGCTTACCATCTCATCAACTTTTTAAAAACTTAATAGCATGTTCTCTACAGACTTTCAAGGTAAACTGTCTGGGAATAAGCATTTTTTTTTCATTAAATATAATATGCTGTGTTGCAAACATAGAAAATTGATGTCCCTCCAGAGAAACTCAGCCACTGTATAAGATTCAAGATAATCTAGTACATCATAAAATACTCTTTACTCTTCAGCTTCCTTCAATTTACTATAAAATTACAATTTTTACTATGAGGCCTTCTACTAGTTCTAAGTAGGAAGAACTGGAACCTCATATGCTTTGTATTGTAAATGAAGAAAACAATCAAATTTATGTTTCTTTTCCTTTCCTGAAAATGACAAACACTGTCCCCGTCTTACATCGCTTCTCAGAAATGGCAGCCTCACTGTTCATAAATCCTAGACAGAAAGATGAATGTTAATTTGCTAAATTCACAAAGGCAGTATATTCTCTATTGAAAAACAATGACAAATGTATTCCAACGTTCTCAACATACTCAGACTTCTCTGAGGTTTTCCTGTGCCTTAACAGACAACTGTTCCTTCTCAGCCTTCAGACTCACTTTAAGTTTTGCCATAGAAGGCATCCCACTTATTACAGAGACCTGTGGCTTGAGGGGTCTTTTTTCCCTGTATTTCAGCTCAGAAATCCCCAGCTTCTTTATTCAGATCTCCCTCCATTACTTTTCTTCTGCAGTTATACTAGTTAAGGAGGCTGATTTTCTATGGGATGAAGCTAACCTGATTTTTCATTGCAACCCATTGGCATAGGAAGACTTTCAAGCTAGCACCCCTTTGTTGGTCACCATGTAGAATATATGATGCAAGCTCTAAATGGTAGATTCCGTATAGCCACACACAAATAAATTTACTTAGCAGTAAGAAATAGTGAACGAGAAATGAACAGGTAAAGTTAGATTTCAAACTTGTGCATTTTGAAAATAGTTTTTTAAAATTTAAAGTGCTTTGCAAAGAGATGAATTTCCAAAAGATGGATCTGTATGCATGATCGCTAGCAATTGTCAAACAGTATGTCTCATTCATTGATTCAGGATCAATCTGCCTTTTCTGTTTCTTGGCCCAAGATTACTACTTTTCACATTTGGTCAAATGAAGAATCTTTCTAAAGGAAGTGCATACTTAAGTTTTCGCACACCCTTAAGCTATAATGGAGCAACTCAAAATTAAGATCTAAAGGTCAGATATTCAATGGAATCAATATATGTTAGTCATCTTGCCTTATTAAGCAATATTTAAAAATTCCATCTGCACATTTTGGCAGCTAATTTTTTATTTGGAAGATCTAGATCTAATTACTTTCCTGCACACAGACGACCTCAAGAGGTCTAGTGGCTTATTGTTTTCTTGATTTGAGACATAAGCACCTTAACCCTTTTATGATACTGAAACATTCTGGCAAAGACAAGAATATTTTTTGAAGATCTGTGATGTTTAAAATGTAAATGTCAGATTTATTACAGAGGTCTACGGCCTACAAAGAAGGTAGGCAGCTACAGTTTCTTTAATTGCAGTGGAAGTGCATTCATTTTTACGAGTTGAGGGTCTAACTCAAATCTTTTACAGCTGAGTTAATTATCAATTTATTTGCTAGCTTTGAGAATGTCACACAACTGGCTATACAACTGCAGTACAACTCGACATTTAGCTTTTGCCAGAAGTGTTTCTATTAAAAAATATGTATGCATGGTATGCAGAGTAGAACTACTTCCCTGCTGACTGGTGCATGTAAAATAAGACATTCCGAAGGGAAGAAAAGAAACATGAGGGAAATTAGAAATTGTAATTTCACAAAAAAGAGAAGTAAGTGAATTACAATAACTACAATCAAGAATTTTAACTATAGTATTAACTAGTATTAGTTTGGGTGTAAAGAAGGGGAGAATATTCATCTAATTATTTTTAACACAGCATAAAAAACCATTGTGTTATGGCTTTGCACAAATATGGAAATAAGTAAAAGTCCCCAGGCTTTCTGTCTGCATTACTAAACTCCATCAAAAATCATTGACTTGTTTGTAAACTGTGCCTCTGTCCTCTCCCTGTCAGAGTTTCCATGGTGTTAATGCGCCTGCACAGTTTGAGTGGGGCCTGATTCTCCAGACTGAACATCATGTGAGGAGGTGAGAAGACCTGATATCTTAAGTAGTAGCTTAGCACTGTGTGAAGTCAGGAGATCTTTAAAAATTTAAACTAAAATATGTTATCTTACATAGTGTAAATGAATGCACATCCCTAGGAATCCATTAAATACACTCTAGCTAAACAAAAAGCCTTTCTGCAGATGAACATGTGAAAAAAGCACTTACAAACTGAAGCTACTTGAGATTTACCCTGAATAACATACAGCTTTTAGTTTTAGACTACTTGATCACCTACCTCGGCAAATTAAGTCAGAGATTATAGGACTAGAAGAGGATCCTCCTGGAAACAGCTTGGCCCAGTGATGTAGGATGAGCCCTTAAAGATCACTTCCCATTTGCAGCAGATCCCTGACCAACTACAACAGTAAGCTGCTTGCCACAACAATGCTAAACCAGCTCCTCATTCATCCCAGCCAAAATGGTTCAAACCCAGATGGTTTTGTCCCCAGAAAGTTTTGAGGGAGGGTGAGTACAAAGGTGATGCAATACGGCCATATAACTCCCTGCAGATAGAAATGGGAATTTTTAAGACAACATAAATGATGGTAACAACTGATTCTTATCTGCCTCAGAGTGCCATATGTGATTGCTCATGCTAGTGACTTTTAAAAGAACTGTTAAGCTTCCAAGTCTGTTGTTCTGATCGGTCTTGCACATCATAGGACAATAAAAAATAAAAGGAACACAAGAACTTATTTTTCTCTTCTTACTAAAGCTGTGCTGACTGTAGTATAGCTATGCACTTCTTTAGTATGTTGCTGGTTTCATCTCTAAGTATATATTTGGCAATTAATGATGATAAAATAAATAAAAAAAAATGCTCATTAAAATATTTATGGCCAAACAAAAATGAATAAGCCTCAACAAATTAGCAATGCAGCCAAATAATTTCTTTACATGTAAAAAGGAATTATCAATGTGTGCAAGATTTTCTGCAGACCAACTATAAAGCAAAATAATGCATCAAAAAAGTACATTACAAAATAAAGTAAAACACTAGCACTTTGACTAAGCCACGTATGTATCATCAGGCACATGACCCTTGATGTGTGGTTTGGCATCCTGGAGATAGAAAATTAGCTACATGAAATCAAGAGCGACATGAGGGAGAGCATGTGGAAATTCTCAGTGATTTCTTACAGCTCGGCCAACTCTTACAGCTGGGGACATGAAAATGGTTCAAAATAGCTTTTCATTTTTAAAAATATTGCCACAAGAAGCTTCAAAGCATGACTTGCTAACTAGAAAGCAAATTAAGTTCTTCCAAATGTGTTGTTAAATACAAAAACCATTGAGACTTCTTTTTACAACTAGGAGAAAGAAAAGGGAGATCATTAATTCATAATTTTTACAGGGATTGCAATTAGAGGTGTTGCCTAGAGCCAAGAGTACGGTGAACAAAATATGTCCACTGCTGCAGGTACTTGTACCTCCTCCTGCTCTTTGTTTAGAAAGATCAAGTGAATGTGAGTTTCCATGTTAGACTGATCCCATGGTTCACTCTCATCCCTTATGTCCATTTATGTTCAGCATGAATTAGGGCAGCCAACTTGGCTGCCATAAAGCTACTTGCATGCAGTGCAGAGAAACAACTCTAGAGCAAGTATGCTCTGGTGAAAGAAATAGTGTGATGGGCTTAAAGCGTCAAGCTGTTTTCTATGCTGCTCAGTTTGGCCAGAATTGCCTGCATCTCAATATATTTTAATATAAATGCAGTGAATTAAAACATTTCTTGAAGAATGAATGGAGTGATAAATAAAAATAATGGATGGAGATTAGGATTGTCTCGCTCCTCACTGGCATGTGGGATGGCTTGGCCTCAAGGAAAGTCATTATGCTTCAGTGCTTTTCCTTAAGCCAGAAGGTCTCATTGTACTTATTCAAGTGAAATCCTCATTTTAAGTGCCTTCAAGCACAGTCTTCAGTAGCATCTGCCTTTTCTTTCCAGATGCATAAAAAGTAATAATTCCTGGCAAATTGTAATTGCAGTTCATTAGCTCAGAATGTTTATGAAAAAGCAAAAAAGCCAAGTAAAGTCAGGCGTGGAGGAGATACAGAGTTTATTGCTGCATGTTTCCTGATGGCTGTTATGCATGTGAACATGGTTTCTCTCTCATTCATGCTGAGGATGTAAGTTAAGAACTACACTGAAAGACTAATGCAACTTAAAAAATTGTATTCAACTTTACACATTATTAAATAAACGTGTGATGAAAACTGTGTTTACATCATTTAAAATAGAAAAGGCTATTTGCTAAGTGTATAAACTTTATTTCTGACACATACTTAATCCCATTTTCAACTCTGTGAAAGAAAAGTAGAAATATTCCGAAGTCTTTAGATAATTTTGATTTAGTCTTCAGTGCATTTTTTTCAACATTATATGGGTACTCTGTTTCTTCAAAAGATCCCCTAAGAACTAAAAGGTTAAATACATCAGTGTTTTGGTATATCTCTGTAACTTGCAATACGTTGATAATTAAGACTATTGTAAATAGCAAAAATTTTAAGAGTAAATATTAAATATTAATATGCTTTATTACTCATTTTTTAATATTATTACTCATTATTTTTTTTAAATTGCTACTGTAAAAAAATCTAATAGTAATAATATAGTAGTAGCATTACTAAAGTGATAGAAAGGAGAAACACTGTGTTGTGGTTCTACCGGCATTATAAATTAAATAAACTTCATGCTGCTGCTTTCTGATTTAAAAAGACACAGTCACAATAAAATGTCTTCAATACACCAGAAAGTAACATTGAACATATTAAATTTTCCCCAACTCTTTTTGTTTAAAATACTGTTCAAAGAACCACCAATACTAAAACTCTTTTCTTCATATCCTGACCCTGATCAAATTAAACAGAATGTTATAATTGACTTCCAAGAAACAGGATTTTACCTAAAAAATTGTAGAAAAAATACAATCTAATCTGAACAATAAACATGTTCAGAGTTGTTCTAGCATTAATATTGTAAGTTTCTACTTCTTAGTAAAGTGTTAATTACTTCCCTGACTATGCTTTTGCTTATTAGATAATGGTGATGCATCTGGTTCCAACTGATGCAGAAAGACTTTGTCAGTTTCTTGTTATAAAAGGCTGATTTTATTTTTCTCCCTCTCATTGTGCAGCTAAGAACATACTCAGCCTGTTAACCTATGTATTTTCCTGGATCATCTAAGTAGTATCATCATTAGCATAATGGCATTGGCCCAGTGCTTTGGAATAAGAACAAGCTATGTTTCATTTCAGAATCCATGCACGAAAAGTGCTAATAATGCCCTGCAGAAACACATAATGTGATTTTTATGAATCACACCTAGCAACTGATTGGGAGTTTGTGCCAGATGGATTTCTGATTAGATTTGAACTAATTTAGAAGCCTTTCTACACTAAGAGATGTCCATTTAAATCCGGATGAAAAATACATGGGCTGACCAAGTATCAGGTGATACTAACAGCAATTTTAATTTGTTGAGTATTTCAGAAGATCTAAATAAAAGGGTTTTGATTTTGTACTGTGTTTCTGTTGTTGTTCTTCTTTTGTTTGGCCAGGAGCAAGACCTTTACAGAAAGTGGACCACTCCTGCTTGAGAAATGTTTCACTATCTACTTGTTCTACATGCTTTCTCGCTGGTTATCTGAGTAACACGTGGTAACACTAAAGGGTTCAACCAGAGGTCTGTGCTGCCCTCCTGTTAGCGGAATAAAATCTCTTCAATAAATGGTCTACATATACTGTAGAAGATGGACAGATAAGCAACATCATATTTAGTCCAAAAAATATTGGTGCAGTATGATAGACTAGTAAGCTTTCCTTTTCAGGTCACCGGTATTTTTTGAAACACAAAATCAAGAACAGCTTTACAGCCTTTACAAAAATTACTGCATGCTCACAGGATTTCCACACTAAGTTTTTAAGAACATTTACTAGTCCCTAATTGTTGCCAATTTAGCAGGTTTTTTTACTCTTCTTGCCTGATAGCACAAAAATATCTTCTATTTTTAACTCTGCATAATTTCTTTTCTAGCCTAAAATTTCACATGAGCTCCTGTTGTAATCTTATTACTCTGGTACTTTCTAAATTACAATTAAATCCCAGTATGCAATTTATATACTTCTAAGTAAATTACTTGACTTAAAAATATAAATTTCCCTTGGTGTTTCAATATAGGAACATCTCAAATGTGTAAAGATGACAAAGAACTCCAGTGCACAAGTTACCAGACTTCAGGTGATATGCACAGAATTAAAAGCATAGCTCTTGTAGTAATATTTTATTCCAAATAGAGCAATAAAAAGTAGCTAGCATCATCAAGCCTGAGAGTTATTGTGAACACAATATGAGTTTTGAAACCTCGAGATACAGGGTAACCACGAATCCATTAAAGTAGGGAATTGAGTCAAAGATGTTCCCATTACTACTGCACTGATACAACAAAATGAATTATGGGACTATTTCTAGACATCCATGTAGTGATGAATGACAATATAAATGTAGATGCACCCAGAAAAACACAGAGCATTTGAATTTTATGCCAGCTAAGTGTGATGGGAAAATATTGATTTATTGAATTTTTAGATCAGAAATGTAAAAGATAAAAAAGGGGAATAAATTCACTAGAACATTCTTAAAAAGGATGGTAGATTGAAACAAAAGGTGTTCATATGCTAAAAAGAAGATATGGGGTACAAATACTGGAAGTCTGAGGGAGCTAATTGTCACCAACTTACGTATATCAGCATTTTGTAGCATTAGTCAACACTGCCCTCCTGGAAATGATTTAACACAATTTTTCCTCTGAACATCCTAAATAATGCCTTATTAAAACGTAGAAACTACAATTATTCAAGGGAATGGTTATGCATATTAATGTTTATTGGTCTGAGGACATGAAAAATAGCACAAAACCTCCAGTTAATTCTCTGTTAAACTTGCAAAATTGAGCTCTCTGAGGAGACTGGGCTTTTAAAGTAAGTGGTTTCTCCTCAGGCATTAGCTTGTCCATATTGGAGGCAATATCATATATTAAGATTGCATTCGTGATATTAAAAATATGCAATTCAAATTAAATTTAATTGGAAACAAAGGAGTAAATCTACCACATTACTATTCATTGATTCATTGATTGGAATGCCTGAAGAAACCATTCTGATCATCTATGTTAACATCACAGGACTGTACTCAATAATTTCTGTATAAAGCTCATAATTCATACTTGAGTATTATAGGCATTGCAATGTATAAATCTCTGTTATTTTGTGCCTTCTAAAAGGACCTCTAAAGTTCTCAAGTGATGAAGCAATATTCCAAATTATTAATGTGATCTTATTATTACTATTCATGAAGTACTCTGATATCCAGGATGAAATCACAGCTTGCCTGTGCTAGGGACAATACAAGCGTGTTCCAAAACACAATCTCTCCTTCAAGAAGATTGGCTTCAAGTCGCAGACAAAATTGAGGCATATGAATTGCCTGAAGGTCAACAGCAGAACAGGAAATACAGAGTTCTGCTCTAGTTGCAGAATTGTACTCCTGTGAAGCAGAGTAATCTCTGATGTGCTGCCCTTTATTTTTTTTCCCCAACGTATTGATCCTTCTGTGCTTCTTTCCATGAACTGAATTTTTCTTTCTGCAGAAAATTATGCTGCTGTTTTCTGTTTTAAAAACAATGAAATATAAAAGCAACCCAGCAGATTATAGTTATCCATTATCATTAAAATGGAAGGTACTCATGCTGGATAAATGCTTCCACTAAGGTGCATCTCCTGGAAGCACCTACTGTTATTTTTGTTCAGTGAAATGTGATCTCTGTCTCAATGATAATGGAGAAGTGCAACATGGCAGATTTTCAGCACTAACAGACTTGTGGCTGTGTCAGCACCTGAACAGTTGACAGATTAGCTATGCTAGTTCTTCTACTTCCATTTGAATGTCATTACAGTGCCTATTCTGCAGTATCTTTCACTGAGATGTTCAAAATCTTGCATACCTTACCTCCATTCCACATATCAGTCACACTAAATCAGCCTATAACAGTTATCTCAAAAAGAAATAGTTCAGCCTAAATTGTATTTTTTTAACAAGAACAACAACAACAACAAAAATCATTAATAAATCATTACATACACTGCACAAAAAAAGAAAGGGAGAGGAATAATCATATTTGTTTCAATTATTCATATTTTTGTCACATGAAAAGATTATGTGCTGCTGAAACATAATAAGGCCTGACAGAAGGCAGCCCAGTGTACAGGCTGTAAGTTCCTGGAAAGGAAATTCCAGGTCTCCTTGTTGATTTTAGGCACAAATTAAGACCAGTTATGATCATGTATCTGTATTGCAAATACTACTCTGTGTGGTATGGGTAAGTCTATGTGGTTTCCCCTGGAGCCTTGTGTTTTGATGCAGTCACATAGAGCTTTCTAGGCTGCATTCCAGCTGCAGGACCTACATTTCCCATACTACTTGTGGGACTGGACTTGTAATGTTTCTTCCTTGGATCAAACTGTCTCAGCAAAGCATTATAGAGATCAGGTTTCATCTCATCTGTTCTACTGGGGAAGCAGATGATGACAGTGAATTTTTGTTACAATCAGCCTACAATAAATGACAAGTGCGGTGAGGCAATGGAACATGTTGTCCAGAGAGGTGGTAGATGTCCTATCATTGTATAGGATTCATATCCTAGGCTGGATGGGGCCCTTAGCACCCTGACATAACTGTAAGTGTCCCTGTTCATTGCAGGGGAGATGGACTAGGTGACTTTTAAAGGTCCTTTAAAGGTCCCTGTCTCGCTCCAATTACTAGGAGGGAGAGGAGGTTCTTTTATTATCTATATACCCGGCGTGAGATTAAGAAGCAACGGTTCAAATGTTGGTCCCACCAGTTTATTACAAGTCTTAATCAGGGAAATGGGGAAGGGGAGGATTATGAACACTATTATGAATTAGGGTAATGGAGAAGGGAAGGAGGGTGATAGAAAAGATAGAAAAGAAGCAGCAAGGAATCTTTATAGGCAGCAAGAGGGACATAGTCACCACCATGGATCCAGCGTGGTTCGTAGTTCAGTCTTTGATCTTCAGTAGCGGTGGGTTGTCAGGCAGAGTTGTTCTGTTGACAACGACAACAACGACCATGGTGATGATGGCCCTTTTTCAATGCTTCAAAGTGGTTGAGTCAGCTGTCTTTGGAGTGACAGCTCAAATCCAAAGTGGTCGAGTCAGCTCTTCTTTGAGTGACAGCTCAAACCCAAGGTGTTTGAGTCAGTTCTCCTTGCGGTGGCAGCTTCTGGCTCTGGGATCTCAGCAGGAACCTCCTTTGTTCTTATCTTTCTGGCCTTGCCAACAGATAAGAGGAAGCAGGGAGGCACCAACTTGCATCTTGCCTTCGCAGGATACAATGGTATCATCCCCCAGCCTTCCATTCTTAGCTGGAGCGGTTTGGCCACAGGCCAGATCTTCTGCCAGTGAACACTGCTGAGCACTCTCTTCCGCTCTTCTACAGAGCAAGCAGCTCTGGGGGAAGGGGCTTGCAAATGTTCCCAAAAAATTGATTGTCACACAGTTAGCACCCATCAGTTGCCTCCTTGACAAGTCACTCAGAGTCTTATCACAAGAAAAACCTCAGGAAGCAAGCTTTGAGCCAAAAAAAAAAAAACAAAGAAGGATTCTCACAGTCCCTTCCAACTCAAACAGTAGGAATTAATAGTTCTTCAGGGATATTTTCCTTTCTGTTTTTGGTGGGTTTTGTTGTGGGCTTGGTTTTCCTAATTTTATTTATTACTGTGGAAAATAGTGACCACATAATTGTGCCATAGAAGACAAAGGATTCCTAGAGTGGAACAAGGGCAAAGTAATTGAATCTAGAAGTGCCGAAAAAAATAATGTTTCTAAAGGGGCAATACATAAGGGGTTATCATGGTCTGAAATAATTATTTTAATGAAGATTTAAATTAATAGTCATAAATGAATATAGAATGAACTTTTATTATTTCAGACTATTAAATATGTGGCCACTACAGATTAAAACTATGCAGTATGTCATACTGAATTATTGTTCTTCTGTAAAAAGAAAAGGGAATTTAACATAAATGCGTTATTAGTTAAAATAGATACAGTGAATATTTAAAGCACATGTAAATTAATTTGTAAAGACCTAGAGGTTAACGAATAAGTAAAATAGTTTGCAGTATTTGTTTGCTTTGTCAAAAGCAAATCACGAGAATACCAGGAAAAATTCAAGGCAAATCAATCATATGAGTCAGAATTTAGAAGATTTGTTGTGTAGGGAACACTTCATATTGTATGCTTGTATATTCATTTATGTACTTATAAATGCACATATTTGTTTACCTGTGTGAGTATTGTGCACAATTAATTGGACAGTGAACGAATTAAGTTTTCTGAGCACATAATGTGAATTGAGTGGTCAGTTCTGAACAATTGGTAACATCTATCTATGGTACTTGCTCTTATCTAAAGTACTCATGCAGAAAATTGGCTACTTCTTCAATTTCTAGTACAGTGAAGTTCTAAGCCTGGTATTTCTGTATTTTTCTAAATTCAGTTGAGAAATGGACATTTGGCTTTGGGGCAGATCTGAGGTTCTAATGAAACTGTTCATTTCAGTGGGCTCAAGATTTCACAACTTGTGTCCAGGCTGAGTGGTACATTGTAATAGTTAATTTCTGAGACTGAATTGAAAAGCAAATCTATTTTAATATATAATCTAAGTGGGATTTTATATATGAATATTTTTAAAAAGCAGAAGCTAGTTAACCTAGTATCTTATTATTTTGTGAAGCATATCATCTATTAGGAGAGAAACTGAACAGACTCTTAAGAGGGGGAAAAGTATGACTACTAGAAAGGATTTCAGAATTTTCCAGTTGCTTTCTATTATAATCCATTAAATTCTGGAAATAAATGGACTGACCTTTATGGCAACTGACACTGAACAGAGTATGTTCCTTAACACATTAGAGTATTTGCAGTTTTTACTTTGATTTTCCTCCCAATTAAATGTAAGAAATCTGCATTCTCTTCCACTCTGTTTCTGTCTCCTTGTGACGTGGTAAACATAATGAAAGTTATGAGTTAGTGTGATCTCTTGCTTTCCTCAAATGTGGAGATAGAATGTGCCTTGATCAGTGGCCATATTTGCAGACAGAATAGGCAGGATCTCCAGAAAGCGTAAATTAGGGGCAAAACAATTCAAGTTGATAAAGCTATAGCATCTTATAGAAGCTGAAAAACATAACTGTATTTTTTAGATTAGTTCAAAGAAATTTGAAATTATTTCTGAACAATAATTCTAGAATACTCATAATCTAATTCCTGTTAAAATCTGTCTTTCAAATTAAGTAAATAAATATTTTATATCTGCATCTGCGCAAAATTCCCAAGCAGGTTGCTGGAAAATACTGGTATGTAATGATTTTGGAGTATATTTTTTATTTTTAAAAAATATATTTATGTTATATTGTATTATATTATATATTATGCTTATGGTTTAATCTTAATGTACAAATTTTCTTCAGGGCAAGTATATAAAGGATTGTTAGAATATTAGAACTTTTATCTGTAGGCAAAATAAATAGCTCTCTCTGTGTTAACAGCAGTGGCATACACTGCCTATGCAATCAATTATAATTTATATTTTGTTAGAATGAGAGTATCTATAGAGTAAAGGATGAGCACTTTCCATTTTCTGCTGCTAACCAATCTTTATATAAGTCTAACAAAGATTGTATTCCTGTTTTACCTTGCTTTTAGATGCAACCAGCTGACTATAATAAGGACGAAGCAGCAATCCTACTTATTGCCTCCCATTGCGAACACAGTGAAGTTGACTTGCTCACTTTCATGTCAGTGGCAGTGCTCTGAATGGCATGATGAAAGTGTAGACTTTTACAGTACATAAAAACTTTCAAGTTTGACCGTATAATGACACAATGCAATTTCAATTAAATGACAGGAATCAAAGTTTTTCAGTTTGAGATCCTTAGTGTGAATTTGAGCCATTAAACCTTGTGAGAAATATTCAGACTTAAATGCCAGTGGAGTAATCCTTTCAAATGCTATGAGTTTCTCTTAGGTACTTTAGTCCTTGAATTTAAACATCTAAGTTTGAAAATGTTTTCTTTAACCTCCTGCTATTTACCTATCACAGTCAATTTTGCCTCCAAAAAAGTAAACAGGAATGGTTCTGCTAACAACACTGAAAACAGTCCATATACAAGACAGAGTTCATAAAAGGTGGTTTTTTACTTCAGATTAATAATAGTAACACTATAATACGAAAAGCAGTATTGATCGTGCAATTCAAAATAAGATATCAATTTGCAAGGAAATCAAAAGAAGCAAAACAAATCTGTTAGTAATAGAACATTATAGCTTTGATGTTTGTGATCTTAATTAACTTAATTGATGTCTACCTGGAAACAAATGACAAGTATTGTTCATTTATTTTGACAAGTATCCAAATTGAAGATGGGTCCTACTTGTTACCATCTTTGTTAACTGTTTTTATCCAGCTTGCAGAAATTTGCTTTATTTGCTTTCCACAGAACAGACTCTTATCCCTGACTATTGAACTCCTTTTTGCCTTCTCAGGTTTCAGCCTGCTCCTTTATTTTCCTCTTTTGTGACAAGCTTTCTTTGTTTCATTATTCGCATAACCATTTCCAGGAACTCTTCTATATTGAATTTCCTTTTCTTTGATATGAATCTTGAATGTACAAAATTACTCATGAAATCTTAGCAGATCTTTGCACATAGCATGAGAGAATTGCGTTTGTCTGTTCCACAATGTCATCATGTGGATGGTTTAACATCACCGTATTGAAATGAAACACTTCTGCCCTGGAAAATCAAAATTTCAGGATGAAAATGAAAATATTTGTTGATACAGAAAAAGTCCAAAAAGTATTTTGATTTTGCTAAAATTATATTTTGAATAATATATGTTGAATATTTTCAGCTGTTCTAAAAAGAAAGATTACATATACTAAACCATTATTACATATACTAAACCATTATTTTTTCAGCTCACTTCACATTAGTTATTCTTTTCCTATAATAAACATACTACAAAATGAAGGTTTTTTTGAAAATAC
Source organism: Tympanuchus pallidicinctus (assembly GCF_026119805.1). Taxonomy (NCBI): domain Eukaryota; kingdom Metazoa; phylum Chordata; class Aves; order Galliformes; family Phasianidae; genus Tympanuchus; species Tympanuchus pallidicinctus. The sequence goes on from NW_026294769.1 coordinate 33,594,855, forward strand.
TATCATGTAGTTTTGTTTTGTTTTGTTTTCTATGTGTTAAGCTTTACCTTCAAAAGCCAGCAATTGCTGTTCCCACAGGTGTGTGCACTAGGATGATTGGAAGGTGAATGTGTTTTAGGGAACAATGCAAAGAAAAGGAATTATATCTAGGACTCTTTAGCTGCCTTTACATCTATGATAAGACGGACTTACACTGGAAAGCTGCAGAATTGCAAAGCCTCCAGTCCAAATTTGATATAACATGAAGCTTGAATCATCATACAGAGAAGAAGATCCTCTTATCTTTTTGAAAATCATTTTGAAAGTCATTTGAAAATGAGAGCAAATGAAAAAGATGCAAGCTGTAAGAACACCAGCTTTTCCTGGGCATAAATAAGTCCAATGTAGTTGAGGTACTAGAGGATTCCACATGTAATCTGTGTCATCTTCTTAACAGATTTTTGAGAACATATTGTAATAGCTGAAGTCCAAAACTGGAGAAGGTATAGATCACTGTGGTGAAATCTAGAGGAAAGACTGCAATTTCTTGAACTACCTACCAGACATTTTGCTTGAAACAATTTGAAAATAGATTTATTTAGAAATATCATTGTATGCAATTAATAGAGGACTGTAAGTGCCATATAAATCTCCCAGTTTTCAAAACTTCCACAGATTTTACAAATACACATTTTCAACTCTTATTAGGATAAAAGATCAGCCAGCTCACTTTTACTTGGTCTATTAAAGCAGGGCACTCTGTTTTGTGTTTAACTGCTGAAGCACAAAGTTGTTTGCTATCAGCACACTAAAAACCTTTCAACCCACTAAAAGTAACACTCTTTGTTGCTTGATATAGCTCCCTGAATAAGAAGTCAGATGGATTAAATTCCCAGCATGCCTCAGATATTGGGCATCACTTTCTCCATTATTCCAGAAAAGGATGAGCCTGGATGTGAAATAGAAACCTCTCTAGCACAAAGGTAATTGGAGGTAGTAAGTAAAGATTGCTACATGATTAAAATATTCAGCAAATGTGTTTATTTTTAGTCTTGGATGCTTAAGTTGTGACTAGACTCATAAATTAAAGATGTCTGGGATCATTCTCTGGCACTGAAGCCAGCTGGTATTAATGGCCTCTCTATACTATTAAAATAACTTTTCTGAACCACAACTGCCTTTTAGATCTGTCTATTTTCCAGACATACTCCAGATTTATCTGAAGAGTGTTGACTGGTCCAGTCCACTGATTTTCCAACAACTTAACTATGTAGACAACTGAGATGTGATGTCCTGAACTATTTACTTCCTCAGCTCTTCAATATATTAGTTTGAATTCATTGTATGTATGTAGTAGCTGTGTAAGTTAAGTTTTCTTCTCTGCTTTTGCTCTGCATGGAAGCACAGAAAAAGAAGCTAATATTTTTTATTATTATTATTTTCATCCAGTCAGGCAACAAATCTGTTTTTGTATGTTCGTTTGGTTTGGTTTAGTTGTTTGTTTCCATAAATTTTTGTTAGATAGATCAGAGAGCAGTGACAGAAGTGTAGGGATTTAATATCTTTCTGACTGGTACAAATAAGGACACACAGAATCTATTGGTCATAACAAAATGAAGTTATCTTAATATACTTGCTCTGACAGTAACTAATATCTGGTACCTACGGAATAGTAAAGTAAGAAAATAGTGCTGGTTATTTATGATACACATTGTCTGATACTGCTACAAGTAAGTCATACATAGAAGAGGGAGTAAATAAGTTGCTCCCTGGATAACAATTAAGAAAGCTTGATGTTTTAATGAATGTTGCACAAGATGTCCATTTGCAATATACCAAATATGAAAAAGCTAATTCCCTGATATAGAAGCTATGTAAATCTCCCAGATTCCTCTAGAATGTTCTCCGGTAATGCCAGCTTTTCATTATAAACCATGTTCTATGCATCATTCTATGCTACACATGCACAGACCAGTTCATTCATGATCAGCAGGACTTAAAGATAGATGTTGTGCCTTTTGTCAGTTAGGATCCTAGCTTCTTTTTTTTTTCAGTACTTGTTCTTAATAAACCTTTAATTTACTACTAAGAAGCCTTTATTAAATTACATTGTGATTTACCTTTTAAAAAGTCAGTAAGACATTGCCAGCAAGTTTACTGTTTAGATAGAATTGCTATCTCTTTCCATTATACATATGCATCCAGAAATATTGGTGCTTATTTTTATATGCTATTCATTATGTTGGTACGTCTAATAAACATTCTTCACAGATTTAAAAATAGCAAGTGACTGTGATCCAATAAACAATAAATTTGACATAAACTTAAAATGAAAAGAATAGACAGCTATTATTTTCATTTTACCTGAAGGATTGAAAGCTAAGCTAGTAAGCTGCCATATTGGTATTTGGGAGAAGCAGTAATAGGGTCACATATGTCCTTTCAAGTGAGTTTTCTTGCAGTTACTACTGAAACTTCCAGCAATCTCAGTAAATGAAAGCAACAGTCATCCACCTGATAGTCTAGTATCACCAAAGTGAGTAGGAAAACTCCTGCTGACTTTAAAAATCTGTATTTTGGCACATTTTCAAAGTTGTTTTCCATCAAATAGTAAAGTCACAGAACCATTCTAGCTTTACCTATGCAATCATCCCCAAATCCTTCTTCAGTCAGTTTTCTGGTCACTATCTGCCCAGTTTAAGAATGAGATCTCCATGAAAACCTCCTCCATCCATACATTCAGACTTCTCTTAAAAGGAAATGCAAATGTAGAGGCTGGCAAGATTCTGTACTGCGCTCTAATAAGACTGAATGATCAGAGGATAAGGACTAGCAAATGCGCTGCATAAAGAAATGCTGCCAGCTGCTATAGACACAGCCTGGGCTCTTACATCTTGTTTAGTCTTTGAAGCACAGCCCTGACTGCTGCTTTGAGAAAAACTCCAAAAGAATCACTCATTAAACATAACATTTACATTAATATCTAGTTGTTTTCACAAGAAATTCTTTATCTGTATGTAACTTATGCATTAAATCATCTAATTCTTATTCACCACACACAACTGCCTCTTTTAAATATACATCCAATCAACATCTGCACTTACTTTTGTATTTCTAAAACTGAAATAACAAAAAATACCTGATGCAGTCTTCAAAATCAAACTCTTTTTTTTTTCCAGCTAATAAAACAATGATATAACTTGATATATAAATGATATCCTTGATTCTAATATTGACTTTATTCAATAGACAAATTTTTCAGCCCTAATTTTTCCTTCCTTGCATTTCTGTAGAACTAAACACTGTAATTTAGTCAATGTAATGGATTTTTTGGGGAAGGTGATTACACTTAAGCAAAGAAACTATTCATGTTCACATTGTAAAACACTCCAAAAGTCAGAAAAAAAAATCATATTTCTTCTGAGAAATACATGTTGTACTTAATCACAAAATACTAGGCTATTATAAGATGAGCCATTACAAGCACGAATATATGAGACAGAAATCCCTTAGCACAAATTGTTTGACCACTTACAAACACTTTACATTAGCTGTACGCTGATTTTTTCCATCCTGACAAACTTGTTTTAATAGACTGTAGTACACAATTCCTACCTCATTTACTTACCCACTGAAATGAAATGAAGAAGAATTTAAAGGCAGTAAGCTTTGAAAATGTAGTTTACTGAATTTATTGCTGTTTTAAATAAAATGAAATTAAAGAACCACTCTGTTCCTCGCTTTGATTTCTGTTGACCAGGATACCATGCACACAGACACAAGAAGAGCATTTCCTGTCAGAAGTGCGTCTGAATCCTTCGTTTTTAGCTCAAAGCTTGCTTTTGGAGGCATTTCTTATGACAAGACTGAATTATCCAGGAGATAAGAGGTGGGTGTTGCTGTGTGGCAATCAGCAGTACTGTGTGGACAATTTTACATTTGAAAGCATTTCTTTGGAGCTGTTTGGAAGAGAGTGCTCAGGATTGTTTACTGGCAGAAGATCTGACCTATGACCAAATAACTCCAGCTTGCTATGGGAGGTTAGGGGGTGATACCACTGTATCCTATGAAGGGAAGGTACAAGTTGTTGCTTCTGTGTTTTGACTGACTGTTCATTCTAGACTCAGGCTGCTGTGTCTACAACCACCACTACTAAAGAAAAGTGACTGAGCTACGAAACACTCTGGACTCATGGTGGCAAATATCTCCCTCTTCCTTCCTACAAAGCCTCCTTGCTTCTATTTCCCAAGTTTTCTATTGCCCATCTTCCCTTCCCCATCTCCCTGAATGACGAGGATTTGCAATAGCTGGTCAGGCTAATGTTTGACCCCTGTGTCTTAATCTCCCTCCTATAAATTGGAGCAAGACAGGGTGTTATCACATGAGGACACAAGGTTGCATCTTCTTGAGTTTTTGTAGAAGCAGATCTTCAAAACCAAGTACCATTACTTTACTGCATAGTGTGTCCTAAGAAGCACATGCAGTAAATTCTGTTTCTGTGACCTTTTCAGTATTCTGTGTTTTGACTGACTGTCCATTCTAGACACAGGCTGCTGAGGTTACAAACAGAAGAGGATAGGAATGGCAAGCAAATCAAGTTATAGAATACTAAAAAGGTCAGAGTAGTACCCTTTGTATTACCCTTCAAAGAGCAGATGAGGCAGGAAAACTTACCTCTGTGAAAAAATATAAATAAATAAATAAAAATTGCAATGAGTTTACTAAGCAAATTCAAGTTTATACCAAATAATTATGATACTAAGAAATAACTATAATATCTAATGCCCACATCGGGGACTGTTTTTTATATTTAAAATTTCTCAGAAGTTCTGTGGTTTTGTAATAACATAAGTAACTTCAGAAATAAATTTGAATAAAATCCTCTTAAAGGAAATTACAAAATAATGTGCAGCAAACAAATGGTTTACCTACATTCACAAATTTTCCCAGCTATGTTTTATATTCATTGCAGGAATATAAGTATGTTTTCATAAAATTTTGGTTTTTTTTTTTTTAAAAAACACTGTTAGATTGCCAATGGTACTATTTAAAATTTCAGAATTCCTTGCAAAACTTAAACGTTTCTAACACATTTAGGATTGATGCCTATCAAAACATGTGATCAGAGTTTAGTATCCTGTTGGTAAATCCTCAGTAATACTTGTAGCTTTCTACAGCAACACGGTTTTGGAAATAGACTTCCAAAATATTTATGTAGTACATTATTATTTCTAAAATATTTTCAAAATTCCCTAAAAGATGCAATAATGTGGAAAGGACATTATGTTTGCTATGTGACATTTTTAGCCAGTAATATTTTTTATTTTACAATAACTAATATCATAGAAGCAAAGCCTGAGTTTTAGTTCACTTTGCGTTCAGAACAATTTTTCTTTTTATCAAATGGGCATCTTCATAATCCGATTAGATTAGCTGCCTGCACTAAGTTCTTTGTGGTCCAATAAAAATGGTGACCTTACGACTATGGAGCTGAAGAGCTGTAGAGTTGTTATGGCACAACAAACACATTTTCAGCAGGACAGCTCTAGCAATCACGTCAAAAGCAAATTTGGAGTATATAGTTCATAGAGATGCAACTCATCTGCTTGGTATTTGGTACTGTAGTGATAAAATGTTCTCTAGTTCTCTGGTTCTGTAGTGATAAAAGATCTTTTAGGTCAAGCTATCAAATTCTTCAGAACAGCTAGATGCAGATCCCTGGCCCATATTTTCTGTACCTACATTGTTTATTGGATTCTTGTTTATTGGGTGATACTACATCTGGACAAGATTTTCCTAACAAGGAAGTAAAGGAACTTGTTAAGGTTAGTTTTCTCCTAGCACTTATTTCTTGTATTTCTTATTTACCATCTAGTCTTTTGGAAGCAACTTTTTAGCTATCGTTGAAAAGAAATGTGTGCCTTAATTGTATTGTGCTTTTTGTGCATCTGTTGTAACGATTTAACAAATTTAATATCCAGGTGATCTTATTCATAACATTAAATTTCAAACTGCGATAGTGTCCAAATAGTGGTATGGAAAGAGAAATGTCTCTTAGGAGGAGAATAAACTGTTCTTAAACATTCTCAAAGATTTACTCATCCACTTATCCACAATGTAGTTCTTCACCCATCTAAACAAGCAAGGCTTACTGAAAAAATAACTTTCTGCGTTAAGCATTCCAGTGCTTGAAATTGTGAAAATGAATGGGTCAACAGGAAAATAAATAAATAAATAAATAAATAAATAATTTATAAAAATCAGTGCATTTCAAGCAATGAATCTCAATGCTAAGGGAGGTTAGAAAAAAAAAAAAAACAATATAGGTTGCCAAGAGGTTGAAAATTTTATTATAATCCATGTCTTAGAAAAATCTCAGACAACAACTACCCACATAAAGTCATCCTTCAAGGTCAAATATTCTCTGCCATAAATAAATTATTCAGGCTTCTCATCAATTCAAATGTTGTGGATAGTTTTCTTTTAGAGGTATGGATGTCAAGTGCATTGTTTCTTTTAATTTGGTTGAAGAACAGATCACCTAAGCATCAACTATCAACATTGTTTTACCAGTTTGCTTTGGGCGTGGCACTCTGGGAACAATTTTCAGACCTCTGAAAGTGAAATTTATGAACATATTGTGCTTTCCTTCTCAGTGACAGTCAACATTGTTTTGTCCACCTATACCAGTGCTATCTATACAAAGACCACCCAGAAAGTAATGCCTCCTATATTATTATGTTGGCCCATGGCATCAGAGCCAGATGTTGGTGGTATGTCAGTAGAGGTGGAACCTTACCACCATTATTTCCTTACATTTTGTTGCTGTGTGACAGATGGCAGCAGAGGGGCAGTCAGACAAAATGAGGTCTGACATGGAAGCACATATGAAGCAAAAGTCTGTCATTGAATTTTTCTATCTGGAAAAAATGACGCCAACTAATATTCAGTGACACTTTCTGAACACTTTTGGAGACAGAAGAGTAGATGAGAGCACAGTGAGAGGATGTGTGTCATGTTTCAGCAGTGAAGACAGTGACATGAAAGACAAGCCATGTTTTGGATGGCCATGCAGGTTTTTATGAGCACAACATGTAAGCTCCTGTTCATTGATGTTGAAAATGCAAAGCTAACGGAAGCATCTGTGTTGAAAAATAGCATTTTGTACCTGAGAATTTCCTCTATCAAATAGCATTCTTGTGCTTTTTGTATCTGTTGTAATTTCCATAGATATAAACAGATAGTATTACTTTCAGAGAGACCTACATATTTTTCCCTTTTTTCACCCTTCCCAACTATGATTGAAGCTTCTTGTTTGTGCTAAGGAGATTTCGTTATTCCATGAGTGATTATTAGTGCCTTTTTTTCCTCCATACAAGGTAGTTATCCCTTTTCTCATCTTTCTTTAAAAAAAAAAAAAAAAAAGTTGATAATTTGATACATGTATTTTTTCTATTTTGTTTTCTATTCATTATGAACAAAGACTTTTCTTTCTCTATTTTGATACAACTACATTTAGGAAAGATTTTTATAACAGAAGAAATAAAAATAGAATTTTCCTGTGCAATAACTTCCATACTATATGTTTGTAAACTTGTCCCACAGCAACTGGCATCAAAACTTATTACAGCTAAATGAATCATAGCAACAAGTAACATATCTTCTTTTGATCTTATTCTGAATTTTCAAACTAATAAGAAAATAACTTACAGATATTGGCATATTATTAAACTGAGTATATAGGTATCCAGAGTGATTAACTGGATAGGTGCTTTTGCTGGTCATGAAGTACCCACAGGAAAGCTGCATAAATTGACAGTTTGCTTGCTCAGTTTGGTAATTTAGTTAAATAGCTTGACAAATATGGATAAAATAAAAAAAAATTCTTCTGTTTCTGAATATGTTAAAGATTAACTTAACCTCCAGTAGAGATTATATACGTAGAGGAAAAAAGGAGCCCTTTGGTCTAGTAAATTTGTAAGGTCCCTTCCAATGTAAGCAATTCTATGATTCTGTGAAGACTATTTGACCTTGTGTATGTAATTGGATGTGTTTAATGTCTGTGCACTGAAACATAAATCCTGAAGTGCAATTTACAGGATGGTAATACCATTTTCCCACTGTCTATGAGTTGCATCACTGCATTGCTGCATAGCAGCAATGTGAACAGGCAGCATAGGAGCAGTGCTTGACAGCTAATGGACCCACTCTGGTGCAAGAAGAGCAGATCATCTTATTTTTCATAGAATCACATTTTAAAATATCTTGTGGCTTTTTTTTTTTTTTTTTTTATTTTTAATATGAACAGAATGAATCACACCTGGGTTTTCTTTTTTTTTCCTTTGGGAACAAGACAGGGTAATTCAAAATCCTCCAAATATTCTATTGAGGTTTTTTTTGAATACTAGTAAATGTGACTCTTGAATTCCTCAAGAGCAAAGGGGCATAAATAATTAAACACATATGTCTAAGTACACAGTCTACAGTGGCTTCTTTCTAAGACATTTATGCACCTGTGTCAAAATACGTGCAGAAAACAGCCACCTGATATAGGTAAGCCAGGTGGCCAGTCAGTTACTGTTCCAGGTCTTCTGTTTTGTAAACAGCTTCACCTGCTGTTTTTGCCCACCCCCTCTCTCATATGCACCTACCTGTTTGCTTGGGGGAATTCACTCAGGCTGGGATTTCTCAGAGGAGGTCAGGATCCATCCAAGTGAAATTCTGTAAAAACTGGATGCTCAGTGTCCTTGGTCTCTTCTATAAAGAGTCATCAGCAATGATTACTATCCATGCAGTGAGAATCCACTCTCAAAACTGAGATTGATATAGGCTACCGTTAAATTTAAAAGTAAATAAGGGAAGGAAGGAAGGAAGGAAGGAAGGAAGGAAGGAAGGAAGGAAGGAAGGAAGGAAGGAAGGAAGGAAGGAAGGAAGGAAGGAAGGAAGGAAGGAAGGAAGGAAGGAAGGAAGGAAGGAAGGAAGGAAGGAAGGAAGGAAGGAAGGAAGGAAGGAAGGAAGGAAAATAAAAAAGCAAATAATAGCAATATTTGAAACTATATATAGGTTCAGAATGAAAAAACAGAAATGAGACACCCAAATATCGGTGGCACCTGACTTCTCAAATGTCACAGTCCAGCCGTTCTAGAATTCATAAGACAAAGCTGATGTGGGGAGATGATATTTTCTCTTGATTATCATGCAATCCCCTTAAAGTCAAAATTTCTTTCAGGTAAAATGTCATGGGAAGTAATTTCGTTATAGCAAGAATTATGACTTTCACAGGAAGTTTCAGATTTTATACAACATATTTGAATAAAACTGGACTAATGGTTAGATCACGGCAAATAAATACCTAAGCTGGCATGGAAGTAAGAAGAAAAAGGGAAACGTGATCCAAAAACACTGGTAGGATCATTGGATTTCACAAGAGCATCGAGGTCATAAATCAACAACTGACACTTCTTAAACACTGTATTTACTTCCACTTCCACTGAGTTCAACCAGAATTACGGTGTTGCAGATTTGTCTGAGGTTCGCCATTATGCACTGGATGCTTGCAGTTCTGGACTGCATTTCAATGTCCATATTCCCTTTTCTGTCAGGTAGGAAGACTAATGCTCACCCTGACATTAATGTATTCTCCAGACATACAGCCATGATTTAACATGACAACCCCCCCAGACTACTACTACCGGTAAAGAAGCAAATGCTCTCTGTTCCTACATTCCTCCCAGTGTCCTAACTTGTGCTGTCTTTGCTAATAAATGCCACTATTCTAGATCTAGAAAAGAAGGAATATAAATATTTGTGGATTATATTTTAGGTTCCTTAAACTACCAATGAAATCACATAAAATTCCTGCAGGGTTATAAAGTAATGCAATGTGCTCACTATTCAAAAAGCAGACTGTGCTTTTCTTCACCCAGCATCAAAGAAAGCAGATCATTCTTTTTGCCCCATGTTTGGGAGCTTCCAGTAATGCCTGAAATGACTCCTTTTGAAGAACAAATTCAGAAAACTGAAGTTTTCATTTGCCAGAGGAATACAAAGTGATATTAGTTGAAGTATTTAATTGAAGTGGTTTTTAAGGTGACATTTTCCATATGGGAGGAATGCCTAAGGTTTAGAGACTTCAACATCCATGATGCCTTGTTATGTTACCCTTGTATTGAGAAGAATCTTGTTAAAATCTGATGAAGCTGGAAATTGAGAGAAATAAAAGAATGTGGTGACATACTATACAATCCTTTACTGATTTCAGAAGACATTTGAAATTATGTATTGCAGTTTTATACATATGTTTAAAAGCCTCACAGTCATTTCTTAAAATAAAATACTCAGTTAAAAGAGGAATAAAATGAAGTGAAGACACAGCTCTTCAAACAATTTTTATACATTCATGTAAGTTTATCCTTTCAAGGAAAATTTTTCTTCTGTCTTAATGTTTTAATATTCTCAGCTTCATCTGACTTTCTGTAACAGAAAAGTATTGGTGCCTCTAATGTTTTCACTATTTTCCTTTTACTCTTGACTCTGAATTACTTAGTTGCCTTTACCCTTCTCTCCTCTCTTGCTTGTGAACGTTATCTATTTCTGTTAGAATGAATTATAGACTCTCGTTACTATCAGGTAAGAACAGCATATCATGTGCAGCTGTAATGACAGATTACAGAATCATTGTATGGTTTGTGTTAGAGGACACCTTATAGACCATCTAATTTCAAATCCCTGCCAAGAGCAAGGACATCTCCCAGTAGATCAGGTTGCCCAAAGCCCTGTCCAACTTGTCCTTGTACACTTCCAGGAATGGGAATCCTCAACTTCTCTGTGCAGCCTGTTCCATTTCTTTATTAACCAATATAGTGAAAAATTTCTTCCTTATGCCTATGTAAACATGCCCTCAGTTAGCTTAAAATCGTTACTCCTTGTCCTGTCACCGCTCTCGCTTATACAGAATCCTTCCTCATCTTCCTTGTAGACTCCTTTTAAATATTGGAAGATATTTACAGTCTTTCAGGCCCATTTTGAGCCTCACTTCATATACTCCCCCTTTTAATTCATTGGGAACATACGCCCTTATAAACTTTAGGCATGTTGCATAGCTTTCTGGGAAAAGTGAGAGGTAGAGAGCCATTCCCTCATTCCTGGGAATACTTTAGTAAATATTTGAAAACAGCAGTTTTTCTCTGGGTAGCAGTTCTCCTATACAGTGCATGAGGAAAACTAAAAGAAAACCTCTTTATCTTTCACTTTCTCTTTGGTTGTATCCAAGTCACTGCTTTTTTCTCTTTTATTTTTGTTCTGGTTTTTCGACCATATTCTCCTTTAAATTCTTCAAATTTCCATTTTTCTCTCTTTTCTTTCCATTTCATACTTCGTATTTTATTTTCACTTTTTCAACTTCTATCCAGCCAAGTTTCTTATTTCTTTTATTATTTCTATGTATCAGTTTTGACTCCTAACCTCTTCTTTCATTTAATAGGATTTTTTAAGGCATTATTTTTACATTTTGATGAGAAACTGTTTTTACAGTTTTAAGTTATTAATTTATTATAAAATAGTACTGTGGAGTTTCATGATTTCTGTGCCACAGTCTCCAATTCAAATCTACTGCTCCAACAATTTAAAAAAATAATTTATTGACACTTGTCAAATTTTCAAATGAATTATTTCCTAAGCATAATGCCAATAGGAAATACTGTCTCAAACAATTCTAATTTCCTAGAGAATATGGACTATGAAATTTCCTGCAAATTCCTTCAGATTTTAGCTGGTACTCTATACCACCTGTAACTTTTTTCACAAACGTCAAACAATCTCACTTTATTAATTCTTAATAAGGCATTACTATAGTGTTCTGCTTGAGACCTTGATCTCTTCACAGCTTTATCTAAGCTGGAAAAAAATCTTTTGCAAGATGCAGGGGTTTTTTTTTTTGGTGTTTTGTTGTTCTGTTTTTTTTTTTTTTTTTTTTTTTTTCCATAAACCTCTAGACTCAGTAATTTTTTTTTTTTTTTGCAGTTGTATCAACATAAATAATGATTTCATAAACAGAAATGTCTTCTCCTTTACTATGTGATATCAGACTCTGTAAGAAAGTGCTTTAGCCTTTTAAGATTCCGTAACAAAATATCAGTCTGAAATTGGTATCCCAAGATGCTTGCAGATAGGTTCTGATCTGTGGGAAATTCATAACCAGCACACTGCTATTTTTCATCCCATTCCAGTATACTATATGTAGTTTTTACAAAGTAAACCATAACTTACATAAAAGGAGCTATGGCTGCAGTAATGATTAAAAAAATGACTGGAGCATGGACAGTATGAAACTTCCCATCCTTCTTGAATGTCAACAGTGTGCTGAAGTCATGTTCAGCACCACAACAATATTACAGCAGTCTATAAAATGTATGGCCTTTACCTGACAATGTAAAATGTCATGGTGCATGAGATCAGAAGAGAGTCTGAAGTTGCAGCTTATAATAGTTGTGAAGATAAATCTGGGTAGATTTGTAAATAGGAAAATAAAAAATGCCAATTCCACTCCTTCCCCTAAAACAATGGGATGATTAAAAAAAAAAAAAAAAAAAAAAAAAAAAAGATCTTCTGTGGTGATAATTCATGATTCTATGGAATTTAATCTTATCAAAAAATAAAGTAAAATTATAACTTTGAGCGTTGTCACAGTGAGAACAGATAATGGATAGTGAATGTTCTCTATCTTTTTGTGTTACTTTGTGCTTTTCCTGCATGAAATGCAAGCTACATGGAGATTTAAAGTCAGTTCAAAAATTGTTTTTGCCCACTGAATATCAAAATATTATTTAATTCAGTTTGTCAAAGGTAACACTTCTGCTTTAACACATCATACCCCGAGAAAAACAGAGGTTAATGCATCCTCGTTTTCCTCTGATATCTGCTGTTATCAGGAGTTTTACAAATATGTGTTCCCGTTGCTCATCTTATTTCTGTAAAATCTGACAGTCAAGAGTGCCAATGAACTCAGCATTAGATCTACTGAAACAGGGAGCTTGCACCAAGGAAGAATCTGGACCTTGAAGTTAATCAGAGCTACACACATATATCAGAGACCCCCTTAAGCATTCCGCTGAAGCAAAAATGTGCTCAGCTATAATGGCATTTTAAAGCTAAGCTGTAAAAGCAGTTGCCCCACTTACTAACATGAAATATTAGGTTGGCGGGATAAATCACATCGTATGCTTAATTCACTGGTAAATTGCATTAGAGGTGTACAGTGTAGGAGTAGAGAATGCACACTGAGTAAAAAGCCTTGTTCTATCACTTAATTTCCTGGAATGCTGAAAACAGTTCTTTGAAATTTGCTGGTGTGTGAAATCCTCATGCCTATGTGGTGCTATGGCCCATTACAAAAAGAGAACCTCATTATCACATCAAAAAGTATTCTACAGCAAAAGAAAGCTCTCATCTTCTCACCTTTCACTCAGCTACCCCATTTGTTTAGACGTATTTAACGCCAATACTTCTGAGTCAATGTCTGAAAATGTTTCTAAATGAATGACCAGCAACTTTGCACAAAGGATTCTTAAAAATTCTGCTGTGATAAAATAAAGTGTTTTGAACAGTCTTCAGAGACCTGTCAGGCAAACATGTTCAGTCTAACCAAGGTCAGGTTTTTGTCTTCACCCTCAGTACCCCTCCCATCCACTACCTTTTTAGTTTTTTATTCCTTCTTTTTTTATCATCTCTTACTGATAAGGTCTGACTGTCCTGGCAAGGGTTCAGAAACCAAAGCTGAGGGCCCCACCAATGTCCGCTGCTGGAGTGATATAAGCATCTGTTCCAGCTCCAAATGTTTTTCAGTTCCACTGATGCTGAAAGTCCATGTTATCTGAAAATTTGTCATCTAATGAGTATTTTATCTCAACTTGTTCTAAGAATAGCAAAAATAAGTCATGGTCAGGGCACAGCAGCTCCTAAAAGGCAAGTTTTTAACCACACAGCTTAAGAATAAAAGTAAGAAGACAAGAGAGATAGCTTTGTGACCCTGAAGATCTCCAGCATGCACATCAAAAAGTGGCTAGTGCCATTAAAATTCCAGGCTCCCTGTTTCCGTGTAGTTTAAATACTTTATATGTCTTACTTTTTATTTCACTGTTTGATGTTGCTCTCTTTGGGCTTTTTTTTTGCTTCTTGCAGTAAATACCAGGATGAGAATCAGCAGCATGTGATACATCAACTTCTGCTCTGTAAATTTCATGCTCTGTATAGGACAATGAGTAAAGCTGACAAATATTTTCTAAGTTGTCACATAAAATCACCCAGTTTTATATACTGACTTTGTTTTTTTTTTGTTTTTTTTCTTTCCTGGACTGTGGCAACAGATGTTAATGTGGTATAAATGAACACATCAATTTCCTCACACCTGTGATGACAAGTGTTAGGGAAGTTTACCTGAGTTCAACTTATCATTTGACCTCTACTTGTCATTCTTTGTTACATCAAGTTACTGCAGTCCCATGTTAAGGATTCTATATCATATTACACTGTAAAATATGGCATATTTCTTGGGAAAGATTAAAATTATCTCCTTTTTAGCTTTTGCTTAAAACTATACCACAAATTCAGTATTTCACTGGGACATAAAAATATTTTATTTCCAAGGGCACTGTGCATGAATGAAAGTAAACATTCAACTGACTTTCTTTAATATCATTTGCATTTTTTTTTTTTAATCAGAAGTCCAGTTAACGCTGTCAAAATATCAACTTCACAACTAGAATGCTAGCTGTCGGGAGACAAGATTTAAAGTCGCTATTGCATTTTTAACACACTTCTAAGTACACTAGCACAACTTTAGCAGTGATTTAAAACAATTTTTCCTGTTGCTTTCATTGCAGGAATTCAACTAATAAGAACAACTATATTTAGTGGAAAAAATATCACATTTCTTTTTTTTTTTTTTTCCTCCACTGTTTTTCTCATTGAACTTCTCCTGGCAGACAAAGTCTCTTCACAGTGGTAGAGGTTTCTGTGAACTCCTTGATAAACCTTCTACCACTGAGTCTGATCCTCTGGAAAGGGCTCATAGTTTCAGCCTGTTGGTTTTACTGGTCAGATGGCTCAGAACCTCTTCATATTTCTCACAAAGTTAAAGCACAGCAACACTAAGAAGTTAATTGAAAAAAAGGAAAATGATAGCTGAGAAACTAGAATAATATTTTTCTTAAGTTTCCACAGAAACTCTGAAAACTTTATTTACTAGAGGATTATAAAAATAATCTTCCTTGCAGAGTCTCTGTTTCAAAAGAAATTACTAATGTATCAAACACAGCAGGTTAGAAGGAGCACCAGCGCAGATAAGAGAGTGTTCATTCTCTTGGGATTCAAAACAGGGAATTTTAAAGTGTTCTGTTTGTTTCCTTCTTTTCCTTCAAGACATGTTCGCTTTTTAAATTTTAATTTATTTTTAATTCAAAACAAGTTTTCTTTTGGATACATGTTAAATAACAATATCTTAAAATTTCCCTTTGTCTGTGAAATGCTGCCATTACTGATGGCAGTAGCAGCAACTCCAGCAATGCACATCTGGAATAGAGTTGTTCAGCTGCCTGGGAAACATTTAGGGTTCACTTTGCCCTGGATCATATGCAGGCACACAGGAATGAGTACTTTACATTTTGTTTGTTCAGAAAAGACTTTTGTGGGCTTAATTATTGCTGTTAATTTTGAAGACTGGAAAGCAATTGCAGAAGAGGGAAGCACATAAGTACAACAGCATGCAGTCAGTGTTTGATGATGTGTTTATCTAGCAGTGTAAGTTAGTAGCTCAGGTGCAAATAGAAGAACTATGTTATTATGCAGTCTGACCCAAGCAGGTGCAGAATTTCACTGTACGCTCTGCTGGAAGGCAGACTCATGTTTAAGAGCCAGCAAGGTGTAGAGACCATGACTACATAATTTAGTGACTGTTAAGAATAAATAATGAAGATATACTCAAGACTCAGTGCCACTCAGCAAAACATTGATAAGCTTTTGGAAAATATTGATTTTAGCTCAGTTTTCATTCATGAAGTGGTTTTGCTGATCCACTGTGAAATGAAACAACTGTATGACTTTATCCCATGTGCGCCTTTGAAAATATGTGGTACTCTGTACTCTGCTTTCTACAGCTGTGACATCATTTTGAAATTGGGTTGACCGACAGGATCTCCTACATTTGTATGACACTATGCTTAGATTTGATTAACTCAGAATGCTTGGAAGCCCTCAGTAAAACCAAGAGTAGTGCCCAGATACAGCCAGAAACATTCCATAATGCTGCTAAGGTTATAGTCACCACAGAGCGAAGGATTCAGTGGGTAATTATCAGCTCCAGTTCTTGTCACCAAAACCACTGTAAAATAAGTAAAATTATTTAGGAAAAACCCTAGTCCCAGAGATTCTGAATAAATGCCTGAGTTTCCCAAGTAATCAACATCCTCTTTTTATTATTTCTTTTTTTCTTTCCGAGTTTATTTTCTTGTAAAAGTTTTTTTTTTTTTTTTTTGAAGAAAAACAACAGGAATAACAATGTAAAATACAGTTCTATTTAGGATTTCCTACTGAGCCTGCCACTTTGGTTGCCTAGCATCTCCCTCAAGTACATCACATAACAGGAATGGCACACTTAACTCTATGTCCCTCTTGTGAAATCCTTTTAAGTGTTAGGTAGGTGACTTACTTTTCCTCTGCTGAGACTGTTTGTAACTAGCATTGTCTATTTTCTGCTTGGAGAATATTCACCTTCTGCTTAGTTTTGCATCCAAATTTCACTTTTAATTTATTTCTATATATTCCAGCTCCCCGGTGCTGCCTGAGGACATGAAAAGATGATATACTACCATTAGTGCATTAATGTAGAATAATACTGAGCTTTATGGTATCAAAGTAATCCTCATTGATTGGTGTCTCCAAAGACATGAGACAGAGAATAACGATATTAAGCAGTACAGTTTGCCTCCAGCAGGATCTTCAGCCCTTACTACACTGCCAGGGACCACCTCAGTAACTGTATTTTGGACAGCAAAGGCCTGCTTACTCAGAGAAAAAATTGCATGATTATTTCTATGCCTACGCAGACATTTCCCACAATGACAGCCCATGATCGTATCCATTATACTAAAACACCATACTGCTCACAGTTATTTTTTTATTTATTTTCCTCACTTTCTGATTCATTTATATTGCTCTTGTCTACACGTTATTTGTGTCTTCTCAGCACATAACAAATTCCTTTGATTACTGCTGCAATAGAATACACTGCAGCAGAGAGCCTCTCTGCAAGTTCTGTTCTCATAAGTAGAAGAGAGAACAGAATCTAAACAACTTTAGAGAAGGGAGGCAACAGAAATCTAATTTTGAAGGCATCAGTGAATCAGAAACTAATTTCTAGAGAAACTTGCTAAGAACAATTTGCACAGCATCTGATGGAACATCAGAATCATATACAATGCAGAGTCCAGATTGCTGTGAGCTAGGAGTGACAGTCAGTACTGATGATGAAGCAGTGATGTCATCCACAAGAGCTGCTGTCCCATAGTGCTCCAGCAAGAAGAGCATGGCAGGTTTTGTGATGTCAACCACAGCCCCTTTGACTGTTAGATACCTCTATAGATATAAAACAGGTCAAAATTTGATTCATGAAGTCAAGACAGATGGTAAGGATCAACAAGGCACACAGTAAGCATAACTAAATCATTGCTCTGTCAGGGACCAAGTACAAGGTCCTAAACATAAATGCAACTCCCAAGCAAAGGGTGAGGGATGGGGGCCAACAAGTCTTCTCCAATTTGATTTTTAAAAATCTCTCAAAGTTGCTCCATCCCTTCACAGCAGTGCCATGCCAGAGCTGCTATGAAACACTAATGTGTCTCCACTCATAGCTTTCATTTTAGTACCTAACAATGAGTTAGTTTATGAGCTATTGAATATAAACCAAATATAGACTATTATTTCATATGATGAATGCTATAAATTAAAATGCAACCTGAAATTAATTCAAATGCACTTACCAACATGACTGTCTTAACAAGTCGATTTATAACCTTATCAAAAGAAAAGGATTTGTCTGAAAACCTTATATTTCTTGAAATCATACTGTTTTTTGACTTCTATTTCTTTCATGCTAGTACTTAATCTATACTTCTATTTTGCAAAATTTTCATTCTTTTTCTTTACTGATGGTGTTATAGAGAATAAAAGGGTCATTCCTTTAGCCAATATAATATTAGAATTATGTTAACAGTCCTTTAATCTCTTGAAAATTGTGTGTTTTCCAGGATTTGTGAAAATCTGCACCAGTGCATGAAGTTAGTTAGGGAGAATCTGTGCAGAAGATACCTGGTTTTCTGGCAAGAGTCTCTAAGAGTTACTAAACCAAGTAATTTTTCCCACACAAAATGCAAAAGAGTGTGTTCTCACTGGTAGAATGTCTGCTTCTGCTTGTAGGCTTTTGTCTTTTCATTATACCTTACCTTCCATAGTTTTATCTACAGACAAGTAATGACTTAACAGCTTCTTCTCAGGAGACAAGTTCTGGTGTTGGCTTTCAGCTCTTGCCTTTCACTGTGCACTCTGGGAAGTCATCTACTTCAATATTAGATATCCAGTATATTTCATCTAGTACCCTTTCCGCAGGTTTATTAAAAGTTAGAAGTTAAGGAAAGTTTCATAACCCCTTCCCAGGTTATCCCCTTTCCTAAGATGACTGCTTTGTTTCTAGAAACAGAGCCATCTAATCAGCCAGAAAGAGATGAAAAGCACTGTAGAGGTGCATCAAAATTCTGACTCCTGTAGGGAGCAAATAGACAAATCACACTCCACAGTTCTTGTATGAGAGTGTTCCATCGTGCTGGATCGTTTCTAGTGAGAGCCATAGGCTGGAATTTAAAATACTTATTAAACAATTAATGACTAGCAGAGTTAGTTCTTCTTCACTGGGATACTGTATTTTGACATGCTTCATTTATCAGGTTTCCCTTCAAGCGCACGTACCTACCTGTCTCTTTCTGAATGCCTGGGCCTTTTAATTCACAGGGTAAATTCAGAGATTTTTTTTCTGTGCACTGACTAACGTTCTCACAGCATTCTTCCTATATATATTCTTCTAAGAATAACCAACATCTAAAAGGTCCTTTATTTTTTCTTTTTCTTGAAGTATGTTTCATACTTCAGTGATCTGTGCTTTTTCTATTTTTTTATTTTTTATTTTTACCCTGGGTCTATTGGAAAAAACCTAGCATACTTTTATTGTTTCAAGCCTTCAGAATTTCAGCTGGATTCTAGATCTTAATGTAGCTATCTGTAGATTTGGTAGGTAAGATCACAATTATATGTCTGTTGCCTCACTATCTGAAGATGACAGCCTATTGCACCTAATTATATGTCTTCTGATTAATCTTTTCTAGACTTCACACCATGACAACTGAGCAGTCCTTCAAACACCAGAAAAAAAGCCCTGCTGTGATAAAGGAGAAGGGAATACAGTTTACTGCATGTTTTTCTTTTGTGTAGTCTTGTTTGGTAGTGCTGTCATTTGTTACCTCAGGTCATTTCATAACCTTGATGTTCTGATTATTTCTGGGACAGTTCTTTCATCCTGTTGCTGCGCAGCCAATGCTGCCAAGTCTTGTATCTGAATTGGTTGTGGAGGGTTCATCTTTTATCTCTTGGGAGATTTATTTTTTTTCCTCTAACCATTCCAGAAGATTTGTCTTCGTGACTGAAGGCTTGTGAAGTGATTCAGAACTAGTTGGGTTTCATAGTGAAGTAGCTGGTCGTCATAGTCTGATTCTCTACCTTCAGACTGCAAACTTGATATTAACAATCTAAACACAAAAATGTTTATTGATTAAGCAACACTGAGAAACAAATAAGATAACTTTAAAATCAGTAATTTAAACAACTAATATATGCACAACTGTTACTAATTTACAGTTAGTACCTTTGCATACCATATAATAAAAACTCTTAAGAGTTATTACTACTGTATGTTATGTCATAACTGCTACTGCATTACAAACCCCTCAGCCTTCCATTCTACAAGTCTTAATATTAGGGTTCAAGTCTATTCATCTTGACTCCAACCTTCCTTTCCAAATTCTTCAGACAGGTCCAAAGGACTGGGTAATCCAGTGGATTTTTCCTTTGGTGTCTTAGTGATTTTGGGTTCACAATTCAATTTGCAGGCATAGTTGCATACAATCATTCTTGTAAAAATCCAGTCTCCTTTATTCTTATTCAGTTTTAAATCATTTCCTATTTGTTCTATTTTTTGTCTTTTTTTTTTTTTTTTTTTTTTTTTTTTTTTTTTTTTTTGTCTCCCTTGCAGTTCCACTTCTATGTCCAAATATCTGACAAATAACCAACATTCTGTTAATTAATTTTCCTCATTAGTTACAATTCTGGTACATCTGTACTCAAACTTGATGTTTCTGATGATGTTCCTGATGATGTTCCTGAATTAATTATTGACCTTGAATAATATCATATCATTACTTAGATATGAGTAGCAAGACTCCACATTCCAAAATTCTCCTGCAACTACATTTTCCATGTTGGTGACATATTTTTCACCTAAACCAATTTGACATTAGCCTTTATTCCTCTACCTAATTCCAGCTGAGTACAATCACTTTCTTCTTTTCTGTGCAAATAGTCTGTATAGCAGAGAAGCAGAGAATGTTTTTCACACTCCTCTTTTGTGTTTATGCAAAGTACTTGCTTCTGAATTGATTTTATGACTCTTCTTGGTTCCTTGCAGAGTATTTTGCTAGCTATGACTCCTGGTACTCTCAAGAAAGCTTTTGCAGCAGTGCTGAGCCAGTGATTCAAACTTCCAGTAACCACACCAACTCAAACAAATACTGTCCTGAAAGGTTCCCTCTTGCTTTTTTAACTATCACAACCTCAGGAATATTGTCTTAGTGTCCCCACTACGCACAGAAATCAAGTGTTCAAATCACTGCATTGCCTCTAGGGGAGTCATTGTCATCTTTGGGACTTCAAAAGCTGTACTTTGCTGTTGATCAACAGCTTTGATCAGATTCTGTAATAGAAACATGAAAATCTCAGCCATGTTGAAGGTGTGGAAGAGAAGTGGCTAATGGTTTGAAATTGCTTTCACTTTTTATTGTAGTCAGCCAGTGTCAGATCTCAGTGTCTTCTGAAATATCCTTTGCTTCTTTACTATTCTCAGCCTTTGCTTGTTGCTGTCAGAAAGATGTCAGCTTAAAGCAATCCACCCACCAGTTGCCTCAGGCAACCTTTACCAGCATCTTCTATGAAGTTTTTTGTATTTATATTTCCCTTCTCTTTCTCATTGTCTGGAAAAAAAGTTCTTCCTTCCCACTTTTCTCCACATATTTTTGTGCACAGGATTTGGATGTCTCTACATCTGCTCCCTAACTGCTTCCTCAATGAAACATGCAGTTTTTAAGTTTTGTGGAGTTTATAACCCCAAGATACATCTTGCTTTTGGAATAGGCTTACAGATTAACCTCACCTCATTAAACAAAAATGAAATGAGAGACCTAAAATATGCTACAATTTCACTTCTCTTTCACTTGGCACTTTGACTTGGCACTGAAGTATTCACCTTTTTCCAAGTGCCTCCCACAGTTTTCTGGTGACATGTTATACAATAAGCACAAATACACAGGTACTGAAAAACGGGTTAATGGAGACTAGCACAAAAAAACATATAAAAGCCTGAAGACTTTTGTAAAATTTCTAAAAGTTCTAGAGAGAGAAGATGTCATTGCAGAATCTGTTAAACAGTGTCTCATCTGAACTGCATTGGACCATGAAAAACTTTAACAGTCTAAAATGATCCCATTTTATCACATAGACTGGAGCTATCAACTTCCCAGAAAATAGTGCTAAGTCTTTTCATGTTACTAATGTTTACTGGGGACACAAGAAAGAGCACTGTCCACATATTCATATCTGTAAATCAATTTCTCTTTTAGTAACTGATCATCAAACCATTAGCTGAAATCACTTCAAGGCAAAACTGCTGTTACTGATAGTATAATGTAGTTGTTGTGTGTTTTTTTTTTTAATTTTAGTTCTGATGACAGAAATTACATCAATTATCTTGTCTAAAATATCTTAGGGAACTAACTGTATTCTATTGTTGTGATACCTGTGGCCACAAGTATCCTTCACATGGATCTTTCAAGATGATTTTCACTGGGGTTACAAATACAAGATATTTAATTTCTTGGTTCTCCTCAGTTGACTGAGTTTTTATTTTTCTCACATGATCATATCACATAATAATCTTTCAAATCATTTAAAAACCAGTAGGACTCCTGAACTTATCAATTTTAGCCAGATTTGGAACACTACTACTCTTTGTGGCATGAAATGTCATCTGACTTTTCATTCAAAGTCTACTTAACTAAAAAGTTATCCTGTGCAAAACAATGTTTTTATCAACATTGTATAGATATGTTAATAAATATTCATGCAAGCTGGATTATGTTTGGTAAAAAGTCATTCTATAAGAGTCATACTATAAATAATTATTACATTGCTTCCTGCGGAAATTTGACTGTGTAAAGAGGCGGGATAAGAAATAAATGTTGATAGAATTAAACTTGCATGATCCTAATCAAGTTTTAATATGAGTACAAATGGTATGTAACATTAACATGCTGTGCTAATAAGGGAGAAGACAGGACAGAATTTTACATATAGTAGTAAAACAGTCAAAACTACAAAAGTGCAAACCTAACAAAAAGATTACTGCGTAATACCGTGTATCTCTAGGCTTTTCTGTAAATGTTCAGTGACTTGCACAGTGAACAGTGAACAATGAACAATTTTCAGAATAAATCCTATGCTGTCTGAATTGAGAACTATGTCATATCTTCCCTGTTTTGTAATAATATTTGATGACCATGGAGATCTTACCAAACTCAGCATGCCATTTCAAACCAGGTGCTCAGACTTGGATGCACACAGAACTAGAAACAAAAGGCCTACCAGGCCAATTCTGCCTTGACATGACTCAACTCCAACAGAAACAAGTAACATGTCTTTTGAACTGGATTACATAAGTTCATTCAAAACTACACACAAAAAGTAAAGGGAATTTGGCAGAAAATTTCCAAGCAAAAAAATAAGTGATAGATATTGCATGGATTTACATCCTTACTCCTTTCAGGGAAATAGAGAAAGATGAAAAAGCAGACTTTTTCAGTGTGCTTTTTTTTTTTTGAATGTATACGCAAAGCTGAATAAAAGTCATATTTTCCTAGAGGGATGATTTCCTGTGTGATCACTAGTTCTCTGTGCTGATTTACAGGACAGAATATGTCAATTCAATCAGCAAGTCACTTTTTTGCATGTATGCTGTACAAGCCGCCTGTGAAGTGCTGCCTGTACCACTGAATTTAAAAAGCAAAGAATCTTCAGGAGTTTTTATCTCTGCATGACTGCAGGGTAGGGATTTGAACAGAAAGGAAAACTACAAGACAAAATTGGTTTGGACAAGAAGAGTTTCTATACATAACTCATTAATTTGAAGATGAAATGCAGTCTCTTAGAAACAAACAAAACAAAGAAAAATAAACAAAAAAATGAATTGTGTGATGGCTTACTCAATATGTTTATTGCTATGACATTCAGACCCATTTTTAAGGATTATTACTATACTGCCTATTTACTGGGAACAGAATTACATGGATTCTTTCTCTCAGAGATGAGGGTAAAAGGAATATGGGTGAAACTAAACTGTCTGTTTCCCAATGTGCAGAAGACGTACATGACAGAAATACATGGTTGAAGGAAGTCCTTTTTTACCCTTGTTGTTTTTTCACTTTGCTTTTGAATGTTGCTTTGGTCAAGGAAACTAAACGTGATACTAGAGGAGAAGCAGTACATAGTTGATTACATTTGCATTTAGTACAGGGCACATATTTAAGCTTACCATAAATACCTATTAAAACTAAAATTCGTCCTCTGAAACTGCATTCAAAGACTTTTTCATCTCATTTAGTTAATGAACCACTGCACTTGCCTCCCATCTCACTGAAAACAAATTTATTGTCAATGTCTGGAGAAGAAGGCAAGAAAGCTTTATGTGCTGTAAAGTGAGACAGTATCTTTGTACCATTTATGTCTATTTGCTCTTTGACTCGTAGAATCATAGAATCATAGAATCACCAAGGTTGGAAAAGACCTAAAAGATCATCCAGTCCAACCGTTCACCTATTCCCAATAGCTCCTACTAAACCATGTCCCTCAACACAACATCCAGCCTTTCCTTGAACACCCCCAGGCTCGGTGACTCCACCACCTCCCTGGGCAGTCCATTCCAGTGCCTGACCACCCTTTCTGAAAAGTAATACTTCCTCATGTCCAGCCTGAATCTCCCCTACCGTAGCTTGAAACCATTCCCCCTGGTCCTATCACTAACGACACCCCAGCTCACTACAACCTCCCTTCAGGAAGTTATAGAGAGCAATGAGGTCTCCCCTGAGCCTCCTCTCCTCCAGACTGAACATTCCCAGCTCCTTCAGCCTCTCCTCATATGGCCTGTGTTCCAGACCCCTCACCAGCTTTGTTGCCCTTCTTTGAACACGTTCCATGGCCTCAATATCTTTCTTGCAGTGAGGGGCCCAAAACTGGACACAGTACTCGAGGTGCGGCCTCACTAGTGCTGAATATAGGGGAACAATCACCTCTCTGCTCCTGCTTGCAACGCTGTTTCTGATGCAAGCCAGGATGCCATTGGCCTTCTTGGCCACCTGGGCACGCTGTCGGATCCTGTTCAGCCGAGCATCAATCAATACCCCCAGGTCCATTTCCTCTATGCAGTCCTCCATCCACACCGCCCCAAGCCTGTAGCGTCGCCTGGGGTTGTTGTAGCCGAAGTGCAGGACCTGGCATTTGGCCTTGTTGAAACTCATCCCATTGGCTTCAGCCCAGCTCTCCAGCCTGTCCAGATCCATCTGTAGGGCCTCGCTACCCCCAGGCAGATCCACACTTCCAGCCAATTTGGTGTCATCTGCGAATTTACTGAGGGTGCACTCGATGCCCTCATCGAGGTCATCGATAAAGATATTGAAGAGGGCAGGCCCCAGCACCGACCCCTGGGGAACACCACTCACGACCAGTCTCCAGCTGGATTTGACTCCATTCACCACCACTCTGTGCCCAGCCCTCCAGCCAGCTCCTTACCCAGCCAAGAGTGTATCCATCCAAGCCTCTGGCTGCCAGCTTCTGCAGGAGAATGCTGTGGGAGACAGTGTCAAAGGCTTTGCTGAAGTCTAGGTAGACCACATCAACAGCCTTTCCCTCATCCACCAGATGGGTCACTAGATCATAGAAGGAGATCAGGTCGGTCAAACAGGACCTGCCCTTCATGAACCCATGCTGGCTAGGCCTGATCCCCTGCTCATGCCGCACATGCTGCATGATCTCCCTCAAGACAATCTGCTCCATAACCTTCCCTGGCACCGAGGTCAGGCTAACAGGCCTGTAGTTCCCCCAGATCTTCCTTACGACCTTTCTTGTAAATGGGAGTCACACTGGCAAGCCTCCAGTCTTCTGGGACCTCACCAGTCAATAAGGAGCGCTGACAGATGATGGAAAGCGGCTCGGCTCTCACCTCCGCCAGTTCCCTCAGCACTCTCGGGTGGTTCTCATCTGGCCCCATCGACTTGTGACAGTCCAGCTGGAGCAGTAGGTCTCTGACTGTTTCTTTCAGAATCACAGGGGGGTTAGTGTGCTCCCCAAACTCAACTCATCAGGACCTTCTTCAGCTGTCCAGATGGACATAGCTTCTAAACAGTGCTGAAACACTGATTCTGTAATTTAATACTACAATAATATTCTGCCTTTAAAAGTGAACATTTCTTTACTCCGTCTTTTTTTTTTTTTTTTTTCCTTAATTTCTCTTCACTAATTATTTAAAACATTTTTACGAGTATAAAATCCTAGCACATTAGCCACATTTGCTTCTTTTGCCTGGTCATAAAGATGTGAATTTAAAGATGAAATAAACACTAAGCCTTCTACTTAGTACTCTGTTCATTTTAAGTTTTACTTACGAAAATAGTCAAAAATGCTATTTCACAATTCCTGAATCACAGGTAGTGAAGAGTGAGCCCCAAAAGATTATCCTCTAAGATTATATTCTTGGTTATTCTCTGTCTTTAGGAGACTATTAGTCATAGACAAAGAGCATAAAAAAATGAATGAAAACTTACCAGTAGGAGGGAAAAAATGAAAAACAATAAGAATCATATTTTGCTACCTGGCAAGTATCTAACTATAAAGGTTTAGGGTTTCACAATCAGGAAACCAATGCATTCTTAAAAATAATAAATAAGTAAATGATATATACACACACACATATATATATAATATATA
Source organism: Tympanuchus pallidicinctus (assembly GCF_026119805.1). Classification (NCBI taxonomy): domain Eukaryota; kingdom Metazoa; phylum Chordata; class Aves; order Galliformes; family Phasianidae; genus Tympanuchus; species Tympanuchus pallidicinctus. The sequence goes on from NW_026294769.1 coordinate 33,621,237, forward strand.
ATATATATATAATATAATATATATATATACAGGCAGCACTTCACATATTATTATATAATAAATAATATATATATTATATATATATATATCTCCTTTGTAGAAGAATACTTCCTGAACAGAAATTTAGATGAAATTACCGCAGAATGAAATTTAAAAAATCAACCCAGAAGCAAAAAAATGAACAATCAAACAAAAGTTATTTAAGATGTTATTTAAGGGATATATATCTTGAAAAATGCAGAAATAGCCAGTAATTCTCTCCCATCCAGCAAGCATTATACAAATTATTTTAAATTTGAGTCATAATTTGATGTAGCTTCTGAGGATAAATGATACATGTTCTTTTAATTATAGTTAGTTTATTGTTGTCTGCAGAACTTCTAAATGTAAAATACAATTCCATTCATTCAGCGTAAATTGCTCATTAAAAAATGATTAAATTTGTTATAACCATACAGGTTCTGTGTCACTGTACAGTCACACAACCAGATAAGAAAACATCTTTTGCATATAACTGACGAAAACACGTAACTTCATAATATTAAAGAAATCTATAGCTTATTGGCAAATGTACAAATTATCTGTAAAAATTATTTATGCTCTTTTACATTCTTTTTATGCAACAAGACTAAATAGGGAATATGTAAGTCAGCTTGCATTTGTAAGACTGCTAAGTTAGCAATTTTTAAAATTTTGCTTCTCTTTAATGTTTTCATTCCTTTCATAATAAATATGTTTGATGATGACCTGAAATCTCATGAGCAGTCGTAAGCAAATTTGAAGATAACTAAAACTTATTCAGAAGGAAAGAGAATCAATAGCTCCTGTAAAGGAGCACATCATAAAGTGACTGTATCTGACATAAAATGTTAAAAATAAATGATTAAAACAACAACAACAGCAACAACAACAAAACACAGAAAAACCAACCATGCTCTATTTGCTTACAGAGTATAGACTGTGTAAAACAAAATGAAGCACTGCTCCTGGAAAGAGATGTAATTAAAAGCTCTTCAAGACAGCAAGCCACAGCCTCCTCCCTGCTTTGCAGGTGTAATAGTAGAGAAAGACTAATAAATAACTTGAAGAGGGACTCATAACCCTATTTTTTCTCTAGGTATTCCTTTGTCAAGTATACTTGGAGACATATTTTTTTCAATTACTTCCAGAGGTTGACTGACCATTTTACTAGCAGTCCAAATGGTATTCAGATGTTTCAGACAGATTCTTCAGGTTTTCTCTCGGACATACTTTATTAAATTATTGATGATACAAACAATCAGATTAATAATATTTCTTCAAAAATGTTTCCCTAGGTTTATTACTTGGGAAGAAACAGATCAATCATTCCTGAGCTTCAAAGCCTTTTCTCTTCTATTATGCTTTTTTTTTTAACCCTTACTCTCATCACACTTCTGCAAAGACCAGCTTTACTTATACTTACAGGCTTTCACCTGAAACAGCATGGTGTTGATAGGAAATCTGTGAACTCAAAAAGTCAGAAGATAATGTAGGATATGGGAAAATGCCTAGTGTATAAGAATGTTCTCCATGTATTGCTGAACAAATCCAAGATCTGAACTGAAGTTGAGCAATATTTTTCCAGTTACCTTCCCCCACAGCAAGTTAAATACACAGTAGTAACACACAGAGTGTGTCAGAGAGAGTATCTAGAGCAAGGAGAAAGCTCTCTCAGACCAGAACACAATTACATTTAAACTATCTCACAACTGCTTCATGCATGTATTACAATTAAAGATTTAGCATGCAGAATAATGATCCGCCTGTTTTAGAGGAGTATTAAGTTCACTGGCAGGTATTATCGCCTGCTGCCATTATGATACTGGTGGATGCAGTTAGTTCGCTTCTCAGCAACAGCTGTATACAGCTGCAGCTGCAGCTTCTTTTGTCCTTTTCTCCTTCCTGCAATTTTGAGCTGATAACAATTTATATCATAGTGTATAAGAAAGTGCAGGCACAAGTTCAGACAGTGTTAAAGGTAATAATCTCTGGTTTGGATATAAAGGATTCCCTGGACTTCATGAAATCACAGGCATCACAGGACTAAAGAGTGACCTTATATAAACATGAGGTGATGAGATTTTCAGGATGGCGAATGACTTTTTTCTTGGGATATAATCACAACTGTCAAGTACAAGATTCCTCAAAAAAAAAAAAAAAAAAAAAAAATTGAATTTCTAGTACAAGTAATGTTCAGTGAACTCCATCAGAAATCACATCTGTCTGTGCAGATGGGAGACATTCATGAATTGGCAGCTCAGAGAACAGTGAGTGCAAGACTAGCTGCTAGACTTGTTACAAGTCATCTGTGATTATTCTTCAAGTCTGATGACTAGACAGCTATATTTCTTGATCCAAAGTATGAGAAAGAGTTCTCCATGAAGGTATCAGTAAATAGTTTGTTTTGCCCCAAAGCATGATTGCCTCTTCATGAAGCACCGAGGCTATCTTCTAGGATCAATGTTTGGGCAAGCATCCTACTGTGAGAAAGCTGCTCTTACTTCCCTCTTCTAAATGAATTTGAAAAGATTTTGCCACCGTACAGGTCTGGGACCTGTACAAATTTTGTCTAGTATCCCTTATATTAAATTATTTGTTTTTTGAGTGTATCTTCCTACTCAATGAACTGTTAGAGAAGCTTTCTGGCTGAAATAAGTAATAATTTGTTGAAAAATAAAGTGATGAACATGAGCTAATCAGGAAGTCTAAAGGAAACAGGAAGGGACTTATTGAATAGTGGAGTGCAGCACAAGCACCGCTTTGGGTTGCTAGCCTTGCTTCATAAGTCTGAGTATATATAGAAACTATTGAATTTCTGTCAAGTTCAGTATTCTTACCATAGCTACTAGGATTACCACCTGCAGGAATTACCTCCAATTTGAAATCTTCTGCAATAAAGCTTTGTACAGAAAAGCTGGAAAACTTGACCCAAGTTTACTCACAAAGTCCATATAGAAAAAATACTGCTAACAGAAAAGTACTTGTCAATGTTTCATCTTAGCAGTACAGTTCTCCTTAATTAAGTAAGCTTCCACTTCTTTTGGAAAAGGCTTTACATATATCAGAAGTAAAAAACACAAAGGAAAGATGAGAGGAATGTTTCTACTTAATGTTAATATTGCTTTCTCACAATTAATCTTGTTAACAGTCTAGAGGATAAAGTTTCTATAAGCACTATTAGTAAGAAACTATGAAAATCATATGTGAGTGGGTAAATCTGATTTCTTTTTTCTATAAAGACGTAGATATTTAAAGTGTGGAGAAAAGGCTTATAGATTATTTTATTTTCTATCATTTTCCAGATGTCGTAATTGAATTCCAAACTAAAAATTGGAAAAACATTATTTCCAATCAAATGAAAATAATAAATAATGTTTGTACCCACTTGTTTCACATTGATGAAATTAAGACATGTTCCTTCCAGTAAAAAGAGATTTAATATTAATATTTTACAAATAAAATAAAAAAGATCTGTTCCAAAAATGTCAAACAGAATATTTCATCAGTCACAAAATACTTTCGATATTTGCATATTACATTTTCACAAATATTTTTTTCAGCTAAGTATTCTTAATTAATAAATTGTAGAGGTTTGACTACATCTGGAGATGGAGATGAAAGTAAATGAGAAGTGAGTAAAATTTTGAAACTGCCTCAAAAATCTCACAGCAAAATTTAAATTGTTTTAAATACTGAACTCCACCACCAATGAAGGACAAAAATAACAAAAGGAAAGCAAGTGCTTTGTTCCATCAGAATTATATTTTCTTTCATTAATTACTGAGGAAACAGAATAGATAGTGAGTTTGTAGATTAAAAAAAAAACGTTTGTTAGAAAAGTCTTTCTTTATCAATTTTCTTTTCCATAGGCTTTTCCTACACTTGTTACTCGTTTTTTGTTGTTATTGTTGTTTGTTTGTTTGTTTCTTTTTTAATAACTATGGGGTCTTTAATACTGCAATATCTATAATATTTAACAACTTCAAATGCATTATCATAAGGCAACCCCAAGAAATACAAAAGCATTTTGTTTTGCCTGTCAGGTTATTTAATCCTTTGGGGTAAAGTTGAGTGTATTCGTGTGTGTGTAGTGTATCTGGAAGACCATAAAGTTGGAGCTCTTCTGTATTCAGTAATGTCAAAGGCAAAAGCAACTAATAAATACAGTATTAAAATGTACAAGCAGTCAACTCTAGAACAATATTTATCATGCCCTTCGCATCAATGAACTGACTTGTTCTTAAAACATTATTCTTTCTTATACTGCCCAATCTGATAGGCCAATCTTCCAGCAGATATTCAATATGCACAAAGACTTTCAGAGTGGAATTATCTGTCTCCTAGCAGTCTCAGAGTACATGTTTAGTGCAGTCACTTCAGATCAAACAAGAGTACCCTAGCTAGCTTTAAACTAACCAGCAAGCATTCCGGCTGCTCTTGCATCGCTGTGGCAGTTCAGAGCTGAGTGCAGACTGAGCTCCGTGTTGCTATGGCTACATTGATAGCAGTACCCAACCTAGTTAGCTTAAAGCTAGCATATGTTTCCCACTATGAGATGAAGCCTTGGTGACTGCCCTGAAGCCATGCCTGAATACTTACTCTGTAAGAATTCAGCTTTGCAGAGCCATTGCAATGTGATTCAGAGTCAATAGTCCCATATGTCCTTCTAGGATTGCTGTCCCCTGATTTCACCAGGGCAACATGTAGATTGAAGATACTTGGGTTGTTTTCTTTTCAGTTTAATGATCACACGTGTGCTGTTGCTGGCCTTCTTGATCTTCAGAGCTCATTGATGACCAAACCGCCCAGTATCCTGAATTCACTTACAATAACTAAACTGTCCAGTGCTTTCTATAGCTCTCCATACCTACAGGGAGAAGTTAAGATTTTGTCTGCCATTTGCCAGCTGAATGAGTGAAAAAGCCTATGTGATGATTTAACAGGAGCAAAAGAGCCAAGAGGAATAACCTGTTTAGTGCCTTTCCTTCTTAAAAGAAAAATTACATTTTGTATAGTATTTCATCTATCTCTATTCTGGCAATAAAACAACATAGCAAAGCTGTTTCATCTACGGCTTGTAATTGTTCTTTTTAAAGGTCTTTACAAGGGTGAATCATCCATTTGAAAAGGCACAAGTTGATTCCTGTGTAGAAAATTATCATCACCTAAGGAGTGCAAACATGGAAATCTTTGGGCCAAGACCTACATGTGCCAAACCTCATGCTAAGATCACCATATGTGACTAATGAACTATTACAGATGGTGTGAGCAGCGTACTAAACTATTCTATAAAACCCTTTCTCTTATACTAAGACCACAAAACTATTGTTGACAAGACTATTGTTAACTGAATTAAACACTAGCTAGCAATTAGCACCAAACAGAAAACTAGCTCATTTTTTTTTCTTTTTTTTTTCTTCTTTTTTTTCTGCATTAGTTCTGTTTGTTCATTTGTTAATTTTCTTTTGCAAAAGAATCAAATCACAATGTTTTTTCATTCAGGTTTCTCAATGCAGATTTCGGTTTGAAAGTATTTATTTTAATGAGTTGAAATTACATTGTAGAGATTCCTCTCTACTTTCTTCAACATAAGAGAAAGATCACATGCAATGTAAAATATTAAGACATATTTCCCTTATTTCTTTCTATATTATGTCTAGAAAGACTTTTATTAAAAAAAAATCAATTTTGAAGTCTTTTTTATCTAATATTATAGTATCTAACCTTCTAAATGAAAAGAACAGAAATTACTTGGAGATTTCTGAAGCAGTCATTGTTCAAGTTCTCTGAAATCATAAGCACAGGAAGAAAGAATCCAAGAGGGTTAAGTAACATAAAACAAGCATTTTCTCTGTAAAAAAAAAAAAAAAAAAAAAAAAGGGAGAGAAAAAAATATTCTATAGCATTTTTATCCCATTGAAGATCTGAATAATTCCATGAGGTTTTTTATAAATTGCTTATATTTCTCTAGGTTGGACGGGGTCCTGGGCAACCTGATCTGAATGTGTACGTTTGGTGGCCCTGCTAGGCAGGGGGGTTGGAACTACATGATCCTTGAGGTCCCTTCCAACCCGGGTGATTCTGTGATTCTGTGAAGATGAGATTACTCAAGAAAAGAAGTAGAATTTTTAAAATTGGTTTCCCATTTCCCAGGTTGATAGATTTCACAACACAAACGGTTTTCTCTGCCTTTTTAAGAAAACAAACCTAACAAATCTTTCTTCTTGAACTTAAAATGTGACTTTTTATTAAATACTCTAATTTCAATGAATCATCCCTTTCCAGCAACAACCACCACAAATCATACAGAAATTTCCAACCAGTTTTAGTGATAGCTGACTTACTGATCTGACCGAGGCAAATTTTCAGGTGACAGTGATGTAACATTACAGATGCATCAGTGTATTCCTGCAAATATGTGACAGAAGAATGATGTCTCATCATTACTTCTAACCCAGCTCTGCCACGTCCAACAATGAAATGAGTCTTACCTCTTTTTTTATTAATCAAGTTATACAGTTGTAATTTCAGGTATAATTTTCCCTACCTCAAGTTCTAGAAAGTCCCACTGTACTATTTTATTAAATAATGATTTGAAGCAAAATGAAAGCATCTTATTAAAATACTGCAACAACAAAAAAAATCATTTTCCCTTCAAACTTCACGTTTTAAATGAAGAATGATAGATATTAAGTAACAGGATGAGCTGGATTTTTGTAATATGAATGTGAAGGCTCAAAAACTGGAATTATATGAAGTCTCAGAAGCAGAATTAATTGATAGATAGAAAGAATATGCAGATATTTGTTTGAAGCTAAAGATCTGTTGGGAGGCTTGGAAAAAGTAGAATGTCAGAAAGCATAATGAATGGATGGGTGACTGATAAGCATGAGTGAACAGCAAATTAAGTTAAAAAGGTAATTTCATATGAAAGAATCACAGAATCACCAAATCACAGGCACTGGAAAAGACCTCTGGAGATCACCTAATCCAAGCCCCAATAAAGCAGGATGCCTAAAGTAGGTTACAAAGGAAAGAATCCAGGTGGATTTTGAACATCTCCAGAAAAGGAGACTCCACAGTTTCTTTGGGCAGCTAGACCCAGTGCTTTCAAAGTAAAGTTTTTCCTCACTTTCATATGGAACATTTTATTTCCCATTGTCCACATTTCCTGTGCCCACAGTCCATTGTTCCGAAAAGAGCCTAGTTCCATGCACTGGACTCCTCCTCTTTATATATTTATAAGCATTGATAAGGTCTACCTTCAGTCTTCTCTTGCCAAGATTGAACAATACCAAGTCTCTCAGCCTTTCCTTGGAAATGAAATGCTCCAGGCCTCCCATAATCTTTGTAGTCTTTGTTGAACCTCATATGATTCCTCTCTGCCCAACTCTCCAGCCTGTCCAGTTCATGGGTGCAGTCTCACAGTGTTTCTGTGATCATGGTGAGATCATGGCCCTCTCTAATTCCCTAATTCTTCTCTGTTTATTCCCCATGGTGTATGCATTAGCGTATAAAAACTTCAGAAATGAAAAGGGAGCAGAGAATATAGGTTTTGTTGGGACGATGCAAAATAATCCCCTCTAGCTATATACACCCTTGAGGTGTCTGACCTTTAGGCTCATGTCATGGGAGGCGTTTAAGGAAGATACTTTGCTCTTCTGGTTGGCCTGGCTTATTCCTCAGCCAGTTGCAATGGTGTGGTATTGCCGTTTTGTACTCCACTCCCAAGTCCTTCAGTTTAAATCTCACCTCACTGGGTCAGCTAGGCTGCTATCAAAGATTGCCTTGCCCCTTCTAGACGGGTGGATCTCATCCATCTCTTTCATAGAAAGAGATTCATAGAAAGCCCCATTACTATAAAAATCAAAACCTTCATGTTGACACCAGCCACAGAGCCAGGAGTTGATACAGATCATGCATCTATTTCTAGCTTCCTTCTTTTCTCCCAGTGAAAAATTGAAGAAAAGATAACTTGGACACCAGCATTTTTCACTTCTATTCCCAGGCCTTTATATCCTTTGTTTATTTTTCCTGTGTTATGTCTTCCAGTGTCATCCATACTCAGAAGTGATAGATGCTTTATTCACCTGCAATCGTAAGTAGTGTTCTTTGTCATATAAAACACAGAAGAACCACTAAAGTAATACATTAAAAATCCCAAATTACATTTCTAAATTTTGAAATACAGTGATAATTCAAATAGGCACTCCATAATATATCCCCAAAATGGTGGTGGGAGTCTTGCAGAATTGAAGGCAGAAATTTTTCTCTCTCTTTCTCTCTTTTATCTTTTTAATTCTCTTCATGGGTGCTGACTCTCCTTTATCAGACCACAAGGTAAAAAGATTTTGGGAAATGTAATAACAACGAGCATTGGTAGTCATGTGACCGTAGGACTTTATAAAAGCTGCATATGTATATGCTTTGAGCTGAGTAAAGTAGAACAGAAGGGAAGGTTTTAGAGGTTTTTGTTAGGGTATAGAAGATAGGAGACCTGATTAGGTGCAAAGTGTGTACAGGAAATGGCCTCAATTATAGAGCAACTATGTGCATTGCAGTGAAATAGGGATGACTTTCTTGCTTGAAGTCTCTAGATTGTTCTTTCCAGAAAGGACGGCACAGCATCTGTGTTCCCAAAAATGTTTTTGAAAAAGCCAAGTGCTTTTGACGTATCTCAAAGGAGATTCTGACTGATCATGTCTCAAAGCCGCAAAACAAAGAGAACAAAATATCATTTTAAGCTGAGGATGTTGAAAGATATTGACTGCTGTAATAGCAACACTAAGTACTATTGTGATCTGAGAGAGCAACTCTTTACCTTGGGAGAGACAAGCATAATGTTTCAGGTAGACAGTAATTATACATTTATACATTATACAATTGTAATTCAAGTATACATGAATTGTATAGGACCTTTTTTTTTTGCTTTTTAAATCCTAGAGAGGGGCTGTAAGTTTGTTCTGAATTAAAAGCCCCTCAACAGACGAAACAGTTTTCTGAAGGAAAACTCAAAAAAGGATTACCATATCAGAAAATTAAAGCTATATGAAGTTGGATACCAGTGGGGAATTAACAAACATCTGAAGCAGCAACTCCAGAATGTTTCAATAAGCACTTCTTGCTCACCCACCAAAAGTGTTAACACAATTATGTGTATTGTCGAGACAGACCTTAGAAAACTTGAAGCTATCTCAGAGAATCGGTCTCATTATTTCTTGTTTGCAGAATTAAGAATGGTTTTGCTCTTTATAAAGAAAAGTAAAGCAATAGTAAACCCCTGGAAAAACTATATATTGTGTAATAGAATATAATAGGAAAAGTTTCAATAAAAATAGATTTAATAGGCTTTGTAGAAATCCAGTCTCTGAATGATTGCTATAGATCAAATGAAAAAACAATAACATTGATTTTTTAATATTTTTTTTACTTTTTTTGGTGAACACTGAGACTCTTCATAGCAAAAGGCCAGGTGAAAGAAAACAAACAGAAAGTTTAGCCTGGAAACACAGAATTGGGAAATGTGGAATTTGAGCTTTGGATTTTTCACTTCAGCTAAGTTCCCCTTGCTTCTAAAAAATTGAAAGCTATTCATTTTCTTCCATATAAAAACTAAATAGACAGTAATCAGTATTTTTCTTATGATTATTTCATTTTCTGTCCAATGTAATAACTAAAGTTCCTAATAATAATGTTCAACGGATATCTTAAAATATTTATAATTAAGTTAAGCATTCTAATTTCAGTTCTCTAAAATAAGGCGTGAAGTTGTGTTCTGGTGAAAATTAATTGAAATATTTCATTGATTTTTTATAAAGTGCTATAACAAAGGTTATAATATTTAGCTCTATAGTGGGAATTAGTGTTGAAATATGCAATAAGAAAATTTGTGAAAAATTTCTTAAGTTCTAATAAAAATATTTATTCTTCATTCTAAAGGAAGGAGGTCACTAACATTACAAAAAGACTTGCTATCCTACCACTGCAAAAAAGTATCTATTTATAAGCTTTTTACTTTCAAAAGAAATACTTTCCAGTAGTAGATGATCAAAGAAGACATCTGTTGCTTTCCTGTCTTGGAAAGATCAAGGCTTTTATTAGTTTTTAATTTTACTTTTTTTTATGTTTTACTTTGGACTGACACTGTGATACAGTACCAATGAAACATTATCCTACCTTTCTATGACATGAAACTTGTCTAGACTTTTCCTTGTATCAATAGATGAACTGCCTTAGCTCAACAGTTTCTTGCACTTCAATAGTTTTCACATTCTAGCTTTTTGACTAGGATTGAAAAGTTAAAAAAAAAAAAAAAAAAAAAGTAATCTGTCCAGTGTTTTAGTATCCCTGTACCATTGTTGTTTATTTATTTTTTAATTGCTTCTCATCATACATGCTTATTTTTATGTGCATTTTCACAAGACTTTTGTACTTAAAAGCTTTGGAAAATGTAAATGAATTAGAAATATCAGTGTTCCAATATATCTCAGTCTTGGCATCAGAAGGCTGCAAAAGTCTTCTTATAAGAACAGTGGGCATATGACGTCTAAGTGCTACCCCTGCTATCACAGCTGCACACATTAGCTGTGGAGCCAAAAGGTAGTGCTTGCAAAGTGTGTTGCCAAGGTAGTTATATTGGACTTGTAGTGTTACTTATGGAAAAGTTACTGGAAGTTATATGTAAAGGGAAAAGTTGACAAATGGTTTTGAAAATTTGGACGAAGATCTGCCAATAAACATTAATCTATTTTTGCTTCAGTAACTACAAAAAAAAAAAAAAAGTGAAAACAGAACATGACTTATATCAACAGTGACAACAGGGAACTCTCAGAGAGTCACAATGACATGCTGGTCTCTTGCTGAATGTTTCTTAAATTTTCTTGATCCAAAATAGCTCACTAAAATTAAAAAGTATTCTAAAGTGCTGAAATTTGTTGCCTGTCTGCTGTCTTGAACAGCTACAGTCTTACATACAACTGTTTACATATTTTCCAGAGAAAAATCACTACACTTATGGTAATAATGATCCAGCACTCAAAATCAAAATTTTTGCGATGTCTTAAAATGTATGGTTTCAGAAAATCACTTGACATAATCTAGGTTTTCGAATAACAAAAATATTCTAACCTCTTATGTCAGACAGTAAAGCTAGATTGCAGAGAGGGACTGCATAAATGAATAAGAATGAAGAAGATTGTCAAGAATTGTCCTCTGAAATTTGAAGTATATTTTGTGTTCACTTAAATTATACGTGGTTTTGTTTTGTTTTGTTTTAACTGTTGAAGACTTAAGAGAAAAACATAGAGGAACTTGAAGTTGGGTATTTTCCTCTACTTCCTCTACTAGTCTGCTCTACTATTCCTCTACAAATTCTGATATAAATGTGACTTTGTTTTCATGAGATATGTTCTCTCATCTCTTGAGATGGGGATGAGAATTGGAAAAGGTAGAAGTGTGAGAATTCATAGATTGAGCTATAAATAGTTTACCAGATAAAGCAGAAGCTGCACATGCAATCAAAACAAAACAACGAATTCATTCATCACTTCCCATTGGCAGGCAGGTGTTCAGCCACTTCCAGGAAAGTAGGACTCATCACACATAATAGTTTCTTGGGAAGTCAAACACCATAACTGAATGTCCAGCCCTTGCTCTGTTTCATTACATCCAATTATGGCTAAGCATTATATCATGTGATATAAAATATTCCTTCTGTCACTTTGAGTCAGCTGTCCTAGCAGTGTTCCCTCTTAACTTGTTGTGTACCTGCTGGCAAACAACTTGATAAACAAAAAAGTTCTTGGCTCTGTGAAAACTCTTCTGAGCAAGCATTGAAACATTATTTTCACCATAAATCCGAAAGACATCACTGTACCAGACACAAAGATTAAAATTAACTCAATCACAGCTAGAATCAAGATATCCAGCTGCTCAGTTTTGGTGAAATCAACATTATTATCAGTTAATTATTATGAATTCTATATCAAATTAAGTTACTGAGATGTACTATGTACATATGTTTCTCATTATTTTCAAAGTCTTGGGAATTTATTTCCTTGAAGTTTTTTTTTTTTCTTTTTTTTTTTCCTTTTTTTTTTTTTTTTTTTTTTTCCCGAAGAGCAGATGGAAGATGCAGAAGAATGGAATTAGTTTATTCTGATTGTTGTTGTCGACATTTCAGGTTTTCTTTAAATGCATATCTGAAACAGCAGTATCTGAACACAGCCAGCAGTAGGCCCCAATGACCAAGAAGGTCAATAGCATCTTGACCTTCATCAGAGATAGTGTGGCCAGCAGGACTGGGGAAGTGACTATCCCCTTGTACCCAGCACTGCTGAATTTTACTATTGCACCTTGAATATTGTTTTCAGTTCAACACTTCACTACAGGAAGAGTATTGGGAGGCTCAAACAAAGCCTGGTGCAGCAACAAATCTGGTGAAGGGACTAGAAAGCAAGATATATGAGGAGTGACTCAAGTGACTGAGATTGTTTAGTCTGGCAAAGAGGAGGCTGAGGGGAGTCTTCTCTGCTCTCCCCAAATACTTGAAGGGAGGTAACAGTGAGGAGGGTGTTGGTCTTTTTTCTGAGGTGACAGGAGATAAGACAAAAGGAAATGGCCTCAAGTTGTGCCAGAGGAGATCTAAATTGAATATTGGGAAGAATTTCTTTACTGTGGTGGTGAGGCATTGAAATGGACTTCCTGCATAGTCTACGCACCTGCTGGTATCTAAGAGATGTAACACTAAGGAAAATATTTTACTGATGAGACTTGGTAGGTAAGGCTGACAGTGGCACTGATGATTTGGAGGTCTTTTTTGACCTAGATGCTCTAAGATTTGATGATTTTATGAGGTGAAACACCATTTGCATGTTTGTCAGGACCTACTGAACTAACACAAGGATGAAGGTGACATTTTCCTGGATTGCATCGTTAGCAGTGATGAAACGTGGTGTCAACACTATCAGCTAGAGTGAAAACAGTCCGTGAGGTGGTCACATGCAAATTTCCCATCAAAGATAAAAGTTTAAGATGCAGCTCTCAGCAGGTAAAGTGATGCACACTGTTTTTTTGTGAGAGGAATAGACTGATTCTTCCAAATTTCCTGGACACTGGACAGATTATCATGACACTAACCAAGCTGAAGGCTTGAACTTCTAGGCAAGAGAAGAAGACAATCTTTCTCTCACAACAGAATAACACCAGGCCGCATACCAGTTTGAAGACCATGAAACATATTGACAGTCTTGACTGGATTGTCCAACTACACTGACTCTATGGTCCAGATTTGATGCTTTCTAACTTCCATGTGTTTGGGCTGTCGAAAGATAGAGTGAGCAACATTTTCCTAGTAAGAATGCCATCACAGCACCTTAAACAGTGAAACAATGGGTCATTTCCAGTCATGCCGAATTTTACAAGTGCAGCATGCAGGTTCTTTTTCATCACTAGGGAAAGTGCATAGCTAATAGTAGTCTCTATGTTAAAAAGTAGTGCTTTCTTGCTAAGAGTTTCATCTATCAAATAGTGTTGTTGTGCTTTTTATATCCCTTGTAGATTCCATGAAAAGAAACAGGAGGCATTATTTTCTGACTTTCCTACATAATATAAAGAGCAAAAGTTGATGACTAAACAACAATTTATTTCCTTACTCATTATTCTTTCATCTAAATTTCAACTGTGTTTGAACTGTGTCCTTAGATAAAAGAAGTGTGGAATACTGACCCACCTCTTCTTGAGTACAAAGAGTATTCATGCCTCATGCTAAGTATATGGTGCTAAAGAAAAAGATATATATGAGTATTTGTGGAGATGCTGTGGATTGAACATATTGAAGCAACATTGTTTTAAGTGAATTCTATATTTATCTGTTGTTGTAGAACATTTTCAGGAAAATAATTTTAGGATTGCAGATCTTTTTGTCTTTTTTTTTTTTTTTCATTTAAAAATACATTTGTATTGTTTATAAATCATATGAGAAATAAATATACACATTTGAAAATGTAGGAAATCCTAGACTGGGAGAAGTAAAATAAATAAAAATTATAGAGCAGAATTATTTAAGCAATAATTACCAGTATTTAGCAATTGGCTGACTACTTAATGGTCCAATTGAAGAGACTTTTTTGATATGTTGATAAACCTGTCATTAATTTGTAGATAGTAACCAATTTTCAGGCATTCAGAATGTAGGAAACATTTCATTAAATTTCTAAATTCATTAATGTCCCCTGTGCACCAGATGGCATAGTATTAGAAATTTTTGAAGCACTCCATAATTATAGCTTCTAACATGTACTAGCCTAGCTGTATCTTTGACAGTTTGTTACATACATTAAGGCTTAGAGTACTGCAAAATGTTGTGCAAATAACAAATCCATGCCTAATGTCTTGGATATAGAGGCATTCAGATAGAAAGGATCATTACTGTAAAAAACATACCTTCTGATTCTTGAGTTCAGTGTCTTTTTCCTGATATTCTGTAGGGCAGAGGCCATAACTGCATTTTAAGTGAGTATTAAAGCAACTGAAAAACAGATTTTTGAAGACACTATGAGTAGACATCGTCTGTAACATTGCAAAAGTGTCTGACGCAGTAAGGAGAAATGAATCCTTCTGGTGAGCACCCTTTAGAGGTTCTCATTTCTAGAGACCCCTTAGAGCTACATTCAGCTCTTTTTCAGCTTTATAGGAGTAAGTGGCAACTCAGCTCTCAAAGAACTTGATGAAAAGCATCAGAAGGCTTTTAAGCCAAAAACTCATACACATCAATTCGGAAGTAATAAACTGCTGGAACCTCACAGAGTAACTCCTCGGAATTTCAGAGGCATTGGCTTAATTTCCTAGCTCTTATGCAACATATGAGGAGCAAGGGAGATTTAATTACCAATCCAGAAGCTAGAGCCATGACAGGAACTGCACCTTGAAAGGATAATGTATATTTTACCACTTCTGAGAAGCAGAATTCTCTCTAAAAATATCAGCTCATCAGGCTATGATAGGCTATGCAGAGGAGTCATGCGCAGGATGATATCTATTCTCAGTTTGCCCTATTTCTGGATCACTTAATTCAAAGAACGGTGTCAGTGGAGACCAAGATGCTGAGCCACTGATGAAACAGAAAGGTAACTCTTATGTTTCCTCCTGTTCCCTGATTGCACAGCCAGGCAGAGCAGAAGAGTATTCAGACCAGGACTGTGCTGCATCTATGCTGACAACTTTGTTCTTTTCCCTCACCCTAGTTTTGTAAAAGCTTTCCTAGTGGATCTCTAGCATCTTGTGATAATTTGAGGCAGCAGTGCAACATTTATAGTACTTCTAAATCTGTGTATTCAAGCTCAGCTTTTTAAGTCATCTCATTTGAAAAGATGATCAGGTGAAAGAAACAAAACACAGATCTATTTTACTGGTGTCAGGGTGACCTGATGTCACCCTGATGGTCACATCACCATTTAACACTGTCATGCTGACAGATGTTAGTTCAAAAAAAGTCACCCATTAGCTTACTGAGTCACTGGATATTCTTGAATCCTGGGGTTTAAATTAAGAGTTAAGAGGAGGAAAATTATCAATCTGAAAGAGAATCATAAATGTAATAAATACCCAGCCCTCTGTGTATCTCTTTGTAATAAATGCAAGTATTACACAAAACATAATATAGAGATAGGAATGTATTTGGTTCATTGATTTAGTTAGTTTAGAAGTTGGGCACTATCCGCAGGTTGCAGTTTAGGTAAAAAATTCAAATAAAATTCCATTTTGCTACCTTTTGTCATGTATTTTTTCTCTGCATTTTTACTTTATTATAATTAAAACATATATTTAAAACACATACTAAAAAAAATTAAAATTAATACACAATTCAACTGTCACTGAATCTTCAGTATGCATATGCATATTTTTGTACGATATAATTCTTTTTCTTTATTCTTCATATTAAATCCAAGCTGTCCAAGCAGGTGCTTGGAAAGTAGGGTAGAGTAGATATTCAAAATCATGTATTACCTTTCTTTCTTACTTTTTTTTTTTTCTTCCTTTAAAATTTAAGACTATCTGACTTCAGTAACACTGTTCTCACCTATTATTGAGACTTCTCAATGAGAAATCAGGTTGGCTTTTGAAATCTGGAAATCACAAGAAAATTAATTTTGACCTAGATTTTTCTTTTTACTTTTTTCTAAACTGTTTGGCTCTGTTATGTGAAGGAAGAAGGCCTGTTTTTTTTTAATGCACCTTACTGATGCTGAAGCTGGAATTGGTTGTCTTCATCACTATTACTTCTCTACCAAGCGGAAGCATCAATATTTCAGTTAGTGATCTCCAGAGCAGAAGGCAGTTAGTCTTTCACAATATTCACCAAGGCTTTAGGTGCTTCCTTCTCTCACAAACTTGCAGTTTCTTAAGCATGGATGCTGTAGATCTTTTTAGGTTAAAGGTTGTTATTACAGTCGAACAGTAGACATAGAAAAAAGAAAGTAAAACCTTCGTAAAACCTACATGATCTAAATTGAACATGACACAAGGAAAGATCAAGAATTTATGAAATGCATATCATTAGACAAAAAGGCATGTACTAATCTTGGTTTACATTTAATTTTTGTATCATAAAAATCAAGGGAGTATGTTAAAGGGATTGTACTTAGTTGTAAGTAATGGTTCCCTACCAACTAAAGCTGCCTTAGTAGCTAAGTTTTAATATATTATTAGGTGTGTGAGACAGAATTATGGTAATTTTTTAAGATATTTGCTTAGAAGTGAAGGTTGAAATTAACTACAAAATAATACCTTATAAAGAAAAAAACAAGCAAATTAAAATTAGAAATAAATGTTCACCTCTAATTAGAAGATAAATGAAAATTGGAATGTCCAAAAAACTCATAATAAGTTTTTCTCATTTATGCGTAGTTCCTTCTTTAGATGAAAAAATATGGAATTTTTTTCTTATACTTTGAAAATTATAGGTTTATTTTAATCCACCTATTTTTTTCTAAGCTTATGACAATGAATGAAAATGACAAAACATTGAAAAATATTTATTTAATTTGGCTAAACACAAGAAATGAAGAGTTACCTTCTGGTTCTGAAGACTGACATATAACAAACATGTTAACCTCCTTACATTTTCATCTGAAGCAGTACAAAAACAATAAAGTCTACTGAGAACTAATATGGGCTCCAAACAAAAAAATATGTCGAAGTCCCAAAAGTCCCTTTGCATTTTCCATTTGCTTTCTTTTGCACTCTTTTCAAGAGAAAAAAATTATTCTGAAACAGGATGGATCAAAGTAACTTCTGTATGGTATTATGTCTATGTAAGTGTGTGGGTGACCTGTGGGTCTTAAAGCCAACAAGTTCCTTTTGAGATCATGACATGGATGCAGGGAGATCATATATTCCATGGTAGTTTCAAGTATATGAGAATGCAGTCCCTGGAAGCCTGAAAAAATTTCAAGGGGTCAATAATAAACTGTACTAATTATTAGATTTGCTATTTCAGCAAAAAGGTAATTAATGTTAGCATCTACATTTAAGGGAAATTAGATTCATATCTGATTATAATCTAGACCTAAAATGATATTGAAATTTGGATGTGAAATCATAGAATCATAAATGGCCTGGGTTGAAAAGGATCACAATGTTCACCTAGTTTCAACCCCCATATATATATATATATGATATGCACTTGCCTGGTAATCTGATACTGCATATTTGCTTTGTTCATTAACATCCAAGGAAATCTTCATGTACTTCAGTTTGGAAAGCTGATCTGCAATGATCTGCAAGGCTTTTAACTTGAATGAATGCAGTTAAATCAACTGGAAACTGTCTGGTTTTAATGAAGCTTTCATGAAAAGTGAGCATGATGAAAGGAGATAAAGCTCAAAGAATATAAATTGTTATAAAGTTAGAAAGCTAATGAGAGTTTGAAATTACAAATTGAGATTGACTTTTGTCTAAATGTAAGTTTTGAATTCATTTCAAGGAAAAGATTTAAGACTATTCCATTTTTAAATTTCCAGCGGAATCCCAGTTAGGTTTTTGTTAAAAAATTCATTAAATTAATTGATTTATAAAGAATGCCAATGCAAGCATTTGGAAGACTCTTTCCTCTGCCTCTAAACTACTATAGAATGATATTAAAAGGATAACAACCCATCCATAGAAGAGTTCAGAAAACACTATAGCCTTCAACAATTGTCTTTTCCTTTGTCAGGGTTGTATATCAGTTTTGGAATTATTGTTGTGAGTACCAACATGGAGCATTCAGACACTCCAATAACAAAATCCTCCCATGCTTGTCAATGAAAATCAGCAAACAGACATTTCATATTCAACACTTTTTCAGAAAAGAAACTTTAGAGAGGTACAGACAGCCAAGAAAAATCATTTAAAGATAAAATTGCTTCCTAAGAATAAAGAAAAATCTGATCTAGAATTGAAAAAATGAAAATAAATACATAAATAAATAAACTATGGATTTTTGGCTGGTCACAAGTAGTTCCCGTCATTTTAAGTCATTCTTTATTCTGTTCAGCCTGATACCGATGTCATTGGGATGGTATTGGGTCCAAGTGTGGCAAGTTCAGAATGATGTAATTATATTTGTGTCTATTAAAAGAGCTACTAACTTGTTAAACTTCTAACTTCTTTGTTTAAAAAAAAAAAAAAAAAGCCTTCGGTCAACTATCTAAACTATCTTCATCAGCAAAATTAAACCACGTCAGGTGAAGAAATTTCCCACAGGAAACAAACCAAAAAAATGTATTCAAGTGAGGACTATTAAAACTGTTATCTAACAGCTTTCTGTTAATGCCCCTTTAGTGGTGGATGGATAGTTAAAAAAAAAATAAACAAATGACAAGAACACGAAAACAGCGATTGTAAGAGAATGTTGTGGGCTTTGTTTCAGGCTCTTGTCTTCTTGTCCTTCGTTTTTAAGGTGATAGCTACTGCCCCCTTCTGATAAAAGTTAAAAATTGTCCTCGTTTCCCGTCCGTGGTAACAAAGAATTGGTTTGAGAAAACGTGTTCTGACGTAAATCTCCTTGTTATTCCCAAATTCATACCAATAACTTTTTTTATAAAATGAATTTAATAATGATGAAGGAAAGCAAATTAATTGAAATTATTCCCCACAACTACCTACATTTAGAGAATTCAATTAACTATGGCAGACTCATCAACACGCATAATGCTGTAAAACATTTATCTTAGGTAGAATTATTGCCATTACTAACTATAAAAGTATAATTTGTGAGAAATAACTAATTAGAAATGGGCAAATAAATTGTGTTAAAAAATGTAAGAGATATTGAAGAGCAGAATTATATTTGGACGAGAAGTTTTTTGACCTTAACATGATTGTCCAGTAAAACATCTGTTTCATTTTCCACTAAGGGAGCTGTTCTGTGTTTGACTCAACATAAAGTCTGCGTACCATAAAATCTTAGAACTTCACAGTTCTGCCTCTTCTTCTGGAAAAAATATTTTTTGGAATTTCACATCATACAACCTATTCAAACAATGTTCAAACAAAACAACAAATCTCTGACACTGTATGTGAAATTTGCCAGTATTAAGATTCAGTACCTTTCAGTATCTTACATTATTTTCACAGATAATATATATCTGTGTATGTATGTATGTATGTATGTATGTATGTATGTATGTATGTATGTATTTCAGATTGTTTAGAGGGCTGAGCTTTGGACCAAGAAACATTTATTCTAAACCGATCTTTGCCATGTCTGCTGCATGAGTCTGAGATAGACATCTCTTCTCTTTGTGTTTCTGCTTTCATTGAAAAGCCTCAAAAAATCACAAGATTACTCCAGTGAATAGACAGAAAGCTGTTTTTTGCAAAGTGTTTTTTCTATAAGTGAAACTGACTAAAAGGTAACTCTTCTTCTCGATGTAGGCTTGCCTGTGTTGCCAACCTCTACAAAAACTTTATTTTATGCATTCTTTGGAAGAAATGGACACATAATTTTACAAATCTTAATGAAATGAAAGAACGCAGGGATCCAAGAAGAACTTTGTTGAATCCAGTTCACCAGCATTTCATGTCAAGTTGATAAACCATAGTTGTGTTTTTGTTGTTGTTGCTGTTGTTGTTTTTTTCCAGACATTCTATTTTCTGTTGTTTAAAATTTCGTTAAATTTAACATGTTATGATAACCAGATAATTTCAGGGGAATAAGAAGTTTATCCATTCTGTAAATGATAGAAAATGAGACTGATGAGTTGCCATGCAATCTTTCGTCATTTCTAAAGGTTTCCACCTAAGGACACATACTCATTATTTTTGTTATAGCCAAGATGAGTATTCCCATCAAGAAATACCCAGTACCTTACTGAGCTCCATCTACTGTTCTGATATCCATTACTTTCATCAGTAAAAAAAATATTCTTGGAAATTCAGAAAAATAATTATTATTGTGATTAAAATTTTGTAAAAAAAAACTAGTCATTTTCTCTACAGAATTCCTTTAAGAGCTGATATATTTTTTGGTCTTATTTTCACAGGTTGCCATGACTTCATCAAATTGCTTTGTAAGAACAGTGTGCAAGATACCGGGATCAGATTTTTCTAACTCCTACAAGAGCAAAGAAAAACAACTAAAGCTACAAACTGAATATCAGAATGGGAAGGGGAAGTATGAAGTGAAAAACCAGACCTTTGCATGGCTTATGAAAAAAAAAGAAAAAAAAAGCTATGAATTCTCCAGAAGAGAAAAGTGAGAAATTGGTGACAGCTCTGTGTTCTACGTCTTTAAATGAAATAAGTACACCTATTCTGAGAAGAGTTTCAGATATGTAAGCAATAGTGGCACCATGCACCGAGCACAGACAGAATATTGGATTGGCAGGTGCTTTTCAAAAGTGCTCTGTCTGTCTGCTGTGCTAAACAGGAAAACAGAATGCCCATGCAATTAAATACAACACCATAACAGCGAAGCAAAAAGAGATGTTATAATTGTGTCTTGAACCTTGTCCTTTCTTTTGAGTGGTTAAGTTTAATGTTCTACATCAGGCAGCACCAAAATACTCGAATTACTTTGGATATTGCTAACTACAGCATTTTAGGATGCTGATACAGTGTATCTATGCAGATTCCATAGTTGCTATTAGGTAGGCAGAAATTACTCTTCTTGTCAATCATGTCTCAACTGTCTTGAATTCTGTATTTGAGTAACAATTTTTTTCCTTTTTTGATATTTTACTGATATAAGTGAGATGAGAATCAAGGCTCAATTGTGTAGAAATTTATTTTAGAAATTTACTTTAAATACTATAGCTCTAATCCTGCAGTTCCTTTGAGACATCAAACATTACCTAAAGGAGTAACAGTTGAGGGAGATTTTCTGTTTCAAAATGTTTAGTTATCAGCTGTACATGAAAGTTTTTTCTTCCTCTTTTAAGTCAAGTAGTGATTTTCTCTGCTGCTTTGATCATAGCAAGAGGCAGGTATGATATTTAAATCCTGTTGTTTGGATATTTATATCTGTTTAAACTTATGGCAGCCTTTATAACTTCAGGGCCCAATTCCTCCAGACTCTAGCTAAACTTTCTGATGATTAGATGCTTTGCCCACTTCTACTGTGGAAAAAATTCCTAGTCTCAGTACAATGTCATTAATCCTTCCCTGAGTTCATGGCATGTGTACTTCTGCTTTCCATATGTGGCAAGGTCTTTATACCACTAACAAAACCACAGAAATCAACTGTACAGGAAACCATTTTCCAAAATGTTTTCCATCTTTTTATGTTGAAAGTTTCTTTTTGTTCTGCTTTCTTATTTTTGGCTTCTTTTGTTATTTTTTTTAATGACTTTCAGTAGTAGTTAATCTTCTGATTGTCTTCACCCTAGTTTTGTTTACAATTTTTGCAAATGAGAATACATGCAATTCATTGCATTGCAGTAGAAAATAAAGAGGGCTACAATCAAACTTTCATTTGTGGCAAAATACTAAATTTTGAATTCAGTTAATATGAAGAGCTTTGCTTGGTGAAGCTACAAGCAGTATTACCAATTTGTTCTACTGAATCTTTCAAATAGAAAACATAGAACTGTACACTAATTTTCATTGCTACAACAAAGTTTAAGTTGATTTTGTTTCAAGATCACTGATACTAGCATATGAACTAAGATATAGATCTTTGGAACAGTTTTCATTTTCTTTATTTCAGTTCAGTTTTTCAGTTTGTGTTTTTTGGTGTATATCAGTTCAATCTGTGTTGTTGCAAAAACAATGTCTTCTTTTTACCTATCAGAAGAACAGTGAGATATGCAATGTTCTTATTTAACAACTAATAATTAATAATTAAAACCTCAGTCTATTTGCTCTGTGTAATGTGTGTGTGCAGTCTCTAGGTATATATATACAGTCTTTTCTGTGTGTTTGCTGATAAAGAGAAAAAAATAAATTGATAAATAATCTTTGTTTACTTTTAGTTCTTTGTTGCTTACAGTCCTGGAAGAAAAGAATAACAAAAAATGAAGAGAAAGCACTACAGTACAGGTAATAGTAAGTCTGCCCTTTTAAATAAATTCACTTTGCCAGTACGAAGACTTAGAGAGTTAGAAGACATGATCTAGTCCATTCCCATGCTTGTAGGCATCTCCTACTCATGAGCCATTCTTAAGAGATGTCTTGTTCAACTTGTTCTTAAAGTGATGGATTGTGCATTGACCTCTAGTGCATTACCTGTTGCAAAGGTTTTCCCAATTTTCCAACCACTGTATCTCCTGTAGCAATTAAAATCCTGGCAACTTCTTTCCTTCATCTAAAATACAGAGAACAGTTCATCTTCAAATATTGTTTACTTTGCGATATAAAAATAAACAATCCAAATAAAATTTAATTTTAGTATTTGATATTTGATAGCATAATATGCAATACATAGTACTTAATATGTAATGCTTAAAACACAATGCTTAAAAAATAATAATTTATATTTATTTTACATTTTATATTTATTCCCTTTGAGAGATTAGGACAAATCTTACAGCAAATTCTAACAGCTCAGAATAATTTTTTTCAAAGGAAATTTATTTCATTATTTCTTTTATGGGACGTTTCCTCTAATAAAGTTCTGCTAACTGCAACCAAAATGAAGAAAGTGCTACTACTCTTGTTACTTTTACTACTTATTACTTTTGTAATTAGGAGATGATAATTATGATGCAACAAAGATTTGGAATTCAATACCATGAGTTTCATGAGCATTTTGTGAGAGATTCTTCCAATAATTTGGCCTGAAAATGGCCTTGATATTTCTTGTGTTGATGTGGCTGCTTTATGTTGCATTAAATTAGACAGTTGTCTTTGCAGAAGGCATTGAATCTTGACAAAGGAATATACAGCTAATGGAATATTTATTATATTCAACTAAATAAATGGCTTACTGGAGACAGTAAGTAGAGAGACAACTGGCTCTGTCATATTATGTTTTAAAAGACTGCCATTCCTGAACTCCTAATGGTTGCTTTTCCCTTACAGCACATTTAATGGGGTTGGATTGTGATTACACATAGTTATGGCATAAATTGATTTCATTTTTTTTCTTACTGATTATTTGAAGGCAACATGGCTGGTATCATTTAATTAAATTTCCACGTAGAACCCTTTTTTCTGTTCAACTTAATTTGAAAATTTGTTTTAAACATTTAGGTAGACTTTCAGAAGATTTCCATGTAAAAGATTTGATTGTAACATGCCTAACTATACACAGGCGTATGAAAAGGTAAGATTTTTGGAAGAGGAAATTATATTAAATAGCTATGTGTCTTACAAATTCCCATATTTAACAAAAAAATAACAACAACAAAACAAACAGGAAAGATCCTGAGTAGCAAATGTAGCTAGACAAAATAAGAGCTGACATGCTTTTCAGTCATTGCAGAGGTAGCACTGAAATGACACTGTTCCCAGTTGGAACTCAGTGGGTGATGGTGTGCTCAAAACATAATTACACATTGAGTACAAAACTTTAAGCACACAATAAAATCTTGGATTAATTGACAGATTTCAGCATCTAAGTTTGTGTGAAGTTTCCAAGCTGTTAAATGAGACAGTCCCTAAACCTCATTTATGAGTTGTTGTTTTTACTCCTAGGTAACCAAAACTCAGAAATCAAAGCATGCTCAAGCTATACAGAGTTTAAAAAAAGTTACAGTTTAACCTAATCTGTTTTTAGCTCTGAGTATTCTGTACAATAGGCTGTTGATTCTTTTAGATACACAAGAAAATGAATGTGCTCATAGAAGCAAAAGTTCTTTGAGCATGTTTTAAGGTGTCAGAAACCTTACATG
The DNA here is from genome assembly GCF_026119805.1 of Tympanuchus pallidicinctus. Taxonomy (NCBI): domain Eukaryota; kingdom Metazoa; phylum Chordata; class Aves; order Galliformes; family Phasianidae; genus Tympanuchus; species Tympanuchus pallidicinctus. Next base: position 33,645,572 of record NW_026294769.1, read on the forward strand.
GCATTTAAACCATATTTTATTGAGCAGGAAAAGACTATTATCAGTTATCCAAGTTCAGCAAAGAAAAACTTTGAGAAGCAGCAGCCTGTTAAAGTATGCATGCAAGCATGTTAGCTTACCAAACTTCTGTTTCACTTTCTTTGTTTTCTTGTGTAGTAGCTTTTTGCCTGCCTGACAATCAGTCTTTTATTATTTTTCACTCAACATTTTCATTGCCTTCAGTGAATTCATAGGGCAAGGACAGCAGGTTGTACATTCAAAAGTTAGACCCAAAAAGTAATTGCATGCAAGACTGATACTTATTCATGCTTTCTCAACAAAACCTGAGTATATCTTAGGATATTGATTTTTATAAATTACATAACAAATACATAAATTATAGCTACTTATTGGGTGCGGGTAGATTTATTTTCTATTGTGATTATATTTGGAATGATTTTCTCAATTCTGTTGGGATTATTCTGAATATATATTGTAAATAAAACTTAAATTCTTGGACAATGCAATTGCTCACCTATGTTTATTGATACACAATTTATCAAAATTTAGTTGTTTCACGTTTAATTTTAAAATACCTCAAGAGCTTCTAGTGTCTTGTAATACTTTTTTTTCTTGACTAAATAAATAAATTTCTTTACAAGGAGAGTAGTTAGGCCCTGGAACGGGCTGCCCAGGGAGGTTGTGGATGCCCCATCCTTGGACGTGTTCAAGGCCAGGTTGGACGGGGTCCTGGGCAACCTGATCTGAATGTGTATGTTTGGTGGCCCTGCTAGGCAGGGGGGTTGGAACTACATGATCCTTGAGGTCCCTTCCAACCTGGGTGATTCTGTGATTCTGTGATTCTGTGAAATAAATGTACCCACAATCTTAATTTTTAATGACACCAATGAAAAATGCTTCTTTATGAAGATAGCAATAACCTGTTCTCACCACAGATCTACTTAATTGCTTTTGCATTTATAATAGACACAACAGATGATTAATGCTTGGTACACTAAGCAGCAATCTTAGGGAATTACTTAAATAACTTTTTCTGTAGTACCTTAGGCCATAATTATAAAAGATTTCTGTAACTCGCAAATGATGGAAATAATGTTTTCTGCAAATATTTAACAAAATACTGGCATTACAAACTGTGCTTCTGAATAACCTATTCTTCATTTATTTGGGGCATTCCATATCTTAAGCTAATTATGGTTGTTAGCTGTAGATAAACACATCACTTTTAGTGCCTTCAAAAGAATAAATACGGAAGTTCTACAGTTACTAAATTTCTGATGGAAAAAAAAACATTGAGAAAATACAGTTCTTTGAAAACTTGTGTCCCCAGCACCTGCAAATAGTCATTTTTAAATCTCCATTTTGTCAGCTGTTGGTTTGTAGAAAAAGAAATGGCTCAATCTCACTGACACCCTCCAAATAGGCCAAATTAATTTCTTTACTTATTTATCTTAGAATATATTATTCGTAGATGATGACTCATAATTAAGTACTGGGCACCATTTCTGGTGGAAACTCTATCACTGCATCTCATAAAGAGGTTGCATCCAGCAATTTAGCTTGTAGATGCTAAGAAACTTATATGCTTGGTAGGTGAGAATAAAAAAACACTTGTCTCGTTTTAAAAAACATCCTTAACATTAAATTTCTTCTTAATTTCTTAAACTGGGAAAAATCCTATTATAGAGACGTACCCTAAACACTGATTTTTTTTCTTTTTTTTTTTCTGAAAATCTATTCAAAGTCTGCTTGATATATATTATTAGCATATTATTATTAGCAATATTATATTAGCATAATGTGGTGCTAATAAGGATACTAAAATTTCTCAAATTTCTTTGCATTACCAGTACAAGTTTGTTTGAGGACCTTACATATCTTGGCTTAATTGGTGTAGTTTTTTACAATTAGGTTCAGTAAATGAACGTTCATGCACTGCAATTTTGCTTTGCTGAAGAGTACAGGAAAAGTGCAAGAAAAAGAACAAAAGAGTTCATAAAGAAAACTGTCTTTCCTTCTCTGTAAGACAGTGATCTTAACACAGACATATCCTGAAAATTACAAGTGTTTTAAGAAATGTTTTCATCAAGATACACTATGAATGAGAAACAAGACAAGAAAATAAATAGGAATTGGAATCCATTGATTCCCATTTACAGCTGATGGCTTGCTAAAGGCAAAGCAGCCTGAATCAGGCTTGGCAATCACTCAGCAACTATACCTGTCACCACACACAAGGTGTCTTCAGATGTTGCAGGAGATCCAGGTAGCTTTAAAATTTCTCCCCCTTGCAAGCTCGGTTGTTGTAAGTGAGACAGCAAGTTATATCTTGCAGTAATAAAAATTTGAGGAAAGCAGGTCAGGACATGGATAATTAGGTAAAATACTGAAACTGGACAGAGTATCCTCATGCCTAAACATTCTGCATTTCAGTGGAATAGTATACAACTATTCCCTTCAAATTTATACTACTGGAGCACTGAAGATTATCTCTCTAAAATAGTTTGGGAAATTATAAATATATATTTACATAAACACAATATAGAAAAGATTACAGCATTTTCTTTTTTTGTTGTCACATTTTGATATTCCTTTGCAAAGAAATTTTTTAGTCTCTAGGACTAAAGAATTCCCCAAAATATGTGAAGATGTGAAATATGTATGTAAATCACTTGTAGGTCATTTGTCAAATATAAGAACTTTATGTGAATGAGAATAAGCGAAAGGCTAGCACTTTGCTTCAGATAATGGCAAAAAACATGAAGCAGCCTGCTGAAGATCAGCAGAAGCTGACACCAAGATTCTTACTTTGCTTGCTTTCTTTATTCATTCTTTCTCCAATTTTTGTTTCCTTCATTTGGTTCTTCAAGTAAAGGTGTTTTTATGGCCTCCCTGAGAAGCATAGTTTTTCTGTACTCCAGAAATTTCTAAAAAGTATTGGAACAATCACCACACGGATTCTGTACCTGTGCAGAAAAATAAGCTTTATCTCTCATACTTTGGAAGGGTTGGATTGTGAAGGATGAGGGAGGAATGAATATCTGTTAACTAAGAAGAGTCACTGTTGCTTTTTTGGTTGTGTTTTGAATTGTTTTGTTTATGTTTTTTTATTATTACTTTATAAACACATTGATTTCTTAAGTAGCTTATTCCTTTATTAAATATTCCTTTATTAAAATATCCGATAAAAAGCAACTCTAACTTGAGTTGAATATCTGAAAAAAAACATAGGTTGCTCTGAAAGTAATGCTTCCTATTTATTTTTATTGAAATTATTACAGGTACAAAGAGAACTATAACATTGTTTGATAGAACAAATTCTCAGCTGAAAGTCAATTTTTTTCAACATAGTCATCTGCGATGAAATCATTTTGGACACAGCCACAGACTGGGAGACAGGTGGTTCAGCAGAAAGGGACCTGAGAGTGCTTGTGACAGCAGGCTCAAAATGGGTCTGCAGTGTGCCCCAGCAGCCAAGAGGGAAAAATGAATTTGGGGGTACATTAAACACAGCATAGAAAGCTGATCAAAAGAGGTGATTATCTGACTGTATAGTGTTGATACGTTCTTGCCTTGAATACTGAGTGTGGTTCTAGACTCATAATATAAGGATGTTAATATATACTCAAAAGTGTCCAGAGAATACAACAAACCTGATAAAAAGGTTGGAAGGCTTCTCTTATAAAGTGAAGCTGAGGACAATTGATTTGTCTACTTGAGGAAAGGAGGCTAAGAGGTAATCTCATTGCTCTGCAACTTCTTGAGGAGAAATGGAGAGGGAGGTGCCAGTTTCTTCTCTGTAATAGACAGTGATAGAATGAGTGAGAATAACACAAAGCTGCTTCAGGGATGTTCAGACTAGATATTAGGGAAAAATATTTTTACCATGAGTGTCGTCAAACGTCTGAACAGGCTTTTTTGCCAGCAGTTGATGTCCCATACTGTCAGTGTTCAAGAGACACATACACAAGTATCTTAGTAATAAGCTATAACTTAAAGTTAGCCCTGAAGTGGTTAGTTGGACTGGAAGATCTTTGAAGATCTCTTCCAGATGATTCTATCTTAGTTTCAGCTGGTACAGAATTTTCTCTTCAGAGTGTCTGGCATGATGCTCTCTTTTGCTTCTAGGAGAAAAACAATGTTGATAATACAATGATGTTTATAGTTGCTGCTAAGCAAAGTTGTACAGAGCCAAGGCTTTTCTCAGTGAAGGGTCCAAGTAGGTGGGAGGGAACAGAATTGGGACAGTTGACTAAAACTGGCCAACAGGATATTCCATATCTGATTGTGCAGAAGTTCTGAAGAGGGTGGAAGTTCATTTCTTCCTCTTCTACTGCCCAGTGGGCTAGCTGGCATGAATCAGGAGGTGTGAGCAGTTACTTGTGCATTACTAGTTATATACATATATTTATAAATATTTGTCATGAGCATCTTTTTTCTCTATCTTAGTAAACTGTATTATCTCCTCTCCTCTTCTCTCCTCATCCTGTGTTCTTCCTCAGTTTTTTTGCTCTTAAGAGCTCACTTCTGCAAATGGCTATAACAGAAGTAGTATTTCTATTCAGTTTCTAGTACTGAAGACTCAGATGCATGTTCACTCATAAATGTGTATTGATATACATATACACAATCTTCATGTGGCAGTTAAGAAATCAGAGCAGAAATTAATTGATCTGGCCTTTCCAAAATTAGATACAAAAACATTACCAAAAATGTCACCAACAATCAGTCCAGTGAAAAAAATCTAAAGCACTGACAACACTTGATTGTTGTTGTATTAGATTTACAAAAATATAACCCATGAGTGAATTAGCTACGTGTATAATCAACCTTAGCGCTTTTAAGTATTTACATTCCTAGCAAGATTCCTAATGATCAAAATGTCTATCACTATATTAAGTTTTTGATATTTAATTAATTAGAGATTTAATTCAAGTAATGGTTAGGGACATCTCTTGTCTGCTTGTTTCTTTTTGATTTTAGAGTAGTATCTGTTTAGAGTAGTATCTTCATCTGCATGAAGAACTTGGTTATATACTCATGACATATTTTCAAATAAAAATCAGAACATTAAAACATAAATAATATTGACATAATTTAGACAACTTTGGAGGGTCAGATTTAAAACTTATCAATGTCATTGAAGTTTTCACATGTTCAGAACTCTGAATAATGCTATTCATGTTAGATTCTACATAAGAATAGATTGTGCCACTTACAACAGACACTACCTGCAGTTTTCAAGGTGAAATTAAATTATTGAACTATTTCTCTGAGTGTCTGGTATGTACTGACTACACTCTGAGGATAAAATAGAACATTCTATGATATATATCAGAAAATAAAATAACTTTATAGAAACCATTTTAATACATTTCTATGCCCTATGGGAAGTTTTTAATGAATAGATTTTTGATATTCGTCAAGTCCAAAATGAGCAAATATAAATGCAATATTTTACAATTTAAAAATACGCAGTAATTAAATTTATCTCTAACTGTGAGTTCAAAATTCTACTTCATAAAACTAAAGCTGGATTTTGGTAAAGAGACATAATTCTAGAATAATCAATATAACATTTTAAATCTATTGCAACTTAGCCTCTGCTCCCAGCACATGTAACATTTTATGGGAAAGGTTTTTTAAAGAAGGCGCTGACATTTTTAATCAGTAGTTCTTCAGATCTGAATTTTAGAAACCATGTAGGTTTTCTTTTCCGGTTCTTTAACTCCACAATTGTTGCTCTTGAATAAATAAATATGAATTACAAAGTTCAGTTCTGGCTATACAGTTAATATATATTATTTATCTTATGCTGGTCTGGTATCTTTAAAATCACCAGATGCACAGGGATGAAAATCTTATGAGCTACACATAAGTAATGTAAAGAAGATTAATTACAGAAGAAGGGGCAAAAGTGAACTGATTTCTACACCCAAATGCAGCACGTGTAAAATATTCTTCAAAGTAAATTATCACTGACTTGATGAGCTGAGAGACAGAACTGCATTTGCTATGAACTGCCTTTATCTTCAAGACTGTGTATAAGAATGGTACATTTGCATACAAATCTAGACTGTGGATCTCAATATTAACTGCTAATTGAATACTCCTGATTAAAATTTTAATCCTTGAAAGCAATTACATTTTCTTCTGAAGAATTTTTGATTGATTCCTTTGGTAAAGATGTTGGGAACTCTTTCGAAATCATTTTAACAGTGTTAAACTGGTGCCATTTCGCACATTGACCCCTGGGAATGGCTAATTAGGAGTATTATCTGTACACAGGACTTTGGACTGTTTGCACATTCATCTGAAACTATTTCAGCACTAAGAACACAGATGGCAATTGAATGAAATATGCTGATGCAGTCAGCTGGGACAAGTCAAAATTGGGAAATTTCTGATATAAATAATATTAATTGAAAAGATTTTTACTTCAGCTGTTTCAGAAAGAGTCAGTTCTTCCCTTTCCCTTTAAAGTGAGAACAAATGCAATAGTTTATTATTCTACATAATGCTGAGTGAAATTTTAGCTACATTTTATTGTGGTACTATAATTGCAATAATAATAATAACAGCAATAATAATTTGCCATAAACTAACAGATGTCTTAAGGAATACCTTTTATTTCTATTTGTGTGTGGTATTATGGTTTAATTAACTAGAGCTACAAATATAATTTTTATACCTTCTTCCTTCCTCATAGTCATTTTCCTCTCCAGTTCACTTCTCTTTGGTTTGTTTTAACTGGAAAGCTGATCAGTTAAGTAGACAAAAATTCTCAACTCATTAGAAGAATAACCTCTACTTCACTCAGTAACTTAGGTATTGTTTATCATTTGTACCTTTATAATTCTCAAGACAGTAGTGATTTACTGGATTCTAACCCCAAAGTCTGATTTGGACAAACTGAAGAACTTTGTGCAGATGAATTTGGTGCACTATTTTTCAGTGCTATCAAGAACAGTTTTCTTCCATACTTTCTATTTCATTGTAGAATAAAATTTCTTTGAAAAGTGGTTTTAAAACTCTCAGGTCTTTTCTCCAAATAATGATTCCCTAGAGACCTCTGTGCTAATATCAATTTGAATGGTGTATCTAATAGAAGGGATAAACTCTAAACACATGGCTACCAAGAACGCTTAGTCTTCAGAGAGCAGAGGTCAGGTGAAGGTCAAGAAGATATGTTAGTTGTTTGGTTCTGTTTTCTTCCAGGAAACGTCCTTATTACCAATTATACTGAAAATTCCAATTTGAGTGACCGGCTTTTACTGGTTTTTGTTTGAAACAGCAATAGCAGATCATCTTAACATGTGCAAGTGGAATATTGTTATCTTATTAAATGCTTTGTTGCCATCAAAATTCCGGAGTTCTGTAATTATAAATATATGGTTAAAAGTGAAACATATATATCACATGTAGTGATTTTGAACTGCTTATTTTCAAGACAGATTTTTAGGACTCTACGACTCCTTTTATAAGCATTCAGAATTATGTAGGCCCTAGAATGGGACTTGCAAAAAATGTCTGACTAAAAACATGGAAAAGACAATGGAAAAATATGCCTAGATTTGCAACAAATACAGAAATGAGGACTTTTACTGTATGAATAGACATATATCTGAAAGACATACTTCAAATTAGCAAGTACATGTTGCCAGTAAAAAAGAACTGAGAATGGAAACTCTTTTTTAGTATTGCCCAAAGTATGGTAATAACTTGACATTTGAAATACAACTCTGTTAACATTTTAATACTGAGGGTCTCTTCTTAGCATCCATAGGAGTTAAATGCAGGTTTCTTAAGAATATTTATTGTATTTCAAAGTTATGTAGAAGTGAAAAATAACTGTAAATAAATATTTATTTTTCATAATAACATTAATAATAATAATTACAGAAATCTTATATTGGAAGCAAGCTATCATTTTTGTAGCATCACATTTGGAAGGAGAGAGAATTCTTGTGCATGCCATTCAGTGAGCATGTGCAATTCGTAGTATAGATGGGGGTGATATTCATTGTCTTCTGAATATTCTTTTAAATCAGAAAGGATCATTGATGACAGTTGCTGTGCCTGTTCAAGCTGAGGACTCCTCAACCATAGTACCACAACAGAAACGTGAGACTGTATGTTGCATATAAAATACTTTTTTCCCTATGGCAACAGAATGCAAGATGAATGATTATGCTTATAGAGGACATTTGACAATAACTGGACTAAGCTCCTGTCTCTGTAGCCACATCCTTTCCTGAAACAGATTAATCAATCCAAGATCAAGTTAAAAATGTCAGCATGTACTCTTCTGTGCATTGCTGCAGCATTTCATAGGGGATTTCCTGGGAGGGCATGGCTTGCCCAGCATGGCTTTCCTATGTGGCGCGACCTCCTGGTCCTGGCCAACCCCCTACTGCATTCAGCTCACTCTTATCATTGAAGATTGTGGGGAGAAATCCCTGGCATGTCTGTGTTAAACCCACACTTCTTTCCCATCCATCCCCCATAAAACCTCTAACATTATCTTTTCATTTTAAGCAGTACTGAGAAGCTCCAAAGAATGAACTGAGAAGTCTTTTGCTGTACTGTGCTCAGTAGTATTTTTTTTAATTGTGATTGGAAGGGGTACATCTTTTGAGATCGTTACAATACTGTCAGATTGGATTACTTATTTAAAAGGAGGAAAAACAGTGTTTTTCCCAACTCTGACTTGTTTAGCTATGCATTGTAGAGATAGCATTATAAAGATCTAACTGATATTTTTAACAGCTCAAACTATATGAAATTCCATAGATTCCATTCTAAGCATTATTTTAAGGAAATATTTCTGTCTTTTTGCTATGTATTGAAGTTTTTATTCTCAAACTTTATGAATGACACTCTGGAAAAAAAGACACATAAATCAAATTGTTTGTTATACTACCAGATCATCTATTCACTAATCATTTACAACATGCCTAAGGCTGATCTTTGTGCAAACTACACAGAAAATCCATATTTATCTGCTTCAGCTTAACTCCTGAGAACATCCTGTGCCACAATTGAGAAGCAGTAAGTATAGAAAAAGGTAGGGGAGAGGAAAAATGGAATACATTGTTGGATAATGATTTTTAGTATCAAATATAGAAAAGCAAGAATTTTTCAAGAGCCTCATTCTTTTTTCATCTACAGTATGCATTTTAATAGTCCAATAGAATAGTTATACTTACTTATCAATACCGATTAAAAATAAAATGATTATCTACGTTCACAAATTTTTATTTTTAATGTGACTAGATCTTTTATATATATATATATATATTTTATATATATATATATATTTATATATATATATATATAATGGTACTGCAGAAATAGTTCTTACTCATCACTTGCTTTTGGCCTGATAAACTACATGGTTATCAACGCCAAAAAATCTCCTTCCATTACAGAATTGACATAGATAAAACATGCAATTTTTGTGACCCACAGATACTGTCTTGAATTACTTGACTTCCGCATCTTACAGACTGAGAATTACTGCTTTAAGCAAATATGAAATGATTTCATATAAAAAAACTAGCAGACATTTAAATTTCAAGCCAACCTACATCAGATAAACTTGTGCACATTTTTTAAGTGCACAATTTTGCTCTTCTAGCAGCAGACAATCTAAAAGCATCCACATAGGAGCTACTGTATGAGAGCTATCTCCTGTTCTGAGTTGTGCAGTATCATTTTCATTTCAGCACGAAGCCTGTTATTTCCTCCCTTCTGCAGGCAGTACTGCTGACAGGTCAGTGGAGGAGGGCTCCCCAAAAATGTATCAAAATGCTTTCCTGAAATAAAAGTATTACTCCATAGGAAACTTCCAGTATATTAAAAAAAGCTCATGTTGAAGTTGTTTCTTTGTTTTGTTCAAAATCTAGTATTTTTACTGAGGAGTATCAGTTTTGTGGATAAGAATAAATGAATAAATGAACTATAGACATATGCCTCTCTAAAGAGAGATAGGTCTCTTCCCACAAACTGAAAAAGTAGACTGGCTAAACTTATCAGGTATAGTTATTGTTTTCTGGGAATCTTCATTTATATGCTAGTTCTAAGAAAAATCAATAAAAATTTGCACTGACTTAGTATTCTTGAGGGAATATAATAGTACATATCCAGCAGTTATTATAATTGTGCATGAAACTTTTTAATACAGGCTGAAATTAAAACAAAGAAAATAAATATATGTGTTCTTAAAATACATGTCTCATTTTTTCATTCTGTTTTTTAACAGATCAATTTCAAACAAGGAAAAAAATAATTAATAATTAATCCTTCCATGTATGAAAAATTTATTATTATTAATATGTTATCATCAGACTTCCTTGCAATTATAACTGATGAGGTCACTTTTAATTTCAGTTAATCTGTTATCTTTGAATTCAGTTAAACAACACTTACAGTGTAAGAGATTTGCTTCAAAAGTAAGCAGTGCCTCCTATTTTGTTATGTTGGCTCACAATGTCAGAGGCAGATGATGGTGGTATGATAGTAGAGGCTGAACCTTCCTGCCAGTATTCCATTACACTTTGTTGCCGTGTGACAGATAGCAGCAGAGGGACAACCTGACAGAATGGTGTCTGACATGGAAGTGTGCATGAAGTAAAGATGCGTCACTGAATTTCTCCATGTGAAAAAAAAGGTATCCATTGGCATTTATTGATGCTTCCTAAATGTTTATGAAGAGCAAACAGTGGATGTGAGCACAGTGAGGCAGTGGATGGTGCATTTTGGCAGTAGTGCCAGTGAAAGAAAAGCCACATTCCAGATGGCTATGCAGGTTTTTATTAGCACAGCATGAGGGTTCTTGCTTATCACTGGTGAAAATGAAATGCATAGCTAATGGTGGTAACTATATGCAAAAACAATATTTTGTAGCTGAGACTTTACTCTGCTGAATAGTGTTATTATGCTCTTTGTATGAGTTGTAGTTTCCATGGAGTATGAAGTATTACTTTCAGAGTGACCTACATATGACAAAAATATAATGCATTTCATTTATATATTTATATGTTATTTATATATTTAGATATAAAATATATCTAAAAAATAGAATAGAGTAGAATAGAATAGAATAGAATAGAATAGAATAGAATAGAATAGAATAGAATAGAATAGAATAGAATAGAATAGAATAGAATAGAATAGAAAAATTAATGCTATTTTAACTAGAAAAACTGAGCTATGATGACTACTCTTGTTACAGGATCCCCCAAACCATCTTGAATGTTTTGGTGCAACACGCCAATCTTTTCAGAGAAAAGAAGGCTGCGGGGTGACCTCATTTCAGCCTTTCAGTACCTAAAGGGAGCCTAGAAATAGGAGGGGAGTAAACTCTTTGAAAGGGTAGATAACAGCACGACAAGGGGAAATGGTTTTAAGTTGAGGGAGTGAAGATTTAGGTTGGTTTTCAGGGGAAAATTCTTTACAGAGAGAGTGGTGAGGTGCTGGAACAGCTGCCCAGAGAGGTTGTGGATGCCCAGTCCCTGGAGGTGTTCAAGGTCAGATTGGATTGTGCCTTGGGCAGCCTGGTCTAGTATTAAATGGGGAGGTTGGTGGCCCTGCATGTGGCAGGGGGTTTGGAGATTCATGATCCTTGAGGTCCCTTCCAACCCTGGCCATTCTTTGTTCTGTGATTCTGTGATTTTGCAAACTCCAGAGACAGATTACAAAGAGAATCCGTATATGAAAATTAAAGTAAGATGTATGAACACAATGTATAAGCTGCTAAAATAGAGGTGGCTAATTTTGCTTCAATATTGGAAACAGATTCTGTAGGAGACAGTGATGTCAGTGGAAACCCAAGCAGAATCTATTTTTAATGGTGTTCTAAAATGCACTTTTACTACTCAGCTCTTCCCCTGATAAAAATTAATTAAGTGTAATAAGTTTTATTAATATATTTTCTTTAAGAAAGCCAATTTGGAGATATTAACTTCACAATTTAATATTTGTATCTGGAAGATTAAAAATGATTATCTTTTGAAATCTATTTAAGCATCTTTCTAAAATTACTGTATTGATGAAAGAAGTGATAAACACCCAGCTGCTTTGACATTATTCAGAAATAGTGAAGAATACACATTTTCATTCTGAGACAGCTGAATGACCTTAAACTTCTGCTATTGCAGACAACTGGAGACACTTTTATTTTCCAGAACAGTGCTCTTCAATACAAGATTGCTCCAGTCAAGTAAGAACGGGCACTGGATCACATCACCACTTAAATAATCCTTAAGAATACTTTCCACCTCCTTCAAATAACAAAATCTCACACATTTCAGTTCTTTGTTAGTGTTTGTCCTCCTGTATTTTGTTTCATATGACAAATCTTATTGGTATTTTAATATTAAATTAACACTAGATACTCTATTTCTGAAGATAGATTTCATAAATAATTATATGCCTTGTGTAGAGAGATTTGGTGGGAACAGAAGTAATTACCAAGAGCGAGGAAAGCATAGACTGACTGGTAAAACACATTCAAAACTGTCTGGATGCAGAACACACAGAAATCTATTTGGTCCTTGAGTTTGCAAATAGCACAGTATGAATAATAAAAATCAAGTGTGTCTAAGGCTGGGAGAGTGAGGAAAATAGAGAGTCCCTAGTTGTTTACTTGAAGAAATGCTACTCAGAGGTAAACATACTCTTGTCTCCAGGAAATGAAGTGCTCCTGAAAAATTATTTTTAAATTGAGAAAAACACACTTCAGTTTAGAGGGTTTTGCTGTCTGAATTCATAACCAGGGAATAGTTCTGAAAAGGTGCCCTTTTGCTGCATCCTGTTTTTGATTTGTGAATAACTGAGAATTAAAATGATCAGAAGCTACAGTTATTTCAAGATCTGCTGAAACTAAAGCAATTCTACACAGATATCTCCTAACTTTCTTTAACGCTCTGGACTTGTAGAGAGAGAAAATAAATTACCCAAAACTGCTGTCACTGCTGTTCCCTGAAGAGAAACCCTAAAAGAACTTCTATGCCAATTCCAATGTTTTATTATAACAGTCTATTCCCAGGGATTGACAAAAGGGCTTTGTCTGCCAACATGCACACAAATATATTGCATACATTTGCAAATAGCATATCTTCCATGTATCTTTTGCCCCCATTAAAAGGTGATTTTTTTTGTTGTGAAAAGATCAATTGTCTGACTCTTCTTAGCCATTAATTTTCCGCAGAACTTGTTCAGAATGTGCAGAGTTGACCAAGGCCTTGTTTTGGGTCCACAGAAAGGTAGGTGCAAGAGTATGTTTAGTGGAGAAATAGGCTGGCACACACAGTGTGTGCTAAAGCTGTGTCTATAGTATCCACAGTGCCTTTGGAGAAGGATACTGAGGTTTACACTGTAGCAGAATGGTCACTAGTAGAAGGCAGATCTTATCACGGAAAACCAGTTAGGGAACAGAAAGGTACAAAAGGAAATAAAAAATCTGCTATTTCTGTATTAAGGCACACCAAACACAGCACATGAAGACAACATAAAGCAAAAATAAAACAAACAAACAAATGTTCCCCTGAAGCAGATGAAGATACATTGATTTAAAAACTGCCTGGTTTGTTATGACTGTGACTAGTATTTATTAATTACTTTTTGCCTCTTTCTCAATAAACCATACCAGTGTTTGAAATACCTTTTCTTTTCAAGTGTTTTCTTCTTTTCATAGTCTCAAGTAATTTCAGCCTATCTTTCCTCTATTCTTGACTTTTTTCTCGGTAACTTGTTCTATTATTATCATTGCAACGTATTCTACATTTCAGTGGTGCTTAAACTCTCTTTTTGTGATTTTCATATTACTATTGGTAGTTGAATTTATTCTGCTGTAGGGGAGCTGTTAGGTCATAGCTTGTTATGTACATACGTGACTTCACATCTTTTGTGTTTTTCTATTTAACTTATCAGTATACAGGCAAAAAGAAAAAAGAAAAAGCCTTGATTGATATATATAATAGGCTTATTTTACTATAATAATTTCTTCTACAAACATTAGTATTTGGATATTCCAGAGTATTTTTGTGTTCCAGGGATTTTTGTTTTCTATGTTTTTAGTAGGCAAGAATTTCCTGTGAGTGCTACATACTGGAAAACTGTTTTGTTTAATAGCAATGTTTATATTTTTATGTACACTTTAAGGAACTTGAGTGCACTGAGAGTTTGATTCCAGGTTAAAGTACCCAATCTGAACTTCTAAATTTAACATAATTTCTAGTCCTGCTTAATATGTGAATTGATGATCTAGACAAGGGTTTTGTGTGCACCCTCAGTAAGTTTGCAGATAACACCAAGCTGGGAGGAAGTGTCAGTTTGCCTGAGGGTAGGAAGGCCCTGAAAAGGAGTCTGGATAGGCTGGATCACTGGGTTGAGGCCAATGGAATGAAGTGCAACAAGGCCAACTATCATATTCTTCACTTTAGCCACAACACCAGGCAATGCCACAGGCTGGGAGCAGGGTGGCTGGAAAAGGATCTGGGATGTTGGTTGATGCTCAGCTGAACATGAGAAATCAGTGTGCCCTGTTGACCAAGAAGGAAATGAAATCCTGTCTTGTATTAGACTTAGTGTTGCCAGCAAGAACAGGGGAGTTCTCATCCCCCTGTATTCAGCTCTGTTGAGTCTACATCTTGAGTACCGTGTTCAGTTCTGGGTCCCTCACTGTAAGGAAGACATTAAGGCCCTGGAACATGTTCAAAGAAGTGTAATGAACCTGGTGAGGGATCTGAAGCACAAGTCTTATGAAGAGTGACTGATAGAACTAGGGTCGTTTCCTCTCTGGAGAGGAGACAGCTCAAGGGAGCCCTTATCATTTGGGATGACTGAATTTCATCATTTGACAGATCAGTAGCATTTTCAGTGTGCAGAAATCTAGACAAATAATGTTTTTGTTAATCCAATTTTTTTGGAAAGTAGCTTGTCTGCCTTTTGAAGCTTGCTTCTCCCTAGGGGGGTTTTAAAGAGATTCATTTTTAAGCAAGTCAACCCACACACACAAAAAAAAGAATTGGAACTCTATTTCTTCATTTTTGGAATCAGTAAGGGCTGAACTGTACTGGTTGGTACTGTATGGTACTGGTCTGTCATGAGGGTTTGCAGCAGTCCAGCAAGTGTTCTGAGAGGCACTGTACCTCAGATAAGCACAAATATTAATGCATGGTGGGAGCACTGCCTTCTGTAATTACTAATGATGTGTTCCCTTTAACAGATAACTGCATCTTATTATTGAGAGAAGATGACAGCCACATCTAACTGTACCTCTTCTAGGGTTGCTACCTTCAGTAACACTGCAGAAGCTTTTTACGGTTTATTTTTACTGTCTATATGGTACATGTCAGAGACTTACAGCATTCTGCTTTCCTGAAGCCAATTCTGAAGAGCTTAGCTGATTCGTTAGTGCATATATGTATTTTAGCTCTGGTAGTAGAATAATTAGAAGTGTGGAAACAGACATGCAGAAGAGCCAAAATACTTATTTTCCATTTGTGCTCAATGTCATGTAAAATGTTAACACATGGGGAAAAAGAGTGAATTGAAAGCTTTTACATTTCTTCTTTCTGAGAAGGTATCAATGTAAGTAAGTTCTGGTCCCATCTACTAGATGAAATGTTTTATTTGATGCTGTGAAAACACATATTGATTTATTAGATGTTCAGTGATAATAAAGAAATGCTTGTCTGAATGTTTTAGGCACTTATACCACCAGCTGTTAAAGAGGAAAAGAAATGATTGTATTTCTCTTGAAAGCGATCAGAACTAAATCATCTTACAACTCAGACACTCTAATTTCTTTTCTGCCATGGGGAAAAATAAACTTTGTGAAAATCTGCTGTGGGACAGCTGAAAATGAATGAAATCTTTCCTTTTTACTTATTTTGAAGAGATTTGGGAATGGTCATTAAATTTCCCAATTTCTCATGTTCTATCTCTTCACACACAGGTCTATGTTATGGTGTACTTCTAAACTAGAAATAAAGGACTGAGGTGCAAGACAACTTGCCTGAAATAAGATGGGCTTTAAGGACTTTGATACAGGGGGAGGGGTGGAAGGGGCTAAGTATATGATAGTACTGTGAAATACTTTGGATGATGTAAGATTTTATTTATCTACTTTGACAGAAATATTTTCCTTGTCAATAATTAAACACATGAGTTTTAACATAGGAAACATAGAATTTGTTTTGGTATGCTTTTATTAGTTTATGACGTTCCTACCAAACAGCTGAAAAATGAAGTCATGCTCTCTGCAGATAGCAACTTTGACAAAGGTACTTTTTTACTTTTTTTTTCCTTCTCCTCTCCCTTTCCCTCCCCCCCCCTCCCTCCCACTCCCCCCCGCTCCTCCCCTCCATGGAGGTGTTGAAGTTCAGGCTTCATGAATTCTGGGCAGTGGATGGCAGCCCTGCCAATGGCAGGGGGTTGGAACTAGATGACCTTTTAACATCCCTTGGAACTAAAGTCATTCTATGATTTTTAAGTAATTTAAAAACGTATTCTGGTGCAGTGCAGAAAATTGGTTGTGGAATATCCTGCCCTGTCTCCAGTACTGTGGAATAACTCACTGCATGAAGTATTCAGTGCTCTTGGAAGAGAAGCTAGAGTTGGTGCTTTGCCCTTCCACATGTTTCTTTTCAAATGCTGGCAGTTGCTTCAAGCCCATAGCCTGCATTATGTGGAGTTTGTCCTGTTTGTGAATTACAATGATCCAGGTTGAAACAGAGCCTCGCACTGGTTTGTGATAGAAGTTATTTTCTCTCTTAGCTATTAAATGTCTAAAACCTGACTTTGGATGATGAAGGGATGTTTGGTTACATGAGAAATGATATCCTCAAAGGAACTGTTCTCTTTGAGTGTAAAATATTGTTCTAATAATAGATACAAGCTCTGCTCAGAAAACGTATTTTAGAACATGTTAACTAGCCTTTGATGCCATAAACAGATAGCTTTGTTATGGATCCAGGTATTTAATACAATATAAAGTGTGATTAAATGTACAGATAATTTAAAAAATTATATCAGATTTGTAAGCAAAGCTGGTCAAAGATTTTCAGTAAAATGTATTTTTATCTTATAATTTCATGGAATGTGTGATAGACTTTCATAAGACAAATATGAACTTATTAAATAGATATAGATAATGTGATTTGAGTCTCAAGAACAGGATGCATGTTCTGTGGTCTGTCTGGTTCAAGTTGATATATATCATATCTAGGCTAAGTTGAACTAAGTGCATATGTAATTTAGCATCTTGCAGCTCTATATTCTGTGTAGAAAATAGCTAATAAAATAATTTCTTTGAATTTTGTTGCTTTCTGGAGCTTTCTATTGCTGGAAGGAAAAGATAGTGTTTATATTGCAGTATATCTTATTTAGAAATATATTCCAGAGCTGAGGCCTGTCCACTTAACTCATCTGCAATAATATAGTAGCCTTCTCCACAGTTTGAATTAATGTGTCTTTGCTCCAGAACCTCCAATAAATCAACAGAGAAATAGTACTGTTGACTGAGGTGAGCTGAATTACCTCAAGCAAGGATCTTTTACAGAGTGAGTGAAGTTATGTTTTAAAGGCAATATGCTGAGCTATCATGACAGAAATTATGGTAGTAACAGCAGATATTTAGAAATACAATGGAGACAGGTTACTCCAGTTGTAATTGTTGCAAATTGACTGTCTTCTTACATGTTTTTGTGAAACTTTCTCCGGAGGAGCAATGTTTAGTTGCAGTGAGCTCAAATATGATTAAGATCATGGAAAGCAGCACAACTTCCTAGCAAGGCTAGACTACATTATGGGGGGGACCTGAATAGACACTGGCAGTCATAGTTGTAGATCACATTTGAAAGTCAAGGAAGTATGCTTCCTGTAAAGTAGACTAGGTTAAACTTCCTGAGGAGTAAGGTGAGAGGTTACTGAAGTAAACGAGTAGAACAAGCAAACAAACCTGTCAACATCTGTTTAACAACATAAAAGGTACTGTTTGCATGGCTGCCTGCTTTCTGAAGAAATACACACTGTCCTCAAGCAAACAGTGCGGTCAGAAGATCAAAGAGTTCATAGATGTAACCCTAGCACACGAAGTGCTGGATTGCAATTAACAAGGTATTCTTTCTCTGCATTTACATGTGGAGATTAAACTGAGATGTCATCACCATCTGTCACTGCCATACTGTGATTGCATGGCACCAGTGCAGATATGTCAGAGGGGAAAATAGGGGCAGGAAAAGGACAGATGCAGAGTCAATATAGGTGAAGTGCAAGTTCAGTAAATCCAATGCATGACTACACTTTCAAGATGGGCTTTAACTGACCTTAGGGGCTATGCTTACTGTACACTTACCACTTCATTTCTAACTTCATAACAGTTGCTTGACTACTTTAACATAAGAGTGACTGTGAGACATTCATTGTTAGCAATCACTGATTTCCATATATGGGGAAATACATAACACTGTAAGACTTCTCACAGGTATGGTTTTGTTATAATCTATTTATTTTGATAAATTGCTAAAACTGCAACAAATGTTAATTTAGCCTGATACTGAATTATGTCGAATACTCTATGGTGTTATTCTAAGATTTTTGCATTATATTACATACATAGGAAATATGCAAATATACTCAAATCTGTACTAAATATATGGCTTGGAATAAAAGGTTTAATGCCATTATGTTTTTTGGGGAGCATAAGGAATGAGTAACAATGCCATTTTTCTTTCACTCTAGAATAAGTTTTACTTCTGTTGAAAGGGTTTTATGTACATACGTTACATTACTCTCCATTTTCACAGATGGAGATATAAATTTTCCAGCAGCCCTTAGGATGGTACTTAAAGCCCTGGAGTTGAATGCTACCTGATTTCAGATAGTATTTTCTGAGTAGAGTTTCCATCTGGTTTGTAGATGGCAGAAGGCTTGTTCAGTGCTAAAAATGGTTACAATTATTCCCAGTTTACAGTATTCCCTGTGCCAGCTTTTTGTGCAATTTATCCAGGCTCAATATAACACGAGTAAGTGAAAACATGAGTAAGTGTATGAAAAAGGGATGGTTGGGTAAGAACAGACAGTCTAAGTTTGGGAAAAAAAAAAAAAAAAAGAAAAACCTCTTAAATTAGTGCTTAACATAGTATTGATATGTTTTGATATTTTTTCATCTCTATGCTTTAATCAGTAGGTGAACTTAAAAAAAAAAGAGATCCCAAGGTTAATAAAGAAAACATTGGTGAAAGTTATAGAAACACATGAAAGCTATCAGGAAACAAACATGCAGGAATGATTACAGGGAATGTTTGTTAATAGCTTTGATGTTAGAATATTTGAAAAGAAGAAAGCTATCAGTGTTCAAATTCTCATGTTTCCCCTGATTATGCTTTTTTAGAGGCCAAAAGCAGCTATAAAACAAGCTTTAATCTGCTCTGTGAAGTTTAATTTGAAGTAGCATACATCTAAATTGCTGTAGTCCTATAAATTTGGAGTAGGATTCTTCATCTTCTGCAGCGATGTGCAGAATAAACCCAGAACTATCTTCAAGGAATCCCTGTAGCTTTTAGGAGTTTCCTATGTATACCTGGGTGAGGCAGATGTGACAGAATAAGCAAACAGATCAAATAAAACTTATCTGTCAAGCGAGGCCCTTTTGGCACAGATCACTTCACTTGTGGGAAAAAAAAAAAAGAAAAATGTAGAAAAAATATGATTTTAAGGTGATGGCAGCATACTTTAAAGTGCTTGAGTTTGGTAAATATAAGCAGATTTCACATCTGAACCATCTGGTTTTTCCATCAAGAGGAGTGGAGTTGCACTGGAAAACAGTGTTTAGATGCAGTACTAAAGGATGTGGTTTAGCGGGGAAATATTGGTGCTAAGTAGATGTTTGGAATAAATGATCTTGGAAGTCTTTTCCAACCATGATTTTCATTTAGGTCATCATTTTGGTCATTTCGGCTGATGCTTAAGACTGCAGAAGATTTGGTGCCCTGAGTCAAGGAATAGTCAGAGAGATTCATTTCTACTCAGACCAGGTATTTAATGGTTTGGATATCTGCACGTGCTTTTGGACTCTCCATCAAACAGAAGTTGGCAATTGGAGTAAAAAATAGGATACATTTTTTTAATATGTTAAGAGAAATAGATTCAACAATGAATCTTTGCTGCTTAAAAATTGTTTTGAAAATCTATGCAATGGTTGCTAAATGTGGTTGCTCTTTTATCTTAGTTAAAATAGATACCTGGAAACATTTACATTTTTAAATAAATTTATCCTTTTTTAGAATGATCACATAGTTTACACTGAAATGTTTTGTAGGGAATAAATATTTCTCTAGCTTCTTCAGACTGCTAGATAATCCAGTAACCTGCTCTTTAAATTCCTCTGAAGTATCCTTGCACTAAAATTGTTTGTTTTATTTTTACTAACCAAATGCATGCTAAATCACATTAAAGTATTAAGAGATTTTTTTAATGTTGTGCTCCAGGTACAGGAGTTTTGCATTCTGATTCTGACCAGAAAAATTTTCCAAAAATGGGAATCACCGTGAATTCCGAATTCAGCCAACTCATTCAGTGAATGCATAAAATAGCTATCAGTAAATATGTGCTTTCTTGGCCAGAGAGAAACAGCAAATAAAAATCTCAATTTTGCCAATGGATCTCTTATTTTCTGTTTTTCTTTGACATTAGTGATTAAAAAAAAAAAAAAAAAAAAAAGAAGGCATAGTTTGACTTTCTCCTACTGAATCTAAGACAACTGTCTGAATTTTATTGTCAAATTTAAATGGACAGGTAGTGAACCAGCAAGGTAAGTGATGTCCTTACCCTCCTGCCTGCAATCAAAAGACAAAGCAAATATCTCTTGGCAATCTAAAATTATGCTGGTTCTATGCCTGTATTAGTTCATCCTTCTTCAGGTATATATTTGTGTCTCTATTAAAAAATAAAATAAAATTTAGAAATACTATAATGGACTAGTCCAAAGAAAAAGGATAAAATTATCAAGTGCATCTTTAGAAAACATTAAAATAGATGTTTATATTAATCAGTTGTACAACATTGAAGGAAATTAATTAGTTCTGGCCCGTCAGGTATTGACTGAGGAGCTGTAAAGCTTGTTTTGTGATAAGTTGGCAAAAACTAAAAAAAAAAAAAAAAAAAAAAGGCAGAAATCCTTTGATAGATGTTCAAGTGCAGCAGATTATTCTGTACAGTGTGGAGGATTAAAGAGCTGCAGTGAGCCTTTAAACCCTCAATAAAAGTTGAAAGAATAAATTGAACTCTTTAATTTTATTGCATTTGAGATTTTAAATTATTTTCCACATGATGTTAATCTCTTGTACAGTAAATAAGATAAAATACTTTTATTCCCCTTTATTTTTCTTTGTTTTTTTTCTTTTCTGTTTCTAAAATCACGTTCCCAAGCTAAGGTTTGTAAGCTGCACTGAAGAATTTCTTGTGTTCTTTATCAAGATGGTCTAATAAGAAGAGCAGCTGTTAGTGATACCTGCCTTTGACGGTAGTGACAAATTGAAAAACCTTGTAACTAGATTTCTAATAAGTACAGGTTTTCTCATGCCAATCTATCAGGGAAAGGTTTGTGCTTACCCTGAAGATTCTCCACATTTCCATATCTCAGGTTCTGAGGGAGCAGTGTGGGTAAGCATTTCCAGGATTGAGCTCTCATTCTACATGGCGGTCCTTTGCGTGTGCATATTGACAAGTGTCCTCAATGGTGAAAAGTGTCCTTTGGTGAAAAGATGACTGTAGCAGCACTCCCTGAGCACACAGCACAAAGCTGAAACTCTGTAGACTTTGAGTTCCTTGTTCCCTAGGGTGCAGAAAGGGCTGTAAAGTCACAGCCGGAATAGATTTTTATTTTTTAAGAACAGGAAGGAAGTTTTGGTGCTGCACTTTGAAATAAAAGTTGACTCAGTTATCAGACATTCTCTGTATGCAACTGTATATAAATGATTATTTTCTTTCCATGACATAGATACAAAAGGTTTCAGATATTTTTTAAGATTTCAAATTCAAATTTGGAAAGTGTTTTGTTGAGTCATAAAGCCCAGCTGTCTCCACTAGCTTAATGTTTGGAATAGTCTATGAGAGCAGCTCTTCAGTTTACAAAATGTCAGATAATAGTAAAAATAAGAGCATACTTTGTACAGTTGATGGATATCTGAAGCATATCTCTAAGGAGCTTGAGTCTTTCTTATCCAGTTATTTTAGAAACATACTGAGGAGGCCACTGATATGATGTTGAATTTATGATAAAAAGAAAATTGTCTGATATAATCCATTAGAAAAAAGGAAGAAAAATCAATGGCTTTTGAAAAAGAAAAGGAATGTCATCTTTTTTTTTTTTCCCTTATCAGTCAATGTTATTTTTCTTATGGCTATAACTTGGCTGTTTTATTTTGTTCTTTATTTTTTTTGTCACCTTCATATAGAGTCCAAGCTGCTAGCAGTTCCATCCATTGAGCACTAGAAAATTTCTTCAAAAAATACACTCATTATACAATTCATGATCACAAAGGTAATAGCTGCCAAAAGAGACCTCTTTTTAACTGACGTGGTCTAGTTGGAGAAACGCCACTGCTTACTTCCTCCTACTATTTGTGGTTTAGATGTAAATGGGCTCCAAAGGCTGTCATTTAATTGAGCAGTTTTGTCTACTTGTCTACTTCTCCAGTCTCTGAACATCTCTCCGCAGGAAAGCTAGATACAGGGAGCACAAACTACCTGACAAAAAGCTTTGTCTTCAAGTTCCAGTGATAGAACCAGCTGCTTTTCTATGCTGTCTCTTGTAGTTCTTTTTTTCTTTGCTATGTGTGCAATGATAAATATGTATTTTATGTACTGTGATAACTGCTCTTTTCCCAAACAGAGAATTAGATTTCACATCTAGGCATCCTTGCTTCCCCTTGAATTAGTCAGCATCATTCCAAAGTACAAGGTAGACTTGGTGAAACATGTGATGCTATAAGTTTTCTCTTTTTATTTTCTAATTGGTGGGGGGTTTTTTGTGGTTTTTTTTTTTTCTGAGCTTTATAGGTGTAATCCTCTTTACTGCTTCGTCAGTTCTGTGTTGATAAAGCTTATTGCTTTGATCATGAAAATCAGGGGTAGTTCCAGTGGGAAACAATTTTTTTTTAATTTACTTTTTTTTCATCAGATCATTTGGTCTCTTCTTCCATGAAAAGCTGTTACTTCAGTACTGTACATTTGACAATCTGTTTAATTGTTTGATTGAACTTGCTGAAGCAAAAAAATGGGTACAGCAGGAGACAGACTTCCATTTGTGCCCAGAAAAACATATGAATTTACAGAGAGTTCAGAAGCTTTCAATATTACTTGTTGCCAGTTTTCATATTAGAGGAAAACTATGTGTAAGGCTTGCTTTGGGGGCCTTTTGTGTTTGTTTGTTTGTTTGTTTTTCACTTACAGGTTTAAACATAGGCTGTATCTCCCATTTTGTAACCATTCTGCAGCAGTGCTCATGTGTAAAGCCCTTTGTGGGTTTGTCCTGGTTTGACTAGATTGCTCCTGGAAGCTATCAAAGAGCTGTAAAATCCCCAGCACCAGCTTTACCTTTCTCATGAGCACTGGCCAACATAACAGTTGCTTCACTTCACAGCAGCTGCAACTTTTCCTTTTCAGCTTCCCAAACCCCTCAGCTGTAGGAATGGCAAATCATGACTGCTTTGACCTGTAAATCCTTTCTAATTTCTTGCTGTCCTTGTGCCCAAGAGAGGATGCAACACTGGTACAGCCTCTGATTATACACAGAGCCCCAGAGATTGGCTGACTCCAGAGCACAAAGGCTGAAGCCAAAAAAACATTGATTTTTAGCACAAGGATCTGAAATCTAATCAAATTTCAGTAATATCAGACTGTGACCTTTTCTCTTATTAGTGAATTTATGCATAGCTTAGTCTCTGATTCCCATATCGCTTTGTATGTGCTGGTGCTGCCTTCAGCATAATTATTGGAAGACTTTGAGTGTTAATTGAGCATGATTGAATTTTGATATGAATTGTGTGCGCAGTATGTGAGAAGAAAAACGTGCTTGTATTTTTCCCAAGGTAGGGAGGAGCTAGGTAAGCAAACTTCCTAATGGGACAAGAATCCTAGTTTTTCATGATCCAGCTTTTTAATGTTGTTCAATGAACAGGAGCCTGATGACATAATGCCATGTGATACAGTACATGTTTCACTTAAAATCTGTAAAATGCATCACCGTAAGCCTCCTTGCAGTATTGGAGTGGAAGCTCAGACAATGCTATTGTTGGTAAACCCTCATTTTTCAAGTGTTTAACTTAGCTGTAAAAAAAAAACTGGGGAAAAAAACTTGACCAGCATTGTCAAGAATAGACGTTAACAATTACTTGTTAAAAATTTGCTACAAATATTTATCAAAGAACAAAGTCCTTTCATTTCTTTCAGAAATCATAAGAAGGGCATAGCCTGTAATATTGTGGTGAATATTTTGATGCACAGTCTACACTATAATTTCAAAGCTGATGTTTATTTACTAATTCTTTGAATTACTTTCATAATGAGTGGTGAAGATTTTTTTAGTTTCATCGTTAAGTGTCTACTTTGTGTTAGTGTTCTATTTTTATATTAAAGCATACAATGGAAACATTTTTATATTAAATATATTAAATATTTTAATATTATTTTTATATTAAAGCATACAGAAGCATTAAAAAATTAGATTTTTTGAAGTCTTAAAAGCTTACACAATTCACTAGCCTTTTAATTTAGCAGTTTATTTACTTTGACTTAAAGTCAAACCTTCCTAAGCACATACCAACAGGTTAAAATTAAAACAGCACATTACTATTTCAGTAAAGAGGTCAGTATAAATATATGCAGGGCTATGCACTGTACCAGAAGACACACAGGTCACATCATTGCTTTTGGGAGAGCTTGAAGACACCTGAAGAACTGTGGGGCATATAGAGCTTGTACGTTATGTGCTTAGATGTTTTCCATGCTTCTCCTCTCTGCATACAAACCTCAATATCTGCAGAATGCATATGCAAATAAACATGAGATGAAGATTTCAGTACTTCAGACTGTACAATTTATCTATTTATTTATTTATGGCAGTTTCTTGGTGATGCCCTTGCTGAGAACACATAGAGAGAGAAATTGCATCCAAAACACTTCATTTTTCAAAAGCATTTCAGTTACTCTGAAATACTTTGATGTCATAATTTCTGTGACAAGCTGTGCTGTGCTTTCCCAGCAGAAGGAGCAGAAGGTCTAGAGGAACAAGGCTGTATTTTCTTTTGATTACTCCAAGTGCTATATTGAAGTAACTTTATGGTAAAGTACACATTGAAATGCTATCATTTGAGCTCAGCTTTTTTTGGAAAATTCACAAATCCCCTCATTGTCATCTTTGTGTATAGAAGTTTACCATTAAATAAATAAAAAGCTCTTTTTAAAATATAATTTTGAGTTGCATTTAGCGTATTCCTTGAAGAACTAGGCAAGAGAAGTAGATTAATGTTTTTTTTATGTATGTTATCTCTCTAAAGGACATTTTCTTTACTTGTAGCAAAATCATTATTCTTAGCTTTATTTTCTAACAGCTGTTAGATCTTGTATGTCTGGAGATAGTTGAAGGTCAAGATGATTGGGCTGGGTGACAGATGATTTGCCTATTTAGCGTGTTAGGCCATCTCCAGTTAGCACAGATTATATATTGCTTTTGATGCTACACTGTGAATCACAGAGCTACCAGTATGTAAGAGATTTGTGAATTGTCTGGAGAAGTTGGGGTGTTTTCTGTCTCTAGAGTGGAGATCAAGCCTTCTGATGGAAATCTTCCTTTCAGGTCAGTTCTTTCATGTCTAGGATCCTTAAATCACGAAGATCACGATATTATATCTTATTGCCTATTCTCGTTTTCTCCTTTCATGAATGTTTTTCACAAAGGATAAATATCCTTAAGACATATTATATCCTCTCTTTGCCTACCATTTAGCCTTTTGATTTAAGACATAGATTTTATTTTCACACCCTATTTTTCTGGTTCTGCCTGCTTAAGTCATGAAACTATGTTGTTTTCTTTCATAGAATACACACTTCCTTTCTCTGGTATGAGAAGTTGCCAACATTAAACATTCATTTATTTTTTTTCAAAGTAACTTTTGGATGTTTTGATGCCATGCCATCCAGCACTACAGCTGGTTAATTTTTTCTCATTAAATTTCTGAAGAAACCTTTCTGTTTGCTCTGTGATGTTTGGGAAACCAAGCATTTCTCTTTTCTCTGTCTCAAGACCACGAGTTTTATCAATCGTGGCACAAATTCATATTATATTTTGTCTGAAATTATTCAGCATATCTAATATTTTATTCTGTTTTCTTTTCCTCCTTTATTTTTTCCTTTAATCTCTCTAGAGTTTTCAGCATTTTCAGAATAACACAAGCAGATCGATTCCCACAGTCTGTGTTTGTTTAGCAGGCTGCATCACAAAAGAAATTTCTAGAAATTAATCCTGTCCAGGAAGAGCTTCATTTAATGGATAAGTTCTTTGCAGAGTTTGCTGAGATATCTTCTGAATTTTCAAAGAATATTTGGAGCTCGGCATCCGAAAAATATTTAGTTATAAATTTAAAGGAACAGATAATTTCATTTGTATATTCCAACAACTTCCTAGCATATATGATAACAGTATGGTGGATGTACAACTGTTCTGAGTTTGTGCTGATTTTTTTATGAAGAAGACATTTGGGTGAAAGCTGAGTAGCTTAGAAGACAGGAATGAAGATGGTATTGGTGAGATCCTTTTAATAAAAGTAATCTGATACTTTTCCTCAGCATTCTGACACACAGAAAATACATATTGCTCTGAAAGTAATGCCTCCTATTTATTTCTGTGGCTACTAGAATGGATACAAAGAGCACAGTAACCCTCTTTGATAGAGCAAATTGTTAGCTACAAAACGCTATTTTTCAAAATAGTCACAGCCATTAGTTATGCATTTTTGTCAGCAATAAGCAAGAGCTTGCATGCCATACCCTTCATGATCTGCATCAGCAGAGGTGGCCTGCTGTCTCCACTGCTGAAACGTACCATCCACCACTTTCTTAGCTCACATCAACTGTTTGGTCTTCATAAATGTTTTGCTTCTAGAAATGAAGGACATCTGGAACCTAAAAAGTAGAGATCCCACTTTGAATAGTAGGTAAACTGTACTCTGCCAGTGGTAATAGTGGGTGTTTGTCTCGCTCCAATTTATAGGAGGAAGAGGAGATTCTTTTATTATCTATATACCCAGCGTGGGATTAAGAAACAATGGTTCAAATGTTGCTCTGACCAGTTTACTATGGATCTTAACCAGGGAAATGGGGAAGGAGAGGATGGACACTATTATGAATTAGGGTAATGGAGAAGGGAAGGAGGGTGATAGAAAAGATAGAAAAGAAGAAGCAAGGAGTCTTTATAGGAAGCAAGAGGAGATAGTCACCACCATGGATCCAGCGAGGTTCGTAGTTCAGTCTTTGATCTTCAGTAGTGGTGGGTCGTCAGGCATTGTTCTGTTGATGACAACGAAGAGAATGACAATGACGATGGCGATGATGGCCCAGTTTCAGTGGTTCCAAAGTTGTTAAGTCAGCTGTCTTTGGAGTGACAGCTCAAATCCAGAGTGGTTGAGTCAGCTCTCCTTGCAGTGGCAGCTTCTGGCTCTGGGATCTCAGCGGGAACCTCCTTTGTTCTTATCTTCCTGGCCTTGCCAGCAGATAAGAGGGAGCAGGGAGGCACCAACTTGTATCTTGCCTTCACAGGATACAATGGCATCATCCCCCAGCCTCTCATACCAAGCTGGAGCTGTTTAGTCACAGGCCAGATCTTCCACCAGTGAACACTCCTGAGCACTCTCTTCCGCTCTTCTACAGAGCAAGCAGCTCTGGAGGAAGGGGCTTTCAAATGTTCCCAAAGTGATATCAACTGTCACACGGTTAGCACCCATCTCTTGCCTCCTTGACAAGTCACTCAGAGTCTTATCACAAGAAAAACCTCAGGAAGCAAGCTTTGAGCCAAAAAACAAAGAAGGATTCTCACAGTGTCCTAACAGGGTCTGAGCATCAATTAAATACTAATTCAACATCCATATTTTTTGTAAATGAATTTCTGAACATATATAGAACCTAGTTTATGTAGCATGCAACTTTTGCCTGGAAACCAAAGCTTCAAATTAATACAATAAATGCATAATACTAGAATTCAGTATGTAGAGCAATCCTAGGAATAGGCAGGTACTTCAGAGAAATTGTATGAACATTTATTTATAATTTGTATCTTTTAGTCCCCTAATTACTGGTAAATGAGTTGGTCAGAAAGGCAATTATATTGCTGAATAATTTCATAACAAATTGCCTATCTAACAAAATGCCATTGAACGAAGTTCCTGCTATGGCCATGGTTTTATATTTCACCTTAACATCTTACAGATGAGAAGTGTTTCTGAAAATGTATTGATGAATCTAGAAATGTCATGTAACTGGAAAAGATCCCTGGTAAATTGTCATAGGACAAGATTCAGGAAAGCACAATCTATGTTATCAAACAAGTAATACCTGAAAATATTTTTTCTGATGGTTCTTCCTGCAGATGTGAAAATAGCTGTCTTTTAAATGTGCAAGGGAATAAAAATAAAGAAACGTTCTAGGTAAAATGCAAGTTCTTCTCTTCCTCTTAAAGATTAATTTTTAGAAGACAAATTTTTGAGATAGAAGGTCATAAATAGAAACAGTTTGACACTTTGCTTTCTGATTATTTAAAATTAAATAAATACCTGTTATGTTTCAATGTCTTAAATGTTTTAAAGGGTGATATATGTACAAATGTGAGCTTTTCCAGCTTCATATATAACTCAGGCGTATGCCTCAACAGCAAAGAAAGTTAACAACTTTACTTACACAGGAGTTTATTTTTCAGATGATCGTATTGTATGAAATCTGGGTAAAGGGCAATGTAAATTTATTGGAAGTTATCCAAAATATACTGTCTCATTCTACTAGCTTTGCATCTGAATCCAAATTAAAATCTAATTTAAAAGCAGGCTAAATTAAAAACGCTTACTTGGTTCTTTCATGTTGCAGTGCTATTCCAATTCTATTAGGCAACTAATTTCTACCTGTCAGGTACAGAATGAAAGTGGTCCCTCTCTGGAGGAATCTTCCTTGTAGTAATTCTTCTTGTAGTAATTAGGAATTATGAACTTGGGAAGATGCTTATGCTTTGAGAGTTGCCTGTGCTTAACTCTCAGAGCTCATCAACCCATAGGTAAATGCAACTGCATTGTTAGCTTCAATGGTTTCATGCTACAGAAGGCAAGAATAGGTTACATATTTCATAATTAAATTACAAAATTACTTCAATTTTTGTTAGAGAATCATGAGAGGTTACCTTTGTGAAATCCACACGTAGAAATCCCTTTTGTTGATCTATTATACTAATAAGCTTTTAGATATAATATGAAGAGATCTTGATTGCAATTAGAAGATAAGAGCCAGGAGAATGCAAGTAATGAACAGCATAGAGGTAAGAATAAACATGAAGCTAATAGAACTGGGCTGATAAAATAAAATCGCTCCCCCTATAATTCCCACCTCCATTTTTCTATTTACTTCTTCCTGAAAGCATGGAGCAGAAGAGATGGGGAAAAAATTAAATGATGCAAAATTTTCTGGATAAAGTGACACACCACACCTTTTATGTAAAACTTCTTCCCTGTTCTTAAATACTGTGCAATTGCGAGGAAAATAAGAAATAATCAGCAAAATTCATATGCTTTTCAATGTGTTTTTACATAAAAATAACCCACTACTGGTTCAGATAGAGCTTGACTTTACCATCCTTCAGAATATTGCAAACATCATTTTACTTCTTTATGCTTCCGTATATTTAATTATAAGAGCAAAAGGTGGCAGGCAATGAGGAAGTATTATACTGATTTATTACATTATTTCTACTTAAATCAGGAAAAGTGTCAAGTTAGTAATTTGTAAATTTTTCCAGTACAATGTATTATAAATTCATTTTAGGATGTATTAGTGAATTGTAAAGAAGAAATGAACTGGAATGGAGGAAAGACAGTTGTTTTTTATATAGTGCCTCGACCTTAGAATATCTTCATTTTCTAAAATTCTGAGCATTAAGCTGTCTGCAAGTTCCTTTAGGGCCAAACACAAGCTTTGCTAAGTTTAAGTAGGAAAGTGTTGGAAATCCACAGTTGATTAAGGAACCAAAAGCTACTTCTGTTTCCACTTAAGTGGACAAATTATATATATTATTTTGTGTATATGTGTATATATATATATATATATATAGTATTCCTGCAGAGTTTCTTTTATCAAATTGCATAATTATCTTGAAAATAAGTTGATATTAGATGAATGCACGCACCAAGAATTCCACAGCGTGCCTTCAAGAATGGCATATTTGGAAAATGGCAACTTTTTATTTTGCAGTTTCTGCAGTGCACATAGCAATTTTGTTAACATTTTAAAATTTTTTGTATCGGTAGGGTGTTAGGATCCCACAGCATCAAATTAGCATAATCACAAGCCAGTTACATACATTTGAGGACAGAAGGGGTTTGTTACGAAGTTATCTCAGTAAGAAATATTTGTTTTGTTTTAGAGGGGAAGAAATCCTAAGAAGTTCTTCACAGATTAACAGGGCAAGTATCTGGCACTTTCACCTGAATGCTTGAGTCTCAGATGATTACAGAAATGGGCATCAGAGGCTGTATTGGCTGGGATATTAAAAAAAAATAGTTCTTGCATAAGACCATATGCTTAGTATGGTCAGATTTTCTTTATTATAAGCAAACCCTAGATTTTTAACAATGTGGATGATTTTATTTTTAATATAAATGTATCTGGATCATGTAACTGTTGAAAATCACAAATTTCTTCCACTGACGGATTGCCAGTAGGCAGTAAAAAATATTTTAAAAGGTCTCAGACTGCTAGACTGGAAAATACATTTCTACAAAAGAATGAATATATATTTTCTAGGCATGGAGTATGGTCTTGTGAAATAGGTGAACATCTGATGGTACTTGCTTGAAATTTGGAAGACAAACGTCATGGGAAGATCATTTCTACTGGAACAACAATAGGAAGTGCTTTCCACAAATGGCTGAAATTATTTCAGGGATAGCTTTCACCATAATAATAATAATAATAATAATAATAATAATAATAATAATAATAATAATAATAATAATAATAATAATAATAATAATCTAGGCTTATAGAAATCACTATGTTTAAGGTGTTATTTCAGTCTTCATAAAAATATTTCAAAGACATGCCTCTAAGAATTTAATGTATTATTTTCACTCCCCATGCATATCAATTTGAATTTGGGTAGTTAACTTTTGAATTATTTCAACACCAGTTGTATCTATGCTATATTGACTATTTCTACACCACAAAGTGTCTTTTTAAAATAATGCCTGGTTCCTAATAAAAATATGGCATTATCCTTATGTAAGGGAAAATGTCAATTCTTCATTTTTAAACAAAACAAACAAAAAAAATTAACATATTGGAAGATGGAGAAAGAATAGAAGAGAATAGCTGAGACATATCTTTCAATTCTCTTATGGATGACATATGTTATTAATCTAGAAATATCCTTTCATTAAGCCTGAAAGTCACATATGAAATGATATGACACAGAATTAATAAAAGTAATAACAATATTGAAACTTATCTATATATTTACTTTTTCTTATTTAAAATGTTTTAAAAGGGAATAGGAAGTGATACTGAATTGCCACAGATTGAAAACAGACACGTACAGCTATAATGTGTTTTGTTAGTAATTCCATATGCTTTGACTACAGTATATTTTTACCTGATATCTCCAACTAAAAAAAAATAATTTTAGTGATGGCCCTTCATATCCATAATTAAAATTATCTATATAAAATCCGTATTTCCCATAAGTTTATTCCTCACATAAACAATACAGTTGCTATAACAATTAGATTTTCCTTCTGGGTTATTCTGACTTCTTGTGTACATCAGGAGATTTCTATATGGATTTTAAATGCAGGAAATGACTTGCCTTTTTGTGTTGCTTGCTTCTCAGTATTGAAGTAGAATAATAATTTAGTGTATGTTTCAGGCAGATAAAAGTCCTACCGAAAGATGCAATGTTTTTGTCAATAAAGGTTTCATTTTCAACAGTTTTGGAAAATGCTGTTAATTTAATCACTCAGAAGGAAATAATAAGTGTTGTGATAAAAATTAAGGATCTCTACAATTAAAGGAAAGATAGAGGCAAGTGGTGAGCCAAAGGAATCAAAATCTGCAAAATCTTAAGATGTTGCCACTGCCAAGTGTAACAGAGATCTATGGAAAAATAGTTGATTATTGAAAGGCCTTAAGGAAACTGTGAAGATAATTTATGATTAAATTACAGAATATAAACTAAAGAGCTGTTGACTTTAATATATGTTATTTAACTATGCAGAAATTACAGTCAAAAGATAATATGAAATTTTCTTCAAAATAACCGAAGTTCAGTGTCAACTAAACAAACCAGAATGTCTAGATCTATCTATATTTTGTACTGCATTTCATTCAGTAGCTGTATGAAAAATTTGCAATTAGTAATCATTTAGAATCATCTGAAAGTAAAGATGAAAATTAAAGACAGAAATTAGGCAAGATGCTGTTTTGATTTCTGCTGTGGCATTTAGATTTCTCTAATAATACACTTTTAAAGCATATAGTATTTGTTCTAGAATACTTGTGTGTCTGGTCTGACTTGTGTTTTATGTCAAACATTTTAATATAAATTGTACTTTAAGATCAATGGCATTATTGAGTGCTTAGCACCAATTAAATACGTGATGAATGAGTTACAAAAGATCATAAAAGTAGGTCAAACTGTGATACTTCAAATCTTAGATTCAGAAATGTTTTTTCACCACTTGTATGCCATTTAGACTTCTGTGACAATCACAATTGAATGGAGATATGACATTTATATTCAGGGCTATAATTAGCTTTCCTATAATGCTAACATTCATATTTTAAATAAAAATATTCTCTCCTTAATAAAAAGCTTTTTCCTCTCGTAATAGTCTTTTGTGATGTTTTGCTTTCTTAGGGATTAATTTGCCTAGGATTTGGGAAAACTTGTAAGTCTGGCAAATGAACTTGTGGTATATGTAAACTGTGGTATATGTGGTATATGTTAAAATGCTTTAGGTGTTAAACATCTCTAACATTAACTGCTCATGTAAGATAGTATCTTTACATATGTTAGCTAAGTTTGCTGACTTTTAATGCATAGATTTATAACATATAAATTTCTCAATCCTTGAACAGATTGAGAGCTCATAGTAAATTTCAGAAAGTATCTGTGTTTTCTGCAGATGCTATTTGGGTGAATTCTAAAAATCTTTGGTCTCGCTAAAGGAAAGGTAAGAAAAACTGCAGTGATGACACATGATTTCATTTGTAAGTCTAGCAAATAGAATACCAAAAATATATGCCAATAACTACCCTGTACGGCAGGATATAAGAATATATGATGATTGATGCATACATTTTCAAAACTAAATAGACAGTTACAAATTTACAACTTTTTTCTTATACGACTTAATTAAAAAATACACAATTCCAAGACAAAACCAATTGTAATATCAAATTTTAAATCAACTTATTAAAATAAAGACCCATAATAAATGTATACTAGAAATAAAAACGTTTACTATTTTCCAGAGTTGCAGTGGAAAAGGCCACAAAGAAACATGGAAAGACCATGCAGTAACAGCAAATAGTATTTTTAAAACAAAACTTAGAGATAATGTTTCTGAAGTAGCAACACTGGTTAGAGGATACATATAAGAAATCACTCCCTAATAGAGGTCTATATATTTTATGTATATAAAACCTTTCTGCAGTTGGTTTTGAGAGCACCAGCTAAATACTTCATTTCTTGCTGACGGGCTAGGAACTTAATAGTGTTTCAAGTATACCGGTGTTATTTCATACGCAGAAAAGCATGTTACAAGGAGTAATCCGGGAAACAAACAAACAAAAAATCGCTGTTGAATGTAGAGTTGAGAAATCTTGTTTCATGAGAGTAAAGTGCCATGTTCAGGATCAAAGTGTAAAGCACAGTTTTGCATTTTAATATGTGTATGTAAATATTCAACTAATCTAACAAGTAAACATTCAAAATGAACAATGTTATCTGCATTTTAACAAATGTGGTCTTGGTATCTCACTTCTATCTAAAAATTGCCACAGCATTAACAGACAGCTACAATTTCTGTAAACCTTACTGATGTCATAAATCTTAATATTTATTTTTCTGAATTATGTCAATTGCAAAAAATAAAATGCATAAATTTAAATGCTTTAGCTTATAAACGCTTCAAGTATCAATTTCTAAAATATGTAATCACTATAATCATTATTATCATGAGTCTTATAATGAATGTCCATTGTAGGTAACCTTTTATGGCTTGAATGTATTTATTATTTTCAGATGTAGCATTTTGCATAGAGTGTGATGCAGCTCTTTCTTATTAATGAGATTTAAGAAAAGACTTTTCATAAGTAAACTCCCTGTTTTTTAGCAAAATCCTTTCATGAAGAATATTCTATTTTTACACAAACTAACAGTGTCTTGATAGAACCCTTATTAAGGCAGTAAAGATTCCAGCTGAGCATAGTAAGTCTGAAACTTGATTTGAAATGATTTTTACTGTTGTTCTTGAGAGTCCTGGGCAATGTCATACTTGTTTTCTTTTAGTTACTCCCCAGTAATTTAGCTTTGTCTTCTACTTTAAAGAAGTGAGTAGGTCTTGATTGTTTTAGAGATATTTGCCTACATGATTCTTCTACGAAGAGAAAGCTCTAGGCCGAGACCCTGGAGAGCTGATTTACCCATCACTTTCAGCTAGCAAACAGAAAGCTGCTGACAAACAACTTAAAAGAAGAAATCACAAATGTGTCCATGAAATATGTTTTCTAAGATTTATTTGCACATTTCCTAGATGATTGCATTCACATTTTACCAGAGTAGGCAAAGTTATTTTTATGAATAAGATGAATTTTAATTGCTCATAGTCATTGCAGAAATCATCACACCTTGTCTGATCACTATCTCCATCTAAGTCTCCATTCGTGAGAAGACATACCTGCTGCTTTCAAGAAAGATGAATCCTTCCCATTCGATTATACACTGTAATGTGTAATTTTTATCAGACCTATTTGCATTAGGATGCTATTAGGATGCCATTAGGAGAATAACAAGCAATATGAGCAATAAGGGTAATTTAAAAATTTAACTGTAACATCAGATTCTCTTTTATCAAGAGTGGTGTGTTTTTTTTTTTTTTTTTTTTTTTTTTTTGGTGTTTGTTTGTACAAGCAATAGTCATATTACTATTCATTCTCTTTTAAAATAATGTTTTTCTTCAATGTCCCTTGATTGTTGTGAATCCTGCAATTTTAACCGTAGGCTGCATGGGAAAATACATGCAGATCTAGGTCAGCATGCAGAAGTACTTTTTTATTAATGAAAACAAAAGGAAATGTCACAGTTTATTTCTCTTTGTACTCCCTTCAAGCGCTCTAGCTTTAAATTGTAGGAAGGGAGTGTTCCTTTATGTATTTTTTTTGGAATACAAGAGATTGATACTATCCCATAAAATTTGTGCTGCAAGTCATAACGGCCATGACAGGACTGATAGTATCAGAAAGCCCGAAGAATAGGTCTTTAACTTTTTTTAGATGTTCAGATTCAAAGTATTTATAAATTAAAATGTGTAGGAACTTGTGTACTCACCAGAGTAGGATTTTGTTATGGGTAATTCAAATGCAGTAGAGCGAGACAACTTCTCTTGTGCGACTATTGTCTATCTCAGCACTCACATAGGAATTCATGAATATTTTATATCAGTGAAGCAAGAAGGACTTTTCTCATAAAATTCATAGCGAAATTCATGTTCAAATATGAGGAAGGTAGCATTCCTTTTATCATAGTTAAAACTCTTCAGGTTAAGCTTTAAGTTGATTTTAAAAATCTGTAGGATGAAAGCTTTTCTTTTTCAGTTCTCAAAGAAAGATATTCATTATATAAGTATGATTATTAATAGCAAACTGGAAATTCAAAAATTTGATTGTTGCATCACAACATAGGAAAAAAAAAAAAAGAATTCTCCATAGAGTTTTGTGCAGTGGTGACAGAGCTCTAAGGCCATCTGTCCCATTCAGCTGTCAAAAGGGAAAATGTTCTATGCAAAGCCTAACTGATGTATTCTGGGATTTTATTCTGAACAATCTGAAACGTTATGCCCCAGTTGCCTTAATTACACTGCAGTGACTTAACACTAACTTCCCTGCATGTTGCAGAACTCCCGTGGAGTTCTTCTGTAACTCCTTTCCTTGGAAGTTTAGCAGCTCCTAAGGATCCTGGCACTATCTCCGTGATGCTGTTAATGGCTGCCCTGCACAATGGCAGGGAGCCTGAATCTGACATAGAATTCAGGAGCATTTCAGAGAAGTGTCATATTTCATTGCATTACCTTGGATTAATTTACACCCTCCTTTCACTAGTCATATGAGTGCAAGAAGTAAATATGGGCTTAATTTTTGTTTGTTTAGTGTTCTTTTGTCTGTTTGTTTACTTAACTTTGTAGAGGTAGTACTGCAGAAAATCTCCACAGGAGTTATTTTATCTGTGTGGAACTTGGTGTGTTCTAAAGGCCTGGCATTCTTTTTTTAATTTCCTCTTATTTTTATGTGTCATATCTATGGAGACCTCAGAAAAGAAATACCTGAGCAAAGTTACTACAATTCATGTGGGTAGGACAGAGAAGTGGTTTGCAGCAGATCACACTGTAAACACTCATTGAGCCCTGAGGTCACACTTATTTACCTGATAAGTAGGTAAGATATATACCAGAGAGAGCATTCTAGAAGTAAGATGTTGTCTTTTCAGCTTCTCATAGAATGTTTTTGAATTTCAAACCAGGCAGATTTTTTGTTGTTGATGTTTCAATGTTTTACGAAGTTAGGCCAAGTCATTTCAGAGACTGAGATAATTGTTTAACTGGGATTAGATGAATATATTAACAGCAGCCACCTAACATTTTAAGGTCAAGCTATCTTCAACCTGCACTATAACCAATTATTTTGAAGGGTTTTTTATTGAGTGCCAAAAGTTCAGTATCTATCATATAGAGTTATTGAGCTTTGGGAGAAGTGAAATTCTACACTTGGCTCCAAGCAGACTGCCCTACAGTCTCTGGAGAGATATAGAAGGCGTTGGCAGATTTCTCCTAACCCACTCACATCACCAGAAATGGAAGAAAAAAACACAACCCAACAGCTGTTGCTTTTTTGGTGACTTTTCTGCATAAACTTTTTTGATATGAGTTACTGAAAAACACTAGATAATGAGATATAAAATAGGCAATTGGCACAATGTTGTTTATCACTCTCTGTGAGCTTTTTTTTTTTATGCCTTTAACTCTCACAAGATATAGCACATGGATGCTAATCACCTGCAAAAACATTTGAATAGTTTAAATGTTGGCTATGGAGATGTACAGTAACCCAAAATGATCACCTATCTTATG
Source organism: Tympanuchus pallidicinctus (assembly GCF_026119805.1). NCBI lineage: Eukaryota > Metazoa > Chordata > Aves > Galliformes > Phasianidae > Tympanuchus > Tympanuchus pallidicinctus. The sequence continues at coordinate 33,683,236 of NW_026294769.1, forward strand.
CCTTAATAAACAAAGCAACGATCCTCTGGCATAAGTTCACTGTCTGATGTGTCATCACTTAGGAAGTTCAAAATGTCTGGTAGGTTAGGTTTCTAATAATAGCATCAAAGTAATTAGAGGTTTATAAAAGGTTTTTAACACTTGAGATTTCTGACAAATGGACTTACAACAACAATTGGTCAGTTTATCTCCTTTTCTGTCAAATATTTCTCCTTCATTGGAAGATTTGCATGCATTTAAATTGTCTTAAATTTATGCATAACTAGATTAGCTGTTCCTGGCAATCATTTGTTTTGCTTTTCTGCTTTCAGCCATCTCTTCTTTTTTTACCACCTGCTGTATTTGCCTTCTGCTCAGAGTGTGCTGTTGACAGTTACTAATAATGCAGATTACATTTACTTACTATGACAGGCAAAACACTAAGTAAAGACAAAAATATAGTATCTGCTGTTCTTGCTCTCTAAGTAATGGCTTAGAAGCCAAAAATAGATTATAAGAGCATTAATTCATTAACAAAATACGTGCCTTATTGGGCTTAAATATAGGCAGTGTGCAAACCAGAGTAAATGCTACCTCAAACATTTGAGGTATATACCTCATACCTTAAGCAGATATATAGTATGCAGTGCAAAATATACTCGTAGGTCAGTTTTGTATTCTCGGAGTTCATTAGTATATTGCTTAAATATCAATGTTCATAGAATCACAGAATGGGTTGGGTTTGAAGGAACCTTTAAGGTCTTCTAGTTTCAGCCCCCCTGCTATGGGTAGGGACAACTCCCTCTAGACCCGTCACTCCTGGCCTCGAACATTTCCAGGAAGAGGGCATCCACAACCTCCCTGGGCAACCTGTTCCAGAGTATCGTCACTTTCACAGTAAATAATTTCTTCTTAACATCTAATCTAACTTTATCCCCTTCCAGTTTAAAGCCATTACCCCTCGTTCCTGTTGCTACCTCTCATTATAGAAAGTCCCTCCCCAGCTTTCCTCTAGGCCCCCTTCAGGTACTGGAAGGCTGCTATGACTTCACTCTGGAGCCTTCTCCACTCCAGGCTGAAGTGCCTCGACTCTCCAAGCCTCTCCCTATTGGGGAGATGCTCCAGCCTTCTGATCATCATTGTGGCCCTCCCCTGGACCCACTCTTACATCTCAGTGTTCTTTTGTGTTGGGGTCCCCAGAAATGGGTGCAGAACTCCAGGTGGGGGTCTGCTTCAGATCTGTTCTCCTGAGCTCCAGAGTAGCAGGCTTGCTGCAGACTTCAACCTCTTCAGGGAACTGCTTGGCAGGGTAACACTGGATAAAGCCCTGAAGGGACGAGTGTCCCAAGAAAGTTGGGCCATCTCCACCAGCCCAGAAGCAGTGCATCCCAAGACAGAGGAAGATGGGTGAGAATGCTGAAAAGGTTCTGTGCCATTGCTCCATGTTGTATTTGTAGAATCAGAACCACAGAATGGCTTGAGTTGGAAGAGCAGGGTTGCCATCTACCAGCTCAGCTGCCCAGGGCCCCATCCATCCTGGACATGAGCACTTCCAGGGATGGGGAACCACAGCTCCTCTGGGCAGCCTGCCCCATTGCCTCACCATTCTCTGAGTAAAGAAATTCCACGTAATATCTACCCTAAATCTTCTTTCCTTTGATTTAAAACCATTTCCTATGTCCTTCTACTGTCAGATTTGTGTAAAAACTCTCTCTCCCCTGTTTATAAGTTCCTTTTTAGTACTCCCCAGAGCCTTCTCTTTTTCAGGCTCAAAAAACTCAGCTCCTTCAGCCTTTCTTCATAGCAGAAGTGCTCCAGCACTGATCATCTTCATGGCCTCCTCTGTACCAACTTCAACATTTCCACACCTTTCTTGTGCTAGAGGCTACTGGCATGAGTACTGAATTCTAAATGGATTGTTCCATAATTGACATTGTTAATAATTCTTTTATTGTTTATTTTTAATCTAAATCTAGATCAAGACAGAATAATATATTAGTTATAAGTTACATCTCAGATTAAAATATAATAACTATTTTATATGGAAGGAGGAATCATGTAGAGCATCACAAGCAGAAAAGATGTTCAGAAAGATAAATTCTCATAGAAATATAAATGATATGTTGCAGAATGTGTATATTCTAAGGGCAATCAGTGTTTGTGGGTACTCAAATACATAGAATTTCATATTAACTGGAAATTCACTGTATTTTTAAGAAAAAAAAAGAAAAGACGTGTGAATATAAAACTGAAATTGTTTAATTGCTTAAAGATACTGTTTTTCTTGGCTTTTTCAAAGACTTGTCTTATGTATGCAGATTGCAGTGCAAAATATTCTATTTTATCTAGGGAAAGAGGAATTTTTTTCCTGGTGGCTACATTAGACACCTAATTTGGGAATCTCCGTTAATTGCTTAGGCTCCTTACTTATACATAGAATGAAAGAAGGTATCTCCAAAGGGCACCTCAGAGCACTTCAATTACATGGCATCTACTTCCATTTATTATGCAGAGAAATGAGACTTTTAGCATATGGAACAGTTTTCCTTACCTGTGCTTAGAGACAGTGAATTTTAATTTGAGTTACTGGAGTTTTTAAGAAGAGAGATTTCCAGAAAAAGGTATTTGTCAGCTGCTATAAAGATATCTCCAGATTTCTCTCCAGCTGTTGTTAACACAGAGATCTCAGCCAACACCAATCAACTCATTTAATGACTGGTGTAACATCAGTGAAAGGTCAATACAATCATCCAGACTTGGATATTATCAAAAGTTTGTTATTGTTTTTCTTTTAAACCAGAGATGACAGAATCAAGCTTGGAGATTATGGCAGTAGAGAACATAGCATTCGGGAGCTTTGGGAAGGAAGTCAGCTGCAGCAAGAAGGACTTCAGGAATCCGGGCGAAAGAAAATGAAGCAGTAGAAATGAGTATCTTAGCTACATCCCTGAATTCTTCAGAGTCAGTAAAGAGGAATTACAAGGAGCGCTTGCTCAGGTAGGTTGCACTAATTGAAAGGCTTGGGGTCTCAGAAGCTGACATAATCTAGCAGGAAGAAAACAAGAACTAGATAAGAAAATTCATGGCGTAGCTCTGGAAACAGAAAACCTTAACAATCCTTAAATATTGATGTTATCTATCAGTAGGTGTTACAATGTTGCAAAATTCTGCTTTAAATTAGATGGCAAAATAATCATGTGTACATCTGAAACATTGCAGTTATATGATAAGACTGAATGAATATTGTCTGGTATCTCATTCTAATTCAGAAACTCAAGTGTGAAGCTTGTACAGTTTTGTGAATATCTGAATTAGCTATATATTCCCTTGAAAATATTCACAGTAGGAAGAAGAAGAAGGAAACTGACAAAAATGAATGAATATATATGAAAAAATATTTTAGAGAATACTGGACAATATTTGGGGGAAAAAAAAAGAAAAAAGGAAGAGAGATCAGGAATGTTAAAAGAAATTATGAATGTGATGTTTTTATATATGACGTATTTCAAAAATATCAGAAAGGTTTTCAAAGATATCAGAGACAAGAGTGACAGAGATGCAGGATAGAAACTGCAAAACAAAAGCACAAAGGAAAAAAAAAAAAGTTTCCTGACACAAACCGTTCTGTGAATCTGGTTTAAGCAATCAAGATAGCATAGCTTTTCTTTATTACCCATTTCTGAATGATAGCAGATAGGATGCTTTCTATTCCTTGCCTTGGTTTACATGGCCAAGGCATCCTAGTGTGAAATATTTTACTATGGCACTAATACATCTGAAAGACTGCAAACAGAGAGGCCTTCAACTCAAAATGAATTGACACAAAAGCATTTTAAACCCATGTCAGAATATGTTCTTATAATCTATATTCCTCATGCTGCATGCATTCAAAACAGTTTCTACCTTCTCAATACGTAACTACTGAAATGCAATACTAATACAAAACTCTGCCTTGAAACTTTGCTGCAAAATTGTAGAATCACAGCAGAAACTGGAGCTTAGAGTCCCAGGCTTCTGAATTTAACACTCAAGAAGTTTTGGAAATTCATATTCATCATACAAATGTATATGGCTAAGAAGTGAATCTATTTCAAGCACAACACTTTGAATTTTGTTTCACTATATAACTCCATGAGTCAATTTATCTAGCCTTGGTTGCAATTACTGAATATGGACTTCTGTTAAAATATGCTGCTTTATTGTAAATTGTTTTCATGACTGTGATTTCATATTAAATATATTCTTTTTTCTTTTAAAGCTTGTCAGAAATTCCACAGGCACTCACTTTTTTCTCCTAACTTATTTCAGTATTAACAACAGTTTGTGTGATAATGATTATGTAGCACGAAAAATTTCCAAAGAATTTTGTTTAACATTCAATAGTTGAGGACTACTGCACCATAAGGTCACACTTTGCCATCCTAAGTCTTCAAAGTCTTTAAACGTTGTGCAGTTCAGAGAGAGATTATAAAATCATTACTTTAATTTAAAGTAGATTAATGGTCAGAGAACTAAATAGGGTCTTTAAAAAGCTAACCCATCAATTTGGCTTTCTGTACTTCTGAAGCTGTGGAAAAAAAAAAAAAAAGAAAAAAAAAAAAAAGAGTTGGTGATTAGACAAAAGATAGAGAATATGGAGATAGTAGTCTAGTCTAGCATTAATAATAATTTTTACTAAAGGAAGTCCAAACATGAAAGAAATCAGACAATTGTACAACTCATCTAGCTTTTATCTTTTATTTTCTGTGAAAAACAGCCCCCAGAAAGATCTTTGAAAGATTCAGTAACAATAATAGCATGCTATTAATAAAATAAATGCAACAGCAAGATGAAGGAAAAAAATCTAATGACAAGGAAAGGAACATGATAAAAGAAGAAAATATGGAGACAGAGAAGGAAGTAAAGAATAGTAAATCATTCAGTGTTTTCTTTCCTATCTTTTTGTTTTTCCCTGTCCTCTTCCTTTGTTCTTTCTGTGCTATTTGGAGATATGAAGATTGAGTTCCCCTGACTTGAGTTAGCTGACTAACATGCTGTGATTAACTCATCATCTGGCACATTTTAAAAAACATGCTGTATATAAGCTGATCTTCAAGTGGCTTCATAAAATTGCTATGATGCACTTAAAAAATTGCTGGGAACTACTTGTAGAGGCAAAGCAGTACTCTGATGAGCACTGAAATATTTGTATTTCAGATTAGTGCAGGTGGTTGATTCCTGCACAATTCTGTGAATAACTTTTTCACAGATAGGTTGTAAAAGACATTGATGAAATTTTAATTTTCATTAATACCCTTCTTAGTCTCAGAAAAACACAATAGATAACCCCAAATTCCAAAGATAGATAACCCCAAATTCCAAAGAAAACAAGTGAAACCTCTTCCCTATACTGTTGACCATTCATTGTTTATTTCTTTTTAAAATAAAGTATATATTTACACTTTCTGGCACTAGAGTTTAACACTTTAAACAATATATCGGTTCACCCATCTTCAAGAACCCAACATCCTATTCTTACCTCTCATTAACAATGCAGATATACTACCATTTAACTGTTAAGAGACTGACAAGAAAGTAAGATAAGCATAACCTAATATGGCATCAGTGAGTGGTATAAATAAGCACTGAAATCAGACCTATAACTTATTTTCAGGATAATCCAGAATTTTAATTTCCCCGTACTGTTTTTATTTCCCAAGGTTTAAAATTATTGTTAATATTTTGTTATTACTCTGCCAGTAAAGCAAAACAATAGTTTTGTCTAGATCAGAGATAACTTTTTATTATAAATGAACTTTTCGTTCTGACTGTCATGTCATACTAACCTTTTTTCCCTTTGAACTTGAATCACAACTAAATTCTCAGCATATGTGGTATCAATGCTCTCAGAACCCTTTTTAAAAATAAATACTTCTGGTATGGAGAGAATTAGATTCTATGTTTCAGGTAGTCCCAATGACTTTTCTGTTCATATCCACTTGTGACATCCAGTCCTGTTTATTACCTACTAGACACTGCATGTTTCAGAAATCTCAGCTGGGAATATTTGGAAAGTGCAAAAAAAACCAACAAAAAAAAACAAAATAAAACAAAACAAAACAACAACAACAACAACAACTAAAAGAAAATAAAAAAAAATAAAAAAACTATGGAAAATACTTTAAAACTTGCAACGTTATTTCAGTTCTTCAAAAGGTGCTCCAAATACGAATACACTGCCTGCAATAAGTCAGTAAGTCAGTAGTGGATTTGAATTGTCATAGCTTATGCTCCACAGGAATTATATCAGCGTTAGCTACTTATGTCCAATATTTCATCAATCACTGGCAGTATTTCAAAGCAGCAAACTAGTAAATTTACTGTGGCATCTTCTAAGGTAATAGGAAGTCAAAGCGTTTGTTTTGGACAATGAATTCCAGATGGGAAAAACAATTAAATACGATTGTAGCAGATCATTGCATATCCTGTCTGTTTTCATAAAGAGAAAAATCTAGAGTACATTTTATAGAGCAGATCAGGATAATAAATGCAGAAATGCATATTTTCTTTTACTAGAACATTGACTGCATTTTAGAAAAATAGCACCTTCTTAGATCATTACTCATTAGAAAATTATGCTGTTACCAATAGATGAATATGATTCTAGAACTACCATTTGTTCTGAATTTCTCCCTAAATAAAAATCATGGAATCACACAGGTTGGAAAAGACCTCCACGATCATCCAGTCCAACTGTCTACCTATCACCCATAGTTCTCTCTAAACCATGTCCCTCAACACAATGTCTAAATGTTCCTTGAACACCTCCAGAGTTGGTGACTCCACCAACTCCCTGGGCAGCCCATTCCAGCACCTGAACACACTTTCAGAAAAGTAGTATTTCCTAACATCCAGCGTGAATCTCCCCTGGCACAACTTGAGGCCTTTCCCTCCAGTCCTATCACAAGTAACATGAGAAAAGAGGCTGACCTCCAGCTCACTACAACCTTCCTTCAGGTATTTATAGAGAGCAATAAGGTCTCCACTGAGCCTCCTCTTCTCCTGACTGAACAATCCCAGCTTAAAACAAATTGAAAACCTACAGAAATAGTAAATATTAATAGAAAAATTTTGCTGTAAATCTTCTCAGAGATTCTTAGAGATTTCCACAGTCAACGAAAATGTTGAAAAGGGGAAAAAAAAACACCAACCAATTGAATAAGAAAAATCTCTGATGCTGACCCAGATTTGAAGTCCTGTAATGAAATTGTAACCCAACCAACTATCCCCTTCTAAATTAGTCCTTTTTCTGAGAGAATTTTTAATTTAATTTAACTTGTTTATTTATTTATGTTAATTTTAGCTTGGTAGGGTCACATGGTGCTTATTTTGCTTGCTTCTCAAAGTAAATATACCACACGCTTATTTCAGACAATGAAAAATGTAAACATTTATGGAAAAAAATCATATTCTTGTGGAAAAGAAAAAAAATATTTATAGATCTCACTAAATTTTCCATGCATGCATAACATATTTACAAAACTGTGAATATAGGCAGTACTGAAATAATTTCATGTGTTCTGAGTGTTTTCTATTTCTGTTCAATTTTACTTTTAAAATCTTTTTAACTAATATCTAATTTGTTAGAGCTTTTTGATTTTTTATTGATCCTATAATTTTCTTTTTCAGTTAGTAAGTGAATAGTGGGTATGCAACATCAGATTACTAATTTATACTTCTTTTAATATTATCAGCCTAATGCCAAGCATTTAAATATCCCTGAGAAGAATTTAGATATTTCTAAGATGTGCCATGTAAAGCAAGAATTGAGTTTTGCATCTAACTCCAATTGCCATAAGTTTGAGCTTCAACTTAACATATGAACTATATGACTTGACTTTATTCAAAATCTGCATTCAAATGTACTTGTCTCATCCTTTTTATCTCTGATGTACTTTTCAAAAGAACAGGTGATCATTTTAAACTGCTGCAATCTAACTTTTCTAGTCTGAGTACCCAATTGTTGGTAACAATGACACTTCAGAAGGGGGCTCTTTTCTTTCTTAAGAATCTTTTTGATTATGCTGAAATTGATAGTGCATAATTCAGCTCTGGTGAATGGTGATAGGAGAATCGTTTGGAAAGGAAAAACACCGATCTTCACAGAAGAGCATTAAGAACCTAAGCATACATTCCTAGAGACTGGTTTTGAAAGATATTGGTTTTTTTTTTACAGAGCATATTCAGCTTCTAGGAAAAGTCAACTGAGTCTGCAGGTTGTAGCAGAAAATCTGATTTTCACTGTTTATTCTTTTAAGAAGTCTGGCAAATATAAACAGCATCAAGTAGTAAGCATTAATCTGATTTATGATTTTGACAACAATGTTTCATTTGTTAAGAGAAGGAGAAAAAATATAAAGCAGTTCAAGTAAAGCATAGAACTTTAAAGCTTTCAGTTATTTAATTTCATTTAAAGATTTAAAATCCTGTGAAAAGTTGTGCTCTGATTTTGAGGGCCTTTTTTTTGGACAACTACAGTGGACAAACCCATTGCAAAATTCAAGAATCTATATTTCCAGATACTTTCTGAAAGTACAAAATTTAATACTCTGCATAGGAAAGAAATGATGAAAAATGATGTCATTTCCTTCTTCAGCCCTATGAGGTCTGTCTCTGAAATTGTGGTTTATTACAGATACAGAATGAGAACATAGGGACCTGCCCCTTAAAATTATAATAAATATGCAATTCAAGTGAGTACTGATGATAAGTTGACCTTTATGTCTTATACTTAATTCTATGACATCAGAGATACAAAGTGGAACTGTCCTTTGTTCAAGAGGTCAAAATTCACTGAGTTACTGCTGTTAAAGAGCAGTCGAAGCTATCATCTACAGTTGGCAGAGAAGAAACCAGATAATAAGTATGGATATGAATCATCACTGTGGAATAATGGAAATGCTACAGAGAGTATGTCCTCTCTGTGAATAGTAAAGGCTTAAAAAGGGCTTTGCAACGTTGTCTGTATTTCTAAACATAGGCTTTCTGGTAGTCTCGAAGTGTTACTAGTTCAAAAATATACTCTAAGCATTTAATTTACACATCTAATAATCAACTGTATGATAACAGTGAGTTATTATGTTATGGTGTTATGTATAAGAGGAAAAAAGCTTGAAAAATATGGCTTTTTTACACTTCTTAGAACAGATGATACTGAACCTGTGATAGAAAACACATATGTGTTCCTAAAAAGCACAAGTTTAATTTAGAGAGACAGAGATCCATATTATGGCATGTGTTTTACTCCTATAATCAATATCCAGATAAAGCAGATAGATAATGTGGGTAATTCTTCAGATTACATAGGAATTCAAAAATATGGAAAAGAAGGAGCTAACATCTCCTCAAAAAAGTACAATTGCTGCACAGATAATCATAAGAACTATGTAAGAGTGTGTTTCATTGAAGTAGAAAAATAAAAAATGCCTTTGGAAGGACCAGTTGTATTTCAATTTGTTATGAAAGGTGGCAGGCAAACTTCCATTAAATATGGTTTTGATTGCTATAAGATAAAAAGTGAACCTGAAAATTCTGCCAATAGTCCTAGAGAAAGAAAAGATCAAAACACTCCTGTACTGAAGTGAATCACTTTGTGCTTATACTGTTCAAATATTATTGTTATTGTTTTCTAACTACTGATTAAAATTACCTTGATATATTCAGTTAAAAAGAAAATCAGATAATCTAGCAGTATTTGTATACTTTTAGTAATGATATTATCTTTTGTAGCATTAAATTTCTTTGACTATAGTCCCATCTGTCATTCTAAAAAGAGCAAAACCATTAGAATAGAAGATTTAGACCAGAGATCTTAAAAAATGCATGTAAAAGCTTATGTGCCAAAATAAAAGAATGAATGAATGAATGAATGGACAAACAAACAAATAAATAAATAAATAAGAACACTGTTTAAAATTACTAAAAGCCTTGTTTCAATAGCTAGAATCTGCTTTCCCAACTTGTTCAAAGACCTTCAGAATTTCTTACTTTGTTCCCAGCAAGCCTTGAAGGCTTAGAATTTAATTCAAAATATTGAAGCTGTATTTTCCTCAGCTCAGGGGCCCCTTAAAGCCTAAGTAATTCATAGGACAATTAAATTTTCATGTATATGCTATGACATAATTTCATTTAACAAAATTTAAAATAATTCCGTGAACTGAACTAAGATTTTGGACTACACCAAGTTTTACAGCAATTTTCTATCTCAGTCAAAGACTTTTGGAGACATTAATTGGTTATAAATCACTGCAATCATTATTTATGCACTTTTTAATTATGTTATTTGTAGGATTTACTGATTAAAACACTAATTATTTGTTTTTTCTCCTTTCGTTCTGTTAACATGTAAGTGCAGGTGAACTTGGGTTTGTTAATAATCTGCTTGCTTACTACCAATATTACCAGCTAACTTGATCGTAGTTGAATTTCTTCCTTAAAAATGTGTTTTTCTGGTAAAACTAGGATAAATTTTAAACTATTACTGTAATGTAATATATTGAATCTTTCAGTTTGCTTGTTTGTAATGCAAAGTTAGCATTATGATTTAGAAAGAATGTATGATTTAAGCAGAAGATTTCTGATGATACATCACAGAAATTACTTGATTAATTTGATTCTTAATTAACAACTGCAATAATTTTGGCAAAATTTTGGGTTGCCTGGTATACCTTTTCTGATTAATTGATATGAAATTTAATAAGTGTTGTAGTTTGTCTTTCCATCCTTATCAAATGGAAATTTAAAACAGCAACTATAATTTTGATTGGTTTTACCAGATCAGAATTATAAAGGAAGAACTTATCTAATATTTTCCTGAATAATGTTTGTTCAAATTTCAAATTACCTTTTTGGATTATTTTAAGAAAGCCAGGCAAATATGGGAGTAAGGATATCTGAGAATAAATATAGCAGAAGCAAAAAGGCTTCATTATAAAATTCAAAGCCTTTTTTTTTTTTTTTTTGTGACATATATTATATTAACAGTAAATACATGTTAATGTAGCAATCACTAGGGAGAGCTTAAGAAACAGCAGCATCAGAGGAAAGCTAAGTAAATGTACAGGTTAATTTTCTTTGGCAGTTTTAATTTAATTTGTTCGGGATCTCATTTTCTCAAGATTCTGTAGGAAGAAATAAGAAGATGCTAAGAAAAGTGGGAATATTTTTATCTATCCTCATATGACAGTGTCTAAAAGCTGTAGTCATCTCTGATAACACTGTTCAGAAACACAAAAAACAATTACAGACTGATAATTGATGGTAAGAGTTATGCTGTTCTCTCCAAGCAGCATTTTCCAAGAGGAAAATTGGATATGCTTGTGCCTCTTCAGAGGATGGTGGTTCTGTTGAGATACCATGCTTTTGCATACTCTTCTTTAGTGCCCTTATTTTGTTCTTTCTGTGTAAGTTTTATTGGTGTTGTGACTCGCATATAAGAGAGAGAATTTGTGGCACAAGCATGCTTGGGATTTTATAGAATCATTTTATGCAGAGTGTTTGTCCTGCTATATGGTTTCCCTCTGTATATTTTAGAATGGAAATAAGAATTAAGGATCATTCTAACTGGATGCTTGTATTACTATTTACAAATTTGTATTTCTTTTTCCACATCCTTTCTTTGACTCAAAATGCCAGTGTCTACAGGAAAAGTAACAGAATCATTCTCCTGAAATATTTTGCTGGCTATGTATTAAAATAAATAAACCTTTGTTCTCATTTAAAGGAAAATGGAAGCAGCCATTCTCTAGAAGATTTGGTGGCTGTGAAGAATATTTCTCTTTGAAATCCAGAATTAAGTTCCAAAGCCCTGGAGAAGATGAGCAACTTAAGAAAATCTTTACATGATCACTAAAGGCAATGCATTGCTCACTGTGCTGATTGTGTTAAACTCCACATTGTTGTGATTAAACCCCTTTTGGTGATATAAGGAGCTCAGGCATCTGGCCTCTAAAGCCAATTTTGCTCTGAGAATATGTCTTACTCTGCAGTTTCCCAATTATTCCAGTTTAACTAGAAGTATAAGACTGTTCAGGTCTTCATGATGAGGACTGAACATAGCACGTTTTCTCCAGTTTATATAAGAGAATGATTTGGCAACTCTTCTTAATGGTCTTAATCCCCTATGCTTATTTTATTATTAGAAATTAGGATGGAAAGAAAGAGGAGTAATTAAATTCTTTCTAGCTTCAGGCTCCATCAAAGATATGTTAAAAATACAGCTACAAAGACCAAGATCTAACCAAACTTTTTAAAGATAGAAAACTAGTTAAACAAAATGGATAAATACTTCCAACTTTTCCTAATAGATAAAGCACATACCAGAAGTCTTTTGAATTAATTCCGAAATGTTTTACATAAAAATGAAACATAATATGAAGATCTAAGAATACGTTACTGGGCTTATCTATGGAAATTGCTTAGCATCCTTCCTCTCACATAGAAATCTTAAGAAAAGAAATAGAATTTACTATTTCTCTGTACTTTCTTTTGTGTCAAAATCCATCTTTTGTGTCTTCTATTCATACTGTCCTGATCTACAGTCAGTGACAAATGTACCCAGCAGTCACAGCCCAATCGCTCTCCCACTTCATTAAGTTAAACAGAACATGGCCCTGCACCAGTCACCCATCCAACTGAATCATCTTTGTAATTATGCATGTTGTAATTATTATTAATTGATCACAGAAAAATGTTAATTAGGAGGAACTGTTTTATGGAACTGGGATTTCTCCACTGATGGGCTTTTTTTTTTTTTTTTTTTTTTTGGGCAGAGGCATCACGCTGTTCCACAACATTTACATCTTTTCTTCCCTTTTCTTCCTACCATTAGAAAACATCCTCATCAATTTAGATCATGTTTTAATCAAGCAGGCAGGCACTTGAGGCCTTGTGCAATGAGCACTTGGCTGCACAGCCTGTACCTGAGGGAATACGGCTGAAGAACCTGCTGAAGCATACAGGCTGTCATGTCTTATTGATAGGGTGTGATTGACTGAGCAATACCACATCAAGCTTTAATTGAAAACTTTCAAAACCAACTCTTTAAGCAAATGCATTAATTTTAAAAGATTATGTTAAGCTTCTCTTTTCTTGCCTTCTTTTTTCTCCCTTTCCCTTTTCCCTTTTCCCTTCTCCATTTTCCCTTCCCTTTCCCTTTCCCTTTTTTTTTTTTTTTTTTCCCCCAGAAGGAAAACTAACAGCTGAATTTGTATCCACTCTGTATAATTATTTTGATGTAATGAAATATTTGAACTTTAAAAAATGTCTTTTATCCACAAAGATGATTCTATCTGTTACTCATTTTCATACCTTGTCCCAGCTAGAAGGATTATTTTAAATCAGGTCTAAGAGACATTTTCCATTGTGCTTAACAGATTTGAAAAGGCTGAAAGAGGTTATGATTAGTGTCAGATATAAGCGGTACTGCTGACTTCTGAAATAGTCCATGTGATTGTATCATCATCTGTGATTGTACCATTCACAGAGGTGAGGATTGGCACTTTTCATAACTGGTAAATAACTTATTTTAATAGTGAAAGAATGAATCAATATAATAGGACCATATTTTGCAGTTAGGATATGTTAATTCCAGTTTTTCTTTGAATTAATGTATCTTTCTATCTGGAAGTATTTAAGTAGCAACCATCTTTCTGTTGTGAATTTTATATTATATCAGCAGAAAACCTGTTATTCTAATGGTAAATCTGCCTTGATTACCCTTTAATGTATGTGTAAATATATTTTTAACTTTTCCAAATGTTAACTGTTTGCAGGCTGAAATATTTTGATTTTAAGGGAAGCAAATTGTGTTCTTGGCTATTTCATAAATGTAATATTTAAAAAAGCAGATTTCTTATAATCACATTATAGAAAATAAATTACTTTGTATGCTATACTTGTGTTACTAATGCCCAAGCTCATGCAGTACTGCACGAGTGTTTTAACCAGTTCAGAATGGTACAATTATAAAATATTATGTTACAAAATACAGTTGTTTTTCATCATTAAACTTTTCAGTGATGTTTTCAGCATACTTACTAACACACTGAAGTTCATATTTTAGTTAACTCGGAAAGAAGTTTACATTTTCATAAAAAGATGCTTCCCATGTCCTGTGGTCATCAGAAATGATCACAGAATCATAGAATGGTTTTGGTTGAAAGGGACCTTTAAGATCATCATCTAGTTCCAACCCTCATGCAATAGGCAGGAACAGCTCCCTCTAGACCAGCTTGCTTAAATCCCCATCCAGCCTGGCCTTGCATGCTTCCAGGGAGGGGATCTTCACAGCCTCTATGGGGGAACCTGTTCAAGTTTCTCACCAACTTCACAGTAAAGAGCTTCTTCCTGACATCTAGTCTCTATCTACTCTCTCCCAGTTTAAAACAATTTCCCTTTGATCCACTGACTGTAGAGGAGCTGTGTCCTGTACTTAACCAGTGATTAGACAGATGAGCGTGGATTAAACAGGGAATGAGACTTAGTTGCTCTTTCATGTTTAGTAACAGTGCATCTTGGTCAGAGATGATCATAAAAGTTTGCAGAAAAAGAATATTTTAAATTTAAATCATGAAAATGTTTCATTTTTTCTAGTTTCTGAAAATAACTGAAAATGATGAAGAAAATTTTCCTAAAATAAAACATCAGCAGAAAAATTTATTTAAATAATTCCCTGGTTGAGAGGAACTATCTAAATTTGCACACTACGTTTACTTGCTCTGTACATGGAAAAAGAAAATGCTTTATTTTCAAATTTTATTAGTCTCACTTCATTTATTCCTTTCCTTTAACTCTCTTCATTTCTACTGCCCTGTACCCACCAAAATTTGTTTTCCAAAAACACGAGAAGTGTACATGCATAATTTTTGCATTTCCTTACTTCTGTGTTTCCTCAACACAACTTGTCTCTTTTCTACCAGTCACAATACGTACTTGTACTTTTGTTTCTGGTGTAAGATGAGAGTAGAAATCTTCACTATAAGACCTCTATGAAATTAGTTAATCAGTTCCTATGATGCTTATACCACAAGCAGAGGAGAAGCCATTATTCCAAGGGCCTTATTTTTATTTGTTTGTTTGAGGCAAATTGCTTAGATAAATCGACCATGAAACGAAATATAGTTTTTTTAATTACATGCTGCATATGAGGCTTTTTGACAGCTCAGCTTCTGAGACCAATCTACTAATTTTGTCTAATTCTTCATTAAAATAAATTCTACAAAACAAAATATATTTTCTTTAGAACTAACAAACATTAGTGAGGATTTCATTGTTAAGACTGTTCTAGTGAGGTGTTGAACAGAACTCAGTCGTTGGGGGTATTGGTAGGTTTTGAAGAAGTGTGTAAACTTGTGCCATGAACTATTTTTTTCACCTTAGCTTGAATTTCATCACTTCTTGTCCAGAAAGTTTTAGAGCATACCAAGACTAAGAAAACAAAAACAAAAACAAAAAACAACCCCAAACAATGAAACAAACAACACAGATAGATTATGAGAGTTAAGTAGGACAGGGAAAATTCCAGAGAATCAGGTTTTACGTTATACCTGCTTCAGTTATTATTCTACTTTCATTCTGCCTTGAAGTAGAAACTTCTAGAAACTAGCATGATGCATAGTTTAAAGTGACAAATACAATTTGCAATAGCAGTCCATGGTCAAAAATAATTTGTTCTTTGAAGACTGACCCAAATTCCAAAGTGTTCAGCGACATACACGCTATTCAACAATTCTTCTCTTTTAATATTTATTCTAATTAGATGAAAAGAGCTGGAGGGTGCATCAAAGTGGAATCTTCAAATAAATGTGGCATTGTCATAGGAGTTTACATATTTTAAACTAATAGCTAAACTTTAATACATATGTAATATCCCAAGTTTTAAAGGTAAGTTGGAGAAAAGACAAAACATCTCTTAAGATCTACTTCAAAACATGGACATGCAATACAGATTCCAAACTTCCATTTTCAGTTGTTCATTAGAGCCAGTCAAGTTTTTTCCCATTTTACAATAGAATAAAAAAGGAAGAATGTGTCCCACGTTATCATATTTGTCAGTGACCTCACATCAGAGAAGGCAGAAGAATGTTAATAGTTCTTTTCCATGCAGTTTTTTTTACAACAGAGATTTAATGTTGATTTGCCTTGCTATCTCACAAATGCAAAGGTGCATGTATATTTTAAAAGGTATAATGCATTTTCTGCTTAAAATGTAGTCATTATGGTGATACAGTATATCACAGATGGAAGATAGAAAAAGGGACAGTTTTGTAAAGAATGTATACAGAAATTGCATTTACTCAAACTGTCTGACAAACACAATCACAAGGTCAATGTGAACACTCACATATGTGGGAAGCCCCATTATAGCCAGTGAGATAATTCATTTGGATAGCCCTCAGCATCTGAAAAAAAGGTTAATCACCTGATAGTAATCTGTTTATAAATGATTTGAGAAAGAAAACAAGGATTACAAAGGTACAAATTCACAGGAAATTATTTCATCTGTCTCACTTGTGAGGAAAAGGTGTTAAAAATGAAACTGAGCATTACTACTGTGATAAATAAATAATATCAAAGGACAAAAGGGCACATTTGAAAGAAGATATAAATCCACATATCATGGTGAACCAAATAGTCTGTCACAGAATAGTATCCATCAAAGCAAGTTCATGATATTGGGGAAAAAAATGCTCTTGTCATAAAATAACCAGACTTTTATCAGAGCACTCAATAAGTCCTTCAAATGCTTTTTCCCTTTTTTTTGCCCTATCCCTGTACTTTGTGTCAGAAAATGTCAGCGCTATCTCCCCATCCCGGTAAATAAAGTCAACTTCAAAACAGAGATTATGTATGTTTGTATTGAAATCATTCTTTTCTCAAAAAATATGAATATATATACCATCAATCTGTAAAATCTCTAGTAATCTGTAATAACATAACTTCTGAAAGTCATCTATATAAACATTATTAATGTTTCATTTTAATATGCCCATATTTCAAGCCAACTGTTTGCTTTTTCACACATATTTTCTATTTCATGTAATTGTAGATGAAACATTCAATTTAAAAAATGTATATTTATATGTGTGTTTTCTTCCATGAGACTAGCAGTCTTTCTCATAAACAATTAAGGTATATGCTCAGATAGAACTTGACCTTACCATACTCAAAATAGATTATGCAAGTCTACTGGATCTCTGGATCTCTATTGTTACTGTTCTGCTAACAGGAAATCTTGCTTTATATAGAATACAAATCATTTGTCTTCCGTGTTACTTATTCTTACTAAAATGAGCATTACTTCATTCTTTGCAGTAATCCCTTAATGCAACAGTTTTGTTCTGATGTAACAATTATATTGTCTTTATTTACTGAAAATTTTGGGAAAACTAATAGGTCAGGGGAATTTTCATTAAAGATGGGTTTGAATCATGAGAAGCAAGAAAAATCACCACAAATGTCAGTCTGAAATGGAAATCTTGTATGTCTGGTTTAGTTTCTGCTTGAAAGCTAAAAATTCTTGTAGTTCTTTGTTAGTCTGGATTGCTGAACTTTCATTCATAGAGCTGTTCCCCAGAGAATGGCAAACATCCAGGGAATTCAGCAGTTTCTCTATAGTAACCACAAGAATGCAGCCCTCACATCCTTTCATGGAGAGTAAATATGGCTGCTCTTCATTTTCAAGTATAATGAAGCTAAGTTTAAAAGATAGTGAACCTCTCTATGAAAACGAAGCTTCTACTTTATTTCCAACATCCCTGTCTCACCCACCCCTGAAGGATTTAACTAATTATTGCTGCAGGGTGAGAAAGCAGAAAGAAGTTAAAGTTATTAATGGTTTCTATTTTTACACAGAAAATAAATTATAGTCCCCAGTGGGACAGTACAGGAATCTATGTGGATAGAAGTCAGTAGTTGTCTTGTACAACTAGAAGAAGCATGACTCTACACAATTCAAATTGTTAAAATTCTTAACTGTATTTTAAATAAAGAGTTTTGGGAGCAGAGACTTTACTGTTAGGTTTTTTGTTTGTTTGTTTGTTTGTTTTTAAAGAAGATTCTTGAATCTAAACTCTAACTCTTTTGAAATTTTAAAGAATCTTCTGGGAACTATCCAGATCTAAATCTGTTTTTTTGTTTGGTTTTTTTTTTTTTTTTTTTTTTTTTTTTTTTCCCTCCACTGTTCACCTATTTATTGCTTTGTGTACATTCCTCCTGATCTTTCACTTCAATGGTATGAGCAGCTTATGTATACAAAAACATCTAGCTTCAACACAGTGTTCTATATAAATGTTGCCACTGCTACAGCATAAATGATAACCCAGGCACCTAAATTCACCAGATTCTGAGATAATATTCAGACAGCTAAATTGATCTGAGATCAGTACAACCTACTCTCAATTTCAGTGTTACTCACACCTGAAAGCAAGCATGAGTATACTACGCAATCTGCCCTCATGCTTGCATTTGAGTGTTTTGACATGGTTTAAAAATAACAGTCCTCCAAAATTTTAGCTATTCTGGGCAAATATCTCATAGGATCAGTTTAAATTTAGGAGTTACTACAATCATAGAATAATAGAATCATTAAGGTTCTAAAAGATCACTAAGACCATCTAGTCCAGCCATCAGTCCATCACCACCGTACACACTAACCACATCCCTTAGTGCCTGTAAAGGAACAACAAAAGACACATTCTGACTTTCTGGGCTGTTCTTGGTATGTCTCAAACACATGCAAGTAGATTTATGGAAAAAAAGCTACTCAACTAGTTTGACAAATTCATAATTAATATAGTGTTCCCTAACATGCATTTGCAAACAGAAATGTAAAATGACTCTATGAGCCTAATCACTAATAGGGAGATTGACCTTATTAGGTATTAGGTTTCTCATTTAAACGATCATGGAAAAATAATATATATTGCATTCATTTTGGTTATTAAATTTACTTAAAATGTGTCTTCTGTAAAATGGAGAGAATTCCTTAGTATTATTGTTTCTCCTTGAGTATTTCAGAATGGCTTTGCTGATTTTAATCAGTAAGGAGAGTTGTAAGGAGAGTTCAGATTCAAAATGTGATTTTTTGAATAGTGGCACCAAACCAGCTCTTTGTGTATTCACTTTCAAAGTAAAAAAGGCAGTGACACCTGTGTCCAGCCAAAAGAATTCACATTTAGTTGTTACATTCACATGCATCTAGATGCTTTTGTCAGACAGCCAATAATTTGCATCTTTGTAACAACAGTGAGTGATACAGTGAACTTACAGTAATAATAAATGAAATCAGCAAGTAGCCCTTGTACGGAACTCATTCTCAGGATACATTTTCAGTCATACTTTTTCTCTGGGAATCACTAGAGATGGAGCACATAATTTACTTGCATTACTCCATGCTCCAGAAATTGTCTTCCTACTGAGTTACTCCTTCTCTTTGTGTTTCACCCTGTAACCCTCTTTCATTTTATCCTGTGAATAAATCATCCCTCTGCTCAGTGCAGCACACTTCCATTCTGTGCAGACTTTGGGCTAAAAGAGAACACTTGCATCTCAGTGCTTTAGAGTTTTGTTATATTTGTTCTTCTATATGTCTTTATCACCATACATTATGTCATTTTCCCCTAGCTATCCATATGAGAGTAACTATTGCCAGTTCTATAAAAGGTTTGCTCTTTATTCTGTTCTTTTTCCTTTTGTACATTTTATCACACTTTGTATAAAAGCCTTTACAAAATGGGGAGAAAAAGAGGTGAACTCTGTTCCATTCATTTCTTCAAAAAGAAAGTTGAGCATATGCTCACACTCGTTTTCTTTGAAAGATGTGATGAGACATTATACCTGCCATGTGCACAGAGTTAACACGGATGAAAGTCACAACTAGCTTTTCATGAAGCCTGCACCCCTGTGCAGAGTATACTGCAGAGTATCAGGTTCATTCTCAATGGTCATCCTATCATTATTAGACCATGGAGATTTGGCTAGTCATGTGATTCCTTTCAAACTTTTTTTTATCCACAACTGTGGAAAACTCTAAGCTTTTCTTGTTCACCTTTACTGTCTTCAGCAGTATCTTAGAGCAGAATACCATAGATAATATAAATGCAGTCAGCATCCTCTGAGAAGTTCCCGTCTCTCTTATAACTCATTATCTCTCATTTTGTCACTTCATATTATCATGTGTCTTCCTCCTGGCCACCCCTGCAAGCTGCTTAGACAGCGGTGAGAATCCCATTTCAAAATTATTCAACAAAAAAAATTTCTATGGGTATATGAAAGAAGTATAGAGCTCTGGATCCCTGAATATAACAGTCTGGGTTGACTTGAACTGTCCTAGTATGACTTATTGAAACTGATGCATTAAATCAAATCAATACAATGGATATTACTTTGCCATCTAGGAAATTACAGCTAGGTTGAAATAATATGATACAGAATGAATTCAGGTGGGAGTCAGATAAACTACTCTACACCAGAAGGCAGCAATTCTATTTGTTAATGGGATGTTAGCGTGACTTTAAACAACTTGGCAGCTGGCTGGCAAGCCTTATTCAGTGAGTAAGAGCATATGATGTATTGATATTTAAAATTATATATAACCCTGATGTAATCCATATAATCACACTTATTCTGAATACTTTTTTTCTATCTATTATTGAGACAGACAAGAACTAGGAGCATTGGTAATTGAAATGAATAAAGAAAAATGTATTCTGTAATGTTTCTGTTTATTTAACCTGACATCATTCTGAAAGCAGAGAATTTCAACATTTGCCCTCTAGAGCTCTGGTGAAGTCTGGCTGAACTAATAAAGAGATAGAAATACCCTTGTCTAGTGTCAGTGGCTGGTTTTCCAGGTGTTTCAGAAAGTAGTAGGGAAGACAAAAGTCTGTCTGAAAACTTAAAAATTGTCAAGCAAGTATGAGAGTAGAGGTAATTTGGAGATTTTTTTATATTATTATTTATACATTTCATTTACCATATTTCAAGCCAACCATTTCTTTCAGTTCACTATTCCATGTTCTCTGTAATGCTCATACATCCACCGGAGTACTGTATGAGTATTTCATAGTTTTATCCTTATCACCTCTCTTCATAGAAGAGTATTTTATTCTTTTTAATAGTAATTAAACAAAGTAGAGAGATAATAAGTGTCTTCCTCAGTGCTGGTTGCAACTTCTATTGCAGAACAGAGAGGCTTGAATCACATCTGTGGTACTGGATGTATACAAACCTGGCATATTTCACTGCAGTTATATAGAGCTTATTTTCAAAGGCTCACTCTCTTTTTTTTTTTTTTTTTCAGATCAAGCTGCCATGCTTGTTGATGCCAAATTAACTCTCTCTTCATTATATTCATTTATTTATTTTTATTGTAGACAACAAGTTCCATGATCAGTGCATCTCAAAATTTCTCTCGAGCATATTACCAATCTCCAAGGCAAGAGATAACTGCTGGGAGGAACTTAAAAACTTGTAATTAGTATAAGATTGTTCATTTCCTTAATTTGCAGTTTTATAATGGAATTTCTCACCCGAATGAAAGCTTCACTTTTTGAAGTGAAATTCTTAAAGATGTCTGCACAACTGCAATAAAAATATTCAAGGTGAAGAAAGACCAGCAATATGATGAGGTTATTGTAATTATTGCAAAGCTTGCAGGTACAAACCATCTGGCAGAACTGTTAATTTCATCACAGCATATTCTCTATATGTGTTAACTTTGTCAATAGCTTTGAAAGTCAATGTCCATTTATATTCTGAGACACTGTTCTGCTGGCAAAGGTCATTCTCTAAAGAGTTCACATAAAGACAAAGAGAATAGAATAAGCCTGAATGTTTATTCACATATTGCTCAGAGATGAAAGGTGATTCTAAATTTAACTAGGAGAAAAACATAATATCTATTCAGTAACCTGTTAAGAAGCAGAATTGTAGTACTTGAAGTCATTTTTAAACTTTCTGACAGGCTAGCACTATTTTATCTTGGAAATATTAAAACCTTTTATATAATGCAGACAATTATTGTTTAATTACACATATTTAATTTAAATATCTGATGATACATTGTCTACATAGTTGCTTTTTGGCTGTAGATATAAATTTTTCAGAAGAATACTCTTCTGTCATAAAATTCTGATTTGAAATAATTTAATAATTCTGAGGAAGTGCCACAATTCCTACTAATTGATCCCCGACTCTCCAAAGAGTTCTATCTTTATGAATACCTGAAGCAGTGTAGCCGGAAACAAACAATAAACTACTATTTCTAGTTTTTTCCTGTATGCAAGCATATTCATTATTTTTTAATTCATGTCAGAAAAATAAAAATCAGATAAAAATATTTGCAGTGATATACTATATGGTCAATATAGATTCTTAAATACTGAAATTTAGGGTTATATTTTGTATATAGTTTTCAGTGGATAAGCACACTGTCAAAACTAGAGACAGTTTCTTCTACTGTTGCTAGAGCTTTTTTTCAAATCCAGTATTCAAAAATCAAAGGGATGTGTGGGTGTAATTTTGGTGATTGTTTTTGCTCTTGGTGAGCTAAACTGTTTATCCACCTTTGTGTAATCACAAAGCCTGACTTTCATATTTGACAGAATTGGAATTTATACCCTTAGACAAACTTCAAATATGTAAATAAAAAGTTATTGAAAACCCAGATGTTTACAAGCATTTGCAATCTATAAGAAGAATTTTTCAGAAATATGTCTCTTGACACTCTGAATACTGAGAAATATCTTTCTATTGCCTGAGTACCACTAATTCTAAATTTCCATCCATAGGCACTAATGTGGTGAACTCTGCTTAAGAATTATTAATGAAAATAAGTAACAGTTAATTTTTCAGATACAAATGCCATATTCTGCAGAAGACAAATATTTTGTACAGATGTTCAAAACCTACGCAAACTAAAAGTTTATTTCAAGCTAAAAGTTTCATTTAATACCAGAATAAATTCAAAAAGAAATTCGTTTGAACACCTTTCCTATATATACATATTTTTGTTCCTAATTCTTGAAGTGCCTGAGAATCACAAAAGATTTCTGACTCAAAAACATGAAGAAGTGAGAAACATAAATGAGTAAAGCAATTAGTGGAGGGAGGGTATTTCATACAAAGAATGAACAGCAAATAGTATCTTGATTGAATAGTAAACTTACCTGATGGAATAGATCATAAACAAAACGGAAAGAAAAAGGAAAGAAAGTGAGAAAGAACATCATACTAATGGAAAATAACAATATCTGTGGAACAAATTAAAGGAAAGAAACTAAATTTTAAAAGACCAAAACGAAGAAAATGTGCTTAGAGTTCTTATCATACTTTTAATAGGACGAAAAGCACACTGAATTTGAATGCATTAATCTCTGGAATTTTTGGCAAATCATTTTGCAGATGATTGCATGTCACCCACTCTGTCTACAGATACTGATCACAGCCTATTCTAGCAGAGTCTAGTACTAATTATTTCTGTACATTTTTCTTTGCAACATTCTATAAGGTTTTGTAGTGTGTGTTAGAAATAGCAATTGGTTCAGTAATTGGGAAATTGATTACAGTTAAGACTGGCACAAATAATTAAATAGGGTAAAACAGAACACTGAAATTATTTTTACAAGTATTTTGGCCATATTCATCCACAGTGAAACTTATTTTTCAATGTAGTTTGTTTATTAATGTTTTAACTCAGGGAAAGTTATTTTATACAGATAATTTGAACCAGGACATTGTGGAATGACTTAGTAGGTTCCATGCTAATTTTACTGGGTCTGCAGTATCCTCTGCTGATGAATAGGATTTTCATGTAGTGGAAGTGATTAACTACATATTACTCATGCTGGGAAGTGTGGTAAAGCACATTTGCTTTGCCAAAGTGTATGTGAGAGAGAGTACAATGACAGTTACTCAAGAAGAGAGTATGATAAACTAGAGTTACCATTATGTTTTTAATTTAAAGTCAATTTTTTTCTATCTTCAAGGAAATGCTTTGATTCTCTTACACATTCCCTGAAAATCAAACAGAATGAAATGCAAAAGAAAGTAGATTCCCAGAATAGTTTGGGCTACTAGAGAAATGTCTACGCCTTCACCCTAAAGCCAGGAAGATAATAGACATATCAGTGTTCATCAGCAGACATTTCCATTCCAAATAACTTTAGCTCAGTGTTGGTAGGTTAGCCATTGTAGTAAAAAAAAAATAGCCAGTGCTAAGCAGTTGAATAATTTGGTTTATTGCCCCCGTTGTTTATGAAGAACTCTCAATAAAAAAATTCCAAAATAGTACATCTAGTATTTGCTCTATTTCTTAGCCAGCTTTGGTGGCAAAGACATTGAAGGTAAGCATTACAGTGCATATACTTGAGAGGTCTACCAGATATTTTGAGGTACAAGGGCTGCTCCTTTCAGAGTGACCTACATACTTGCAATACTAAGAACCTAAACAATTTTTGAGAAAATTAGCCAGAATTTTTGTGTTCATTCTTGCATTATTTTATATCTAACAATATAACATTTAAATATGTAGATTCTTAAATAGGTTTACAGAGATCTCTCCAAAAGTAATGCCTCTTATTTATTTATGTGGAAACTACAACAGACACAAAGCGAAAAATAATAGTTTGACAGACAAGATTCTCAGCTAAAAAACTTTTTTCAACATTGTCACTATCATTAGCTATGCATTTCCTCCATTATGAACAAGAACCTGCATTCTGCGCTTATAAAAATCAGAGGTGACCCACTGTTGCTATCGCAGCTGCTGAAACACACCACCCACTGCTTCACTGTGCTCACATCCACATTCTGTCTGCAGAAATGTTTAGAAAGGATCAAAAATGCCAATGGGCGAAATTTTTTCTGCATGGAGGAATGCAGTGGCAGACCTTTGCTTTGTATGAACTTGTCAGATGCCAATTTGTCAGAGTGCCTCCTCTGCTGCCATCTGCCACATAGCAACAAAATGTAATGAAATATTGTTGGGAAGGTTCCACTTCTACTGCTATACCACCAACATCTGCCTCTGACATTGTAAGCCAACATAATAAAATAGAAAGCATTACTTTCAGAGCAGCCCTGTATATACAGTGTGATAAAAGTCACTGTACTGGAATTTAAGGAGAATGTTCATATGCATGTGATGTGTGAGAAGGTACACTTGTGAGAAGAATCTTCTAGTAGCTGAGTCAATGGACAATATACTATGGAATACAGAATGATTAAGTTCCTGACAAGCTTATATGAAACATAAACAGACAATGAAAAAATGTGACAAAGGTAGTCACCATGAATTAATGCATTCTATCTAGAAAAAAATGCTATAATGGTGGATTTAGTTTATTTGGAAAATTGCTGCAGAATTTTAGTGTAGTCTCCATAAGAATACTATTTCTATATCCTGTGTGTAAAACACTGGAATACAAGAGGAAAGCAAGTTGTATTGTCATGGATTGTACTTACAGATTTGATATTATATTGGATTTTTGAAAACTTCAGCAGGATGGAGTTGCTGAAAACATCATAAAATTGATGTAAAGTCCTAGTAGAAATTCTCTCATGAAAAAAACATGAGCAAAGTAATTGGTTTAACTTGAGGATAGGTATAAGACAAGGTTGTCAATTCCAGTGACCCTCTTTATCTGTTACAAAGAAGAAAAACTCAGAAAGGCACAGACAGAAATTCAAAAGAATGTTATCATTATTACATGGGGAAAAAAATACCCATTATTTCTTGATCGGTAATACTGACTGGAAATCACTGCACAGGAATTTCAGTAAAAGAGCAACAGAATCATACTACTCAAGTCTAAAGGTATGTGAAAGTACAAAAGACTGCAACTGAGCATAAAAAGATGAAGTTTTCTGAGCTCTTTGAATCAAACAGTGAATGACACAATCACCCGGGTGCTAATCATTATGAGAGTTGTAACACACGACTGCTGCTCTTGGGAAAATCTGCAACATTTTGAGACATGAATATAATGCCATAAAAAGTTGTGAAAAGCAAATGAAGCCCTGTGTCCCTGGCATAATTCTACAAGTATCAGGCTGTGAACAGTAAGAGACCAGGTGTCAAGAAGTTTTCTGCCCCTGTGTATCATTACTCTCTTACTCTCATAGATAGTAAAATCTATGTCAGAATTCTGCAGTTCAGCAATCACTCAAATTTGCAGTGGAACTGAGTGACAGCTGGTATACAGGTACTGAAAAAAAGCCACTGTAGATAGCCATAAACAGCTAAACACCATCAACTATGTGCAATTTAAATTTTAAAAGGAATTGTGACTACAGAGATAATGTATTCAGAATGATTTTTTTCCATGCAGGCACACTATTTATGCTGTGCTGTATTTCCAGATACTGTTTGATTTGTAAAATTAGACATTTATGTCATTTATTGATGTAATTATTCTCTGTCTTTGGAGAATTAGTGAGCACTGATCAATAGTTTGGAGGTTAATCAGTACTTTACTTCTTGACTCCAGTTAAATCCAGTTCAATTAAACAGAACTGATGCTAATTACTGTCCTGATTAAGCAATGGTTATTACCATATTACCATTTGCTATCAGTAGGCTAAATCCGTTTCCTGAGAGACATCTCAATAAAGCAGCTACAGTGACATAGCATGCCCCAATTAAACAGTGTGTATTCTGATAAGGTATTTACATAGAACCTTTCATGTCAATACAAATTTTAAAGAGTAGGCAGCAGCATATAGTCAAGTCATATATGATTTCACATTAATAAAAAGATGACAAAAATGCATAGACTGACTAAATCAAGCCTTTACATCTCCCATTATTAAAAAGACATTACTATTTCAAGATTCAGTATTGTACAAAGAAACCTATATTCATCTAAAGGAATAAAATAGGAAGACAGTCTCTGAAGGAAACTTTAGTATTCTGAAATATGTTTCTTTGTTAAGTTTTTCTTGTGCAGGTTATGTGTTGCTCTTTTTCTCTTTCCTTTCCTTATATTCGATCTGATTGTTTGAAGGTGGGAGGAAGGCTTTTGGTGCTGGGATCAAATTTTACATGACAGAACATTAGTGCCACACTTTTTAACTAAATGGAGTTCTTAATGCTGTAAAAATTAAATTCATAGTTCTTAATGCTGTAGCTGCACTTGTTTTTAAATTCTAAAATAAGCATAAAACTGCCTACAGAATAACCACAAATAGTAAAATAATTGTATTGCTATCACATTTGCTGAATAATTTATTTCATTTTGTTGCTTTCCTTCTCACACCCACACCTTTTCTGAAGGAAATCTTCTAAGTGCCTGGAGTAACTAGCAACTGTAAAAGAGAAATGCTTTACATTTTCAAGGTGAATACAAGCATTAAATAATTAATTCTTGTATGAATGTCTCTCCTCTGTTAAGTTAGTTAAGTGTAATTATTCAGTGTATAAGCATTGTGTCAGATGTTTGATGAATGCAGCTCAAGAACATGGATAAAACAATTCATTTCACAGTTCAGCATAAAGCCTATGCATAAGAAGATAATACAATTATTGTTCTTCCTATAGTATCTCCCTCTTGCAAAGTTTTTCTGTCCTAAGAGAAAATTCTCCATATCTCTTAAGTGAAAACTTTTTATCTTAATATTTACAAAATATGTTACAAAATTTTAGCTGTACTGGTTGTGTTTTTTTCCTTTCTTTTTACATCCTTCACATACATAATTATATTTTACAGCAACAATTACTTAAGTTCTAAGTTTGGCATAACTTTTCAAGTTATAATTGCAATATCAGTTTAAAAAGTTTACTAGCAAATGATTCTTCTAGGCAGATGAAGACAGATGTGTGCCCCCAGCTGAATGTCTTACCTATACCTCTATTTCAGAGTCAAGGATAGGAACAAAAATGTTGGCTTTGATCTCCCCTGATGCAGCAGGTAAATCTTTTGCATTTTAGGCTCTATAATCACAAAGATGAGCCGGAGAGAGCAGGTAACATTTTGTCTAACAGGTAATATTTCACTAAAAGTGCAAATGTATTCTTTTAATTTCTGTAATTTACAACAGAATTTATTTTTTACCAATCCTTTGGAGTGGGATGAAATTGGAAATATGAGATAAGATTCCAAGAATGATGAATTGCTAGATTTGTTTGGAGATGCCTTTTAACTTTTGTTTCCATTGTCATTATTGTCCATTATGTTTCATATTTTGGTAAAGTACCGTTGTACATACAACATTTTGCTTTTGATTTATCCAAAATCATGAGGCAAAGAGACTTCACAAATCAATTCATTTGCAGAGAGAGCCTTTGCCAACAAATAACTCTACCCAAAACAGTATTTCCAGAATGGAAATAATAAATGTTGTCCAATACACAAAGCAAAGCATGGTTTGTAATGCCATTTTCTCAATTACTCTATTTCAAATACAGACATATAAAGCTTAGCTAATAGTGACATGTGTCTATGGTTCTGCAGATCTCTACTCTTTCCTTGTAAAGAATCCAGGATGATTTTCTTAGTGAATTTCTACTGGAAAACAGTGAAAATTTCATTTATCAGTCTGAAATCTATCCTCTCTGTTTTGCAAAGGAAGAATGCAATGAGAAATATACTCATCGTACGCTGACAGGTTGGGCTAAACTTGGATTTATCCAAGTAAACATGGCTCAATTTGACACTCTCTGGTGAATAAAGAGGTGATAACTGTTCTTCAGTTGCTGGCTGTCATTTTTTTTTTTTTACATGAAATGCAATGGCAAAATGAAGATATACAGCTGTTACATCATACTCGTTTTAGACAAACTGACCATGTTCATCCTTGTCATGAATCTGTAAAGGCTTTCTTGACTTTGCCTTGTGTCTAAATAAAAACAGTAGGATTTTGGTTGGGCTTCCTTGTTTAAAAAAAATATGTTTAAAAAAGCTGCAGTTGCATTATGCAGAGAGATGGCTAATTTAGGAAAAAATGTTCATTTGGAAAAATTAACAATACAAAGTTTATTGGAAAGGAAGAATAAATTCAGGCACTCTCAAACTGCTATCATAATTCACAAAAGCTTTTATTAGGCGTTATTTCTTTTAGAAGCTCCATTGAACCATAAGCAACATCTGAACCTTTGGAGATCAACAGAGCACAAACTGTAGTCAGGCCTCCACCCTGATGTTTATGTCATGTAATTCATTATATAAATCTGCTGGAGATTGATGGATTTATAAGAAAATTATGTGCTTTTAACATAGTACTTACACCCCCGTTGGGCTGTTCGAGTGTATAAGTCTTTTTTCTTGGCAAGATTTACTTTCTTGAGAACTGCAATGATTTGCTGGCTTCTGAAATTATTTTCACTCCTACTGTCATCCATTTTGCCCGTTTATAATCAGCTTAACTTTCATAACTACTGAAATAGTTTTGGGTAATATAAGCATGTACTTTACTACTTCAAGAAAGAGTAGACTGAAAAATTAATATGTGCTGGTTAGGACCAAGCTGAATAATTAAAAGTCATTTTGAATACTTCTGCATTTTGATGCATGATGGTTCTTACTTTGGAATGCAATATGAATATTTTATTATAGATCATTATGATAATAATTAGGTATTAGAGAACATACATATTTGCATGTATGTATTTCTGAGCACTTGGTAGATACACTTATCTATCATACTGTGATAAAAAAGAAAAGAAGGCTGCAGGGTGACCTCACTGCAGCCTTCCAGTACCTAAAGGGAGCCTACAAACAGGAGGGGAGTAAACTCTTTGAAAGGGCAGATAACAGCAGGACAAAGGGAAATGGTTTTAAGTTGAGGGAGGGAAGATTAAGGTTGGATGTCAGGGGGAAGTTCTTTACAGAGAGAGTGGTGAAGTGCTGGAATAGGCTGCCCAGAGAGGCTGTGGATGCCCCATCCCTGGAGGTGTTCAAGGCCAGATTGGATGGGCAGCCTGGTCTAGTATTAAATGGGGAGATTGGTAGCCCTGCATGTGGCAGAGGGTTTGGAGATTCATGATCCTCGAGGTCCCTTTCAACCCTGGCCATTCTGTGATCTGTGATTCTGTTTCCAGATTATGATTGCTAGTTATGCTGACTCTAAGTCTTAATTATTTATTCTAATCTAGTCAAATAATTCAGTTATTTATGGATTATATGTAAGAAATTAAGAAAATCTGTCAGATGGTGGTGAGCAAGCAAACATGGCAGTCTTATTCTATCCTTTTTGTGAAATTTTCTCTCCCTTTATTAGCTTTTTTTTTTGTTAGTTCCAGGACTTCTTAGTTGTATTTCTGTACAGAGGAGAAATCCATATTGGCAGGAGATTGATTAAGGCATTCAGTCTAGAGGTTCTGAATAGAAAGAACTACTGAAATGAACTCAAAGAGCTGGTGGGGATCATTCCCAAGGGAGGGAAGAGGAAGAACAAGAGGGAGATTGTTCAGAATTTATCCCTCTACGTTTCCATATTATGTTTGTTTTTCTTTTGTTTTTTAATTCCAGGCTTTGAAAATGTTATAGTTACGAAGCGGGTATAAATACAAAAATGACAGTGGACAAATTTGAGGGGTTACTTAGCTCTGCAGAATAATCCATATGTTATATGTATATACATATTCACATATATTTTCTACCAGGCCACTTTAAGCTCCAGAAATAATTAATTATAGGCCAGCCCATATGTTTTTTATGCAGCAAAGGTCTACATATCTTCATTTCTGGATAAAATGAGAAACAGCACTTTTATTCAGTTATTGTGCTGGACTATATTGTGTTTAATTGCACGTTTAAATTCACTAGCATCTTAAATGTATTAAGCTTGTACATTTTTTTAAAAAACTTTTCACATAGTTATAATTTACAGCAGTATATAGTTTCAGGAAAATCCAGTTGAAGGAAGCAGGTACCTCCAAGTAATAAAAGCCCAATTGCAAGCATCCAATTAAAAAAAAAAAAAAAAAAAAAAAAAAAGATTCCATCTAACAGCTCCTTAGCTTAAAGCAGGCACACAGTTCACTTGTGAACAGCAGCATGAGCCTTCAAACTGCTCAGAAAGCCATAGGATTTACCATTTTGAGTTATGTGCATTTTGGCAAGTCAGTGTGCTTACTCTGTCTGTGACATTAGATCTTTTGGGGTAACAGATGGTGCCAACAATTTCTGAGCTTTTTATCATTTCAGCTAACATTGTCTGACATAGTTTTCTAAACTTGAAGACTGTTTGTAGAAAAAGGGTACTCAAGTGCCAGATTTTTGGAACAATAAAAAAGCAATCTGCCTTCAATAATTGTTCATTGTTGTAGGAACACAAGCTTCTGCTTACTAACTGTAGTGAAATAATGTAGTCTCCTATTTACTTTTCTCCACTCTTTGAGAAATCTGGAACAGAATTGAAGAATATCTGTCAGACAAAGCATCAGCACAGTCAGGTAGTTAAGCTGACTTAACTGACTTAACTACCTGCATTGAAATTAAAAGAATCATGAAGATAAAACCCATCTAAATGTATTGAATATACATTGATGTATTCCTGAGCTATAGTACTAAATAATATATGAACCAATGCTTTGAAATACTTTTGAAAATATCAAGAATAAACTATACGTATGCAAAGAGAAGTATCTGGAAAGCAATTAAATAGCGTTAAACTTGGCCAGTTTCTCATTCTTGTATAATTTGTATTTATTTTTACTAGCTTAAAATAAAGGGATAGGTAGATATTCAGAGTATCGTCTTTGTCCTTTCTTTGGGCATCACCAAAAAGAGCACTGTCAATCTATTTGACACCCACTCTCTAGATCTCCTCTAGACTGTCACAACCTTATGGCCCAAGTTCTTGACCCATAGTTTCAACAGCCAAATGTTATTTTTCAATAGATTGTGAAATTTGTTGTATTTACTCTAAAGTTCTACAAAAGTGAATTCTGTTTTGCTGAATTGACAAATGCGGGGGGTGGGGGGAGGTGATAATACTTGCTTCTTTAAATGGCAGAGAACTAAAAAGTTCATTGAAGAACATTAAATGAAAAGATTATCTATAAATCTTTGTAACATGTGGCTTTAGTGTTTGTCAATTTCTGCTGCTGGTCTTTGTCTTTAACCGTATCCAGGAGGCAAAATATATACATAGAAATGAATTAGATGAAGAGCTTCTTGTGCAATTTCCATTTAAATTAGAATACAGAACTGGTAAGAGAAAAACTCACGCACACTAATTTAAAAGTTTAAAACTGTAAGTCCAACAAACTGTGGAATAATTCATTACAACTTGATGTGGCCTTAATTTAAAGGCTCCTATAATTTATTAAAGAAATCATTAACTTTCTTTTTTCCACATGTCAAGAGAGTAAAATAGAATTTTTAATCTATGTGGAGGTTTTAGATAAACACAACAGGATCTAAATTCCTGCTGATCAGTCCTAGACAGAAATTACTGAGAAAATACTTCATCTTGTCCTTGCACATTTGTTATTTCTTTTACCACCTGTTGTCAGCAACTGCGAGACCCCCCCACGGGATGTGACGCGATAGGCCTTCTCCCTGCTCTATGATTGATGTGTGGCACGTGCCCTTAGGGGCGTAGACGAAGCACATAGGTTATATAAGCTAGAGTTCACGTGTAATAAACGCCATTTTGCTGTTCATCATATTGGTGTGTGCCTGCAGTCATTTGGTCCTGGCCTGGTTTTAGGTCAGTCCCGTAGGAGGCAATGCAACAACCACCCTCCCCTTTTTGTTTTTAATAGAGGATGGGGATTGGTTCTTGAGGTGGAAAACTCTTGTTGGTAGTTTGTTTTCTTTCTTCAGTCTCCATCCACCCTCATGGAGATTAGTAATTTTATCCAGCACTGAATCACTGAACACTAGTTGAAACTCACAGTACATAGCAGTAAATTTAAAAAACAAAACAAAAACAACCCACACACAAGTAGAAAAAAACTAACCAGCTTAACTATTTTGTGAAGCTTCATGCTACACTAGGAGCATAAGTAAATATAATTTTGGTATCCTTATCTCCATACTACACACAAGTTGAGGGTTTGTCAATATTCTTCTAGGCTCTTTTGAACATTTATCAGTCAGCATTGGTAGCTGTGACTGAATGACTGCTTGCTGAATACCAAATGTAGCAACACAAAGCTGTCATTCTTCAACAAGTTAATTCTTTGAAATTATTATTATTTAAGATAAGTTTTCTACAAATACGTAGTCAGACTTCCTACTGTCTCTGAATTCTAGGAGGAGGTAAAATACTTTTATGCAAATTGCATCTGTAAGCAGAACGTGTAATACTAATACTTCTGTTAAGTGGATTTTTGTATAGAAGATGCATTTGATTTTTCCTTAATATATCAGTGTCTTAAACATATGACTTTTGATAGTAATTTTATTCTTAATAAACTGTAAGTGCTTCAAATGAAAACTACTGAAGATATAACAATTTTTTTAAATTTACTTTATATGTATATATATATATATATTTATTAAAAATCCAGTCTTTTATTACACAGAAAAGCTGTACTACTTTGCACTGAATGTCAAGGTTAGAGGTGAAGAATTTTTCAGAAAGAACTTAGAAATAGAAATTCTTACTTGAGGAGTGTGCAGTAGAGGAGCAAAGCCCTTACACTACGGAATTACAGATGTATCTTTAGGGTAGAGCTGTTTCTATACCATTATACATTTGGAGATCTGAATCTGATCTTTGTGTGAATTCTCCACTGCTGAGAGTATGAATGAAAATAAGGGCTAGAGATAAACCATGTACACTTTAAAGAAAACCAAGATCTCATTAAAAGGTTCATCTCACAGCAAATATGTAATGATAGTGTTTATATACTACAGAAACACAGTGTTTTTAATTAAATACACACATTTATGGTATATTTCTGAGCCACAATTCCATCAACCAGATAAAAAGTAAGAGCTTATTTAACTACTTAACAATGTTGGGAATATTTCCTGTATACCATTATTTTGTTTACATTTTCTCTTTGATGAAATAATATACTTAAATAATATACATAAATCTGTTTCTGTCTCTTTGCTCCTACAAAATGAATGTGTTCATAAAATAATTGTATTTCTACTGTCTGAGAAAATATATTTCTAAAGGTTTCTAGGGATTAGAGGAAAATAATCATTAAATTATTATATATATAGACAGTGTTTTATTAAAAAAATTCAATATAGCACTATTGATATATAGCTCTTAGTTCTGTATAGTATTCTTTCATTCTGATATTATTTCTATAATATTTGCTGAATTTCACAAATAATAATGAAACCTTTTTCTTTTTATTAACATTTCTAAAATTTTTCAGTTACATTTTTCCATCTATATTGCTTTTACTTCATTCTTTAGTTTCATTGCTATTTTGTTAGGTTGCAATTGATATATTTACTGTTTTTTATTGAGGTAAATATTACCATTAAACTCATTTTCATTAGTATTTTTCATGCTAGAGCTCAATTAAATGAATACAGACAGAAAGCAAACAGAAAGCAAACATACATCTTCAAAGCAAAATTCACTAATAATGTGAATAAATACACCTGGGAATAATTTTATAGTATTTACTTAACTTTAATATTGCTAATTACTCCTCGGAAAACATAAACTTAAATCTAGCATCTTACTTAATTAGGCTTTCTCTGTCTTGTATTTTATTGGTTATTACCAGACCTCTATGGCTACAATGGTAAAAATTTAATTATTTCTCGATTTATACATAAAGCCTTATCATGGACAGTACTTCTAAAAGGAAATCATCACTCAAAGATTTGGTGTCTCAATCTCAATCAAACTTTAAAAAGTAATCCTACATTTGCTTGGTTTTATCCAAGTTTTATCTATTTGTTTAGAATCTGTGCTTTTTAACTGATGCGCCATTTATACATTAAAAATTAGGAGGAAAAGGGAGGCTGATTGAAAATACTGATTTTGGATTAAACACAATGAATTAATCTGACTGTGATCTGAATGTTCATATTGTTTATTGTTATTCAGGAATCAGTTGATTTGCGCAAATAACTGCGTATCTCCAAGACTTCAGAAAATTGGTTATAAATTATGTTAAATTCTTATTTGAGATGGATTACTCATCAACTTCCCTCTTACAATTACCTTCTTCTGTCATCATAGTGCACAGAAGCACTGACTAGCACTTCTTTTAGATAGGCAAAGTGTAAAAACTGCACAGACCTCACCCAAAAAGAACACAGACTAAATGTTAACTGAGGAGCACATGCAGAACAAGAGAGACAAAGAGAACATAAAACTTATTCGGAAGCTTCACTGCCATCTCAGCAAGAGAGATTTTCTCAGGATTTTTATTGGCTTTTGCATTGAGGAGAAAGAACCTCGAAAGCTGAAAAGTGGTTAGCCCATTTACTGCTCAAGATGCAGTTTCCCAAATGTGAGAAATACTGCCTGTAAGTGCTTACTTGAAATATGACACAGGAGCAGGCATGAACAGAAGTAGGAGTTAGTAATGAGTGAAAGGTGCTAATATGACAAAGCTGTGAGGGGCTTTGAAAGCAAGGAAAGAAGGTTATGCTTGATTCCCTAGAAACGGGAAGAAACAGAAAGGTAACAGATGGGAACAAAGCTTTGAACATGGTCTTCACAGCAGCATTACGAGTGAGACATGTTTGTATTTATAAGCAGACAACTGAGGCAACGAAAGTCTGAGTGCGTTAGTTGCCTCTGAATTCCCAAGTCCTTAACAATACATAATCTTTAAAGAGATAAAAACATCTGAATTATGTCTCATGAAAGACAATGAAAAAAGGAAATATAAGGGCCTTGCAGGTGTGGAAGATGAAGATTTGTTGTGGTATCATTTGTATGGCTCCTCGTTTTTTGTTGTTGTTTTTAGACAATCAATAAAACTGTATTTTTTAAGTCATTCCAACCAAAAAATATGCATCAGTTTTGATGTTTCTTTACAAAAAGCTCTTTTCTTTAACCAAATGACATTTTAATAAATATGATCACTAAACAAAATAACATTTGACTGAACAGAAAGTAAATTTTCACTGGGAAATCATTCCAAAAAAATCTATTTAATAATCCTATAGTAAAGTGAAAAATTTGTAATTAATACAATATCTGACAGGGATTATAGAAAATAAAAAGTTTTTAGTGGTGAAATTTTTTTCATGCAAAAAAACCTGGGTCATTAATAACTTGATAAGCAAGAAGAGGCTACAGTAATATAATGTAGGTAATGATAAGTAATATTCAATAAGTCATTTCTGAACATGTCTGTTTTTGTTTTTGTGATGTGTTTATTTTGTTTGGATTTGCATTTTGGGGTTTTTTGTTTCTTTTTTGTTTCTTTTTTTTCCATTCTGTGCACTGTACACTCTCAGATTATTTTGCCAAATGGTCAACTAATAATTCATTTCTATGTTGTCATTACCTTTTATTTCTTCATTGCCAACTTTTTTCTTTCTCTTTCCCAATATATGTAGATCACTCCGTAATGTCTGCTATTTATTTCCATAGAAACTACAAGAGATATAAAGAGCAAAATAACACTGTCTGATAGAGAAAATTCTCAGCTACAAAACACTATTTTTACATTGTCACCAGTATTACTGGTACAAATCTACACAAGCAGAGCTCACCCACTCTTGTTCTCCCTGCTGAAACACACCACCCACCCCTTCACTGTGCTTGCTTTCACTGGTTGGTCTTCATAACTGTTCAACAAGCATCAGAGATGATAGTGGGATCCATCTTTTCTGTATGAAGGAATTCAATGGCAGACCTTTGCTTCATATGAATTTCCATGTCAGACATGAATTAAGCACACCACTCCTCTGCTGACGTTTGTCACAGAACAACAAAATGTAACAGATTTTTGGAGGGAAAATTTAACCTTTACTGGCATATCACTAATATCTGCCTCTGACGTTGTCATCCAACATAATAAAATAGGAGCCATACTGTCTGAGCAGCCCTTATAACATAATAAAATTATCATAAGAAAACATGTAACATTAACCAAGTCTAGAGTGAAGAAATAAACAGAAATGCTGTTCTAAATGAAATATTTCTGTATTTTTTGTTACTTTGTGCATTGTCATGGACCTTTTTTAGAGACAGTACTTTTAAATCTTCATTTAATTTACTGCAGGTTGTTATTGAAATTTTAGCTTTGATTAGACAATAGAAATAAACAGGAACATTGAGGATTGCTAGGAAATAATCATAACATTTAGCAAGACCATAGTGCTCAGTACTAAATTGTTGCTAACTAACACATTAAGAGCCCTAATCAGTGATGGGCTCTACTTGGCTGGCCACATTTGCCATTGTGGGGATCATCTAGATGATATGGGAAAACATTTCCTGATGTATCATTACATCTTGTACATGGCTTACTTGCCTTACAACTCCACTAGAAGCTCAAAACTTGAGTGCTTTTTCATAGCATTGATGAGACGTTTTTGACTTTTCAGACTTTTTTTATGAGAGCTTGCTTCCTTCTGAGTTGACTCTCCTTTGTCTAACCATCATACTTAGAATTGTTATTAATTTTGGAAGCATTAAATATGTCTGTTGCCTTGTCCTTTACATTTATCTGGACATAATGCAACTCTTTTGCAATACTAAGTGATATTTTCATGAAACAATTTGTCCTCCACATTCTTCCTCATACTATTTTTAAGTCATGTGATGTTTTTATTTCATTGTCAGATATTTTTAAATATCCACCTACCATTCTAGATATTAATCATTTACACAACAAATAAATTGTGTAGAATATAGAAATTAGTATCTCAGCACAGAGAAAAATAAAATACTGAAACGAAGATATTCAGTGTTTTCTGGTCATGGTTTTACTTATGTATCTCTATGATTGATTATTTTGCATAAAGATTATATTAACATATGTGAATTTATTAACTTGAATATGTTCTTTAAGTGCTTTCACTGGGGTCTCTTCATCTCAATTACATGAGACACTGGTGCATGGGTTCTTTCACATTGTTGGGTGCTAAATGAAGTAGGTGATGCCATAGGCAGCACAGTACCACATAATTACCTAATGTGACTATGTCCCAAAGCGATGCATGCCCTGCTACATCTTTCGACTAAATTGTTTCATGAATATGCAAAATGTGGTTAAATTGTGGAGAATGCAGAATTATTTACAATTCAAATACCACCACCCAAATGCATATTAAAATTAATAACTTTTGGATAAATGCTAATGAATAGGGAATAATTCTACTTTAAAAATAAGAATATTCATACATCAATAATTGATGTGTTTTCTCTTGTAACTAAGTAGCTTTGTTTCAAGTTAGAGTAAAAAGAATGTCACTCTTTTTATTAGTACTAAATGGTCTTTTATTAGAACTCATATTTATGCCTACAAATAACTTTGTGTTGCTTTTCTCTATCTCAGCATGGCCACAGTTAGAATTACTTTATGCAGAGCTAGGTTTTACAAACCCAAATCAACACCTTAACACAAACATTATGCATGACTAGATTGGGCATGCTAACTGACAAAAATCCATAATTCAGGTATCTACTGGCAAGGGAAAAGTAGACGTGCTTCAACACACTTGTTTGTATGTAATCTTGACAAGGATGGTTGGAGTTCTGTTTTGATGGAGAAAAATTGACAATGTCAGAAATTATGCTGAAGTTATCTTAAATTGTATAGTTACATTCTACATTGTAATAGTGCAATCCAATTTCTATGATATGGGATGTTGACATCCTGATTATTAAGTTGTTAACCATACTTTTCTACATTTCACATCACTGTTTCTTTCGCATATGGTTTTGAGGTGGGTAAAACAACAAATCACTGTTTACTGCTCTGCAAAGAAGTTAACAGTGCTATTGTTCATGCCAGATAGATTAATGCATAATATGGTTCAACAAAAAAGATCTGAAAAAAAATAGATTCTAGTTATACAGATCTGTTCAGAAATATTTTACAAAGATACAAGAAGTGTCAAAAGAAAAGTTTCTTAATGAATACACTGTGCTGTACTTTTAAAACTTGTGACTTAGGACAGATTAAGCATATTTATTGAACCACTTGCAGTGCTAAAACAGGGCCTAAGTGAGATTAAGGAATCCATTATTTCACTTGTCATTAAAAATGAACTTAGAACTCAGCTTTGGAGATGTTTCTACTGCCTCTTCGTGCAACTAATGAAAGGTCAAGCTTTTATAGGTAATGTTATCTTCAAAATCTCATTATTTAATAATGTTTTGGGTAGATTTTTTTAAGAACTGCAATAGAGCAGAAATAATTATTTCTATTGAAACAGTACTGTAATTCAGTAAATCAATTATTTAATTCCCTTACTCAATTTCATCTCCCATGAGGCTCCCTGCTTCCCCAGGCTGCTGGTTCCCAGGAGCTCTGATATCTAGAAGGCATCAGCTCCTGTAAAGGCTGTGTTCTGAAACCACTGAATAGAATCAAGCACCTGAGAACAAATTGCAAATTTTGTGAAATCATGTAATAGGTTGAAATGGACCTTGAAAGATCCATGGGAAAAGGGAGTCAAGGTGAGGTTATCTAACCCCTTGGTCAATTGCATTAGAGTGGCTTGGGATGGAAGATAACCTTGTTTCATCCCCCCTGACATAGGCAGGGCTGCCACCTGCTAGATTAAGCACTATATGAGGTTGCCCAGCGTGGCCTTTAATACCTCCAGAGCTGGGATATACACAGCTTCTCTGGATAGCCTGTTCCAACACCTCACAAGTTTTTTTGTAAAAAACTTGCCATACATCTTACCCAAATTTCCTCTCCTTCAATTTAAAAGCATTCCTTCTTTTCCTCTCACTATCTACCCATGTAAAAACTTGATTTCCCTCCTGTTTATAATCTCTCTTTAAACACTGGAAGGCTGCAATAAGGTCTCTCTGGAGCCTTCTCTTTTTCAGACTGAACAAGCTCGGATTCCTTAGCCTATCTCTCTAGGTTCTCTAGCTCTCTGATCATCCTCATGGCTCTCTTCATGACTTTCTCCAAAATCTCAGTATCAACCCTGTATTGCAGCCCCCAGGCCTGGGTACAGTGCTCCAGATGGGGCCTCACAAGTGCAGAGTGGAGTGGGACAATCATCTCCCTATTCCTGCTGGCCACTCCTCTTCTGGTGCAGCCCAGGATACATTTGGCCTTCTGAGCTGCAGGAGCATACTGCTGTCTCATGTCTAGGTTTTCATCCAACTGGATCCCCAAGTCGTCCACAGAATCGTTTTACTCAGTGAGTTCTACTCAGTAAGTTCTACTCCCAGTCTGTATATGTATCTGGGATTTTCCCAACCCAATTGCAACACTTTGTACTTGGCTTTTTTGAGCCTTTTTAGGTTTACATGGATCCACTTTTTAAGTTTGTCAAGGTCCCTTTGGATGGCATCCCTTCCTTCTGCTGTAGTAACTGTACAACTCTGCTTGATGTCATCTGCAAACTTGCTGAGGCTGCATTTAAGCCCATCATTTTTATCAGTGATAAAGATGCTAAAGAGCACCAATGCCAAGATGGACCCTCTGGGGACACCACTTGTCACCGGCCTCCACCTTGATATAAAGGCTGCAATTATCCAATTATTTCCTTATCCGCCTTATCTTTGAAAACTTCAAGTGACATGTACTCAACAGTGTCTCTCAGGAGGTTGTTTAAGTTATTGATTCTTAATTTAAAATGTTTCTTTCTAAAATCAAGACAAAACATCTCCTGGTAAAGCTCGTACCCATTGCTCTTTATCTT
Organism: Tympanuchus pallidicinctus; assembly: GCF_026119805.1. Classification (NCBI taxonomy): domain Eukaryota; kingdom Metazoa; phylum Chordata; class Aves; order Galliformes; family Phasianidae; genus Tympanuchus; species Tympanuchus pallidicinctus. The sequence continues at coordinate 33,723,978 of NW_026294769.1, forward strand.
CTCTATGTGACTCCTTTTGCAATGAGAATTGCTGTCCTCTCAGCCACCAATTACCTACTGGCAAATTATAATAAGATTCTCCAGGAGCCTTCTCTTCCCCAGGGTGAAAGGACCCAACTCTTTCCTCATAGCGCAGGTTCTTCAGCATTCTGATCATCTTCAAATTCTTCTCCAATTTGTTCACAAGTTTTTTTTTTTAATTGTAAGGAACAGAACAGTTGCAAATTACTTCTATAACAATTTTTAAAAAAATCTTCCACTTTTATTTTAATGCAAATCTCATTGCTTTATCTCATTTTACTGCTATTAGGTCATGCTGCCTATCTGTGCCTCAGCTATGAATTTTAGAAGGTTCATTTCCACACCACATATCAATTATTTTTCTATGAATGCAAAATAATTAATTTTAAGATAATTTTAGTGAAAATAAAGCAGTATCATTAGCAACACTGACTATAGGTTAAAACTGAGTTTCCCCATGATACCTGAAACAAGTGACACTTAAAATAATTCCTGATTTATTTCACTTCCTGATAAATTTTGATTGTTCGCTCTATTTCTCTGGTTCTAGAAACTAAAAACTTACAGAGCAGCAAAGCAAAGCCCCAGTTATAACTGTCAAAGGAAAGATCATTTATCATGTTCCCCAGAATGATTAAAAACATGCTTTCCATGAAGTATTTTCCTATAGCATGAAAGTATTTCTGATTCAGGTTTTGTTATCTATAATAAACAAACAAATATATAAATAAATAAATAGCAAATGACGGAGAGATAGCAATAATTTATAAGACTCATATTCTCTGCACCTTTTATTTATTTCAGTGGATCTGTTCTTCAGAGTGCATCAGAGGGGATCTGACTATATTCAAGACTGAGAATCAACAGAAGGATACTAAAATTATTTGAAATTAACTATGAAATGTTACTAACTTGTCTTCAATAATGATGTTTTTCCAGGCCATTCTCATTCTCTGTATAAAAAGAATGTTCAAGAAATTGTATTTTAATGTTTTTCCTCTACATGTTTGTCATCAAGAATCTAAGACTGAACTGCATGTTGCATAGTATAAATTACAAGTTCACTTCTATAGATTTGGGACCTCCAGATTAAAAAGTCTAAAGATACTTTTCATCTTATACGTAACTTCCAGAGCTAACAATAGAACTCATAAATGACCCCCCATTAACAGAGTTCAGTCTATATTCAAAGTGCTTCCAAGTAGAGTACATAGGAAAAAAAAAAAAAAGAAAAAAAATAGGGCTTTTGATAGAATGATGCTAAAATCAGTACAATTTATTTATTTATTTATTTTCAATCAAGTAGCTTTTCTCTTATTAAAACTGAAATATTTAAAACTTAAGTTGAATTTCATTTTCTACAGTTCACTAAGTCTTAGCCGTGAATATAGTAAATACATCTATATTTATAGTAATAGGGAGAAAGAATCTTACTTTTTTTTACAGAGAGAAAAGATATTGGATTAAATTTTGTATTTCATGCTCCAGAAAGGATGTTTTTGGCAATTCAAGTCTTTGATCAGTTGGAAACTGATTGTAGACCATGCTGTATTTTGAGACAGAATTAAATGAAATGTCTCCAAACACCTGAAAGCCAATGTACTCCCTTAGGAGAGTGGCAAACCAGGTTCTAAGATTGATTTTGTTAGTGGTAGAACTACTCCAGTAATCTTTAGAAAAAAAAAAAAAAAATGAAAGACAGAGAGAGAGAGAGAGAAATAATTGCAGGGCGTAGAGAAAACTCAAGTACTCAGTAGGTCATGTCAAAAAGCAACAGGTATTGTGAGGCTGAATGATTATGTGACTCAGAAAATATTTGGTAGTCAGACTTGTGGTATAAGAAATGCACATGTGTTTACTTTATAATGCTAATTTTTCTGATTATTCAAAGACTTAGACAATGTGATGCCTATATTGACATCCCGTTACATTGTTTATCTGGAGTGGAATATGGGGATGGAATATAATGACAAAAATACAGACACATTAGGGGAAAATATTTGCATTTACATGTGTCAAACAGTAATCAAATTTTCCTGCATGGTAAAGACATGTTCACTAGCCTAGTTTCAATTTCTTTCTTTCTATTTATTATTTGGAGGTACTTTGAAACACGTTAGATGTTGAAAATATATATTTATCTTTTCTCCCAGTTATGTCTTTTCTATCGTATTCAAAGAAGCTTTCACAAAACTTACTTGACGAACTCAAAAAGGAGGAAGAGATGTATGGATATATTCTCTACACAGATAGTAATATCTGAAGCAGAAGAACAAAACAACATCTCAAGATTCAGTGCAGGTTAGGTAACAGGGAGTGGATTGCATCTTATCTTCTCACTCCTGGACCAATGCACTCCAATGTTTTTCCCTGACCTCTTTCATCTGGTTCCCAGTGATATAGTTTCAATGAACTGAAGTTGTGAAGTTGCACAGAGCTTTTTATTTACTTAAACTTCCAACAGTTGTACTACAAAATTTTGTCAAGCATCTTATCACGTCTTCTGATGAAACAGCTCATAACAACAATTTACATGAACATGACTTATAAAGGCTTATCAGTAATTGCTTAATAATAATAATAATAACTTTCATTGCTACTTAAAATATTACTATGTTTATTTAGAATGATGATTGTTAATTAGAAGTCAGCAACCAGAGGTGATGAATAAATTATGAAGTACATTTTTTGTCAGCGATGGAAACAAGCAAGTGAACAGTATGATTTGTCACCGTATTATTGGCACTTGGGAAAAAGGAAGGGCTTTTGGAACAATCCTTTAGGGATCAATTAAAAATGTGCCCCAAATTATAAAAAAAAAACAACACTAGTAGTGAGCTCAAAGTCATTCAGCCACTTCATGAAGAGCAAAAATGTAAAATGCAGCTGATGTGAGTTATATGCTTAAATCCTGTACGTTCAAATATGCTAAATGACAAAAAATATATATATTAGAGATTGTATTCATTAAAAGGACTAAATGACAGTTTAGCCTGGAGAGTATTATTCAACAGATACCAGTGGAGAAAAAGGGTATTTCTTTTCAAAAGAGAGGCACAAATTCTGCAAGGGAAGAGAAAGAATCTGTCACAGTTAACCATTTCCAGTTTCTTTTTGGTAATAGATGTTCTATCATGCTGCTATTGCATGTACTAGTGTCTGTAAATGCTGCTGTTATGCAATGACCTCTGATCATCACACTACCATGCACATAAAAATATGTCCATTTCTACTCCATGGATATTTTCCAAGAGGATAGGAAAAACATATGCTAAATGCAAATAAGAGTGAGAGAGGGCAGGAGCAGAAAAAAGTTTTGTGAATTGCTCTTCAAGTACAAGAAAAATGTAAACTAAGCAACAAAGTGTGGTGTATGTCTGTTAGATAAAAAAGAAGAAAAAAGGTGCTTACCTAATGAGAGACTAGAGGAACTTTGAAAGATATGGGAATGGATTCAGACCAGAGGAAGATAAGATTTTAAAAACTGCATTTAGTGTGTAGCATGAAAAAAAAAAAAATTACCAAGAGAAATTACGAGATGGAAACAGTGTAAAGAGAATGCTTGAAATTTTCCTACAAATTGTTCAGACTAAAAATTAGACAAAACCTATGCTAGTGGGAAGGCTTTCTGAATTTGAAAGAGACTATGAGTTAATGCTGTAAACCATGTTGTTTCCAAAGGCTTTAGTGATGAAGAGAAATAGGAAAAAATGATTAGAAACAGAGATCAAAGTTGAACATTTTAAGAAGAGAGAGGGAGAGAAAATATTTCAGCATCAGGGCATTGAGTTACATATGATTAACAAAACTTTGTCTTAAATCTCATGACACTCATATAGACTGAAAGATAGTCTTCTATCTGTCACTTGCTTTGTGATTGGACTGGCTTTATCTGTATTTGAATACAGAATATTTCTATATGTATGTAATTATTTCTGCCTATTGTGATATCTTTACTATATTTCTTTCTGATTTTAGCCCAGCATGGAAGTGAGGAAGAACACAAAAAACAAACAAACAAAAACAAAACAAACAAACAAAAAACTAGAGAAAGTTAAGACCTATGTAACTAATGAGTTCTTATCACAGAGTAAAAATCATATACAGGATTCCAACATTATTTAACTACATCTAACAATTACAGGTCAGGTATGATTTGTTTTTCAAGATGTTGATGAACAGTTGAAGGAAGATAGTGGAGCTGAGAATTGGTCTATGTAGATGCTGAAAGCAGAAAAGTAGTCAGGATTGTGGGCACAGAGTGAACATTTATCAAAATGACAGTACTGGAAATGGGTACAACCTCCACACAGAGAAAAAAAAAACAAACACATTTGAAAGAGTGACTCAGGAAATGTTTGATTTACAGTGGAACTTTGTTTAATAGTTTGGAATATGGAGATTCAATGGATTAATTTTTTTATAACTAAAGAAAAAAACAAACAAAAACATACTTCTGATACTTACACAGCCAAGTAAAATTATTTATTTTGTATTTTCTGAACTAGCAGCTGTTTACTGGATGTTTCTCCTTGCAGTAAATTATGTTTGATTTTCATCAGGAAAGACTTAGACTTTTTCTACCCTGTTTCCCCTTAATATTACAGAGATTAAAATACACGATGTCAAGAGTAAGGAACAGAATTTCTATAATACTTCCCCCATTTAATGAAATTACTATTTCATTATTTACAAATAAAGAAAAATGAGCATAAATGAGCCATTTTGGAGAAGTTTTTGAAAGAACTACCATTTGAATATTAGGAAATGCAAGAAGTGCAACAATAGTATCAAGCATAAAGAACAGAACATATTTCTATTAGAAATCTGCTTAATGTACAAAGACTAAAGAAGTTCACAATTTAGTCCTGCTTTGCTGTATGCTGTATTTGAATTTTTGGATGTATCTCATCTGTACCATATTGTTCTCTGCTGTAAAATAGTAACAAGTGTAGCTCTTAATGACAGGTTGTAGTGATTATTAATTTATTAATATTTTGTTGAAGATTTCAGATGGAAGATGCTAAACTGAAGAATTTAGCATCAAAACAGAGTTATTGCATCTACTGCAGAGGAAACCTTAGCTCTCAGGTCTGCATCAAAATTATTCATGTCAATCATTTTGCTTAAGGAAAGCAGACTTCAGTGTGAATGATGGACACTTCTGATTACAGAAGCATTTCTCCCAACAGTAGAAGAGTCCCCCCCACAGCTTCACTCGTTACACCATAGTGCACTACACGCAAATTGTACTCTGGTGTTGTATCAGTAGTTTCCTGGATCAATTTGTATTTTTTGAAAACTCCTCTTTTGAAAATTCCAACCTCTAAGTCATCTTGCTTAGTTCTTCAGATCAAATCAGACAAGCTCTGACCAGATGATCTTTCCTTTTCAGTAGCAAAATCAGATTTGTCATGCAAAAGTACTATTTATATTCTAACAATCTCCCCAGGATTTATCAACTGGCAAGGCAGCATCCATGTGACCCAGAAAGAGCTGACAATGTTAGTGGAAATTATAGAATTGAGATTTTGACTCTATAAGAGAATAATTTTGGTTCTTCTTTTTTATACATGCTTACCAAAAAAAAAAAGTAAGCCCCAAATACTTATCCCTCAAAGAGAAGAAAAGAGAAGAAGACATGCTGCCAACTTAGACTTTTCTGATGAACATATTAATATTTCTGTTCACAAAATCTTACAGAAACTTTGAATCATAATTTGTTTTGAATATAACATGAAAAATAAAGTAGCATTCTCTGGGAGTATAGTCAGAAAAAAACAAAAATCTTTCATCTTCTTCAAACTCTTCCATTGCTGGTGGTCTTAGCCAATCTTTTATTCACCCAGTGAATGCCAGAGCTTGACTGAGATTTATTACTTATCATTAAATTCGCAGATATTTCAGACATTGCACGTGCAAAAGCCATTGTTAAAAATATAGTTTGAGACTAACTGTACTGTAACAGAGCAAAATCTCTGAGTGTGAGTCCAAAAGATTTAGGGCACTCAGTTTTGGTGGATTTTTGGAAAAGAACAATCTGCAAGGCTGCTGCAATAAATAAAACACAGTGGCTAAATAAATAAATAAGTAAATAAATTAGTTAAGAGCTAGAACTACTTTATCCTATGTAGTCAAAAAATAGAGAAGTATGAACAACATAAAAATTGCTCTGACTTCTCAAAGAAAAAAATATAAGCAAGGGCTGAGTGGAACAAAGCACATTCTCAAAATGCAGGAAAAAGACTAAGAAATATAGGATATAGCACACAAAAAAAATCCCAAGATTACTGTTTCCATAAGAACAATCAAAAGAAAGGAATAAACCTATTCAATCTCCTGCTAATTCTCACAGATCTGTGCCCCCTATTGGAATAGAGATATAAATCTTGCTAACCTCAGAAATATAAAGACACATCAAAAGTACAAAAGGTCACACCAAGTTTCAGGAGAATCTTAATCTTCATGTTAGCTATAGGAAAGTTCAGCCTACATCTTTCATGGCAGTGACTTAGAAAGAAGCTTTTAAAACTAGTACCCAAACTGTAAAAATGAGATTCAAATGCAGGTTGTCATCCTTAAAATCAGATTGGAACAGTATTACTTCCTTAAAAGAAACAATTAAAGACTGAAAATAGTGCAGATGCAGACTAGAAGGAAAAAAAAAAAACAAAAAAAGAGGAAAAATGTGAGTTAAAAAAGCACATCTGTAAAAGTTTTATTAAAAAGAATAATCAGAGGGAAATAGAATAAAAACTTTTTAGTAGATGTTCACATCAAACAAGAAAAAAATGTAGAGATTTGAAAATAATTTCTTGAAGTCATGTCGGCTATAATTTTAACAGCAGAAATTGCATTAAGTATAGGCAGAAAGAAAGAAAAAGCTCATTATCAAAGATTTGCTTTGAAGTACTGGGCTATGACAAAGGTACTGCAGTGGATGAAAGCCAGCTATATTCAAGACATAATAATTCAGCATTTCTCTCCAAGGCACTCTCTAAAGTTTTATCAATCAAAACAAAAATGTACTTAGAAATAGTGTACATATGCAGAGCAAAAGACCATGAAAGCAATCTGAATACAGAAAAGCAGTGAAAAGTCCTTTCCAACTAATTTAAAGAGAAGCCCTCATTAAATATTTACTGAGTATATGTAAGCTTCTAGGCAGTATGTGATGTCAATATGTAGTCTTTGCTACTTTGATAGTTTTGTGTTGGATTTTTCCTGATGGATTAAGAGATAGGAACATCTTAATGCTGCAATGAGAGAACAACAGTAGTCTGAGGTCTTATGGTTTCATTGGGCTCAGTAGATCCTCTGGGACTCAATTGCTTATAGGGAATTAGTGTGTAAAATAATCCTAGATCACTTTATCTTTCATTTTATTGGGAAAAGCATCTTAATTACTTCTCTATGTATCAGAGCTAAACCATATGGATAATGTCCTATCACAATGCCCTGACAAAAGTCATGAAATACTGAGAAACTTGTTGCTGAACAGCAGCCTGCATCACACTAACAATTTTCCTTTTCCAAACCATTTTTAAAACAAGAACAAAGCGTTACTGCTATGCTTTCTAAAATAAGTTCTACAAGGCTAATGAATAGGAAAAGACAGACAAGACCACTTTTTCTAAGCCCAAGTATGTAATTACATTTCTAACAAAGAGCTGTGAATGCTGAGTATTTTTCTGAAATAATACAACTGTTCAACCCAGAATTTTCCATACTGAAAGAGTTTGCTTTCTGTCCTGCAGGCTGAAAAGTCATTTATCCTTTATCCCTCCAAAAATTTATTTCTCTGCCTCTCTCTAGTTTTCTTATCCTGTACCAACTCCCTTATTTCATGCTTTTTTTTTGCTATAATCCTATGTTTTCCTTTATTCTTCCAATGTGCTATTCTTATTGGAATGTCCATTCAGGCATCCCTCTAAATAGATCTTGTTCTGCTGAACATAGATGTTAATGGTGACAATTTTTTCTCTTTTGTGTCCTCTTTCAAACAGAGTGAATAAACTATGACAAAAGTATTCTCAAATTGGCTGTTTTTCTTTCCCTCAAAGCATTCACTGACACCAATTTGATCAGAGAAGCACATGAACTGTTTACATAAATTTAGGAAACTGCTTTAAAACCTTATCCCAATAGATGTGTTTGTGATTGCCTAGGAAAACAGAAGAGACCTCATAATCCTAGTCACATGACATTTACCACTCCCTCTCTTCCCTTTATTCCTGTAATAGGTATTTAATGGAGTAGATCTGTCACTGGTGTAACAGCCATATGCTCATTTCTATTAGCTTTGAAAAACTGTAGCCAAAAATCTATAGCCAGTGATGGGCTGTTGCATTCTTATGTTGACCTGTTAGTTACCCACAGCTATTCTCCATTCCCCTTATCAAATCTCTGCCAGTTAACACCAAGTGTTCCAGGAAACACTTTTGGCAAGCACAAAGCGGTAAAACTCCTGCTATTCTGAGCATGTATCAAACGGTCCTATTTTCCTAGATTTATATCAAGCGTGCATCAAACTCTTACTGGATAAAAGAAAAGACTGAAGAGAAATAACTCTATGCTGACAGCATGTTGATATGGTCTAGATTCCTATTTGCCAGCATGGTAGGATAAAGAATAATACAAGGGAAGATTTCAACAAAGGCTACTGAGGTCAGACCTTATGCTATGTCAAGGACTGAAAAATGTAAAAATAAATGTAGCTGCATGCCTCCTGAGTAGAAAGAGAATGAGATTAAAGACATTGCTTAAAAAAACCTCTTCAATAATAGATTTTTTTTTAATGGACTCTCTTCCAGTGCAATTTTATTTTAAGGCCCTAGCAAAGACAGCTTCTACATGGTCTAATAAAAAACAATTTTAAGTAGATTTTGATAGAATGCCTTACAAGCTCACAGTAATTACTGCTTTATAAATTGTTTATGGTTTTCCAACAAGTATCTCATATGTATAAAATGAAAGTTTCTATCAAATACTTCATCAATAGTCTCTTTACGTTAGTTTCAGTATCTTTTAGGTGTATTTTACCTTCCTTTTTCTCTCTTTCAGTAGTTATCTCAAAAGAAAGAGTAGATTATAGAGATGTCTATGCAGATAGCACACCCTCAAGCTCTCTAAGCTGCCTTTTCTGACCTTGTGATGGGAGATTTGTTAGACTCATGTGATTAGAGCTAAATTGTAGAAGCTGGTCTCCAATTGGAAATGGAGCTCGAAGATCTTTTGCCTTGGTACTAGATGCAGACAGAAATGCTGTACTACTAATGATCATTGTGTTTGCACACACTGCAAAAGCCTGACTGATGGAGGGACTGTTGCTTACATGAACGATGCTGCCTGCTGATGCTAATCAGTAATATCTTGTCTCTGCTAGAGACCAAGACTTTTAAAGGCAACAGAGCAGTAATAGCTCTTACTGGGCATGCACCTTAGTAGCAGATAAAGTTCCTCACTTTTAGATTCTTTGATTTCTGATGTGTGGTGGATATTGGTTGCTTCCATTCCACAGCCACAGTCAGAAAATAAAGGTCCATGCCATGATCAATGCACCTATATAATAAAATAAAATACAAAACAAAATAGGCAAACAAACAAATAAACAAATAAATAAAAGGATGCTTCTAGATAAAAATGAAACTTAGAGAGCGATTGAAGAAATACGACTCCACAGTTAGGAAAAAGCTGTTGCAGCAGAAGAATCCTTGCCAGGCTATTGCTGTCAGGTATGAGAGAGCTAAAAATCCTGCCTTAAGTTCTAAAAAGAGTACCTTTACAAGGCTGAAGAATGCCTGTGGGTAACCTGGAGTGACTGGGCACCACCTTGCTGTGACAAACAACTTCAAATATTTGTCACAGGAACAATCACTGCAGGTGTCTCAGTCCTTTGACTGTGTGCCCGAAGATCAAAATTAGACATTGGAAGACTGTCCCAGTGTAATCAAGGAAGACTGTTAAGGTGGATCCAAAGTCCAGGGTTGTGATAATGGGAGTCAACATACAGGAGAGCTACAAAATCCTCACACAGTTTGGACAATTTGAACACAAAACTCCTGGAGAAAACAGGGAGCAGAGTAAAATGAAGCGTTTTACCTAAGAGAAACAAAATCTAAAGCATGAATGAAATGCTGGAAAAATTATAGATGTGAATATTAGCTTCTCCAACTACTACAAGTATTCCTTCTGTCAGGTGAGTGTGTTATTCTTCTGTTGAGCATTGTCTTTTATGTTAGTGCTGGACAAAACAGATTTTTTTCTCACTGTTAACTTTCAGAAATAGAATTCTGTTTCCTTTCAATACAACGATTTATAATTATGTATAATATGCTGCTTTCATATGACCATTTTTTCTAAATGTATTTTATATTCTTATCGACGTACTATGCTCAGTAAAATCCATAGTCTTAGGTTTTAAAGAATCTGCCAATTCTATTGGAATGTTTGACTATCTAATATGTGGAAATGAAAATTTGCTTTGATATTTAGCCTTTTGGGGAAAATATTTAGTGGAGTCCCTTTATGCAACTCCACTTGCAGAAGCAGTATTAGCTGTGACACCTCCTGAAGCTGTCATGATGATCAGTGATGGAAGACAATGGGTAAAAGTCTCAGCCACTTTCTCACCCTCATTAAACTTTCTCTTGAGCAGCATGTGGCACTGCAGATAATGAGTTCCATCTGTGTGTCACCAGTCTCACCTACAGAAAAAAAAGGCATTCACATTTGGAGGCAAAAACTTCAGAAAAGCCAAAGTTTTCAGCTAAAAATAAACCTTTGATTACTGAGTTGTACAGAACTTCCATATATTCCAATTACTGTTCCATGTTTGGTCTTCAGAAAAAGCTTTTAGCAAAAATGTTGTCAGGTGATGAAGCTAATTAGTGAAACTAAATTAATTCTGATAATCAAATACCATCAATACTCTTCTTCATCTTTTGCATTCTTGAGTTGAAATTCTTTTGTGTTATCTCACATACACAAAAAATTATCAAATGACCTGAAATTGATAATATTTACTATGACAAATGTTAAGACTTAAATGAAGAAAAAATGGTAAGGGTCAAAAAATGAATTACTGCCTAGGTTATTATTGAGTTGCAGACACTCTTTTGAAAGTACAATTCTATAATAGCCTGGAATTCTGAATGAACTGTTCATCACATTTAGTGCATTTAAATAGTAAGAACTATAGTTGTTGATAGTATTGTTCATTAACTCAGTGCAATAAAAATATCCACTACTATCCACTGTATTTCTCTGTAAGAGGTAAAGATACACATATTGCTGATCAAAGCAAAGTTTTCCATCAAACAAGAAAAAAACTCAAGTCATCATAATAGAACAGTAACTCTGTGCAGTGCCAATAGCTATATATTGTCACTGCCATTTGCCAGCCTTTTTCCTTAACTTTGCAAACTAAGAGATAATCTCACACAGACTTGCAGTGAAATTTGCCTAAATCTAATATAATATGTATCAAAACAAATTTTCTGTGTGCACTATTATATAGTCTCCTATTGATCCTAAGAGTATTTAAAGCCTGTTTTGCAGGCCTATGTTTTTCCCACTGTACGTGTGAGAAACAGTAAGATAAATATCTATTATTATTATTATTATTAATATATCAATTATTTATTATTATAATAGATATATCTATTATCTATTAAGTTTTTAAACACATGGCAGCAAATACCAATAGCTTATCTATTTCAGTCACATATCATTCCTTTTGCTCCAGCAAAACTTAAATTTTGAATCAGGTTTAGAATATTTAATCTGTATGTAGGATGGTGGAATAAATGTTTTGTTTCCCCTGGAATTTTAGCAGCTTTAGGGGTATAAATTTTAATTCCCTCAAGTATCACCGAGTTATATTCTCCTTTATTACTCTTTTCTTATCATTTTTTTCCTTGCTAACTTTGCATCAAGGTCGGTATCATGGTAGAATTGTCATGCATTATATATTGTGCTGAATAGTCTGATAACTTTTATTTAAAGAAGCCCAATACTTCATGCCCAAGAAGCTTTGTGGTCTTTCTGAGATAATCAAGTAGTTACTGAAACTTTTCATGTTTCACCTATTGCTGCTTGGAGAGTTCATAAATTCAGTTCTCTGATCAATAATGACTGGATAGCAAATTTCCTACAGCTTATTTCATCAAGATGATATTTTAGGTAGCCTTGGCAGAATCTAAGTCAGTGAATATAGAATGATCTTTCCAATTATTTAAATATACAGTCCTATCAACTGCAGATATAAATTTCAATAATGTAAAATTTATGAGGGGATAGTATCTCACAGTAGAATTAAATACACATAGTGTATGGATGATGTTACTTAGGGCTCTCAAATTATTTACACAGCCCAAGCAACCAAAGAAATTGTTGATTTTGTTGTCTATTCTCATAATAGTGCTTACAACATAGCCAGTTATGTAGAAATGTAAAAATGAATGTGTATCACCTGTTGTGTTGTTGTATCTCTAAGATTCATAACAAATTAGTTAAATCTAATGTGTACAAATTATGTCTCACTACAACTATCATCTCTAGACACTGACTTTATTTTACTTAGTGTAATTGACTGCATGCATTTCTCGAAACTTATAATTTCAAGTTCTTCAATTACTATGAAACATTATTTTTAATGATCTTACCCTGAAAGCTATGGGTTTCTTTTAGAAATGTCTGAGCAAGTAACATCATTTCTTATATTTCTTCTTTTATCAGTCACTGCATCTCTGCTTATCAACACTGAAACACACAGCTTAAAAACACATACACACAAATAACACTTCGCTTGATATTTTTCCTGTGTTGATAAGAAAAGAGAGTAATTTTAGTGGAATTTAGATTCATATTTGAAAAAAACAAAAGGAGCTGATGAAAACAAAATCTTGTTAGTATATACTAAGACTGAAATCCCCCAAGATCATTTTATGAGTATGGACAGCTATGGTCTGAGATTATCTTTTTGTTTGCTTCCATCCATATTCATCTCAGATGTAATTTTCAACAAAGATATGACAGAGCAGGTAAGCTTTTTCCAAGATTGAAGTAAAGGAAGGCAGAATTTACACAGCTTAAATTATTTCTAACAATTTCTCTACAGAGGATAATAAAACATACCCTGGACAAAAATCAGCTGAAATCTGACTTTCTTTCAGTACTATATGCTATTTTCTGATCTACCAAATAGGTTCAGTAAAAGTACGAACTCATAGCAGCACTGTAAGTTTGTTACAGATTTGTGACTAAAAACTCCAGAACTCCACATTGAGAGATTGAGTTTATTACTACTTAGAATTGATGATATACCATAATCATAGTACTAGTGTTTTCAGCATTGTCTATCTGTTTATTTGAGCATATTATTGCAATGCTTTTCTCATAACACTAGATTTTTTGTGTGTTTATTTGTATTTATTTTTTATTTTAAGCTCCCTCTGTTCTAAAAGAGTACGGCATAGTAACATGACTATAAAGGACGCAAAAATACTTTGAGGTGGGAGGGAGGAAGGGTGACTGGGGAGTTGAGATCAGGCAACTTGTGACTTTTTTTCAGAGATCAAGCTCTTTAATTGAGCCCTGTATGTTCTAGCGTCGTGTGAAGTATAGCAATGGTAATGCAGTGCGTATCTTATCTGTTAACAGTTATGTCTTACCCATCAATACAAAATCTGAATATTATTTCATGCACTCTGCTTAATACCCTTTTTTTTTTCTATACATTAACTCCACCATAAGTCATAAGTAATGTATCACAGAATCACAGAATTGTAGGGGTTGGAAGGGACCTCCAGAGATCATCGAGTCCAACCCCCCTGCCAAAGCAGGTTCCCTATAGCAGGTCGCACATGTAGATAGTTATTATTAATGTAGATAGTTACTATTAATATATTTCAGTTTTCATATCAGGTTTGTTTGTGCATTTTTTATGTGAATCAGAACTATCCTCAAGAATTTTGAATACAAGATAACTTTGAAGTAGAATTTGTTACCAAAATAAAGGACTGCTCTGTAAGAACAACATATTCATCAATACTGATTTGTTCTTTTTTCTTTTTGTAATGGTTAAATTGTACTGGGATTTTTAAAACTGGGGACTATCTCTAAATTCCTGTGTAATCCCTTCTTAATATACTTTAAGAATGATCTGAAAAATAATGAATTGTCCAATATATTTAAAAATGAGAATTAAATAATTAAATATGCCAGCTACTCTCCTGTAATTCACAGCCCAGTGGCATTATAATATGAAATACATGTGGAATAAATATGTTGTTGATGATGCTTTATCTTAGATATACAGTATAAATGCAAGGTAGTTATAAATATATATGATTTTATATAATATACAAATATTATAAAACTACAAGTATTTTCTTGGAATTCAGAAACCTAAACATAGAAATGGTACTATTACAAATATCTATCTGTCATATAATAAAATAAGATGTACAACAAAAAATATACATAAATTCTGATCTAAGTTTCGCAACCATCTTGATGAAATAAATATATATGTGTGTGTGTGTTTGTGTGTGTGTGTCAGGAAATTGGAAAACATTAATAAAAATGATTTTTTTTAACAGATATGGTTTCTGATATTCTTTCTCCATTTACAAGGTATTATAGAGCTGTACATATTTACACTGAAAAGAACACTGATAAAAAAAATATTTATTTGTTAGGATACAAATCTCTTTTTTAATTTATTTTGCATGAATATTTCTTTAAAAATGGATCTGTAGTACCTAATGTTCTTGAATGTGTCTGTCTAATTTGGATAATTTCATTTGTATGTGTCCATAACTAAATTCTTCCTTCTAATATGTACTGTATAGTTCCATGTTTGTGATGTGAGACACATTCCATATACTCATATCTGAAAAGAAATCTTGGCTCTTTATTAATCTTATTAACCAGCTCAACATCATAAATGGAATGTATGGAATTAAATGAACAGATCTTATTCTAGGGCGTTCCATAACATTGATTGTTGATTGTTAGTCATTTTTTATTTTAGGAATAAATTGAGAGATGAAAAGTTCTGGACTGATCACAGTTCCCATCCCCATTCCTCTGTTCTTATCCGGGGGAAGAGGAAGATGGGGGCGGGTGGTGATTTTAATTTGTTTTCAGTTCTCACCTGGAAAACAGGATAAAGCTAATGTAATTTTACAGAAAAAAACATGTATAACACCAAGGAACTACATATTTAGATTATCCATTAATTAACCATTCAGTCCATTTTTTCTTCAGGCGTGTGTCGAAATTCTACAGTATACAGTGTTATACAGTGGTCTGATTCATTTAACAAACATTAAGTTCTCAGTAAATCAATGAGAACTTTTTTCCCCTGTTCAAAAACTGCTAAGATAAATCCGTGATTCATCCTTTGAACTCAGTCATTGAAATGAGGGGGACTGAAGACAATGTCAGTGAATATTCAGTCTGCTTTCTTTGAGTTACAGAATATTCTTTGCTTTACAGAACTCTGTGACAAGATTTAAAAATACACTCCTGAACAGAAGTTGTGCTATCCGTTTGCTTATATTCCCAATTGTGCTGTAATATAATGCACTTTAACAAAATTTGCAGAAATGTTTTATGAGTGCATGTTGGAAAATTCAAACCGACTGGCTCTGCCATCTGCTAGTTCTGATAAGAGACTCATCTGTCTGTTGAGCAGGTAGTGGAGAGACTGACTGGAAAAGAGAAGATAATGAAACCCTGAAAACATGCTGTATCTCACAGTTACTTGCAGACACGCATCACCTAATTGGGGGTCAAACCAATGTTATTAAGCATTTAGAATGCATTTTAGTTTCAATTTAAATCAAATATGAATATATGCAGAACCCTAGAAAGTAAACCTATTGATGTAATTTTGCCACTGAACTCAACTCCATCTCTGTTTCAGTGACAACACCAACAAGAGAAAGTGTAATTGTGAAGGAACACTTATCTCAGCCATGTCAGTCAAAGCACAATAACAAAATCCTCTTACTCTGTTGGGGGCACACAATTAAAATTACTTAAGTGTTAGCTCTGTAATTACAGTCTGTCCTGAGTAAAAACCTGGGAACAAAACTGTTTTTCTCCAGTACCAAGGGAAAAGTCCTCAGTTCTGATGTATTTTAGAAGCTGATTATTTTCCTTTCCATCCAGGACTGATATACAGACATTGACTGCTTAGTTTTTCCTGTCTCGTGTTCCTGGTTGCAATCATGTGAGGATGGTTTCCATTCCACACATAGTATTACAAAATGTAGAAAGCTGAAAAAAGCCATTATTTCCTTTCATGTAGCCATATAGACTGCACTTCCAGAAGCTGACAAATGTACTCTATTAATTGATAGGGGATAGCAGCCCACCATGGGCAACTATCACTCTTCAACAAGGGTAAATCAGTGGAGCTGACTGCAGAGAGTAATAAGCTTAGATGTGCTCCTATCAGTAATACCTGAAAAGGGCATGTTCATGGTGAGGATGGCAAAGGAGGGTGAAAGAAAATATTCAGAATATGAAGATAGTTATGGTGATAATGTTTTATTCCCCATCTGTATGTATCCTTCTTTGCTTTCTGGCTCAAAGCTTGCTTTCTGAGGTATTTCTTGTGATAAGACTCCAGGAGATGAGAGGTAGGTGTTGCTGTGTGGCAATCAACATCACTTTGTGGACAATTTTACATTTGAAAGAATTTCTTTGGAGCTGTTTACCCTCAGAAGATAGTGCTCAGGACTGTTTACTGGCAGAAGATCTAGCCTGTGACCAAATAACTCCAGCTTGCTGTGGGAGAGTGGGGGATGATGCCATTGTATCCTGTGAAGGCAAGATACAAGTTGGTGCCTCCCTGCTCTCTCTTATCTGCTGGCAAGGCCAGGGAGATAAGAACAAAGGAGGTTCCTGCTGAGATCCCAGAGCCAGAAGCTGCCACTCCAAGGAGAGCTGATTCAACCACTTTGGATTTGAGCTGTCACTCCAAAGACAGCTGACTCAACCACTTTGGAATCACTGAAACTGGGCCACCGACCCTGGGGGTGTTCAAGGAAAGACTGGATGTTGTATTGAGGGACATGGTTTAGTAGGAGCTATTGGGAATAGGTGAACGGTTGGACTGGATGATCTTTTAGGTCTTTTCCAACCTTGGTGATTCTATGATTCTATGATTCTATCATCGCCATGGTCACCGTCGTCGTCAACAGAACAACAATGCCCAAACACCACTACTGAAGATCAATGACTGAACTACGAACCTCGCTGGATCCATGGTGGTGACTATGTCCCTCTTGCTGCCTACAAAGACTTCTTGCTTCTTCTTTCCCATCCTTTCTATCGCCTTCCTTCCCTTCTCCATTATCCTAATTCGTAATAGTGTCCGTCCTCCCCTTCCCCATCTCCCTTATTAAGATTTGTAATAAAGTGGTCGGACCAACATTTGAACCATTGTTTCTTAATCTCACACTGGGTATACAGATATTAGAAGACCTCATCTCCCTCCTATAAATTGGAGCGAGACACCATCCGAAGATAGGATGAGAAAAATGACCTCAGAATGGATAGTGGGAGACTGGAAAAACGTGGCATTGGGGAAAATTAGAAAAACAAAATGTAGCAGCCATAATTATCTCCAAGACAATTGTCTTTAAGAGGGGAGGCAAACTGCCAAGAAACTCTGAGTGCAACAGAACAAGCATTAACCTCTTTTTTGATGTGACCGGAACAGAGGGAAAGCCCACATAATGAGGCAAGGTACTCCTCAGTGGTGTAGGACTCCATTCAGGATGAAAGACTTGGGAAAAGTTAGGCCTGAGGGAGATCTGACTGAATGTTAGATACTACCCAGCATGAGGAAGGTAATGCCAAAGGGACTAGTCTGAAATGGCAAGTAGTGAAAATATCACAAGGAAAGACTCTGAGATAGTATGTCTCATCAGAGACTGCAGTCAGAAAATCTTATCCTTGACAGCTCAAAAGAAATTGTTCCATCAGTTTTTCTTTCTGGAGTAAATGTGGAGTAAGTAATGTAGAACCTCTGCCCAGGTTGAATGAAGCCTTTATGTAAATCTTTTAATTCCTTTTGCCTGGTATTTTCCAGCATCAGCATCCACTGGATGACTTCTCATATTCATGTCTTCCTCCAACACAGCTGTGATATTTTCTAAGGTGTGCCTAGGGTTCACAGGCTTATCCTAACTTTTTATGTACTTCTGTGAAATTTACACACTCTCCTAGACCTCACCTCAACTGCCCCAACTTCCACAATGTAAATGTGGATAGATTTTTAAAGTCAGATCTGGTAAGGTAATATAAAAATAAAGACGATTAAACAGCTGAAATTTAGTTGGAAACAGAAAAATTCCAATGTCTGGGGAGACAAGCTCTTCTTGATTAAAATTTAAAGACATTATCTGCAATGCACTATAGTTTGAAATGTCAATAGCTATAGTCTTATCTCACTGACTTATTTCAGTGTATATTAAGAATCTGGGAATGGGGGTACTAAATAAGTGTCATTATCTTAATACTTTGGCTGAAGAATGTTAAAATAGTGCAGCAAAATTATAAAAATATGCACTATAGAAGTGCATATTTGTAAGAGCAAATAATATTTATAAAAAAATTAGGATGGCTTCGTCTATGTCAGTGAAGCTTTCATTAATTTTATTAAGAAGAAATCTGTTCTATTTATATGTGTTAAACAAAATAGTCCATTTAATGGCAATGTAGTTTTATTACCTGTTCCTCAAGGAAAAGTGTCTTACACGATAGGTGAGAACTATGGCCAGTTTCATTCAGTCTAAGCTGGTTATGTGTTTTCCTATCCCCACTAAAACCCTATGTTCAGTGACTGGAAAAATTCATACAATAATGCCTTAGGACCACAAGCCATCTTTGTACCAACTGAAAGTTCTTTATAGTATGAGATATTGTTATATTTCTTGTGAATTAGTTAATTTATTAGGAAAGAATTTCTCACAGCACAAAAGCTCATTCATGAATCAACATCAGTCCTTCATGAGGTTACTAAGGGAAAATAAATAAATAAATAAATAAATTAAAGTATTTGTGGCATTTTTATAGAACTCTATTCCAGGTTGAGGTAAGGCATGGTGGAGAAAGCACAGACTTGCAGTTGAAGTGCCTACCATACTGCTTAAGATATTAATGGCAAAATAGGATTTTTGCACACATATTTCCACAGTCTTTGAGCTTTAGAAGTCTATTTGCAGTCAGCACACTATACAGTTCTCAGCTATTTTTTTATAGACCAGAAAAAAGTTTTCCAGTGTTGCCAGACTAGAAGCTTTTCAGAAAACCTATATGATTGAAAAGTTTGATAAAGTTTAGTTTTGTATGAACCTAGAGTCAAAACAGGTAACGTTAAGTTTCATTTGGAATAGAAAGAATACAGTATAAGTAATCAAGTCAAATTTAACGTTTTTTGAAAGTTTTGTGCTGTTACTATGTGCATGGAAAACTGATGTTCTCTCCATTCGGTATTACAGGAAGTTTGTTTCACTTTTTTTTTTGTCTTCTTCATCTACCTGCTCCAAAATAAATAGATATTTTGCATCTTTCAGTCTTCCTTTTCATTAGTTTGTTGCTTCCTTGAATTGGAAGTAAGAAAGTAATGTTTCCCATTTTGTTTATGACTGAGCCTGCCAATCTATTCATTTTTTGCTACAAATTGATTGTTCTTGTAGTAGTACTGGGAATGACTCCAAGCTGTGGATCTTTCAAATAACATTTTTTTAATGTGTTTTTGTGCAATTTATACTCTGTTTATAATAGTGTTCAGGAGCTCTGCTGGCACACAAACCACTGATCTATTATTCTTGGCTTTTATTTTTAAATTCTTTGTAAAAACTGCAAGGAGCACAAGAACTTCTGGACCTGTGCATGTAGACAATATGGACACATCTGTAATAAGTAGCTCTACCCTTGGCTATCAACCTTGAAAATCAGCAATGATCTTGCTTATTAGCACTATATTCCAGTGCAAGAATTAAGGCTTATAATCACCTGAAGAGAACATATTAATTATCCCTATCACTTCTTTTTCTACAAATCTTCCATACCTTAAAAAATAACATGGCTTCAAAGACTGCTACAGACCCTGATCCCGCTGTTTTCTGCACAAAGACAATGAAGAGTAAACTATAGTTTTTATAGGTATGGTAGGTGGTCATTATGTGTAGATAGATTAGAATATGTTTCTTCTTTTTGATAATGTGTTTAATTATTCAAAAGCATATGCAGAACACTTATTTACATACCTCCTTTGTATAATATGGGAAACCCTCCTGGCAAAGATAAGCACCCTTACATGCATATGAAATTTCCTATTTCAATTGACAGAACTTCATTAAATCATTTCTAATTACCTTCCTTATTACCTTTTTGTTGTGATTGGTATGAAACAAACATTTACAAAGACAAATCTAATGACACTGCATTAATATGAATAAATGTTTCAGAAGGCCAGGATTATATCTTTCCCATATCTTCACCTGTGGAGTTTACTTAGCAAAATCACAAATCACACTATTTCTGATAATATACTGAGCAATTCAGAGTATTTCCTTTTCAAACATTTATGCATTGTTTCTTTTTTTTTTCTATTACACCTTGAAAATTATGGATAATAAAGAAGAGAGGAATAAAAGAAATACATAAATGACAAAAAACAATTGTTTTTTTCATTTCATTATTTTTAGCATGTAGTATTCTACTGAAGTGCCTGGGATTTTGCAAAATTAATGTAACTATTTAAAGAAAAGACAAATTTTACTGTATTGCAGATTACCTATAATCATCTTCTGCATTTTGTAAGTTTAAGAAAGCTGTTACCTTTTGATGTTATTATAGAAAATATATTCAGTTCTCTATTTAGGAAATTGTGTTAAATCTCATTATTATTCCATTCAAGACTTAAACTTCATATTTTTACTCAACAGCTGTAAACTAGAAATCAACAAACTTGAATATATTAAAAATATTTATATTTGATATATAATATTTCTATAGTTCACAACAGTGAAAATGAAAGAATACAGATTCAAATTTGAATATAGTTTAGCTTTAGCTCACCAAAACAGAAGAAATGATTCTACCTTCCAGCATCAAAGGGTACAGAGTTTCTGTGCTGTTTAAAACATTATCTTACATCTACCAACCAAACATGAGCATGCATACACATATGCATGCATGCTCTTCCCATGCAGCAAACACAAAGAAGTTAGTATTAGTCTGGACTACAACAAAAAGAGTGCAAATCTGATTTAAATTATTTTGAACTTAATTGGATAAAACAGTTCATTCAGACAATTATTGTAGATTAGATGTGTCTACAATCTTAGTTTTATTTTGAGTTGATCTTCTACATGACTGTGAGAATCCCTCTTCTTTTTTTTTTGGCTCAAAGTTTGCTTCCTGAGGTTTTTCTTGTTATAATACTCTGAGTGATTTGTCAAGGAGGCAACTGATGGGTGCTAACTGTGTGACAATCGATTTCGCTTTGTGAACATTTGAAAGCGCCTTCCTCCAGAGCTGCTTGCTCTGTAGGAAAGTGGAAGAGAGTGCTCAGGAGTGTTCACTGGAGGAAGATCTGGCCTGTGACAAAACAGCTCCAGCTTGGTATGGGAGGCTGGGGGATGATGCCATTGTACCCTGAGAAGGCAAGATACAAGTTGATGCCTCCCTGCTTCTTCTTATCTGCTGGCAAGGCCAGAAAGAAAAAGTACAAAGGAATTTCCTGCTGAGGCCCCAGAGCCAGAAGCTGCCATCACAAGGAGAACTGACTCAACCACCTTGGGTTTGAGCTGTCACTCAAAAGAGAGCTGACTCAACCACTTTGAAAGCATTGAAAAGGGGCCATCATCACAGTGGTTCTTGTCATTGTCAATAGAACAACTCTGCCCGATGACCCGCCACTACTGAAGATCAAAGACTGAACTACGAACCATGCTGGATCCATGGTGGTGACTATGTCCCTCTTGCTTCCTATAAAGATTCCTTGCTTCTTCTTTTCTATCGCCCTCCTTCCCTTCCCCATTACCCTAATTCATAATAGTGTCTGTCTTCCTCTTCCCCATCTCCCTGATTAAGATTTGTAATAAACTGGTCGGACCAACATTTGAACCGTTGTTTCTTAATCTCACACCGGGTATATAGATAATAAAAGAACATCCTCTCCCTCCTATAAATTGGAGCGAGACAGGGACCCAATTAAACATTAACTAAAGCAGAGAGAAAGTATTGTTATGATTTTGTTGTGAGTAGATTCCTTCATTTTGAATGGGGTTATCTGACTAATAAACACTACATATACTCCTTTAAAATATTTGCCCAGTCACCAGGCATACCCCCCCACACACAAAAGCATTTTCTGCTTGTTCACCTTATATTCCACATATATTCAAACGAAATGTTTGGGTACATCTCAAATGAAAAGAATTGAATGTTTTGACTGGATTAGAGAAGTTACATATTTTATCTTTATATTTATCTAGCTGGATGTTTTGTGTTAATATTGTTTTTCATTTCTATTACTGTGTTAAAGTTTACTTACTCAGAAAAGATGTCAGTGAAATCTTGTAAAAATTTCACTGATCCTTCTTCTCTGTTTTAATGCCCAGAGTTTGAAGATGCTCTGCTCCAACCAAAGGTGGCATCCTGGTCCCAGTGGTAAAGTTCCAATCCTGCTAATACTGAGAGACTGGCTACTAAATTCCAGAACAGTCCACACTCCAAAAACTTTGTTCCTATCATACTGTAAGTAGAATAGTTATATACTAGATATAGTATATTCATTTTTTTATTCTGTGTTTCTGTGTGTACATGCACCTCAAAGGGACAAATTAATAGGACATTAACTTAAATCAAGCATATGCCATCAACAATCACCTACGGTATGAGTGAAAATCAATTATCCTAAGAGCATAACTTCTGTTGGTATACAGTCTACAAGTTCATTCTTAATGTAATATTCATTATTGCTGAAAGAATATCACTGTACTGTGACAGAAAAAAAAAAAAAAAAAAAAAGACTGAAATCAGACATAATTTCTTAACCAGTCAACTTGTGAAACGTGCAGTGGAGTTATTCGCATAACCTCCTCTACTGTGCAGTTTAGGTGCAAATTTGAAGTTGACAGTTAAAAATGTGTGTTCCTGTACAGTCAACATAGTGATGTAGAAACCTCTGAGGAGGTGATTCAGAGTTCAAACAATAAATGTCTGAAGTACAAATACCTCACAAAGCATGCAAACAGCATACCTGCATGTTGGACAGATGGCAGACATATTGTGGTCAGATGTGAATATAGAAGAAAGAGCCTGCATTTCACTGTGGTCTCAGGACACTATGAAAAATATGTAGGCTATGAATTTAAAGCTCTCGTGACAACAGTTGCACCCAGGAGTAAGCAGTGAAGAAAAAAATAAAGCAGTGGTCAAGTAACGTCTTTAGCAGTGGAGAGAACACCACACAATGTCAGCTAATCACTTGACTACTGATCAATGTTATTTCACATAAAATAAGTAAAGGTGAAAATGAAATGATTGACATTGTGAATGCTTGATTAAATCTGGAGCTGAATGGGCTGGCACAGGTAAAGGTAAGAGTACAGGTGGTAAATCATTTCATTCAGGTTAAATCAGAGAAAAGATATAATTAGAAAGACAAGCATACTGCAGCCAATATAATTCAAAGAGTGGAAAAATAAATTCTTGTTAGCAAAGTCGTGATAGGCATTAAGAATAATGCACTAAATAACTGCTGACTTAGATTAAAAGTGTGTGAATTTGTAGAGGTAACATGGAAATTGCAATTTTTTCTGCTTCTCTGTTTAGAATTTTGTCTATAGATTAGTGACAGTCTACAGATTACAACAGGGAGTAGTCCTTGCAGTATTATTTTCTTTACAGTAAATTTCTCCCTTTAAACCCAGTATGTGTTTCTGCTTCTTCTTCTTTCTGCTTCTTCAGCATTTCAGCATGTTTCACTCTTTCTGTATGTTCTATTCCACAAACCCTCTTGCTTCTTTCCTTTACACCATTATGTATTAATATCCTTTATCAGCACAAAAAAAAACTTTAATCAGGAATGGATTAGTAGAGTCAGTACAAAAGTTACCATATAAAATCTGGTGGCTTGCCCTTCGGCTCTGTCATTCTATTTGAGATAGTATGGAAGGACACAGTGGTGCTCATAGGCTGATGTGATGTGCACCAGATACTCCTTGTCCCCAGTTCACATTTATGTCTTTGTCCAATAAGAACAGAATAGTATCATAGGGCTTTAACGAGTAACATAAGAAATTAGAGAATTAGGACTCCATGTGACACTTTAGCATCTAGTATTCAACCTTTGTGACTGCATTGTGGATAGCTCCTGTTTAACTGAATCTCTAACAGTCACTTTGAAACCTTGGTCTTCCAAGGGAGAGTCTGGCCATGCATAAAGATAGGAAATATGTCTCCTGCTTTATTTGAGAGCAATAAATTCTCTTTTTAGACCTCTTGTGCACTCATAGTCACTAACTTCAAAAGGTCTGAAATTTCTAGGTTTGAAATTAATAGCTTTTACCAGGACAGCTTATGTCAGAAGAAGCTGAGTTTCTCTCTTGGATCCCTGCTACTGAAGGTACCAGAGTCAGTGGATACCACCAGTTAAGTTTTCTAGAATTTGATAGATTTGCATGGTCCTGATCTTTTATTTACACTGAAATGCTGCAGATTTTTTCTGCATTCTTTCAATTCTACCACTTTTTTTTTTAATTCTTCTTATCATTTGTTGTGTTTCAGTTTTTTGGCTGTTCTTAGTCTGCCAAAAAAATCTTTCATCACACTTTAATGTTTGCTATTGAAAGAAATTACTCATGTTTAACTAAGATTCATAAAATACTCATGTTTAACTAAGATTCATAAAATACTCCAGCAAAGTGATAAAAATCATTAATATTACTCAGAATATTATCATAAAATCATAGAATTATAGAATGGCTTATGTTGGAAGGGACCCCAAGGATCATCAAGTTCCAACCTCCCTGCCACAGGTAAGGTCATCAGTCTCCAGATCTGGTTGGCACTAGATCAGGCTCCCCAGGGCCTGGTCTAACCTTGGTGTCTTGAACACCTCCATGGACAGAGCACCCACAGCCTCCCTGGGCAGCCTGTTCCAGCACCTCACCACTCTCTCTGTGAAGAAAAATATGAAAAAAAGGGTTTTGCTATGAATGCACATTTCACTGCATTGAGTTTGGAATAAATATTGTTTTCAGGAATTAACTGAAAAGATGATTTGCCATTAACAGTAGAATTACTGGCCAGATGTTTCCATTTAGAATTAAAATTGGGTTTGTGTATCATTCTTAATGTCATGTGATGTAAATGGGTTGCATAATTCATCTGGGCCTGTATTCTGCATATTTAGGTTCCCAATTTTCTTTGCTATTCTGAAAGACATGCTGAGCTTTAACAGTTCTTCCAGTGTAAAGCAACTGCTTTCTGTGTCAAACAAAAGCCCTTATTAGTGTGAGATAATGTGTCAGCTAGTAAGAAGATTCTGGTATGCTAGCAAACTAATAAATATTCATAAATAAACTTGAACTAGACAATGCGCAGACTCTCCTCATGTGTTACAGTCTTAATCCAGAGAGTGTAGCAGTAATTAACAGATAAAAGAGGAAGTTCATTAAATGAATATGCAGTGTCATGAAATCAGAGCTGTACATTGATCACAGCTAACTTAAGGATACTTACTTAGCTAGGATATTTTGACACACCATTTATCACTAGTCCTATTTTTAGATTTTTAATTAGCAGATCACCAGCCTTCACCTCATTAACCTAGCTTCTGCAAAAACATTATTTCTATAGATAATAGGTTACAGTAATCAATTCTCTCTGTTTTTTGAGCTGCAAGGAAGGACAGAACTTCAAATTTCCTATTTCGTATCAGGGAAATCTGACCTTCATTCAACACAATATGTCTTACTATCTGAATAACTGCTCTTCATTTATTTTTCTGAATTTACTACTCTCTAAACATGTTCCTTTCAATGACAAGTGAAATATTCTACTAATTTATCTTAAACACGTATTTTTAACCTCTGAGTAACTGTTTTGGGGTATAATTCAGTAGAAAAATGTACCTTGGTATGTGTTTAACATAGCTTGTTGTATATTTACACATACAAGTTTTTAAGCAGCTGGCCTGATAGTCTCTAAAAAGAAAAGTTCTAGAAGTTGAAATGAACCAAGAAAAAGCATTTTTACCCTTACATTTAAGTACAAAACTTAAGAAACTCATAACCAGTAGCCAATTAATAAATCAATGCGGTACGTTTTGTGCAGATGTTTCCTCCAGTTTGATTTTCTTACTTTATTGCTTATATTATTGGAAGACATGCTCCATCAGCAGTGATGGATAAGAGTATACATCTTGCTATACTGTTCCAAGCTATATAATTATCTTCTTAATATTTATGTTGTATTTCCAACACACTGTTTATGACTTAAGCCTTTCCTGTTGCAAGATCCACAATTAAATCATCTAAATATTGTCTTTTTGCTGTAATATATGTAGCAACAATAACAACATTAGGCTAGCCTCAATTAAATAACCAGTGAATTAGGTAGTTAAACAATATTTGCATCCTTGGCAGTTGTATCCAATTAAAATTCCTATCAAATGAAAGAATTGATTAGACTCTTCAAGCAGAGAGGTTTGCATCGTGCAAGCAGTCTAAATAATTTACATTAGAGCTTTCAACACATTTCATATGCTGTCATCTCTGCCTTGTGAAACAGTTTATGGCATACTAAGACTTGCTTTCATTACTTACACTGATTTTGCAATCAATAGTATGCCAAAAGTTCAGAACACAATCTAAGAAGGTCACAGTTTTGTCACTGAAAACAGTTTGTGAAAAGGTCACCTAATTATTTTTTGCGTTTTATGATGTTTCTGTCTATGTTCTGGTATGATAGCATGTGTATGCTCTCTCATTAAGCACTAATGCTACCTTTGTAATGACATCCATTTTCTAACTTAAAATTATATTTTAAGTTTCTAATTTTCTCATTTGCATCTTTGATTTAAAAAAAAAATAAGAGTGCAGAGCTTTATAAACATGAGTACACAAAGTCTGAAGCTTGTTATTATATTATTAAATGAATATAATGGATGACAATGAATTTGTGAAAAAAAAAGAATTTGTTATGATTATATGGGAGTGTTTTATTTTGGGAAAACACATGCATATTTGGGAAGACTCACTCGGACTCTTTTCCTTTTACAAAATTGAACATTGTTATATCCCATTGCTTAGAGTTGACAGCAAACAGAAAGGCTCTTACTAAGTTCTGACAAAATTTTTCAGAGCAATATTCTAATAGAGATTTAATGGGCCTAATTCCACTGGTAATAATAATCAGAAATCATAACAACATGTAATATATCTATATATCTGGAATACCGAGATAGAGTCTGAAATGCAGTCTTTTATAAAATGTTTTTGGTTTTTTTTGTTTGTTTGTTTGTTTGTTTGCTTTTTTGTTTGTACTTAAGTCCAGGACCATCTGAATTTGACTGATGTTCTGGGGAGAAATGACTGACGTTAAAAGATAGTAGCTTTACATAAGTCATTCCTTTTCCAGACTTTAAATAATTAAAATAATAATAATAATAATAATAAAATAAAAATAATAATAATAAAAAAAGCTAGACAACAAACAATTCAAAATGCATCAATTTTTTCCCCATTTATACAGTTGCTTCCCAACTCTTTGGAACAAAAAATGCAGGAGAAATGAGGTATCTTCTTTTGATTTAAGTATACTTGGTAATCCAAAGCACAGCAGCTATTTAACAGTAGTCAGGACATTCACCATTATAGCTGCTTTTCTTTAAAATGTCATATACTAGCTGAATTTCTGGACACTTGTGAAGAATTTGCCCAACAAGTGATATTTTAGATGAGTATCTGTAAAAAATGTCAGAGTTCCTTGATCTTTGCCCTATCTTCTTCTGATGCAATTAACTCTCTTTTTCTATTTTTTTTTTTTAATTAAATGCAGAAAACTAGATACAATATGAAATTGAAAAGCCTCTTCCTCTTTGACGAAAGACAGTGGATACAGAGAATCCCCTATGTGGATGGACATTTGAAGAGAATGAAATAAACTAAATCTGTTTCATGAGTAATTATCCTTAATGTGTGGGTGATGGTGAGTTCTGACCTGTTCAGTGCATCCAAAAACACTGTTGTGAATACCCATGAATACGTCATGGCTCCTGGGCTGTATCCAAGATGGGGCACAACATCTTCTGCCTGAAGACTGTGACTGACATTTACTCCTTTCTATGTCACTGAGAACAAAAACTATTGTCCATTTAATGAAATTAAAATGAGGAGAATTAGAACTGATTCTCAGGGACCCAATTTACACAAGGCATACGAAGCTATTCCAGATCAGGTGAAGGCCATCAGTCTCTCCTTCAGTGTCTCTGTGCTGATTGTTGCTTGCATCTCCCAGGTTGAAACAGGCCTTCTGCCTTGTCCTCTTTGATATTCATTGAGCCAATGGGACCCACTGCTGTGACCATCCTGCCTTGCCTTGCTGATTCCCACTGAGGGCCAAGGCTCTGCTGAGTAGACACAGCACAGCCTTTATCAAAGCTGCTATCAGCTCCCAGCACACCTTCCCACTAGCAACAATCCTGCTCTTGCTGCTCCCTGGCAAATCATAAAAATAAATAATTAGTGATAAAATGTATACTGATTTCTAGAGTTCACTGCCAATCTGAAAAGTTAATGAGAATATAACAGTACTCAGAAAAAGAAAATACATTAATCTACAAATCCATAATTGATTATTTTTAATGGAAGGACCATTAAAGCTCCAGGCTTCAACCAGCTTCTGTTAGAGGTATGATGGGGAAAATATATCTCTTTACAGGAAGAGGTTGTCTCACTGTGGAACTTTTCTTTGGTAGACTTTTTCCTCTGAAGTTTCCAGTACTGAATAACTACTAGAAGATATCAACTTGCGAGATATTTCAGAAGCACTTGTATTGAATCAGAAACTGGATAAAAATTGTAAAGTAATTCTCCTTTAAGACGCAGATGGGCATGGCTTCTCCAAAGGCAGAAGATGGTGCTTGACCAGTCTGGTGGCTGTCTAGTTAAATTGACAGCATTGGTGAACAAAGGGCAACCGATGTCATCTACCTAGACTTGTACAAGGCCTTTGACATGGTCGCACACCATATCCTTATCTCCAAATTGGAGAAAAATGGATTTGAAGGCTGAAGTATTCCATGGATAAGGAATTTGTTGGACTGTTGCAGCCAGTGGATTATTGTCAATGGCTTCATGTCCATATGGAATTCAGAGAAAAGTGATGTCCCACAGGAGTACCTCTTCGAACAAGTGCTCTGTACACCATTATAAATGGCCTAGGCATTGTGATCGAGTGCGCTCACAGCAAGTTTGCTGATTACATTACTCTAAGTGTTGCAGTACAAGAGAAGGAAGGGATGCTATCCAAAGGGACCTGGACAGACTGTAGAAGTAGATCTATGCATCTAATGTGGACCAACAAAGCCAAGTGCAAGGTGTTGCACTTTGGTTGAGGTGATCCTGATGTGTGTAGAGACTGGGAGAATTCATTGAGATCAGCACTGCAGAGAAGGACCTGGGGATCCTAGTGGATGAAAAAATAGATGTAAGCCCATAATGTGAACTTCTAGGCCAGAAGGCCAGTTGTATCCCATGAAAAGAGGACTGGAAAAGGGAGGGTATTATACTCCTCCATTGTGTTCTCATGAGGCTCCATCTGGAGCACAGCATCCAGGAACTCTCAGCACAAGACTTGGAGCCACTGGAGAAGGTCAAGGGGAAGGAACACTTCTCCTACAAAGAAAGGCTGAGGAGCTGGGCTTGTTCAGTCTGAAGAAGAGAAGGCTTTGGGAAAACATCATTGTGGACTTATAGTACTTAGAAGAAGAT
The DNA here is from genome assembly GCF_026119805.1 of Tympanuchus pallidicinctus. Lineage (NCBI taxonomy): Eukaryota > Metazoa > Chordata > Aves > Galliformes > Phasianidae > Tympanuchus > Tympanuchus pallidicinctus. The sequence continues at coordinate 33,754,034 of NW_026294769.1, forward strand.
GAGAAGGGAGATTGACTTTTTATGTGATCTGATAGTGATAGAACAATGAAGAACAATTTTAAACTAAAAGAGAAAATATTTTGATTAAAAGTTTGATTAAAATTATTTTTTTTTACTCATAGGGTGATAAAGCACTGCCCAGAGAAGCTGTGAATGTCTCATCCCTGGAGATGTTCGAGGCCAGGTTGGATGGGACCCTGGGCAGCCTGATCTGATAAGTGGCAGCCCTGCCCTCCACGTGGGAGGTTGGAACTAGATGATCTTTAAGACCCCTTCCATCCCAGGCCGTTCTATGATTCTAGATTCAGTAAATAAATTACATGCAGAACACTGTATTTTTGCAAAAAATGTAGATATCTGATGGAAACATCTCTATTTTTAAAAAATTATTATAGATAAGGGCAAATATTTCTAATTCCAAATGGAGGGAAATTAGAAGAGTATTTTATATATATACATATATATATATAATTGTTGTGTAGCTGCAAATATATCATGTCATGGCAATGTGAGTTGATGTTGAAGATGGTCAACTAAGCCCCCTCAGGGCTGCTTCCTCCCATACTACTGTTTATCCTCTCTATCTTGCAAATCTTCGTCTAGAAATAACCACATAACCACAATTTTAATCTTATGTTACACTGCTAAATGCAGGTCTGAATTACTATCGAAATGAAGATGGTGAAAATCCTTTTTTTTAATTTGAAATCACTGGAAATCACAAAAGATACTATATTCTTTCCTTCTGCCATATTCATATTTCTCTACTTGATTTTGACTGTCTTCACTGGCACAATCTTAGGCAACATCATACAGCATTGTGCTGTGCTCTAGATGACCTCCAGAGGTCCACTCCAATCTCGATTTTCTGACTGTGATAATTAAACAATAGCAGTTTAAATATGGAATCTTTTACAGGTCAATTACTTTTCTACCTCTGGTTTGTTATGAAAGCTATGTTTCTAAAAAAAAAAAAAAAAAAAAAAAAAAAGAGACATTGTCCTTACACTAGCTTAGTCCAAGGCACTACACTCATTGGACTTCCTTGTTCTTAAAAGGCAAGCCTAGGGGACTTTTCTGCTGGAGAGAGCTTGCAAAGCCAGAAAAAAAATTGTTTATATTATTAGAATGTTTTGCTGTGGGACATGGAAAATCCTACAGGACCTTCACAAGTTTTTTTTTTTAATTTCTCACCTTTTGGCTTTCCTTTATGTAAGAAACTTCAATGGTTAAAGTCAAATTTATAGTCCACATTACTTCAGTTGTGAATTGCATTGTTTTGCTTCTTTTAAAGATGAGCTAATGATTAAATTAAAAGGAAGTACATTACTATTTTTGTACTTTGAAAAGAAGTTCAGATTTTGGTCTTATAATAAATCTGGCTCCTAGAGCACATGATTACTTTGATTTTTACCAAGATATTCTTGTATGCCTTTCTCAGGTACCTTTGTCCTTTCCTGGATGGTATAACATATGAAGATGGCAAGATGAATATCTCCATAATTTCTTATTTTACATGTTAGATATAAATTAATTTTGATAGAATTGAAATGAGGTCATCTGGGATCCTATGCAAACTAGTCTTGAATGCCTCCAGAGATGAGGCATCCACAGCTTCTCTAGGCAGCCTATGCCAGTGCCTCACCATCCTTTGAGTAAGAAGTTCTTCCTAACATCTAACTTAAATCTCCCCTTTTTTTATTTAAAGCCATTCCTCCTTTTCCTATCACTATCAGACCATGTAAAAAGTCAGTCTCTCTCCTGCTTGTGAGCTCCCTTCAGGTACTAGAAGGTAATAATAATGTCTCCAGAGAGCCTTCTCTTCTTCAAGCTAAACAAGCCCAACTCCTTCAATCTGTCTTCTTAGGAGAGGTGCTCCAGCCCTTTGATTATCTCTGTGGCCCTCCTTTGGATGCACTCCGACAGCTCCACATGTTTACTGTGCTGGGGTCCCAGGCTTGGACATGGTATTCTAGTTGGGTATTCACAAGGAGAGAATAGAGAGGGACTATCCCCTCCCTCTCCCTGCTAGCCAACCTCTCTTTTGATGCAGGCCAGGATACTGTTGGTCTTCTGGGCTGCAAGTACACATTGTTGTTTCACATCAAGTTTATCATCCACCAGGATCCCCAAGTCCATCTCCACTGGGCTGATCTCCCAGTCTGTACGCATACCAGGATCACCCCAACCCATGTGCAGCACTAAGCACTTGGCCTTGTTAAACCTCTTTAGATTCTTATCTGCCCAATATTGGACTGTGTTCAAGTCACTCTGAAAGGTGTCCCTCCCTTCTGTTGTGTTGACTGCACCACTCATCTTTGCTTATGTGGCCCAGATCTGAACTGGATTAAAATACATTTAATATTCTCCTTATCTTTCTTCATCCTATCTCGTATTTGCAGCATGCCATCTTAGCAAGGATCAAAGCAGAACAAGAATGCCTAATACAATATAACAAGAACATTTCACCCACACAATGCAACATGTGAGACAAGGATATAGCTTAAGCAAACTATGCAGGGTGTGCTATAATAAATTTTTTTTAAATATATTCTAATAAGACAGACCTTCAGTTTGAAAGATAAGAAGCTGTTTCATAAATTATAACTAATAAATGAAGGCCTCTTTCTGTTTGCATAAAATGTAATCTCAGATAAGGCACATGGAAAGGGAAAAAAGGCAAATGAATAAATAGATAGATAGATAGATAGATAGATAGATAGATAGATAGATAGATAGATAGATAGATAGATTAATAAATAGAGGTGGGAGTAGAGGATTCTGGAAGATTTCTGTGAGATGGTTCTGATTTCCTGCAGTTGTTTTTCAATTGCATTCTGATAGTCTGTCATTGCAAGCTGCTGCAGAGAGCAGGAATTCTTTTCCGCTACTGATGTTTGATTTTTCATGATTGTGCTGCCAAAATGTTATGCATATGGGAAGAGGCCAAGAATGAGTGTGATGAAGAATATTATTCTGGTGAGAAGAATTGCAGTTAACTTGCAAGAGTAATATTGTCTCCAGGGATTATTCTAGACAATTTGTAGAAATTAAGATAAGATTGTTCAAATATATGAATATTTGAATTATTACTTTGTTGTATTTTGTTCATCTACATTTCAAACGCAGACCCTGGGTAGTTGTATAAAACCCTTAATTTCACAGCAATGTATTATAGAACAAAAGCTTTTCCTGTAATTAATTTCTTAGCATGTATGATGTAACTATCAAATGGACACAATCTAAATGTACATCTTTGCAAATTAAAAATGAGGCCGTTACATCTATGCTTAGTAGCACTATACTCTACTCCATAGATGTAAAAAAAAAAAAGAAATAAAAGCCTTAAAGATAATAGTTTCTTGTGGCATAAAATATCAATCAGTGGGATTCAGTTTGTTGTGAAATATAGTCTTTCTAATACCTTATCTGATAAGAAATTGTGTAGTTTTGATGGCTTTACCTAACGAAAGCATGGCATTTCAAGTTAATGATTTAATCTTTGAAATATTACTACTACAAATATTAAATTGTTTAGTAGCAGTAATTATAAAGTGAGTGTTATAAATAACAACATATGGCATCTCTGTGAATACAAGTCAGAATTAATTCCTAAGGCTCTGATGCCATTCATAAACCTCTCAAAGTTTATGACTGCAGCTGAGTTCTTGACTGAAATACAGCCTTGTATTTACTCCAGGGCTATCTATTATGCTCCATGTTATTCAAATATATTCCAGTGTTGATTCTCATGCTTTGCCTCTGAGTTGTTTTCCCCCAGTCATTAGTAGAAGCCTGTAACTTTTTCCCTTAATATAAAAATCTTTACATTTTTCATGAGAAAGTACACATCTGAACAGGAAGATTGTCTTATTGATGTCACTTTTTTCAAGGCCTTTTACCACTAATCACATATTCCACAAATTCACAGACTTTCAACATTCATAACTAGTGTAAAGGGAGCAGTTTTATGCAAAAAGGAAGATTTAGGGACATATTTGATTCAATTTTTTAGCTGGACATGAGAAACCAATTCTGAGTGAGCAGTTGGTTTCCCACAGATCAACATTGATTTATGAACTCTAAATAGTGTTATTATTCTGCAATGACCTTTTTAAAATGAATAAAGCATAAAGACTCTGGAAAGACATTAGCTCATTAACTTAGCAGAGGCAAAGTTCCTGAAAAGATGCACTCTTACAGGCACTCATGTATTCATACTGCCCTGATAGAGACATGATACAAATCATAGCATTAACTGAGTAGGAAAAAAAGAGAAGATATATAGCATGATATACTCTAGAACTGTTTATCAAGGTGTTAAGAACACGAATGCCCTCTTTGCCAGTTTTTGAGTCTCTTCTGAGAATTCTGTTAAGGATAAAAGTGGCTTTGCAAGGACAATCTCCATTCCTCTTCATGCCTCTTTGAGAAAGATCATTTGGTCCCACTGTAAACCTAGCTCAAGCAACAGTGAATATTCAATTTCTATTCATTGAAAATATTATTATTTACTGTGAAGCACCAAAATTTAGCAGAGAGTAATGAGAAATAAATGCAAAAGTAACATCTCTTTCCTAAATAAATAAAAACCAAAATGAAAGGTGAACAGTGCCAAGTACTTTTGACAGGCTTCTCAAAGACAGTGAAGTAATTTTTACATTACAATTTTTACATTTTACATTTACATTAACACATTTATTTGTACTTCTGTATCTCTTGGCTTTTCTCTTTTAATGCAGAGTTTCTGCTGTTGTCCAGAGGTATTTTCTTTGGCCCATAATCCCAGATTCAGATGTTTCATTTCTGTAGAAGTATCTGTATCATTTGATTTCATTGACCAGTTTAGATGTTGCTCTATTCTATGGCTATTCCGTTTCATTCAGATACTCATTACCTAGTTTACATTTTATAAGTAGTATTTTAGCAATTAAAATTGGGCTTTTAGAGGTAATGTAAACTGCTATTAAAAATCTTACAATATAAGGTGTTTTTTAACATACCTCAGCAAAACTTGGCATTGCAGTCAACCTTAGAAACAAAGCATAACAGGTGCAATTAATATATTATACTTTTCAAAATAATAGTTTGTATTAAGAAGGTGAACATCACCTAAAAGCCACTGGTTTTGTTTTTCTTTAAGTCCGACAAATCAATGCCATTTACCCCAAAACAGAAAGAATCTGTGTTTGTTAATCTGGATCTATGTCATAAATCCTAATATCGAACAGAAAAAAATCTTCAGTTTCTACAGATGTATTCTGTTAGGAAATACAAAAACCTTCTCAAACGTGAAGCTTTGAGAGGACATAATGTTTCTCTCATCCCTGTCTATAATTCTATGCTACTGGAAGATTACTCTAGAATACTAGTAAACTGCAACTATCTACAAGCTTCAGCAGAACCATTGGGGTGATGAAGAGTTTTTAGACTTTGACTAAACTAACGGCTTTTCCAAGAGAAAACATAATGGAATTATTTTTCTTCTTTGCTAACTTGCAGTGAAAGGTAAATTTCTTCCTCTGTACTGTCCTATTTCTATGGCTGGTTGTGAATTGCTGCCCTAAATAATGAACTAAAAATACAAGTTTATTTCTGTACTGTATTATGAATGTGTTATTGTCACAGCATGTAATTACAATCATTCACAGTGTGAACACGAAGGCTGAATAGTAAATTGTCCTGAAAACAGTCTTCTCCTGTGAGTCTATGAATTTCCAAGCTTACCTCTCATAATGATTAATATTGTATCACCATTTAACTCCTCGGTCATTCAGCAGCACAGCCATGATACCTCAGAAGTCATGGATGTGAAAAAGCACTTACTGTACAATGAGAATAAGCTCTTATGACAATATAAGTAATGGATATTTTCCCTTTATAGAATGAAGATGCAGACAATAAGTGAAATCATCAAAAAAAATTCTACTACTGCTGCTAAGAGGAAAATTTAAAAATCTGGTTGTCAGGGTAAGAAAAAAAATGGCTTTGTACCAGTGGTGGGAAGATCTGTACTATGCAGTACTGAACATTCAACTTTTCAAGACAGATCTATTCATATTAATCTGTAATGACAATGTCTATCTCACAGAAACAAATATCTTTGAACTCTGAGTCAGGAAATTTTCAGACTTCTTCCTTGTAGCGAACTAGGGGCTCTCTACAGAAGTTTAAGTAAATATATATGATTTATTTGAATTATGATCTACAAAATTATAATTAAACTGATAATTAAAATAAGATCATGAGACTGGATTTTACTACCTTTATCTAATCATGGTGTTGAACAATTCTTCTGAGAAAAATTGTGTTTGATTTTTTTCTTTTTCACTTTTTAATTCTCCTTCCAAATTTCAGCAACTTTTTTCCATGGCCTATGTAGAATCAAATAAAATCACATTGAAAAGAAAAGCCATTTTCCATGAGAATATGTCATTTTATTTTTTTTTTTTAATGGTTCCACTGCTTCTGAAACCTTTTATCTGTTTCAAAATTAAAATTTTAACTCCCAGAGGACAATAATTGCTAATGTAAATTATTTCATTTTCAATTCTTTATTATTTTCATATAGATCTTTTAATACACTTCAGAGAAGCATAATCTGATTTCAAATTGTGGTATCAATTTGTTGGTTTTGATCAGAGATTTATTACTTTTTTTCCATATAGTTTAACAAGAGTACCCTTTTACAGTACACAAACTGAATATAAATGACCTTCGAAAAACCATTCCTAGGTCTTTCAGTAGGTGTTATGCTCTGAAATTAATTTGCAGGTATACTGTTGCATTTAGCTGCTGAAATGCATTGATTTGGGAACAGATTTCCTGTCAGGACCTCTGTTTTCTTCATCTGACTTTGCTTCATTGTGATACAGAGAAAAAGAAGAAAAACTCATTTGATACACGAATTTTGAAGTTTTCTGCTTCAAGATGCATCAAGGATCTTGGGTGCTTAATTGCTATTAAAAAATGTAACACCTAAATGATACTGACTGACCTTTGTATGAGCTGCTCCGATAGCTATGATAAAGGTATTTTAGTACTTTCTTTTAGCCTTATCCAAAAGACTGAAATGAAAGTGATCATAAAGCACATTTACTTAATTAGATTTAAAAAAACCTTTTGTTAAAATAAATTTAATGAAAAGGCTTACTTTGTTTCTTGTCTTTTTTTTTTCTAATGCCATATGTTTAATTACTCAAAAAATGTCCATCGTTCTTGCCTGTGGTATGCATGGTGGGCTAATGTTAGCTTTGTCTAGATTGCCTCTGTATTGAAAACATTTCTCTTTATTCATAAATCAAAGGATTTAAATCCAGCAATTACTACAGTGATTCTACATGCAATGTACATGATTAATTATAGCTTATTCTCACTATGATGAAGAAGGAAAATTTTAGTGACAAATCTCTTGCTATGGAGGCATTTCTTTCCCATCACCCTTTCCTGATAATTCCCAGATTTATAGTTAAATGATATACAAGCATTGTCTCAGTTTGGAATTGCATCAGTTTTACACTGATTTTCATTCTGTTCCAGGATAGGTACAGAAGTTCAGAGAATAATGTATGCTGTATATCCTTCTGATATACCCAAACTACATGAACTGCTTCTTCTGTTGGTTTAGTCTAGGATAACATGAAGCAAGAGTCCATTTATTTATAAAACGCTATAAAGAGTGAAGTGGTAAAACAGCCCTGATTTGTTCTCTTCGTTTAATGAGCCTCTAGATCAAAAGCAAAGTCAATGTACTTCAAGTTCATAAACTAAATAGACAGTAAGTGCTGTATTCTACTGCCAGTTGCCATGCGTTTTGAGCAGTAACTTTTATCTTAGAATGTACTACTGATATTGGAATAGTATTCAAGATATTTTAGGATAGCAGAATCCTGTATTAATTCAACAGTGTTCCAGATGCAATCTGATCACTTCTGTTAGTCACTGTGCATGCAATATTCATGTATCTTGTGTAAGAGATAGCAAGCAAATACAAGGCATGAAAATCTGATTTCAGTTACACTACATCTACAGGATAATCTGTAAAATTTGCTTTCTAAATGTCTGAACAAGTCTGTCCAGCCTTATTCAAAACACAGCCTTTTCATTCTGAAGTGAGAAAGTTTGAGGACTGTAAGTCCCTGAGTGTGTCTGGCAGGTAAAGCATCATCGGAGAATCAGGGAGGAAAGAGATTGAAAAAGGCCAGATCCTCTGGGTAGCAGAGATCAGGAAGATCCACCTTGAAGCAATCTCTAGAGAAGGGCTGTAGGCAATACATGACACTTTTCTTATCAGCAGTGAATCTATAAAATTCCCCTCACATTGTTATTGAGTCTATTTAAAAATAGATACTGTAGAAAAGGAAACAGAATGCAAGAGAATTAAAACAAATTGTTAATAATCCTATTTAACTGACTAGATCCTTCCCTTCTCCCTCTTTTTCTTTTTTTTTTTTTTTTTTTTTTTAATGGTATTTAGTGCCTATAAAAGAAGAAAACTAGTTTAATCTTCTGAGGAGAGACTTAAGAAGTGATGTTCAGTGGTTGCTTAAAATTTCCTAAGCAATAATCAATAAGGATTTGCAGCCTGTGGAGCTCTTAACTTGTCTAAAATGTCTTTATATCTAATGGAAATCTTTGCTGCCTAAGCATGGATGCTTTTGTCTTGGCAAGCTGTGAAACCTCTGATATAAGCAGTTTTGGATGTTTTATATGTGTTATCTGCATAAAATATAACAATAAGATGTGGGAAGAAATGATAAGCAAATAAAGTATGCAAGTGGAAAAGAAAGTGGGTTTATTTCCCTGTTCATAAAAATATTGACATAGTACGTCTCTTAATTTTATCATTTACATAGTGCTTGCTGTATCAACATTTGTGATAACTTAAGATATACATAAAAATATGGAAACATCTCTTGTAAAATCTGCTTTACTACCTGTGGGAATGAAAGAAGCAGTGTTTCATAACATGGATTTTTAAGAGATCATTAAGATAACATAAAAGCACATATCAAGGATTTTTAAAGTGGCTAACTTTTTTAAATGCAAAACTGCTTTTAAATTTTTAAAATATATCTGAAATTGAATGATAAACTTTTTAGTATTATTAAAAATACATATTCCAGCAATCATTTCCATGTATAAACATACATTTAGAAAGTGAAGAGAGAGTAACCTAATAAGGGCCAATAAAGCCTTGCCTCTTTTTTACTTTTTTTAGTTATTTTTAAGTATAGTGTCTGTCACTGATGACCCTTCATGCAGAGGTCAAAGTATTACACACTTTGGATCAAATGTTCCTTGAATTCAGGCTTTAATAGAATTCACAGAATCACAGAATCACAGAATGGCCAGGGTTGGAAGGAACCTCAAGGATCATGAATCTCCAACTCCCCTGCCACAGGCAGGGCCACCAACCTCCTCATTTAATACTAGACCAGGCTACTCAAGGCCCCATCCAATCTGGCCTTGAACATCTCCAGGGACGGGGCATCCACAACCTCTCTTGGCAGCCTGTTCCAGCACTTCACTACTTTCACAGTAAAGAACTTCCCCCTGACATCCAACCTAAATCTTCCCTCCTTCAACTTTAAACCATTTCCCTTTGTCCTGCTGTTATTTACCCTTTCAAAGAGTTGATTCCCCTCCTGTTTGTAGGCTCCCTTTAGGTACTGAAAAGCTGCAATGAGGTCACCCCGCAGCCTTCTTTTCTCCAGGCTGAACGAGCCCAGCTCCCTCAGCCTGTCTTTGTAGGGGAGGTGCTCCAGCCCCCTGACCATCTTTGTGGCCCTCCTCTGGACCCTCTCCAACAGCTCTCTGTCTTTCTTGTACTGGGGGCTCCACATTTGGACACAGTACTCCAGATGGGGCCTCACAAGAGCAGAGTAGAGAGGGACAATCACCTCCCTGTCCCTGCTGACCCCTCTTCTGATGAAGCCCAGGATACCATTTGCTTTTCGAGCTGCAAGAGCACACTGCTGGCTCATGTTAAGCTTTTCATCTGTAAGGGCCTCTAGGTCCTTCTCTGCATGGCTGCTCTCAAGAACCAATCCTTCAAGTCTGTATGGATGCCTGGGATTCCTCCTACCTTGCACTTTGTTGTGTTGCTGTGCTGAATTCTGTTCTTCTTTCTTCTCTTCTTTGTCTTTCCTTCTACATGTTCCTGTAAAAAATATATTTTTACTGTTGACTAATCTATGTTTAAGAAAATGATGTGAAATGGTGCTATATTCACAGCCGATTATATTTTAAAATATGTATTTTTAGAAATTTTTATTGTTTGAGTTGAGTTTACATTTGCAGAAATTAACTGTGATGGGATTCCTACATGTATTCACCTGTGAATTCTTGTCTTTCTTGGCTACAACTATTGATCACATTGAGTTAAAATCCTTTTCAATTTAGTTACGAAAAATCGCGCAGGGTCAACATCAATTCTTAAAGAACATTGAAGTGTAGAAATTGTACACAAATGCAAAAATATAGATGTGCATGTGTAAAAATAGATGTTTATAGCTTCAAGTAATTTTTAATCCTATATTTAACAAAATGACATATTTAATGAAATTAGTAAGTATGTAGACAGCGCCAAAAACAAATGAACAGAAAGATCTGTTATCTGAGTAAACACAAAATGTTCACTGAGAAAGAAAGGAATCGCACAGGTAAGATTTATATTCTCTAATTCAAATTGTTAAAGGATCTTTTGTCTGACCAGTTCACCTATGTTTTTTCTGTACATTTTTTTGGTTATTCTCTGTAAAGCTCATCTAACTCGGAATGCTTCTTAAAACCTCTCCATTGATTACAGAGGGAATATAAATTATTCACCAAAAAAGGAAAAAAAAAAAAAAGAAATTTACCCATTGTGATTCATAATGGTTAGAAATTTCCTTTGCATATAGTTATTGAGTATGTTATGCTATGTGATATGAATATTGAAATATGTTTTTGCTATTGATGTATGTTGTTGACATAAAGAGTAAATATCACCAGAATTGTCAGTAGCAGTATTAGTTTGATCAGTGCTAAAACAGTTCTTAACCTGAGCATGATAGTACTGTCCAATTATACTTAAGGCAGGATAGTTTACTATTATTCCACTTCCTTCTAATCCACCACCACTGAAAAAAAGACTTTTGGATTTGAATCCCAAGAAACAGAGCAGGCAAATTAAGGACAATTTCTAGTATTTAACTTCTTCATGGCCTGACTATACATTTGTGCTTACAACATTAGTCAGACAACTGATAAAAGATGGTTCATAAGATTCCAACAGATGTGATTTTGTGATTTAGACACAGCAGTTGTATTCATTTTAATGAAATTTGGTTTTTTAGTGCTCTGTAAATTGCTTTTGGAGTTTAATAAAATTATGGACTTAATTAGTAATCAGAGTAGACAAAATGCACTCATATTTTAAGAATACAAATAAGAGAGGGAATTGTAGTAGTCTAGAAATGGCTTTGATAATGTATTTAATACTATTATGCAAATACTTCATTAGAAAAATCAGTTCAAATTGGTTTGTAAACAAGCTAAAAGATGTTGAAAAAAGACTAATTATAATAACAGAACATCTGCAAAAATAAACTGAAAAATACACAGAAACTAGGACAAAGGCACTCAGAAAACAGAAGCACTAACAGAATTTTTGAGAAACTGGACAATATATTGGTACGTTGATATAATATTTATTTTGATCTATTGATTAAAACAGTAAGTATTCTCTAAAACACCACTTGAAGACTTCTAACAGTTATTGTTATTAAATGCAATAAAAAAGGAGCCATCTAAAGAAACAATACATTTACCTATGTAGTTTTTCTGGGGCAGGAATAAAGAGAGTGTGATGACTGAGGTAGTAAACATTGTACAGACCTGTGTAACACAGCAAACAGATGAAGTGATGAAGTTTAGGCCAAAGATCTTGAAACCTTCTTAGCTCAGACTGAATTATTAAGGCATGGAATCTCCTCATGAAGAAAACATTTATATTTCACCACTTCAATATAAAAACTAAGACAAGTGTTACATAAAAATTTCTAATAATTATGAATAAATTATTTAGTAAAAAAAAATATAAAATATTCATAGTAGAAAAACGACTACATGTGAGAACGTGGCAGCAAGAAACTTCCTATACTATAATCACAAAGGTAATAAAATCCATATATACATAGCCATTTGTCTTGCAGGTTTTTTTTGCTGTTTTACTCTTTTCTATTTTGTCTTTTTGGAATAAAAGAATATTGTTTCTTCAGTCAAGTAAAGTCCTTTGGGAATTTAATAAAATAAATATGGCTTCAGTTACTGATCTTATATAGTATTAGGAAAGTATAATCATATTATCATGCCGGTAGAAGACAAATTCTTTTCCCTCTTCCTCAGTGAATACTGGAAAATAACTACTGCAATAAATCATTGTTTCCTCACTACAGTAAACCAGTACGTATGAGGTCAAATGGACTACAGCTAGTGCCATAATAACATGTTAGCTTTCTCATGAGAGATGACCAGTGTATATCTCACCTGCTGCAGACAGACTTAATTTGCCTTGTCTTTATTAAAAAAAAATAAAAAATAAAAAATAAAAAATGATTAAGATCAAGAAGTTTTTATATAAGTTTTCTATCTGTTTCTCTGCCTACTTAAGATTCCCTAACACTTACAATCAGTGTGTTGGAAATAATTTAAACTAGAAACATGGCACAAGCTGGGACACTTTCAAAGGCAAAAGGCAGATAAGAATTGGCTGTTTTTCACAAGGGGAGGAGACACACAATAACTGTAGTTGGTGGTCACTAAGAATAAAATAAATTCCAAATTCTGTGAAGAAGATGACACATTTCTGACAGTTTTTTTATTTCACCTGTTTTGTCTCTTTCTCTTCAGAGTGGTTTCAGGTAACATGAACAGCTCTTCTATTTACTTAGCAGGATTATAGCATAAGTGCAAATTCAGATCACCCGACAAAAATGATTCAGATCTAGATCTAATTATTAGACAAGACGGGTAAGGCTTGATTAGATTTCACTGGAGTCATTGTCTCTCTTGAGATACTTACGTAGGCTCCCTCAGTAATCCACAGAAATCATACATCTACTTTATATCAGTTTATCCCAATTTTGGCATCTAAATTTAACTAAATGTCATCTATCCTGAGATTTTTTATTCTAACAGAAGATGAAAAATTCCTTTATAACAAAATATATAAGAAAATGTGAACTGAGGATTCACGGTTACCATGAAATATAAAAATATTCTGCTATCCAGATATGGTGTTATGTGATTAAATATTCAAGCAGAAAAACATGAACTTTCCATTTTAATGTTGTTCGATTTTTGTCAAGGTAGACTAGCTATCTGTTTATGTAAGAGATTTCAAAGGGCTTCATTATTTTGTAAGGAGTATTCACATGTAGTCTTAATGTTTTCCTACTGGAAACAGTTGCACTTACACAGAATATTTTTGGTTGTTTTGTTTTGTTTCAGACTATATCATCCTTTAATATTTTCAGTTTATATAAAATAGCAATGTGAATATTCCAAATATATCTTGCTGAAACATTTATTTTTCTTATAGCATGTCACCTTGAAATAGTGAAAAAGTTGAACACATATTGAACAATATTATTTCTAGCAATCTGATTAAATAAAACATATATGATCTTCAAGATGGAAGGCAACATTATCTCTCTATCTATATAATAATTAACTAATAGTTCTGCTAGAAGCAAATAATCAAGAACATAAGTGCAGCATGTGAGCCAGCAAGATACATAGTTTGAAATTTACAAATAAAAAGAAAGAAACCTGAAAGACACACATACTAAAAGATGCAGAGTATTCATGGAAATAAAGCCTCATCTGTTTCACTTCCTTGTGATAGATTCATTGACCACTACAAGCCAGGTCAATTTGATGCAAACAAATTAAGAGTCATCACAGAGTCACTGAATGATGAAATATGCACTTGAAAGTTAATAATTTAACATATTATTAGAAAACTAAATCTAAAATGAATTTAAATCATACAGAAATAAATCATCTGCAAAACAAACTGATAACTCATATCTAAGTTCTCCCTAACTATCTAGTGATCTAGTGGTCTTGTGACCTAGCGGTTCATAATCTTGCCCACGGCAGGGGGATTGGAACTAGATGACCTTCAGGTCCCTTTCAAGCCAAACCTTTCTTTGATTCTATGATCTTATGATCCTATGATTCTATAATTCTATGATTCTTTGATTAAGTACTAAATAAATCTTGTGTTTGATTTTGTTGAGTTTTTGTTGTTATTTTTGGGTTATTTTTGTGTGTGTGGTGTGTTTGTGGTCTTCTTCTTTTTTTTTTTTTTTTTATTTTTTTTTGTCATGCATTCACTTTCAAGTACAGGTGACCATGGGGTATAATACATTATCAAAGTATCTCCCCACTGTTATCCTAGACTCTATACACTAAAATCTCTCACTTTTTTTTTTACTAACAAGACTTCTGCATACATACTTCTTCAGTTAGAGAATTCAGAGCTAAGAAATTTTAACCTCCCAACTGCATTTTATAGTTAATGATAACACAATCGTGTTGGCTGTATAAAAATCATGTACCAAATGCATGTCAGTGTTTGAAGTGTGCACTCTGCAGAGCAGAGTATAAAATATGCCTGAGGTTTATTTGCAAAATAATATATAAGAGTTATGTGATCATAAAAGGCATGTGTGTAGCATACAGTAAGTATATAGTGGCAATGATTATTCCAGAATATTTTAAGATCTTTAAGTATTTTTACTTTTGTTTTTCACAGACACTTGTACAGAGTGTTTTCTCAAGTGCATGAATAAATGCAGAAAAACAATTTTAGTGTGATAGACAAAAATTTGATCAGAAAATTGAACTGTCACCATAGAGAAGTTTTTCGGTGTTTGCTGTTTAACAGCTAAAATAGAACTCTACTTGAGCATTGTAGGATAAAATGGAATAAGGATAGTAGAAGCAGTAAACAAGTGGCATCCCCAGTCAAAAGGCTTCCTGATGGATACTGATTGTGTTTGTGTGTCTGCCATAAAATATACCTCTGTAAGTAATACTGAGTTCAACATAGTCAAGTTCAAATGGCTACTATCTATGAAAAACATGAAGTTTTGTAACCTACCCATTAAGAACCTGCATATTATCATCACTAGAATTCTCTTCCAAGAATAGGGAGAAGGTAGTCATATGATTCAAACATAGAAATCAGCTACTTGAGTACAGCTTATTGCTCTAAATAACATTTATACCATGCATTCATCATGTTTTCATGCTATTCTAGAGCTAGGAATCCATTACACATAAGTTAAAAGTAGTCAATCATGCAATTTACACTGTGCCATTAAAAAAGCTAAAACCTTGAAAATGTCCATGGTATTACTTAGCTTAATGCTATTTAGTTTTTTCCATATAAGCCTAAAATTTAACATGTACCTGGAGTGTCAGACAAGCACTTGCCCATGCTGGTCCGTTTGGATGAAATTCTTCAATAGTTCACCTTAATCTTGCCCAGATAAGAGCATCTTTAGGAAACAGTAGCAAATGAGTATTGTTATTTTAGCAATTTTTGTAAGATCAGGGAATAGTAAGCATTTCATGTTGTTATCTTTAGAAAGAAATGTTGAGCATAATTTAAAGCACCTAATTATGTTGCAAAATTCTAGAGAAAAAACACTGGATATTTAGAGCCTTCTAGTTATCACAGAATCATAGAATCATTAAGGTTGGAAGAGAGCTCCAAGATTGTTTAGTTTGACCATCCACCTACCATCAATATTTACCCACTAAACCATGTTCCTTATTACCACACCTATACATTTCTTGAACATCTTCAGGAGCAGTGACTCAACCACCTGCCTGGGCAGCCCATTCCATTGCCTGATCACTCTTCCAGAGGAGAAGTTTTTCCTGATATTTAACCTGAACTTCCCAGGCATAACTTAAGTCCATTCTGTTTAAATCTATCACTAGTTAAGTGGGAGAAGAGGCCAATCCACATTTCACCACAATCTCCTTTCGGGGAGTTGTAAAGAGCTGAAAGGACTCCCCTGAGCCTCTTCTTTTCCAGACTGAATAATCCCAGTTCCCTCAGCCAACCCTCATATGACTTGTTCTCCAGAATCCCCATAGCTTCACTGCTCTCCTCTGGACACTCTCCAATGCCTCAATGTCTTTCTTGCAGTGTGAGACCCAGCCTTCTGCCCCAAGCCTATAGTGCTGCATAGGACTGTTGTGACCAAAGTGCCACACACAGCAGTCAGTCTTGTTGAGCTTCATCCCATTGGCCTCAGCCCAGCTATCCAAGCTGTCTAGATGTTGTACAATCTGACAAGCTCAGCACATGTTCTTTGAGCTCAATTACTGCCAAGGAAAATGTCAAGAGGTGTGACCTCTTCATTCTCCTCATGAGGTTTGCTTTCAAAAGTTACTCAGAAAATATGAATTCTTCAGGTAGAGAGTTGATTTGGATATGTTTATATTTAATATGGATTTTTTTTTTATAATATGAAGCTCTTTGTGATCAAAATCTCTTAAATGTAATTTGGTTACATTTGGTTCATTTGCATAGTCATCAGAATAAAGAAGATGGAACCAAATTCATGATTATTATTTTGTATTTAAAACCTATAAAATCCTAAAAAAAATTAGGATTATCAGTTGTCTTATTTAAAATTTAGAGAGCATTTCTGGATGTTTCAGGAAAAAAAAGTAGGCTAAATCTTATAGGTCTTTCTGAAATATTTTATTTTTGTTGAGGTATATTGAGTGTATAATGGGTAGCTGTAGCAAAATGACTTAAAAACACTAACTTATACTTTTAGCTTCGGAGATTTCTTCTTGGTTGTGGGAGACGGGGAGATTGCAAACTGAATCTCTGTTTTTCAAATATGAGTGCTACATGTGTAATGTTTCATAAAGTACAAAACATTTGCAGATTATGCAAATGTTCCTTTTGATATTACTCATTCAAACACATTGTGGGCTGAAACTGGATATTCATTTCCAGTTTCTATACTTCTGTACTTTTCAACACTTCTATTTAAATATGGGTCAACACATTTTATGGTGGCTCTCAGTGTGGTCTAGTTTATAAACATTGAGTTAGTGCCATCAAAGAAAATTAGAAAGAAGTAACATATGCTTTCCATCTGTTCATTGAATTATCGGTATGCTCTTGAGCAGACCCTTATCCCTTATGAGAAGAGTAAGAAAAAGAATCTATTCTGTAGGGGACAAAATGTAGTAATGCTTCTGTTTTTTTCCTTGCCATCGATTATATTATACATTTTATTTGATTCAAAGATGAAGTACTTAACTTTCAAACGATCAATGCCTTCTTTAATTACCAGATATTTTAAAATGTAAATAGTTTTCAACACTAAAAATTACTTATTCCTCATTTTAAGCTGATCTGATGTATTCTGGGTGGAAGTGCTGATATAAATTTTGGCCTCTTAAATAGAGTTCTTTGGGATATCATTGCACTGTAGTCCAGTATGCCAAACATTCAAAATAATTTTTACCTTATAAAATAAATTGTTGTTATCTAACTCTGGCTTTACATGTAAATAGTAAAAACTGGAATGGCAGTGGTAACTCTGTTGTCTTAATGCTGAGCATTTAAGCTGTATCTGCATTAAGAAATTAAAATGCACAGCAATATAGCTGTCTTTAGTTAAATTGACAAGATGGTCCTTAGTCACATTTTATAATATACTATGAGTGATAGATTTTAGACACCACTGTAATATTAAAAATATACATGCGTATATACATTTTTCTAAAATCTGTGGCCCTATGAAAAAATGGAACCTGATCTGTAATCAAACTTTCGGAATTGATGTAGCAGATTTAAAATGGTTATTAACTATATTAACTAAACATCAATTCAGCAATGAAATTATTTGTATTAGCTCACTTGTACTTGATGTAGCTGAAAAATATATTATTACGTATTATATTATTATTATTATTAAAATATATTATAGTATTATATTAAAATACTATTTGGGGCTGAAAAATAATGTGGTCACATGGTAAATGACTAATAAAGAGTCCAAAATGCCTTTACAAGCTGATGTTGTGTTCTGATATATGTGGAAAAAACGACATTTTTTCAGTCCAATTATAACTGCCAACTGTTAAACAAAAGTCAGCAGTGTGCCCTTTCCACTAAGAAAGGAGTGGTATCGCAGGCCACATTTTAAATAACCAACAGCAGGTTGAAGGAGGTGGTTCTTCCTATTTACTCAGCACTGCCAAGGTGCTGCATCCAGTTCTGTGTCCAGATATATCTATATGTCAGAGTATTAGGAAAATCCATTGTGTAGATCTATTCCATTCAACAAGTATTTTTCTCTGTCAGGAGCTTCACTGTTCTTTTGATGAATTTATAATTCCAAGATATCAAATCCTTTTTTCTTTACAGAACCAAAAATAAAGACTATGATGAGAACTTTACATGACTTTACAATATTGTTTATAGCAATCCACTGGAAAAACAAACTATACAGTTGGCACTTTCCAAGCAGAACATGATGTAAATATTTACGAATAGCCAATAGCTTGTTAACTTGAATGCACCATATTTCCTCTCCCTGTGGGTTGAAACTTGGCAAAGAAAATTCCAATGAAAAACTGAGACTGAGATTCTTCCCTTCATGATTTTTTTGGGGGAGGGAGGGGAGTTGTGGTTTTTGTTTTGTTTTGTTTTTTAAGAAGGTTGTAATTATGTAAAAAGAAATTAATGTTTGTTTTGCAGTTTAAAAGTATGATTGGAATACCTGTGTCAAAACCTTTAATTTGTCTAATTGTTTTCTTTCCTGCCACTCCACTGTTTTATTTATGCTTCACTTAAGTATAGTTTCTATTAGAGCAATGGTCTTTGTTATTACAAACTACATTATGTGGAATAAACTACGCATAAAATCTATGACATCATAGTTATTTGTTTTGTTTTTTTTTTTTAATTTGTCATCCTTCGTAGTGTCTGTGTACTCACTTCGTGGTAAAGAACAAGGACTAAAGAAAAAGGGGATAAAAATAGCAATGAGATTTCTAGCTCCAGTTTAAGTGTCAGAAAGTAGAATTACAGATCATAGAGTATTTAAGATTCTTCACCTTCATTGGCTATCATCTCAGCATACCATTAGTATGATATTTGTTGGGTCTTATGGAGACATCATACAGAACATCTATACAAACATCTATGAAAACAAAAATATTCTGCTGTGATGCTTTGTGAAACCATCTTGCTGGATTTATAAGTGATGCTAAAGAATGTAACTGACAATCCACATATTCCAAATGAATCAGGGAACTGTATCTCTCTGCACACTTCTCTGCTGTGTGTTGGGAAGAACTGAGATGAGTCTCCATCAGCTGTGAAATGTCGTACATAAACCTGTCTTTTTTAGTGCCTAAAAGACTTAAGACACAATTCTTTTTGAAAAACAAATAAAATACATTAATCTCTGATATAGTTTACATAGATTAATAAATTTTATTATCCAAGATTAAAAATATCCATAATATAAAAATAAATATTGGAGTTTTGATAAAAGAAATTGTTTTTTTAGAAAGAGACTGGGCTTTTGTGAACAAGAAATGAGAAATGTTTGCAAACATAAGAAAGACATGGAAAAAAATAGCAGTGCAAGAAATTCAAAAGGCAGAAGATAAGAGAGAGCAGAGAAAGGACCAGAAATAGGAAATATGAACAGCAGTTTCTGGTAAGGGGAAATCAAGTAAAGCCTAGATAATTAGTATTATACAGGGGAATTCATGATGTTGTGGTTTTGACAGGGCAGTGGCAGAGCGTGCAGACCTGTTATGAGCACACAGACTAAAGAGATATAATGAATTTAATGCAGGCAACATATAATTTACCTAGATTTCCCTACTTATCCTAGATTTTCAGGAAATTCCTGTGTTTTTACACAATGCATGGCTGTGAGACTGACTTTAAAACTTATTCCATTTCAAATGTTGCACTATTTCTTGATTTGGCATGTTATTGGTAGACACATCAATAATTATGACTACAGATTCAGATTTTATTGCTATATAATAATGAAGTTATAACTGTAGGTGTTTTATTCTGTGCTGTTTTTTTTTTGTTTGTTTGTTTGTTTTTTGTATCTTTCACATGTGAAAGGCTTTAATTGCCTCTAATATTACTGTCTGTATATTTCCAGAGATAATGCAGAACATTTGTATCAGCAAAAACCTTTATGAATGTCACACAGATGTACTGACACACCCAGAAGACCAAGTCATAACTTTCACAGTTAAAATCTGAGTTTCAGCCAGTGTGAAATAATCAGGTGAGGTATTCTAGAAGGATATGCAGTGAAAATCCCCAGTGCATGCAGATATAGGCAATCTTATGCAAGAATGTGGACGCACAAATGAATTTTGGATTCTTTCTTCTTAAGATTTGGGCTATCAATCTGACGTAAAAACAAAACTGTTTCACCTGAACTGAATTAAATTAATTTAATATGATTTTTATGCTCTAGTGAAAATGTTGCAAAATATCTATTCATAAAACAGATTTGTACAGTTACTTTTACTCTCCTTATGATATTTTTCTGCCGTGATTTTGCTGTTGACAGAGAATCAGATTTAGGCCTACCTCAGCAAACACAGAAATTTTATTCTTGGTTATAGCTCATTCATTTCTAAAATCCATAAATTGAAGAGGATGACAGATCTGAAATGTACCTTCATCCCTCATAGCATACCACTGCTTCTCTGCCCACTGATGGGAATTCCCAAGAGTGTTAAAAATTATTTCACAAGGTAGTAAAATGTCAGAAAAATTGTAATTATGCAAACGCCTCTCAGTGTGGCTCACTACAAAACATCTGTAGTCAGTGATAGCAGGATTGAACAGCTATTGAAACAAGTAATTATGGTGAGTTTCTTATGCTCCTGCTCTGCTGACAACTTGCAGATGCTAGTCCATTGAGCAACATGGAGGAATATATATCAAAGGAAAATGCACTTTCAAAGAGTTGGAAATATTCAGACGTACACATCATTGTATAACAGAATTGTCAGTATGCTATTCAACATTCAGTCTGATACATCTGTGATTTTCTGTGGTCTATGCTTGACTGTATCCAATTACAAGGTATGTCATTCATCTCATATAAATCCAATGCTCTCACTATTTATTACTATAAAGTACTGACACAAAAACGGCAGTTTTAAAAAACTAAAGCTGTGGGAAAACCACTGGTGAAGAACTGAATCATGTTTCAGATCTTCAGTTGTGAAATGCCCTGTAGTTTACTTCAGAACAGATTCTGCTGGCTGCTTTCCATCACAGAGCAATGTGAACAGAAGCAATTCTGTACATAATATTAAGTTCCAAATCTCTATTTACAGTTATCTGTAAAGAATTCAACACTCTTACTTTCAAAGTGCGATATTGGAAAGTTGTATTCTTGGAGCAGACAATTCTGCGAACAAATATTTAGTGTCCTGAAGATGGTTGGTGCATCCTTATGGCAACATTAGATTTTTCAGATGTCTGAGAGCACAGATAACCAGGCAGAGATTACTGCCTCTCTGGGATTTCTCCATCTACAGTGAACCAAGAGCCTCAGTGAATGGCAGGAAAGGCACTTAATGGTCACTTAACTGTTGAATCTTTTCACAGCAAATTTTAAACTCAGTTCTAATTCATGTCCTAAATGTACTCAAGAGCTTTAAAAACACTGGTACTAATATTAATAATACCAGTAGTATTATAGTACTAATACTAATAGGAGTTTGAAACATTAATTGCATATAATATTTTTACATCATCATTGCAGGTATGGTGGCTGGAGTTTCAAGGGTATTAGCCAAAACATCTGAGTTACAGAAAATTTATAACTAAATATTGTCACCAAATAGATCTGAATCAATAACACTTCCACATGATGTAAAACCTAACATGCAGATTTACAAAGCTCATTGCGCTCTCTGCTTATGTGAAAAACCCTTCTATCTTACTGATGGATGGATATAGAATAAAAAATGTCACCTTTGCATTTCCCTGTGGATGTGGGATTATAAACAGCACAACTTTTCTAAAATGTATATGGCTTTATTCCTAAACTGTTCACTATTCAGCATTGTATTTTCAAAAATATAAACTTCATGCACTGCTTATCTTCTATAGTTTTGGAGATACCATTCTAAGAGATAGCTTCCTCACAGCATATTAATGTATAAATTTAGGTTTGATAATTTCTAGAGGAAAAACAAACAGACAAATAAAACAAAACAAACAAACAAAAAACCAAAACAAACAAACAAAAAAACTACCATAATTTCATTTACAGCATAAACAGAAAAGACAACACACCAAACCCTGGAAAAATTTATTTTAAAGGAAAAAAGCATACTTGATAGTGAAGAACAATTTCTCTTACAGTGGGGGATTTTTTTTTTTTTCTTTTTTTTTCTTCTTTTTTTTTTAAAAAAATGATTTTTTTTTTGTTTTGCAAGTCGATGAGTTAAAAAGAAAGATGTGACCACTTAACTTATTCCCATGAAAATAGGAAAAGACAGAACAGTTTTCTTTTCAGCATACAGGTGATATTTCTTTCCTGCTATTCAGACAGAATTTTTCAGCTAGCTTTTTTCAGCTCTCAACATTTCTAGTTAACAGATGACACTTTCAATACAGTAGTTCTCTGATGTAGATACATTTGATTTATGTACATTAATAAATGGACATTTTATATAAGCAGTCTCTATTCCTCTCTTTTTCCACCAATAATCTATACCAGAAAAAAAAAAAAAAAAAAAAAAAATTGCACCTCAAGCACCGTTTATACTAACATAATCACACCTCCATTAAGATTTTGTTCTTGTTTGTAGAGGCCCCACATCTTCAGAACGTTAATTCCTCATGCTGTGCTAAAATTGTAGTTAATAGTTCTGTTAATTTTTATCATGCAAAATGTTGATGGTCATAAAATACTTGGAATTCTATATATTTAGCTTTTTTATGTTTTGGACTTCAGTCTCTGTAGCTTAAGAAATCGCAAACTGGCACAAATTTACTTGTCATTACTAATTATAGCTTATCTTCACTACGAAATACACTCATGTTTTTCAAAGAGGTCAACATTAATTTTAGATGTGTTTAAGTAAGCTGCATGAAATAACTGCTTTTGAGTGGAAGTCAGAGACTAAGAGGTGACTTCCCTAAGAGGTAAGCTTCCCTATGGCATGTCCTTCAGCAATCCCAGCATAACCCAAGAAGGAGCGGTTAGGGCTATGGATAGACTGATGACAATCACTTAAAAAGATGTGTGGTCTTGCCATCATAAAAGAACAAGCCACTGAAGTGACTATCCTGACAGGTAATTTATTCAGATCAGCGTTATCTCCATTTTCTTCTCCTGTAAACTAAGAATGTAAAAATGCTAGTTTGAGCTCTGCCCTAAATTTTTAGCAAAAGTGCTGATTTAATTTCTAAGTTAGGTTTATACTTCTGATGCTGAATGCGCGTCTCATTGCAGTCGATGTGATCTGTGTTGTAAAGGTAGAGAACAAAACTCCAAAAATCCCTCCTTGGCTAACGGAAGAGATCTGAATTTATTCTTTAATGATCATCACATGAAGTATTTCACAAGGTTCAACTAGCATCCTTGGATACAAAACAGATGGCTGAAACTTAATAATGTACTACTGGGAATATAAGAAAGATTTGTAGCAAGGTTAATTTTGTGCTTCACTTTAGGTCCCAGCCAAGTTGTTACCAAAATGACACGAACTCTCAAAATGCATTCCAACTGCCCCCTAATATCTTCAGAGAGTTTATGTTATTAAACTGATTTTTTTTTCATATCTACCTGCCAGAAAAAAAAAAAAAAAAAAAAAAAAAAAAAAAAAAAAAACAACAATACTTCCTTTCACATAGGCTCAGTTGAACATGATTATTTGTGTGATGCAGTGCTGTTAACTTCTATGTTTCAAGGCTGTTGACAAAGATATGCTAGAATCTGTAGTTTTGCTAACATGCTCATCTCTTTTGAGGTAGTTGTCAGTGAAAATACACCAAGTCTACCTTCTAGAATTGGCTGTCTTCTAGATTAGTCCAGCCAGACATTAGTTTCTAGTTCCAGTTTAAGATTCTGAATGCACAGTCACAAATTCTTAGGATTTAAGGAGCAGACCCTTTTAGCTCTTCACCACTTCCTAGATGGAAACTCAGCCTTTTAAGACCAGATTTCAGCATGGCCATCAACAGTCTGTGCATTTTGCTCGCTATGCCATTACCCTGCTGACTACCTGCAGGACTTTGGGTCAGAACTGATGTTGTGCTAAGGGACATATAAGAGACCAAAGATGTACCCTGACAGGTGGAATACCACACATTCTAGAAAGCAGACTCTGAATGCAACTGAAAACTGCAACTGAAAACATATTTACAGTTTCATTCTCTGCATGTAAGGCAGATGGCTTTTTGGATTAAGTTTACATCTCAAAATACAGTAGGCATCAATAGAAACTGTGCTGACGTGGCTAGTAACTGGAAACAAAGCATTTTTCCATCATGGTAATGATAATTAAAATTGTATCAATTTAAGGTACCAGTGTGGTATGACAAAGATTTTACATTGAAGTCTAATCAGAATGACTAAAGACAGCCAGGAAAATTAAAAAGGCTATAAAGCTAAAGGAAAATAAGAAGAGAGCTGAACTAGGTATAAGAGCTCTGGTTCTTTGCTGTGAATCAGCATTTGGATGCCATTGTCACTAACACTTCCTAAAATGAACTATATTATATTCAGTTGTTTAACAAATAATGTCCAAACACCTAAACCATCTGTTATTATTGGATCTATCTTTTAATTGATATTTATTAAATAAAATTACATGTTCTCTTTTTTTAGACCTTTTTCTTATGCCACTTGGCAACTCATTTTTTTTAAATTGCTCCTCTGGCAGGCTTTGCTGCCAAATGCTCATAGATCTCAACTTGTGGACCCTACTGCACATGAACCAGAAAAGCATGCTTATTAAGTGTCTGTCACAATAGGAATTACTGCCCAAACTATTCTTTTCTGTTCACAGACAACTTTGTTTTGTTATATTTGTGATGTGATTGTGTAATTGGAATGGTGTATTTTGAATCCAGACCTTCAATAAATAGCTCAGAAATTTCATGTAAGTAGAACTTACACAAAGGAAATCTGTAAGAGTGCTCAAAACTATAGCAATAATAAAGCAAGACACATTTTTTGAATATTCATTTATATTCTCCCTATCTGAATCCTGAGAGTACCTTAAAAATAAACAGACTGTTGACAAATGTGTGGAAATTACAATTTGTGAAGTAACTAATAAGCTTTTTAAGAGAAAAAGGACCTTTTAAATTGTTAATGGAAATTTAAGAAAATATAATTCAGGGACTATGTACTAGACAGCAACACAGAGAAATTCTGTAGAAAATGTTTTAGTAGCTGGACTCTTGAAAGGTGTCATAGCCATATTCAATCTCTGTACCATGCATGCATGCTTGCCACCAAACTCTTCTCAGTGCATGAGAATTCTCCCTCCAGATTCTGTATCTGTGCATCTATGTACAGCACAGGCTTTGTTGCAGTGTTTATTAGAAATTATGAATTTAAAAATATCCATTTTTAATATCATTTCAATATATCTGGAGAAAATATTGATTACAAAATAGTCTTTGGGAGGCAAAATCTTTATTTTAGTTGCTGATGATTTATCATATAATTTTATCAGTCCGGGAATCTCCAAATAAATGTCGACCTTAGGCCTTGCCTAAGACAGTAGTAAAGGTTGTGAAAGTAAAAAAAATAATTTTACTAGAAGTGATAAAAATCTTTTTTCAGAAAAATAGTTCAAATGGCAGTGTGTTGTTTTTTTGTATTATTTTCCTTCCTTTGGAAGTAAATAAATCTGTCACATGACAGATCTTGCCAATTACAATTTCTATGGGTGTTCAAACATCTTTTATTTTATATTATCCAATTTAATTTTCCCCTATACCTGAAATTTTGTTTGGACATTTAAGTTACTGACCTTTATGAATAAAGTGTAATGTAATAAAATATACTAAACAAAGAAAGAGATCTTTTTTTTTTAGTTCACACCATCTTTCTAGATAGAAAAAAAATGTACTGCCAAAAAGAGCACAAGCATGTTAAACAGATGGGAACTAAAATTAAATAAAATGCAATTTTTATTTTTTCTTCAGGATACAGAGAGTTGCTCTCTAGCATTAGTTTTTTTTCCCACTAAAGAATGAATCCCAAACAACAAACTTCAGCAAATTTCTTATTTTAAACTTGTCACTAAGGCATTCCTGTAGTTACTTTACTACATTTCCTGTAGTTACTTTAAAGCTTGCTGTATGGTATACGATAAGCATAATAATGAAAAATCATCATCCCTAAGAATATCCTAGAATAAGATTAACATCACATTTAGAAACTGCAAGAAGCAGTTACTTCAGAAAGAATTAATAAAGCTAATCCCATACAAAAGTATTTTAAGTGCTGTTGCTTTATGATCTGAATTGAGAACAAAGCAAATTGAAACTGTTTATGGTTCATGTTCGTAGCAGACATAGATATGCAGTGATTTTTTTTAAGTAGTTGTTTTAGTTCCTGGTTCACATTTTTGGGTTATCAAGGGAGGGGAGATGATAGACAGGTATAAATTATACACATCTTCTAAGCTTTCTGCCTGCCTTTAAAGATTTAACAATTGTACTCAGCTCTGACTTCTGACTGCCTATAGCCTATTATTTCTTAATCCAAACCGTGACTGTGCAGCAGGAGTGTAGAACATGCTGAAACCTGTTTCCTTTGATGCATGTACAATTTCTTCTTCTGCTCCTATCCTTATTGACTAGGATTAAGGTCTCTGTAGGAATAGAAGAAGCACATGACTACACTGAAGGATGGGGTCCCTTCCACCAGAGGAGGTACATGTACGACAGTTATCATACATAAGGCTGGAGTGATCATTAGACAGCAGTTTCACTGCTCCAAACTTTGCAAAGTTTCTGGATGACCCACTTTGTGAATTCTACTCAACTCTATTACGTTAGCTTCTGTGAGTCAGCTTAATGTCATGTTTATTTTCTACCTCACTCTTTGTATGTGTCTGTTTGTACAGAGTGAATACAAGTATTTGTACATATTTGTAAAACATGCATGTACTATACCTATATAAATTTGTGTGTAATATTTCTACACATACCTGCATAATATATTTGTATACCCATATATAAATATATACATTATTTACCTTGAATTGCAGTCTTGTCTTCTCAACTTGTCTGTGATTTGGACACATGAATGTTTGTCTCTTTTTGTTTCCCTCTCCCACGGCCTCCACATTTGGATTATTTTCTACATTTTCCCATCACAACTGCTCTTCATCACATTTATTCATCACAACTGTTCTTCTTTGGCACAGCTACTTTGTAGCTGGCACTTACATTGCTGGAACTCTTTTCAGCCTGGATTCAAATAGTTCTGTTGGCCTGAACTGGGGAGAAACTGCAGCCAAGATAAAGCAAATTGATGTGGTTAAATGCTGGTATCCAGAAAAGCACTTAAATTATTATAGTTCTTTCCCATTGACACAGGTTGCTTGCTAAGTAATGCCTTTCCTGATTATAAACAGGACTTTTAGGGAAATGGCCTGGTAAATAAATTCAAGCAAAAATAATGCCATTTAAGGTTTTTAAGGTTCATATAGGCAGGGAAAATAAATTGTAAAATGAATTAATAATCTTTGAACGGAAATAAGAAAGAATTTCTCTGTCCAGGTGAATACTGCCACTCTAAGATCTTTTTTTTTCATACCTGCTACAAGGATACTGTTATTGGAAGGAACCTCTCTGAGAGTTTTATAAAATCTGATGCACTTCCAGATGACATCTCTAAGTATTTCTCTTTCATGTGAAAAATTTGTTTTTACTGAAATCCTGTGAACAACTACTGAGATATCACATTGTATGCACAATCATATTTTATAGACTCTATAGTATCCACTGCCTATCCCTCTCCGGGAAACTATTATTATCAGTCCTGTTTTCATTTCACTTTGCAGAATCCACTGCCAAAAAGGTTACCGTCTCTTTCAAAATAAAGCATTAATTAACTACACAAAAGCTATTGATGAACTAGATATCATTTTCTTATTAAAGAATTATTAATCCCTTATTCTTCATTTTCCTCTCTGACTGTAAAAGTCCATTTTAATTATTTCACAGAAGGAACTGTTATAACATAAGCTGGTGCACATATATGACTGTTCTTCAGATGGCTTTTCTGACTTTTAGTACTGATGGGGAAAAAAGTCCCCAGAAGTGATACTTGGCTCCTTTAAGTTTTCTCTGTAGATAAGCAGTTAGCTTTAATTGATTGGTGGAGCCTGCACTCAGAAAATCCTAAATGAGTAAAGATTTCACTTGAGCCACATCCCATTTATTCAGTAATACATACTCCATGGATAAGAGCTATAAACTTCATAAACAGATATAAATTTCATTTCTGCCACTTACTGGTCCCTGTCTCAGTCTTGGTCTTTGGAGCAGAGCCAGCACAAAAAACTGAGCTCACAGAGTTATAGGGATAGATCAGACTGGAGTTGTGATTCAAAAATATTCTCCTCTTCGTCTTGGCTTTTTTGGGACACAGCTGTTTAAGAATTTAAATTAATTCATAGACAGAGATCTTCTTTTACTATAGTAAACTGGAAAACTACATTAGTTGAACTAATAGAACAATAAATTAGTATTTTCTCACAGACCCATTATTTTCTTAAAATGCATACTGGAAAGTGTATTCAGATAAATTCTTCATAAAAGTGAACATTCTATGAGAAAATATGAGTATTAAGGGATAACATATTGGTACTCTCCTTCCATAAATATTATTTCAATGGACATTTGGAGGCACAGCTCATAATGGATTTGCCCAGCTGTAGACCTCCACAGGTGGCATATCTGGCTGACATGAACTCTTCAGTGCAGAGAGAATTGTACTACTAGTAAGTAACTCATCCACTCTGAGATCAGCCTAAGTAAGCTAGAACAGTCCCAGTGCAATTTTTTTTTACTCTCCTCTAACTATGCAGAAAGTCCAGGGTTACTAAGTTGAACATAGGTGTGCGCAGCTGCCTAGAAGTAACAGTCTCTTAAATATTTTAAAGACATGTGTCCATTAACTTATAATGCTTTGTATTAGTTTGAACACCCTGCTGTTGTTCTAGCTCACTGCACAGTGCAAGTAAACTACCGTACTGTCATACAGAGACAATTTTTTTTCCAGATGTGTTTGACCTGTAAGGTCATCTTTTACTCTATGAAGTTCTTGCTGTTAATTACAGTGTACAGCACTATCACCATACAGAGAAGAAGCTCTGCAAGTAGGTAGATTAAGTCATTTCTCACTTCACTGCTCCTTTCCTTCCAAGCGAGTTGTTCAGATGAAAAACTGTAAAAAGAAAACAATCACCTAGCGCTAAGAAAAGCAGACATGCACCTAATTCTGTTACAGATGCCACGGTATCAATCACTGATTCCACTTTAAAATTCAATTTTAATAGTGTCCATTATCTTTATATATTACCCATCTGTCTTTAATGTTAAATAGCTATTTCATGTGAAACCTATACAGTCTATGCATGCAAGTTTTTGCAGGATTGCATTTGATTATCTCAGAGTCGAGATCTATTTTCTGTTTAGCTCATTGGATGTTTGTGTTTTCTTGACTAGTAGAGTCTTTCAGTATTCTGGGGAAGTTGCTGACAATTACCTGGGGGTTTAACTCTGTTATAGAAAAATCTCAATCAAATGGTTGGAAGTAGCATTTAAGACATCTTTGTGCAATACTGCCAGCAGGGGACCAGTAATAATAATTTGGTGACAGAAAATCTATAAAAAAACATTAAGTCTGTTTTGGTTCCTCTCTTTTTTTAGAGTCTTGTTACATTCACAATTGGAGTCACCAAGACAACAAAACTCTAGGAACAAAGCTTACCTTAAAGGCTTTAGAGGTAAGAACTTATAAACAAAAGGCTTAAGATTTACTATCTAAGCTAAGCTTTCCTAGCTCTGTGAATGCTATTGATTTTTCTCCAGATTCTTCAGAAATATCTAATCCGAACTCTATTTGTCCTATGAAAATTAAGTGTCGGAGTTGATCCATATTTTCACTTTACAATATTGAGGTCCATAGGTTAATACACTACATAAACTGCAAACTCTGGAATTTTTATCCATTTTGTGGGCTAGAGGAAAGACAGATATTTAATTTTTTCTATCACATTGTTTTGCAGCAACACAATATTTTTCCTGCATAGAATCTAAATAAGTGGTTCTGCATTGCAGCAATATTCAATACCCTGTTTAGGTTGCATTCTGCTTGTGAGAGAAGAGATTTGGTTGTGATTGGAGTATTTTTATTTCACTGCATAGTGTTAAGATACTGCAGGGGGGAAAAATCATCACCATCTCTTTTAATTTTTTTTTTAGGCAATCATGATATTAGAGTACAAATAAATACTGTTTTCCTAAGAGAAATCCTAGAGAAGAACAAATATTTAGGAGTATATTTTTAAAATAAAAAATGATGTGGAATTTTATCTCAATGAAAAATATTGGAAAAAACGTTTATTATTTAGTTTAAAATACCATGCACAATTGCTCACTTCTAGCTAAGTCTCATTTACAAAATATTAATTTGCACACTCGTCAGGAATAAAAAGAGACAAAATCATCACATAAATCGTTTGCCACATGCTGAGATATTAGTTAATTAAACATAGTTCATGATTTTGAACAGGCTATCTACAAAGTTTTGATGGGAAACAAGAACAATTGCACAAATATTATGCAGTGGATATATTTATTCATATCTCATTTTTCTAGGTATTTGATCCTGCTGTATTAAGATGACAAAAGCATTTATAGAATCATAGAATCCTTAAAGTTGGTAGCTGGTAGTTGGTAGCTGCCCTTCAGATATTGAAAGATCGCTATCCAGTCACCTTGCAGACCTCTTTTCCTGGCTGAACAGCCACAGATCTTTCAGCCATTTCAGCCTTAACTTTCTTATGGCCCACTAAGATACTGCCTAATAGTATTATTTTTTTAAGTGATGATTCAAGTAGCTGTTCAGTTTTTTAATTTTTTTCGATTCATATTCTAGATTATGGTGTCTGTAAGGATCATTCTTCACTGAGCTAATGTGGTACCTGTATGACTATGTACTTTGTAAGCTACATATATATTTCATTCATGACTACAAGAGCACAATAGAAGGAGATTAAAGTGAATTAAAAATGTCTTTGTCAAAATGGGGCATTATTTATTCATCCAAAAGTAAGTAGTATCACAGAATCACAGAATTGTAGGGGTTGGAAGGGACCTCCAGAGATCATCGAGTCCAACCCCCCTGCCAAAGCAGGTTCCCTATAGCAGGTCGCACAGGTAGGCATCCAGGCAGGTCTTGAACATCTCCAGAGAAGGAGACTCCACCACCTCTCTGGGCAGCCTGTTCCAGTGCTCCGTCACCTCACTGTAAAGAAGTTCTTGCGCACATTTGTGCAGAACTTCCTATGCTGCAGTTTCCGGCCGTTTCCCCTTGTCCTGTCTCCACTCACCACTGAAAACAGTCTGGCCTTGCCATTCTGCCTCCCACACCTTGGATATTTATAGATCTGGATCAGGTCCGCTCTCAGTCTTCCTTTCTCAAGGCTGAACAGACCCAGTTCACCCAGCCTTTCCTCATAGGAGAGATGCTCCAGGCCCTTCACCATCTTTGTGGCCCTCCGCTGGACTCTTTCCAAGAGATCCCTGTCTTTTTTGTACTGGGGAGCCCAGAACTGGACACAGTACTCCAGATGAGGCCTTAGCAGGGCAGAGTAGAGGGGGAGGATCACCTCCCTCGACCTGCTGGCCACGCTCTTTTTAATGCACCCCAGGATGCCATTGGCCCTCTTGGCCACAAGGGCACACTGCTGGCTCATGGCCAACCTGTCATCCACCAGGACACCCAGGTCCCTCTCCGCAGAGCTCCTCTCCAGCAGCTCATCCCCCAACCTGTACTGGTGCATGCAATTATTCCTCCCCAGATGCAAGACTCTACACTTGCTTTTGTTAAACCTCATCCGTTTTTTTTCTGCCCAGCTCTCCAGCCTGTTCAGGTCTCAGTGAATGGCAGCACAGCCTTCAGGCGTGTCAGTCAATCCTCCCAACTTCGTATCATCAGCAAACTTGCTGAGGGTGGCCATTATCCCCTCATCAAGGTCATTGATGAAGATGTGGAACAAGACCGGACCCAGCACAGACCCCTGAGGAACACCGCTGGTTACAGGCCTCCAACCAGACTCTGCACCTCCAACAACAACCCTCTGTGCTCTGCCAGTCAGCCAGTTTGCAACCCACCTCACTGTCCACTCATCTATCCCACACTTCCTCAGCTTTGTTATAAGGATTTCGTGGGGGACAGTATCAAATGCCTTGCTGAAATCAAGGTAGACTACATCCACTGCTCTCCCCCCATCCACCCAGCCAGAGACAACATCATAGAAGGATACCAGGTTGGTCAAGCACGACTTCCCCCTAGTGAACCCATGCTGACTACTCTTGATGACCTCCTTTTCTTCCAGTTGTCTGGAGATGACATCCAGCACAAGCTATTCCATCACCATGCAGAGAAATGAATAAAATCAATAAAATTCCTTATGTTTCTCTCTTCTCAACAGCTCCATTATCTTTCCAGACAAAACTTTTCAGATATTGTCAAGGAAAATCGATCACTCATTTCTAAACCAGCTGTCAGGTATCCTTGCCCCATGTTAGTATTTTCTGCTTCCCTCTGTATCTCATCCCCTCAAGCCAGCATTCCTAAAGGGTAGGCACACTTTGAGTCTCAATGGAGGTTGTGAAACTTTGGAGGTTGTGTTAGACTTTGCATTGCCAGGCAATCAATAGTTTGCTCTGTAAAAGCATGCCCTCCGTATCCTTTATGACAGCACCTTCACCTTGCTTCTTCCTTCTTCATCCTTGTCCTTTGTTTTATCACCAAGCATTTAGGCAAGATAACGTCTGACAGATGAACTGAAGTTCCGAATTTATTTTTAAATGAATACACATAATTTAACCATTCTTCTCAAATGCAAAGCTTACTTTCTCAAAATGTTGACTGAGATTATTAAGTTCATTAGTCATAAAATAAATTTGAATGGACAGTGAAAAAGACACAGCTCAAAATAATACAGATATGTAAAGAAAAAGGTAGGAAGATTTTCAGGAAGTAAGTAATGAATACAAAGGATATCAACAGTCATTCTGAAAACATTTTTTTTTTTTTTTTTTTTTTTTTTTTTTTTTTTTTTTTTTTTTTTTTCAGGAAACTTGCCACTGGAAGGAGGCAGTAAAGTACTTTTTAGAAATGAGGAAATACAAAACGTAATGGATCTCAGGAACACCTACTCCCTGTAGTAGTTTATTTGAAATGAGACACAGCAGTGGGATACTTAAAATGAATGTGATGCATGTCATTCAGCTTAAGATTGAAAAAAGTCTTAAATGTAAGTGAGACCAACATTATTAAGTTAGGTGATCTGAAAAATTGGGATCAAGAATTGAAAGCCAATCCTCCTCTTCATAGACAGGGAAGAGAACATGAAGAATGCACAAGAGGCACAGTATGAGAAATTGTTTATAGATAAAAACATTCAGCAGTGCATTTTAAGTAACATGCAAATGAGAGAGCAGAGATGCAAAGTGTCCTAGAGGAGAGAACTAAAATAAGATAATTTAACTTCTAAATTAACCCTAGAAAATAAGACACTTGAGTTGACTTCCTCCAAAGTAGATATGATCTTCAGCAAGTGAAGCTGGAAAAGGGCAGGGTTTCCAATGTAGATACCTCTATTGATAAATAAGGCTTCTCTCTCATTAAAAAAAATAAAATAATAAAATAAAATAAAATAAAAAAATCCTTAAATATGCCTATCATAAAAAAAAGGCAGTATTATTCAAGGCTTCCTCTGCTTGACTGCTTGATGACCAAATTCCTTAAATTTCTTTCTGCCAATATTGTTTGAAACAACATTTCTTCCCAGTTCCAAATTTATTAATCATCTTATCTGATACTTATCAGGAACTGAGAATAAGAAGATATCAGTAGAGACTGCAGATGACTAACCAAGAAGGGGTTACATTCAGTAATAGTCTTCAGGTTTCATTCTTCTGTCATACATTACATCCAACATCATCCTTCCTATCATTCCTTCATTCCCTTGTTTGGTATCGCTATATCTTTATCCTGTCTGCCATTTGCAGTGAGCTTTCAGCACTGTACATATTTTTACATGAATTAGATCAGATTCAGTCCTCAAATGCTCTAGATCTTTTATAAAAACAATGGAGGCATCAAATTACAAGTTGCAGATTTTATAAAGGCTCTGTTTAAGGACATCCTTGGATTTGGATGCTGCTGCTTTAGAGTATATTGTCACCTCTGGCTGTTTTTATATTTATAATCTTAACGTAAAGTAAAATGTCAAATGGTTTAATAATGTCTTCTTGCACATTTAAGCAAAACAATGGAGATTCCATATAAAATCAGAAAGCAAAAGAAAAGATTTAAACCTCCTTTCCCCTCTATAAACAACAATTTCTAAGAAGTTCTTCCAGCACTACTTTTCCAGTTTTTATTGTTATTGTTTTTTTTTTTTTCATATCTTTCTTTCCTTCTTTTTAAGATATGAAAAAAAAAAAAAAAAAATTAGCACATAATACACTACCAGTGTATTGTGTACCAGTCCACAGAGCTCTTGATGGGAACACTGCTGCAGACTCCTTGTATATATGTCGAGGTTTCAATTAACAGTAACCCACAATTCATATATAATTTCTGAGGTCAGTCAGTAGAGGTAGAACTCAGTGCTTTTGTCATTCCTGTCACTGGAGGATCAAGTGAGAGCTGTAACCCCCAAGGTAACTGTGTTTATCAAATGGACTTCAGCTCCCTTGATAATAAGATGACAAGCTGTGAATGTTGAACAAGGAAGGGTTTTTTTCACCTTAGGAGCAAAGGACAGTATTTGTTCCCAGTTAATTGCGAACTGAGAGGGAAGGCGTTAAATTAACTGCAGTGGGAGAACACAGCAGAACTGAGCAATATCAAGGCTTCTTTCTTGACAAAGGCTTCAGAACAGGTTTTATTCTCCACAATGCTAAAAGGTTACTGAAGGAAGGTCTGGGAAATATTTGTGAAATGTCTGAGTTTGTGATTCTTAGGACTAAGATGCAAAGTAAAAAGATTTCATGAAAGCAACTTCAGGAAACTCAAAATTCCTAAACGAAGTATCTCTGAATCTTTGCCCATGTGCTTTTGAGCCTGTTAGTTCAAAAGGAATAAGGATGCAAGTGGCTCTTTACAGGAAATAAGGTGAAAACTTTCTGCTGCAGGAGAACAACTTCACTAAATGCCCATTTGCCACAAAGAAAGGAAAGATGCATACAGGTTAGATTTTTAAGTACAAATTTTAAAAAGATGCATGAATGTTAAAAGGATGTTAAAAGCAGTAAAGTCTGAGCAGGAACAACATATGAAGTTATAAATTCAGCAAGTTTGAAGATCAGAAAAGAAATCCTGATACATTATTATGTGGATAAGAAAAGTTTATGATAATATATGCTGCAAAGACAATGGTGTAAAAGATCTTCACAACACTGTCAAGAAGTATAGCCATCATCAGATAGCTACTGCAAACAGTGTCAGTGACATGGGACTATAGCCTCTGCATGTAAAAAAAAAAAAAAAAGAAAGAAAAAAGAAAAAAAGAAAAGCAGGTTGGAAGGTATTTGTGTCAAATATTTTCTAATATGTTGGAAGTGGTGAGCTGAAGCACATCTCAAGGCACACAAAGAAGCAGTTGGTGAATTACAAGCAATTTCATTTTTGGATTGCTAAGTGTTAGCATCTCAAGCCCTGAGAAAGGATTGTCCAGGCGGATTGTAAAGTAACTCTCAGTGGAAGTTAGGAAAAAACATCTGTAAGGAATGATATAGGTATCATTGAACTTGCCTTCAGCCAAGAATAAATTAGATAAGTTTTTCAAGTGCTTTGCAGACTATGTAACTTTATAAAGAGTTCTTATATATTGATATAGAGAATAGAAAGCATATGAAAAACCAAATCAAATTTAAAAGGCCCCCAAAAAGCATCTAAGTCATGACCCTAGACATAACAGAAATATCACACTGAAATGAAGGAAGATCACACTGAAATGAAGGAAGGAACGAAGGAAGGAAGGAAGGAAGCAAGGAAGGAAGGAAGGAAGGAAGGAAGGAAGGAAGGAGCAAGTCCTATAATCTTCTATTTCATCTGTATTTCCTTATTTCGCCTTCCTTATCATGTCACATGGACAGTTATCTCTTCATGCTATTGCAATATTTCTATAAGTGCACATCCCTCTGCTTTATTTGCCTACTAGTTTTCTATGAAGTACTATTACATAAAAAGTGAGTCTTCTTAAACTGCACTCAACTTTCTTTTTAGTCTCTAAGATACATCTATATACATAAATACATCTAAAATACATAAATACAAGCAAGCTGTTATATTTTAATATCTTTGTCAGAAAAATATAAACTGTTGATTTGAACTTTGACACGTCCTATGATGGCTTGCCTGATTTCATTTGTTTAATGTGGTGCAAGAGTGAACCAGAATGATCATAATTCAGCATAATATGAAAAGCTTTTTATGATCTTCATTTGAGGTCAGTCAATAAGCTATTTGAAGCACTCTGTATGCAACCATATGAAAAAGACATTGGTTCCATAACTGATAAAATAAATTTTCCTTCTAAGGAAAATTTAAGCCACATTTATTAAGTTTGCATAAACCCGTTTCAGATGCAAGTAAAGCCATCAAATCAGTGAGATGCTTGTCAAATAATAATGATGGATTGCTAGTTACCCTAAGATACCTACTCTTGTCAAAAATCTTGAGAGTAATATTATCAATATTAATAGGATTTAGATTTATTGCATTTCTTCACCATTTAACATTAGTCACATTTTAGATATTTCTTAACTAGATTCAAGCAACACCATTCTTACTCCAGTATCAACAACTCTTTATTCTTTGTATATTTAATGTGCTGATATCAGTGATTCTGCCAGATCCTAAACCTTGAGTGATTACCTGAAGATTCAGTACTCTAACCCATGCACTATGCTACAGGATTCATCTCATAAATTGCTTGTAACAAAGAAGATAAAAGAATCAAATCCAATTTTTCTGCACAGTTCAGAGACTACTTACACTGGACAAGGCTATAAAGCAAACTATTAAAATATCCAGAAAATAAATAAAGAAATAAATACATAAAAATAAAAACACTTGGTTAAAACACTTGGGTGAGTAACTAAGGAAAATAAATTGTTAATATCCAACTGACAGATTTTTGTCTTCTGTGTAAACCTGAAATTCATACAAAACTGTAATATTCTAAATATAGATCTTTATTTATATATTATTGTAACTATTTATTTATATTATATTACATTATTAAATGATTGTATGAATCCAATACTTGTGTTTTATTTATTCTTTTCTGTTATTTTAACATCTTCATCCAGTGATCTGTATGCTTTTTTCTAATTGATTATTTAAATACTCTGACAAGTATATAAGTCTTATATAAGACAAGCTATATAAGTCTCAATTGTTGTGTAAGTGGATGAACAGAATACACTCATTTAAAAACATGCACATGCACCAGTGGTATTATTCAGGATGCATGTGCAGGACAGTTTGCTGACCTCAAGTGGCTGCAGTGTTGAACTCCTGAGAATTTTTTTAAGGCAAGCATTCCATTCAGATGTAGCAGACTCATTCAAAGTTGAGTGAGAAGACAGAATAGAACCATACTTAATTTTTCAGTTAAACAATAAATTCCTTTGATGTCAGTGACTTATGTATGCATTAACATTTATTCAGGCCTGCATTTGTCTGTTACGCTGTGACCAAGATCTTTGCCATTAGAAAAGGAAGTCTTTATAAACATAAGAAATTGTTTCATAGCTTCAGTCTATGGTCTTGAAAGCTATAATGTCAGTCATCTCTTTGAGAGCAAATGGCTCCTCTCCACTCTCAATTTTAAACTGACACGAATCACTCGTGGTTCAAATTTTTTTCTTACTGCTGCTGAGTTGACTCTTTAGCTTCAATGCACAGCTTTCTGAAGTGTATAATTTAAAGTCTTCTCACTAATTATTAAAAATTTTCCCAATTCAGAATAATTTGCATTGGCAAATGCATTGGCAGAATTAGCAATTACTCTTTTGCTTGTTGATCTGTCACTTAAGACACTACTGCAACTACTATAGTACTAGCTACTTCTCAGAGAGAAGGGAAAACATTTTCTGTCCCAGAAGTTTACAAGCTAGGCATATAAAGCAAACAGGGACTGTAGAGAAAATAGGGATGAAGACTGAGTGACTTTCTTATAGTAATGGAATAAAACGCAGGCAGACAGGAAAAGGAATTGAGCCTTCCATTTCGAGTACTGAGGATGTTACCTATTTTTTAAACAGTTCCTCCATTTGTTTTCAAATTTCAGCAAGAAATTATAATTTATATTCAGATCTTGTACGTGTAGGAAGAATACCACTTATTTGTAAATAAGCAGAGATGTGATTTGCCTAGTGAGTTTAGCTGAAGTACAAAGCAAGGTATAAAAAATGCATATACTTCACAAAACTTGATCTGAACAACCTTCTTGCAAGATTCTTTTTTCTTCTAAGATGTTCATAGAGCTGTCAGGTCTTGTACTGTTACTAAGCAATGGAAACAAAAGAAAGCTATAATTATGTTTGACCCAAATAACAGTAAAAGATCAATATCGCATCCTGTTTGAATGTTATAATATCTAACACCACAGCTATTGCTCAAAGAGAAAGAAAGGTGTTATCTTCAGCCTTATCTTTATCTACTTTCCCAAAAGGTAGGAGGCACAAAGCAAGTCCATAAAAACAGAAATGTTTAATTAAGTGATCTCGTAAACAGCAAAATGTTCAACTCACAAAAGGAGGAAAATATATCCAAAATTTTTCTTAATCATATTTATGAAAACCATAATCAGGGACTAGATTCATATTAAAGCAGATTCAGCTTTTAAATTAAAAAGAAGTTTCACCAGGAGTACTATTGTAGTGAAGAAGAACTTTTTGACATACGTCATCTCTGTAACTATGCTCAGCTTTTGCAGTGGTTTTTTGCTCACTTTTATAATTGCTTATCAACATTAATCACATAGAAGCTATGTCCACTTCTGCATCATTTTTGTGAGTATTACAGAATCACAGCAGGACTGAAGGTGGAAGGGACCTCTTGAGACCATCTGTTCAAACTTCCATCTGGTCTCTGCTCAAGTAAGAACACTTAGAGCCAGGTATCCTTTAAAGATGCATATCTCCAAGGATACATAGCTTCTTTGGGAAACCTATTCCAGAGCTCCGTCACCTGTACAAGTGAAGAAATGCTTCCCGATATTTAGACACAACCTCTTTTGTACCAGATTGTGCCCACTGCTTCTTGTCCTCTTATTTGGTCCACTGAAAAGATCCTGGCTCCCTTTTGGCTCATGATTTTTGTTATTTTGTTATGAGCTAGGATTTTTGTCTCTCAGTCTGAGGACTGTAAAAAATAAGAGGTAAAGGCCCTTGTCTGGTCTTCGCTTGAATTTTCACTAGCTCTTGAAAATCTCCCAGTCTTTCAATAACTCATAAACTACACATTGCAAATCATCAGACAGATGCATAAATGCAAATAAATCCCATTAGAAGCTGTGAGTTGAATCCTTTTTGTTCTTTGTTTATTTTTGCCAATATTTACTTTCTCTGTCAGGTATCAGTAGGACTGAATACAATTTTCTCTATAACAGATCTACAACTCTCCTTCCTCCAGGACTGCTGAGAAGGAACTGAGTAACTGGTCTTCCTATTGACAAAGATTTTCTTTTATGTCTAGGAAGTTCCCAGCAGAACAACTCAGATTAACTCTCTTTGCACTAGGGGAATGGTAAAAAAGACTGATGGACAACACATGAAATTACAGTAATGCAGACATTCTAAAGTAATCGATAATAAATCCAATCAGATAATTATGCAGTGGCATCACCATGATATTTTCATTTGCTGCCTTTGATTTCCGTATGACCTGGCCTCTTTTTCCCTCTTTCATTTCTAGTAAAGCAGTGTAGGCCATAAGATGGAAGTCACAGAGGCTAGAAAAAATGTTCCTGTATTCCCTGGGGCTGAGTGAGAGAGGAGTAGGCTCACTGAGAGCTGCCTCAGACTGCATCCTCCAAAATAGGACTTTTAATTGTTTTTGTCTTAGGACTCTAATAAAAGTGTGCTGTGTTTCTAAGCTATTCACCTAAGATTGCCAAGTTGAGGACCTTCTGTCCAAGGATAAGTCTAAAGATTCTCTTTCAGACTCTGCAGTCAGATAAGTGATGGGAGATAACTAAGAAAAAAATCTATTCTCATCTATGCTTCCCATAAAGCTAGGGACTAGTTGTCCAGAATTTCAAAGCATTGGAAATCTTTGTGTTATTGTGACATTTCTATGTATTTTTTAGCAGAAGAAGATTGAAATTTTTCATCCATCAAAAAATCAAGTGCAGAAAATGAGAGGATAGTTTGAAACAGTGATTATGATTCCTTGGTGTTACAGTAGTATGATGAGCCTTCAACAGAGAACAGATTGTGAGCATGTGGGATGAACGTTTTTATCAAGCAGTGACAACGTTCAGGTAAAGCACCAGTTGAAGGAAGATACATTCTGAGTTGCCAACATTCTGTGTTGCTTCTTTCAGATTTCATAATCGCCTTTTTCAAGTAATACTGAGACAGTTGTCTAACAGTAAACGAAAATTGCACATTTCGGTTTACAAAATATTTTACAATAAGTTTACTTTTATTGTCAGTTTCTTAATGTTTTTAGCGTTTTGTTGATAACACTGCTAAAAATGACACGAGAGAAGAAAATTATTCATACTTCTATGGTTCCTATGAATCCTAAACTTTCTCCTTTTTAAGGCTTTAACCTCATTTTATGTTTTTAACTCTGTTTACTTCTTGCTTGTTATCTGTTATTTTGTTTTCCTAAAACTGTTTCTTCTATGTCAGTCCCTTGATTCTTCTGTTCTTCCTATTTGAAGTCAAAAACAGCAGGAATCCTTCTCCCTCATCCTACTCGTTCCTGCTTTTGACCCTGTATATCATTCAAAATACTGAGTCCTTCATAAATAGACATTAGCAGCAGTCTGAGATAGTCAATACGTAGCTAGATACCAGATGCTGCTTGAAGCAAGATCCCATGTAGCACATTTTCACAGCATACTATTGAACTGAGTCTCTGTGATGCTGATACAAGAGCAGTTAACAGTGCTAATAAATCGTGAGGTCTGTAACAGTTATAGTGTTTTCCTCTGTGCCCTCAAATACAGTCTGTATTTCTATAATCTGTATGCATAGTATATGGTGTATATATAGCTATATTTACATCTATACATATAGAGATGTATACATTGTATAATGCACACACAAATACACACACAAAATAAATTCAAAAGTTGAGGACACACTCTTGTTAATGTTCTCTTGACCTTTGCTTAATAGTCCTTAAGAATAGCAGGGACAATCCAGGAAGGACATCACAAAATGAGTCCTAAGGGTTTTGACTGCTTCATAAAGGAATTCAAAAGATTAATCAGATAATCCTAGATTTGTCTGTAGGACTGCTGCTTTCAGGACCTGAGACTCTTTAACTCAGTTCACAGATTTTCAACATTCTCTCCCAAACTCAAGCCTACCAGCTTTCCTTCTGAAAGGACATCCATCTTTTAAAGCACATCAGGCAGGGACAGTATTGCTCAACTTGTAAGTGAACAGAGCAATTTTGAGAGGTTGAGAGGTTGATGTTAAAATCCATATCAGTGACTGGACAGAGCATCTTTTTCTGAGGCTACAAAGCAGGATGGATGGGGCAATACTGTCTACCCTGATCACCTTGAGCAGGGGTGCTCAAGAGAAATTAAATATTTCAGGTGAAAAGGATAAAAATGAATAATTATATATGCCCTGTAGTGAGGGTGCTTATCTGCAAATAAGCAGATGAGAGTTCCAGCCCCTGGTCTCACCATGTTCTTCATTTTTATGCAGAGAATATTTATTTTAAAATATAGAAACAGCCCTGAAATCAGGATCAGAACACCAGCCTGCCAGCAGGGGTGCTTGCCACATCCTGTCTTCCTTAGATCTTCAATAATTTCTGCGGTAGTGCAATCTTTGCAAGGCAGGCAAAGTTTTCTGCTTTTTATTTCCTTTAAACTTTGTGTTTAGGATGCCTTTCCAGAAACTTAGGGAAGACTTTATAATCCTTCATGTAGAAGGAAGACCCAGGTCCAGTTTTCTTCTGGTAAATAGAAAAGCTATTTTTCTAAGCAGAAACTCCAAATGCTTCTCGTAGTGTCACTGTGACATACAGCTGTGTGTGTTCCAGGAGCACATAAGCATACTCCAAGAACTTGCACCAGATACAATTTAATCAGAAACTTAGGCAGAAAGGTACCTAATTCTTTGATCCTATGTGGAATTTAGCAGCAGAAGGTGGCAAGTTTCTGAACATGACATAGTACTACAAATGTACAGCAGCAGAACATCTTTAAAATGCAAATTTGAACAGTGAATTGTATGCAGCCAAGAAGCAGGTAGATCACATTTCATACGTTTAATCCTAAATTGTGTCTGGATCTTTCTACAGACAACAAGTCCTGCATTGTAGCTGCCTGTAATTCAATATATTAAATATATATATTTCTTGCAAGAAATAGAGGTGGTTAAACATATTCTCTGATATCAGTCTGATATCAGAATAGAATTGACACTTTTCACTGGAATACATGCATTCCTTCAGAGTCATTGATGAGAAGCAGCAGGCAGCAGGGCTACCTTTCTTCTTGCCCTGGCAGACAGGTGGCTTGTTTGGCTGACCACTTCCCAACCTTCCCCGCTGGGCAGACAGGGAGACAACCCATGTGATAGCATGCCAGCTTTTTGGCTGCCTGACTGGCAGATGGACTTGCAAGCTGCCTGGCTGGCTGCCTGCCTAGCCTCCGTTTTGCCTGCTGGCCAATTTACCTGCTGCCCAGCTCCCCGGCAGACTGGCATGCTGCCCAGTTTGCCTGATCATGGGTGAGGTTTTAGGCCCAAAATAGTTTGTTCTGCAAAGCAGAAAACTGCAATGTTGGTGTTTTACTCTTGTCCAATCTGGAATGTCCCATGGAGCAGAAATTCCCATCCCAGCAAGCTTTAGTAATAAGTTTGCAATGTTTATCTGTGTATTCTGCAGTGGCAGTTATGTGTTCTTAAGAAACGCCTTGCTGGAATTGCTAGTGCAATTTTAACTGGTTCTTTTTAACCTCTCAGATCTATCTATACAGATTTTATCTATAATAGTCAGAAAAGATTTTTAGATATGCCTATAATGTGATATTAATCACTGTCTCTATTTCCACTGAATTAAGCTTCAATCCAAGCCACAAAGTACTAATGAACAGTAATACGGACTCATGAAAAATCATAATGATGACAGTTTTGGATATGTGACCAATATCTATGCCAAGTGGGCTGAAGTTCTTTTTACAAAAAAATAAAGACAAAAAATTAAACTCATCATAAAGATGGTAGGTGTTTGCCTTTTCTCTGGATAACATACCTTGAACAGTTCCAATTTCAGTTTAATCACAACATCCTAAAGATTTCCCTCTGCTTAAATAATGAAAAAAGGTAGTATAAAAATTGTATGAAATCAGCTTGCCCCAGGATAGGTTCTGTTGGATATAATTACATATGCTTCAATAACTAGAGCAATGTGTTGTGTAAAAGGCTTTTAAGGTGACAGAAGTTAATAGTACAGGTTTTGAGGTAAAAGAAAATGGAGAATTGTGACCAACATCCCGGGTAGAGAATGTCTGATTTTTTAAAATTCGAGTGATTTAAAATGTTGTTAAATAATAAATTGGCACACACACAAAAAAAGTGGTAAGTAGGTAATACGCTTTATAATATAGGGGAAATAAAGGGAGATACTTACCTGAG
The DNA here is from genome assembly GCF_026119805.1 of Tympanuchus pallidicinctus. NCBI lineage: Eukaryota > Metazoa > Chordata > Aves > Galliformes > Phasianidae > Tympanuchus > Tympanuchus pallidicinctus. The sequence goes on from NW_026294769.1 coordinate 33,798,255, forward strand.
TAGAAAATATTACAGTCCAAGAAAACCTGTCAGATGTAAAGCTCTTTATGATATGCCTACATCTAAAATAGGACAGTTTCCCATAAAGTAGGCTGTGGTATTTCCCTAATGACACTGGTCTACTAGGCAGTGCAGTAAGAAATATCACAGTTTTTCTGCAGTACTGGTAATGACAGTACATCAGAGCTGAAGTGCAGGACTATGGAAAACATTCAGACTTCTTTTTTCCCAGCTGGAATACACAAAGCTTTCTGAAAGGACCCTCTGGGTGGCATTTCTCTAATGAACAGTGAACTTGCTTTCCCAAGCTGTGTCAGATTGTCACAAAGAAGACAAAGGAACTGTGCATGCCTGTAAGTAGTATAATAAATAAAGAAAATAGAAAAAAAAATCACAGACAATATATTTGCACAGGTTATACTGGTTGTATGCCATAGCAGCTCTCTGTAAAATGTGATACTGTATAATTGCATAATGCATATTAAGTCCTCTTCTATTTCCGGATTAATAAGTTTTGATTCCATATTGACTTTCAAATATCTGGGTATCAGATCTCCCTTTATGCAGAAATCAGTAGAAGCACAGTAATTTTTTCTTGTTAAGTGTGATCTCTTGAGTTAAAGCCCTTGTTCAAGGATATTGCCACCAGTATGTTAATTACTGCTAATAAATTAATTATATTGCATTAAAATACTTAGTAAAATAGAGGCACACTCAAGGAGTGCAGGTTTATTGTTGAATTTTAATGTTAGATTTAAATATATCAACTTTACTGCTTATTCTTTCGTGTTCTATGACCACTTGGATTTTGATTAGCTGGAAGTGCATTTAAAACACTCCTACAGTTCTCCTAAAAAAGAGTGCAACATTTCACATGCCATTCACACACAAAAACATCAGTGGTTAGTAAATATTTATTTCTTTTGAAATGTCCTTAATTCTTATTATTCTCCCCAGAGAGCCCTGACTTCTCCATGCCTTGGTATTTTAAGTTTAAATTTTTTAAGTTTGAATTTTATCCCTATTTCTCACAAATAGTTTTATGGTAAATAATTCTGTAAACAGTCTGTATTAGCCTATTCCCTAGAGATAAAGAATTCTTGGAGCAGAGTAAAGGTCTCTGTTCCCAGCTCCAACAAGGGGACAGCAGCCTGACTTTAGTCATATCCAGAATTTCATAGCTCACTCCTGGAACCCCATGATGCCAAGAATGGGGAAGGTACAATATTGAATTTATGGCACTTGAATTCTTATGTCTTCTTTTAGGGATATAAACTGAGTCAGATACTCCTCCAAATATTTAAGAGAGTTAATTATTCACAGATGGGCTCCTCCTTCTGTAGCTTGACTCTGGAATTCCCCCTGTATGGATGAATGCCTGGTGATATTTTGTTTTCTTAAATTGAAGTTTGCAACTGGCATTGTCTCTGCAAGAGGAGGGCTTTATGATCAAAGCAATTAGTTTCTACATAAAATTTTATATCATCAAAGTCAATAAAATACCAAAAATACAAAAAAATATTACTGTATTCAGTGTTTCAGGTTCAAGGTGCAAGAAAGGGTGTTCTACAATTTGTCATAACTTTCAGCCAAGCAGATGGAATAAATGGTAAAGAATTAAGGGCCCATACTTACAATGACTTTTTTCTTTTTATTAGGATGAACAGTTCCATAGAGTTCCATTGTCCATGGATTCAGATTATTAAGCCTGTTAAGCCAATGTTTATCCCCAGGTCAACCTAGCTGTAATTAGCAACCCAGAAAATCTTATCTCTGAGGTGAATAACAGATACAAACATATATATATCTCTGAAGATAAACATGCATTGTGCATTTTCCACATTTTGTCCTGATCTTTTGCAGCATTTAATGTTCACACTTAAAATAGAGACCATTTCAGTGAAAAGACATGGTACCAACTGTGATAAGGTGCTAGTGAATAATTAACCACTGCTATAGTGGTCATAGCTACAGATCTTGCTTAGTAAATTATGTCTCAGAAATAGATACATAGCAACAATGGAAAATGTTGGACACATTTTTTCAGTAATTATAAGCGTGCTTTTACATAGCTTGTGCAGTTGACCTTCTGCTTCTAACTGGAGGTGTCATGACAGTCATGTCAGTTCACTGGCTTGCTTCTCTGATGCTTTATTTTTTCCTTCCATCCCAATGGAAGACAATTTTTTTATGAATTTTTGTTTATCTTAATGATTTTCTAGTTCATTCAGTCCACCTTTTGTTTGCAGACTTATAGCTGCAACATGTGAAGCAGTGGGAATAAAAAGGGAAAGTCATTAAACAATAAAGAAATAGAATTATACATTTTATAAAGCCTTGATGGTTATTTTGACAGCGCTGTTAGTCACCAACTATGTTGGTGAGATGCTATGCAAAAACACAGAGACACGGTGCTATTTTCTCTCGTCACTGGCTGAATGACAAAAATGAAAATCCCTCTGGGCAAAATGTCCCTAATAAACACAGTGTTGACATTAAAATGTGACAAGATGACAGGCACAATGGTATAGAAAACTTGAATCACTCTTACTGCATGAGACACAGTGAAAGTAATGTATGAATAATCCAGAGGTTATGATAGATAAAACAGCTTAATTCATCTCAGTCAGTGTATGTGTAACACGCATATTGATTCAATTCTAGCTTCTTAAAAGCTGATATTTGAATCTACTGAATATCAGCTAGAATCAACTGGATCCATTTCATGGACTGGGATTATGACCAGTTTAACTGTTACACAAACACTTCCCTCACTTATAAATCCTGTTCAGTACCTGCATTATTCTTCTTATAGAACTTTTCATTAATATTTTATTCTGATGACTTGAAAAAGAATTGCTTATCAGATTTTTAATTTTTTAACTTCTTTTTTTTTGTTTTTAACTGCATCCATAAAAAGTGCAAACTGTTAGCTTGGTAGTCTCTTATTTCATAACAAAGAAAATAATGGAAGTTGAAAGGTCATGAGTAAGTTCACTCCACAACATTTCCAAATAATATTTTATTTTACTCCAGATAATATCTTGCTTTACACTAATGTTCAGATGCTTTCTGTACAGAGATATGCAGCACAAAGAATGAAGAAGTGCAAATGGTGTGCCTAGCCTATAGGTAGCTTGAGCATCTAGACCACTTCTGAAAGCCCATATCTAACAGCTACTTCAAATGTTTACTTGACAGATAAGTATTTAATGTACTATGTAAAGTGTTGAGATAAATGGCAAATGATAGAGAAAATGCTGAAAACAACATGCTATTTCCACACTGTGTTTCATCAGCTTTTTGTTTCAGCACTTTAAATTCAAAGTGTGAACATTTTAGGGTTTATCAAGGGCGTTTATCTTTAAGAAATGTTGGCATGCAGCATTGTGATATAAAACAGCAAAAAGCAGTTACAATGTGTTAAAAAAAAATAAATTGCAATATACTGTTTACTTCAATTATTCTGGGTTTTTTTTTTGCTTGTTTTTGTTTGTGTGTGTGTGTGTGTGTGTTTCTTTTTCACCAAGAATATATTGTGAAAACTCATAGAGTTGGCCAGTAACCAGAATTCCTTTATTTCCTTAAATTACAGCAAGGAGAGTTGGCAACTACCAAAAACAGGCTATTTAATGTAGTGAAAAGCTGGAAGAGGAAAAAAGTCAGTGATTCAAAGTAAGAAAGGTGAGTAAAATACTAACAGCTAACTGTTAAGTCAATGTGAAGCTTTTCTTGTGATCATTCATCAATAGAATTTGTATTGCAGCAGTATCAGACAAGAATCTGGGTTTAATCATCTCATGCATCAAGAGTGAAGAATATTTAAACAATTAGCCAAATAAAATTGAGTTTTATTATTTCACTTAACCAGTTTGTCATTATTTCTATTCATTTAAAAATGTCAGAGGAATATGGTCCATGGATAATGAACTACCTGTGTTTGCTATTTCTGTTCCTCTATTAGTTCTGTGTACAGAGCCATCTATATAATCTAATATTATTGCAATTGCCCCACATGCACAAGCATAAAACATACCTTGCAGTGCATTACAAGATGCAATGACTTATAAGGGGAATCTCTACTTTTACTGGAGAAGCTTTCTCTTGTTCACAGGAAGGTTTATTTAGAAATTTTACTTAAAAGTGAATTGTTTCACCCAGCACAATTAAACTTCTCACTCTTTCAGTGCCTAATAAGGAGAAAAGTTGATTACACCTTTGAAATGGTGCCGGAAAACAGGGAGTACTGAAGAGGTGGCCTGAGGAAGTACCAAACTTAGCATAATGAGTTTCCTCTGGGACAGTCTTTATTTGACAAAGAAAACAAATAAATGAAAACTGATTTTCCTAAAGTTTAGTGTTTGAGTTAAGGTAGTAATGCTACTAATTAATTTTGCACTGCTGAACCAATTTGTGAACTTGTCAAATATTTAATTTATCTGCACCAATGTACAATCTTCTAGAAGTCCTTTTCTACACTGTTGGGTTCCTTAGCATTGAAAAACAATGAAGTATTCCAGATATCAGATTTTCAGGCTGCATTATCAAATCCACTGTTAATAATGTAACTCAACCAGGTTCCTGCAAGTTATTGACATAACCATCTAACATAATTGAACTAATCTATGTGGTGTCATTTAAGTTCTCACATTGCCATATAGACATTACATTCTACTGAGTTCTTTAAAACATCTGTCAACAAAAACAAAGCCTTACAAATTCCTTTGTGTAGTGGGAGCTCAGAAATATAACCATGTTGAAATAAAAAGAAAAATAGTTCAGAATATTATTATTTTCAGAATATGTGAAATTCATAAGCTGTAGAGTAAAATTGATTAACAGGATGTATAGAAAGGAGGATATTAAGTAAGAACTACAAATGTCAGACAGAAACCAGACAGTTGAAACTGTCCCAGGTATAGGACGAATAGTTCCTGTGTGGTTGATTTCGACAGTCCTCCAAGAGAACTTTCAATATGCAGGTAAATACCACTAATACAGAATACTTTGAACCTTAATATACTTTCAAGGTTTTGAAAGGGGGAGAATATCTCTTTAACCTTCAAAAATGTATTATATCAGTGTCTTAAGGGAGGCTGTAAGAAAGAAGGGGACCATCTCCTTAGCAGGGTCCATTGAGATAGAGCTAGAGGAAATGATTTCAAGCTAAAAAAGATGTTTAGACTGGATAGAAGAAAAATGTGGTTTTTTTTTTTTTTTTTTTTTATGATAAGGTGGTGAAGCACTGGAACAGACTGCCCAGAGATATGGTGGGTGCACCATCACTGGAGACACTCAAGGTCAGGCTGCACTGGGCTCTCCATAACCTGAGTTGTAAATGTTCCTGTTCATTGCAGAGGACTTGGACTAGATGACCTTTAACAGTTCTTTCCAACTCCAGTGACTTTATGATTCTATGAATCTTATTTATGTTTGTAAATAATTTTGGCCAAAATAATCTGTGGTAGGGTGTTTTTTTGTTTTTTTTGTTTGTTTGTTTTCAGTTTTCTTTTTCAATGAAGTATCTGAGCACAGAATTTCACTCAGTTTGATAAGCTGATACTTTACTGCAGAGAAGTGGCTTAGGTCATAGGAGTAAGTGACTAATAGAGCTGGGATTGAAGTTCAATTAGCCTTGTGACATCTTGTCCATTCAACTAGCATGAACTGCTAGGAGACCTTTCCTTTTTTTGACTTCCAGAGCACATTTTCACTTGTATTCAGCATCCCAAAAGACTGAAGGTCAACTGACCTCTTAAGGTCAGGAAGCACTGCACAAAAACAGAGAGCATTATGTTCTTGCTAGAATCTCAAATTTATATTCCTGTGTCTTGGTACTGTTGCTTTTTTAATTACTATTGCATATCTGTTATATCAGAAATCTTTGATAGAAAACAAGCAAAAATAAGCTTTTCTCATAATTATTTTATAATTAAGAAATGGGAGAATACAATTTTTGAGAATTAAATTGCTGTAATGTAAAATATATTGTATATTTATTGCCCACCTACAGCAAAAAATGCCAGACTGCTTTTGGAAACTGTGATTTGTTTGGAAAATTAAAAATGCTTCTCTTTGGAAACCTTTATCTTTTTGTAAATTTGTGCACCAAAACTGAAATTCAGATAGTTTGTGTTGGATATATCGACAAAAATAATTTAAGAACACTGAAGTAATGCTCAGACTTTTCTTACTTCTGAGCTCTATATTTTGTGGACTATTTTTCTTCTAAAAAACAGCAAACCTCTTACTGAGAGGGGAAGAGAGGAGATACAAGTTTTGTGTACAAAAAATCCTGTGAACTTTGCTTCTAAAATACTTGATCTATCTGTTGTTTTGCAATTTCATGTTTGTCTTTCCTGTTTAGCAATGCTTTGTACTAACCTGTGGAACAAAACTAGCAGAATTTAAAGAATTTAAGAAACAGAAAGGAAAAAAAAAAAAAACCTCTACAATTAAAGCAGAAAGGCAGAAAGGTAGTATTTGTCATACATAACACTTCAATTCTAAGTAATTTTCTGAAAAAAATATACTTGTTTATTTTGAGATAGACCCAATAAAAGCAATAAAAGCATGTAAAGGATTCCAGAGATCACGTGACCAAGTTAAATTTTGGCACAAAGAATCCAGTATGTCAAAACCAAATTGAAAAAACATTTGAAAAATAAGGCTTCAATGGCTTGTTCTGCAGTACTTTAGTTAAGGGAGCATGTTAACCACACACGCAAATTTGAAATGGAAAGAATTGGTTGCAAGTAAATTAACTGCCTTCAGTCTGCACCTGTTGCTAGTTGACGTCCTTGAAAACTGAATGAATGTATCAAGGCATGTCTACAGATTTTATATAGCTGACTGGCAAAGTTCCTCAGATAAAGTGGATTTGAGTTTAACTTAGTTATGCTGTAGGGTAAGTATTACACATTTTCTGGAATTTATGTAGTGAATTTCAAAGTAATATTTTGTAATTTTAAATAATATATGAATTTGAAAGAGGGAAAAATGTTCATTTCCAGTACTGCAAGTGTGTTTCTTTCAGATAAGTGAGTGTGAAGACTGAATCTAATAAAGATGCTGCCAGTACAAAATGGCATGTCTTCATGCACAGTCTTTGACAGAAAGAATGTGCTTTTCTTTTTATTTGCACTGATAAATTTGTAATGGTAGATATATGTTGTGAATTTAATATTTTTCACCTAGTTCTTATGCAGGATGGTTTACATTATTGAATTCTAAGAGGCTGAAGGAATACATATGCTCATAAAATATATTCCTTCACATAAGACAACAGGATTCTGTGGATCATTTCTGCACAGAGATGTGGCACCTTAAGGAAAGAAAAATGAAACAATATTTAATAAGGGACTTTGCCAATCACTGACTATTCAAAAATATGCGAATATCTCATATAAATGATTTGAGATGTCTTGGGTAGTTTTCATACACACATTGATCAGAAAAAAAAAATAGGTTGCATAATAAATGAGACTACAAAGAATGAAGTGATTAGATAAATCCTCAGGTACTAGTTCTCTAGCAGCAAAATTTCATTCTAGCAGTAATGCAACAGACAATTCTGAGAGAGAAAAGAAGTGAACCTTCGGAGAGTACAATACTGCAACTAACGAGGACAGATGAAAGAAATTAGCAGATGCTGATAAACCAGTGGAACTGGTTTATCAACATCTGCTACACATAGATTTCTTCCTATGACATGCACTGAAATTGGAAGTGGAGTAAGAGCACTGCTGCACATGATCCACTCTGCTTCAATATCCACAGTAACTGTGAGACCCATAGATATTGCTTCCGTCACAGCATTCATAAAATATTTTGGAAAGAAGTTAATAGTTTGCAGTGGAAATAAATTAGTAATGGGTCCAGCGATTCCTTTCTCTACTTCTGGTGAAAGAGTTGATAAAAAGGAGGAGTTAATTTTTACTTTTTATGTACAGTGAATTGATTATCAAGTCCAACTCCAGTGAGTGAAGCAATATTTGTCTGTGTTGTGAATCCACAAAAACAAGAACTCGGGTAAAGAATCCTGTGAATGATGTGTGGTATGCCCAGTGAGGCTGTGAATGCCCTCTCCCTGGGCATTCCCTGGAAGCATTCGAGGCCATGCTGGTTGGAGTTTTGAACAACCTGGTCTAGAAGGTGTCCATGCCTATAGCAGAGGGTTGTAACTAGATGGTCTTAAAGGCCCCTTCCAACCCAAACTGTTCTATGATTCTATTGAATGATCATCAATGTCCGTTTCTCATCTTTTCATCTCAGAATATCTTTTCAGACGAGGTCATTCTCATGCAGGCCATCTTGCTCTATTAACCCCTGAGTTAATACAGCTTATAGTTGATCTCTAGGCTGACTTTTGCATATTTACATGATTTATTTTAATGTTTATGTGAACATTTAAGTCCTCCACAGTGTTACTGCCATTATCTTCTCAATACGTCCAATAGTCTTCCCTGGTTTCATCTACTATTTTTCTTTCAGCCTCCTTACTTAAAAGCTTTAGACTTAACCTTCAGAACTCATGCAAAATGTTGTCCCTCTCATTTAAATTAACTGCTTTCAACCCACATAATAATACTGTTCTGCTGGTGCACAGATTTGATATATTTGCACTTTGAGAAGTAAGGTTTTCATCAGTTTATAATATCATCCTTTTCAGTGATGCAGTTATCATTTCATTCTCATCCTGATGGAAGCCACACCATTGCTCAAATTTCCTCCGTGAACATAGAAGTCTTGCACATTATTTAACTTCACCGCTGCCACATTTCACTTGCCCTTCTTATTGCATCTTTTTCATGTTAGAGCCACTTCATCTTCTTGGCATTTATTATGAGTCAAAGTTGACCAAACCAATCTTCCAAGGTTAATTATTAATTTGATTCATCAATAATTCAAGCTTTTGCCAACTTTATGATGTCATCAATGTTAGCAAAGGTCTTTAACTTTAGATCATCTCAAGTCATGCCCTCTACCACATTTATCATTCTTCCTGTCTAATTTAAGAATACGATGAAAAACTATGATGATTCTATGCTTCTCTGTATTATATCCAGATATAACTTGAACCAGCCATTTATTTTTTCATTACATTTTGGAACACTGCAGGACTGTTCAAACACAACCTTCATAATTGCAACTATTTTACCTGGATGGCAAGTGATTTTGCAGCTTTCCACAGCTTCCAACCAAGCCAAAACAAAAGCCAATAAAAATATCAAGCATTCTTACTGGCTTTCCCACTTGTTTTAATCAGCTATCAGATTATGAATACCTGGTCAGTGCAGTTTCAGTCTGGCTAGAAATTACCAATTGTCCCTTATATCATAGAATCATAGAACTGTAGGGGTTGGAAGGGTCCTCTGTTAATCTAGTCTAACCCCCTGCTCAAGCAGGTTCTCTAGAACAGGTTGCACAGGAAAGTATCCAGGTGAGTTGTGAATATCTCCAGAGAAGGCAACTTCACAACCTCTCTGAGCAGACTGTTCCAGTGTATCTGTCACCTTGACAGTAAAGAAGCAGTTCCTCACATAAATGCGGATCTTCCTGTGTTCCAGTCTGTGCCTGTTGCCCTTTATCTGCAATGCACTGCAAATTGTTTCTGTTTACAAATTACTGTTTTCACTGGGATTTTCCTGATGTCTTAGCGGGATCTTGTTGTCAAGTAAGTTCAACTGTTAATGCAGTCAGTTCTTTCATTTCTCTTCTACCTCCCAAACATGTTTTCATCAAATCTGAACACAGTTAAAAGTGTTCCTTTTTTTTTTTAACATCAGACTTTATTTTAGCCGTTGTGTTTCTTCTCAGCTCATGCATTTTGTAAGTTTATTCTATTTTTGTTTTTCTGATGTTTTTGAAGTTGTTGAGTTCTTTCCAAAACTTTTACCAGTTCCATTAAAATAGTTTTTGTGCTTTATAGTGATGCTCTCATACTTTCAATTTTCCCTGGAAGTCTGATTTCTTTTTGTATCTTAATCTTTTCACAGTGTATCCAGCTATTGCCATGTTTATCTTCCAATAATATTCTTTCCTGCACTTGGTTCTGCTCCCCTGGATATTTCCTGTCCAGTATGTAATAAAATTTCTTCATAAAAACAAATTAATGAACTCAGAAACTGCCTAAATATTACCTTGCATGCCATCTTCATGAAACTTTCTTTTCATCAAAACCAAATTTGTCTTCAGCTGTAACTATTTTTCAAGCCTGAAGATTTTTTTACTTAATCCTCTTTCCCACAGGTCTTTCATGACCACAGGCATTTTCTAATCTCACGTCTTTACCAGCCAATGCCTAATAATGAAGTTTTCTCATTCTTCTAGACTGTGTAAGTAGTGAACTCCATAAAACTCCCTGATATTTTTACAAGCAATCTACCTACAGCCTATAATCAGACTGTGCATTGCAAGGCAATGCTGACCTCTGTCTTGGTCAAGAAGAGAAAAAAATAAAATGACTGAGGGAATGCAATATTATCATGATTTACACAGCTTTCAGTGTATTTGTCAAGCAGCTGAATATCACCAAAAAACAAAAATAAAAAATAAAGGCCTCTTTTGAAAATTATCAACTACCAGCACTGACATGTGTTCTTGTTTTTCATTAAAATAAGTCCTAAGCAATCCATAATGGCAAGACATTGAAATGATAAAATATAAGTTGCTCTGAAAGTAAGGTCTCCTATTTGTTTCTAGGGAAACTACAACAAATATGAAGAATACAATATCACTCTTTGATGTAGCAAATTCTCAGCTACAAAGCACTATTGCAACATAGTCAGCCCCATTAGCTATTTTTGCCAGAGATGAAGAAAAGCCTGCATGCCACATTCATAAAAATCTGTACCAACAGACATGACCCACTGTCACTGTTGCCTCTGCTGAAACAGATCAGCCACCGACTACCTCACTGTACAGGTTAGTCTGCTGGAATTTTCAGCAAGCACTGATGAGTGTCAATGAGTGCCATTATTTCTTCATGGAGGAATTCAGTGACACACCTTTGCTTCACACGCAACTTCATGTCAAATGCCATTCTGTCATACTGCTCCTCTGCTGCCATCGGTCACGCAGCCACAACATGTAATGGAATATTGGTGGGGAGGTTCAGTCTCCACTGCTATACCACCAACATCCTCCCCTGGTGTCGTGGGCCAACATCATAAAACAGGAGGCATTACTTTCAGAGTAGCTCTCGTACATTATCAACTTGTGAGAATTGTTTTTTGTAATACGATGATTTCATCATTAAAGTAATTATGTTTTTAAAATGATTAGCTCTTGCAGTCACCATTTAAAAGTAAACTGTCTTTATTATTCTCAGATGTCTGATCAGTTTTATTTCATGCAGTGGGTGGGTTGCTATCAGATGTTTGACAAACTACAATGCAAATTAAGTTTCTTAATCTACAGAAATATCTATTAACTATACACAATTTCCAACTTCAAAATGTACGCTTGAAAATTACAGCTGATGAGACTCTTTGTTGTGAATTGCAGAACAAAAGCTAGGAATTCTGCTCCTCTTTTTGTTTATTATATCAAACGATGATGCAATTCTATCAATGTGTAGCACAAAAGGTGCGTCCATGTTTGAAGAATGCAGTGTCCATAAGGTTTAATCTGCAGTCTTATGTTCTGAGAGGTTTGTAAATCGATTTTTTACTAGATGCTGTAACTCTTGTGGATTGAAGATAAATTGCTGAATTCCGAGAGAATACAACACAAAGAAAACCATTAGCTTTGACAATTCGTAAACAAAGTAAAGAACATTATTCACTCTTTGTTCTCATATAATAGTACCCAGGATTCAAACACTAAAAAGGATGCTCACATAAATCACTGCAATTATTTAGTCAAAATGAGTTTGTTTATGAGCAAATCTACAAAAAAAAAGAAAAAAGGTTGGTTTCTTTATAAGAACTAAAGGTAACGAGGAGAGGCAGAGGAAGATCATAATCCTGACAGCTATGTTAATAGCTATAGCTTTGTTTTCAGTATTTTTTTCTTTTATTATCTCAATCTTACTGACCTATTTCTCCACTGAAAAAAAAAAAGCAGCCCACCAACAAAAAGATTGTCTGAAGCACACTGAATGCTTGTAGGTCAGAGGTTTCCAGCGCCTGTGTGCCATGGTGACATTCTCAGGAGATTTTCAACCAGGAAGAGTTTTCACAATTCTCTCATGAAAATCTTAAGGTTACTGGAGGTTAAGAGGGTTTGGTCTTCGTTCAGGGGTGTTTCTTCTTTCACTGTATGCATTTGTCTACAGCCTTTGTGAATTTACGATTCCCTGGATCACTTGGCTGCCTAGTCCCAGAAATTAAAATATATTTTACTTTTCTTTCTGTGACATTAAAAATGCATCGCAATGAATAATATAGTAGGGCTGTGTATAAAACTAAAGCTTCTGCATCCCTTTTAAATGTTTGTTCTTTAGCAGAGATTCTCTGAGGGAAACTTATTGAAAGGATGAACAGTAATTTAATTTTTTATCATAAGCATTAGCGGCAAATAAAGGACAAAAGTACTTTGCAGGGCTGAAGAAAAGGAAAAGATATTTATCATGGGGAAATACTGCATTCAGGCTGAGTCTCTGGCAGTGTACATTCTTCTTCTGTTCAAAGAGACGCAATAAGGAGATTAATATCCAGGGTCTAAAAACATTCCTATTTATGTCGTAAGCAAAAAAAACTAAAGTAAGTTACCATGAAAGTGTGCTCAAAAAAAGGTGTAGTAAATAGATGAAAGCTTTCGTGTGAAAAGAGGTTACGGAGAAATCATTTTTAAATTCTGAAAGGAAGAACATTCAGGGGAAAGTTAAAGTAATAACAGCTCTGATCATCATCTCATACATACCAGTATTATTATCATTCCCAATACAGGGAAGACCTACATTTTATGGAAGATATACTATAAAAAATTCCAGGAATTTGCCAAATGTTCATAGATTTGAAATATCATTGCATATCACTGCAATTACATGGGGAAAAATTAAGTGCTGCTGTAAGCAGAAGTAATTATTGAAGTTAATAGAAGTGTAGCCATGTACAGAATGGTTCAGGGACCATTTGTGAAGTTATTATTCACTCATGCACAACTTTTTCTGATACCAGTGCAGAACTTGTACATAGCAAGGAATGGGTCTATGTGCAGTGCCAAATAGCAGAAAAGCCATAACAGCAATGATATTCTTCATCCAAAAGAACTGTCGATCAATATAGTACAAGCTTTGCAAATACAACAACGAAACAATGAAGTATTTCATTTTCTTGGCAGATTTTTCATGAATTGTCATCCTTTATAGAAGGCAACAGATCATTTGGACTTGGTAGTTCAAATGAATTTATAGAGACATTTGCTGCCAGTCCCTTTCTGCATCAGAAGTACTGTCCCAGGTTCGTACTGCTTTACATCAAAATGGATGAGCTTTCTCATCAGGAAAAATCTCAGATCAACCACAAAGACACTCTGATATTTTGTTGAACTACATGGAATTTAGCAATAATACTCACCACTATATTGCGGTACAGTAAATTGTGAATGAAATACTTCTGGTTTCTAGAGTATACATTAAAAACAAACAGAAAAAAACATTTAATAGTGAATCACTAGTGTTTGTCACATATTGTATAAATTTCTCTTCCCTCTAGAAGTTGTGCATCACTTTCTCTCATGTATAATCCACACATTAATGGGAGGAAAAGATAATTTTCTTGCTATAAATGATAATAATTCTTATGTTTGACACAGTCTCAACAATATGACTACTCTCTAGCAATTCAGCAGAACTTGATATGCTGATATAGACTAGAATCATGAATAGACTATCTTGAGAGCTGCCTAATGTGGGGTTTGTGAGAAAGCAAAGAGTAGCAAAATCAATATTTATTCCGAACATCAGAAGAAATCCCTCATGTGGAGGCTTTGTCACAATAATACTATCCATGAAAAAGACTATCTCAGATACTAGTAATTTCCATGTGAACTTCTTTCAGTACACATGCTAACTTATTTTGAAATTGCCAGTTTCAAGCTGAAGGCACTGTTACAAATTGTTACCATTTTTACTGTTGTCCTTGATATTGTTATAAGCACAATTATCTCATTTGTTGAGGAGCAATGACATAATTAAAATTGTATAATATTCAAAGACAGGAAGCATCAGCATTTAATGCATGTATTTTGTCACCCTTCTAAGAGTAAATCAAGAATCAACTGATGAAGCATAAAATAACCATGGTCACACCAACCATGTCTGTTTTACAATCCAGCTCCAGCTCCATAAACAAAAGACAAAACCAGCATTTTACACTTCAGCTTATCAGTTCTGCATTGGTTGCAAGACAAAAAGAGCAAGATAAATTCCATAATGGAAAATGCCTCACCATCAAGTCGTTCTGTTCCACTCTGCAGTATGGGGATGTCTCAGCCACATCCACAGGAATGGAAAATTTGTAAGACAGGCCTTACTAATTAGTCAAAATTAGGAACGAATATAGACTTCAATATTTTCTAGACATCACGGAGCAGTTTTATCACTGGCAATTTTTTTCAGTTTCTTGATGTTTTGAAGATCCTCAGCTTGTAATTTAGATTATTAAAATCTTGTTTTGAGAAAGCAAAAAGCAAAAAATGAGAGTTCACTACTGCTGTTTCTCCAAAAAAGCAGTATGTCCATAAAAAAGGTAATTAGATTAAAACCATATTGTATTCTACTCCAGTATGTACTAACCTGAGTCAAAATCTCAGACAGAAAGATCTTGAATCTGCATATTTTGATTTTCTTTCTGCATCATTTCCTTTCTGCATATATAGATACAGTCATGACATACTAGGCAAGAAAAAATGGTAAGTAAAAGAGGTAAAAATGTCGTTAGTACAGTGTATATTCTATTAACTAATATTTTATAGCAAGAGCCTATGCAGCACAGAATAAAATGAAAATTTTATAGGAAGCATACTTTTATGTCATAGAATTCAAAAAGCTTTCTGGTAATAAGAAGCTTGAGAAAAGAAACAGTTTCACAGATTTTATTTTTTGGTAAAGAAGAAAAATTGAAATCAATTTGAGAAGTAAAAATGCAGGTCACAGGAGGAATGTGTAAGGAGCAAAGAGACAGAAGGAGTAGTTGCACAGAGTAATGTAAGGTAAGTCTATTTTGTGAAAGCTCTTGAAAGCACTTTGAAAAATAACAATGGTCTCCAAGGATTCTTGATAGAGCAGTCTCACATTCTGTAATTTGCACTGAAGGCTCTCAGATACATGCTGCATCTTGAAATGCCACCAATTTTCATCTCTAATCTCTCTAGTGGATGTCCAGTTATGCACCTAGGGATATCATGGTTGCTAAGCTGTTAATCTTTTTGCATCTGGCAGAGTAAATTTGGTAGCAATTCCTTGAACACGAGTTTCCCTATGGACATCCAGTATAATGGATTGATTGGAGTAAGGATTTTTCCACATTTACCATTCAGACTGTAAAACCCAACTGTCAGATTTCTGTAATGAATATAAGCAATGAGTTTAGAAAGCAACTCCAGAATGCTTAACAGTGACATTAACCTAGGGAATCAGTATTGTTTTACAGGTTCCGAACTTGTAAATCACCTCACTTGGATCTCATCACTGTTTGCAAACTTGTAAGAGTCAAGTTGATGGGGGTGGACTCCTTTCGGTGGTGAGCAACAGCAGAACAAGGTTCAATGGACAGAAACTGGAACACAGTATGTTCTGTAGTAAAACAGGGAAGAGCCTCTTTACTGTGAAGATGATAGAGGTCTCAAACAGACTTCCCAGAGAAGTTATGGAGACTGCTTCCCTGGAGATATTCAATCCCTTCCTGGATATCTACCACTGCAACATGCTTTAAGAACCCTACTTTAGCAGATGGTTGAACTCAAGAGATCGCTTCCAATTCCTACAGTTTCATCATTCTGTGTTATTCGCTTATAATGCTGTGCCCTTAGGTCATCAGTCTGACTTAAATGTTTCTGCTTCTTCATCTCTAGTTATGAAATAAATTTACTTTATTTTGAGAATATGACTGCTTTACAGCTACTAATTTTGATATTTTTATATTCCAAAGTGTGAGTTTGCTTTTGCCTGTGGTACGTGCAGATGGCTGTCTTGTGGATGTAAAATACTGAATAGTTCATAGAGCCAAAACACAGCAGAAGTCCTTAGGAAATATGCCTACAGTCAGGGCTATATGGAAAACTCATGACAATCATATGTGGAAAAGACAGGTAACAAGTGATTGATTATTCATTACAACTCCTAAAGCTACTTCAGAGACATCTCTCTGGCCACTCTTGCCCCAAGAATCCTTTCATCAGAAAGTTAAGTTAAAAGGAATTAAGAAGATACTTTTCCACATATTATCCCTTTAAATGGTAGGTTGCAGTAATTTATTGTAACATGCTGTGAAAGCCAAGAGGAGAAAGGGATTCAAAAAGTAAAGGTGTTCTAGAGGCAGGAAATATGAAATAGGTGGTGATAATTTGCTTAAGCAAAACCTAGCCTGCTGATTGCTTCAGATTTCATTGTCAGGAGAAGGCTTGTCTAACACGCATGTTCTTCCTTATGCTGCTTTTGCTGCACCCCTGAAGGATTAGCACCCATGGAAATGAGAACCACAACTCTTTCCCTGTGAGGTGCTGGCACAGGCGGCCCAGTGGAGCTGTAGGTGCACCACCCCGGTGTTGTTCAAGGGCAGCTTGGACAAGGCATGGGCAGCCTGATCTGGGGGTTGGAATTAGATGATCTGTGAGATCCCTTTCAATCCAAGCTGTCCTATGATTCTATGATTACAGAGGAAGACAGAATAATGATGGAGAAGAAGAGCCCATCTGTTTGTGGTTATAGTCCTCAAACAAGCTCAGCTGTGGTGTTGGGGAAATAAAACAGAAAGTTGGGGGGAGGGGGAACTGGAGGAACTGGCAAGGACTGCAGAGCATTCCTACTGCCTTCACATGGATGAGGAAGAGGAGGCCACACCTGGAACCATCATCCAGGTAATGCGTTACAGAAGACTCCAAATTACAGTTTAGCTCTTTAACCTGTGACCAAAAATTAATGCTTCCTCAGCTCATTTAGTGAAAAAATAAGACTGTATTTTGGATCTAATTTCTAGTGGCTATGGTAGTCACAGTGTACTTACCTAAAAGTGAAGTTAGTTGCAGAGAACAGAAGAAAAAAATACAGCTGCAGTGGGAATCCTGACTGAGTGCATCACTAGAAATATCCATACTGCCAACAGAGCAGCTTTCCACCTCTGATCATAGGAGTTTTTTTCCACATAATAAGATCAGTATGAGGAAGGAAAATCATAATGCAGTCTCTTGTTCTCTGCATTTTTCCAAGCGCGGGCCTGATGTCTGCAGTGTCTCACAAGCACTAAAGGTACTAAACATTTTCAGTGGTATTCTGCACTGTACTGCAGAATCTATTTAAATAAATAAATAAGCAAATAAATTAAAAAAATAAAAATAATAAAAAAGATTCCTTTCCCATACGAATGCCCTGCTGAACAGAAATCTTTAAAAGTTTGGGAACACCTGGATAAAAAACCTCTGAATCTTTTTCTTACTTTCTCTATAACAGCCTTTCTTTGACTTTCTCCAATAGTATTCTGATGCTTTCTTTTTTTATTGTTTTTAAATTATTATTTTTGTAACATATTGTGTTTTGTTTTAATGCAAATAACAAAACATTATGTATCACATTATACCTCTTATTTTCTTGGGCTGCTTTCTCTGATTTACATAAAAAGGAGGAGGTTAAATTGTTCTGTAGGTCACTGTTAAGCAGTAAAGTAACTGAAGTCAAATACTGGAATAAGTTCCAGATGGCTGCTTCTTTTAAGTTCAATAAAGAATGACTGCAGTGATAGCAAATTGATCATCTATGTTGGAAGAACCTTGTGCTGTGTTGTCACTAATCAACAGCACCACCTTCTGCCCAAAGAACAACATGACACCGAGGAGACCTGCAACCTGGCAGCCTTATTTCAGTGTTTTTACACAAAACACAAATCCATTTTCTCAGTATCTGCCTGTCTGTAGGAGAAATTTCTTCATAAAAATAGAAAAGTTTACATTCTGTAAATTTTTCAGTCTGATAATCAATATTGTATGATTACGTGGAAAAAAAAAAAAAAGAGGGTTTTTTTTAGCTTTTTTCATAAAATAATTTCATTCTTATTTCCCCCCAGCATCATTTTGAAGGTCCTTTTTTATGCATCATAAGCTGACCCAGTGATCTAATACATGATGCAGTTATGTGATTTCTAAGTAAAATAAGGTATTAGGAAGACATTAATTTTTTGTCACTTTCTAAAATTGTGCAGAAAACCTCATGCAGGTTCTTATAACTCATCATGGCAACATATATTTTTAAAATATTTCACTGTATAATCCAGTGTACTGATAACTCCTAAAGCTCATATTCTACCTAATGCGACAGCCAGCGAAGTCAGTGTCATTACTGCCTGGTTCTGTTTATGCAAAAAACGTATGCTACATTTGCATTTTAAATATTCTTCATAACTATTTCTGACAGAAACTTCTCACACTTTTGCTTGCAGTAAATTAAATGGTGCAGAAATCTGAGGTACCTAAGGAATCTGCTGGAACTGTTTTTAAATCACTGTTATTATTATACTTGTATACTTGGAAGTCAAGAAGTAAGAGACAAATAATGTCATACTTAGGACTGTAACTGATGAACAGAATCATAGAATCATTGAATGGTTTGGGTTACAAGGGACATTTAAGACCATGTAGTTCCAACTTCTCTGCTGTAGGCAGGGACTCCTCCCTCTAGACCAGGTTGCTAAAAGCCCCATCCAGCCTGGGGAGGGGGCATCCACAGCCTCTCTGGACAACCTGTTCCAGTGTCTCACCACCCTCATGTAGGTAAAGTGATGTGCACTGTGTTTTGGGATAGAGAAGGGGTGATCACTCCGGATTTTCTGGAACCTGGATGAACCTGTTCTCACCACTACACTGCAACATTGACTGAGCTGAAGGCTAAAACTTCCAGAGTCAGAGCAGAGAAGAAAGCAACTTTTCCCTTGTAATACAGTAACACCAGGCCATATACCAGTTTGAAGAACATGGAGCACTGCCAATCTTTGTTGAACTGTCCTATGACAGCCACCATGTAGTCTGGAGTTGGTGCCCTCTGACTGCCATCTGTTTGGGATGATGAAAGATGGACTGAGTGGGCAACCTAGCAATGGCACCATCATAGCAGTCGTGAAACAGTGGGTCACCTCCTCTGGTGTAGATTTTTATGAGCATGGCATGCAGACTCTTCTTCATCAGTGGCAAAATTGCATAGCTGATGGTGGTGACTATGTGGAAAAATAGTGTTTTGTAGTTTACAGTTTGCTCTACCAATAGTGTTATCATGCTCTTTGTCTCTGTTGTAGTTTCCGTGGAAATAAATGTGTAAATCACTTAGGAGTGACCTAAGCATACAGCTGAATGCCTAACAAGCCTTCAGTAATATATTGCAGATATAAGAAGATGAAAAATTGCAAAAAAAAAAAAAAAAAAAAAAAAAAAGATTATTTCCATTTCCAGCTTGTATAAATTTTATTCAGCACAAGAACAACACAAAGTAAATATTGAGGGATCATGGGTAGACTTTCACCATATATTCTAGAGCAGATGGTCTCAAATGCCATTATCCTCTGATAATCACCATGCAGATTCATCCACTGGCAATGTAAACCTGTGTATTGAAAAAAAAAAAAAAAATGTTTAATGTGCGTTTCTTTGGTAGAGATCTTCACAAGGTTTACTTTTTCTGAAATCTGTTGTCTTCAGCTTTTACCATAAAATTCTCTAGAATAAAATGGATAATGCTACTGGTCCTTGACTCACCCCTTACATGAAGCACATTATTAGTTACTTTCTCCCATTTTCTCTTCTCTGGCTTTCAGAAATACCATTAATAGAAGTAGTGATTTATCATTTTATCAAGACTTGATATTTTGAAATATACAGGATGCTTTCAGATTTACTGCTTCCCAAATTAAAAGGTGATTCAGAAAAGAGAGTCTTTTGTCCCCACAATCAATATCTGAACAAGTAGTATCCAACACAAACATCTATAGTCTAGACGTTAAAGTAAAACTTTCAGCAGAAGTTTGATTTTTGCTGTGTGGAACAGCCATAGTAATTTACTACAGTATCTTTTTCTGTCTCCAAGCTAATGCAGTGTAGCACAAACCCCAGACCTTAGAGGCTCTTTCCACTGAAAGAAAAAGCTTATGACAAAGGATTAAGGAAGCAGGAGGTCTGAACTGGGATAGTGGAACGTCACACTAATCTAACTGCTAATCTTACAGGACTACTGTTAAGAACTGTAATGGAGGTCCCAGAGATCACCTAAGCAAGGGAGCCATCAGCTTCAGCAAGACATATAAAACAGAAAGACTGTCTTACAACTTGCTTGACAAGCTTTTGCCCATAGGGAAAAGCAAAATTTGTGGAAGTCTATTAAGAAAGGTAAATGCCATCTTCCCTAAATGTAAGGATATAAGGAATGGTCCAGCAAATCAGCCTACCCACTAACAAAGTCTCTCTGTGCAGTGTCCACCAGTTAGAGCTTTACAGGTGAATTTGGCTCAGGTAGTGACAGTGTCTTTGACCAGTATCTGGCCCTTCCACCCAACCGCACAAAGAACTGCCATGACTTTCAGAGTTGCAAGCATTGTTCAAAAGATAAAAGTCTCTCCTGACTATTTCCAGGGATTTTCAAATTGTTTGCAATTGTTCTGTTCTCTTCCACATACAAAGTAATATTGTGTTTTCTACCAATCCCAAAATATTTTACACAACATGGAGCAGAAGAATCTGGCCCTTCATCATTACATTGTATGTCATTTTAATACGTGGCAAAGACATACAAGTGAGCAATTTAATATTTTACTTTGCAAGGACATAGAAATTAAAGATGGTGATTACAAATTACTCTGGGGCACTTGTATAAACTTCAAGTAATCCATTGAAGAAAGATAGCGCTAACACATAATGGGAGCAAGGAGATCAGTATTCCCTTTTCACTGTAATACTAGGAAACATCAATATGCATTGCTCAACTAATACAATGTGTGTTGTTTAGCAAAGTCAGAGAACAAGGCAAGAAAAGAGCAAGATTAGAAACCCATGAAAGCGTGTCCTGTACACTGATTGGCTGGAAAACGCTTTTGTGTTGCTGCTAAGCAGCTACAATCCAGAAACTCATTTCATTACTACCAGAACTGAATGTCAAAATCAGAATTTCTCTCTACCACCTTGGAGCCAGTTCTTACCACCTGTTGCAGCTTTCCTAGCATGTATAGCAGTCCTTGCTTCCTGGCCTTTCACAGACTTTTTTTTTTAGTAATAATTAAAACCTAGGATGCAATAAATGCTTGTTGAAGGTCTGGTACCCCCTCAGAAATATTTTCTTTGTATCAGGCCTCAAATCACACACACAAAATACTATTGCACAAAATTCTTCTGAATAGCTTCCAGCATGGTAAATGTTTCTCTCCTTGGGCTGGCATATTCTTATAAGATCTTTGCAAAGCAGGTGGCTGTTCATCTGCAATGCTATGCATGGTTTTGTAACCTAGCACAATTGTGCAAAAGACTTCTGTTTGTGCAGAATTTCAAAACTTCCACTATTCAGAAATATTTTTTTTTTCTCTCTAGCAGGCTTTTAACAGATACATCTGCAAATACCCTCTCATACTAATGTTAGTCTATTAAGTGTCATATGCATTCTCCATGTCCCCATGCTTTTTCTCTTCACGTATATTTACAGCCACCATAAAATGACCTTGTAATGTTATAATTTCCAACTTCTTTGCTCCAATTATCTAGTGAGAAATGTCTAGTTCTTCATTCCCAGAATAGGAAACTGTCAGTATATTTCCATACAACAAATGGGAAAATAAGTTTTATTTGTTTAGTTTAGCATTTAAAGGAGTCAGGTTAGGAGTGAGGGGAAATTCATGGCTTAAAATGTGGATTCAGTTTGTAAAACCATTAAAATTTATTTACCATTGGAGATTTGTAATGCTAAGCTATTAACTTTGAGAATTTGCAGAGGTTTCCCAGAAGCTTACTCAAATATAGTATTTGTATCATTTTCCTTATTACCCTAACAGCATAAATTGCTATCATTTATCCATGCAATGGATAGTGACAAGATATTCCTAAAAGTTCCTCTGAAACCTCAGGGTCACTTTGAAACTAGGTAACCTAGAGATACATCTGCGTTAAAGCAAAGCAAGTTTTTTTAAGCTTTCTGTATTATCTTTTCCAGCCATTTGAGTTTATGCATCAGCTGACGGATTATCCCTAACAAGCTTTCAAGCTTTCAGTAGTAAACACTGGGAAGTCTTTAGGACTTCAGCTTTTTCTTGTTTTTTTTTTTTTTTGTTTTTGTTTTTTGTTTTTCCTGTTGTTATTGTTTAACAAGAGCAACAATTATGAACTTAGCAGGCATCCCAAAGGACAGTATCAGTGAGCACAGAAACTCTATTTGTTTGAAATATTTAAGAAGAGAGTAAGACGTTACCTTTTTACCTTTTTTTTCTGAATATCTATGCTCACTTCCCACAAAAATGCGAAGACAACATACAGGTTTGCATTCCCCCATTTCAGATAAGACGAACAGTGATTAAAGTAGTGTTTCAGTGGGAAGGAAGTCTGCTGGATCTTCTCTCAGATGGCCTTCAAAGTATTAAAGACAACATACAAGAAAAATATCACACATACTCAGGGCCTCTCTACAGACACCTGGGTGTATGAGACTTTTCCATAATGAAGGGTTTGCTCGGTTCTTTATATTTGAATGGCTTGTACTAGAGGTTATAAAAAAGTAGAAACAAACAAAAGTAGTCTACCTGCTTAGTCAATGCACTCCTGGGATAGAATACTCCAGAATTTGTAACATAGATTTTTTATTCTAGAACAAAAGAATGGGAGAAAAAAATAACAAAAACTTCATTTCATTTATGCCTTGGAAATCTCACCTTTAATGCAAGTCCTTACACATTATTGGATTTGCTCCAAAGATTTGTGAAGACAATACTAATCTTTCTTCTTATCAAGACCTGAAACCTTAATTGGTTGAGATGCAAATTTCTGCAAAAATATGCTTTTAAATCAGTTCTTTGTCTGAAAATCCAATTTGTACACAGTGGCCATAAAGAGAGATGTTAAATAAAGAGACGTTCTTTAACATCTTTATCAGTGACCTAGATAGTGGGATCAAGTATATATCCTTGCAAGTTTGCAGATGACACCAAGTTGAGTGGAGCAATTGATACAACAGAACAAAGGGGTCCAATCCAGAGGGACCTAGAAAAGCTTGAATCCAGAGAAGCTGTGGATGCCCAATTCCTGAAGGTGTTCAAAGCTAGCTTGCATGAGGTCCTATGTGACATGATCTAGAGGGTGGCAACTCTGCCTGTGGCAGGAGGTTGGAGTTTGATGATCTTTGAGGTCCCTTCCAACCCAAGTTCTATGAATCTATGATTCCATGATTCATTAAAATTCATTTTATTTAATCCTATGTGTCAAATTCAATTCCTAAACTACAAAAGACTTAATATGTAACTGCATTAGAGCAACTTCAATAAACTGAATTTGGACTGCAAAATGCTGATCTAAAATAGTCTTAAAGCATGTAAAACCATTGAGATTTCCAGAGTATTTGAATGACATTCTGAGGTAATTCTTTCTTTCCTACAATAATGCAGAGCGCATAATTGTACTTTTGCATCCAACTGTGGCTTAATTGTAGCAATATGTGCTGGTAGCATAAAAAGGAAAGAGAATTTATTAAGGGAGTGAAAGGTATTTGCTATTTTGTAACACCCTCAGTATTTCTCTCAGCAAAATAGAATTAATGGGGGAATGGGTCACCTCTAAATGTGCCTGAACTCCACTACGCTTTGTGAGAATCATTGTCCAGAAGGTTGTTCAAGATAATTTCCTTAAAAGGCCATTGGCAGGCACTTATAACTTCTCCTGCTCCTGGTAGTAAATGTCTTAACTTCTCAGCATGAACAACTAAAGATTTTCAAAATTCTTACCATACATGTGCTCCAGCTGCTTGGAAATAAATAAGCAAAAAAAAATATTTCCCGAACAAAACCTTGGTGATTACAAATGTCAGCAAAATTCTTTACAGAATGTAAAGGTTTATTTAAATTAATGCAGTTGAGAGTACTTAAGCAGCCAAGAATATCTTGTGAGTTAATTTATTGCTTATGTTTTGATAAAGACAACCAGAAAATGACTGAGGCTATTAAAAGATTATCTAGTAGGGGGAGATGAGATGGCCAGTTAAAGAAGATTCTCAAGCTCAAAAGAGAGGAAATGAGTTATTAAGAAAAGAGGTATTTATAACTGCTGGAGATCTGTCCACAAGGATTATTTAGACTGGTAAAACTGTCAATCCCAGTGTACTGAGAGGAATTATTTTTTAAGACATTTCTTACGACTTCGGGCATATCTGTCTGATGAAGAAAAAGAAATACTCTCAAAGATGTGACTGCAATTCTAGAAATTGAAGTCCAATATTTATCCTTCACTGAAGTTTTCAAAAATCCCATTTGGCTGATATGTAATCACAGATATTATCTTTCTGTTAGACACTCTTCAAAGCTGCGATGCCTATATTTGCATCCTAGCTGATGCTAAGTTTACCTTGCTTGCAAAATCCAGTCTGACTTTCAGAGAATTTGTCACACTGGACACCCACAATAAAACTTTCTGGAATGATCTGTTGTACTTCTCACTGTTTACCATCCCCAGATGTGCAATGATGAAGGAACTCTTGTTTGCAGAAGACCTTGAAGCACCATATGGATGGGATCATTTGCAACAGCACAGCACGAAAGGTGTCCTAACCATCAGGAGACTTTTCTTTTTCGTTTTTTTCTTTTTCGTTTCTTCTTTATGCAAATAATTAATTCAGTGTACCAAATCCAGCTGTTCTGGATCCTGTGAATACCCATCAACAGAATCAATTTCTTGCCTGTCTTCTTTAGCTCAAAGATTCTTCAGTAGGGATCAGAAGATGATTCATGTACCATAGAATATTCCATAGGCTGGCGGTTTAGGCACTGGGGGGATACTATTCAGACCAGTGGAGAGCAGACATGTAAAAGTGTTTTTTCATCTCCCAGTCAGCTTAAATGCTGGCTGCTGAGTATAACAGAGCACTGAAGTGTATTCTTTTGGTGTTTTCTATGTGAAAAGCATTACTGATTTAACAACCTAACTCAGGGAAAGTATGGAAAGCTGATGAACATCAGTATCCCTTAGCTGTTAGGCTGTTTCCCTTTTCTGTTTTGAACTGTTCTGTCTCTTTCTTCCTCCAAAACAAACCTCCACAGAGGGAGCTATCCCTAAAGAGCATGTAAGTCCAAACTGGCTTGAAACTGTCTCAAAGCTCAGCATCGATCCTGACCCTATTTTTTCTTCTCCACAGTCATAACCTTCCTGATCAGTGTGTCCGGGCAGCTGTTAATTCTTCTCAGCAGTACACTGGATGTGAACAAGATACTGAAGCCCATAAGTCATTTGGAAACCCAATGATCATAGAAACCATGCTGTTCTCACTAATCAGCAGTTATAAACTGTAATAACTTCCAAACACTGAAAAGGTATCCAGTGCTATACGTGGGGGGAAGAAGAGATGAGGGTTGTTACTGCTGATGGATCATGAAACATCAAATCTTACAATCACATTATTTCAGTTACAATGACTTATCTCATCTGTATTATGTGCTTGTGGACTAAGATATGGCCTTTGGACTAGACACAGTTTCTTCTAATGACTTCAGCCATAAATTTTAGCAGATTATCTCATTTGGAGCAAACAAGAGACATAGCCTACAGACTCCCTGCTTCCCTGTAGGACTAATATCTATTATTCAAATACATTTCCATTTCTTTTCAGTAAGGACAGACCATATTTTTTCTCTAATGACATAACAGGCTTCTGAAAAAAATGACTCAGAGTTAAGGTTCCTAATGGATTAAATAGTCAATAGTTTATGACTATTCTTTAATTTAGCTTACAATTTTGGCAACAATAAAACTCGGAGGAAATAATTAGGAAAAAAAAACCACATTACTTTTGGCAGCAACAAATGTTATTAAGAGATAGCATTTATAGTTTAAAAATAGAATCCTGAACCTAAAATTTTTCAAATCAAATTTAGATGCATTCATTTCTGAATTTTCAGAATAGTCCTGGATGCTTTGTTTCCAAGTGAAAATAAAATAAAATGGGACACTCACAAAACCTTGGCTTTTGGCATAAAAGCTAATAATTCTGCATCAGTATATGATCTACTAAGAGATATTTCTAAAATACATACTAAGTATATACTAAAATATATGATAATAGTTGCATTCATTCATGCAATAGGTGCATTCATTATTTATACAAAGTAGAACAAATTCAAATGCTGAGAGTACACCTAGGAATTTGGATAGTTAATTCATGGTCCTGCTTCAGGGAACAATTAATTATTTATACAAAGTGGAAACAGGTCTGAAAGAGGCTGGAAGAATCTGTTGCCATACCTGATAACTTGACAACTAGGGTTAAAATCTGGGAATAGGAGGTAATTTCAGTCTGGAAGAGTGTTAACTATTTGAATTATCTTCTTGAGGCACATTACTACATATAAAATCTCACAAAAAAATGCATTTTAAGACTTCAGTTTCTTAACATCTGCTCAAAACTTAACCCCTAATTTGCTGGAAATCCAAACCTAGCTTTAAGATAACATGCAGGCAAACACTTCTATTTGGCTCCTAATGCTGGCCCATTAACAGCTGTACAGAAACACTGACATGGTTTGTAACCCTGGGAGTATGCGATACATTTTTCAAGGTGTTTTCAAGCAGTGGAAGATGCAGATAGAAAGATTTTTCACCATGAGACACCTCTTTTCATCTTGAGGTGCCTAAACACTCTGAAAACCTTGGCCCTGGGAGCCATGCTTCAATCTCAGTCAGCTACAGACTTATTTCATAATTTTTTTTATTTTATTTATTTATCCTCACAGAGAAAACAGCTACCCATATCCTCCTCCAGTTAATGTGATCCATTAACTTGAAATACAGCATGGATCACATATATGTACATAAATACTTACATTTACACTTACACATTCACATACACATGCACATACATCATATACATGTATGATAACAATAAGAATTTTACTCACATCTTGTTTTTAATATGACCTGTCATTGAGCCACCTGCAATTTCTGTTAACTGGAAATTTCAGATGGTTCTCATATTCAGTAGTTCACAATACAGATCAATTTGTGTTTGTTTAATAATCTTGAGTTATTCTTGATATGACATAATTGATGAGCAGGTTCTGAGGCTTTCCTTTTCGATTCAGACACCCTACCAAATCACAAACCTTCTCCTTATCCCATAGTGACAAAGAAAATGACCTCTAATAAAATACCATCATAGTTACAAGCCTAGAACTGGAATATTTGTAATAGAAATATCAGGAACTTCTCTAATTTCTTTCTTCCTTTAAAAAAAAAAAATCTCAATTATTTTTTTTTAATTTTATTTTTTATTATTTTGACAGTCACATATAGACACCTAAAGAAGGAACTAGCTTTGTAAGAAAGTTACTCTTGGGAAGAAATTAGTGCCTCAGGAACTCTGATGTGACATAAAATTTACACTCAAGATGAAATGTGCCTTGATAATTTATTTTGTTCTCTATTTTTAAGCTCTGCACTGACACACTGGGTCAATCAGCACAGCATAAGCCACACCTGAGGAAAATCCAGAGGCTTGAGAGGCTCCTATGTGAAAGTAAATGTGGATATTTTGAAATTTCTCTGTTTCCATCCCTATCTAATTCTTACCACTACCCTTTTCCTGTTCACCAACAGCAGTACTCTTCTGCCCCTACTCAGTGTACATGGTACTTAAAATCAGCTGGCTATATGTAGCATTAATGAAACAACTAATCACATTTTGTTTGTATTCTACTTCACTGTATCTCTTAATAAAAATGATCCATAGTTTGTAATGGTATGACAAGTTAAACAGCACTCTCTGCAGATTAAATGCTACATTCAGCGCACATGACTTCATTTTCCCCTAAGGTTTAGAGAGTTTTGATACTGATCTTGACTGAGACATTGTTTATATGCAACATTAAACTTATGCCTTGCGTATTTCTGGTAAATGAAAGCCATTTCTGTTCAAAACAGTAAAACTTAAATCAGTATTTTACCTCAAACACACCATCACTCCTTTCACAGATCTAACACTACAAAGAAAATGCTTCCTTTCATTCCTTGGCTGCCTAAGCTGTAACTCTTTGAGAGGCAAAATTCAATGGAATGTAATATTCACTTGAGGCAGTGGCAGATGATGGTCTAGATTAATAGCAAGCTTTGTTACTAAAGTCCACTTAAACCTTTAAAAGTCTCTGAGCATTCAGGACACATATACGTTTTCTTTAACAATCTCTCAGCTGTTTTATTTGTGACATTCTTGCACTGCTACATATAGTTGAAGAATTCCTTTAATCTTACATTAATTTTCAACCATCGTGTGTTGTCATAACCCTTTACATTTCATTTCTCTTCCACAAAGACTGTTGGCTTAGAGATGATAGAACTATAATTTCAAAAGGGAACAAAATATAAAAATCTCTTATTTGTAGGACAATTTTTTGTGATAGCAAGCCCCAAAGGTGAGCCTGTACTGAAGACAAGAACTGATTTATTTATACTCCAGGTGCTTCCCATAACCAAACAGTTTTGGCAAACTCCTCAGCTAACCTGGATTTTGAAATGGTGGATGATACTGAAGCTTACAGCAGTAGTACAGTGGGTTAGTGCCTTACAAATGACCTTCCTAGGTACAGCTGTGTTGGAAGGCTGCACTTGTGTTTGCAGGTAGTGTAATGTCTCTATATGAAATCCAGACGGAAGGCATGGTGTTACGCTGTGCCTAGGGGACAAACAGGTCTGTGGCAAAAAGATGGGCATGCAATATTTCACAAGACTTTAGAAGAAGCATAACTTCTAATAATAAGGCTAATTTATTTACATAAAACAACATATTCCACAAAAGGGACTCATGCATACCCACCCTAGAATATCCAATCACACTTTGATCAGGGTCCTTCTTCAAGGTTTATTTCTGTTCCAAAGGCTGTGAATCTGAATATTATGCATCTTAAAAAAAGTAAATTAGTGAACTCTCAATCGAAAATCAGTTATTTTCTTTTAATTGCTTGGTTTTATGAGTAATGAATCAGCAGACAGGTGGCAAACATTAAGGTAGGATTTACAGGCATAAAAAAAGAAATTAAAAAAAAAAAAAAGGTTACCTCCAGATTATGTTTAGGACAAGAATATATGAACGGTGTCAGAAGCCATCACTCCATCTGCCTGAACTGGCTCTTTTTTAAAAGTTATCAGAATATGGAAAATATATCAAAATATAATTTCTAACCTAATTTTTGTTTCATCAACCCAATATCAGAGAGATGGCAAATAAATGCCAGATTTTTCTGTATATTGTTTGTAACTAACTTATGTTTTACAACAGACTTTGATCAAGTCAGATGATAAATCTCAACTCTATTCAGAATTTTCTGCCCAGTTTTTTGGTTTCTTGTGTAGTATGCTGTTTCTTATTTCTTATGCATCCTAAATCGAGGAAATCTATCTTTCTAATCTTTTAGGATACACTGTAAAATGAGTTTGACATTCCCATAGGCTGTGTTGTATCTAAAAAGAAGGCACGGTATATTTGGTCTTCCTTTGTTCAACACTAAAGCATTACACAGGATATGTTGATTTATCTTCCTCAAGCATACATTATTGGACATAATTGCCATATCTCTTATTTTTTTCCCCTGAGCAGCTCATTTTAATCTCATACCATATGGAAGTGATTGCATGCCATCAACAGCAAAGGAAAACCTGAGGTAAGAGCTTGCATTGAGATGAAATACATCTGCTCTAGCCTAAATATAATCATTTCAGTGCACAATGGCATAATCCTGGATAGCATAAATCTGTTTTATTCTGAGGAAGAATATGTTTGCAATCCCTTCTGTGTAAATGTATTGATCAGATGAAGATAATGACAACATATGATGGTAACTTGCTGAACATTTTCCTTATTTTTGCACACTGAGTTTTGAATGAGCAAATCTTTATAAAGCTAATAACTCCATTTTATATACCAGGATTATTTTCTATTATATTTTGAATTATTGTTTTCCCAAAATGTAAAAAATACTCTCTTGAGGTCCAAGGCTTAATATCTGAGTACATGACAAACACAGTAAAGCCCTCTGAGCTATATTCTGAGGTTATCTCTACATTACTGGCCTATGTTCTCAATATATTATATACACTCTGGGGGAAAAGAAAAAAAAAAAAAGAAAAGAAAAAGGCTTGACTGGAGCAATCAGACATGAAGGAGATAGCTATAATCTCTTATCAACTTTAAGTGGCCTGTGTACATGGAACTACATGAAAAAAAGAAGACAGGATTCTCGCAGGAGTTCAGGTATACTTCTGACTCCTAATAGATTTGAAGTAAAATTAAATTAAATAGTTCACTAAACTTAGTTCTTAAAAATTTCGTATGCCACTCCTCTGAAACATTGCAAACATTCTGTGCCAAGATCAGCTTACTCATTTCTCTGCTGTCGAAGAAGGTCTGGCCAAGGACAGTCTAGACCAGACTCGAGAAGCGGAAACCTCAGATGTGGTTTCAGAATAGCACGCAGCCAATAATCTGAAACAGAAGCTTTGCAGTTGAGTACTCCAGTGCATTCCTACATAGTGAAACAGAAGAAGGATAGGAAGCAAAACAGGACCATGTCTCAACATCTTCCTTATTTACACTTATTTCCCATTTACCTTCCTGACCCTGATCCGGCATGCTCCAATTAGTGTTCCTCGAGACTGATATAGTTCAGGAGGAATTATTTCTCAAAATGTGTGCTTGGAGATGATGGTTCTTGGTCTTGTAACAAAGAAACAGTCCAGGGTGATATAGGAGCCTTGAGCACCAAACCCCAGTAGGTCATGTGCATCCCATTCAGTTACTTTCAGTGGTTTCTTGATGGTTTTGGAAGGGTCATAACAGCTGATTCTATGGAATCAAGTAGGCTCTACACAAGATTTTTTTTAATAGCATGATTGTAATTTGCTGGGAAGTAGTTGAAGTCTGTAGTTTTATAAAATATTGACCTTGTTTACTTCTGGAGAGCTGTGTCGGGAATACTTGAGCTAGGTACCAAAGAATTAACTGTCAGATAATCCTTTAATTAGATTACAAGGTACAGCTACTATATGTCAAATATCTATTGATCAGTGAAAAAACCCGCCTTGAGGTTTCCTAAGTATGTAAGATCTATTTATTTGTCATGTAATTATTTTAAAATTTCTTCCAAAAGACTGCAATATTCAAGAGAATATTTAGATATATTAGCATTCCATTTAAATGGCCAAATCTAATCTGTGAAACCCTGAAGCATTCATCTGTTTCTTGAGTGCATCAGATACATACCTCAGCTCCAGGAGACCCAGGTACATACCCTCCCTGTACCCTTTTAAAACAGGCTTCATGATGGAAAGAGGAAAATCTAAACCCAGTTCTATATAGCACAGAAGGTCTGGGTACATTTCAAAAACTCAGAGCTTTATATGCTTATTACCAAAGGGTACAATTACTTGTACCTCATTAGACCTCTGACTAGGAAGTAGTTTTGAGGTGAGTTAATTACAGTTATAGGGCCGTGGAATCAAAGAATCTGAATGGTTTGGGATGGAAGTGTCCTTAAAGATCTTCTAGTTCCAAACCTCCTGCCATGGGCAGAGACATGTCCTACTAGACCAGGTTGCTCAAAGCTACATCTAACCTGAACTTGATCACTTCTAGGTACAAACATCCACTCTATGGGCAACCGATTGCAGTGCCTCACTACCCTGATTGTGAATAATTTCTTCCTAACATCTAATCTAAATCTCACCTCTTCTGATTTAAAACCACTAGACCTTTTCCTGTCACTACACTCCCTGACAAAGACTGCAGCTTTCTTGTAGGCCGCCTTTAACTATTCAAAGGCTGCTATAAGGTTTCTGCAGAGCATTTTCTTCTTCGGGCTGACTCAACCCAGCTCCCTCATCATTCACAGGAGACATGCTTCAGTCTTCTGATCATCCTGACGGTCTTCCTCTGGACCTACTCCAACAAGTCTGTGTTCTTGTTCTGGGGATACCAGAGCTGAAGAGCAATACTCCATGTGGCATCTCTCAAGAGTGAGGTAGAGGGAGTGAAAAGTCTGAAACCTGAGACTGTTCAGCCTGGAGAGGAGAATCTTATCAATGTTTATAAATATCTAATAGGGAGGAGTCAGATGAAAGGGGCCATGCTCCTTTCAGTGGTGCTCAGCAATAGGACAAGGGGCGAGGGGTAAAATGTGGAAAGTAGGAAATTCCCTCTGACCATGAAAAATAACTTCACTGTGAGAGTGACAGAGCATTGGCACAAGTATCCCAAAGTGGCTGTGAAGTTTTCCTCTCTGTGTTCTATTTTTGTGTTTTAGCCTGGCTAAGAGGTCTTGACAAGCCAAGTTTGTCGACTGCCTTTCCTTCCTATTTTTTGCATTTTGGGACTGAAAGCACTTGTGTCCCAAGGAAAAGCTTTTTAAATATCTTCTGGCTTTTTCCCTTTTTTACCTCTGAAAGCCTTTCTAAGGCTTAGGGTCTTCACTT
Organism: Tympanuchus pallidicinctus; assembly: GCF_026119805.1. Lineage (NCBI taxonomy): Eukaryota > Metazoa > Chordata > Aves > Galliformes > Phasianidae > Tympanuchus > Tympanuchus pallidicinctus. The sequence goes on from NW_026294769.1 coordinate 33,831,087, forward strand.
TACTTTTTACCTGTCCTGTACCCCTAAAGGTTGAGAACTCTATAACGAATCACTGCACCTCAGGCTACCTCTGCTCTTGATCTCTTTGATAAGTTTTGCTTTAGTGAGCAGCAGGTCAATCACTCAGTGTAGTACTTTCCAGATTTTTTCATCTCTAACACTGTGCCTAATTTGGTCTGAGGGTTACTGAAGTCCCTTCCTCAGCACAATCCATTCTGCATAAAACTTTCTCCCCTCCCTCTCATTGTGCAGAAAGTTCCCTTCTCCTTTAATTGCTAGCAACTTATTATTATTTTTTTTTTTTAAAGACATTTGAGCAATTCATCTGGACTTCTAAACAGACAACGGACCAATTTGCCTGGACTTCCAGACTGAATTACAGCTGCATTTTGACCACCAACACACATACCCGCACACACTGGCATAACATGTCAAATGCTGAATCATTATTGTGGAATACAGAAAGTATCTTTGAGAATGATGTCTTTTTCTGTGAATGTATAAGTTCAAAGTACATACTTGCACATCTAACGCTGTGTTAACTTTTTTCACACAAAAGCTGTTGAGAAAATGTTGTTTGCTTTTTACCATGTCATTTAGGATTAATTTGATATCCATTAATGTCATTCAGTGAAAAGTTTGTGGTGACAAAGCTTTTATTCATGACCTTTACTGTTTAAATGTATGTTTTGAGAGAGTCTGCCTTGTTGTTGCTTTCTCAAGGGTCCAGCAGCTGGAAAAATGTTCTCTGCATCTACCTAAAAATTGTATCCAGTAATGAACTTGTTCAGTAAAAGAACAGAGCACTGTTTTGCAATATGGATGTTGTGTTCTTGTGTCTTTACTCTTTCTCTTTTAATACAAGATAGAGTGTAGAACAGGATGAAATATATCCAGCAGTATAGCAAAATCATGGTGTGAACTACTCACCTTCTTACTTCTTAACAGTTTGTATGAATGTAATGAACACAACTACAGGGCTTCTAACTGCCTCAAGCCCTTTACTGGGAGATCAGAATACATGGAATCAGTGAGATGTCAGAAGGAAAAAAGTACTTGGTTTTGAAATAAGGATCACCTTTCCAACAGTATCAATCAAACAGATAATCACCACAAATTTCTTACATGGTGTAAAAATGCTAAGATAAGTGGATTGCTCTTCATGAATAGACATTTATGTATATAAGTACAAATACATATAAATATAAATGATATATATAGAAATCATAGCAATATATAACTATTTAGACATGTTTAGTGCTCATGTCTCACAGAAAATCACATCTTGCATTTCACAGAAAAGATTGTACATTGCTCTTGGCTGAATATGTAACTAGCAATCTATTTTTCTATTTTTTTTATTGGAGAGAGCATCAGATGTCTTTCAGAGAGAAAAGCAAACAACACCCAATAATCATTATTCAGTGCTCAGGCAGCTGCCTGTATCTAAGAACTGAAAATGCATTTTAAAACTTCTGGACTATGAACATAATTCAAAAATTAGACAAGCAGTCCTAAGATACTTGCCTTACTGGTGTTTAAAGTATACCTACCATGTACAGTGATAATGTGAACAAAAAATAATTGTCATAATAACTATTTTCCATTCTTTCTCTATTATAAATATGTCTGGAAGAAAATTCATTTTTCATTGATTTCTTTCTTTCCGCCTTTTTTCTTTTATCAGCTTTCTGAAACAATAAATGATGTTGCCTCTAGAAAAGGGAGTTACTACAGCAAAAGAGTTGTTCTTTATCCTCTTTATATGAGGCAGATCTGCTGTCATTTAGAAGAGGAAATTTTTAGACAATCATCTAAAAAACTCTATTCATTCTGTCAAATTCCCTATAATTACTGCTAATTGCATTGTTTCAGAAATTGATGGAGCATTATAAGAAAGGGAAGAAGAGAAGGAAAACATTTTCAGCAAAGCACTTGGAAAAAAAAAGACTGTCTTTGCCTATCAGGCAGAAGACTGCACAACACTGAGAGCCTGCAGCATAGTCTGTTACTTAGAGGACACATTGTCATTTATCAGATTAGTCAAATTATCACTATTCTCTGCAGTGGACAGATGTGATGTGCTCTATTGTTGGAGTTTGAAGGTTGTAACAAACACACAATTTGTTCTGTCTAGAACCTTAGCAATATGGGTTTAGGGCTAAGACCTCAGGACTGGGTTCATTATGTTGTAAAGCACATATTGCTGTTCAAGAGCAAGGGTAAGATCAAAAGAAAGAAGCAGGACACCAGACAAATTTGAGTGCCGGAACACAAATCCCATCAATGAAAGTAAAACTACACCTGAGGTTAGTTTGTTCTTTCCTGCTTTTTTCTTCTAATTTAGCTCTATCAAGCTGCCTTTATCCTTATTTGAGGCAAATTACCTCATGATTCTTCCTTTATTTTCTGTAAACAATTTTTTAAAGCAGGTAGCAGACAACCAGAATTGGTGCTTCTCTACAGAGTTTATTTCTGTGCTTTAGCCATCAGCTTTAAAGTCAAGGCAGGTGGCCACACACAAAAGAAAAACATAGGCAACAGGTGCAATACCTGATCCTATGTGATCCAGAAACTTGAGTTAGCAGAACTGCACTTCCCCAGCAGGTACTGTTGTTGAACTGGCAGCAACTGAACATCAACAGCCTTGAGTACAGCATTAACAGGATAGGTTTGCTCCTTTTTATAACATATGTTATCACATGTATGTTGACTACCATGAAAGACTTGTAGTGTGTAAATTTTCTATGTTGAAAATATATATGAGTATGCTTTTGCACTTGTTGATAAAGGAAAAGGTGCATTGTTCAATGATATTGTACATCTCTAAGGTAAAGGACTCTAGAACAGTGTACAGTTCATTATTTCCTCAATTCTTAAGCACTGGCATAATAATAGAATTGTAGAATCATTAAGGTTGAGAGAGACCACTTGTAGTTCAATCACCAGCCCATCACTACCATGCCAACTGATCCATGTCACTCAAATTCAGTTTAGAAGGAGGATGTGAGGTACAAACATGAACTTAAGTCGTATTTGGAAGGGTATTTTGTTAGAATACTGAAAATGAATTTCAACTGAGATCCAATCTCCAAATTACAGTAAATGGATTTGAACAAACAGTGGAGATGCTCTTGGCTTGCATGCAAGGTATTTCACTGCTTATGACTTTTTAACAGGTAGTAGATGTTATTTTAAGCAAAGACATCTGAATGTCAAAAGGCAGAAGCTTGCATATTTTCAATGGAAATAAATTCTTATCAAGTATAATATTGTAAGCTTAAGTTTATAAGCAAGCTGATTCAAAATAGCATGATTTTATCTTCAACATTGTTTCCCTTATTTTGTAAAAGGGTAAATCAGCATATATAAGTCATGCAAAAATAACAAAATAAAAATAGTCCACTAAAGGGTATCATGTCCACACATGACAAATGTTCATATGGTTGTCGTTCCTTCAGGCCCAAAAATATGCACAAAATCAGTAATCATTGGCTTCTGTGGGAGAATGGAGTAACATGAAGTAACTTCCATGTATTTTAAAGGCACTGCCTGTTTTGTTCCCCAGCCACCAGCACTTCCCAAAGGCAGTTAAATAGCACAGCAACAGTTTTATCTTTCTAGATTCTTATTCTTTAGCTATACCAAAATGAAACAAAATATACCCTCCAATCATAGAGATTAAACTTTCTCTGCTTGTATAGTGTTCCCTACCTCAATCTCTGCATAATTCAAATTGTCTATCAACATTCATAAAACTCATTCATAACAAAAGTAATTATGGAAGACAATGGGAAAAGGGTTCTTGTTTTGTTAGTGCTTTTTGGGTTTTTTTGTTTTGCTTTGCTGTGTTTTGTTTGTTTCTGTGAGGAAAGGTTACAGGAAGAAAAGCTTTTTGTATTCATTTTCTCAGCTGATAGCAGCCATGTGACAGTTGAGTACAACCGTGAACTAATAATCACTCTTAAAAAAGTCAGACGTGTTGGCTCTGTACCATATGCGTGTGGCTCTATAGCATCTGCTGGATGCAGGGCACAAGCCTTCCTGTGGACGACTAAGCAGACACATGTTAAATAGCATTACCTGGTAACATCTGCCATTGTAATTAGGTCCTGCCTGAAGACTAGCAATGTCTCCAACAACAGCTGCTCTGGTCCTGTTCACACAGGATGGCATTAACGCGAAAGAAAAGGTTACCCGCTTTCTTTTACAGGTTGTCAGGGGATAGCAGGTTTCTCTAAAAGGAGTCAGGGTCTATAAAAGCTTTCTTTCATAAATATGTACTGGCCCCCTGTAATTAGTTGCCTAGCAGCCTCCACAGCAGATAAACGAGCATCTGGCTCCTAAAAGGTTACTTGCTGGTTAGAGCTGATCCTGGAAAGCAGAGCATTAATGAAACAGAGCTGGATAGCCTTAAGAAATGATTCTTCAGTGAAGCATGATTGTAGGAAGAAAAGCAAAAGGATGTAAGTGCTTGCAGATAAAATGTACATGTATTTCTTAGGAAGCCAAACAGAAGTTATTTCCTTTGGACTGCTGAATCCTTAGTGAGATGCTTGGGAAGGAAATATAGGGGTTTGTGCCTGTTTCTGCTTAGGAGAGGAGATCACCATTCAGAGAGAGAAAGGTGAATTTTTCTGCCAAACAAAAAGCAACTGAACCAGGCACTCTGAAGGGATGCAGAAATATTTTGTTCAGATTTTCTCCAATAAATCTGCAGATATACATTCTCCATTGACTACCTGACAGGGCTCACAGCTACTCAGTTTCTTTCAAGCCATAACCCTTTACCAGATCTATAAAGTAAGTTGGCATAGGAAATTTTTTAACAAAGATCTACTTCTATTTCCAAAAATATGTCTCCATCTTTTCCTACTATTTTTCAGTCTCTTGTCAACTAGCAAATTCTATAATATGAGCACCCTAAATCAGGATGGCAAACTTCTTCCAAAGTCTGGGATGACTGCACTGCATCTATTTTTTATCTTTAGCTACCCCATTTGTTAACAATCTAGTTGCTCAGAAGCTTTTACTTGCTTGTGGCTAGCTCAAGCTAGCTTCTTACCCCTTAATGAAGAGCAGGTTTTAACTTCCAGGTTCTTGGGTTTTACAGTTATTTTTAAGTTCTTAATATCAAGCTCTTACTTTTGCCTGGAAGCTATGATTACTGAATGTTTGAGCCAGCAAACAGATACATGTGTATATGCAGTGCTGAGCATATGTTCATATCTAGTCTGCTGTAGAGGAAAATTTTGTCCTGGTACAAATGTTATATATTTTTTTCTCCTACTGCCTTCTATCTGACTTGCTGCATCACTGGGCAACTCAACACAGCTAGTAAGGAGTCCCAGACTTCGACAGGCTGGAAGAGGAAATCAGGAAGAGAATGACAAAATAACAAGAAGGAAAGAATATATATATATATGAAGGATACAAAAGATAAAATCAGGGAATTAAGCCCTTTAGAGGAAAAGTGAACTACTCTATCCATCTATTCTTTCTAATCTAAGCAGTTAGCAGATGAGAGCAATCTCCACTCCATAACATAGTATTTTAGAAAATCATAGTAATGTTAATAAGTAGGATAGAAAACACTTGATAATCATTCTTCACCACTCTTTGAAAACAAGTGATGTGTACTTACATTTCTGCAAGTTATAGGGTTCTATACTCTGGCTTTCATTCACATTTTGCTTTCTCCTTTATCACATTTTGTTAATTTCTTTTCACTGAGAATACATTATTTGACATGAGAATCATGCCCAATGAGGAGCAGACAAGAATGAAAACCCTACAGAGTTTGAGACACTGTGAAGGATAAAGGCGGGTATTCAGCTTGTCTGTTATGCTAGTTCTTGCTTCTGTTCGTCAGCACTCCATTTATCATACGTGTACATATATTTACTTTTGAATTCCTCAGTGCTTATTTTTTGAAATACCTCATCAGATCTTCTGCTCAAGTTATTTCTTTTAAATTAAGCCTCAGCCATGTTAGTGTTTTAGCATGTTGACCTTTTACTGCCAAAAAAAAAATGGTAGTGAGTGGATCAGCATTGCCACTCACAAGAAACCACTGCTGTGGGAATGAGAAAGCTTTGATTTTCCCCTCCATCTGAGGGAAGCAGGGTATAGGGATTGTTCTGTTTGTTTGTTTTCATGGGGGATCATTTTTAAAATATATTTGTTTGTTTGTTTTTATCATTATAGCAGAGGAAGTAACAGCTCTATATTTACTAGCTGAGAGGTGCTAGCTACTGTCTTGCCATGCCCTTTTCTTTATTGCCTTTGGTTGCCTGATTACAATAAAATTGAGTGAAAAATGTCAGCATGTGGCAGTGGACAAGGGAGGGAAAACACAAGTGAGAGAATACACCAAGACACACAAAAAAGTAAAAGTCAACTTTGTGCTGCTCGGTCAATTTCTCTCATCTCTCCATGAGGTTAATTAACAGCGAAATATGCCTTATGCACACTACTGTGTACAGTGAGTCCCACAGTAAGCGATTCTGCTTGCTCCTGTTAAATTACAGGAATAGCTTGTGTTTCTCGACCTTCAATTCTAATGGAGCTAGTGAAAGCCAAAAAACAAAGAAACTGTACTTCAAACAGAGCTACAGATATATTCCGGGTCTTCAAAAAATGTGAGTTGGGCTACATGTGATGTTGTAGAATATGATTTTGTATGCAGCTGGGAAAGGGATGACTTAAACTTTCAATCTGAAATTCTTTAGAAAAACAAATGCTGGATGCCACATAAGTTCTTTGCTTGATCTGGTCTGAAAAAGTAACAATTCTTGAATTCCCAGTTTCTGCAGATTTTGTGTTATCTGCTCCAATTAATTTCCACTGTAAATAAATTCATGGGCTTAATACAAGAAAAATAACACCTATTCTGTTTTTAATTTAAGTAAAGGGAGCAAGAAGGTGATGTGGTTTTCAGCCTTTAAGCAATTGTATCTCCTCTTGACATGCTGGCAAAAGCTGCAGATGCATTGCTAGTAGATGGACTGTTGTGCTTTGTCTAGCAGCTCACAGTCTTGGCAGAGTCAGAAAACGTGACAGTAAGAGATTCTAGTTACAGTCGTGTAGTGCTAAATGTCTGAGGAATGAAAGAGCACACGTTAAAGTTCCCCACTGATACACTGGATCTTATCTAGCACATACTTCTTAATAGGACAAGCACTGAGTAGGAGACTTCTTTGGAACACGGTGCACAGAATCCAGTCTTTTTTCTCACTCATTCCCCCAAATGGCAGATCTTGGAATATTATTTGAAACAATAATATGTAGAAAATGATGTACTCTCATTGTGATATATACTGGGAAAAAAAGACTTTGCAGTAAAGTTTAGTCTGTAATAGACATTAACCACATTTCTGTTCTACTTCTCTGTGATGTATGTGTGTGGGTATATAGGTATGCTATTTTCTGCATTTTTTTTTTTTTTGCTGTACTTCTGGTTACAATTTGATTTTAATACTGAGTGTTCAAATAGATCTTCCTTCAATAAAAGCTCCTATTAACCTTACTCCCAGCCTCTAATTCAGAAGCAACTTGCCTTATGGGACTAAATACTAAGCTGTGGAAAGCAATGTATTTATGATCAGTTATGACTGATGTCTGCAGACTTAGGCTTTTGTTTTGTAATATTTTGTGGCTTTCATGTTTTTGTGATGTTCTTATGTTTCTTAACAAAAAACAGAAATGTTGAATTCCAGTCTTTCAATTACTGAGAATCTGGTTTTTTTTTAGATTTCTTTTTTTTAGTTTAGCACATTATGAAAGATTGGAAAGAGCTTCTACTGCTACTTATCTAATTTCTGTGTGCAGCTTTGTTCATGGCTTGTCAACTAATGCAAAAATAGACTACTCCATAGTTTTCTTGGGAAAGCTAGATTCTGTTAAAAAGCTATGACTTGTTCTCTACAAAATTTCTAACCCAGTGGATTAAAAGAAATGAGTATAGAGAACTTGACTACCTTGATGTCACTGTGGGGCAGTGGGAAAGTCTATTGTGTGCTACAAACTCCCTGTGTCAACATAAATGTACAGCAGCAAAGCAAAAACATTCCATCTTTTAAATGTGAGACTGTCATTGTATAAAGGAAAAAAAAACAACCTGATGAATTAAAATCATGGTGATACATTTATGAAGTGTCCAGGGCTGATAATCTCATTTTAAGCCACAGAAGTTTCTGTCCGTGTTAATCATGCTATTATGCTTCTCATTTGTTTGTAGCAATTTGGATGTTGTCAAGGATGAGCTTTGATGTATAGTTGCATTCTTTACTTTGCCACGTGGATTCACTTCAATAGACTAGGGCTATGGAAAAAAATCTGAATGTTGTTCCATTTTGTGTGGTTTTGTCTCCTAACTGCTAGGTGCTGGTAGCTGCATGATGTTGTATCTTGATGGCTTGTGGCATGATGTGGTTGTAAATCCTGTCCTGTTGGTCTGGACAATTCATCTAAGTTGTTCGGTAGACTGAATTTTATTGAACAATACTAATCACTTCTTCCTATTATAAATATGAGGCATGCTTTCTATTTCTGCTACCAAAACCTTCTAACAAGTAGTAAAATGGGAGACTGACAAAACACATTTTCAATAGAGGCACTGATTTATTTATTTATGATGATTTACATTTTTATTGTAAAGGTATGAGTATGCAAATACAAATTGAAGACAGCTGATCTCTAAAATGAATGGGGATAGGGAGGAAAAGGTTGTTTATAGAAGAGAGATCTGAGTTTAGTTTTGTCTTTACGTCAGGATTTATTTATTTTATAGTTTGGGGAGTGTCAATAGAAATGTTTGTCTTTGCTGCAGAATTGTCTACGTTTCTGTAAATAACTTAATTGAGCTGTGAATATTCAGTGATTGAAACCTAATTATTTTGTGGCTTAATTTGAGTACTGCCTGACTGCGCTGGAGCTGCAGGCAATTTAGCAATGTAGACAGTACGTGAACACAGAATGTTAAACAGTGACTGGGATAGAGTTAAAAATTAAGAAATAACTCTTGTACTGTTTAAAAGTATACCTCTGACTGGGCTATTTGTACCATCCACAGGCCTTACGCAGACAGTTTTATGCACAGTACTTTCCAAAATATCTACAGGGATATTTTTATACATCATTAAGTAATTGCTTTCTCCTCCCCATAGAATTTTATAATCATTTTGCTCATAAAGATTAATGACGTAGCACAATGAATCACATTTACTCCTGTGAACTTCAGCTTTCAGTTTTAATAGCAGGTTAGGTATCATGCAGTTTTTTCTTCCTATGAGTTTCTTTAAATATTTCCACCAACAGTCTCATTGTTTCTGGAGGGAATGTGAAGTCTGTGCTGTTCCTGAAGAGGTATTTCAATCATGTTGAATTGTACGGCATGCAGTGCTTCCATGGGGTGTGCTACAGACACGTGCAAAACGCAGCCATCATTGAATATTCTTCCTATAGAACTTTAGTCTCTGTCTTCCTGGGTCATGCTAATGATAGATCAAAATCATTGTGCTTTTTATACACAATTCTATACTTCTAGTTTTCATCTGACTTGTAATAGACTCCTAATACAAATGACTACTTTAAATTATATATAGAATTAATATTCAGCTGCCTATTAAATGACGTACTTGCAAAGAAGTCTGCATTTTAAATTGCATTCTCATTTTTTAGAAGTGATTAGGCACAGTTCAAGATGGAAGGGGGAAGTACATTTGCAAAAATGTACAAAGCATTCTCCATTGAAAAGCAAGGGAAATTAGAATAATGTAAAAATGGAAGCACATGAATAAAGATGATACACAACGCTTGTATTATTCAGCTATTACTCCATGAACTATCAATATCAATATCAATAGTGATGAAGTCAATAATTTACTAGCAGTTATTGACATGAATAAATAAGGATTACCATTAATTTATCAGTTCATTAGCTAAGATTCTGTTCTACTTTCGTGCCTCTCAAGGCAGATACGTAAGAATTGTTAGAAGAATGGATTTAAGAACTATGTGGGCTTCATGTCTCTGCTTACCAAGTGATTATGCTAGTTACTTACTGGTTTACACAATTTGCTAACTTGTTTTCTTTAGCCTAACAAAAATATTCAGGCAGAGTTCTGAAATCTCTCCTATGGCAGTCTGTGCCATAGCTGTACCTTTCTTCTGCTTATAGCCTAAGCAGTCTGACAAAACAGTACATTTATTTGAATTTTCAGCACATGTTTAAAAGGCTATCCTCTCCCAAGAACTTTACACTACATAAAGGAAACCAGAGCAAAAAATTAACTCTGGGCCCAAAGTAGCCCTTGTGACAGTGTACCTCAGTTAATATTCTTTCTTAAGATTCCAGCTTTATTATAAGTACTATTTAATACCTCAACCACTGTTCCTGTGAGGTCTTGAAATACTTTTAGTATTGCAGATTTTAACGTTTGTGAGTTAGGTACTGTATAGTGATAATGCCTGAGGGGATTTTTGGTCTGTTTTGTTTAATTTTCTTTTGGTTTATGCAGCCTGTTATGCCCCTGCTAAGAAAGGGACAAAGCTGAATTTTCTCTTCTAGTGTAGCATGATGCATGGAATTGGTGCTTAAACTCACCTTATTGCAATAAAAGTTATACAATTGTATATTTCAAGTTTATTGAGATCCAGATTGCTATAGTTGCTACTCTAGGCTGTCTAAGTGGAGGATCTCAAATTTTCCCTCTAAAGATTTTTAGGTTGGACCTATTCTGTGCATGGTAAAATAGGGACAGAGCACTCAATTTGCCTACAAGGCAGAGAAAAGAATAATTCATTTCCTAAGGTATAAGTCCCCCAAGGAGATATTTCACTATGATATTAAATGTATATACATATATAGGTATGTGAGCTGCTCTTAGATCAAAGGTCTAACATCTAATTTTGCAATCTTCTCTTACTGCTCTATCTTATCCAGCTGTTCAGTATGTCACGATATATAGTATGAAAATGTCAGACCCTTAAATCCTAAAACATAAACACCTGATTCCTGACAAAATTCTTTGCACTTCAGAGTATGTGAGTAGGATCTTTTTGTGATTGGTCCTCCCTTCCTTACTTTCTCCTTCCCTTCTTCCCCACAAAACTCACTATTGTGGGGATTCATCAGAAATATCTCTGATATAAGTACATGATCTCAAGCCCTTTTGTGTTTTGTTGCAAATGTTTGAATCCCTTTGTAATATAGACTTCAGCTTCAAAGAGAAACTGAGGTGCCTTGGATACAATTTCTGATTCCAGTAGCCCCCTCTAGAACTGTCTTTGACCCCAGGCAGTTTTTTCAGAAGCTGTGTATGTGTCCCTTTCAACTCTGCATGGGGAACGCAATCCTGTAAGTACTGAAAATTCTATACATCAGCCCATCAGCTTTTTCCTAAAAGTATTTTGTAACCCTTGAGGCACAAGGACACAAGATTACATGGTGTTGGTTTTGGTTGTTTTTTGGTTGGTTTTTTTTTTTTTTTTTTTTTTTTTTTTTGCATTATGAAACCCCATAAGAACAAAAGAACTTTCTGAAGTCAACATAATGAACATTCTCTGGGATTTTTTCTTAAGTCTGTAAATGCTTTTTCACTGGATACTAATAAAGTAATCTAGAAATTCCACACTTGCAGGAAATATTTCTTCAAGTAATTCTTATCACTGATCCAGATAAAGCTATGACCAAGACTTTTGTTCTCTTAATGTTTAAAGGATTAAAGGAAGAACCACAAATAAATGATTACTGTTTCAAGTGCTTTTTAAGGCATGACAAAATTATTTTCCAATGCATCCTGATATTTAACTCCCTTACTAGCAGTGGGACAGGAGCTTTAAAACTGGGAAACACAGCAAATCCTCTACATACTCTTTAGTATGAATAGCTGAGTGATGAATGTGTGCTCCAAGTGACATTCCTTTTCAGTTAAACTGCAAAATGCAAAGGTTTTGAGAAGTGACTCAAATGATTTCTATCTTTCCAAAAAGCTATGAGTTGAAAGTCAGAGGTTTATTTTGCTCTAAAAGAGAGACTAATTCAAAGAAAAGCCTAATGTAGTAAACAGGAGCACCACAGTGGTTTTGTGTCAGCTGAAACATTTGCGAGCATCAAAACATGAGTTACCACCACGTGTGTCCTTATGCTAACTTGTGTTAGTAAGTGAAGTTCAGGAATATTCACACTTCCTGCTGATTAGCACTTATTTCTTCAATTAAGCTAATTGTCTTAACTATAATGTTAGTAATTGTATAATATCAAAAATAGAGAGTGGAGAGAAGTCCAGGAGGCCATTTGTTTAATGAGAATGGAAGCTGTGAAAATGAGTGTGCTACAGGACTCAGTGTTAACACCATCTGATGAGAAGGGGAAGTATTCTGAACTTTTATCAGATTCACAGGAAAAAATAGTTTGGAAGGGACCTTCAATCAAAGCAAAACTAACTTCAAAGTTACATCACGTTGCTCATTCTAAACATAAATCAAAGAACATCCTAGAAAGGGAAGCAGCTTCACATAAGCTTTTTATGTTTCTCCCATGATCCTGAGGAATCAGACTATTGCATTCAAAAGGTCTTTGAGGCTTTTGGTCAGCTGCTTTATAATAAAAGAGTAAAATGCATAACAGTCCCGAAACGTTACATGTTCCGTTTCTGCTCTCACTGTTCCCTGGGTCTTTTATCCATGATGTGCTTCTGTATAGCACAGTGTAAGTAACAATAAAAGGCAGGGTATCCTCACAGGGAACCTACAGGAATTTGAAATTAGCCTGAGCCCCTTATGTTCTCCGTTAAGAGAGCTTCTATAGAGTACCAGAAGTGACTTCCTGCCCTGAGTTGTCCTCTGGAACTCTCCATCTCTTCTGAGTAGAAGGCAAATTTTCAGATTTAGGCCACTGAGAAAAATGTGTATGCCTCGCAGGGTACCAGCTGGTGTTACAACAGAATCCCAAAAGGCCAAATTGGCCTTGCCAGGCAGGAGGTCATGTATTTATAGCAAACATACCACTTACTTGTCAGTGTTTATTTACTTATCTTTGGGTACATATAAAAAATCCGTTCCATTGATATGAAAACTATGCAATCCCTTTACACACAGTGACTTGAGTTCACATAAATCAGTTTTCTCTCCCAAAAAAGTCATTGCTTTATTCTTTGTTGTTTTGTTGTTGTATTTTCAAATAATTATGAATTATGAAAATATTCATTCATTCTAACATGCTTTCCCAATCCAATGATTTTTTTTACCTTGAGTAACTGATAAATGGAAGCATTAAATTTAAGTATCTTTTTCGGTTGTACACTCTTCATTTCAGGATATCTTTCTCTGCATTAGTCAATTCTGAAATAAATAATAGAGCTCTTTACATTACTTGACTTTTCTACAAACCTGTCCCTCACATAAGAAGAGATGTCCTCCCACTCCAAACTAACTGCAAACTGAGATCTTCACTATGAGTGAATGTCAAGCATTCTGGAAAGAATGAGACCCTACTGTCTGATTCCCTTGGATCATCTGCAACCTCTTTAAAAGAAGGTTTCAAAAGTAACTGCTGTTTGATGCAATGGTACAAGGAACTATTTTTTGTTTACTTAGATTATCTCAGTGTTTAATTTAAATATATTTTTCGGTTGTACACTCTTCATTTCAGGATATCTTTCTTTGCATTAGTCAATTTTGAAATACATAATAGAATTCTTTATATTACTTGAATTCATGTGTTCATTTGGGAAGCAAGAAGGAAACTTGTTTTGTTTTGTTCTCTTCCCCTGAGAATTGCAAGCATTAACAAGCACGTTGTCTTTCCTGTCATCACAGTTGCAATGCAAACCTGTCTATAGATTTAATTTCCACTTGTTGCTTTTTTATTTTTTTTTTTTCCTATACTGTTACCTTCAGGCAAAATGCAGATTTCCCAGCAATCAACAAATTCTATGAAGAGTTCTGAGTAAATTTTTCTGCCATTTGTATAACAAGTGACCACTCTTTGAATCTCTTTGAATCTACATTGAATCTACTGCACACTCAGTCCAGATAGAAAAAAGCTATGGACAAGGCTAGAAAATATGCCTATTCTAAGCCATTTGATCTACTCTTTCCACTCTTGCAGCACTTGGGGGATAACCCGTGAGTGATTAGCTGTTGACGCTGTTGATGCTGACCGTCTCTGTTCATGGTCACAGATTGCACAGCACCTTTACATGACACTGATTCCTCTTCCTCTAGGATGAAAGTGCTACAGTCCGGCAGTTTAACAAGAAAAATGTTTAAACATAGCATCTGTTCATTGCTATCTGATGAGCAGGAGTGAAAGAGAGGTCTACAGAGTATCCACGATGGAGGTAAAATGGATGATAAATATATTCAGTTTGCCCTAAGGTTGACTGGCAGTAGACAAATTCTAGGATACTGAAGGAGACCTTTCCTACATGTCCAGTTCCTGAGGTCCTGCTGTCAGATGAAGGGAATTTAAACCGTTTGATATCAGAAAGGGCTACTTTCCCACCAAAGGGCAAGAAAGGAGTCTGTTTTGTACATGGAGGTTGGAGGATAAATGTTTTATTCCCTGAACTTCTACTAAGTTTGCAATTGATTAAATTGTACTTTACAGTTCTTTTTGCACAATATTTCACCCAAGGCTCCCAACGCTTAGTGTAGTGCTTGAATGTATGCCAGCAGATGGACCAGCAGTAATAAGGGAGATCAATTTCCCCAGTCTTGAATCCCCAGATTTGCCAGATTCTGGGCAGCCTAGGCCACCTTGTGTGTCCACGGAAGCTGGTGAGCCTGAATTGGTTGATCTTTATCTCTGAAAGAAATTCAAAGTTCAGATGATTGCACTGACTCCGTTCACTGTGATCACTATAACCACTGTAAATTATCCACAAGCCTATGTCAAGGGATATTTTATTAGAAAAACTTATTTTCCTTATCACTACTTTAACTCCAGAATTTACTTGGAAACTCTGATGTAACAAATACCACCAAAAAATGTAAGGTAGTGGCTGGCATTTATAGTCAAATCTATGGAATGCTAAATGGAACAATGTTTCTTGATTACTCCGAACTGTATGGTAACTATCAAAAGCTTATTAGCATACAGTTTGGGTTAAGGTAAAATGACTTCGAGTCAGCTTCCTTCTGTAGGCAAAATCAGAAACGAGGGCTGTTATTTATGGTGTGGTTCAGTGCAGCTATTTCTGTTCCCAATTACTTTTTTCTTTTCTGATTTGCCAGTTTGCAGTTAATCTGAAAAGCACTGCTATATGTAATCATTTTCTCCCTTTCAAAACACAGATACTATCAATTGCTTAGGTTCTCCTCACAGTGCTAGGGGAAAGCAATGTGATACTTTATCATTCTGAGCTCCATAAATAAATAGCATGAGATAGTGAAAAGAGAACACCAGTACTTCTGGGTGTAGAAAAAAATTCAGAAACCACAAGATGCTTGTCAGCTATTACCTTCATTTTTTACAGTGTTCCCTAGTCTTCCCTTTTAACTTGATTATGCCTGAGATTGCTATGCGAAGTTAAGCATCTCTACCTTCAGTTGTCATTTGTAGCCTGCAAATAGTAACAGTGTTTTGAAGCACAACGGCAATTCTGAAATAAGAGTTTCTTTTTCTTTTCATCTTCATATCTATTGCAAGGGATTGTATGGAGTTTTTCATAAGCTGTTTTAAGAGATGTCTGCTAAGACCTTTGTCTCAGCCTTCCAAAACATTCTAACACAGCCATTGAAGGAACAGCGTTAATACTACACACAGCATTAACATTGTCATATTCTACCCTGAGACAACATTTGGCAATATTTGGACGTAACAGCTTTTGTTCAATTTCTTTTTCTAATATGTTTCGCCAATCAAGAAAAAGATAGAGTTGTATTCAGGGGAAGACTTTCCTAAAGAGAAAAGCATTTATGCAATTTATTTCTCAGTTATTTTTCAAGCATGCGCTCTTTATAAATAGACATGCTAATATCGCAGCAAACTCTCTTAAGAAGTACACTGGATTGTTGTTTGTTTGTTTGCTTTTACAGAAGCAGTATGAGCTTATTCAAATACTGCTCAATGAGAACATAGATTTTCTTTAAAATTAAGTTCAGGAAGGCTGACTGAAAAGCTCAAATTGACTCATATTAAGAACCATGAGCTCAGAAACAAGTGATGAAGTTTTTGATTATTTTCCCTTCCGTGGTCATTATGAGCATGTGCAGAACTGGAAAACACCATGTGACTGCTTTTGAGAAGAATTTTCAAGTTGTCCACACTTTTTTCTTAGATGTAATACGTTTCTCCGTATGTATTGGTGGAATTTTTCATACCTTAAGCCTAATAGGGCGTATGGTAATTTTTCTTCCTCTTTGTCAGAGTCGCTAGTGATGATAAGTTCAGATACTCAGACATTTTTGCCAGCTTCTAGTCTGTGAAATAGTCACAGTAAGTTATTCTCAAGGAAGAAAAGCCTGCAGAGTCAATATTATCAGCTCCTCCTTGTCTGTAATAGATTTCTGGGGAATGCATGTTTCTTCATACACATTTTATAATCACAAATATGTAGGTTGGGAGGAATCTCCAAAGGCCCTCTCTAACAACCCTTGCTCAAAGCAGGTCAGATCAGATCATGTTGCCCTATGTGGTGTCCAATTACGTGTTAAACTTCTCAAAGTATCTCAGTTACAAACTGTTATCTATTCCAGCAATTAACACAACTGTTCCTTTCAATCTGATGAGAAAGACATGCAGGAGAAGAAAGAATCTCTGTGGAGATGCTCAACAAGTAAGCAAGTGTCATTTACCTCATTTCTTAGACATGTATAGCAGTACACTTTCCATGGTGAAAAACGGACATCAGTCAATTCACAGAGAGAGCCCTGAAGACACAAGGGGAAAGTGACAAGAAAAGAGATGGCAAAGACTGGCTGTGAACTTATAGAAAACACTTTGTAGGGAAAAATGGCAGCTGAACCATTCAGAGTGCTTGAGCAGAGAAAGATAACTTTGGGCTACTTGGCATTAGTTCATCTGGGAAGATTGCTCTCCCCTTTTGGATTTGCACTGAGTAGGGTTTCCAAATCTGCAACTCACTTACAAGCTCAGATCAGAGCTATCCATCTGAAAGTAGTCCAGATACCAGAGTTGTTAACGTCGGGCTAGATAACCTGAAGCCTGAGGAGAGGGTGACATTGCAGCTCAATGGCTATCATCAAATGAAATAATTTGTGGCCCGGAACTTGGAAGTAGGAGTGCTATTTAGCCAAGTCCTGGTGACTGGATTATGATTAGAGGAGCATGGCGTCGACCTTCTGCTTTTTTGAGGCCCACGCGTATCTTGTTTGCGCTGTCATGAGTGCCAATTTACAGTTATGGAAATAATGTTGTGATTCTACACCCCCCCCACAGGGCCAGAAGAGGGAGAAAGCAGCACGGATAGGGACAGCAACGGCAACAGCCTTGCCAATAAGAGAGACCTTTTCATTTTTTCTTAATCTTATTTTTATTTTCTCTCCAAACAGCAGGCCGAGAGGCTGATGTTGGTCTCCCGGCCTGCTGCAGCCATGCTCAGATGGCAGTTGGATGACGGCCTAGCGCCGCTGCCGGGGCCGTCTCTTGCGGGGTGGGGGTGAATCCTGGGGGCTGCTGCGGGTCTTCCTCTTTGGGGGGCGCCGGGGCCCCCCACAGGAGCGGTCTCTGCCCTGGGTGGAAGGGCCCGCTGCTACTGCCTGCCCCAGCTCGTCCTGCGGCTCCTCTGCTGAGGATGCAGTGGCCGTGCTGGGGTGCCCAGGTCCCCCAGTAGAGCTGCCGTGCAGCTCCTCGGTGCCTGTTGCAGGAAGATCCTGACGGGAGGCGCTGGGGTTGGGGCTGGCTGCAGGGCTGTCCTCCCGCCCTCCTGCAGCATGGCCATCCCGGTGGTCCAGCTGACGGCGGATCTCGGGGCCGTACAGGGCTGCGGCGGTGCTGATGAGGCGCTGTACGAAGGGCACTACATCGCCGTTGGTGATCGGTTGCAGCTCCCGCACCAAGGCCTCTTGGTTGAGCCCGTGCTGACATAGGAAGTTCACAGTGGTCCACTGTCCTACTTGCACTTCCCACCACTCGTCGCTGGACATCTCCCGGATTTCTTCCTGCAGCCAGTGGAGCAGGGGTGCGAGGTCTTCCGGATGTGCATTGAAAAACGCAGCCCAGACCTCAGCTGGGAAGTTGTGCTCAGGTGGAATGAGCACCGGCTCTGCAGGCCCCTGCTCAGCCTGCAGGCCATCATCTGAGTGTCCCGTGGGCTGCGGGATGGAACACTCAAGATAATCATCATCCGACCTCACCGAGTAGCGGATGGTGCTAATTTTGTGCCCGCATATGGCACAACTCGGCTTCTTCTTAGCCCACCAGATGGCACAACCATAGCAGAGCTGATGGTTGCAGGGGGTCACATAGGAGACATCCTCCCGACCCTGCCCGCAGACGGGGCAGGTCCAGTTGGATGGCACATCCATGGCCCCGTGCTCTGCGGTGGGCTGGGGAGAGCTGAGGTCGGGAAGCTTCTCCCCTCACTGGTGCTGCAGCAGGCAGAAGGTATTGCAATCTGCAAAAGAGAAAGAGAAGCCACGGTCGCTTGCTGCCCCAGGGGTAGGCAGCAGTGATGCCCCAGTCCCTCAGCAACGAACCCTCCCGGTCCCTGTACCCCACCAGCTGCCATAGCGGCCATGTCCTGCACCACTCACCTCTGCTGCTGCAAGTGCACCCTGCACGGCCCCAGCTGCCTGAGCCAGGCACGGCTGGGGAAACCCTGGTGATACTGTGGGATGGGCAGCAACAACTGCTGCCAGTAGCCCCACAGCACAACCCAAACTATCCACTCAGTTCTCCAAGTCTTGCAGCTATGCTCAACTGGAGTCCACGAACGAATGCACGCTGGCCAAATGTATCTACAGCAAGGGCTGTAGAGGTCACAGTCATCTCTCGCTGACGTCACAACCCCTTGGTCGGTGACCTCACAGTCCATCCCTGCACGTACTGGGGCACCAGCCTGGGCCTCCATCACCCTCCATCATTCCATGGTTTTCCTTTGTAATGGTCATATACTTAGGAAATAAAAATTGCACATGTTTCGACTGCACATGTAACTTGTAACCAGCTTGTCATGAGTTGGTGCCACAAGGTGACATGGCAAAGCTCAACCGGTTCAATATGCAGCAGTGGATGCTACTGCGGCTGGCCTGAGGATCAGCTCCTCAAAGTCCTTGCCTGCCCACACTGCGTGGATGATGGACTGCACGCCCTGCCTGCAGAGCGGGCACTGGGCCCTGCTGCTAGTCCACCTCTGCATGCAGTGGAAACAAAACTGCTGGCAGCAAGGCGTGGTGTATGCCACGCTGCCCCATTTCTCCAGGCATACAGGGCAGTGGGTGTCCAAAGCCACTTCCAAGCTTCCACCAGTTGCAGTGGGCATGGGGGAGTGGGACATGACAATTTGCTCCCCAACACTGACGCTGTGGCAGCAGGTGTCACACTGGGAGAGGACACGAGACCCCATGGACGTAGGCCGGCCTGGGGAGGGCTCCTCCACAAGCATCCCCCCAGCTGCCAGCATGAGGCGTTGCCGCACTGCCTACCTGCACTGCTGCACGCAACTCTCCACAATATCCCTGTTGCCTGCTCTCAGCAGAACCAGGGTAAAGCTCAAGTGGCTCTGACACGGCCGCTGAGAGCTGCGCTAGCAGCACCCAGAGCACGTTTCAGCTCCAAAGCTCGCCTTGTCCACTCCAGTCCTCGCACACACGCTCGGTCGGAGGCCAGGCACAAACTGATCGGCTGGTCTGCCGCACCCACGTTAAAGCAGGGTGAGCAGAGCAGTCACAATGCATTGCACAGAGATGTCACAAACCATCGCTTGGCCATGTTCTCATCTGCACTCAGGGACATCACCATCTGTGATGCCGCCATCCGCTGCTTGGACATCACAATGAGCTGCCCTCACCTGCTGCATGTGTGCCTGCAGCACTCCAGCCCCAGCTCTAACCCTTTTTCCAGCATCTCTGCTTGTTCCATTCCTCGCCACATCTCATGTGCATGACAGCAGTGTTTCACACCAATCACCAGGGCCTGGGCTATGTCTTGCCATGGTCCCCATGGCACGCAGGCCCAGGCATGGGCAGACAGAAGTCTTATTCAATAACAGGTGTCACTTCCCTCTGTCTCTTGGACTAGATGACTGTAGAGATCTTTTCCAGCCTTAATGATTCTACAGTTCTGTGCTGCCCACATCCAAGGTCACTGCTTGAGTGAACATTTCACTTCAGTGGAACGTAAGGTCATGCTGGTGTCCCCGATGTTGATAGCATCCCTTCAATTGAGTGCTTATTTTTTGGTATTCAATCTTAAGTGTGCACTAGTCTGGTTTTCTGAAAAGCCAACAACTGCAAAAATAGCATATGGCTGCTAATTATCTGAAGCGGGGTTGAAAAAGAGGACTACATTTGATTAGATAAGATTATGAGAATTACCAATAGGTTTTTTGTTACTGAGATTCTGAGACTTAGACTGGGGCAACAGTCTGTACTTATCAAAGAACCGTGGAATTAACAGGCCCCCAGTGAATAGGATGTGTGTGCACCTTGGATGAAAATTGCCACCTACATACGAACACAGGGCAGTCACAGCTGGTTTTGTTTAGTAACTACATAGGTTTTACTTGCTACATACCCCGTACACTTTCATTACCAGGCCTACAGTGTTTACCTGATGCGCGTCAGGGATTGCTATCTTGATCCTGCTGTTTGTGAAATGTGATGAAATAAAAGCCATACATGCTTAATGTCTAACTTCTGATCTTTTGCTGTTCAACTGATATTGACACATTACCACTAAGTGGACGAGATGGTTCTCCTGACTTCCAGACTGAGATGCCAGAAGGTTTATTAAAGGTCCACTTGCTACAGCTTTCCATTGCATTGAATAATAGGTGATTGTTTCTCATTTTTCCTACGTTCGCTGAACAGTCACTGGTGCCTCATGTTATCTGGAGTTTTTCATTGAACAGATCGGAAAAACTGAAATTCAGGTATTTCTATCAATGTGTCAATGAAGACTTTTTCCAGAACAACGGTACATCTATCCTCCTGATAACATATGGTGCATTACATATAATTGCAATGGAATTTTTCTGTGGCGCTCTGTCCACGAGGCTTACCTTGAGAAGCTCACCTAGAGACAAGAATGGTCTCTTTATAGAAAGCAAGCGTTGATATACTGGCGTATTTACTTACCTTCAGAGTCTAGAGCTCTATGGAAATAACCTCCAGGGAGGTGGTGAAGTCACCGTCCCTGGCACTGTTCAAGAGGGGTCTGCTGAAGGAGCCATAAGATATGGTTTAATAGCTGTGGTAGTAATGGTGATGGGAGGACGTTTGGACTAAATGATCTTGTAGGACCTTTCCAACCTTGCAATTCTATCTTTATATCTGTTGATATAAAGAACTGACACAGACTGTGAGGAAGGTTTGGCACATTCAGGAATTCAGTACCGTAGAGAAGAAAACTGGTACCAGTACAATATTTAAAATAGTCAGACTCCCCAGCAGTAACAGACCAGTGTCCAAGGTATGGATAAGAGACACCAGATATATTAACTAAGTATACCCTGAATTAATTCTGTTGTAGCACTTTAGAAAAGTAAGCAGCGAGTACTTTAAAACCATCCTGCTCTGAATCCACTTTGTTTCTTCCCAATTTAATCTTCTTTAAGAGTTTCCTGTAAATTGTAAGACTCTTCCTTTTTTTTTTCCTCTCTTTGAATATTTGAAATGTAAGACCCTTGGTATCTTTGAACTTAACATGGGAGTCCCATATTCAATGTAAGCTCTGGGCAGCCTTCACTTTGCTCATCTTCATTTTTCTTCCCACAGCAGCCACAGATACTCCCTGTATTTAATTTTGCTGCCTTGTTACTCTTAGCTGACTTTGCCTTATGGAACTTTCCCAAATCTATTCCTTCCTTGCAACTCCATGAAGAATGGCGTTCATGAAATTTATCAATATCAATTATATCAACTGATGACTGCTCATCACATTTAAAATGACTCATTCATTTCTGAAAACAATAATCTGCAAGGAAACATGCATAAGATGCATAAGTTACAATTACATCATCATATCATCGAGTCACTCTCTGCTGTACTACGTGGAAAAAAATGCAAGAAATTTACTAGAATTCATGACGATTTCAGAAACAGAAAAATAAATGTGAATTAATTTGATGGATATATTCCTAGAAAATAGTTTAGCCACTTTGATTTATTATAGAATTTCAGATGAAGAAAACAGTACCCTTCTAACAGAAAGCAGACAGACTGATTCCTGATTACATTGTATGTTCCCCACCCATGTAGTCTTTGGAGTTTTTCTGTATTTTTTCTCTGAGAAGAGACATCCATATAAAACAGCTGCAACTCCAAAAGGACTTTGAGAGGTAAATTGATTTGATTGATTCAATTTTGATTACATACTGGAAACACATTTAGTTCAAGCTAAGCCCATTAGCACACATAAGCCAGAATAAAATTCCAATTGCTTCTTTGTTATTCATTAATGGAACTTAATGACTCCAACAAAATATTAATGAAGAAAAAATATTGGCTTGCATAATTCATTTGGAAAAAATAATTAATTGTTGTATTAAGGGCAGCCTACTTCATATAGTAATTACTGCAGCTTCGGTGGGGAGTTGGTTCACGAAGTTTATTCTGCAAGCTGTTGTTTATTCCTTTCTTTTCACATTGATTTCTTAATCAGAATGTATATTTTTCTTGCAGGAATAAATTAAAAATACTTTGAAATGATGATCATATCTAAGTATTTGCAGTTGATAGGGTGATTGCATTTTTGCACTCAATCTGTTAACATGATATTTAATGCAGTCAACATCTATTGGGAAGATGAGAAAATTTGTCCAGATATTATATGCCGTGAAGTCAGGAAAGACATTTTTGGAAAGGCTTATTTACCAGTTATGGTGTATGACAGAAATTGGCACTTTATCCAAGCTGCATTTTTCTAACAGATAGAAAATAATTTCCATGGCTACATTTTCCTCTACAATCTTAAGATTAAGGCTAGGCATCTTATAGAAACAGGGTGTTTTGGTTTGTTTTTTAGTTTTGTTCATAATGTTTGCCCACTACAAACATAAACTTTCATTCAATAGACCTGAAAATTTAGACAGTTATATCTAAAATTAAAACAGAAGTTACTGCAAGATTCAGGTAGTGAAAGTTGCAGTCCATGTCCCTTCCCTCACATATATTTTCGTCCTATGGATTTTTTGGTTCTGGTGGAAATTAAATACAATATGGGTGTGATACTGGAGTCAGGATTTTTCTGTTTGTTTGGGGGGTTTTTTTCACTTCTAGCACAGAGAACTAGGCACTGATCAAGTTTTTTGTCTCCGGAAGTACGCTCACATGGGCTGAAGTTTTCACATAGTTGATATTTCCTTAGCGTGGAAATCAGATCACTATAGAAAGTCAAGGAAGAGATTTTGAGGGAAGTGGCATGAGATTTCATCTATACGTGGATGGTTCCAATATCCACCCCAACTTAAGTTAAACAGAAGTGGGCCCAAAAATGCAAGCTATGCTGTACCAAGGAAAATGCTGCACAGAAAAATTTCTCTCCTTTTTATTCTACGTTTAAGGTTAGTCATGCAGATCATCATCCTTTGTGTTCATAATTAATAAGTTTCAGAGGAAAGTATGAGCCAAGAAACCATTCACAGAATCACAAAATCACAAGGGGTGGAAGGGATTTCAAGAGATTGAGTCCAAACCCTCTGGTAAAGCAGGTTTCCTACAATAAATTACACAGGTAAGTGTCCAGATGGGTCTTGAATATCTCCATAGGAGGAGGCACCACAACCTCTCTGGGCAACCTGTCCCAGTGCTCTATCACCCTTGCCATGAAGAAGTTCTCCTCATGTTAGTACAAAAACTCCCTATGCACATGTTTTAGGCCTTTACTCCTTGTCCTATTGCTATACATCACCAAGAGGAGCTGGGCCTCACACATTTTGCTCCCTCTTCTCATTCTATAGGGTGCTTTTCAGTGGGACATACAGTCTGAGCTGAAACGAGAACTCTCCTTCTCCCCAGGTGAATACTCCATGCTGTTTCTTTGTGCAATAGCTAGGTTCTGGGAGAAGGTGAACTCCTACAGAGGGAGCATAAGTGCAGGACCCATTCTGAGGATAATTCAAATAGAAGCTCAGCATGTAATTCCCACATGCACAAGAAGCTCCGTTCTTTACACGTACTAAATGATAAAATTAATTTTTAAGTAAAACCAAAAAGAAAAGAGATTTTGAGCTGAATAGCAGTTGTTATCATTAGTGACAGCAAAAACGAAGTTCATCAGAAGGGATACAGATGACTAGAGCCCTTTGAGTAAGTGTCATCTAATAATTGACAGCCAGCAGAAAAAAAAAAAAAAAAAAAAAAAAAAGAAGAAGAAAAAAAATGAAAGGAAAGGGAAAGGATTTCTTTTAGTCATTTCCCCAAGAGGAGCAGGGCTTTTGTTTTGTGATTTGTTCCCGTATCTGAAAAATAAGTGTTGTTTTTTACCACTGTTGAGTGAGAAGGAAACGTGTGAGTAACATTACAGACTTCTAACCAGTTTCCCAGAAGAGTCGGTTCATTGAGCACTCTGCAGGCTCTAGATGTAAAAAGGAAACGTATGTTACCATATTGATGAAACTGTGCAAAATAAATAAATCAGAGTTTTGTTCTGTAGTTGGCTTCTCATTGTAACATAGAAATTGGGTGGTTTAGATTTTTATTTATTTATTAAGGATGGATAGTGTTTGTTTATGTAATTACTGCTTCTATAGAAATGCAAAAGCTGCTTGTATCTCTTTTGTCATTTTGAACATGGGGCATGCATGTCCCACATTTATGTCTTAGGTTGTCTATTTTCCCATTTAAATAAATTTAGAAGCTCCTATTGCCTAACCAGCAATGAAACTACTAGAACACAGAAGATACGACCCAAAGCTGTCTGTGATTTATGTGCTCTTCTCAATATGTTTAGTGCAATTGTCATTAAAATCTTCACTTATCAGTACACATGAAACATAGCAAAATAGAAAACAGATACTGGAGATAAATTGCTAAAGAAATAGTTTTCTTAGGCACCTACCTTCTTACAAATGTAAAGTTGTCTTGTTTTACTGCTGAAGCATGAGACAAATACAAGTAGGTTTGAGGGGATTCGGGAGCAATTTTTCCAGTTCCTCCTGTTTAATAGTGAAACGGATATATTGTTTATATAGACTGAGGTAGAGAGTGAAACTTTCTACCAAATAAAAACAGGCATTTCCTTTCATGTGACAAGAAACCTGTTAATAGATGACATACTTTCATTAGCTTCTGGTCACTTATTTATGGGATTTTTTCCAGTGAAGCTGAAAACAAACTGCAATATCAAACACTCAGTCGTCTCTGATTTTTTCTGACTGACAAGGGTTGACCTGCATGACAGGGTGAAATTTCTGCTTCTTCTGGAAGCAAAAGACAAAAATGGTAACGATTCCAAAGAAAACAGAAAGGTGCAACAGGGGATTCTTGTCTTCAGTCTCTCCTGACAGGCAATACCACAGCTGCCTGCAGCAAAAAGGAGAACAGATGAAATATTTTTTTTCGTTTTCCATGAGTGAACACTTAATATACCACATGGTGGCAGCACAGGCTGAAAAAAAATCAGAGAAGTCATGATGCACTGTAACAGAGATAAGCAGATAGGATAACTAAAGAACCTTCAGCCTAGAACACGTTGCTGATTTTTTGCAAAGCACAAATCTAACCTTTTCCTGTACACTATTCAAGTCTACTGAGAGCAGTTTTCCAATAAAGACCTTTATCTTGAGATCCTGTGTATATTTCTGCTTGAAAGTACAAAAAGTTATCTTTTTTTATTATTATTTTCCTGCAGCCCTTTCATTTTTCCTTATTTTCCTTAAACTTTAATTCTGATAGCTCAAGATGCACTTGCAGCACTCTGGGACCTGGTCCACCTACACAAGCTTGAGGTTATGATTTAGCAGGACAAAGCTCACTTGCAGGCCAAGACAGTTCTTAAGAGAAATCTTTACTCTCCACACACAGCTGCTTCTGGCATCAGTCCTGCCAAAAGAAGGATAACAAGATGTAAGAGGGAAGGCTTTTAACATCTGTTTTGTTAATCTGTTTTGTTAGCTTAATTCTTAATATCCAATCCCATGCTCCTTTCTCATCTGTGAATGATAAAGAAGTGTACAGCAGACAAACCATAAATTGAACTACCAAAATAATCTTTGCAAATGTTAAAAAAAAAACAAGTCTCAAAATGAAAAATGACACATCATTTTATTCGAATATGAGATACTTCTGCCTTCTCATTCTATCTAACATGATTTATAGTTTTTTGCAGTATAAGAGTTACTGCAGTGTGTGCTGTGTATTTGGCATGTTCGCAGTACACCAAAAAGCAGTTCGGGTTTGGAACAGGTGCTTTTAAAACTCTTTTTTACATCGTTTGCTGCCATCCTGAGGCCGATTCTTGCAGCACAATTAACAGTACAAATCGGACAAATTCAAAGTTCTGCACTTCACTGCTAATTGAAGTATAAAGCTGGATCACCATTTGAATCTTTTTAAAATCATTGCAATTTCCAAGCTGGTATTTTAAATATAGTTTTTAATAAACACACTATCTTCTGTTATATTTTTTGCTCGAAGACAAAAAATCCTACCTCATCTCTAAATAAGTGTAGTTCTGCCCAATACAATTATTCTATGACTTTTGTGAATCGTAGATTATCTGTCTGCAAGTGGTGTACAGCGTGTTCTCTTTGAGTCCTAAATGTTGTTCCAGAAACTGAGGTGTGAATATGTAATGTAGTATTCGTGGCTGCACACTATTTCTAATGTACAGTCATAAAAAATATTACATGAAATGAAACTTTATACTAAAGTTATGCAACCAAATACAGAGGGAATAGAAATATATCTTATAACACAGAGGATTATTCAAAAGCTTAAATACTTAACTGGACTAATGAGATTCTTTCTAGGTTCTTTTCTTCATGAATTCATATGCAGTATTTTTCCTCATCTCCTATCATTGATCTGTGGAGAGCGCTGAACCAATTTAGCTTTGTCTTTTTGTGTGTGTGGAAATGTTTATTTAGATACTTATTCATGCACTTGTTCTACTTTTTTTTCCCTTTTTTTCCCCTTCTTTCTCAAGGATATCAGTTAAGAAACTTACTGAGTAGAAACAGACTGACACAGATTTTTAGCACAGTCCATCAAGTCAGAACTGGTGAAAGATTGGTTGTAAGGTGGTATTTGCTGCTCTGGTTCAGCCAAGGATGCCAGTGGGTCAGGCAGATCCTGTGCTTTGGCCTGATGGTCAGATAAGTCTTGTAATAACCTAGACAAGTAATTGATCTAGTCCTCTCTCATGTTGCTAAAATTGACTAGAAATTTCTTAACTGAGAAAGCATGAAACTCCAGTATATTAGTTACGAAATTGCTTGCATTCAACCAGTGTTGATCTTATGGTCTGAAACAATAGTTTTAGCTGTTGCCTCTGCTATCCTCTGTAATCTAGTTGCATTGCTTTTTTCTGCGTAAAATATTAAATGCCCTTCAACTGTTTGTGTAAGAGATGACCTTTCTTCATGCAGCCTACTGCAAAATGTAGCATCAGTCAAGACATTCAGGATGGAGCTCTACTGACAAAAAGGTCAGGAAGGAGTTTGAGGATGTGCACTTAAGGAGGACCCAAGTTTCCTAAGCCCTCTTTCAGACTGAAATAGCTGCTATTAGGACCTTCAGGAAACAGTTAAACTCTTAGGAGAACATATGATAGTTGGGGCTGATAGCAGGGTGAGTAGCAGTAAGAGACCAAGGGACAGGAGAAGGAAAACTTACAGATACTTAAGAATGGTTAAAATATTCATTCATTCTAACATGCTTTCCCAATCCAATGATTTTTTAGCTTGGGTCAGTGATAAATGGAAACATTTCATTAAGGTATCTTTCTCAGTTGCACAATCTTCATTTCAGGATATCTTTCTCTGCATTAGTCAATTCTGAAATAAATAATAGAGCTCTTTACATTACTTGACTTTTCTACAAACCTGTCCCTCACATAAGAGATGTCCTCCCACTCCAAACTAACTGCAAACTGGGATCTTCACTATGAGTGAATGTCAAGCATTCTGGAAAGAATGAGACCCTACTGTCTGATTCCCTTGGATCATCTGCAACCTCTTTAAAAGAAGGTTTCAAAAGTAACTGCTGTTTGATGCAATGGTACAAGGAACTATTTTTTGTTTACTAAGAGTGTCTCAGTGTTTGCTAAACTTCTTGAATTGGCGCCCCCTTCCAAACGTATGTCATGAAGAGACAGTAAATACTTCAGCTTAAAATTTTATTTCCTTTTTATGCTTAGACTGTTTCATGATTATTCAGCTCCTCCCTAGACCTCTATTCACTAGCTGAGACTCAGACGGACTGTTTCCTATTCCCTATTCCCTAGTCCATATATCTTCATGTGTTCATTTGGGAAGCAAGAAGGAAACTTGTTTTGTTTTGTTCTCTTCCCCTGAGAATTGCAAGCATTAACAAGCACGTTGTCTTTCCTGTCATCACAGTTGCAATGCAAACCTGTCTATAGATTTAATTTCCACTTGTTGCTTTTTTTTTTTTTTTTTTTTTCCTATACTGTTACCTTCAGGCAAAATGCAGAATTCCCAGCAATCAACAAATTCTATGAAGAGTTCTGAGTAAATTTTTCTGCCATTTGTGTAACAAGTGACCACTCTTTGAATCTACTGCACGCTCAGTCCAGATAGTAAAAAGCTATGGACAAGGCTAGAAAATATGCCTATTCTAAGCCATTTGATCTACTCTTTCCACTCTTGCAGCACTTGGGGGATAACCCGTGAGTGATTAGCTGTTCCTTTCAAGTGTAATGATGCTGACCGTCTCTGTTCATGGTCACAGATTGCACAGCACCTTTACATGGCACTGATTCCTCTTCCTCTACGATGAAAGTGCTACAGTCCGGCAGTTTAACAAGAAAAATGTTTAAACATAGCATCTGTTCATTGCTATCTGATGAGCAGGAGTGAAAGAGAGGTCTACAGAGTATCCACGATGGAGGTAAAATGGATGATAAATATATTCAGTTTGCCCTAAGGTTGACTGGCAGTAGACAAATTCTAGGATACTGAAGGAGACCTTTCCTACATGTCCAGTTCCTGAGGTCCTGCTGTCAGATGAAGGGAATTTAAACCGTTTTATATCAGAAAGGTCTACTTTCCCACCAAAGGGCAAGAAAGGAGTCTGTTTTGTACGTGGAGGTTGGAGGATAAATGTTTTATTCCCTGAACTTCAACTAAGTTTGCAATAGATTAAATTGTACTTTACAGTTCTTTTTGCATAATATTTCACCCAAGGCTCCCAACGCTTAGTGTAGTGCTTGAATGTATGCCAGCAGATGGACCAGCAGTAATAAGGGAGATCAATTTCCCCAGTCTTGAATCACCAGATTTGCCAGATTCTGGGCAGCCTAGGCCACCTTGTGTGTCCACGGAAGCTGGTGAGCCTGAATTGGTTGATCTTTATCTCTGAAAGAAATTCAAAGTTCAGATGATTGCACTGACTCCGTTCACTGTGATCACTATAACCACTGTAAATTATCCACAAGCCTATGTCAAGGGATATTTTATTAGAAATACTTATTTTCCTTATCACTACTTTAACTCCAGAATTTACTTGGAAACTCTGATGTAACAAATGCCACCAAAAAATGTAAGGTAGTGGCTGGCATTTATAGTCAAATCTATGGAATGCTAAATGGAACAATGTTTCTTGATTACTCCGAACTGTATGGTAACTATCAAAAGCTTATTAGCATACAGTTTGGGTTAAGGTAAAATGACTTCGAGTCAGCTTCCTTCTGTAGGCAAAATCAGAAACGAGGGCTGTTATTTATGGTGTGGTTCAGTGCAGCTATTTCTGTTCCCAATTACTTTTTTCTTTTCTGATTTGCCAGTTTGCAGTTAATCTGAAAAGCACTGCTATATGTAATCATTTTCTCCCTTTCAAAACACAGATACTATCAATTGCTTAGGTTCTCCTCACAGTGCTAGGGGAAAGCAATGTGATACTTTATCATTCTGAGCTCCATAAATAAATAGCATGAGATAGTGAAAAGAGAACACCAGTACTTCTGGGTGTAGAAAAAAATTCAGAAACCACAAGATGCTTGTCAGCTATTACCTTCATTTTTTACAGTGTTCCCTAGTCTTCCCTTTTAACTTGATTATGCCTGAGATTGCTATGCGAAGTTAAGCATCTCTACCTTCAGTTGTCATTTGTAGCCTGCAAATAGTAACAGTGTTTTGAAGCACAACGGCAATTCTGAAATAAGAGTTTCTTTTTCTTTTCATCTTCATATCTATTCCAAGGGATTGTATGGAGTTTTTCATAAGCTGTTTTAAGAGATGTCTGCTAAGACCTTTGTCTCAGCCTTCCAAAACATTCTAACACAGCCATTGAAGGAACAGCGTTAATACTACACACAGCATTAACATTGTCATATTCTACCCTGAGACAACATTTGGCAATATTTGGACGTAACAGCTTTTGTTCAATTTCTTTTTCTAATATGTTTCGCCCATCAAGAAAAAGATAGAGTTGTATTCAGGGGAAGACTTTCCTAAAGTGAAAAGCATTTATGCAATTTATTTCTCAGTTATTTTTCAAGCATGCGCTCTTTATAAATAGACATGCTAATATCGCAGCAAACTCTCTTAAGAAGTACACTGGATTGTTGTTTGTTTGTTTGCTTTTACAGAAGCAGTATGAGCTTATTCAAATACTGCTCAATGAGAACATAGATTTTCTTTACAGTTAAGTTCAGGAAGGCTGACTGAAAAGCTCAAATTGACTCATATTAAGAACCATGAGCTCAGAAACAAGTGATGAAGTTTTTGATTATTTTCCCTTCCGTGGTCATTATGAGCATGTGCAGAACTGGAAAACACAATGTGACTGCTTTTGAGAAGAATTTTCAAGTTGTCCACACTTTTTTCTTAGATGTAATACGTTTCTCCGTATGTATTGGTGGAATTTTTCATACCTTAAGCCTAATAGGGCGTATGGTAATTTTTCTTCCTCTTTGTCAGAGTCGCTAGTGATGATAAGTTCAGATACTCAGACATTTTTGCCAGCTTCTAGTCTGTGAAATAGTCACAGTAAGTTATTCTCAAGGAAGAAAAGCCTGCAGAGTCAATATTATCAGCTCCTCCTTGTCTGTAATAGATTTCTGGGGAATGCATGTTTCTTCATACACATTTTATAATCACAAATATGCAGGTTGGGAGGAATCTCCAAAGGCCTTCTCTTACAACCCTTGCTCAAAGCAGGTCAAATCAGATCAGGTTGCCTTACGTGGTGTCCAATTACATGTTAAACTTCTCAAAGTATCTCAGTTACAAACTGTTATCTATTCCAGCAATTAACACAAATGTTCCTTTCAATCTGATGAGAAAGACATGCAGGAGAAGAAAGAATCTCTGTGGAGATGCTCAACAAGTAAGCAAGTGTCATTTACCACATTTCTTAGACATGTATAGCAGTACACTTTCCATGGTGAAAAACGGACATCAGTCAATTCACAGAGAGAGCCCTGAAGACAAAAGGGGAAAGTGACAAGAAAAGAGATGGCAAAGACTGGCTATGAACTTATAGAAAATACTTTGTAGGGAAAAATGGCAGCTGAACCATTCAGAGTGCTTGAGCAGAGAAAGATAACTTTGGGCTACTTGGCATTAGTTCATTTGGGAAGATTGCTCTCCCCTTTTGGATTTGCACTGAGTAGGGTTTCCAAATCTGCAACTCACTTACAAGCTCAGATCTGAGCTATCCATCTGAAAGTAGTCCAGATACCAGAGTTGTTAACGTCGGGCTAGGTAACCTGAAGCCTGAGGAGAGGGTGACATTGCAGCTGAATGGCTATCATCAAATGAAATAATTTGTGGCCCGGAACTTGGAAGTAGGAGTGCTATTTAGTCAAGTCCTGGTGACTGGATTATGATTAGAGGAGCATGGCGTCGACCTTCTGCTTTTTTGAGGCCCACGCGTATCTTGTTTGCGCTGTCATGAGTGCCAATTTACGGTTATGGAAATAATGTTGTGATTCTACACCCCCCCCACAGGGCCAGAAGAGGGAGAAAGCAGCACGGATAGGGACAGCAACGGCAACAGCCTTGCCAATAAGAGAGACCTTTTCTTTTTTTCTTAATCTTATTTTTATTTTCTCTCCAAACAGCAGGCCGAGAGGCTGATGTTGGTCTCCCGGCCTGCTGCAGCCATGCTCAGATGGCAGTTGGATGACGGCCTAGCGCCGCTGCCGGGGCCGTCTCTTGCGGGGTGGGGGTGAATCCTGGGGGCTGCTGCGGGTCTTCCTCTTTGGGGGGCGCCGGGGCCCCCCACAGGAGCGGTCTCTGCCCTGGGTGGAAGGGCCCGCTGCTACTGCCTGCCCCAGCTCGTCCTGCGGCTCCTCTGCTGAGGATGCAGTGGCCGTGCTGGGGTGCCCAGGTCCCCCAGTAGAGCTGCCG
Source organism: Tympanuchus pallidicinctus (assembly GCF_026119805.1). NCBI lineage: Eukaryota > Metazoa > Chordata > Aves > Galliformes > Phasianidae > Tympanuchus > Tympanuchus pallidicinctus. Next base: position 33,863,753 of record NW_026294769.1, read on the forward strand.
TGCAGCTCCTCGGTGCCTGTTGCAGGAAGATCCTGACGGGAGGCGCTGGGGTTGGGGCTGGCTGCAGGGCTGTCCTCCCGCCCTCCTGCAGCATGGCCATCCCGGTGGTCCAGCTGACGGCGGATCTCGGGGCCGTACAGGGCTGCGGCGGTGCTGATGAGGCGCTGTACGAAGGGCACTACATCGCCGTTGGTGATCGGTTGCAGCTCCCGCACCAAGGCCTCTTGGTCGAGCCCGTGCTGACATAGGAAGTTCACAGTGGTCCACTGTCCCACTTGCACTTCCCACCACTCGTCGCTGGACATCTCCCGGATTTCTTCCTGCAGCCAGTGGAGCAGGGGTGCGAGGTCTTCCGGATGTGCATTGAAAAACGCAGCCCAGACCTCAGCTGGGAAGCTGTGCTCAGGTGGAATGAGCACCGGCTCTGCAGGCCCCTGCTCAGCCTGCAGGCCATCATCTGAGTGTCCCGTGGGCTGCGGGATGGAACACTCAAGATAATCATCATCCGACCTCACCGAGTAGCGGATGGTGCTAATTTTGTGCCCGCATATGGCACAACTCGGCTTCTTCTTAGCCCACCAGATGGCACAACCATAGCAGAGCTGATGGTTGCAGGGGGTCACATAGGAGACATCCTCCCGACCCTGCCCGCAGACGGGGCAGGTCCAGTTGGATGGCACATCCATGGCCCCGTGCTCTGCGGTGGGCTGGGGAGAGCTGAGGTCGGGAAGCTTCTCCCCTCACTGGTGCTGCAGCAGGCAGAAGGTATTGCAATCTGCAAAAGAGAAAGAGAAGCCACGGTCGCTTGCTGCCCCAGGGGTAGGCAGCAGTGATGCCCCAGTCCCTCAGCAACGAACCCTCCCGGTCCCTGTACCCCACCAGCTGCCATAGCGGCCATGTCCTGCACCACTCACCTCTGCTGCTGCAAGTGCACCCTGCACGGCCCCAGCTGCCTGAGCCAGGCACGGCTGGGGAAACCCTGGTGATACTGTGGGATGGGCAGCAACAACTGCTGCCTGTAGCCCCACAGCACAACCCAAACTATCCACTCAGTTCTCCAAGTCTTGCAGCTATGCTCAACTGGAGTCCACAAACGAATGCACGCTGGCCAAATGTATCTACAGCAAGGGCTGTAGAGGTCACAGTCATCTCTCGCTGACGTCACAACCCCTTGGTCGGTGACCTCACAGTCCATCACTGCACGTACTGGGGCACCAGCCTGGGCCTCCATCACCCTCCATCATTCCATGGTTTTCCTTTGTAATGGTCATGTACTTAGGAAATAAAAATTGTACGTGTTTCGACTGCACATGTAACTTGTAACCAGCTTGTCATGAGTTGGTGCCACAAGGTGACATGGCAAAGCTCAACCGGTTCAATATGCAGCAGTGGATGCTACTGCGGCTGGCCTGAGGATCAGCTCCTCAAAGTCCTTGCCTGCCCACACTGCGTGGATGATGGACTGCACGCCCTGCCTGCAGAGCGGGCACTGGGCCCTGCTGCTAGTCCACCTCTGCATGCAGTGGAAACAAAACTGCTGGCAGCAAGGCGTGGTGTATGCCACGCTGCCCCATTTCTCCAGGCATACAGGGCAGTGGGTGTCCAAAGCCACTTCCAAGCTTCCACCAGTTGCAGTGGGCATGGGGGAGTGGGACATGACAATTTGCTCCCCAACACTGACGCTGTGGCAGCAGGTGTCACACTGGGAGAGGACACGAGACCCCATGGACGTAGGCCGGCCTGGGGAGGGCTCCTCCACAAGCATCCCCCCAGCTGCCAGCATGAGGCGTTGCCGCACTGCCTACCTGCACTGCTGCACGCAACTCTCCACAATATCCCTGTTGCCTGCTCTCAGCAGAACCAGGGTAAAGCTCAAGTGGCTCTGACACGGCCGCTGAGAGCTGCGCTAGCAGCACCCAGAGCACGTTTCAGCTCCAAAGCTCGCCTTGTCCACTCCAGTCCTCGCACACACGCTCGGTCGGAGGCCAGGCACAAACTGATCGGCTGGTCTGCCGCACCCACGTTAAAGCAGGGTGAGCAGAGCAGTCACAATGCATTGCACAGAGATGTCACAAACCATCGCTTGGCCATGTTCTCATCTGCACTCAGGGACATCACCATCCGTGATGCCGCCATCCGCTGCTTGGACATCACAATGAGCTGCCCTCACCTGCTGCATGTGTGCCTGCAGCACTCCAGCCCCAGCTCTAACCCTTTTTCCAGCATCTCTGCTTGTTCCATTCCTCGCCACATCTCATGTGCTTGACAGCAGTGTTTCACACCAATCACCAGTGCCTGGGCTATGTCTTGCCATGGTCCCCATGGCACGCAGGCCCAGGCATGGGCAGACAGAAGTCTTATTCAATAACAGGTCTCACTTCCCTCTGTCTCTTGGACTAGATGACTGTAGAGATCTTTTCCAGCCTTAATGATTCTACAGTTCTGTGCTGCCCACATCCCAGGTCACTGCTTGAGTGAACATTTCACTTCAGTGGAACATAAGGTCATGCTGGTGTCCCCGATGTTGATAGCATCCCTTCAATTGAGTGCTTATTTTTTGGTATTCAATCTTAAGTGTGCACTAGTCTGGTTTTCTGAAAAGCCAACAACTGCAGAAATAGCATATGGCTGCTAATTATCTGAAGCGGGGTCGAAAAAGAGGACTACATTTGATTAGATAAGATTACGAGAATTACCAATAGGTTTTTTGTTACTGAGATTCTGAGACTTAGACTGGGGCAACAGTCTGTACTTATCAAAGAACCGTGGAATTAACAGGCCCCCAGTGAATAGGATGTGTGTGTGCACCTTGGATGAAAATTGCCACCTACATACGAACACAGGGCAGTCACAGCTGGTTTTGTTTAGTAACTACATAGGTTTTACTTGCTACATACCCCGTACACTTTCATTACCAGGCCTACAGTGTTTACCTGATGCGCGTCAGGGATTGCTATCTTGATCCTGCTGTTTGTGAAATGTGATGAAATAAAAGCCGTACATGCTTAATGTCTAACTTCTGATCTTTTGCTGTTCAACTGATATTGACACATTACCACTAAGTGGACGAGATGATTCTCCTGACTTCCAGACTGAGATGCCAGAAGGTTTATTAAAGGTCCACTTGCTACAGCTTTCCATTGCATTGAATAATAGGTGATTGTTTCTCATTTTTCCTACGTTCGCTGAACAGTCACTGGTGCCTCATGTTATCTGGAGTTTTTCATTGAACAGATCGGAAAAACTGAAATTCAGGTATTTCTATCAATGTGTCAATGAAGACTTTTTCCAGAACAACGGTACATCTATCCTCCTGATAACATATGGTGCATTACATATAATTGCAATGGAATTTTTCTGTGGCGCTCTGTCCACGAGGCTTACCTTGAGAAGCTCACCTAGAGACAAGAATGGTCTCTTTATAGAAAGCAAGCGTTGATATACTGGCGTATTTACTTACCTTCAGAGTCTAGAGCTCTATGGAAATAACCTCCAGGGAGGTGGTGAAGTCACCGTCCCTGGCAGTGTTCAAGAGGGGTCTGCTGAAGGAGCCATAAGATATGGTTTAATAGCTGTGGTAGTAATGGTGATGGGAGGACGTTTGGACTAAATGATCTTGTAGGACCTTTCCAACCTTGCAATTCTATCTTTATATCTGTTGATATAAAGAACTGACACAGACTGTGAGGAAGGTTTGGCACATTCAGGAATTCAGTACCCTAGAGAAGAAAACTGGTACCAGTACAATATTTAAAATAGTCAGACTCCCCAGCAGTAACAGACCGGTGTCCAAGGTATGGAAAAGAGACACCAGATATATTAACTAAGTATACCCTGAATTAATTCTGTTGTAGCACTTTAGAAAAGTAAGCAGCGAGTACTTTAAAACCATCCTGCTCTGAATCCACTTTGTTTCTTCCCAATTTAATCTTCTTTAAGAGTTTCCTGTAAATTGTAAGACTCTTCCTTTTTTTTTTCCTCTCTTTGAATATTTGAAATGTAAGACCCTTGGTATCTTTGAACTTAACATGGGAGTCCCATATTCAATGTAAGCTCTGGGCAGCCTTCACTTTGCTCATCTTCATTTTTCTTCCCACAGCAGCCACAGATACTCCCTGTATTTAATTTTGCTGCCTTGTTACTCTTAGCTGACTTTGCCTTATGGAACTTTCCCAAATCTATTCCTTCCTTGCAACTCCATGAAGAATGGCGTTCATGAAATTTATCAATATCAATTATATCAACTGATGACTGCTCATCACATTTAAAATGACTCATTCATTTCTGAAAACAATAATCAGCAAGGAAACATGCATAAGATGCATAAGTTACAATTACATCATCATATCATCGAGTTACTCTCTGCTGTACTACATGGAAAAAAATGCAAGAAATTTACTAGAATTCATGACGATTTCAGAAACAGAAAAATAAATGGGAATTAATTTGATGGATATATTCCTAGAAAATAGTTTAGCCACTTTGATTTATTATAGAATTTCAGATGAAGAAAACAGTACCCTTCTAACAGAAAGCAGACAGACTGATTCCTGATTACATTGTATGTTCCCAACCCATGTAGTCTTTGGAGTTTTTCTGTATTTTTTCTCTGAGAAGAGACATCCATATAAAACAGCTGCAACTCCAAAAGGACTTTGAGTGGTAAATTGATTTGATTGATTCAATTTTGATTACATACTGGAAACACATTTAGTTCAAGCTAAGCCCATTAGCACACATAAGCCAGAATAAAATTCCAATTGCTTCTTTGTTATTCATTAATGGAACTTAATGACTCCAACAAAACATTAATGAAGAAAAAATATTGGCTTGCATAATTCATTTGGAAAAAATAATTAATTGTTGTATTAAGGGCAGCCTACTTCATATAGTAATTACTGCAGCTTCGGTGGGGAGTTGGTTCACGAAGTTTATTCTGCAAGCTGTTGTTTATTCCTTTCTTTTCACATTGATTTCTTAATCAGAATGTATATTTTTCTTGCAGGAATAAATTAAAAATACTTTAAAATTATGATCATATCTAAGTATTTGCAGTTGATAGGGTGATTGCATTTTTGCACTCAATCTGTTAACATGATATTTAATGCAGTCAACATCTATTGGGAAGATGAGAAAATTTGCCCAGATATTATATGCCGTGAAGTCAGGAAAGACCTTTTTTGCAAAGGCTTATTTACCAGTTATGGTGTATGACAGAAATTAGCACTTTATCCAACCTGCATTTTTCTAACAGATAGAAAATAATTTCCATGGCTACATTTTCTTCTACAATCTTAAGATTAAGGCAAGGCATCTTATAGAAACAGGGTGTTTTGGTTTGTTTTTTTAGTTTTGTTCATAATGCTACTGCCTGCTCCAGCTCCTGCAGATCCTCTGCTGAGGATGCAGTGGCTGTGCTGGGGTGCCCAGGTCCCCCAGTAGAGATGCTGTGCAGCTCCTCGGTGCCTGAGGCAGGAAGATCCTGATGGGAGGCACTGGGGTTGGGGCTGGCTACAGGGCTGTCCTCCTTGACATGTCTTGTAATGCACCTCTTTCAGGAAGATCTGTCTGTATTCCATGTTAAAGTATTAGAATAGCTATCTGTAATCCTTAATTCTGTTCTCTACAGAGACCATATGTGCACTAAGGCTGAAATGACCTCCTATACAGAGCTGGTTTGGGCCTTAAAAAAAATATCTTCCCACAGGATAAATGTTTTTTATTTGTTTGTTTGTTTGTTTCTTTTTTCTTGTCTTTGCAAACTGTTTCAATTTCTTCCTTTTCATAAGGTTTAACTGTTCTGACCCCAGGGAAGAATTTGTTCCCAACACTTTTGTTTCTGGGAGAACTTAACCTGTTCTTTAATCTTCTTAAGAGGAGATTCTCTTGGTAGGAAAAAAGATACCATAAAAAGAGTGATAGAGTATTAATTTTATCTGCAACTTTGGTGGGCTCAGATTACTCAGGCATTCCTTACTCATGAACTTCATCGTCATCCCAGTTGTGGCTTTATTTTTGAGGTAGTGACCCACCCATGGGGTCTAGTAAGCCTTCTCAGCTGTCTCTCTGGGTTTCATAAGTGCTGTAGACAACATTCTGCATTGGTGTTAAGGGAAAGATGTTTGAGGGACATCTTTTTATATTTGTTCCTACTGAAGAGCAAATAAAACTCAGTGGAGTTCATAAATGTCTTGACAATTGGTTACAAGGAAAGGGAAGAGGGAACAGAAAAAGAACTCAGAGCATGCTAATTGATTCATAAGGAATTACATTGCAAACAAATAATTTAATATGTTACTAACGAAAGTCAATTTTTCTTCATTTGGCAGGTTTTTTAATTGTAATAAATGAATGCGACTGTTTCCATTTATTAATTCAGAGAATGAGAAAGAGGTAAGCATAATTTGACAGAAGTGCCTCCCTCTTGCAAGAGGTATTCCTACTCTTTTTGTTGTGTTTTTTGCATAAAACCATGACACTTCTGTATTTATTGTTCAAGTAGGAGTAGGATTTGAAAGAGACATAAATCGATTTAATATCATTTGTGGCCTGTGTTTTAATTCCTGATGGTTTGTTCCAAGGTGACTTTGTCATGGTAAGGCTTCTAGAGCAAGTATTCATTCTGTGGTACCACACAGTACATAATATATTGAGTAATATAAAGGAGCAAAGAAGGTTCCAGTGATGGGTATTTTGTAGTGTTGCGTGCAATTACTTCCTCGTTGCATTGTAAAGAAGTTTTTGACTAAAAAAATTACTGGTCTCTTAGAACTAGTGCTATTTATGAGATACTTTGAGAATTAACACAGGGATTAAACAGGCTTTAAACACTGTTAAAAACACACAGACCTCTTTTTAGATTTAATGTAAACACACTCAGTCATAGAATTTGTAAATTGCTCCAAGGAGCCTTTGCCCTGGTGATGCATTTGCATTATTGCTTTAATATGCAACTAAAGTTTAAAGGAATCCTGTAAAAAGTTTTGTTAATTATCAATTTGCATTAGCCTCCTGGTCTTACTGTTGCTAGCAGCTTCTATTATTGTATGTTTTAATACTGCTTTTTGTTGAAGATTAATTATTTCTTTGACTTACAGTGAAAAAATAATAGAGTGATTCCACAAACGAGTATTGGCTAAAAGGGCAATGAACTCAATATATGAGCTACAGCACAGCCTGTGGTTGTGGTTTGTACATAAAAAAAATCCAGGTTTACCTGTAGTGTTACCATATGCTGGTTTCCTCACTAAACATTTTTCTTTCCATATTACTTATGACATAATTAGATAGTTATGCATTCTTCTGCCTTCAGCTACATTTCTTTCTCTTAGGCTGAGATTCCTAGCTGCAGAAATGAAACAAAAGCTATGATATGGTTTTGAGTAGACCTCAGACAAATGAGCTATTTACCACTTTGAGTGTCCCACTGCTACACATCATTATCATAAAACAAAGCTATTTCTCCTGCTAGTGTATAGAATTAAAGTGATTTCTTCATGCTAGCCACATACTTTACTTAACCTATTTATTGACTTGTCCTGAAAAACTTCTTCTTTTCAGGCTTGTGTATTTCCTCAGCCATCCTAGCAGAGATCAGTAAGACGATGTCAGCACAGAAGACATCCCTGTCATAAGACCCAGTTTCTCACACAGCCTTCACCTGTAATGTCTCTCCAAAATATTAAAATCAGTCTGTTACAAATGGAACTGCAGATGTCTCCAGATGTTTTCTCCACCTTTTCTTCTAACATTTTTGGTGAAAGCAGCCTGTGATGGTAGGAACAGTGCAACGGCTATGAGTCAGTTTCAAGTTAAATGCTACAGCTCAGCAAATTTATTTGCTTTCAGGAAGCAATAGCACAGATGTAAAAACGGCATAAGTGACATTAGGTGTCTGGAGAACTTCCAGCTGCTAAAAGAAATTTCTTTCTCTGTGATTTATTATAGCTGGAAGCTGAGGTAAACAATTTAAATGTTTTCTTTATTTCTAAGAGTTCCTGATGCAAAATTTTAGAGTGATCCTAATGTGCCTTAAGATCATTCCATTTATACGATGTTCCTGTTGCAGTGTGCTACCTTTCCTGTATCTGACACTGGGACAAGCTTGGACTAAATAGTGGAATGAATAGAACTTGGGGACAATATATTAGAAATCTAACCTAGATAACAACTATGAGTTTAAATATCTCTCTAGCACTATCACAGAGCATAAACTAGTAAATTTCTCGATATTCACAGACAACTTGCTGTTATTTCAACAGGCTTTAGGACCTAATTTCACTGCCCATCTCCCTCCCCGTCTAACCCTGCACCCTGCTTTTACTCCCCATAAAAAATCCCCCTTCTCTGAACTTTTGTAGTCAGGTGATCTCCCAAAACTCCCATGATGATGCAGATCCTTTATTCTTCTTTGTGGGTAAGTACAAGATGACAAAATCACACTTGAATGCTATGCTGGTTACAGTGAGGCAGACTTTTTAGCTTTGCACAGGTGAACAGCTAGTTTGGAATGGATCCAGCTAAGGTGGAATTCCTCATCAGAAGGGTACCTTTCACAAGTGGAATGATGTGACATGAGCATACTCACATCATATCATACATTTCTGATTGTTTGCTTCCCTGAATTACAGAAACAGAGTTATTCAGACACCTGATTCTAATGACCTGTTTCCTCTGTTGTGTTCTGGTGCCTTGGGAGCATGATTGTTACTTAGACACCGGCTACTAAATAGATAAGATTTATCTGGAAATTCAATTTGACTTCAGTCTACATCTCATGAGAAAAAAAAAAAAAAAAAAAAGAAGAAGAAGAAAAAGAAAAAGGAGCATTCTTTCTGATTACTAAGAATGAAATTTTGATTTTGAGAATTTCTCAATATCTGTATTATTAGATAGAGGCATAACTTCTGGGTTGCAAAAAATCTACTACATTTGACATGATGCTGTAAATAATTTCAGCCAACAGACTTGCTGCTTCCCTGATTCAAGTATCATCACCTCAAATAGATTAGATTTATTGCTTTCTCAAGCTTTTCTCAAGAAAAAGAGACAAAAAATAATTTATTGTACTGCCTTTTGGTGATATCATTTAGATGCATCATTCTATCTTTCTCTCTGTACCCGGTGAGTTATAGTGTTGTTTCTCATAATTCTGTCCATGTAGCAAAAGAAAAAAAATAAAGTGGCCTTTTTATCCGATTCTTGTTTCTTCTTTTCTTTATAAATGATCAAACATCCTGCAATATTTGATGACTTTCCTTTGTTCTTAATGTGAATACTTCAGCAAATGAAATGCTTTTTGTTGTCTTTTATAACAGTTAATTTAATAGTTTTTAGTTACAGTTAATCATGTCAACCGAAAAGAACTACCTTTAAAGATCCTGTGAACTTGAAATACATTATATAAATGTTATTCATTGTATTCAGTGTTTAATTGCAGATGTATACCACAGATCTGAGGCCTAATTAAATTGATGTTGTATCTTTATTTGCTTAGGTTTTAATACCTGGAGTATCAAATTACTTTAAGTTGCTTAAAATAATTATTTCTAGCTTTGATAGGTGCTAAATTAATAAACACTAGATAGCAAGTTTATGGTGCAGTACAGGCTAATAGACCATCAGTAGCAGAATCTGACATAAAGCATCAGTCTGGTTCAAGACTACAAGACTAGGAAATGGAGTTTCAGATGTAGCAACCTGCATATAAATTCAGAAAAGAATGCATAGAAAAATCCTAATTATGCTCCTGCAAAACGGCATCTGACATGGATTGCATATGGAGCAAAGGTATGTCACTGAATTCCCCCATGAGGAAAAAATGACTCATGCTGACATCCATTAATGCTTGCTGAGCGTTCCTGGAGACCTAACAGTGGACGTGAGCACAGTGAGGTGGTAGGCAGTGCATGCCACAGTAGAGGTAACAGTGATGTGAAAGACAAGCCCTGTCCCAGACAGCACAGCCATTTAGATTTTTACTTGCAGGCTCTTGTTCATGACTGATGAACATGCACAGCTAATGGTGGCAACTTTGTTGAAAAATAGTGTTTTGTAGAAGAGAATTTTCTCGAGTAAATAATATAATAATAATAATATATGTTGTATTCTCTATCTCTTGTGGTTTCCATGAAAATTATTAGGAGGCATTACTTTCAGAGCAAAATATGTGTTAATCTATTTAATCTATTTATGTGTAGAAGGATTAAAAGCACATACTGGTCCTTTTTTTAGGAGGATCCTTCATAAATAATACTGTTCGTGCAGCGTAATTAAGTGTAAAATCTAACATTTTCCATATGGTGAAATATGTATAGACACAAGGAGATAGGGAAAATATTTTCCAGTTCTTAACAGTTCAATGTGTATATTTTCTGCCTCAGACTAAATTATTAAGGCCTATATCAACAGAAAAGTGTATTTAATGAAGTTATTTTCATTTCTCAGGTTACCACAGAGATTCATGGTACTACAAAAGGAGCTGTTATTCATTTCTCTGGTAATATCTTTGTGTGGTGTTCTAAAGATTTCTTATTGTATTCTAGTGGGTCCTTTGGGTCTGTATTTGATCCATTTGACCTTGTGTCCCTCCAGAAAAGGAATAAATGGTTGATATTTTCTTCTTGATGTCATTTATTATTAAACAGCATTTTAAAAAGCCTTGACTATGCCTTACTGTAGTGATTAGAGTAATAAAAATTTTGCACCTTTACTTATAAGAATTACTTGCAAGTGAAAGTACAAATACCAAACTTCATCAGACATTCTACTCCCTTTCCTTAAATCTCACAGTTTTTTTCTGCTTTTTATAAAACTAAGAATGTCATTTTTAATAGGTTTCAGAAACAGCTAGGCTTCAATAATGGTACATAAAATAACATTTGAGTTTTGTAAATTGCCTTGGGGTTCAATAAATGAAAAACATTAAAAATGTCAGATTCTAATAGCTATTTGGTATTCCAAGACTAAAAGGACTTCAATAAATATTTGTACAATACTGGTCAGTATTAAACATTTTTTAATTTTCTTTTTCATCTTAGTTTTTTCCTAAAAATAGTGTTTAAATATGATCGTTAGGGATTCTCCTACCTTTCTTCACCCCAAAACATTATTAAAATTACCCATTAGAGAAACAGTAATATCCTATGTGATCTATTAGTCAGCAGAAGAAATGGCCAGCTGTGATCTGATTAGAGACACTCCATGGAAGAAATGCCATTAAGATGCAAACAGGATTTTTTTTTAGTTACAATTAAAAGAACTACAATGTAATATAATAACGTGTAATTATTACAAATATTTTTTTAAGAAGTTTGCATATCTGGATAATTATAATATTACTGTGATAGAAAATATGTTATTGTAGTAGCTCTGAAATATCTCCCAGAATCCTTTGAAGGTAAATGTATACTTTTTGTCTGTAAGACTTTTGTCTAGACAAGAAGGGGAGGTATTAAAGTGTCATAAATATATTTTAATTGAGAGCTGTTTCTAATATGATAAGTGTTGAAACCTTCTAAAGCAATTTGGCTGTCTACTTTTTATAGATGAAAGAGACCATCCATTTTGCCCACCATGGTGTGCATGGAGGAAAGGAGTTCCTTTAGAAGTGTTATCTTCTTTGTTTTAGTCATGTCAGTTGACTGAGTGTTGTGGTAGAAGGTCTTCAGGCTTGACTGGGAAACTATTCTGGATGGATCTCAGCTGCCTATATAGTCAGAGCTGTCTTCACCATTTTGTGTCCTTTGTGTGAGGAATCAAAAGATGTAGGCTGGGATAAGGATGGTGTTGGCAGTTCACAGATGTACGCACATATTCACCTCCATGCAAAAGAACATCTCTTAAAATTAAAACAGATCAAGGCAGAGAAGAATTATCACTGTACTTCTTGTGAGAGACAAAGAATGATGCAGCTTTCACTGTGTTAATTTACTTCAGATATACATATATGTATAGTTGACCTCTGCCTTAACAGAACCTGTTCATCTGATGTAAAAAAAGGATTAGCTGCGCTTTAATTTTTTTTAATTTACTCAGAAATAATGGATTACTTCAGATAAGCTTTTGTCATCAGGTTGTATTTTTTTGTAATCGAATTGTCATTCATGTAGAAAAATAATTTAAATAAAATTAAATAAAACTAAATTTAAATAAAAATAAACGTATATACAACCTAGATATATGAGAAATGCTCTAGAATTTTTCAATGGACAAGGGCTGCAAAATTTTGCCATTAAATGCAAAGAACAAAGTTTGCTGTAGTGGTATGGGGAGGAGTTATAACTCAGTGGAAGCCCAAAGCCAAATTTTGCACAGGAGAAAAGGTATATTGATCTTTACTTTATCTAGATTACACAGAGACTGCATGAAAATAAATAAGCTTTCAGTTCTCAGTCTTCTTAAAAGTATTATGTGAAATGGTCTACTTGTACTTGTTCTGACCTGTTGTTCAATCACTAAAAACATTAAGTACATACTAGAAGTCTTTGGAAAAACATGTAAATTTCCTCCTTGACAAAAGTTTAAAAAACAGTTCTAGCAATTACTAGAGATCTTATTCTACCAAATAGTTCATTACCTGAGGCAACTGCAACCTGAACTTGTAGCCGTCATTGAGTTAAATCACGTGGCCTCAACAGAAAAGAAATACATTAAATAGGATTAGAAAGAAAGGATTTATGTGTATGAGATTTACCTCTGCATCATTATATGTAATAGAACAGAAGTCTTCTTATAGTCTTCTGAAAGTCTATAATTTAGATTGAACAAGCTATATGCTATAGCATGTGATTTCCAGAATTTGTGAGTTTAGACTTCACAGCTGAAGTAGTTTCCACAATATTCTGACAACTATGCCCAAAACTTTCCTACATCAAAATAAAGCAAAACAACAAAAAACAGGGTTCCTATTTGCAAGATTCCTGGAAATTAGTTGCTAAGATCAATATACTCCTCTCAAAACTATTATTTTGATGGCCAGGTTTTTGTTTCAATTTTGCTTTTGGGCTATTAAGCTGTTTAATTAGTTCAGTGTACATTAAAGATGGTTATTGGAAAAGTAAACAAATGAGAAAAGTGTTTCTTCAGTGTTAGGAAGATTCTATGAGACTTGAGGGATATTTAATGAAGACGTCAGTAAATGGAAATTGTCATGGAAATTATGAAGCTCTTAAAAAATGATCAGAGACATTATGTATAGACCACAGCCTGGTCTAGAATTAGATATGGAGGTTGGTGGCCCTGCCTGTGGCAGGAGAGTTGGAGCTTGATGATCCTTGAGGTCCCTTCCAACCCAAGCCATTCTATGATTCTATGAACTTGAAGGGTTCTGTTGATGTTTGCCTGCACCGTCAGTGTGTTTTTGTAGTGAAATGATATTGCAGGAAAATTTAAATTCATCTGTAAAAAAAGAAAAGGAAAATAAAAAGAGATAATCAGTTCACTGCTGCTTATCTACAGAAGTTTCATATCTGTAGGATTTATGTATCAGTTTAAGTAAAAAAAAACAAATTTCCCTGTAGTAGAGGGGTCAATAGCCTGACCATTAAACATGGGTTCTACCCTGAGATATGCTTAAGATAAACCATTAGGGTGTACTTCATTAGACTAAGAATTAGACTTCATTAGACTAAGAAATGGACTATGTGGGCTTGGCCTGAATTTATGCAATAAACTACAGTTTACCTTGTTGAACGTAGATATAGATGTGCATGTATTTCTGCATGCTTCGTTTTCCAGGAAAATAAGATTATGAGCAACCGTTGAGAATATTTCAAAGAAAAATGGCAAGCCAAGGTGTGCAATGAAATTTTCTCTTTTTTTTTTTTTTTTGTATTTTCAATAATCCTGAGTTTTTATTTTCTATCTTCCAAAATGTTGTGAACAATCTGAAACAATTTAAGAGTAAAATAATGTCTGTCAAAGCACAGTAATAAATTGTATTTTTCTCTCAGAAAACACAAATTGAAAAAAACAAAACAAAACAAGATGGAAACAAAAATTTAATAAGGAATGCTAAAATCATATTTATGCGTCAAAGCTTTCTTCTCACACCCTGTCCTTTCTGTGTTTAAAAAAAAAAAAAAAAATTAATGGTGGAGTAAAATTGCCTTCTTTCATATATGAGAATGCTACAAGATCTCTAAGATCATAGCTTGTTATGAATGCATAATTACTCAAAGAGAAGCCTAAGTAAACCATAGATAATCTATAAATTATATGCTTATACCACAGAACAGCATGTGACTTTGATGTTTAAGATGGGCGTGTGCCTGTGAAGAGTTGAGTGGCAGCTATAAAACTGAACATCATTTACCACTGAATCCATGAGGTAGGTGAGGTTCCAGCAACCTTAGGGCAAAACAGCCCATGTTATTTAGTCTCTGAAAAAAGGCCTTTGTTCATAGCTGACAGCAGAACTGACAACTATTGGATTTGTGGTGGAATCTGTGGTCTACAACAACTGAATGAGCTCCCAGTGCTTTACCCTCCTATTCTTGATGCAAATTCATGGGAAATCAGCCCAAGAGGTGAATGCTGCAAGTCTCAAAGATCACAAAACTTAGAGAAATACTTACATTTTACCCTTGCCTGCATTTTTATCTTAGATCATAGAATCACAGAATCATTAAGGTTTTAAAGACCACTAAAATAATCTGGTCCAACCATCAGCCTGTGTCTGTGACTGCTTTAAACCATGTCACTCAGTGAGATATTCATCCTTTTCTTGAAAACATCCAAAGAAGAAGACTCCACTGCCTCCCTGGGCATTCTGTTCCAATACCTCACCACTCTTTGAGAAGAATTTGTTTTTAATGATCAACCCAAACCTCCCTTGGTGCAACTTGAGACAATTGCCTCTTTCAAGATGACAATGTGGTCTGTGCTGTCCATCCTGCTTCATTTTTCCCTTGAAACTCAAGAGTTATTATTTAGCTCCAAGGGCTGTTTTTCACAATGTTTCTTTTATTTCTAGTCTTTGCTTCCTCTGATAGCTACTATACAACAGTAATATTTTTCATGAATATCATAAATCATTTGAGAATGCAATTGATAGGAAGAGCAATGAAATAGACTGTGATACTGCAGCTCCGTTTGCATTGCAGAAGAGTAGGAACAAGTGTGTACAGCAAACCAGTTGATGCTGATGACCCAGTGTACAATCTGCATGTGTTTTGAGGGAGTTTATACTGAAATGTGTCTATTCTGATCTAAATGGCTGTGTGTTCCAGTGTGTCTCACTCTCCAATGTAAGCAGCAAAACAGGATGATGAAAAGGACGAGACAATAGAAGAACAAAGCTCTTTCGCAAGCATGAAACAGATTACGTTGATGATGTGTAGCTAAGCAAGTGAAGATCCACACCTCAGTTTCTGAACTCCTGCTTCCAGGCTTTCACTGGTCACGTTTACAGTTTGGTGTCCTGTAATACCAATTCACTTTGAAGACTTTAGTCTTCCTTATAGACTAATCTTCCTTTCAAATATCATTTTCTGATTACTGCACTGACCCAATTGCCTGACAGTGCTTTGTATTTTAGTGTTACTTTCCAGGAGACTTAAACTAAGGAGTCTTTCCTCTTCTGTCAAAATAGCTTTACTGAGTGTCTCATGGCAGTAGTCAGCTTTACTTGCTCAATATCTCCCTTCTACTGTTGCATTTATGTTTGAGCTTGTCCATGCCTGAGTCACTGTTGAGAAAAATGTTGCAATCATTATTCTTTGAGAATTGTTATTGTCATCCTCATTTTGATGAGAATCAATTAAACCTTGTTGATACGACATGTTTGGACAGTAGGAGACAGCCTTGTAGAAGAATAATATTCAGTAAAGGTGATAACAATTCACATCAAGAAACCTCATGAACAGCTTTATGAAGTTCAGTCTCCTTCTAAAAAGAGATTGCATTATTAAAATAGAGACAGAGAAGCAAATCAGTGTACCTAAGATATTTGTACATCTTCTAATGGTGGAAGAAATGTTTTTAAATTTTCTCTTCTCTACTCTGCTCTTTTTTTTTTTTTTTTTTTTTTTTTAAATTGCTTGGCAAAGAATTTTAGCATTTTGAAGGGCTTGCTGGGATATATATTCTCTGATCATTCCTAGTCTGTCTTTCTTTGTCCTATGTTTGCCTGGAATGGAATGTGAAGTCTCCCGAAAATCTCAAAGATGAGCAAACTGGAAATTCTGAAAATGTTTATTTCAGAACACCAAGAATACTATATTCCTTTTACCTTCTACAAGCATTTTAATTGTAAGGATATTTTACATAAGCTCAAGACTACTGTGGACAGCATAATATTGTTTGTTTCTTAAATTTGCTTTGAAAGTTGCATGGAACAACTCATATTCACCTGGCCATTACCTACATTTAAGCTAACCAGTTTTGATATGTGCCTTCTGCCTTGATGTTAACTACTTTTCATATTCTCTTCATTCTTAGTATGATGCTATCAGTTGTCTCAGATTCTGCACCTACTATGTCATCAAAAGTTTCTGTGCTTCCCTTTTAATATGTATATCAGTTCTTACAGAGCCACAGACTTACAAGTTGATCCAGACAAACAAATCCTATTTTCTTTGTCTATTTGAGTCTCATAGCCTGAGGTGCATATAACCTTGACTTTAATGCTATCAACAATTTGTCGCTCGGTGATTTTATACTATTAAACCTGTTTGCATAGTGCTTTTATTGCAAAATACCTGTTTTTCTGTGTGGAGTGTCACAGTTAAATATGGTAGCTGCTGATGAAGGCAACTAGAAAAATATTAACTCATGTGGCCTCTCTATGTTAGTGAAATAAAATAACCCCATGAAAAACTGGTCCTCTCCTGGAGACTAGTGACAAGCAGTGTTCATCAGATATTGGGAGCATCACAGTTTAATGTCTTTGTCAATGGCATGGACAATGGGCTTGAACCCACTCTCAGCAAACTGTGTTGTGCATTCTACACGCTGGAGGGGAGGGCTGACATCCAGAGAGACCTTGAAAATCGTAGGAGTTTTGAATCTCATGAAATTCAACAGGTGAAGTTCAAGGTCCTTCACTTGGTTCAGGGCAATCTCAAGTATGGAATGGAGGCTGGGCAAAGAGCGCACTGAGAACAGCCCTGAGGAGAAGGACTTGGGAGTGTTGGTTGTTGATGAATTTGATGTGAGCCAATGTTGTATGCTTGCAGTACAGAAAGCCAACTGTATCTTGGGCTGCATCAAAAGAAGTGTGACTAGCAGGGCAAGGGACATGACTGTCCCCCTCTACTCCACTCTTGTGAGACTCTACCTGCAGTACTGTGTTCAGCTCTGGAGGTCATAGCATAAGTAGGATGTAAGCCTGTGGGACCAAATCCAGGAAAGGACCACAGAAATTATCAGAGGAGATACGAAAACAGGCTAAAAGACCTGGGGTTGTTCAGCTCGGAGAAGAAAAGGTTCCAAGCAGACCCTAGGAGCAGATTCTCAGTAACAACAAGAGGCTTACAAAAAAATTACAGAGGTGCTGTAGGCATAGGAACAGGGGTAAGGGCTTTAGTTTAATGGCTTTAAACTAAAAGAGGAGAGATGTGCATAAGTAATTAGGAAGAAATTATTTTGTATGAGGGTGATGAGGCACAGAAACAGGATGTCCACAGAAACTAGAGATGCCCCATCCCTGGAAATGTTCAAAGCCAGACTGGATGGGGTTTGGGGGGACTTTGTCTAGTGGAAGATGTCCCTGACAAGATGTTCTATGATTCTTCCATTACATGTAATATTCATTTAGGAATACCTTCTTGCTGTGTCAGACAGAAGAGAGAGATTTAGAGCAGATCTCAGATCATGCATTCCTTTGACAAGCTGCTGGGTCACAGAGTCCCTGCATTGGGCAACAGAGGCCCATTCATAAGAACAGTATCTACACTGATGTTTTGCTCTGAAGCATTTTTAAGTGAATGTCCCAGTCATAGTCAT
Organism: Tympanuchus pallidicinctus; assembly: GCF_026119805.1. Classification (NCBI taxonomy): domain Eukaryota; kingdom Metazoa; phylum Chordata; class Aves; order Galliformes; family Phasianidae; genus Tympanuchus; species Tympanuchus pallidicinctus. The sequence continues at coordinate 33,881,699 of NW_026294769.1, forward strand.
CCCCACTTACTGCATGCTCATGCAGTTCTCCAACCAGTTTTGGTACAAACAACTTTGATTTATTTAGGAGGAAACTCAGTCAAAGCTCTGCTCTCAAACAAGCTCATCACTGCTAATGGAGATAGAAAGCTTCAACCTGTGAATAACCCTTTGAATAGCATCTAATCACATGAATGGAGATGGTCAGGTCAAGCAATGAAGCTAAATCTTTACTGAGGACTCCTGAAATCACCCTAAACATCTTCTGTGAGTAAGCAGAAGCTTTGCCACCAAGTGCTTCAACCTTGTGATTAAGTATTAGTGTGCCAGATTATTTAATAATATAAATGTAGCCTGAGACTGATGCAGTCTCAACCTTTGAGAGATCAACCTTTGAGGCTCTAATCAGCCAGTTGCAATAGGACTAGGGAGAATGGATTCAAGTTGTGCCAGGGGAAGTTCAGGTTGGATGTTAGGGAAAAGTTTTTCTCCAAAAGAATGGTGAGGTACTGCAACAGACTGCCCAGGGAGGTGGTGGACTCACCATCCCTGGAGGTTTTCAGAAATAGAGTGGATGTTGCACTGAGTGACAAGGTCTAGAGCAGTCACAGGCAAGAGATGGTGGTTGGACTAGGTGATCTTAGTCATCTTACCAACCTTAATGATTCTGTGATTCTAAATTTACATGCATCATAGCATATTTCTATTCTGTGATTTGACCAATGGCTAAGCAATGTTATGTTCCTGTTCTTGCTGATTGGCTTTTGCAGTGTCTGTTTCTATCCTAATCATGTTCCCATCATTAATGAAATCAGCCATCTGTCAAAACTGTTGTCCTTGTTGATAGCCACAATGCTGCACTAATAACTTCATGTGCAAATCACAGGCAGTTGAGTCAGATTTTTGTAGATCTTCATGTACATAAATGCGTGTGAAACTGATAGTCACTGCGTGGCAACTTACTACAAATCTGCAGCTGGAAACATAACCATTGCTCCCAGGATCAGATGTTTAGATAGACTATCTTCTGTTTAAATCAAGTCATGCTTTTCCACTGCAGTAACAACTAATAAAATCGTAGTATATTTTATTAAAATACCTACCGTGCTTTGACAGATTAAACTATCTCTTATCATTCTAACACTAGTAAATGCATGGAGGTTCATCCATCATGCTATACTCACATCAGACAGGCTCTTCACCCTTTCAAGCTATTTTAATCTTCTTTTACTTATTTATTAACGTGTGTATATATATTCCCCCAAGAATAGGAAGGTGTCAAAAAAAAGCTCCAAAATTTATATTTGCCAGAATGGTGGCATTGTGGTTTAGCAAAAAGTCAAAGGAGACCTTAGAATCATAGGATCATAAAGGTTGATAAAAGTCTCTAAGATCATCTAGTTCAACAGTGCACCTACCACCAATACTGCCCACTAAACCACGTGCCTTAGTACTACATCTACCCTTTCCTTAGACACCTTCAGGGACAGTGACTCCACACCTCCCTGGGCAGCCTGTTCCAATACCTCACCACTCTTCAGAAGAAGAAATTCTTCCTAATATCCAAACTGAACCTCCCCTGTCACAACTTGAGGCTGTTCCCTCTCATCACTGTTACCTGGGAAAAGAGGCTAACTTCCATCTCACTACAACATCCCTTCAGGGAGCTGTAGAGACCAATAAGGTCTCCCCTGTGCCTCCTCTTCTCCAGACTCAATAATCACAGCTCCCTCAGTCGCTTCTCATAAGACTTGTACTCCAGACACTTCACCAGCTTTGCTGCCCTTCTCTGGACATGTTCCAGAGCCTTGATGTTTTTCATGTAGTGAGTGGCTCAAAACCAAGCACAGTACTCCAGGTGCGGCCTCACCAGTAGTGATTGCAGATGGATGATCACCTCCAAGTTCCTCACGGTTATGTTATTTCTGATGCAAGCCAGGATGCTGTTGGCCTTTTTGACCACCAAAGCACTCTGCTGGTTTATGTTCAGCCAAGGTAAAATGACATTTAGGTACTAGTCCCAGCTTCCTGAAACTTTACCAAATATCAGAAAATATATAGTGCTGCATTTCTGACAGTCATACAGAGCATTCCAGGCTGGACTGTGCTCTTCCATGGATACTGTTGTTATTCTATACAGATTCATTCCCAGAAGCAGAACACATGCTTGCATGATCTCCTGGACTTTGCAACTCCTGCTGTGGCTCAGTAACAAGGACTAGATTGCCAGGACACAGACCTGAGAATGGTGTAGAGATTCACACCCTTGCTGCAGGGAAGGATGAAAGAAACAAGCCAGATATTGCTGCCAGAAATTCTAATTCCTGCCAAGAGGTCATATTTGAATAAGATTTTAAATAGCCCTGTCCTCTCATGCACTTCCTATTTGAATGGATGAGTACTACTGAAGGAGTTCTTAGAGCAGAAGTCACTTTTCTTAAGTGCTCGACGGGATACTTAGAAAGAAATGCAGCTTCCTCCTAAATTGGTGGCTCAGAGATCTTATTCTCATACAGGAAAGTAAAGTAACAAAAGAGGGGTGTAAATCCAAACATCTAGCAGAAATCAGAGTAGACTTTGGCAAAATGAAATAATTTTAATGAGAATTGTTAGGCATCAATCAATATTTACACTTGACTTAATTCAAAGATGAGGGAGACCCACAGTGAACAAAGAAGACAAATGTATTTTTAACATTGTCCTATCACCGTTTTTTTGGTAAGAGTGAACCAAGCTTTCTTTTTCTCCTAATAATCATGTTACAGAGCAGTGTGATCCATGCTATACCATCAGCAGTATGAAAGTAACTGAGATTGAATCCAGCCATCTTAGAAAACAATCTCCTTAGAAGGAAAAACATCATTAGAAAAAGTTCACTTTTTTTTTTTGTCCTGAATCTATAATGAACATAGGGCTGAATCAAGCAATTTCTTTTACCATACAATTTCTATAGGATGGAAAAAACTAACAAAGCAAACAGCACTGAGTTTATGGATGTCTCATTATATTATCTCACATAATGGCATAATCTTCACTTTTTTTTTGTTTTGATATTGTTATTTTCTCCATTCATTCTTAAGTGTAAAAGATTATGTATTGTGTAAATGCTTGCTGGCTGTTTAAAGCACTTCTTAATGTGACCCAGGAGTTCTAGCTGTCATCCTGTTATTTCAAGGTGTGAGGAAAAATTAACTTTCAGTGACATATACAGTCACTGACCATTAGCAAAGCCTCTTTCGTGATAGGAGAGAATTTAATAGTGCTGTGAGAAAATTGTGTATCTTCTTATTATTGCCTAAAGGATTTCTGTTTGCTGTGTTTTTTCCTTTTCGTTACTGAAGTAGTGACAGTGTGAGCTGTGTAGAAAACAAAACAAGTTATGAGGTGATCTAAGGGTGATGTTAGAGTGGCAAGGAAATGTTGCCAGCTGCTTTTGTGTTCCAGAGGTGGAGCATAAAACTTCATTACATACTCCTTGATCTGCTAAAATTATAGCCTCCTTAAAGTGGGAGGAAAGACTTTGGTCTTTATGGGTCTATTTGATCTGTTAAAGCATTTATGTGATAAGTTTGTAGTGGCTTGGTTGTAGTTATTTGGAATGTCTTAATTACAGGTTAACTGAGCAAAATTGCCTGTATTTAAAGAGTTGCACAATGTTTCCTTGTTTGCCCAAGACTGCTTTCAGTCATTCAGAATAATTTCAACAGATTAAGATCAAATGCATTGAAAAGCTAAATTGCTGGGGATCAGGTAGAGGCTGACTTTTTTTCCCCCTGACTGAATACTTACTTTTAGCTCAAAAGTATAACGCTTCCCTTGAAAGTGATAATTAAAGTATAAATAAAACCATCTTCTCGCACACACAGCCAACATGCTCAACAGTTCTGGTACTGTCCCTTGCTATTTTCTGTAAATGATGATCTTTATGAAGCATATTTCATCTAAAAGTCTTCGAGGATGACCAGGTCTTTCCTTTCAATTGTAAGTGCAACCTGGTTCCTGTAATCAAAGTTAGATACACAGGTGAGATCCCTCCAATCAACCAGAGGCATTCACGTCCAGTTTAAAAGACTCATATCCAAAACTCTGAGTAGACACTGTGAGAAACCAGAACAGGTTGCCAGTGAGGCTGTGGATTCCCCATCCCTGGAAGCATTCAAGGCCAGGCTGAATGGAGCTTTGAGCAACATGGTCTAGAGGGAGGTGTTCCTGCCTATGGCATGGGGTTGGAACTCGACATTAAATGTCCCTTACAACCCAAACCATTCTACGATTCTAAGATTCTAAATCTCTGCTAATTATAAATTCACTGCAGGATAATTACGTCACTTAAGCATTTTAGATGCCCACTGCTAAGTTATTTGCTTTTTTCCTTACACTCCCTGCATTTCCTTTCCTGCTGTGCAGGCAGCCCACTCAGATGCAGTTGGCACAGGAGTCAGGATAAACTGCAACAGGGAAGCTTGACATATGAAAATAAATAAATATAAAACAAGCCGTTTGGGAGTGATGATAGTTACACAGAGACATGTCCTGGGGCAAGGGCTGAGAACAAAGCAAGAGAGAAGGGAGAATTAGGGTAAGAGGGGAACCTGGAGGATAGAGATGAAGAGGTCAAGTTTTAAATTAGGGGGAGCAGGCTGTGCTCAGAGAGCAGAACAAGTTATTCTGGGAGCTTGAAGATAAGTTCCAGTGTTGGTACTTTGGGCTTGCAGATTTCTTTAAGGTACTTACTGACAGAAAGACATCATGTACAGTGTTTTCAATGTGTTCCACCCAATACAAGATAAAGGCTTGAGAACTGTGAAAAATGATACATTGCTTCCATAGATCTTCTTGCTTACAGTTGCTCACCTGCCAAATCAGACTTCAAACCATAATGCTTCTCTGTGTATCTGATATGTCACAAATTTTTCTGATGCCATTAGAGATTACAGAGATTTGAGTTAATACTCATGCTGTTTCACTTAAAGTCCCACATAATATGCAGTCCAACAGATACACTGCATGATAATAGTCAATACTTCACTGGAAAGCGCACACCTGCACCTCCAAGAAACATAAATTTATTAAGGCTTTAAGGCCAAAGAACCATGACACAACACAGATTTCATGGTAGTTTATTTTCATTGTAAGTCTGTTAGACAAGCTGATGCCCTTTTCATCTGAAATACATTGCTGTTCTAATAAAATTTTTAATTAAAAACAAATAAAACTTCAGAAAACACTGTATATAATTGAAAGAGCAAGAACAGCACGTCCTGATATAGGAATTATTTATCCCCTTTAACCTTTCCATAGACAATCATTAAATCTGGGGGGAAGAACAAGAACCATGTATCAGTAGAAGACTTTCAATCCCATTTTCATTGTGAGATTTAAGTATAGACTCAGCAAAATTGACTAACTCAGTTTCGGGCCCATTTTCTTTCATCTCTCCCCAGTTTTTCCCAAGCTCAAGTGTACCAGCAACTCAGCACTGTGAATGTAACAGCTCTCCTTTCATGGGTATGACCTGCATTCAAATGTGAAGCTCCAGTGCTCTGACCAGCACTGCGGCAAGGAGCATTGGCGTATGGGGACCACTACAATGCTGCTCCTCCTACTAGACTCCATAGCATTGGGTGACCCAGCGCTGGAAGGAGGGGCAACAAAAGCATGAAGCTGATCTGAAATTCATTAACTGAATACTGAAGCAAGCTCACTGCCCTCAGTGATGAGGAGGAACAGGGCATGCTTTCAGGTCAAGTGTAGTCTTGACAGACTCTTAGCCATACAGGAGCATCTGGAAGAAAAAGTAACAGTAATGGGTAACTTCCTGCTGCAGTGGATGAAAGTACCCATCTGCCAACCCAAACTTCTGCCTACAGGAGCTTACTGCTGTCGACTGAGAGCTTGTGATTAAGAATTGAAGAATGGATGCTATGGGAGATTATACAGTGGGTGTCTGCTGTGGGTCCAGGGAGAGTAAGTGGATGAGGCCTTCTATGGATAGCTAGAAACAGCTTCACAGACATTAGTATGGTGCATATTGTACTTGACCACCTTGATAAGGATCTGGAGGGCAAATGAACAGGACAAAAAGTAGTACAGAAGGTTCCTGGAGGGAATCAATGACAACTTCCTGACAAAAGAGACAGAGATGACAGCAAAGTTCTTTGCTCCTTGTGAGAGAATTTCATTCTCACTAACAAGACAATGCTCACTGGGTACATGGAAATCGAAGACACCCTTTGCTGCAGTGATGATGAGATGGAACAGTTCAAGATCCTGAGAAGAGGGTGAAAAATAAGATCACAGACCTGCATTTCAGGAGAGCAGACTTTGGGCTCTTCAAAGACTGACCTGGTAGAGCCTAATGGAATAAAGCCCACAAGACAACTGGCCAGCTTGTGATATAAAACAGCAAAAGAAATGAACTCTTTTTGTGGAAGTTCCTTTTATTTTGCAAAAATGTATTTCTCGCTGTTGTACAAAATAGTAAAACAATGTCATTGCTTGCACAACTAGGTAGTTTAGATGTGATCTAGTTGAATAAAACCAATTTTCACAATTTTTAATGCAATTCAAGACAATAACAACCAGTAGATTATGCATTTTACAATATTTCATTTGTACGTTTTATACAAATATTATTTGGTAATCCGTATTTGTAAACTTTAATGTGATGTACTAAGTCTCCAGTCACATGATTAAAAGATGCACTGAAAACATTTTACAGTTAACATTTTAAAGCATCTCAATTACCTTTCTACTCTTTGTTTAATACAGTCCATTCAGTTTACTTAATTCATTTGGAATAAACTATTACATTTGTTGAAATGTAAAAGAAAAAATAAAAATATATCTTTAATGTAAATTAGAGTAGAAAACATTGTTTTACTTTCAATAAGTTATTACTTTAACTCTAAAGCTAGTAAGCATGGAAGTCAATTTCAGCTCAAATAAATTTGGTCCATTCCTTTCAAGTAGCACTACTAGTATATTTTATGAGGAAAGAAATTATTTCTAGAGGTTTTTCTATCCCACCCCAAAAGTAATTTTCAAAGAGTATATTTCATTATTTTTCCTAGATCATCCTGAATTATAGGATGCATATATAATGAAAAAAATAATAATAATAAAAGGGGAGGAAAGGAAGGATATTAACATCACCTTAAGTGTGTAGCTAATAAGTGAAGATACAAGACTGAAAGTGAGAACATCAGTAGGAGATAGATCTTCACTGGTAATCAATCAACACAGCTCCACTGACATCAGCAGTGCCATCCTGACTTATACCAGCCACAGATCTGCCTAACCATGGATAACGTATAGCAAAACTTTATATTACTGATAAGGAAGAGTAGTGTTTGCATGAGTAATGTTAACTTTTTTTTTTTTTTTTTTTTTAAACTAAGTTCTGGACATCATGGTTCTCATCTAAAATTTTGCCATTGGTGACTGTCACTCTTACCACTCACTGGCAGCAGTTGTAATTCATCTCCAATTTGAAATAACACTAAAATGTATTTAACATTATTAACAACAGCTAGTTTGTACCAGAAATTGCCTGAAGCCCATTTACAGCATGAGACTAGATTTAAAAGTATTATTTTAGACTTTATGAACTTATGGAACAAACTGCAATCACTAGAAATCAGCAGCAGCTGTGCACTGAAATTCACAGCAACGTGATTCTTTGTTGGTACAAAGTAATTTCTTTCTAGATAATAAACTATAGTAAATTTTTAGAAGTATCTAAGACGTATGTTTATGGAGCAAGTACTAAAAGCAGAATTACAAAAACAATGATAAGTAATTGCAATAAGTTTTACTCATAGACAGGAAGACATTCTTTCAAGGCACAAGAGAATTCCCAGAGTGCAGAGGACATATTACTTAACCAGGAGTGCAATTATTAAAAACATACAAAACCTTAAAAAGCAGAAATTGAATTCCAGAAATAGATTAATGACAACACTCAGATCACTCTACTGTCATTTGCCATATGCATTACAGATTCAAGATACAAGTACGTACAAAACATACAGTTTATATGTATGCTTATCTCTAAAAATAACAAATGGGATTCAGATGATCTCTGCCAGAGAACTGTAGAATGCACACCTCTACAACCACTGCATAACTCACTTTGAACAGACTCCTTATCGCAGCGTATCTTTGCATCTGAAGTAGAGCTACCTCGAAAACACATTATTAATGAGTACATGTTCAGACCATTCGGGCTGCATCTTCTGCCAGTTCTACTTACAGAAAGAAAGTCTCATGATGTCCACAACTAGAGGAGTAAAGAAGGTAGAGGTAACTACGCTGGACAAAACTCTTGGCAATGTTCATTTCTGTAATGATACTATGTTAAAACTCACAAGAAACTGAGGTACAAACTTCTATCAAGTAAACATGAGAATTGTCTTGCATTCACTTTAAGTACAATAGTTACCCCTTGTTTCTTTCTTTTTTTTTTTTTTTAACTTTTATTTCCTTAAAAGAAAAATATAAATGCGCATACAATGCTGATATCCTATGTGTTGATGCCATCAATCCCTTAGGATAGCAAGTTTGATGGGTAGTAACCCATTAGGAGAAAAATATATTTTTGAATATTATTTTACATATATACAATATATATATTTAACTTTCAATCAAAATATAAAGTTTTCCAGTGTAGTCATCAGTATTTTTTTTATTTTAACATGAGAAAATGTTTTGTATCTCACATATGCTTGGTTCATACGTTAAAAATTAACAAGGTATTTGACATCCACCAGTAATATCTTTGGTTTTATTTCTACAGATCTATAAGAAAACAAAGAAACAGAGAGAAAAGCTTTCCTTCTCCAAAGCAAAAAAAAAAAAAAAAAAAAAGTAAAATTTCAAGGACAAAACAATCATTAACGGCATTTTAAGCAACCACAAAGAATAGGAAGTAAAAACTAAATGGAAAATAGTATTACTCTATGAACGTAGTCTAAAGAAAAAGATGTTCTGAATCCCTTACTTTTGATGTCTAGTAGGTATAAAAAAAAAAATATGCCGTACATTTAATGTGTTACTTACATTCACTAAATTAATTTGGATAAACCTTTCCCCCAGAAAGCAAGAGGTGAAAGAATCTGTTGCATTCAATTCCAAAATACCTAATATCACAAAAGTAGGACAGCCACTTATTTACAGTTTTTTTCAGCACCACGAAAAACATGTTTATCTTTTTATACACGTTTCTGCCAATGTCCTAAACTTGGGTTCCAGTTGATCTAAGAAGTCAAGTGCCTCTTCTTCATGCTGATCACTGCAGCAGCCTACAGAACCAGCCAAGGATCCTTTTCCTTCATAGTTATATGAAAGGAGATAATCTTCAGAATGTTTCTGTTCTTCATCCTGTCTGCATAGATGCACCTTCTGCATAGGAAAAGAAGACATTATTACTTTCTTAAATTGTTTTTCAAAACTATTGCAGAAAAATAATTTTTCTTTTGATTTACCTTTCATTGATTAATTTTTAATCAGAGTGTGTCCTCTAATGGATTCCTACATACAAAAAATGCACATGATTGGTCTATATCATTAAGATTATAAAATATAAATAAAGAAATCATTTCTACTAATTACGTATGTAACAATAGAAGAGGAAGAACCTGTTTCTCAAAAGTGAACAACCGATACATACGAGTAGTTAGACAAGTAGTGAGAGTGAGTTTTTGATCCCCAAAGCATGGAGTAACTACATTTCGAATGTTGTACGTACATTCCTACACCATTGCTAAGATAAATATCATGGTGTAAGTTAGCACAAGCAAGCAGTTAGAATAAAAGCAAACAAATTAACAAAAATAAACTCATAAAAGCTTAAGTAATTATTATCAATGAAGTTAAATCTTCTAATTAAAAAAAAAAAATGCATACCTTTTACAATTTAAGCCAAGAAAATAAAGTTATCTATGCTTATATCTCAAAATATATAAAAGGACTTTCTGAGAGGGCAAAAACAGGATGCAGACAAGCAAAAGTAAAGAAAAACAAGCAAACTAAAAAAAAAAAAAAAAAAAAACACAAACAAAAACCAAAGCCCTTTCTAGCCCAAATGTCTTTCTTGAGAAGACTACATACACTGATCATAGCCCACACTCTAGGAAATCATTGTTGGAATACTTACTTCTCCTAAACGAGGATGTGTGAAATTATGCCATTCTGAATAGGAGTATCTACATGTGTCCACCATAGTTTGTCCTCCTCCTCCTTCTTTGACTGATCCCAACGTCTGATGTCCACCTCCTCTGACTGATTCCAGGGTATGCCCTCTTCCTTTTACCATTTCAAATGCCTGCTGATCTCCTGTTTTTATTCCACATCCTACTTGATCAGTAGTTTGTAGAGGAATTATATTGTGATCCTAATAAAAGATGTTAACAGTGGAGAAATCTTTGTTTTCATTATTATTTTTACTGTATTTTTTAAATTAAAAAGACAGCAATCAGAAACTCTCCATGCTAAAAACTGAAATGCTCAGTTCTGCACAGTGACATTTTGAACAACAAGCCATCATTAGAACTGAAGTCTATGAAGATCAATAAGAGGTCTTCAGAGAAAGATATTAAGATGGGAAGAAAATCTGCAGATGGATATGAAAGTAGATCCCACAACTCAATCACTATCCTGATGAAAGATGCACTATAACCCACACGTTAGTTTCTTACAATTACATAAAATGTTTGGTTTGCAAAGTCAACCACCTGTAACTCGTTACATCAGATATACAGTCATATGAAGAAGTTCATTCTGTTTTATTCATAAAGTTTGCATATCACAAAAAAGGAGAAATCAGTATGCAATCACAAAAATTATATACTACATTATATTTTATAAGCAGTAACAAAATTGACATTTGTCATCATTAGGAGATATTTTCTTGGTTTTCATGTTAAGTAAGCTCAATGTTTTTAAAGAAATCATTTTGTTGGTGGAGGACAGAAGAGAAGGGATATGATTACTCACAATGATTTCATGCTAAATTTAAAATTCCTTTTTCAAGGAATAGCAACAATGTTTTGCAGGCATTCAACATGGGCAAAAGAGTAAACTCCCATCTAATTTTAAAAAGTGACATTATAATATTTACATGAAACTTCCAACCCAACAGTTAAAGTTCTAAAGAACTGTTAGTAGCCAAGAAGCAGCTTTTGCAATAAAAAACTTTATCTTAAATATATACAGTGCTAACAACTCTGCCTGAAGTAAGAATTTACAAATTCTTCTAAAATACCAAAGCATATAAACAATCCCCACATTCATTGCTTATTTCCATTACTAAATCACTTACTTGCTGATAGGTCTCTCCTCAGACTGAAATACAATGGCATCATTACATGTTTCTACATTGAAGTAAACGGACAACTTACCATCACTTCTTCTCCTGGAGCTTCTGTATTTGAAATGATTAAGTTGTGATTGGCACAATCATCAGTCACTTGTCTGTGCATTACCCCAGCACCACAACAGCCACAAATTGTAATTAGGATTACTACAAAGAAGAAATGTGAGAAAGATGCTATGAAGTTTACCTCGACACAGTTACCTACTTTTGTCTGAAAGCAAATTTTGTTGTGTTAGCCTAAACGCTTACGTATCGCATGTCATTAAAAAAATACCATGTATGAAAATGCCCATATTCCAAAGTGTACAAATACACACTGTTTTTCAAGTGTTGGATTTTTCACGATAGTGAAACTGTTGAACTGTAAAATGTATTTTGGTTTCCCCAGAATAAATGCAAGCTTTACAAAAACAGAGTCTGCAACATTTCACATTAATAAAATGCAAAAACAAAATCTAGTTGAAAAATCATGTCTTATGCCTATATGAGAACATTGAACAGCATACACTTTTTGTATGTGGATATGCAGTGTCAAATTATGCCATAAGGAAATATGGGGCTGAGGGTCCCAGTATCAGAAAGTTCTGCTTCACAGAAAGGATGACAGGAATCCTGAAAGATTTCAAGTATGTTACAGAGTGATCAGAATCAGAGCGATCTTACTTTATACCTTGAATTCAATTTTCTGTTTTTACAGAAATACCATGTGTAAGACTCAGATAGAAATAATTTTGTATAAAAGAATCAAGAGCAATTAAACCCCTCCAAAACAAAGAACTAAATATTTTATTCAAATATTTTAGCACAAGAAAGACATGGAACTCTTGGAACAGGTCCAGAGGAGGGCCACTAAGATGATCAGAGGGCTGGAGCATCCTTCCTATGAAGAAAGGTTGAGGGAACTGGGCTTGTTTAGCTTAGAGAAGAGAAGGTTCTGGGGAGACCTCATTGCTGCCTTCTAGTACTTGAATGGAGCACATAAAACAGGAGTGGGAACAACTATCCAGGGTGGATAGTGACAGGACAAGGGGGAATGGTTTTAGATTGAGACAGGGAAGGTATATCTTAGATCTTAGAAGGAAGCTTTTCACACAGTGGGTGGTGACACACTGGAACAGGTTGCCCAGGGAGGTTGTGGATGCCCCATCCCTGGAGGTATTCAAGGCCAGGCTGGATGTGGATTCAGGGAGCACGGTCTAGTGGTTGGTGACCCTGCACATAGCAAGGGGGTTGAAACTCAATGATCATTATGGTCCTTTTCAACCCAAGCTATTCTATGATTCCATAATGACAACACTGTCACCAGTTTTTAGCTTAAGAATAAAGAAATCCACAAGGAATAAATCAGTTCTGCCTAACTGTTCACAGAGAAATCCTCTCTAAATATATAAGCTTCTATGGAAATTGCCTAGGAACCTCTCTGAAGCTCATTTAGCTGCTGCAGCTATCAGCAAGATTTGCACCAGTGATTCTGGTGGGTCACCTCTTAGTGCTGGCAGATGTGAAGACAAAACCGTAAAAACACTGAGCACTGACTACACTGGGTAAAGTCTAACCATAAAAAAGCAACAGGTATATCTTGGACGGATGCATTCAAGAAACAGGGACAAAAAGCTACTCAACATCTCACACTGCTCCCCTATTCTGCATCCTCACATCTGACTATTCCCTCCTGGCTGTGCCATGAGTTCAGGAGTTTGACTCATTTAGATAAAACACGGAACTATCTGACCTCAAACAAGTGAGCAGGTCCAAATGATGTATCTAATTAAGAATGACTAGCTGAAATTGAGAAGGAGCACAGCAAGTTGTCCACTAATAGGGAAAAAAAAAAACAAAACAACAACACTTTGAATCATCTGGTACTATAGCATGTCCCCATGTCATTAAAAATGAGATGATATTAATTGGCCTACATCAGAATCTGGTAAATAAAAAAAAAAAACAAAAAAAAACAACACAGCAACTTTGTGACAACGATACATAATAGAGAGGCCATCTCACTGGTTAACAACAGTATTGACTTGCTCAGAATCTTTGTCCCTGAGCAACTTCAGTAACACAAAATGCACTCAGGGGTTTACTCCGCTATCGACAAATCTAACTTGTCCTCCAACATTATGCTGGCTCTTGTAAAACTTCTTGTTAAACATAGTGTCTCAGACTCTATGTATTAATCCAGGATGCATTAAGGATTACAAAAAAAAGTTAGGAAATTGATTTCTGCATTCTTACAAACAGAAATGTGCATGCCAAAGCAAGCTGTAAACTTCCCCATGAACAAACTGCAATACTTACCTGACAGTAGGATCCAGTAATTGCTACATACCCCATCCCCTTCTGGTTAAAATGCAGAACACGGTTTTTTGATCTTGTAACATGAACACATAGAACATCATAAAGTGTTCTTATAAGAATAATAAGCCACACATACGAACTATGGGATGAGATGAGAGCTAGAAGCCTTTGATATTGATACAGAGTACGTGCAGTAAACTACTGATTAGAGTTATAGAAGAGTCACACAGAGATGCCTGAATCAAGTTTGAGCAGACAAAGTGTTTCGCACTTGGTAAAATAAAAAGTGTACTTACACAGCAATAGCAGTGATCCCAAGATCATTGCAAGGATGGCCCATACACCAAGAGTAACACTCCCAGCACTACGAGCAGCTCCACAATCACTTGGAGTAACGCAATCACAGTAGTTAACTGTAATTTCACTGATTCCTTGCCTTCCTGAACTATCAGATACACTGACAGGAATAGTGTATGTTCCAAATGGAATATCACCCCTTGGTGAAAGATACACAGACTTTTCTGGAGAAAAAAAAACAAAAACAAAAACATCAAGATATAGTGTTAACTGTGTATCTGAAATCCCACTGTCACATCTGGGCTCTAAACATAATCTTTCATTCTTACAGTTAAGCCAGTATCAAATCCGTATTAGTTAGTTTAAAGCTGATTTTGATAGATCAGTATTGACACTAACTACATGCAGAATGTGATATTATGAAGAATTTATACTTTCCACACTCTCTAAACATTAAATTTGAAAAGCAAAACCCTTATATATCCTCCTAAAAACATTTAACTTAGAACTATGAAGTCAACACAGTTCACTGAAGTAAATGACACTGTTTAAGTCTGCTAATAAAGACTGTCAGCAGAACTGACACATACTAAAAGCACTTCCAGTAACTGGAAAAAATTAATCCAAATCTCAGTTTATACCTCCTCCATTCTTTGATTTTGTTGCTATACCAATGAGAATAATTCATATTCTCCATATTCAATTATATTCTCATATTCTCATAATTCAATTCCTATATTCAGTGGGAAGTGAAATCCATTTAGTTTACTGCTCTGCTTAGCAAAATAAGTGGCCAGTGACCACGGCTGAAGGATGAAATAAAACTGAGAAGAAAGTCCCAACATACCATTGTGCCGTGTTATCTTCCACATGGAACCCATGCTACGGTCAGTCATGCGATAGACTAAGGGCATGCTGTAAGAAGTCTCATCTTCATCCCCTGCACTGAGGCAAATTGGTTTTCTGTCTCTGCACATTATATAGTCAGTTGTAAGAATTCGTGGATAATTCCTGTTGCAAGGCTGGATGACAACCTGAAGGGTTCCAGTGCCTGTTTTGCCATCTAAGAGAGAAAAATAATTATTTTACTATTTAATACTAATATTCATTCATTTCTTTATTTCTAGTCCTAACTTCACAACGAAGTATCATTAACTGTAACAGCCAAGCTGAGAAGGTGGAAAGCAGCTACGGGTTTGGCCTAAAGCAGAGAGAGCCTTTTTGGTTTTTTTGGCCACTTCTCATCTTTGCTTGACTGGTCATACAACAGACCACTTTGTTGAAAACTGCTAAATGGAATAAAACAAAGAAAAACAGAAACTTGCAAGATTGGCAAGGAACTTGTATTTTCTAGTGACACAGAAAAAATTGACAGTTGGTGTCATTCATGTGCTATCCTCAAGTGGGTAAAGGAGGGAAAAGAAACAGGAAAGATGGAACAAGGTAGAAGAAAGTCTGCAACTGCAAGTTTGTCCTCTCTCATGGGTGAGAAAGACAGGATGATTTTTCAAGTTAAGTCTGCACTGGAAAAATATAAAAATAGAAATCTGAATTATCAAATCCTTAAGGTGAAGTGCATCTTTTTACGTAGTTCAGGATCCCATACAGAAATTCCTTGACTTGCTTTGAAAATTGCTTCTTTTCAGCTGTGTAATCTGGTCATAGTTAATTGCACCAACGTGTATTGGTACAAACAGAAAGAGTACTACCAAATTAAGATGTCCCAAAATTCCATGTTTTGTGTGTGGACAGAGTTTGTTTTGTTGTTCACAGGCATCTTACGTGAGTACATACACTGCTCTAACAGGAGGATGAGAAAAGAAGGGTAAAAGAAACAAGGTAAAGGAGGCTATGACAAACTGAGACAAAAGCAGAAAGACTTCCAGTATTTCTGCTTCCCTACAACATTCCTCCCTCCCCTGGAAACAAGTACGCTTCTTTCAGCCATGAAGTGCACTTTATTACCAAAACTTACATGTAAGAACTGAATCTATCCATCCTAATCTGTTTGTTTTTTTTTCTAATCTAAGAATCAGAAATGCTTGTATGTTATAAAGAAATTATACCAAATTTACTTTTTAAAAGTATCACCGGGAATACCTAACTGTATATAAAATAAGCATGATGTATGTATGTACAACAGAATCTCTAAGCAATTTAAGTTGGTGTAGTTTACATGTAATTTTAATATCCAAGCTTCAGAGACAGTTATGATACCTAGCTGTAAAGCAACTTCTCATGGTATGCTTTTTATTCTTGCTGATGTTTTAGCACAGAAAGGCTAAAAATAACTCCTGCCATTGGATATATAAGGGTAATAATATTACCTAAGCAATTAATAGAATCATCCCAAAAGTAAGACAACAAACTAAGTGCACATCATGTCTGAATCAGTGTAGCTGTAGCTATGTTAAATTTGCACATGAAATTCTTCCACAAAGTACAAATGATGATGAAAACATTTAGTACTCACTTCTGTCTATTGCGAGGACTGTGATATTGCATTGGCCTCGTTTGACTTCTCCTAGATCTCGGTCCAAGACTCTAACAGTTCTGACTTCACCTGATTTTTCATCAATATTGACCCAGTTACACTGTCCAGGTGGTATTTTGTAGCTGGTAAGAATAATTTTCATGTTTAGCTGAAGATCTCATATACACATACATGTATATTTACATATACACACATGCCTACACAAATGCATGTATACACACACACACCAACATTCCCCCTCGCCATACCCCTCCTTGCTTTACTCCAAATAAACTAGTAGACAATAGCGTTTCATACCAGATGCCTTCACTATTTCCAGTTTCTGGATCTTCTGCTAGATATTTCCCAATATTTGTCCCAATGTCATCACATTCACTAGCATCCATGCGGAAGAAACAGGGTTTAAACACCGGCCCCTCGTCTATATCTAGGACATTCACTGTAACAGTGCAGGTGCTCTGAACAACTTGTTGTGAATGTGGTGCCAGCATGTAGGGTGCCTCATTGTTGACTGCAATCACGAGGATCCTTTGCTTGGCATTTTCATAATCCAGCCCCTGAAACAAAGATACACACATACACATACACAAACACAAACGTCTTCCCCTCCCACTTCAAACCAATATAAAACTTGGCATTGTTTTCTCTTAACTATTATTAAGTAAAACTGTGTGTAAAACTTATTCACAAAAGAAATCAGGTATCGCTGTGGAGCATCCAGCTTAAGACACAGTAAAAGGACAAGCTACGAACAGTAACCATAAAACAAGTCATGTTTTGAATTTATCAAAGAAAGAACTTTCTTTGATAGAAACAGTCCCTAATAAGATAATGAGCATCACCGTGCATATTTAGATGAATATTCTGCTAGTGAATTACCAACAGAACTGAAAAATGAACTAGATGTGTGGAAGGACTTTCTCCTCCCAGACCTAACTGGCCATATTTTCTTTCTAGCACAAGTCAATCATGATTCATGCCAGCATCTACATTTATTTCCCAGTAAGACATCATATGCTGCAAATACATCTTAATTTGTAGGGCTGATGAGTAGTTATCTGCAAATGCAATTCTTCAGATACGTTGTCTAAGGACATCTTATGCCTTTAATAAAGTTATCTATATCCTGAATTTATAATACACTCTGGTCTACTACAGAGCTTAGATAGATATAAGAAAATACAGACACAGCTTTATCACAGAATCATAGAATTGCTAGGTTGGAAAAGACCTCAAAGATCAAAATCTAACTGAAACCTAACCATAGTACCATAACTCTAGCAACCCAAATGAAAAATTTCAGTGACAAAAAATACATGATAGCTTCTCTACTCTTATCACTTATTATCTACATTATTGGCTTTAAAAGCAACACCCAAAGACAAAAATGTTGCTCTACAAAGTCCTATTTTGACTTACCTTAACAACACAAAGTATTCCTTCATTTGTGTTTCTGTCTGTTGTAATTTCAAAGGTATGGTCATCATTTCCTCTTATAATTTCATACACAGCTGTGGAGCCAGGTGCCCCAAACTCATCGGCATCAACAACAGAAATTCTCAGGATGTCTACATTCACTCTGTTTTCTTCCACTTGTGTTTCATACTTGGAGTTATCAAAAGAAAAATAGTTAATTTTAAACCACAGAACACCATTCAACAATTCAGGAGTAAACAACACTGTATTTAAAACTTTAGACCACAATACTGGACTTAAACTCAAAGAGCCAATCTACCACACTGGTACAATGACTTATTTCATTTCGGTGCATTAATGTACTTCCCCCACATCTTCCTCACACACTGACTGAAACAGGAACCTGCCAATGTAGCTCCTCTACTCCCAGCTATCAATAACGTAAAGCCTGGAATTCTCCTTCCAGGAAATGTAAATGAGCACAGTTCTCTTGAGCTGCAGATGAGCATATGTGTACAATGTAATTAAGAACAGCATTTAAAAAATGCCACAGGTTAAATAAAAAAAAATATATATATAAACAAGTCATAAGAACTTGAAGAAAGGCAAAATACATTTCTACTTGGAGGACAATGGACAAAAGGTTTATATATATATATATATATATATATATATATAAAATTTATATTTTTATTTTTTTAATTTTTTAAGAGCTGTGCCATTCTGTGCAAGCTCAAGAAGCAGGATAAGAGTGGTTCTGAACTAATATTATTGATGATGTTCTACAGTAGCAGGAAGAAAAGATTATGCATGTGTATTCTTCATAGATAGTGACCTGCTCTTCTTCAATATTGTATTTTATCCATTTTCATACCGTATCCTACAGCATTTCAGCTGTATATACGCTTATTGAGATATATTATGTTCTAAAAAGAGAAATTAACCTAGCAATTAAATGTCAGCTTTGTTTCCTGGCAAAAACTTTTGAAAACTAGCAGTCAACATTTTTTTTTTATGTTAAAATGTGAATGAAGAAGGGAAAACAATTAAATGAAAATCCCTGCATCTACTTCACTGACATTAACACAAGTCGAGTCAGTCAGAGGCTGGTCGAAGGTAATGGGGTCATGAAAATGCTTAAGAGTCAATCTGTCCCTCCACCCCTACCCCTTAAAAAAATAAAAAAAATAAATAAAAAATAAAAAAATCACAGAATCATAGTATGGTCAAATTACAAGATTCCTATGATAGCTCATTGCAGAAGAGAATTACTCATGTTAGCTTCCTCCCAATGGTCATATAAGACCACTGACTCACAACAACGAATTACCAAACAATGTAACAACCAATATGGCATTCACAAAGGTTTATGTTGGCATCAACTGTCTTAAGATATTCAGAATCATACTTGAAGGAATATCCATGAGGAAATTAGAGAAGTGATAAAAATAATTTCTTCACCCTTTACAGACACTTAATTTATGAAGACTTACTTGCAACTGCTTAAAAGTTGGTGCGTTGTCATTTGTATCTTCAATCTTAATGATAGCTGTCCCTGTTGTGCACAAACCAAAAGGCTGACCTGCCATATCTCTCACTTCTATTAGTAAAGTGTACGTGGACACGAGCTGAAAAGAATAAAAGTAGACAGAAGTTTGATTTTTTTTAATTTTTTTTTTTAAACACAACAGAAATAAGTGTTTCATTCCTGTTCTGCAACTCAGCTCCAGAGTGCACTGTTGTATTTTGCAGGGGACTGGACTGAGTTTGAAGCATCTTCCCTACAATTCCAGTAGGAAAATGAGTGTAATAGTGCTGAGCAGCACCCAGTTCAAAATCTGTTAGAAAGCATAAGCTATATCCTGCATCAAATAAAGCTCTCCTGAATATTCACAAACACCTTTGTTTCCCAGTATCTGATAGTTTGGAGAACTCAAATGATGTGCCCTTATCTGTTCTCTTTCATTCCCCCCTGCAGAGCATTCTCCACGTTTCCAGCACTTTCAGTCTGTGGCTACTTTTCATTAAGCTTACTTCTCTCAAATCAGTGACTTGAATCACAACAACAGAATGTCTTTTTTTGAAAAAATCTTACAAATACCTGAGCAACCTAGGAAATTAGGGGCTGGACACAAAGAAGGTGCTTGCAAATTGAGACAGTAACCCCACTGCAGAACACCTGAAAACATTAGGTTTCCTGGGTAAAAGAAAAAGGATCTCCTGTTTCACTTCATAGATTTATTATTAAAAGATAAGTAGACTTTTTCAAACTTTAAGTTCTTCAGCAGTCACTGTGTGATACTCGGTGACTGCATTTTTCTCTTGCTAGAAAATCTGTACCTGATGAGCCTGCAAGTGCACAATTTTGCAATTCACTATTAATGTGGATTTTCACCCACAAAGTAACATAAATGTTCTAGAATATAATTATTTTTATCCTAAAAAAATGTGGTTGTAGCAGTTTGTTTTTTTTTTTAATAGAACATCTATCTTATGCTAGAAATATTATTTCTAATCACATATGCCTGTTTTTCTAATGCAAACAATCTCTCACGTAACCTTTTATCCAAAAAACTCTTAACATAATAAAAAGTAAAACCTCTCTATACTCCCTATTTCAAAGCTATCTAACAACAATAAATGCTTTGTGCACTTATCTCAGGAAGCACTGCATTACTGTTTAGGTTTTACAAATTTCTGTTGAGTGGAGGATGACTGATTACATGCAGTAAAATTAGTTCACCTTCCCTGTAAAGAAGCAGGCAGCATCTCACATGGAGCTTAACTAGGAGGAAAGAGCAGCCATGGGATTCATGAACAGAGAAAGAATAAGAATCCATAGTCAGCTCTTCAGTGTTGAACAGGAGAACAGCAAAAGAGTCCCTACCAAGGTTATCTAGAAACTCGGATAGACAAAGAAAGAGGCAACATAAATGCTTTATCAGTTGATTCTCATGCCAGGGATTGAAGCGAGATTTGTGCACTGAATCTAGTGCTAAATATACATCAGGAAATATCACCTCTCTATCCAGCTGTGGCGATAACACAGTAATGACACCTGTGTCACCATGCAAAGAAAACGCTGGGGTTACTGAAGGAGCTTGTGACACAATGCGGTATTTCAAAGTAGTATGCAGAGTATACGGCTCATCTCTGTCCTCTGCAGTCACTGTTCCAACAACCACACCTGTGAACACAATACAGCAATTTTAAGTTACAGAAAAAAAAAAATCTACAAGTAGGCAAACACTACTTGAAGGTGTGTTTCTCTTTCAGATTGGTAAAAACAGCCACTCTCTGTTAGGTTTAAATCCAAGTGATTTGAAAACACAGTAAGTAGTATGGAAAATATGATAATGCTGTAAAATTGACTATTTTAATCTTCTATTTCTTCCTCCTTCTCAAACAATGTTGCAATTATTGACAAAGGAATAATCAAAAGAAACATAAATGCTCTAGATTTTAGCTACTTCTAACTGAACATCCCAAACACAGCTGAAGTGGAGGTTCAGTGATTTCTGACACAGCCCAAATTGCAGCACTGCCCCTTGGGGCACGTTGCTTACCCAGTCCGGACTTCACTGTTAACCCATAATTCATCCAGTTGAAAGTAGAAGAGGTCAGAGAATTAAATGCCACTGATGCTTTGAGAGTGAATGCGAAGATACTGCCATCTTTGTGAAACAAGTCAGACTCTCCTCACTCTCTATACCCAGTCCAGTAAATGGAAGGGAATGGCAAACCACTATCTTTCCATTCCTTCTCTGTGGCCAACGTTTTTCCCTGCTTTTCTTTTTCATAACATCTGAATTCAGCAACAGGCAAATCCCTGCCCTTTTACAAGTACAGGTGGAAACAAGCCTTTAATGTGTTTTCAAGAAACATTTAGATGTGGTATTAAGAGACATGGTTTAGTAGGGAAATATTTGTGGTAGGTGGGCAGTTGGACTAGGTGATCTTGCAAGTCTTTTTCCAATGTTGGTAATTCTATCATTCTTTGATCTTCTGCTGCACAGACAGAAAGTGTCCTACTTTAATTCAAAACCAACACAAGTAATCTTAAATCAAAAGTTTTTCACACCTTCAAATACCACTAACTTAGTTGTGTAGGAGACTATTCTTTTAAAATTGTTGCTCTGTGCTGTTCTTTGCAATCAAAGCTTTTAATGGAGGCAGCTGACTGTGGATAAATTAAAAAAAAAAGTCTTCTGAAGTTATTATGTTCCTTAAAGAATACTGAATCATCTCTGTTCTAAAAAAAACTCTTTGACACGTTACTTTTCACTTTTTTTATGGTTTTTTTTTTTTTTTTTTTTAATTTCTGTTCATTTAAAAAAAATTTTTTGAGCCGCTCTTTGAAAATTCAGTCTTTGTTGCAAAGAAATACTACTTCGGCAATCCCACTGAACTGGAATAAACAGCACATTACTACATAATTGAGATAAGTAATGGTAACTGCGCTGATCAGTTTGAAACAATTCTTACCAGGCTTGGAGTTTTCAGGGACACAAAACTCAAAAACATCCTGTGTAAAATATGGAGCATTATCATTGTCGTCCTCTATTCTGATTGTATGCACAAGGGGTACCTCCGGTGAATAACCATCTGGAGTGCTTGCAAAGCAAATGATCTGCAAGACAGAAATTCAGTAATTCACCTCATACTTAAACACCATGAAGTGTTTTTACACTTTCAGCTCTTACACTTTCAACTCTTAAAATTGATGGAGTCAAGAAAAAGAAATGCAGCGTTTCAACTGTGCCCTCCTCAAGACCAACCAAGTGGAAGGGGAAGTGATGGCAACTCAAAAACTTGAACAGTTTTCCAATCTTTCCACTTTTCACTTCCCTCACCAGCAATATTTGAGTCGCTTTCCCCACCCCAATTTTGTCAAGCATATCTTCCAAGTCTTTTGAACACAATTTTTCATGTACCATTCAAACAACTTCAGCATTACCAAAAATTCAGATATAATTATTGCTACTTATAACACAATCAAGAAAAACAGCAAAACTATCTATCCGTTACAACATTCTTTAGTTGCATGCAAAAATAGGTAGTGAAAATTACCCATCTATTCAGAAGCTGTTTCTACTAACTGTGTTCTTACACTTCTCAGCCAGTAGAGAGAGCATTCTACCCTGTTAACAAAATAGTAAGCTCAAAAATAGAGCCATCTGGAATTTGTCACAATCTGTTTTCTATGCAGACCTTTTCAACTCTCTCTGCAAAACCCTGGGATGACTTCAAACTCTGCCTAGAAGTAATGCAAATCCAAAAGCTCACTGCAACTATGCTGTAATTAGAGCTTAGGCAGTGAAAAGCAGAGCTCTGATCTGAATAACCAGCTATTTCTGTATTTGTCATCTGTTTCATCTCTCCAACACTAGACACACCACTCTGAACAGACAGCTGATCATAGATCCTGTCTGCTCCATGTCTCCGTTGTAAGCCAGCTTTCACACACACACACACACACACACACGACATAAAAATTATAAGAAATAAAGGACGTAACTATATTTACATTATGGAGCCCAGTACCTGAAAACTTGGATACTGCTCACGGTCTACTGCACGAGTAGCAAAGATATTTCCAGTTTCTCTTTCTATGTAAAACAAGCCCTTTGGATCTTGATCAATTCCTGGTCCACTTGCAGAATAATAAATGGTGTAGTTCTGAGCTGTATCTGACTGGACCTACGAAGAACACATTTTTAAACCCAGGGTGAAACAGCAGCAGCACTCTAATACTTCCTACAATCACATATGCAGAAGCAGAAGTTTTCAATGACGAAAATAAAACTCTATTTATTTTCTTCAGCAGCTTAGGCTTCTCTGAATAGGGAAACAGACTGACCTGTAGCTGCCTTCCTTTATAAGGTGTGTGCATGGGGATAGATAGTTAATTCAAACTCAAACATTTACCATCAAACAATTTAAGAAACGATAGCATGCATGGAAAAAATATAATTCTGATCTAGAAATCTACTATTTCTAAAATGCTGCATTCATACATATTCATATACAGATGGTTTTTATGTGTGCCTCTGCTCAAAAGATTTTAGTTCCAATGCATTCACTGACAATATGACTTGCAATTAATGAAAAAAAAAAAAGCAAAGAAAAAGGAAAAGGAAAAAGAAAACAACCTATAGCTTAGTCTAGGAACATACCAATTTAAATAGCCTCTCCACACCATACTACAAGCAGTAAGGAGGTAACATCAGCAGTTATCTATTTACAGACAACCCCCTCCCCAAATACTTCCCCTATCTACTGAAAGCCAGAAGTTAGGCAGATAAGATTAGCAGAATGATTGCTCTGTACAGACCCTGTTATTACACTCATCTTTACGTATCTGCTACCAGACATTCTGTAATGTAGAGAAGGCAGATGCATTAATGATAACTACAGTTCTTGTATTCCTCTTTCATGTCTACTTATTTACATACTGGCGGTTCTCTTCCTAATAACACAAACAATATTCAGTCTTAAATTCTACAGATATTCACTCCGAACTCCAGAAAGTATACAGACAAGTGGACAAAATCTTATCTTCCCTGTTTCTACTAAATCTTCTAAGTAATGTTATAGCATTTTTGTGGAGATTTTTCTGTTCAAACTACATGCTTCATAGATTCATTGATTTCTAAGCAGAAGAGCCCTCCTGTCATAGTATGCTTTTCTGCTTTTTACAACTGTAGCACCTTTCCAGTTGCTACTACCATCACAAGTTATTTCAGCTACAGGATCTCGAGAAACATAAAACAGAGCAAGACAGAGGAGGAAGAGGAATGGTATCAGTGGACAGTACATGAGTTGCTCCCTTCTGTTCTTCATACATCATAATCATCACACAAAAGGACGATGCACTGTAAAATTAAGATCTGTATAAAATGTACCTGCTGAATTTGTAGTGGGAAAGGTCCAAGTGAGTTCTCTATCATGACAGAAGGAATTGGGCCCCATCGTCTCTTGGTTCGCTTGAGAACTGTATCTCTAGCATGCCTAGTCTTCTGTGTGCGGGTCACAATGACAGGTAAGAAAATATCCATGTAACTGTATACTTTTGCTTAACTTTCATAATGCTTTTCCTACACATCCACCCCATTTTTTCACACTACCCATTTTTCCAAGATCTCTATTTCTGATTGTATGTGTGACAGTAATCCAAGAGGTTTTTCATTCACTGTAAACAAGATCTGCCTGAACGCCTCAAACATGGCTTTTAAGATTCTTGACATTCCTTTTTAAGCTCCTTGGTAGCATCCCCTCTTTCAAGCAGGATATCTGCTGATTCAATTGACACTGCAATCAGCAACTGCCACAAATACACACCATAGTGCAGACTGCGTTGTCTGATTATTTGAATTCTGAAAATCCAACTGTTCACCCAACATGAAACCATACTCTGTACAATCACACCCAAAGAAGGAAGGTACCTTAGAATTAGAGGCCCACCTTTTTTTCATCTGTCTCCAAGTCAATAAGTATTTTCTTTTCTACATGTTCTTGAAGATCTTTAAGTAATATGGTAAAAGTCCTTTTATCATCAGATAAAGAAACAGCAGAGGTTGTATACACGGAACCATCTTCCAGAACTTTGAAACTCCCATCACTGGAACTGATGTGTTCTGCAGACTGAAGGCACTCATTTAAATCAACTGTAAGAAAAAAAGATTCAGACAATAACTCGAACAGTGAAACGATAAGATCCATCTCAAAGAGAAAAACCATTCCCTAATTACAATTTGCTGACATAGCCTCTTTAAAAATCATGTCATTTGGCATTTAAGCAGTACAAATACAGACTCTAGAACTCATCCATGCACTTAGCACTGAATGAGTTCACACAAATTTCCACTACTGCGCTTATGAAAGTATTTCCTAAAGGACATGGGTGATTCATACCCATCTCTCCAAAAGATGCTACTACACTGGTGGGATTCTTGAAGCAACAGGAGACAAACTAATACATATAAATGCAATGAACATTGCAGACACATTCATTAGTGGATCAGTGGGTATTACATTTCTCTTGTGCTCTGCCCCCCACATAATCAGTGAAGATATTAACTAATGCAAATTCCCAAGGGAGATATTACTTCTTGGAAGATTCGCCCTAAGGAGGAAAACACTGACTGGGCCTATGTGATTTAGAAGCCTTGGGAGCACAAAGGTCTTTAAATTATGAGGCAGACTGATGAGAGAGATACACACTAACTCTAGAACAAATGATGGATGAACAATTTATTAATATTTACAAGACAGAATCCCATGCAGTTGACAGGAAGTGTCAAGTAATCTTAGTACACTTCTTAGGTACACTTAAAGCATTTGCTGTAAATTTGTGGCTTAAATACAGTTTAATACACTTCACTAAAATTGGTTCACCAAGCAGTAATTCTTCACAACAGTGGGAGGTGGGGGGGAGAGGGTCAAAATCAGGATAGAAATAATTAACCTAAATAACATCAAAGCACAAAGTAAGATTGATTTGGTACACAGAAAAAAGTGTAGGAGCTTTTGGCACACTGAAAAAGATGTAGGAGCTTTCCTAAGCTCTAGATAAAGCAACTCCGCAACACACATGGAGGTGTTAGTGTTATGTTTTAGAATCAAATATTTTTTTCCTCTTAGCAAGTGCCAAAATAAAATAGTTTGGGTTTGGTGGGGCTTTTTTGTTCTCTCTCTCTTTTTTTTTTTTTTTTTTTTTTTTTTTTTTTTTTTTTTAACCAAAAAGTTTTAAGATAAAGAGAACTATGTACTAGCATGCCTCGATAATTCTTCAGTGGTATTACAGTAAACTGAGTTTTTCAGTTTTTCTACAGCTATAAAACTCTAAGACTAAACTGGATTCAAAATTTCACCCTACATACATAGATGATGTTTTAAATAAAATAAATTTCCAAAAAAATGTAAGAACAGATGGAAAGCATAGTTTTAAATATGGCTTATTTTCCTCCTCCATACTAAGTCCTTCATTTAACTGCTTAGTTAAATGTTTCATAGCCTTTCTATAGTGTTGCAACAGTACTCCACTCCCTTGTCAATCTATGCAAAGAAAATTTAGTTCTGAACAGAATTATCACCTCCTCACTTAAAGTATATCATATATATCATTTCCAAATATACCAAAATGGGTGTTTTGTCTGCAATGATTACGTGAAACAGCATTATCTTCAGTATGTCATTGCCTTGTGGGATCTTTCCTTTATAGTCTCTCATATACATTGCATAAGTCAGAAACACATAAAGCTTTCAGTGAAGAAAATCCTACTTATTCTACTGTCATGGCACAATCCTACGATTACTCTCCCAATAAACATTCAAGGAACGCCATTCAAGCATTCCATTCCTAGTTAAAAGTCTGGAAAAAAAAAGTTTAAGGTCAAAGTTTACAATTGCTTTTACAGTACTGTAACAATGTGAAGCTTACTTTCAAATCAAGTTTAATTTATTTAAATATAAACACCAAGAACACAGAAAACACTTGAACTGCCATATCAACCTTTCATTGTACAATCTAACAGTAAGGTCAACATACTCTCACTTTTAAAACTAGATTTTCCAAGCAGCGGCATTGCAATGAATTGCAAGTGCACTGCATTTGGTCCTACTGTAGAATCTGGATGGGGGATGCAGGTTTGGAGTGTGCACCTCTGTTATCCTGGGACTCACACAGGGCACCTCTGAGGCCTCAAACTCAGTCTCAAGCAGCAGTGAATGTAGCAGCTGCTATGCCACACCTTTAAAAGCCACCTTCTGAATACTGAATGAAAAGGTATATCCTTCGGTCTCCCCTGTGACTCTCCATCCCTTGCACACTGTGCTAATCCAATACTGAACGAACCATCCCAATGGAGTGTACATGCAGGACACCTCTGCAATTCATCTCCTCAAGTGCCCTGAGCAGCCCAGCAGAGTTGAGATGTCACAGCCCAATCACGCTCCGGTCACACACACAAGCGGCTTCTGGGTTCTTGGGTTGTGTGGGTTTTGCTTTCTTTTCTCCCTTCCCATTATCCAAATGATTACTCTCTCCCTCAAATGACTTTGTGGGTTATGGGTGCACTCTGGAATATTAAGGCACTGATCTGAATACTCTGCCCCAGAACTCTGAATTCTGAAAGCATTAAATGTCGTTTTAGTTTTAAAATGCACGCTGAAAGCTGACAAGAGTTATTTATGCACAAGTCAAATGGATGCCCAGAGCCAGTGTTCAAACCTGTAACAAATACAGGGCGTATCCTCCACAAAAAGGCTGATCCAGCCGTTCAACTGGGTGTGCAGTCATCCATTCATTCCATTAAATAAAAAAAACACTCCTGCAGTATTAACAGCATCCCTAGAGAAGAGGCCATGTTTCACTGCTACGATGGGCACCTGCAGCTTCTCACCTCTGCCAATCAACGTGTCAGCCTCAAGAACAGAGGGAACATGAAAAGTGACTTTCTTGCAAGCATCACAGCACAAGCTCGATACCTAAAAATAAAATAACAAACAAACAAACAAAAAAAACGAATTAAGAAATTAGGGGGAAAAAAGTTACATCATATTTTGAATAATAACTACTGTTACTCAAGTTGCCTTTGTTTAGTTTGTTGTCGTTTTGTTTTTTGAAAGACAGGCAGTGGGAAGGTCCAGAAATCAGCCTGCAGCCACCAGGCAGTACAGCATGCAGAGCTTTGGACAGGGGACAGGACCAGGCTCTGCATCTGTCCACCATTTGTGGTGTTTTCCCAAAATCACAGCACTGACATCAGCTGCAAAGATTCCCTTAGACTAGGAGACGTCACCTACGCAATTACTTTCCTGTAAATATGAAATACAGCTCTGCAGTACACTTCCCCCAGCAGCACTCTTGGTCAGTTCAGGGCCAAAGCCTCTGAGCATTAAAGGTGAACCAGTTCTAACTCGGTGGAGTCGCGATGATGCCGAACATTAAAGGGAGAAGTGTCTTATTAAGCCCACATGACAACACATCTCGTTTTGCATCTTCAAAGCACATTCTCAACTGGTTAAATCTCGCTTCGGCAATTAGATATGACATAAATAAAACGTCGTGGATGACAGCAGACCACTCCCATATAACCTGTTACAAAACGGGGTCCTCCTCAAAATTCAAATGGCGTGTTGTTAACCAAAGAGCAGATAACCAGAACTCCTTACCAGGATCATACAGAAGTACAAAGACATTACTCAGCACAGAGTAATTTAGCCCCAACTTCAGATTTTATATATAAATAAATGATCTAGTTTTTATCCACATTTTAAAATTGCAATTAAAAAAAAAAAAAAAAAAAAAAAAATCACACAGCCACTTAAACAGAGAAACAGAGAAAAATGTAAATAAATGTATTCTGTCTTTAAAGTACATTCATTCTTCCAGGATGAAAGCGTGGCAAAAAGGAGAGTCTACCAAAAAGATCTTCAGGATTAAAAGTGTAGAGAAGAAAACAGCCAATGGTAATTCTGAAAATGACTTCTTTCTTATTAAAATTTAAATAAAAATACTTGAAAATCTTTAAGACATTAGCAAACCTTAGAAAAACTAAGATTAGCAGAAAAATTAAATTGAAATGGGGAGGGCAAACATAGCATTAAAGCAATTTAAATGTTGTGTCTGCATCATAAAAGCTGTTTGTGCTGTTTTATACATATATGTACACACACACGCATGTGTATACACAGAGACAGAAAAATATGCATATATAAAATACCCGTATGCCTTAGTCGGCATTTTCCTTACAATGAGGTATTCGATAAAACTCTATCCAAGCTGATACGGTACTAACTTTCACATTACCAAAGTCACATAACACAACTACATTGTTCTAAGATATTTTCAGCAACAGCGATGGCTAATATTAAAATTGTAAGCCAGGACAGGCATCCAAAGAGCTACCAAAGGGCTAAACAAGTTTGAATGATAAGATAGACAGAAAATACAAGTATAAGACAGCTACCACGTCCTTTCACTTTATACAAAGAAAGCACTTCAGCAGCTTTTGGGGTTAGGGTGTGTGCAGGCTTTCTCTCCCATACGTGACAGGCGAATTTTGTTTTCCTTCTAATTAGCCAGATGAGTAAAACTCACCCGCATTTCTATGAGTTTTAATATGAATATCTCAGCGAAGGCAGGAATGCACAGCGTGTCTGGAGAAGTAGAGCTTCCATAAAAAATGCGTATATCTAATGGGCCAAAAACAACAAATTCAATGCTCCGGTGCTACCAAATATCTTTTTTCCAAGCTCAAACTATCACTGCGTGCTTCTGGCCACAGCAGTGATGCAGGGTAAGGGGAAAAAAAGGAAATAAAAAGAAGAGCAACTCCTCGATTCTCCCCGACAAAGGCCTTGCCACAGCTATGCGCTAATATAAATGCAATTAATCCAAGGTACAGGAAACACGGCACTGACACAACGGACCGCTCCGAGGGGCTCAGCGCACCGCACGCCAGAGGGACAACAGCTCGGGGAAGCGGCGATCGGACGAAGCGCCGATTTCCACCGCACCGACCCGCGCCCGCATCCCACCCCTCAAACGCTTCCCTTCGCTGCGCGCCCGCGGAGCAGCGCGGAACGACGCCTGGCCGCCCCACTCACCAGGAGCCCGAGGAGAACGAGGCGGGGGGCTGCGCGGGCCATGCTGCGCGGCGGGGCAGCAGCGAGGAGTGCGTGTCCCGACGGCGGGCCGTCTCCCTCTGTCCCCTCCCGTCTGCCCGAGGAGCCGGCCGGTGGGGAGGGTGGGACCGCGGGCGGCAGCGGCGACTTTAATTACTTTTTTTTTTTTTTTCCTCCCCTCCTTCCCTTTTCGGTAATGCCCGGTCCGGGCACTGCGCTGGGACACCCCGCCCGGCCCCGCCCGCCTACCTGCGCCGCGCCGTCCCGCCCCTCCTCTCCCCGCCCCTCCCGCCGTGCCCCAGCGGCGCCGGCTATGCGCCGAGCCGCGCCCGGGGAGAGGCCGGGAGGAGCCCCACGCCGTGCTCAAGTTCCGCGCACGCGGCTCCCGACGGGAGGATCGACCCCTATTTCAACCTTTTTTTTTTCTTTTTCCAACTGCGTTGTTCTTTGTTTTGCTGTTTTTCTATTCGGTTTCACCTGCTGAGCGCATCTTTTATGTGTTTCTGAGTGGCTTGAGGTGAATAAAAAACATTCAGTTGCACGCGCAGGAGTTGGGCTTTCTAAGAAGCACTGACTTCTAAAGGCTTACCACCCTGAGCAGCAAGTTCTGTTTGCTTTCTTTTTTAATCTGCCCATAGTAAAGCACTTCAAAAGGAGATCAAGTAGATCCATCCATATATTTTAATAAAATTTTTATTATATTTTTTATATTTTATATAAGTATATATTGTATTTTAAATATTTTTTTTTATTATTCAAACAATAAGTTTCCTCTACACAGTGTTTGCGCCTTACAGCTGCTTGTGCTTTCAAGCTCAGTAAGGAGGGTCAGTGGCCTGGTTGTGTCTGGAAGCATAGGAGGCCACCAATGAAGTAGGTGGCAAGATAGGGAGGGATGTTCCATTAGGCAGGATCATGTTTGCACATCTGTATGAGCATAAGAAGTGCTGGATTGGCTGAAAGCACAGCATTGCCCCCTGCTAGCCCTGTGGGCAAGCCATTTGGTTGCTTATCTCATGCAAGCGCATCACAGGCCTCAGTGCACAGGGAAAGTGTGAGATGGATTGCAGTAGTTCTTTGGGTATGGGGGGCAATGACAAGCAGTGTATGATGCTCACAACCATGTGCTGCAGTACCCCATGGCACGTTCAAGCGGCAGCCTGGCTCTGCTGATGGTTGCACCATAAACACATAGCATTGCACCAGACTCCATCATACAGACTCAGGGGAAGCAGGAAAAAATGGCTGCAATGTGCAATTGGTTTATTTTTATGAGGCCTGGTAATGCCTGATTTGTCTTGAGAAGCAGACCAGGCTGTGAAAGGTGCTAAATGTTTTTAAATTCATTATGTTCCATTGAAGTAATTGTGGACATTGAAAGGGAATGAATTTGTCTGGACCTGCAATTGTTTCCAAACGTAATAATCTGGAATACTAGCCTTGTGGTCAGAAATTAGTTTCTCAAGCTTTTGAATTCTTTATTTAGTGCCAGTGTGAGACAAACCCACATCTGTGAGAACAGGAGCCTGGGGTCAGATGACCCAGACCGTCTATTCCAAAAGCCCTAATTAAAAACCTTAAATCCCTGGCCTGGCTCCGTACCACTCTTGTTTTCCTCTGCCACAGAAAGTCCAGGTCTCGCAGAACACACTGGACATATAGCTCCTACTGTCACTGTTGGAGTTTAAGAGAAGAAGTGGCAAATGCTGTTAGAAGACAGATGCATGCAGGACTAGCAGTGAGGTGCATCAGTACAGACTGGTATCTTCAGTACAAAGCTGTTGGAAGTGTCAGATGACTGCTTTACTCTTCCATTTTCTTGCTGCATGGGCTGATGGCACTGATGGAAAAAGAACAACTGGGCTGTGTAGGTCTCTGGGTCTGATAAACATTCGTGTGCTCCTGTATTTCTCTGAGCTTCTTCCAGAAAAATGAAGTCCTTCCTTGGTGTCAAAGTTGCTCTGCTGTTCAAAAATCCATTTGGAAAATCCACCTGAGTGAGTAAATGCCTTTTGTCACAGCACTTTAAGAGCTGGTCATGCCTTTTTCATCTCCAGGAAGCGTTTGAGTATTAGAGAGGTTATTTGAAAACAGGCTGACCTGCCCATCAGAAGAGTTCTATTGCATAACTGCAGTAAATTCCTGCCCCATTTGCTGTGTCTGTGAGTTTATGGATGCATTTTGAGACTTTGGTTTGAACGTGAGGAATTTGACATAACTGAGATATTGAATTACCCTTCTTCTTTTGCAGGGCTTTTGACCATGGATGTGCATGGATGTTTATATTTGATGTTCCTTGATGGAATTTTTAGCCTTCTTAGGTCTAGACTGAAAGAGCAAGGACAAGTGGGAAAAAAGTAGTCATCATTTCAACTTTGGGTCCACAGGCACTATAGATACCTGTGACAGGATCATGTTACTGCAGGATGACTCCTCCCGTGTGTTAAGTTGAACTTTAGCACTTTGATAGTATTCTGAATCATAGACTCGGAGAAAAAAACAATGATAAAAAAAAAGCAACAAGATATAACTTGTAATTTGGTTAGCTTAGAGTTTGTTATATGGAATTATTAAAGAGCAGACGTAGTAGGTACATGAACCTATATGAAATACTGGACAGTAATTAGCATGACTTGTAAGGGAAAGACGTATTTCACAAATCAACTGGAATGCTGGAGCTAGTAAGAGCATTGCTAAGTTTTACCTGATCAAAACTGGAGAGTTCAAAAAATTTGATAAATCCTATCACCAAAAAAGGCAAATGAAGGCCAGGTTGGATAGAGCCCTGTTAGCTTGGTCTAGAATTAGGTATGGAGGTTGTTGGCCCTGCCTGCGGCAGGGGAGTTGGAGCTTGATGATCCTTGAGGTCCCTTCCAACCCAAGACATTCTATGATTCTACAGACCTGCATAAGATGGCTATTGTTTTAAGCTGGCATGGTGTATGACAGGAAGGAACATTTAACATGTCCTGATTTCTACTCTTTCACTAAATACCATCTACCTTCTGCTGCATAGGGCAGCAGACCATTGGGCTCCTAGAGCAAGCTAGTTCTTGTTAATTCTTTATGTAGTTCAGAAAACTTTCCTGGCTGGCTGTGTTCTGGTCCTCTCAATGCTTGGAAAAATGCAACATCATCACCGGATTAGGAAAACACTAAGGCTATTTTTTTCCCATTACTGTGGGATGGTAAACTTTTTTTAGCCAAGTAAGCAAGGATTTGCAGCCAGAAGTTCATATTGGAAGCATTTATGGATATGATATTTCCTCTTAGGCAGACCACCTCTGGAGACTAAAGTCCAGCACTTGTTTTGGTCTGGGGGTTCTGTTATTGTGCATCATCAACTAAACATGAAGTGTTCTTAATTTAGGTCAGCCTAAATTACCCTAAAGGGGACTGAACAATAAACAACAATGACCCTAACTAAGAACTAATTAGCTTTAAAAATACAGCTTTCTTAGTCACCAAAGAACATTGGATAAAGCTCATCCTTAATTTAGAGAATAATTATCATCAGTGGTCTGAAGCTTTACACATTAGTCATTTCCACATGAGGGTTGGATTTAGTAAGACTCTGGAGCGTACAACCCCATGCTTTTGCTCTTCTCTTTTTTCTTATAGCAATATGCAAACTCTATGAAACTTGAATTGAAAATCAGATGAAATATGCTACTCTGAAATTTCCTTCAATTAAAATTTTGTCTAAATTTGAAATTATATCAGCTCTATATCTCAGAATAACAAAAGGTATCTTCTGCACTTAACCTGCCTTTTCTTGTTTGGACTTACGAATTCTCAAATTCTCATGATTATTCATGTATGGAAACTACTATTTGCCTAACAAAAGCTGCACTTCTGATGATCTAAATGTACCTGTTGTCACAGCATAGTTTGATTTTCACCTGCTCTTTTGGAACTGGGAAATAATCAGAAACTTCATTGTGCTATTTCAAACAAATACTAGGTAATTTTTTTCTTTGCCATTTAATTATCTGTACTTTGAGATCTTCACTCAACAATCTTTTTAGAAATTGATACATTTATTAAATGTTTTGGCCTTTAATAAAATCCATTCAGATGAGGATAATGAGTGTTTAAATTAAACTGAAATAGTTTACTTGAAGTTGCATGTGTATATCTTGGATTAAAAATGTCCCTTCAGGTAAAATGCCAGAAAAAAAAAGAAAAAAGAAAAAAAAAAAAAGTAGTTTTGAAGGTCATTTCACTCTGAAGTGAGGAATCTGAATGTTCTACCTCCAAGCGACAATGAAGGGAGTAATACAGGGTTGGGGTTTTTTTTGTTTTTTGGGGTTTTTTTGTTTGTTTGTTTGTTTTTGTTTTTACAGAGGAACAGATTTGTGGTCCAGCAAATGACATGTAGGGAAAAATAGAGAAGGATGAATTAGTCACAGCTTCTCACAAGGTGAGAATGTGGAAGGTACCAAATGAAATGGATCAGGGAATCAAGAGAAAATGAATGAAACCAGGCACTGTTTTGCACAGCAAATAAACAAAGGGTGCAGTTCAGTGCTGTGACACGTAATGGAGGACAAAAGCATAAATTTGCCAGAAAAAGAATAAGGAAAAAATAAGAGACTGTGCTCTTCAGTGGTTGCTCAAGATACTGACTTTGAAAATTCCTAAATACTGATTGGCACCATAGGAGAGCATAGGGGGAAGACTGTGCCACATATCCTTTTTTTTCTCCCTAAATATCGGTTACTATCTGCTGCTGGAGATGGGATGAATTTCTTGGACTTTCAGTGGGATGCAGTAGAGCAGATTTAATTTTATTCTCTTCTTATGAAATCTGACTGCTGAACTTTTGTAGAGATTTGACTTAAGATAAAGGTGTTAAAAAACATGACATTTATTGCTTTTAAAAAAAATCCTATGGCATATATGTAATACATGTCTATCATGCTTTCTTCTCCATTTGCCTAGTTACACACTAAGAAAACTATTTAAGGAAGTAGTATATCTAAGTGCAAAAAAGAGTTAAAATGAAATCATAGAAGAATGAAAATATCTTGGTAAAGATTTTTTTAAAATGAGAGTTATTTGTTCTGCATGTCTTTATTTCATCTTACATCAAAGATGCATAGGAAAACTTCATAGGAGGGGATGACAGGAGTTGCTTGAGTATTATTCATCGAGTATTTATTTAATGTCCTGTATTTACTCATCTTATTACTCCATTTTACTCATGTTAGGTACCAAAATTGAAACTTTCTGTCCGTATGCACTGCATGTGAGAGAATGGTGATGAAGAAATCACTCAAAGGGAGAATCTTTATAATGTCTTTTTCAGAATTGAATATGTACAGAAATCTCTTAGGAACTATGAGAAAAATGCATAATAGTCTGAGGCATGGGTAATTTTTGTTATCCTAGATACAGTTTTTAAACTAAATCCTAATAGATTGCTGTAGTAATCATTATTACGGAGATAGCAGGTCAGGTATTGTTAGAGACAACACCAGAAAAACTTCTTTACTGGAGTATTACTGAACTATAAATGCTGCAGTGTTAGATTAACTTTGAAAGCCATGAATCTGAATTTAAGAGCAAGGTGTGATCAGGGACAAAAGCTGCTTGAGAAAGAAGTCTTGTAATGAGTAATCACAGTATCTTCAAAACAGCCACAGGAGGTTCAAATTTGGGATATATAAACAGATGGATAAAAAGGCTTCAGTTTTTAGAGGATCAAACTTTGAAAATGCAAAATGACTAAGAGGCACCATGGGTTGAAATGTGAAGGAGACTTAGCATCACATGAAGAGAAAATTTCAGTAGTCTTGGCAGAAAAAAAATGCATAAAATCACAGAATCACAGAACAGTTTGGTTGGAAGGGTCCTTAAGATTATCTAGTTCCAAATGTATAGATAGGGAAGAAGTAGAGACCCACCAAGAAGCCCCTAATGTAGGACACTTTAATTAATCAGGGAATTTAACAAAATGCATCTTCAGTTAGGAACTAAACAAACGTCTGAGCTAGGTACTGAAGAAACTAAAGGAAATTGCAAGGTTTCTAAGCACAGTACTGTAGTGTGAAGGGGACAAACAGGGCCACACACTGACGATCTGGTGGAGATTAAGTGACATTAAACACCATAGATATTAATACTTCCAATTTTAATAAGAGAACAACATCTAATTTTAATAGGAAAAATGAGTATATAATTAAGGAAAAGTATAACAAAGGTAGGAAATAAAAATATTTGCATGTATGGTAAATGGAAATGTATATTATGTGAAATCTGAACAGCTTGGACTATGTGGAGTAGCAGTGATTTTAAAATAACCTACAATTTGGGCAATGATACTTTGTTTATTCCCACTGGAGAATAGTGAGAGTAATAAATGTATCTGAAAAGAAAGAAAAATTGTATCCCATAATTGTATCCCATTTTGTATCCATGTATCCAAAATTGTATCCCATCCTTAGTATCCCATAATACAGTGTGACAGATGTTGAAAGGAAGATTAATCAAGAATTAAAACAAAATCAAAGAAAGGGAAATGAAATTAGAAATGAAAGCAAGGAATATGGAATGATTATGGAATGATTAACATAGCTGAAAAGAAGAGTATGGTAAGATACATTGAAAAGTGAGTTGTCCAGATGGAAAAAGGAGAATAAAGAAATTTTTCAAGAAGCAATTGTGAAACCCATTTTGCTTAATATTTCTATTCATGACCCTACATTTAAAAATTAGATTGATGTTTACATTAATAATCTGTGATATACGCTATGCAACACTTGGAAAATCATGCCACTGGTAATAGGAACAGGTGAACTGAACTGGAATTAAGGAACTGGAATTAAGGAAGCAGAATACAATGACATTGTAGAACGTAATGCACATAGGAACAACATCCAGAATTTCCACTCTAAATTGAAGACTTATCAACCAAAGTTGGCACTTCAGGAGAAGGAGTGGGATTTACTGGCAGATCACAAGAAAAATATTCTCTCATAATGAAAGGATATTATTTTAAGATATTTTCAATAAAGACATATTTTAAGATATTTTCAATAAGGACATTCTAGCACTATGGTACATAATATTACTAAGATGTTCTTTAAAATGTCAGTTCAAGATCTTATCATCCATGCTCGTAGGATAATATAAATTTGGACTGTTATAGAGAAAGGCCAATATAATAATAGAATGAATTGTTCTAGGAGGTTCAAAGACTATTTAAACTATCAAAGTGGAAGTTTTAGAACAGTTATGACTTTCTGAAAAAATCATCAGGGCAAAACTGGAGATGGAGAGAAATCTGTAGCCATGGTAAATTTACAAAAGGCATTGGATCTATAATGTCTGTAACTATCAAACAGCTGAAACTGAAGGTGCTTTTCAAACGAACCAGGAAAGAAAACTCAGTGGTATAAATATGATATTTGTGAAGTTTATGAAGTGTTTTACAGGCTCATACTTGCTTTTAATGTGCTGGCAGTGTTTGTTGCACTGAATTTTATTGTATTCAATTAATCCTATGCATCGCATATTCAGTTAATTTGTATATGAGACAGGAAGGAATTTTTACAAGTTTTGATGCAGAAAAGATTTATAATTCTCTTCCTTAGAAGTTTGGAAGGTATTATAGCAGTTACAGTCAGTGATAAGATATCATATCTAATGTTTTATTTCTTTGAGTCATTTAAGAATATGTCATGCTCTCAATCTTTGTTGTATCAGAGGCCAAAGGAACATCTTCTCTCTCTGGGTAAAGAGAACATGCACTAAGACAGTTTTATCAAAATCTAGATGTTTTTAATAACAAATTCCAGGAGATTTCTGGAAGAGCAAGGAAGAATAGATGAAATACTGTTTCTAATGGACTCTTCTTGAATTAACATTGATTACACATTGTGATGTGATACTTCACTGTGATACAGGAAAACTAACTAGAGTTTGCAACACAAATGGATCTCTGCAGTGCTCTACTGCAAACTTCCTCATGAGTACTGATTCTAAAGCTTCTGATTACTTTAGCAGTCTTTTAGGGATGCCCAGACACTCACATAAACATTTTTGCCTTGACAGTGTCTAAGAACATGCAGTTATATTTTGTTCATAATGACATGAAACAAAGCTGATTGCCCTCTTTGATAACTGAATAAAGTTCAACATAAATTTGGTGCGACTTTCAAATGAACCTAAGCAGGAATGTTAGCATCAGAGCTGGGCAGAATCGAAACAGCAAGTGTTGACCTCATTGGTGCATTACTGGAGTTTCTCTCTCACTCAGCATGTGAGAACTGTCACTGATATCGATAGCAAGAGAAGTCACCTTGCAGTTACAATAAAGGACTTTAATGACACCTGTGTCTTCTTTGGGTTGTGAAGAAGCAAATTAATAATGTCTGAAGGAATACACATGGAGGAGAACAAAACCACTGAAGTACATACAGCTTTACTTTGGATGTCAAAGACAGATTTTGCACAGTCTTAGCAACTTTCATAGTGCTTTGACCAAGTATGAATTATGAATGTCAGATATTAATAATACTTTATCTATTTCACATGTGATATTGTTATTTTTCCTTCCTAATATCTCCTATTTAGTACTGAAGTGCTGGATAGTGGAGCTGAACACTGCTAAATTAGCATCCTATCTTACATATATGAGACACTACTTTTTTTCATTTATACAGTTATTAGCGAATATTTTATCTGCTGATTATGTGCAGAGAGACTTGGGACAAAGATACTGTCATATTTACTGGCTCCTGAGAAATTTGGCAATCTTATCCATGCTGTGTTGGAAGGGGTTTTTTTTGCAGTCTTGCCCTGGGATGCTCAGAGCACCACATGTAGCTGTGATGACAGGCTGTGCTGTGACAGCAGCCCATAAGCTGACCATGGTGGCTGGGGGCAACTGGTTCCTTTTTGTAGCATGTCTTTCTGCTCTTTATTTTAATCATGCAAAAACTCCTGTCCCCTGCTGCTCTTCTTGAAGGAACTCCAACATGTTTACCTCTTGTCTTGCTGGGAACAGCTGCAGCAGGCAGAAGGCAGGGACTGGGGAAATGCCATCGTGGCGTGGGTTTGCTCCACGGCTGTGGTTGTAGAGAAGCCAAAGCTACCTACGCTTTGAAGTCCGGCTGTGCAGGTCTCAATGGTTGAGACTCTGCATGCCTTCAGGTATGAAAACCTGTCCCTGCTGAAATCACTGGCAAAAGCCCAGAATTTCATTCCTGGACTTTAACTGTAGCATTCATTTGGTAAAACACAGTGATAGGATGAAGCAATTCTGAGAGTTTGCTTAGCTCCCAAAACCTCAGAAAGCCAAGCCCTAACAAGATAAATTGAGAAAATAACTAAGCAGGGGACTAGACTGGTATGGATGTGATTGTATGGCTGTAAAGAAGCATTGCTATGCTATTCTGTAAAGTGACACTGCCAATTTTCCTTAAATATTCCTTACTGGCTAAATTTTACTCTTGCCTCCTCTCCTTTCTTTCCTTCTCCCTCCCACCCCTTCTCTTTTACCTTTACTTTCTTGCTGATTTATAAGTGGTACCACATCAGGCAGTGTATGCACTCAACTCACTAATCAGCAGAGTTTTGCTGACATTTTTACAACTGGTATTTAAGAGTCTTGTATTCATGGCACTATATGTTTTCTGTGCTTTGCTTAAAACTTTATTAGATTCCTTAGAATAAAAAATTAAGGACTTAATTCTTCTGTCTTTTAGTCTGATGCAATTTCTGAGGCTTTAATTTTTTCATTGGTGAAAATTCATAAAATTTAAGAAAAGTATCTGACATAAGCTTGTCCTAATATAAAGTTGGGAATACTTTTTAGGAACATATAGTATATGTACATATATATAAACATATAAATTAATTAAAGATTAGGAAGTATTCGGGCACAGAATGCAGACATAATACTGTATTCCTAAGATTCTTTTCCATAGAATAAATTCCAGTTGAAGCATGAAAGTGATTGGGGCATTACTTTTAAAAGGAAAAAAACATCGTTCTCTCGGAATACACTTTTGTTCAATTATATTCAGTGTAGTAATGGGATATTTAAGATAGTACATCAATAAAATAGTAGAGTGATAGTGTATGCATAGTAATATGAACAAAGAAGGTACTAGAATAGCAGAATTATGGACACTGTAGAGCAAAGGCCAAGAGAATTTAATATCATGGGCCCATGTCTAAAAATTCATTTTAATGCTACATAGTTCAGATCGAAGTATATAACACAAATATAAACAACATGTAATGAAAGAACATTCTTGAAATACAATATTCAACAAAAGGCTAAAATGGCAATCTGATATTGAAAGTTTGCCAAAACAACTATTGTTTAACTCCAATTAATGAATGAAATACAATTTGTTCAGGCAAATGAGGGATTCTATTTCAAAACTGCTGTATCATTTTCCTGGTGAAAGATTTGCCTAAGCTACTACTGTGTTAGTCTATCTTTGAGACTGGTTTGTGGGTTAAGGCAACAATAATCTATGTGCATATCATTGAACTGTAGACATGATCCCCAGTTCTCTTTCCTGCAGCATCAGATCAAAACTTTTATGGGAGGTGAAGTTTCCTAGAATTTCTCCCCAACAGAAATTTCAGTATGTTTCTCTTCATCAGTACTATCATGAAAACCTCAGAAATTACTAATGAACATGAAAGCCAGAACAAAAATTAGTCAGAACCAAGTGGAATTCTATTTGGAAACAGGGAATTGTCCAAGAATATTTTTCCCTACTTTCCCTTTCTGTGGGAATTGATTATCATCTGAGAAAAATCCATCTTCAAATGTGTGAATTTCATAAACACAGATGTATGTTCAAACTTTATTTTTTTTAAACACTATTGAGAAAATAATCATTTTGAGGCATTTATATGCAGTGTCACGCCAGAAAAACAGATTTTACAGACACAGAGAAAAAATTAGAATGGCTAAACAGGTTTTGAAAATATTACTACTTCTAGTTTTGTAGCTATATTATTTTGTAATTCTATTACTATATCTAGTACTACTGCATCTAATACTGCTACATCTGGTCTGTTTGCTTGCTCTACTAGACATAAATATCCTAGAGAAGAAGTTCTCAAAGTGTTGTTTAGGTATGCAAGTAGAATAGAGAAAATGAAATAAAACTTGTTTAAATCAGTTGTTTGCACTGGTTGCTAAAAAGGTCTTTAAAAAAAAAAAAAAAACGTCTTTGGTTAGAAAAAAAAGCTGTGAGGCTCTTGTGGCAGATGCTGGGAAATCTGTATAATCTGACGTGCTTCTTCATTTTACTGTCATGTATATATTTGCATTTAAAGGAGTTTCCAAGGACACTGTCTAAAATGCCTTTGAATAAAGCATCCCCTTCTTGGGAGTAATATAAACTCCAAGAACATGGTTTGTTTTTCCCTCTCCCAAAGGAGTAAAATGTGCAGATACAAAGGATTTCTAAGTATAACTTTTGGAGAAGTATCTGTGTAGGAAACTGGGAATTTGGAGGGGGCAAGAAAATAGTAGTAAGGAAATGGATCACTCTTGAGCTGAAAGACAAGGAGGGAATAGAATATTTTGAGATGCAAGTTCTGATGTTGGGCTACTGAAACATGGTGCATAACAGTTTTCAACTCCGTGCTTTCTGTAGCAAAAGGTTTCACACGCTCCTAAGCTAGTGATTTTTTTGAAGCACTAGTAGTGTGAAAGACACAAAGTAATGGTTTATACACACCTTCCATTTCAAAATACGGTTTTCACATGTTACAAAACATTCCTTGCTTGCTAACCTTTTTTATTATTATTATTTTTAGCTTGTGTGAACTATCGTAAATATATTAGCATTACTATCATTAGGCCAACTCAATCAGTGTAAATAGGAAAGTAGGCAAAATGCCTGTGGCCAATGTGTTATAATCAAATGGCATCTGGAGCTGCTGTAAGTACAGTTAAACAGCATAATGTTACCAACGCAGGTGTCAGCTTGAAATACTGCCAATACTTAAGCTCTCTTATTATTACTCTTCTCTGGGCATCTGAAATTGTTGCAGTGTTACCTATACATGCCGAAGGGATTCAGTCAATCAAATGGAGTCTTTAAAACTACATACATTCTTAGTGATATACATAAAGATATATTAGAATATGCTGTGTAGCTCACATGGAGTGCCATGTAATGCTCTAACATCATGCAGTCATATGTGAACGACTTCATTAATTATTAATCACTAATTATTAAGGTGTTTAGCACATCTTAATCTCCTAACATATTTTGTAAGACGCAGAAGTGGATGTCTAATCTTTTTCACCCAATGATTTTCTTTATTAAATTGCATTTATTTCTAAGTTTTGCAAATGATTATTTCACAGCTGGCTTCGGGAAAGAGAAAAATAAGTGGGTAGTCACAGTGGAAAATTCCTGGGACAGCATAGAACAGTGTCTTTACTGAGAAGAGGAAATGGCACTATGTACTTCCCTTAAACTTGGTGGCTCCACAGTTGTCACCAAAGGACAAGTCCAAATTGGTGGTCAGTAGCTATTTTTTGTTCCTCCACATAACAGCAGTTGCATCTTGCTCATCTCTCAGGCTTTGCTCAAGGACCAGCAGCTCAATTCTCCCTGTGGCTCTCCAGTTCAGCCTCACCTTTTTCTCTTTCCTGTGGAGCTGTTTACATTATAGCACCTGCCATGGGAGGATAATCCGTATAAGCCTCCCATGAAACTGTATGAAAGGATATGGGGGAAGGTTTTTGGATTTTTAATTCAATCAGCTTGTAAATGAGGAAAAAAGTGGAGAGAGAAAAAGAAGGTTCTGCAGCTCTCTGACACTTTCTATGACTTCCTGAATTCTTCATATCCTGTCTCGGGTCTCTCTCCAACTTCCCAAGCTGAAAAGTCAATGAGATCTTCCGGCCACCAGAATCCACATGGACCTTTCCTGTTCCCTCCAGTCCATCTGCCTGAGCAACTCGTGTCTAAATTCTATCTCATCACACAGAAGTGATAAAGCTCTCTGTGCCTTCCTACCCTGCCATGCCCCACCAAACTCCCACTTTCCCTATATTCGGCTTACATGTGAAATGGCCTTTATGACCATTCAGTTTTGCCTATATTGCTGGGATGCCCCCATGCCAGTTCTGAGATTAGTTTTGAGATATATGTGTCCTGAAACATGTTAATAGCCAGTCCTTGTCCTGCCAGAATTCTGATGATTCATATCTCAAAACATCAGTAGTCGAGCCGTAAATTATCCATTTTGTTCCCAGTCACTTTAAAGCTGTGAGATTTTAACTCTGATGTATGTTGACCTGGGGGACTGGCCAACAGTCTTTCTTCTACACTTTAGATACTGAAGTAACTTTAAGACATGAATATGTGTCTTATATGTTTCCTCCATACTCCCATTTGATGACAACAAGCTGGGTGGTGCAGCTGACACAATAGAAGGGAGGGACACCATCCAGAGGGACATGGACACACTTGAGAAGTGGACACACGAGAATCTTATAAGGTTTGACATGGCCAAGTGCAAGGTGTTGCACTTGCATTGGGACAATCTCAGCTATGAATACAGACTTGGAGAATTACTCATTGAGAGCAGCCCTGCTGAAAAGGACTTGGTGGTTCTGGTAGATGAGAAGCTGGTCATGAGCCAGCAGTGTGTGCTTGAAGCCTGGAAGGTCGAGTGTGTCCTGAGCTGCATGAAAAGAGGAGTGGCCAGCTGGGAAAGCATGGAGATTGTCTCTCTACTCTGCCTTTGTGAGGTCTCATCTGGAGAACCATGTCCAAACCTGGGACTCCTAGCACAGAAAGAATATAGAGCTGCTGTAGCAGATCCAGAGGAGGCCATGAGGGACCAGAGCACCTCTGCTATAAAGATAGGTTGTTTAGCTTGGATAAGAGAAGGTTTCAGGGAAACATCATTATGTCCTTCTAGTACTTACAGGAAGCTTATAAGCAGATGGTGGACCAACTTTTCACAGTATTAGAGTGATAGGGAAAATGGCTTTAAGCTAAAGGAGGTTACCTGTTAGGAAGAATTTTTTTATTCAGAGGGTGGTGAGGAATTCACATAGGCTGCCCAGAGAGGTTGTGGATGCCCCATCTCTG
This sequence comes from Tympanuchus pallidicinctus, assembly GCF_026119805.1. Classification (NCBI taxonomy): domain Eukaryota; kingdom Metazoa; phylum Chordata; class Aves; order Galliformes; family Phasianidae; genus Tympanuchus; species Tympanuchus pallidicinctus. The sequence goes on from NW_026294769.1 coordinate 33,926,280, forward strand.
AAAGCAGTCAAGACCAGGTTGGATGGGATCTTCGGCAGATTGATCTAGTGGTTGGCAACTCTGCCCATGGCAGAGGGGCTGGAACTGGATGATCTTTAAGGTACTCTCCAACATAAGCCATTCTATCATTCTGTGCCTCCTGCAGAACAGTTTGGTGTTGAGGAGATTCACATCTGAGGGATGTATCTCTGCTTCAGTAGCTGTTCCTAGTAGTCTTAGCTTACCGAAGCTGACCTAAATTAGATGATATAATAATACCAGACCATTATGTCAGCTTCTTTGGGAAAATAAATAAATGAATAGCAAACTACATCCACGATATTTTGCTTTGTCGAGTAAGCAAGGCACTTCATCACAGAAGGATACTGGGTTGGTCAGGCAGGATTCCTCTTTCATAAACTATATTGACTACTCCCAGTCACCTTCTTGTCCTTAGTGTGTTTGGAAACAGTTCCCAGGATTGTATACTCCTTCACCTTCCCAGGCATCAAGGTGAGTCTGACCATGCTCTAGTTCCTTTTTGAAGGAGGATTTGCTCTTTTCCAGGACTTGGGAATCTCCCACAACAACCACAACTCTTCAAAGATGGTGAAATGTGGTTCCACAGTGGCATCAGCGAGTTCCCTCAAATCTCTTTCTCACAGGGATTTGTCTATGTTCAGTTTTAATATTTGAATTTCTCCTAACCCAATCATTTTGCACTGAGGTTAAGTCTTCCTGACCCCAGACTTTTCCTCAGGTCTCAAAAATCATAAAATCATAGAATCAAAATATAGAATAGCTTGAGGTGAAAGGGAATTAAAGATCATCTAGCTCCAACTCCTGCCATGGGCAGGATTGCCACTTAGCAGATCAGGATGCCCTGATCTGATTTCAATTTGAAATATAAATATTAACTTACTGATACAGAGAAGGAGAAGCTTTTAAATAAATTCTCGTTTCACTTTGCCTTTTACTTCCAGACTGCTTACATTTGGTCAGTTTTTCTTGATTTACTTTATAGTGCTCAAAAACAAAAACTACAAATATATGCTATGAAAGAACTGCCTTACACTGCTACAGACACCCTTGAATTTGGAATCCATTCCCTGGTTGATGTTTTCACATATAGTGAAAACCCACTGCTCAACAGCAGAAATCAATGTGCAGTTCCATAGAAGTTTGTTGTGATATTCTGGTTTGATGGCTACAGAAACCACAAACGTTTGTGATTTCTGAAATCTGTACAGTACCATTTAGAGAAAGTATTTATTTAGAAATTCATAGACCGGACTGTCCTCAGCATTAGAATCTTGTAGTTTTAACCAAATAATATTATCAAGATTTTTCCTGTAAAGTCTCAGCGTTATGAGCTGCATCAAAAGAAATGTCAAAACTGACAATAGCAGTGATTAACTGATGAAGTGTTTGTTTAATCACTGTGTTGATCAAAATTTAATCTCTCACAGAGAGAGGAAGCTGACCAGGTCCACCTCATCCATCCTGCGTTAGTGATACACTCATTTAATATCATCACCTTAAGTAGCTTATACACACACACATACAATTTTCTTTCACTCACTGCTGCCCTTTAATGTTACTCAGTTTTACGTGCTTTAAAAGTGTAGGCGTGGTTGTTTCTTTATTTTTCTAATTCCCTTGCCGTGTTCTGTTTAAATTATTCCATTTGTAAGCACAGACAAGTTCATACACGCAGATTAGTTTCGGCACACGTTTACATTTATTAGTTTGGATGTTTTCTGAGATTATAAAAGAAGATGGCTGCAAAACTGAAATTTGTTCCAGTGTAATTAATTCATACCCTTTCTTATAATCAGTTTAGTTTTAATGTATCTTTTTATTTTATCTCTCATTTTATCTCTGTTTTTGTCTGATATTCAAAAGAATGAACATCTTAAAAAATAAAACATTTTTAATTTTCTTCTTCACTATGTTGCCATAAGCTAGTAACATTAGGAAAATATTTTATTTCTTGCATTATTTCATTGACTACCACAGAATGAAACACCTCTTGAGCTCAATATGTGCAGACTAAGCAGGCTTGAGTTCTCATGATATCAGAATGTCATATATTATCCATAATATTATCACATAGTATCTTTCATTGACCTATGCAGGCATACCTGCGGTATGAGAGTGCACAGCTACACTAATGTCCCGTGCTCTCTATGCCAGGAGAAATCTTCCTGGGTTGTTCTCCGCCTTTAATCTTGTTCTCGAGTTCTTCTGCGGAGAACTCAAGTGTACAATACAACAAAGAGTTGGTCCTTCAGATTTCACACTGTGGCATAAACCACCACTTACAGTGCAACTGAGAAGCAGAAAGTGCTCATAACTGTCCTACTTACAGGGCTGACTGCTCATTGGAACTTTAATGGAAATTTAAATATTTGCAAAGTAAATGCAAATTACACGGATCTTGTATTATGTCTTTGAGCTCACTTTATAGAAGACTAAGTAAAAACAGAAAGTGAGTTGCAGAACAGTACAGCCTTGTCACACGTTTCTTTCTCACTATAAGATCAGCAACTGCCTACAGATTTTTCCTCATTTTCAATTATAGGGAGCTGAGATGAAAACGCATTGAGTGAAAAAGGAAAGAAAGTATGGATGAGTAACTGATAACATACAGCTATACAGCTGGATGAATGAAACTAACCAAACAACTGGCATTAAGGTAGGGAAAAAATAAAATGAAAAAAAAAAAGACAAATAGAAAAGCCAAACTTCACTGACATTCAAATATACAAGTACAGATCCCAGAAGTGACTTACCAGCATTACTAATATACTTTACACAACACAGAGAAAATGCATTTCATAATTTACCCCTCTACAATAAGTAAGCTTGCAACTGTAGCAAATAAGTTTATAGCTCATTGATTCAAGAATAAAAATGTCTTTTTTTTTTTTTTTTGGCAATGTTTACATGAGTTTTTCTTTTAATATATGCATGTTTTTATTGTCAGTTGCATACTGATTTCCATATTCTGTGTGAAAACAGCCTCAAAAAAATCTGCTGAGGCACCTGTTCTGAAACTGAAATTTAAATCTGGTTGTCAGTACCTTCAAAAAGAGTAGTAATTCTTTCTAACCTCTCAATGAAATTAGTTCATGAATAATTTTAAATGTCATTAAATATTTTGAAACTGGTATTCATTATATGATTCACAGCATTGGACTTATTCAGACACACAGAAACAAAACAATGGACTCCACTAGCCTCACCGACCAATGGTCTATAAAGGCCAAAATATTTATAGTGAGATCTTATTCAATTGTTGATGTTCGTGTTGCTTGAATTCCTTGCTTCTATCTATCATCAGCTTTACTCTGCAGCCCTTCAGACTTTCCACATCCTTTGTGCTCCACCCCATGGCTTTGGGGAAGTCCGCTTTCATGTTTTCATTCTTCAGGGAACCACCATCCCTCTTAGGCTCTCATTATCACACGAGAGGAGGTTGCTGCTCAGTATGGCGTACAGTGAGTCAGTTAAACTGCGTTTACTGACTTTGCAAAGATAGCATATTTTTTTTTCCTGGAGGGCAACTGTGTGTTCAAGTCTGCATCCCTTTTCATTCTCTCTCCTCCCAGTCCTCTCCCTTCCCATCCGCAGGGCCTGAAAGGGTTAGTAAGCCACATGGGACACTGCCTGAAAATTACACCGAAAATACGTAAGGAATTAAGAGGAAGGATAATAAATATGAAAGAGGAGCACGAGGGAAGAATTGAATTGATAGATGGGAAAGAAAATTGGAGAAGAGCAAAAAAGCTAACAATACTGGGCAAGGGGAAGTAAAAGAAAATAATAAAATAAAAACGGCTGCAAAGAATATGAAAAAATATAAAAATAACTAGGAGGCAGGAGAAAAGAACCATAGAGAAATGAAGCTACTTTTTAAAGTCAGCTTGTCAAAAATTTGTTTTCAGTACTGGAGGAGAAATAAGTAGTGCTTTTAGAAACATCCTGCAGCATGAGCTAGGGGGTTGACATAAACACAGATATGCAAACAAGGAGGAAAGACATAAAAGGCAGCCTTTCTCTCCCCCCCCCCCCCAAAAAAAAAAAAAAAAAAAAAAAAAAAAAAAAAAAAAAAAGGTACATGGAGGAGGGGTAGCATATGTCTTTCTAATGTTTGTTCTCACCTCCTTTCCTTACTAATGAGCTGTCCCTACAGAGCAGGGAGTGTTTGGCTAATGGAGTCTGCCTCAGGGCAGACAGGAGTGCCTCACCTCACCCAGTAGCCAGCACCTCTCCTCATTTCTGGAGTGGTGCTCACAAGCTGGGAAGAAACTTCAGGAGGATACCAGTGCACCTCCAGCAAGAAGGGGGGGTAAACTCTGTACCAAAACTTGTGTTACATTTCTTCTTCAAAAATGAGAAAAAAAGGTGGCTTAAGTGCCAGTGATACAACTTAGAAACATCTGAGTACTGCTCTCTAGAGTATGTTTAATATGCCCTCCTGGAGCTTTCATATAACTGGAACAGGGAGGCCCAGTTTTCTCATCAGCTGTGCTGTTTTCTGTAGGTGTAAAACTACTGACTGACTAGTTTCCAGTCTGTAAGCAGGTAAGTAGGCCTTGGGGAAAACAAAGTTCAAGGCAGAGACTTGTTGGTTCACTTGTAGAAAGCAAATTCTGGGGTCTGTACCCTGATCTTCATATGAATTTGGCTAGGTTAAAAATAAGACAAACAAAAAAAAACATTCCAATAGTATGAGATGGATTTTTCCACATCTTTGCTTGATGTCTGTGTGAACACATACATGACAAAATAAAAATGTACCTCAGGCTTACATGTATGCAAGTAAATCACTTATCTCAGACTTAAAAGCAATAGGTAAATAGACATTGACGATTCACATAAGCTCATCTTTTTTGAACAAGCTATACCACATCTAAATATTCTGTTCTTGAACAGCAGAACACCTTGACAAAATTGTATAATTGTATGATATGATTTTTCCAAACGCAATATAAAATATGCCATAGTAATGTAGTGTGTACAAATGCATTTGATTGGTGAAGAGATGTTTTAAACCAATTTAAGAAAGTTGCATCAAGTGATATAGTTTCTGATGAGTTCAGCAGTGCAAGCTCAGTCATGCCAGTTTGGTGAGAAAGCTGAACCTCACCCAGCTGTGAGATTTTGCACTGGAACCTCAAAGTATCGTGAGCAATTACATCTGAATGTGGGCAACAGTAATAGCTAAAGCAGCAAAATACTTTGTATGGGATAAAAACAGTTGACGTAAAGTCAGCTTAAGAGTTGTGGGCTTTTTTTTTCCTCAAGCAAGTCTTTTGGTTGTATGTGGAACATGCCCAGCGTTTGCATGGAGTATCTCTCCACCCCCATCACTGGCAGAGGAGGGCCAGCACAGCTGAAGGCAAGCATAGTTCTGGTACAGGAACACCTTAAAAGAGATCCTACTTTCATATAAACAGTCTGCACCACTAACAGTTTCAAGAGCTAACCTTCCATGGAAACACTAGTAAAGCAGAGTTGACATGTTTTCCCATGTCTATGGCTGATTTTGACATGGTCTAGTAGTAGAGTTTTTGTCCTAAAAAAAGGTGAAACATCCAGTGATGGTGTTTGCAGTACTTAGAGGTGACATTTAGAACAGACTTCTTGCAAACGCTGAGTAAGGTGACATATTGAGGGCTGCCACATTTCCAGAGATTAATGATTTCAATAGAGTGATTACCTACTGTGACCACTTCTTAAGTCCTTCCTTCAAGGTGCAGCTGGAATATTTGTGGGAAATTCCCCAACACCTGTAATACACTTGGCCATCTGACAAGGGAATCCAGTAAATACATAAACCAAATGCTTAAGGTCAGCATCACCGAAGTAATCAAGTAGTGTTAATAGGAAGAATGAGATCAAAGTAGTTATAATTTTGACTCTTAGGGAGAAGGGAGGAAGAGTAGACAGGATTAAACAACCTGAGTCTATGCCTACTGCTTTTACAGAAATCTCCCAACTTTTGTTCAGTTGGGTCGTCTTCCATATCTTTGGGTCATCATCTTTTCTGTCTTGTGTTCTACATAAATATCTAATATTCACGCATAACTATATGAAAATAAACTCAGTGTTCATTAACACCTTATGTCTTTTCTCTATGAAATATGGAACTGCTCAGTGTATGCCTTAGCAATGTGACTACCATCGACTATACTGTGTTATAATTTTTAGATAAGGCCAAAACTGGTAGACTCCATTTATACATAAAAAAACCTCAAATGTTGCTTCAAAATCGTAGACTATTTCCCGTTGTTTAGTTGTAGTAGAATTAACACAAATGATTGAAGATCAAAATTATAACATAAACCTTCATTTAAAAAGCCATCAGTATTTATTTCATGATTTTTTATTATTATTGTTATTGTTTTGTTCTTTAACACTGTGCTGTTGTTATTCAGTATTTCTGGACAGTAATATGCCTTAGTGTAACAGGTAGACTTCCCAGTACACATTTTTGGAAGAAGTCTTCTATGTTTAGTATCTGTGTCTGCTTGATTATTTATTGTTATGTTTGTGCATCTTTTGATATTTTGCTGTAGTATATTCATAGGCTTAAACATAAAGGTTTCCTTTTAAATTATAAATTATCTTTCAGTGAAAGTAAACATTGTGTATGCATTTTACCATATGCATAGAAAGACAGCAATTAAAGTTTGACATGGAATAGAAAATATACTGTTAATATATTCACATCAGATATATCATAACCACTTGCCTAGCTACTACTATCTTTTCACTGACTTCCTTCCTGTCAACTTTTCTTCACCAAGTAGTTTTCCGTTGTTTTTATCTCTTTAATGACAAAATAAATCAATTTTTCCATTCCCAAAAATAACTCTGCACAAACATGAGCATTTGTAACAAAAAAAAATTCATTCGTGTTCAATATGAAGACAGAATCTTTACACAGTACATAATCATAAAAGAGAAATGCAGATTAAGATACATCTTTTCCTCAAATCTTTTTCTAAAAAGTTAAAAGTCAATATTACTACTCTTGTTGTTGTCTACTGTTGTATCTACATCATTTTCTGAATTGTTTATGCTATAATGGTGGCATTAAGCATTATACCTGCACAGAAATCTGTGTGCTATTGTTCAAGATTGACAGTGTGAACAAATGTATGTTTATTTATATTATGTCAACACTCGATGCAAACTTCTAGTATAAGTTTTTATTAATTAATTCAGCATCTGCCTCCTCCAACTACCTTCTGTTTATACTTGTAAATTAAGTGACTTACGTTTGATATTATGAAAATGTTAGTGTCAAGATAATAATTTCTGAGCACTAAATTATTATTGCATGTCTTTAAGTGAGCTTTCTGTTTATACAGAATGAAATTCACAAAGAAAGAAAGAAAGAAAGAAAGAATTAAGCAATAAGTTTCATATCTTCACCATTTTCTAAAAGTAAAATGAATTATTTTTATTATTGGACACTAATAACCAACCCACTGCTATGAAAATACATGTACTATTGATGTTTCACATAGTCTTCACGCCTGCACATATGCAAGCTTATACAGAGTATATTTTATTGTTTAATACAGTGTATAGTTTATATGTTTGGTATTTTAAATGCAATGAATATTAATGTAATTTCCATTCAAGAACTCGTCTTCTAGCTTTGACAGTATTTCTTCACTTGCTGAACTCTAATCATTTAGATTACTGCTAATCAAGTGCATTTCACATTCATATAAGCTGTGATAACAAAAGATAGATCAGAGCAATATTCCAAAGTGCCCTGAAATTAGGCATACAGCTCTCAGCTCTATGTCTTTCTTTGCGTTTCTTTTTTTCACTATTAGAGAAATGTGAATATGTGAAACGTGAAGAACATTATGGGTATCAGCTATGCTAAGATTGAAAGACTGCAGGAAAGATGTGATAATTGTTAATAGATTTTCAATTCAAACATAAGCAAGTAGTTATACATTCAGTGCAATACTGGGAGATACATTTAACCTGTAAATTGCCTTATTAAATAAGGTAAGAACTTTTTTATAGTGCCTGCTTTTGCTATCGTCACATTATCTATGAATTGAATTTAAATTGATAGTTTTGTTCTTACCACGTTGCTGGAGATGTTATGCATAACCCAAAACTTAGAACTTCCCTTTCCTCTAAGCTAGTATACAGGCTTCAGGAACAGCTGAAAAGACATTGAAAATATGCTCGTGAAAACAAATAATGAAGGATTCAGGCTATCAACTGTTGTAGCCACCTTCTTTATTTCCAATTAGCTTGTAATGAGAAAATTATCTTGTTCTACCCTACTAACCCACACTAGTTCTGTATTGAACCATTGAAGTTCAATAAATGAAGTTAGATTACTGTTTTATCCTACTCTTGCTCTTTACAAGAGCTTTTGTACTTGGATGTAGAACAAGTAAGCAGTTATTAGTATACTTGTTTAGACATTAAAAAAAAAAAAGTTCTACATAAGTAGCCCCATTTACTCCCTGATCTTTGCATGATAGGAAGTAAAAATTGTATACAGGTTGTTTGCAACCCCCAGGAGGGAAGGCATGCATGTTTCAAGTGTTAAAATCAAGGGACTGTGCTTACTGTGCTAGAAGTTATTATTATAACAGTATTGGCTAGGTTTGAAAAGGACACATTTAAGAAATGTGTGCTGTTTTTTTAAAAGTCATCCTCCAAGATGGCAGAAAGATCTACCTGTGACTGTCATGAAAAATAAGTTTTTATTGTACATTCCCACACAACTCTTTACTTGACAAGTTAAAAAGTATTGCAACCGTTTCATCAACACTCACATATGCATATCAACATACTATTTCAGTGAACACTTTGTGCCTCTGAATTGTTGGTGGGAAATCATGGCCTTCCATGGTGCAGTAAGTCAGAGAACTTGTGCTTTATCCAGGAGATTGGTTCTGTGAAGCTCTCAGATGCTGGCAGGCAGCCAGTCTTCTCCTCATAAAAGTTTATTGGTGTTGTCTTTGAGTTTGTCCATCTACTTTGAGTATTTGAGTGCTCTTTTCACAAGCTAGTTTTCCTTTCAGTGGGAAATTAGGATCCCACTTCTGCTGGCATTCAGTGCCCAGCTATCTTCAGTGGTGCTGGGAGTAATCATTCCACATATTTCAATGAGACTAATTATAGCTCCAGTCAGCTGCTTAGGAATGCTTTTCTGAGATCTCAAAATACAATTCTGTAGCATTCCTCAAAAGGAATTTTGTTTCAGATCTCCAGTACAGTTAGAACCAAGGTCATTAGTTAAATCGGACTACATCAATGCTTTTTTGTAAAACTAAAGGCAGAATCTACACCTTCCCCTGTGTAGCTGCACCTCTGTCCCAGAGAACAGGCAGGTGAAATTTGAACTCAGCTCACGTGCTCTTGGAACTGGATTATTCATCATACATGTAGGCATTGTACAGAAGCTTGTCTTGCCTCTCATTTCTGCAAGACCAGATTTGGAAATGGCAATGGTATAACATATATGCCAGAAGTACTTTATCAGATATTTCAGTTTCATGGAGAAATTTTGTATGTTGTAGTATGTGCTAATTGAGTTCAACACTTTAAAGCTTTTGATCTTTTTGTTTTGTATCAAAGCTTAGAAAATGAATTAGTAACTTATGGTTTGAAACATTAAGTCTGCAAACTCTCATGTATCTGCTCAAAAGGAACAAGAAACTTAGTAGGATAAGTGACTTCTATGTTACTTTAATTGACTATCCCAAATCCATTTTTATTCACATATTGGTATTGTCTACCTAGATCTATTTACACAGGACTACAAATATAAATGTTTTCCTGTTCAATATGATTCTTTGGACCAAGTACAGACCTTTTAGAATATATATATGAGATCAAGGGAGATAAGTGCTTTGGAAAAGCTGCTATAAAACTCCCATTTAAATATCAATCTTATTTCCCAACTGCTAACTGTGAAATCACAGCTCAGTGATCAGCAGAAATACACAGCCTGATAAACAATCTGCATTAACAGCTTCTCAGCTAGAAAACACGGCTTCTTGTATTAAAAATATTGTTTATATCTTTTCTTACTCAGGACCCTTAAAGCATCTTTAAGACCAATGCATTGAAGTGTGATACTGTTACAGTAAGATGTTTTCTTCTAATTCAGATGGAAGAATTATTTTTTAAATATTTTATATTTTCGAAAATATTAAGTGCTAGTGAGCTTCTGTCTCCTATTCTCTTATGTCTTCCCACATCAAACTTACAATTCCAACTTCATATCTATTGGGTATGCAGTACGCCATTATTTCTTTGGCTTTGTGAAGGTGCCTGAAACTTAACTAATGACAGAGATACATATTAAAATTATTTCATAGGTACCCTTAAGGACATGTTGAAGATAACTTGTCTTAAAAAGGCTACATAATGTGCCTTTCTCTGTGCTCAGTGTGTTCAAAACAAATGCAGTGTGGGAAAACAAAAGAGAGTCACATGGCAAAGTCCTGCATATGTGAGGGCTTTTTGTTTTGCTTTACTGAAGGGAGCACAGAATTGCAAGGTGTATTAAGGCCTCTGGGACTGGACCCTAACATGGAGACTTGGCCTATTTCCACTGTCAAAGAAACAGTTGTAGGTCCAGTCCTGGGTAATTATGATGGAGACTTTGCGGGATTCCATGAAGCCTATTATTTATACATATGTGAGGAATCGGAGTTCAGATTGGGTTAGAAAGTGACCAGGACAAACTTGTGTGCTTGGTGTAGAAAGTGACACTTCCATCAGTAATTACTGTTATTAATTGCATAAGTATGAAAAATGTTTAAGCTCATTTAGTTTTATTTTTAAAACAATTTATGTCATTTCATAAAACACAGATGGTGCTTGAATGTCTGCTTTCATGGATAAATTTATCAATGACAGAGTGACTTATTAGTCCATTTGCTGTTGCTTTTCCACTACAGACTTGCAGAAAGAGCCTCCTTCCTTGAGGGACAGACCTAGTCTCAGCTGGAGAGCAGCAGTGCTGTTTAAAGTCACTGGGCAGAACTGGGGCGTATGCTGCAGCTATGCTCACTCCTCCTTAGCCCTACGTTTGAAGCACTGTTACTACCAGGCACATAGCTTTATAGGATTATGCTCTGGGGCTGTCTTGGCTTGTTTCTTTTTAATCAAGGGAAGAGACTGTACTTGTCATTTGGCAGTATGGGTATTTCTTGTCTTCATTTCCAGATACATTAATTGAATCCTATATTTTCTTCAGCATTTCTTCTTCACTTTTTTTTTTTTTTTTTTTTCTGATTTGAAATACCAGTTCAGCACATTTAAAAATCTGTGAAAAATGTATATTAATAATGTCCACTACAAAATTCTTTTTTTTCTACAGCCACAGTAAAGAGTGAAAAGTGCAAACGTTTAGTGGCTTGTATTCCATTCCTTTCACTGACTGCGGTATGAAGCAAAAGCAATGCATTTAATGTGCCTTTGTTTATCCTCTGAAGTATACACATGTATATGTACTGTATATGGCCTGAGTGAAGTGCTGCTGGTAATTCTAAATTATTTCTTTGTTGTTTTGTTTTGTTTTTCACATGAATACCAAACCATGTTAAAGTATACACCTTTAATTATTAGCTGAAATATCAGCTTTACAACCACAGTCTGAGTGGAATAAGAGAAGCACAATTTATAAAGTGTATTTGTAATTTTTACTTCTTTTTCTTCTTCTATATTCATAGATTATTTTTGTATCCTTTTCATCTGCACCTTTTTGAAAACAGTTGAGTTAAAATGCATAACTTAACGGGCTTCTACTTGCTTTCATTCATGACAGTTTTCTTAAGGGTGAACATTTATGCCAATTTCCAGTTATGATCTACAATTATTTTATAATGTATTTTATTCAAAATATCTACAGAAAGAAATAAAACACTGAAAATCAAAAGAAAACATTACAGGTTTATCTTGTAATTTAGTGCACTATAAATCATTGCATGCCCTTCACTAAGCTTGCAAAAGTAACTCACTGACAGGATAGATATGTGCTTCTGAGTGTATTTCTTCCATTATTCATACATTTCCAGCCAAATAAATTTCAGGACATCACTTATTAGAGTTCAGCATTTCTCTTAACGAGGGGATTTCCTTTTTATCTCCATACACTCTACTGTACTGTTAGACTAGCAAGCTATATGTTTTCTTCCCACTGTTGCACAACACTTTTGGCACTGATTCATCTGACATGTTAGGTGCTGCTACCACAAGTATCTTGCAGATGATCTGAAGTAATAATTGAAATTGGCTGCTGATCCTGAGAAAGTAGAAGACTGTAACCAGAAAAAAATAACAAGCAGATATTTTTTTACATTGATTTATTATAGGAGGTTATATAAAATGCCCCAAAAATCATACTTTAATATTGTAAATGCTGTAATATCATAAATGCATAAGACAGGGGGGAAAAAAAAGGTAAAGAAAATGTGATCAGCAATAAATCTTGTGTGTAGAAAGAGATTTATAGGTGCCACATGAACTGGCAGTGCTCTAAAAGTTCAGGAACAATCTTTAGCCACACCAGCAGGCAGCTGGCAGCCATGCACATTGCACTCAGACCTGGACAGCCCTGGCAGATCCTCTGTGGCAAAGCCTGGTGGTGCTGGAGGCATCCCCTGGCCACTTGCCTGGGAGATGAGCTTTGTGCAATGACTCAGCCTCTATGCACACCTGTCCTCATCTAAGTGGGGACAGACAAGAGTCCACAGCAGAGAAGGCTTACACTGGGGCTAGGCTGCATACAAGTCCCACCATACATGTGTTGGCAAAGGAGCTTGCATAGGACTGTGCTGTGATTTAGTCTCTCTCAGGGGAAGGGATGGAAAAGTGTGGTTTCTCTGTGATTACCTTAATTTGGCCTGCAGGCTGTAAACAAAAATGGTTAGATTAGAACGAACTGAAACTCAACTCATGTGCTCCTTGCTCGTTTTTAGGATGGTAAAAGCTATAAGTTCACCAACTAGTTTTCCAGCTCAAAAATGAAAGAAACTGAGGGCACAGGGAATCATTGAACTACTGGAACAGGCTGCCCAGGGAAATGGTGAAGTTTCTGTCACTGCAGATGTTCAGGAAACCTGTGACTGTGGCACAGAGGGACATGAATTACTGGGCACGTCAAGGATTGGTTGTTGTTGGTGGGTTGAACTTAATGATCTCAGTGGTCTTTTCCGACCTTAACAATTCTGTGATTAATTTTAGATACAAACAGCTCATGTGCACATCGCTCCTTACCTCCCCATTTTTCTGAAGAGCATTAAGTCTGGCCTCCCCAAACCTTCCAAACAATCAGAATTCAAATTTATTTCAGAACAGGATTTTGAAGAAATTTTCTGGCTAATATTTCTGCTTGGAAGAATCTTGCTCTATTGGTGATTAAAGTGATTTTTAAATGTCCTATTAAATCCCACCTCTTTTTGACCTCCTCTGTCTCTTTGCATCTATTCCTGTGCTTAATCCTTAAATTGTCAGTGTTGTGGTTGTTCAAAATAGGTTGCAAATTTCTCAGGGCAGGAACCTCATCTAAATTAGCATTCATAAAGCACCATCCACATGTTCTGTACCTGGGGCACTATGTAAGTAGTAAATGCTAATGAGTTTTTTGAGTAAATAGAATATTTGTCTAAAAAATTTTCAGAGTACTCCTTTGGAAGAGAAAAAAAAAAAAAAAAAGCTTTTAAAGTTTACAATGAAATTATGACTGGAACATAATTGTTACTGATAATAAAGTTATTTAAACATTACTTCTTTTGTCAGATACATAGAATTCAAATGTAATAACTAACAGCAGATTTCACTTTAATTAGCATTTATCTTTTAAAATCATTTATTTTGCAAATTGTGTTACTACTAAATTAAAGTGGCATTGTCTTAAAAATAAATCCTATTTTTAAACACAGTGTGAAATGTACAAGGACAGGAAGATATTTAAATTGTGTGTTTTGCGTGGTTCCACAGAAAGAAAAAAAAATATTTCTTGTTGGTCATGTATGCATATAACGTCACAAAATTTCCATGTTATTACTATTACTCTCAGCTTGCACTCTGCTGTAAGACGGAAGGACGTCACATTTTTCCTCAGGAAGTTCCTGTGCTAAGGATTGCTGTAGGCTGTATGAGCTCACTAAAAAAGTGCCAGTTCATACACCATGTTCATATACACTTTGCTAGATCCATTCTTGATCACTGTCAGAGATGAGCAGCTGGGCCAGAAGGATCTGTGGTTTTCATCTGATATGGTTACTTCTATAGCCATAGATGTCTGTGGAAGCCTTAAGCTCATCCCATAAGAAGCAGACCAAAAAAAAAATTGAGGCAATACAACTATTCTTTAATAATAATTCCTGATACTTTTGCAAGAACTGACATGATTTAGGAGACTCTTTTCCATAGAAAAAAGCCTGGAGATACTAGTTTAGTGTTAGACCTTCTGCAGTAAACCTCACCGGATTTGAACGTAATCTCACTTCGCAAATGAGAAACAAACTTCTCTGAAATGAGTGGAATGTCATAAAACTGGATTTTAAATTAGAATTGGGCGAGTAACACTGTTTTAGAAGACTGTCTCACATCTATCTTCAAAGACTTTTCTATGGCCACCTGCAAAGATAAGGGAAACTTGGCTTACTGACTTCATTTGAGATTTTAGCTTAAAATTACTCAGAATTTAGCTTCTTATTTTTAATGCAGATTTTAATGCAACATAATTACAGTTCTATGAAGATGTATTCTTATGAAAACACAGAGGAAGATTCAACAGAACATAGAGGGAAAACCAGGCTTCCCCATTGCTGTTAAAAGTCATAGAGCCTGTATTTCATGGGATTTACCAGCTTGTATTCGGCTTGGCAAAGTTTACATAACTTCAGTGAATATCTCCTTTGAGCTGTAATATGGGGACAATGCTACTGCCAGAGCTCAGTTTCCCATTTGCCCTCAGGGCTTTTTATGCTTATATATGCCCCACCTGCAAATGTGCTTAACTAAAAGGCTAGTACTTACGAATGACGTTCAGTCAGCATTTTCACACGATCAACTTGCCAATTAAAAATGGGCTTGGTACTGAGTTTAGAAGTCAACTTAGATACTCCTAGCTTGGGCAGAGAGTTGCTTTCAGGCAGGGTGAGGCCAAGTCTGATGTTGTAGGAGGTGTCACGCCTGCTTTGAGAGACGCCATGACTCGCTGGCATGGCCTCAGCCAGAGCACCCGCTGCAACCAGCCCTTCTCCTGGCCCTGCAGACACAGGCAAGAGCAACACTGGCACTTGGGAGTGTGACTTGCCCCCAGCAGATGACCGCGTCTTTGCCATCACTTCTCCTTTGTTTACTGGGGATGTTTTCACATCCCCTGCCTTACTTAATGCTGTGCATGATGGGTTCAGAAAAAAAAAAATAAAAAAATCCGTCATTGTTTTAAAATCTTTAAAGTAATTACTCTGGGCACAGCCTAATTACATGTTGGTTCCGCTGCAAGAGAAAAACTGTATGTGTCTTGTACTTGATGACTGTAGAGCTCATGAAAGAGCATTTATAGTGTTTTAAGTATATTAATTACAAAGTTTTATATTAAGAGAGAAGATAGGAAGAAGTACAAAGATGCTTTTCCTCTAGGTGACAGAACAAAACTGCTAATAGTCTTTGGAAAAGTACACCTGCAGTAGGTTTGGTTGTGCTGTTCTTTTTTTGGTTTTGATTTGAGAGGAAAATGCTTATCTTGGAGATCAAAACTATGAACTATCTGGAAAATTCTGGTATGATGTACATATAAAATATACACTTCAGTACGGAAACAAACTGGATATTATTGTGCAACTAATCAGACATGCACATAACAATATTTAGTTTGTGTAAATAATTGTTAGAACTGTGAATACAAATTAGATGTTTGTCATTTACACATATTATGTCTGATATTTGACTTATGTATTTACACATTTACCTATGAGATGTTGTGACATAGGTGTTTACCTTCCTAACTTCTACACATAATAATGAAAATGAAAATTTCTGGATAATCATAAAGCAGAGGTTGATTATTTTAAACAATTGCAACAATTAATTTTGGTCTGTACTAATATCCTGAATTAGTCTGAATAATCATGAGGAAAATTATATTTCCCTATCACTGTCCAAATCAAACAGCAATACAAGTTCTCCCAGTGGCACCTGTGTAGTTATCACTCGTCAAACACCTCCTACTGTTTGTGATAGCTCTTATCTTCTGTACAAGATGAAACTTGATTCGTTTATGTCTTCCCTTTTCAGAGCAACAAGCACGAAAAGTCAGAAAATCACTGTGCCTTACATTTTTCCACATGCTCCTTGTCACTGTCATTCATGCTTCCAGTCATCTGTAAAAAGCTGATTTTCTAAAGGAAATAAGCAGTGTTGTGAAGGAACTTCCCATTGACAAGATTGTCTCACCACCTTTGTTTTGTGAAGCCCCAGAGCTTCTCAGTAAATTCCAACCTTGTGATTCTATGATTCTATGATTCTATGATTTGATTGTTTATAGTGTTGTAGCATCTTTGGCATTATTGGTACTCCTGTAATACAAATAAACAATAACAGTAATGAGAGTCAAGTATCAGCAAAATTATTCTAATAAATATTCCAGCCAGTAATTTTACTACTCTCATAAAATTTGCTTTCTTCCCAAAGTTTATATCTTATTATTCTGACTCAAACTGTGCAAAAAGACGGTTGGACGGTTGGACTAGTTGATCTTACAAGTCCTTTCCAATCTTGTGATTCTGTGATTCTATGGAAGCCCATAGCATTGAGCTTTAAAGTACATCTTTCTTTCATAAGGGAAATGCTTACTTTTTTGTTTACATTTTCATTGTGATTATCATTCTGCATATCCTGTTTTGCTGTATTTGCTATACAAAAATAACATAAATAATCCACTGAAATAGAGTAATAAGTAATATTCAGTGTCAACTAAGGCAGATCAACTCATGTAGACAGAAACTAAAATGAAAAACTATGCACAAAACCTGCATACCAGGCTTCTCAGCTCTGACATTCTTATAATGGCTAAAGTAAAAATGAAGTCATATAGTTTTATCTTTGTTGATGATGAAATTCAGAATCTGAATTCTGCCTATTCTTTATGTTGACCCTGTTCCTTATCAGACTGCAAAAAGCAAATGCATCCCATGAGTTGCTGTTTTTTCAGTCAACGTATCTTGGCAGGGGTCTCTAAATGAGCGGTGCTGTGCCTGCTGTCTGTCAACATAAACTCTTTACCAACCTTCCTCACACTGCAGGATTTTAACATTAATCACTTCTTTTTGTTAACAATTGTGATATTGTCTTTCTTCAGTCAGTAGTCAGTTGCACTCTGAGACATTCACTGACCACTGTAAATCATGTGTCCATTTTCAGTTTTAAAACACCTCCATCTCTATGCTAGCTACAGATCCCTGCCTCACTCCGAGTGAGCACCTGTTGTATTTCTTTCATGCATAACAGCTGCATTTTAAGATCATACAAACTTTACTACTAATTTTTGTTTTTATAATGTATTAGTAGGTCTGGAAATGTACAGCAATGGAGGAAGAGTAGATCACAATTAATTTAAGGTAACACAGGGCAGCAGAATATATTTCTAGAAATAATGGCAAATTAAATTTTAACTCTTATAGTAAAACTATTGAATCATTTTTGAAGGAGTAAAAGAGTGCCAGGGATTTAATAAGCATACAATATCTACCTGACATTCAAAAAGCTGACACATTCAAGGAAATCTTTGTCCTTATTGTCTCCAGATTGAGTAAATGGCAGTAAAATGGTCAGCCCAAAATAGACTGTCATAATATAAGGCTACAAAAGACCTTGACAGGGTCGATGAGTCCAGCTCCTTGTTGTTGTAAGCAAAAGCGTCAGAGATGTCTTTTCCCCAAAGTTATCAAATTCCCATCTCCTAATAATTAGTTGTGTTGGTTGCTGTCCTTTAATTATAACCTAATTGACGTTGTAGAAAACTGATCCTTTCTTTGTTTACACTGCTTTAATTCATTGAAAAGTAGTGCACCATTGGGTGGAACATCCATAGGTTCCTCTCTTTCATTTACTATAATAAACCCCTCCTATTACTGTAACAAGATGTTGTCAAAATATGTGTTACAAGATCAGAAGATTTCTATTATAACTTGGAGAAACAGTGTACGATCATCAGAATATTTTTGTATCAGGATACGAATTTATATATTATTATATCTTTGTAAAAAAAAATAAACAAAGAGACAAAAAAATAAATAAATGCAAAATACTAAGAAATTTCACAAATCACTGAAGACAGTCATGAGACAATGTCAAAAAATATCTTTGACCAGAAAAAAAAAATGTCTTATTTAACAGGAGACAGAGACAGAGCATGGTAGCCCTAGAAGGACAGCATTAGGGAAAAATAATATTTATGCTATATACAGTATATAAGCACTTTATATATATATATATATATATATTTCAGCAAAAATGTGATTTCTGACTTAAAATCAGTTTTGAATTTAAGATATTAGAGATTGCTATAAGAAATAAATGTCAGTTCTGCTTTCAATTAGACTGACTTGTAAGTGATAATATCCCAAAGATTTGACTGTCCTCCAGTAGCAGAGTTGTAGATTTCAATTATGTGATTGAAAGAAAGGAGGAAGGAGCACAAAGCCTGGCAGCTACAAGATATCTCAAGAACAGGGCAGAGGCAAAGATTTCTCCCTTCTGGCTTCTATGATTTGGTGCTCTTTCAGAGAATTTTGTTAAACAGAAATTCAACAATCTGTACTGTCTTCCATGCAATATCATTTTTCTTTGAATTTCTCTCTAACAAATTTCCTTCCTCTATTTGAGATGAGAAGGTTATTTCCATCCCAGTATTATCTTTTAAACACTTGGCCACATTTACTTCCCATTCAAACTTCTGGGCAAGTTTGGTTGCCTATTTCCATACTTTCCGAAGTCCTCTCCCTGAATTCCTTTCTCTCAGCATCTTTCTATGGTTCTCATTCCCACATTATGTTAAACATAGGCTCCTTCAGTGCTAACAAGATTTACCCACTATTTGCATGTCTGGTTCCCTTCATTCCCCTTCTGCACACTTGCTCTACTTGACTTAATCACCTGTCTCCTAATTGATTGCTTTGTCTCTTTCTTGCCACCTGTTGCTGGAAAGTTCTCTTTCCCACCAGACTTTGTCCCAGTGAGAGAGGAAGGTCCATTTCTGCCTTTGGATGACACCTTCTCTATCCTCCTTTCCCAAAAGTCATTAATACATCATTAAGTGCTCTCACAGGTTTGCAGTGTTTTTGAGAGTAATGAAATATCCTTCTTGATTGAAAAAGAGACTTTGGTGAGATACTAAAGTGCAGTTTCTTTGTAAAGTGAGGAGCCATTCCTGACAGCATCTCACAAAGAGGTTGATACAGAATTTTATCCTATTTATTGCCCTCTGGAGCATGAGTCATGAGTCTCTGACTAGCCAAGACAGACTTTGATGGTACATGCTGGATAGTTTGAGGATCTGTGCTGTCTTGTCCAGGTGAATGACAGGTGAATGACAATGACAGGTGAAGTGCCAGGAAAGGAACTGCTATTAGTAGCATAGCAAAGTGCTGGAAAGCCCAATTAACCTCTCACATCATGCACTGCATTACTACTGAATGGATTTCTTGCCTGTTTGCTGCTATTTAGTTTTTGTTACTGAGGCAAATACTTCCCTTTTCCTCAAAGAAATCAAGGTGTAAGGCCTTTGCTTTCATTTATGCCAAAGTGTCATAAATTTCACTTTGATATCTGCTTGCTTTACTTGCTGGATTAACATTTGCTTATGCAAACTTGCTTCGTGTGAGCCTGTAATAATGGGCTCTCATCATCACAGAAAATGTAGTAGAATCACAGAATACCCAGAGGTAGAAGGGACCTATAGGAATTATTGCATCCAAATCCTGGATCCACATAGGATCACCTAAAAGTCAAACAATATAACTTAAAGCATTGCCCAGATGCTTCTTCAATGCCAGCAACTCTGTGCAGTGACTGTCTCCCTTTAGCACCTGTTCCAGTGCCCAGCCACTCTCCGGTGAAGAACCCTTTCCTGATATCCAGTCTGACCCGCCCCAGTCACAGTTTCATGCCATTCCATCAGGTCCTATCACTGTCAGCAGAGAGCAAAGATCAGTGCCTGTCCCTCTGCTAGCCTCATGAGGAAACTGTTGGCTGCCATGAGATTTCCCCTCAAGTCACCTCTGGGCTGAACAAACCAAAGGACCTCAGGCCTTGCTCGTACATCTTCCCCTCTAGACTTTTCCCCATCTTTTTAGCCCTCGTTTTATGACCCTTTTGTACTATAGCATCCAAAACTGTACACAGTACTCAGTGTGAGGCCCCATTGTAGAGCAGAATAATCACTTCCCTCAACTAGCTTGAGAGAAGCGATGCTGTTTGATGCATCCCAGGATATTGTTGACCTTCCTCACTGCCTGGGCACATTCGTGACTTATGTTCAACTTGCTGTTGACCAAGATCCTCAGATGCCTTGCAGAAGAGCTTCTTTCCAGTGTCTCATCTCCCAGTCTGTATGAATAGCCAAGGTTACCCCTTTACAGGTGCAGAATCTGGCAATATGTCCATATAATTCTGCCTCTATTTCCATTCCACAGAGTTGAGGATAACAATTAGTTTAAAAATGCTGCAGTTCAATTCAGCAGTCTGAGCAGTACCGCTTTCTACTTGGAAATGAAGATGTTTTTCACCTTCCAAACAGGTAAAGCAGATCCACCAGAACCAAATAAATACTTACTCATTTAGTATCTCATCAAGGTATATCAAATTTTGAATTTCCTATCACTAAATTGTCAAGTGAAACGCATAACTGACTGTTATATTTCACGATTAAAACCTTGATCAATTTCAGAGTATATTTCAGTAGGATTTCAGGTAGAGTAATATTGTAAAAGGAGTCTGTATGGAAAGTAACGAGACTGACTATATTACAGGCCAGATTCTTCAACATATAACTATCTGCCTTCCCATTCCTTTTACCTTGTGCATTTTCTTTGTCTTAAATGGGCAAGTTCATAGTCATAAGAATGTAGTGACTTTTGAAAATACATTTTAGCACTTTACATAACTGATTGAAAAACATAATCTTGTAATATATTTTCATAGAAGAGTTAAAATCTCTTAAAGATTTTATATAATAATGGAAGACATAGTAAAAAATATAAATGCATATTTAAACTTGAAATATTTTTCCTACTGTTCTATGTTTTCTTTCCTTTTTAATACAGATAATGCTATATTAATTCATACTTTATTTATACTCTGGCACATTTACTGCAACATTCTTTGAGAATTAATTTTGAGAGACAGGCTTATAGTTATTGGGTAAGGACCCCAAAATTACAGATGAACCATATAACTTCACTGAACCAGACCAAGATAACAAACAAAAACAGAATAACAACTAAAAGAAGGGCAGGTAAGTAGTAATTCTACCAAGCATTTCAACAGACTGATTATTTGCTAGTCGTGGACTTCCATATGTATATTCTGTGCCTCTATAGATCTTACTTCAATGAAATTATCCATTTTGTCCTTCAATATGTGCAAATTCCTAGCAACCACAAAGCTCTTACAATAATGTTTAATCTTAATACATGTTGCATGAGAAAAGAAAAATCTCTTTTTGTTTGTTTTGAACCAATGACTTACGGATTCATCTGATGTCATTATTTCTACAACTGAGGGAGACAATGAACAACTGATCCCCATTCACACTTCCCATGCCACTCCCCATTTTTCATAGCTTTATCATATATCCCTTTAGTTTTCTGTTTGCCAGGCTGAAGTCTCCTCACCTGTGTAATTGGAAGTTGTTCATACCTTTGATCATCTTTATTGCTCTTTTCTGTATCTACTGAATCTCTTCCAGGACCAGGACAGCACAGGACATTCATGCTGCAGAGATCAAGAGGATCCTGATAATTAGAACAAATATTTCTCATATAAACTTGATGTTTACATTTATTAAAACATTTATTTCTCTTGATTTCCTATTACAAGTCAGGATTTGAAATTCAAGATTGACTAATGAATACAGCTTTTGGCATAGCAAATTAAAGTTTGTTTTTATGTGATACAGCTGCAGGCAAACACATGTTTGTAAGCTGAGTTTGCCTATGCTGAAACCAGACAACATAGATCCAGTTCTACCTTTGAATGTTTAGATAATAACGAGTCACCATAATATAGGCTGTCTAGAACAGTTCAACTCCACCATAGTAAAGGATTTATTATAAAATATATTAAAAAGAGGCATATACACATATGAGTCACAGGTGTGAAGAGAGGAGAGCAGCCAAACACAATAACAAGCAATGCAAGTGAGATGTGTCATCCTAAAGATGTCCATGCCCTGGTGGTAGCCCAGCTGGGACCACTTTTTCTGTGATACAATCAAGAGAAAGGCATACAGGAGAAGAGCATGCTCCAAAAAAAAAGGACATTTACCCTGCCCTTTTCACATCATTTAGTGCAGTTTTTCAAGAAGTCATTTAGTGGAATTTCAACCCATGCATGTGATGGGCCATTTGTAAATGCAAGCAGGGAAAAAACGAGCTTGAATCATCCCTTTGTGTATGTGAGCGATGTGAGAAAATGACTCCATTTTTGTTACATTTTATTTAGTTCTATTAGAATTACAATATTCTTTTAAAATCAAATGCTTCATAAGGTTTTTCCCAAGCATGATGCTTCGGTCAATGTAGTCAGCTCATTTGTCATTATAGCATCACATGACCTAAACAGCAGTACAGAGAAATTTCAACAGCTGGGCAAATCTTTCTTGAATCAAAGCTGCTTATATTTTACAAATTAGTGCATTTCTGAGATTTCTTACCGGCTCTTTTGCAAAATTAAAGCTATGATGTGTGTCTTTTAATACTCTCCTTCTATAATATGTAAGTTGCTGTTCTGTAACAAGCTTTAAAAATCAATCAGGGAGTCCAAAGTGAACACATATTTTAATGGTTTTTTTTCTCTATACATCACTCTGAAAATGAAGGCACTGAAAGAAATATTGTCTATTTGACGTCATGACTGAGAATTTGAATGACATAACGTAAAGATGATTGAAGTTCATGTTTCCTATCACATGAGTTTCTAGTTTGGAGTATTCCTGTTTTTTATCATACTGCAAAAACTGAAGTATTTCCCCCAGCCTGTGTCTTTAGCACAAAAGACACTCATGGCCCAGAACAACAAAAAACTTCAAATTTCATATCTTGGACTGT
This sequence comes from Tympanuchus pallidicinctus, assembly GCF_026119805.1. NCBI lineage: Eukaryota > Metazoa > Chordata > Aves > Galliformes > Phasianidae > Tympanuchus > Tympanuchus pallidicinctus. The sequence continues at coordinate 33,949,607 of NW_026294769.1, forward strand.
TGAATTAACCAGACATAATCACCTCATTATGAGACTACATCCTGTGTCTGATAAAGTTTTACCAAATTGGCACATTTCTTCAAAAATGGCTAGTGTCAGATAGCAAGTTTTCTCTGAATAAAATTTTTTTGAAAGACAGTGAAACTCCAGGGTATCTTAAGGTAATCACTTAACAATTTTTAAGTGTGTAATGGAGGTTTATACGTCTTCTGTGGAGCAGTTTCTTTCTTGTTGAACAGGTTTGAGCTGCCAATGAGTACTCCGCCCATGCATATATGAAAGGTTAGCAATGAAGAGAAATAAGCTAGGAATTAATTAGTAAGTGTATGTCATACAAGTCCACTTTGCTCTGGGGGTACAGTCATGCAGCTTGATCATAAGCAGTAGAAAATACTTGCTTTAATCAGCAAAAAAATAACAAACCAACAACAACAAAAAAACACCCTACTAGATTTCCCTATGTGCTTTGATGTCATTTGTTGTCCAGAGTTCAGTAGTCACATTATGCTGAAGTGTTTCTGGCTTTCCAAGATAAATATAAAGATGACTGAAAAGAGTCAGAATTACATTTACTTCTCAACTCATGTACAAGTCTTTAGAAGAGCTTAAATAACGCTACACTAAAAGGAGCTGTTCAATGTGTTGCAAGCAGATTTTGCAAGATATGGGAGTCATGCTGGAAAGCGGGTGGTGAAACAGAACATACTCAGAGGGTTGTTTCTGGGGAAAGAGCAGATAACAGTTGCCATCTGCATGTGACGCATGGTGTCGTCAAATAGAGAAGCCATGTGTTCCAAAGCCTGAGACATCTCCATGAGGGGACAGGCTGAGAGTGGGACCAAAAGTGTGAGTGAGTCTACTCAGCACGTGTGACCTGACGGGTTTGGACAGGCTACAGATGAATCCTTCAGAACTGTAATATTCTTGTTAAGGAATGAATAAGTGATAATGAATGTGCAGGAGTTACTATGTTGAAATCACATATCTTTTCCTTACAGAGAGTTCATTGCAGAACCAAATAAGAAAAGACTAACCACGGTCCAGTTCTACCTAGCGAACAACTAGACATCATCTCTTAAAGTTATGCAGCCATGTACAATGTGAAGACCATGATATTTACAGTTGGATCTGTAGCACAGAAACATAACGATACTGATAAGATGTACTGATATGGTAAAAAGGTCTTGATGCTGTGGTTTTGCTCCACACAGTCTAATTATGATCATATACTAACAGGAACACAAGTGGTGCCAATATCGTGGCAAGAGAGTAAGAGATGAGCTGAAGTGAGGAAATAAAAACTACTTTAAAAGCTACTTTAAAAGCCCATAATTTGTGGTGTCCCCAGATCCCTGTTCTGTCCACAACCAAGGTGACAGCAGTGCTACATCTACTGGAAGTACTGAGTTGATTACACCATTGAACTGTTCTGCCTCATGAAACTGTCCTGTGAGAAACTTATTCTTTATCTAGAGTTAATGACTTAATGATGCCTTTTAGTTTTAAAATCAAAATATTTAATTGGATTGTACCATTTTTTGTTTTCTCCAATTATTACTCCAGTGACTGACAATCAGCTGTCTTATCCTGCCATTACTTCCTTGAGAAGGAACCAATTCAGGTAACAGCAAAGATTCCTACAGCCAACAATCACAGCAATTTCTTTGAAACCTTCTCATTGATACAGCCTGTGCACAATCTGTAATAATTCTTTTAGTCAAATGAGGCTCCACGCAGCCTCCCATTAAAAAGAAGTGTTTGATGAGTGAAGTTCATTTGTTCTTTCTTTACTTTATTATCTGTGTTGGCTAAACCATAAAGACTCCATCGGCACTGAGCCCTCCATTCTGCTTATTAGTAATCTCTGTGAAAGAGACCAGCATGACCATGAGACTTGACTGCCCCACTGAAGTCCACATGGGTTTGGCAACAGATTTCAGTGGAGCTAAGAACAATTCCTAGCAACAAGAACTAAAATAAAAATGTTCACATAACAAAAGTTAGAATGTGGTTTTCTTCATTTTTTGGCCACTTCATCAGCAGCATACCTCATAGCCCTTAAGTTCAACGCCAAATCTTCCCATTGCACTTAGCGACAGAGCTTAAGTTCTTATATGAGGATCCTGAAGAACCAGCACTAGAAATGGGAAGCAACCCAAACTGATTACTCAGTAGTATTAAGGGAAACTTAGCAGTTTATCCATGGCTGTGAAGAATATTAAGAAACCATCTATACGCTGTTTGAATCTCCTGTTGGAGGCAGATACTTTCATCCTTCCTTTCTCATTACATATAGGAAGACAGAGTTTAATCCAGACATCTGTAGTACTCAGTCCATAATACTTTCTCTATGAGACATATACGTTTAAATTCATCTTCTGCCTCATTTCTACACCTTTAATGAGAGTGCCCTAGGTATTAGCCATCTGCCAAGGGAAGTTAAAAATGGCTGTATGACAACCTGCTGTTTTTCCCATGGAACTGGGAGCTGGGAGGGCCAACCTTGAATCCTTATTCCAAAGAACACAATATAAAATATATAAATGTTTATTGGTAAGCTGAGATGACTCACTTGTCCTCCAAGTCTATGTGTGTGCCAAGAAATCTCATACAGAGATCTCAAATAGGACATCATAGAGTTGACCACAGGTTTTTCAGGGCAGAATCTTGTCCTTATAACTTGCTTTTCCATATCCAGACTAGCTTGCCTCCATCCCCTGGGAGTCTCAATGACAAGAGTGCAAACAACTTTTCATCACATATACTTGATACACTGTAGACTGAATACTTTACAGTTTTTGACCTTTACATGATTATTTATTTGTTGAATTAATAAATGATTTCCATTGTTCTGAACGTATTAAGGCTATTTCACAGTTGCTGCTCCTTCAAAAACTGCTAGATAAACACAGATCTCAGCAGAGACATTTGGAGTGTAATCAAAACCATAGTAAAGCAAAACAGTTTGGGGAAAAGAAAACAGTAACAAGGCTGTGCTGTTTCTGCTGTTTGAGTTACCACATTGGGCCCATTAACAAAGGGGAAAAATAAGAATGACAAGAAAAATCTGCTCCTGTTGTCATTTTGCTAGCTATCATGCAGATCAACATGACACAGTTGTTCTATGAGATTTTAAATCTCTGAGTCTTATTTTGTTTTCTGTTCTTTACATGCTTGTAGGCCTGTCCCTAGAGGAAAAGTCTGCGCTGATTACAGTTTGTGTATCAGCTGAGACACAGTCCTGGACTTCTGAAATTACTGTCTAAACCCTAGGGATACTCCTAGGAGGAGAAGTTTTCTCCAGTGTGTCTCCCCATATCTCCAGAAAGACTCAGGGCTGACCTGAGCAATTCATACAATAAGGATGTATGGAAAGACATTGCCAACCTTGCACTCTCCAATGAACAACATAACGAGCATCACAAGGACTATAGATTTGTCTACAGTGAAACTAGTAATCAACTCCAAAGGACCAGTTCCACTTGGGCCACGCCACATCAACTTTCTTTGTCTGTCTCTGCCTTATCTAGAATGGAGTCCAGTTTCATTTTTTCAACTTTGCATCTCAATGGAAAATACAAACAGAAGCAGATGTGTGTGGAGAAGGGAAGGGATTGAAGAAGTCTGAGAAAAAAAATTGATGGATTGCTGATGGTGGATTTCATTTTTGTTGGGTATGTCCTTGTGATGATTTCTATGAGCCTTGAAAGATAGAAATGAGAAAACGTGATAATAAAATTCAATGGTACTTCTTTGTTCAGGCAGAATGGTTATTAGATTGAGGAGGAGGAGAACAAAGCAATGGTGTTGGGTATTTTTGTTGTTTTGGTTTGCTGTTTTTTCTCATTGCTTTGATTTTGTTGTTGTTTTAAAGTGTAGATACATACAGAAACTCTGTTTGAGAATTAATCAGAAGTGTTAGCCAAATTTCTTTTTGCTAGTCATATGAAATCTGGAATTCCTTATTAAAAAATTGTTTCCCCTCCTTCTGTTAATCATTATTAGTCATAATTTTTTTTTTTTTTAAAAGGCAAATAATTGGTGTTATTTACTATGTTTTTATCACTGTTTTTTATTTATCTACATCTGGAATCGGTGTTTGGGGCACTAATGCTATGATAAGTGAAGTTACATCCTAGGTAAACTGGGATAACTTGCAGCTATAACCAGAAAAGGTTGTAAAGAAATGATTGGGAATTATATGCATATACATAGCATCTCAAATTCTTCTGTCACTTGGTGTCTACCTGGGCTGTAGCCACATTCCTCTGTCATCATAATATCAGTAGAGACCCATCAGCACCTAAACCTCTGACGTGAGGACTGCCTGTAATGCCATTAAGCTTTAGTCATATCTGTGCCTCCCAACATTTGCCAAACAGGGAATTTGGATCCAGGGATGGCTTTAGGCTTAGACAAAACAGGAAGCCATCTAGGTCAGTAGGCTGCCAAGTAATCACAGTGCTGGTGGCAGCACCACTGCCAGCACCAGCTTCGCGTGGATGCCAGAGGAAAAGCATCAGCTTTTCCAGCAGCTCGTGTAGCTCAAGTGGCTGATCCCTGCCCTTTGCTTGGAGCATCTCATAATGCTGCTCCAGCTGATGGTAGCTCAAAGGAGATCAGTTGCCTGACTCTTCTCCCCAGCAGTTTAGTGTCTGGATTAAGGTTTAGTGTCTGGATTTCTGGATCCTTTTCCAGGTTTTCTGTTGTTGAGAGAGATAATGGCACAGTAAGGATCCCAAGAAATGTAATTATCACTGATGTATCAGAGAAATCAGTCTCTGCAGTGAAATAACAGTAATTAAGAATCAGTGAGAAGATTTTCTGACATTTATGGCTGATATCAGTTATGAGCAGAAGACCTCTAAGGGAATGGTAAGAAGAGATGCAGAATAAGGTATAGGACTAACTCAGTGGTGGAGAATACTGTAAGAAATTATTTTCACTCTGTAGTAGGATGTCTTATCTGTACAGTCCTTTTTGTGCTTAGGCAAACAAGATTCTGGTAATATATGCCATGCCATAGTAGAGATGGAGCAGATAGGAAAAATCATAAATATATACAGGAAAACAAACTGCGCCTTAAGCATGCAACTGAGATGACAAACGAGCAGCTAAATGATTTCTGTGGCTTTCAAGCTTATTACCACATGGAGAGAACATAGAGGACAGTACTGAGATCAAAGGACTTTTGATTATTACCAGTATAGAAGAAAATGTGTCCTCCATAGAGTGAGGTTTGAAGTGAAGTAAGTTGGAAAGCAACCAAGCCTTGTGTTTGTAGAGCAAAAAACGCACTACCAGAAATAATTTTCTTCAGTTATTTAATTTCTCACGGATTTTAATGGTACAAATGCAGATTACACATACTACAGAATGATTTACCTGATATGATATGTAATATACAGTATGTTTTCTACTTAGAGTATTCTACATATAATTAGGTGTTAAATATGTTTGTCCTAAATACTCTTTTTTTTTTGTGAGCTAAACTGAAATAAGTCTAAGGAAAAAGCATATGTGTGTAGGAATAGGGTAGAATAAACAACAGTGTGGTTATTTTCAAAATTTAGTATGATTAACACCACTTTTTTTTTTACTTTTTTTTTATTTTGGGGGTTGGGGGGGGAAATTTGGTATTACCAGCTATTTAATTTTAAATCAAAGAACATTTGTATTTTTCTGTCTCCTCTTCAATGAATAATAAATATTTCTGAATGTATATATATATATGTGTGTGTGTGTGTGCTAGAAGGACATATATTTTCAAAGTTGCTGGTTTTTTCAGTCTTTTTTCAGTTGTGATTGAAACTTCATTCTCAGAAAGCTGCTACTTGTGCAAAGGTAGCAGGGGAAATGTGATGATGATGATGATGATGATGCCCCTAAAAAAAAAAATCTCTGCAAAGAAAAAAGCAGAAAAAAAAAAAAAAAAAAAAAAAAAAAAACTGAATTTTGATATTGATATCAAGAAATAAGTTTATTAAATATCTTTAAATAAGCAATAAGCTTGTATTTGTTTCTTTCATGCAGAGGTGGCAATGCCTTACACAGTAGGATGAACTGAAGGAATACTTTTAAAAAATCTGAAGATCTCACTGAAATTGTTAAAATAAATACCTACAAATAGAAAAATAAAAATTGATATAAAATATTAACACAAAATAAATAGTTGATGTTAAAATGTTAAAGAAATTGGATCACTGAGTTGCAGATAACTGTCCAAACAGTCCAGCTTGTAAATAGCTTGCTCCCCTTGGGCCAGGCTACTTGACAGGCAAAACCACATATGTATGTGAATGCGTATGTGAGAAAACAATGTGTCTGTACCAATGTTATTTTTAATTGGAGCACTAGCAAATAGTCTCATTCCTTTACATCATGACAACTTTTTCAGTTACATCATGACAACTTTTACACCACATAGCAGATTTTTTCGTTTTCTATTCCATTCACAGCTGCTACAGAATGGCCAGGGTTGGAAGGGACCTCAGGGATCATGAATCTCTAATCCCCTTCCACATGCAGGGTCACCATCCAATCTGGCCTTGAACACCTCCAGGGACAGGGCATCCACAACCTCTCTGGGCAGCTACTTTCTTCATAAGATCATTTTGAAAATATGTTGTGAGTTCATTGGTGCAATGTTTATTTCATCTGTTTCTCTGGGGAGAATTTTTTTTAATACTTTTAATTATTTTTCTCATGTTCTCACGGTTAATAGCTACTGATAATATAGCATCATGCCCTCTAAAATGTTTTTTCTCATTTAATGCTTTTCAGCCTCTGCACAGTTGTTTAAAAGTTTAATATTGTTAAATATTCCCAGACACTGTGTCTCTCTTCAAAGCACAGTCTTCTAACTTCCTTGTGACAGCACATAAACCCTCAAAACAGTGCTTTCATACAGTCAAGGTCAGACATCCTTAAGAGACAACCTTGCTCTTTCTGTTCTTTGCAGAGCCTGTTTCCTAGTGTTTTTATGTTCAAACTTAAAGACAAGTTCCATTACCTCGCTCTAGAGCCCATCTGTACAGCTGTTTATTGCAATGTGATGCTGGGTCTATCACTGCAGCTGGAATAGGTGTAGGACCATGGGAAAGCACAATCCTTTCCACCACATCAAGGTTGAGCACTTACTAAATGTTTTTTTCTTCTTGTTTTGGAAGAATTTTGTTGTTTCTAGTTCAGTTGAGTTACATTTGAATTTGAACAGCTTACTATTAAGGCTTACGGGCGGATCACTGCAAAGTCACTAACTGATACGTGTTTGTACAACAAATAATAAATATATACATAGGAGGGACAGATAGGGGTAGAGCAACATATAAGCAAATGAAGCAGCGTGCAAACACAGTGAGATACACACATACCACAGCTGGCTTTATTGGAAAGCAAGCAAGCTGAGAGGTGATAGACATCAAGAAATTCTGCATTTTTCCCACTTGTGTTCACACACTCCAAATGAATTGTCAGTATATCCGTTTTGTTTGTTTTCTACTCAAGTAGAAAAAATAAAGAGGGCTACTTTTTGAACAAAGAAAGATTTTTTTAAATTGTGAAGTTAATGCATCGTTCATAAAAAGAGAGTGAAAACAATTTAAGAGACAGATATTACTGGGTCTTCACGTAGTCACAGTGATAACTGTGATATGGATTGATGGGCAACCATTAACCTTGATATGAAGTTAATCGCTGTTTTGTGTCTGTGTTCATATTAGTACTCTTCTAATGAAAATTTCCAGAAACATCTTATGGTAAAGAAATATCTGTAGACACCTCTCCAGGGAGGGAAACCAAAGTAGAGTTGTGAACTGACTTGTCCAAGAATATTGGTTCTGTTGAAAAAGCCAAGAAAAGGATTCAGGTCAGCTAGTCTTAGTCCAGCCTTCAACCCTCAGCTGATTTGTTTTATTCAGATATAGGTTCAAGCCAAATAATTTGGCTGATGAGTCACAGAAAAATAGAATGGCTTGAGCTGGAAAGGACTTGGTTCCAAATCCCCTGCCACTAGATCAGGCTGCCCAGGGCCCCATCTAACCTGATCTTTAACGCTTCAAGAGATGGGGATACAGCATCTCTGGGCAGCTGGGCCAGCATCTCAGCACCTTCTACTTAAAAAAATTCCTAACATCTAATCTAAATCTCCCCTTCTTTAGTTTAAAACGATTCCACCTTTTCTCCTTCCTAAGTTCCCTTTAAGTACTAGAAGACCACAGTAAGATCTCCCCAAAGTCTCCTCCAAGCTGGACAAGCACAGTTCCTCAAACTTTCTTATAGGAGAGGTGCCTCAGCCCTCTCATCATGTTTTTGGCCTTCCTCTAGACACATCCCAACAGCTCTGTACCTTTCCTGTGCTGATAGCCCCAGGCCTGGATGCAGTACACCAGTTGGGCTCTCATGAGGGCTCGTCCATGAGGCAATCACCTCCCTCTGCCTGCTGGCCACTCATTTCTTTGATACAACTCAGGATACATTCGACCTTCCTGGTTGTAAGCACACAGTGCTGGCTCATGTCAAGCTTTTCATCCACAAGAACCCCCAGGTCTTTCACTGCAAGGTTGCTCTCAGTGAGTTCTTCTCCCATTCTGTACACGTACCTGGGATTGCCCCAACCCAAGTGAGCTTGACCCTGTTGAATCTTATTAGGTTCTGTTGGGCCCACTTCTTGTTGTCCCACGTCCCTTTGGATAGCTTCCCTTTCTTCTATTGTATCAACAGCACCATTCATCCTAATGTCATCAGCAAGATTGCTGGAGGTACACTTAATCCCAACGTCTTTATCATTTATAAAGATGTTGAAGAACATGGGTCCTGAGATGGATCCCTAGGGGACGCTACTCATGACCAGCCTCCACCTGAACTTAGAGCCATGGACCATAACTTTCTGGTTGTGACCATCCAACTAATTCCTTATCCACTGGATATTCTACTGTTCAAACCCATATATTCCCAATTTAGAGATTAGAATGTGGTATGGGACCACATCAAAGGCCTTGCAGAATTGAAGGTAGATAATATCAGTCACTCTTCTGATGCCCTCACTCCATCAAAGAAGGCCACCAGATTGGTCAGACACTATCTGCTCTTAGTGAAGCTGTGCTAGTTGTGATGGATTATTCCCTTATGGCAGTCATTGCTGAAACTTACTCTGTGGAGAGTGCTACAGAAAGAAGTCCTCCTGAGAATTTGACAGGGAGGTGGATCATTAGTTGGATCACCCAGGAAAGCATTTTAAATGCCAGCATCAAGGAAACAGTGGTATGATTATAGTCAACATCCCCTTCCCGAAGTAACTCTCCACTCAACTTCTGCAGTGCTATTCCTTCAAGAAACTCCATCCCTGCTCTTAGGTTTTCTGTCTCAGGGTGGCTGGGCATACAGTTATGTGGTTTAGTTGCAGTTCACATGCTAGAGTTGCTATACTAAAGAGCAGGAATGGTGGTACTCTACCAGTTGCTCTATGCCAAAAAAAAAGAGTCATTAATGCTGGGGCAGCTCCTTTGGACCTGCCTTGCTCAGCAATGGTCAAGATGCTTGAAGGAAACTCCCACACTCTCCACCTGGATCTGATCCTTCAATTCTCTCATGCATATGTTAAAGGCTTTGTGGCTATGGTGCAGTGTGTGAGAAAGAAGAAAAGACTAGCAGTGCTTATATCCCTCCTGAGCCTTGGAGTCACCTCCAGCAAGGCTGTAAAATGGAAAGGAAAATTTTGACCTGCAGAGTTCCACTTCAAGGCATGAGAGAACATGGTAAGCTTGCCTACACTCTTACCAAGGAGGGTAACAAAAAACTTGGTTTTTTTATTCCTTCCACTTTCCAACTCATCTCCAATGAGGAGAAGGGGTACAAAAAATTGTGTGGAGTTGCAATCTCAATCCCCTAAAATTTAGTGTTTTCATGTATCTTTAGTTAGCAGACAAAGAAAGAGATCTATAGAATTCAGTTATTTTACACGTATTCCAGACACTTAGAAAAAGCTTATTTTCACATATTATTTGATATGAATCTGCTTGAGATGTAATTGTATATTCAACCAGTAAACTTGTAAATGTGCCTAAATAATGTAACATGTAGAACATTTAAGGAAAGTCTGTACTGTGCAATAGAGCAAAAATCCCTGGACTAGCAGTGTTAACTGCAGCAGCGGCATATTTTGTTCGGATTAATTTGTTGAAAAGTATATCTGCTGTTCCAAAACCCTGTTTAGTCCTTCTTCGTGGTGGTATTACATGTCTGTGAAGATATATTAATGCTGCATGGCATCATACAGATGTGCTCTTAAGTCTTTTGTGGGAGGCTTTTTTATTATTAGAAAAAAAAAATAATGCTATATATTTGTGCTAAACAGACTTTGTGGAATATTCTGATAAATAAAATAAAATAAAACAAAATATTTATACATTTCTTTCAGGATTAGTTCTTTATTCATTGGGTGCAGAACATTTCAAAAAGTAGCATCAGCAATTATTTCCGATGGCAGATGATGGGTATTTCAGGTGTCAATCTTTCACCACATAAGTAGAATGCTGAGAAGCAAGAGCTTGGACTTTTGAAGGAAGAACTGTACTATTATTTGTGACACAAATAGAGAAGTAATGATAAAAGAATAGAAGACATTTTTTTATGTGTTTGACTGAATGCCAAATTCGTACTTGTTTTGATTTCTGTTTCTTTTCTATATTTGATAATAAATTTATCTAAAGGTTGCAAAGATTATTGATGTTTTGGTTTGGTTTGGTTTGGTTTTGGTTGATTTTTGGGTTGTTTTTTGTGCTTTTTTTTTTTTTTTTTACACAAACTTCTTATTTCTTTGAAACAATAAATTTCTCTTGTCCTCCCTCTTCGTCACAACTTTTCCTGACCTGTCCTTTCCTTCTTCAGCCACTATTAAATATTTGAACCACTGCAATTCTAGAATGATTTCAATTAATGTTGGACCTCAGTGCAAAGGAAGAAGAAATGAGATAATCAACATGACAATTGGGCTAGAAGAGAAGTGAGTAAACAGGGACTTCTGGGTGACATTGTAGCTCAGATGCACATCCACACCACATGTGCCCAAAATGGTACAGTGAGCAGCTGGGACAGTCACATGCTGGCTTCTGCCTTTCAGCTACGCATGCTTCATTATGTGTGTGGCGTTCAACCACATGGCAGTTTTAGAAAGTGGATATATGTGAATAGTTTTCCAAGCTTAGTTTTCTGTAGTGGTACTCTCATATTTAAAACATGCAGAAAGAATGACAGATGGTATTTGCTGTGTACTTAGAGAGGGTAGATGATTCAGCCTTCCTAACATTCACCTGAAACATCCAGTACTAAATAGACTCCACAGCAGGATGAAGTCATGTTTTCTTGATATTAAAAAGAATAACTAGCTTAATGATAAGTCCTGGGGAACATGCTATAGGTGATCCTGCTTGAACCTTGTTGGACAAGGCAGTCTCCTGAAGTCCTTTTCATTCCGCCTTAACCATTCTGTATTTTTGTGACTAGAAAAGGGTTCTGCTTTTAATATATTTATCATTTTGGTATCATTTTTGTTGCTTTCTCTCTTCTTTTTCATTCACACTTTTAATAGATTGCTTATTAATAAATAAAATAGTTATTTATAAAATTCAAACAATTCTTTGATGTCTTCCGCAAGACAATAGTTGTCAAGCTGAAATATCTATAGAAGCACATGCTAGTTAAGGCATGATTAACAATGTCCATTACAGAAATTTCACAGGCACTGACTCTATTTTATTTTTATATTATTATAGTATTGAGCCTGCAATAGTAAGAACACTTTAATAGTCACCGTGTCCCTGTCACATGAGCTTTGCTGTTCTCACGAGATATTAAATTTGAGGTGGAGTCTGTCAAGTAATGTCAGTGGGTTTTGACTGTGGCCCACAAATATGAGGACAGAATCCATAAAATGTATAAATAACTGTTATGTTTATCTTCTAGTTAATTGGGAATAATAAATGTGTGTGTGAATACATTATTCTTTTCCCCTGTTGAAATACGACCTTTGATCTTTGGTAACTACTCCCACGTGCACACCGCAGTGCAAACATGTCAGAGAGGATGGTGTCAAGTTTCTCCCTCCTACTTCTTTGATGTCTATAAAGCCTTGTATTTGCCTGAACAAATATTTTTTGCGTGTTCCATGAATTTGCTTTGGCATGCATTTTGCATTTTCTGGTAATAATTTGGCTCCCTGTTCTTACGTTCTAAGAGACTTTATTCAGAACTCGACTAGGGTATCCCCACTACAAGAAAAGGACAAAAAAAAAAAAAAAGCATTTTCTGCTGCTCATGCCTTTCACAGAAGGGACTGCAGACTATATCTGATGTATCACTGAGTAGGTATACAGCAGAAGATGGGAAAGGTTCAGATATAGCAAGCCAACGAGTATGACAGCAGGGGAAAAATGGGGTAGTTCTTTCCTGAAGTAACACAGAAAAAAAAAAAAAAAAGGCAGGGAATCTTGGCTCTAGCCATGGGTCTATACTGTCCTTCAAATGTTAATCTGTTGCAATAGAACTGCCAGATAGTAAATGATGGCACCTGAACATGTAAGAAAGTACTCCAGTGTCCTCTAGACAGACTACTACATCTAAAATTATTTAGTCCTGTACAGGGTTAACTAGTCTAAGTAGGTAATCTCCAAACTTTTTACATCAGGTTGCCATGCATGGTCCTGTGGTGTCCACTAGGCTCCACAGCACCTGCTTGTATGAGCAGTACTCAGAGCCTTATTGTGGTCACCTGCTTGGTCTGAATTCCTGCCTTTAGATTTATGGACAACCACACCAGATGTCCAGCCTTACCAGATTAAGATACCATATTTGTTTTATCTCAGAGCTTCAATCTCAAGGCTTTTAAATTGTGTGAATCATGTTTCCAAGGGCAAACTTGATTTGGGACAAACAGGTATACTTTTGATAAGCATTCAAAAACTCATCAGTTTTTATCAAGACTAAGATATTCTTGCATATCCAGAGAAACTGTGCTGCCAGCTGCATGTGCTTTTGTGCCTTACCCGATGGCTAAGAAGTCACACTTAGGTCCAAGATCTAATGTAGAAGATGTAAAAACATGTAGAACATGTAAAAACTAGAAGATATAAGAACATTTTCCTCTCCTTCATTCCGGCAAGGGATATTATGCTCTCTCACATAGTTACTAGTAAGATGCCACCATCACAATCATTGTCTGTTTTCTCCCTTTACAATGAAACTCCAGCACCAGTCTTGTCAGAAATCTCCCTGAGATATATACACTGAATAGGTTCATTCCCTTTACAAGGGTTCAAACTAGAGAAAAGTATGCAACCCACTCAGAAGCCAAATCACCAAAGTCATCCTTTCTTGGCTTCTGACAGATAAAAGCATTGGTACAAAGTAAAGAAAAACATAATTTCCCCTGAGGAAAAGTATAGACAAAGGAGCCACACATGAGCCAGTACTCAGGTTACTTAATGTGATTTAGAAAGCAATTAAACAGGCTGAACACTCAAGTATGAAAAGAATAAGATCATTTTTTAAAAATGTCAAATATATAGAATACAGAAGATGTTTTCATTTTAATGTAATGAGCTTTTCTGGAGGTGCTATGTTGGAAGAACTGATTTATTCTAGTTCCAGTGGAAAAAAAAAAAAAAAAAGCATTATGTCAGTTTTACTTAGAAAGACACTCCCTAATTTATCATACCACAACCAAATTAAGCTTGAGAACTACTAATCAGTAGATGTCTATTATACAGCAAAGCATTAGCCTTAGCATGCACAATGCCTTCGGCATTCAACAGGGCATATACTGGAAATAAGAATTCTTTTGTCATTTGGCCAGGGAAGCAATTATCTTCATAGTTCATGGTTTGTATAATCATCAGTTAAAATAAGGTGTGTCATCTACAGAAGCTCATGAAAATATTAACTTTCTGGTTCTTATTTGCCAGCCATAACTTCTTAAATACTTGTGAAGTTCCTGAAAATACTGACTGTACATACATACTGCCTACAGCTTTGCTTTCTGCAGCACTTCCTTCCCTTCCTCTCCCCTCTGAAATACACAGTATTAAAAGAGAATTGGAAATCTCAAGTCACAGTTGAAGACTTTAGTCTACAAAATCTCTCACATCCTGATCTTCTGTTCCTAATTTCATGTGTGCTCAGGTGAACTACATATCTTCTCACAGAATCACAGAATCATAGAATCACCAAGGTTGGAAAAGACCTCCAAGATATCCAAGTCCAATTGTCCATCTACTGCAGATATTTTCCCACTAAACCATGTCCATTAGTGCCACATCTGTACATTTCTTGAACACTTCCAGTGATGGTGACTCAATCACCTCCCTGGGCAGGTCATTACAACACCTGACCCCTCTTTCGGAGAAATTTTTCCTCTCATTTACACTTGAAATCAGCTCCTTGCTGTTATTTCCATACTAGTTTGGCAGACATTTCAGGTCAGATCTCTGAGCCAGGCATGACTGGTGTGCTCTAGCTTACATTAGGGTACTCTCAGGAGGCACTGTGTCCCTGAAGGAGTTCTCTGCAGTCTCCTCCTCTCCCTCCTTTCCAAAAGGAAGAAATGATTTATGTTCTGTACACAGTAACAGTAGCAAATTGTGTCATCTTGTTATGTTGTTTTATATGCAGTTTATTTAGAGCTATTTACACTAAATAATGTATAGGCTATTATAAACCCTACTTATTTAGCATTTACTTAAACCCCACCCATTGGACTGAAGTTAGTAGGCATGCAGGTTATGATAGTCCACATGAATTAGAGTCCAAAGCCAAGAAACATATTAAACTTCTGTACTTAACATGTGCTACCGATTAATCCAGTATTTTGTTATTAGATAATTGCAAAAAAATATATCACTAATGGTATGGTATCAAGTGACAGAGACTTCTTTTATACATTTTTTTTCAGTGAGTTGAACAGAAAAAGGCTAATAATTAATATAAAATGACCCATATCCTGTGATTAATTTTCAGACAATCATCTATGCAAAGTTTTCACAACACTTTGCATTTTAGCTAATGAAGATTGCAGGTGGTCATCAAAACCTGTATTAACAGTCAGTTGCTAGGAAACATTCCTCTAATTCCTCTGATTAAAACCATCTTAGGCATCACATCACTAACAAGTCTTACTTCATGCATGAGATCAAAATGCTTAAAATCAAGTAAATGAAATCACAGTTATGTATTAGAAGTATTTGAAGCTATCATTCATTTCAGATACCATTATCTCTCTACCTAAGACGACCGTTTTTGTTTGCATTAATCTGTTGTCTGATGGCTCAAGCCATCTCCCGAACCTGATGCTAACATCCCAGCTAACTCCCACTTTCTTCTATGAGCTGCTGTCACTTAAAAATCTTGTTTTGAAAAGACTGTGAAGAATTCTTTTGAACTTTTTGTTTTATGTGGGACTTAAAGAATAACTGTATTTTTTTGCCAAAAACCCAGTCATAACTTACTGAAGACAGGATGTATATTAATAAATATGTAAAAAGTTATTTAGGATACTGCAACTTAAAGTCTTCTTCTTTATATTGTTGAACTGAAAAAGAACATTAGTCTTCTCAAAAAGTATAGAAAGTGCCATTCAAAGCATAGTCATGTGTTTGTTTTTTTTAAAATTACACTGCACATAGATCTTCAGCATTGGAAATCAAGGGGAAAAACAAACAAACAAAGATCACAAAGAATGCAAACTGAACAAAGGAAAAATCACACCTGGAATCAGAATCACCTTAAAAAGCATCACTTATTTTATTTCAGCTTTATTTTTACAGTGTTAAAAAGGTCAAACAAAGTTTTTTCACTGGCATCAAAAGTATTAAGTTGGCATACCAGTACAAATTCTGTCTTCCCAAAAGGGTGTAGAGTTCTCTGAAGCCACAAAACTCAGAAACAGTTTCTGTTTTCTTATTCATGAGTGCTGTAACCACCTAATAAAGTTAAGTGGCTAACATGTTGTTTTACTGAGGGAAAGAGGATACTTGCCTGCCTACCCTGAAGAGAAAGCCAGTCTCTTGGTGGCCTGTGGCAATACCAGAGCATCCTGTCCAGTGACCCAGTCAATCTGTCTCTGAAGGGATAGCCCTTAATAATTGGATGTAGTATTTTATGGCAGGTGTAGTTAGTGGACTAAACACAGCATTAAAAGCCTAGCATTCCTGATCCCAGCAAGAATTCACATAATCATTCACGTATATTCCTCTTTCCTCTAATAAAATATCCTTATCATGGAACAGACACCACCTCACCTTCCTTATTTTATCGGTTTGTTGATGTTTGTAACATTATTTGAGGCTGAGAAGTTCCTCAAATGCCTTCTTGAGTGAAATTGTTACTCATTCCTGAGTCAGATGGAAATTGTATTTTCTTTGAAGAGAATTTGCACTAAGAATCTCATCTTTCACTGTTAAATTCAAATATTCATTTAAATTAACTGGTTAGCTCTCTTGCCTCTTGAAAACTCTGTATATGACAGGTGCTGATACTTTCCAACACTAGTCATTACTGTGACTAGTAACTGATCCAGATATTACTAACAGGTAGATATGGAAACTACAGCAGAGAAGAAATTAGAAGCAGCATTTCAAATGAGAACAGAGGCAGTAGAACCAATACCCCCACAAACTCTACTGCTAGGAAAAAATAATGTATTTAAATATGTTATTGGAAACCACTCTAATAAATGGGCTGCTAGTAGTGGGGAAAAAAAAAAAGAAAAAAAAAGGCTAGTGTTTTCTGTATAGTTCTTAAACAATTGAGTGAGGGTCCTGAGTGGTTCAGTTGAGCATTTAGGAAAAAAAAAAAAAAAAATCCAGAAGAAAGCATTGAACTGATTCAGAGCACTGTAACAAGAGAAAAGATTATCTTGCTTTAAGTTGCTGCCTATGACAGTTTCTGTCTCAAAGTTCCATTGTTTTTCTTTGCTAATCCTCACGTAGCTAGAACAAGAACAGATGATTGAGATAAATCCTTTGCTTGATCACAGCAGATGACTCATAAGCAAATAAATGTATCTATTCTCTTTTAAAAAGGCTCCTAAAAGACATACATACTTTTTTTTAAGTTGCGATGAGACTTGCTGTGTTTCTAAAGGATTTATCTTCTTTAATATCTGTGCAATGTTTCATGCATTTTGTCATGTTCAGAGTAGATGTTTTTAATAGGTTCACTCTTCATAGATCTAAAAGTGTCGCTGATGCTTACAGTATTTTGCTTCTTGTCTGTTCACTGCAGTTGGCTTGAAACGGAGCTCAGTGTGATCTCAAGGTGTTGGAAATTCCTGTCTCCTTTCTGCAAGAGAAAATTACATTCACATGCAGTTGGTCAAATATCTCATAAAACTAGTGAAATTGTTTTGAGTGCTGTAGCGTGTCTATGAAATAGCTGAGCTTAGGTAGTATCTTCTCTAAAATGTCTACAAGCCAAAAGATAAACCTGTTAGACAACTTTCTAAGGCGGGGACATTTTGTGAATAATTAGCCCTCAGCCATGAAACTCTGGAGACACGCCTGGGCTGAGTCTTTGATCTGTCTTTATACAGCTAGAACCGCATTATGGAGTTTATGCATTATCCTGATGTCGCAGGTGATAAAATCTATACTCTTGCATGCACTCTGCAACAAGTATATATATATTTGTGCGTGTATGTATGTATATGCATCATATATATATGCTTTATATATATATGGATACAGTGGATGCTGTAACATTTATTCATTGCTCATCCTGGTGTGGTTTAATCACTTTTATGATTTGTTATTTTTTCTTTCTTTCATATAAAAGATGAAACTCAATGACACATTCTTTTTTGATAGCATCAGTTTTAAGAACAATATGTACAGTAATCAGTGTGCTGACAAGGCAGGATCTGCACCTGACCTATTTAGGAGCTACACTTTTCAAAGACTGTACAATGAAATAAATTAATCACTTATACCATATATGTTCCATTTTTAGACATCATACCCTTGTTTTAAATAGGTTTTATTAAACAAGAGGAAGAGACAGATAGTCTCATGTAACTGATAAAGCTGTGTGTGGTCTTTTCTGGACATTCCACAAGAAGTGTGAGCTGAATGATAATCAGTTTCTCCTCTCTTTTAATCCTTGATGCATTTCCAGCTCTATCTGTAGCCTTGGGCAAATCCCCTGACTTCCCTGTCTATCTTAGACATGCAACAAGATTTAAAATAATATAGAATTAATTGGTTATTTGTTTCCCATTTTGAGGATTATTAGCCTGATTCTTCTTTTGTTTATACTTGTAATATCCCAATTGAATGAATTTGTGGCTGTGTTATTTAGAGAAATTCAAACCCAGCTTCTACCCTCATACTTAACACTGCAGTAGATCTCTTCTATCATTAAGTTACAAACACACATTGTAAAAGCCAATGTTGTTATTAAAAATAAATTTAAAAAAAAAACAGACTTTTCTTCTTTCCTCTCATGTAGTGATAATTACTTCTGCTATTAGAAAAAATACGTTAACTATGTACTAAAGCCATAAGATGATTAGAAATGTTATTAGAAATTGTTTTCCTTACCCGCTAAACTCCAGTTCACCAGATCACTCAGCTAATAAAATAAGCCTATTTCTGTGGAAACATAATGTTGTAAATACTAAATTTTTGCAATCTGTAGTTCTTCAGGCACCACAATGTGTACCCATATGATTGGGCTCTTGACCCTGCTTCAATCACGCTCCTCACATGAATATTCAAGTTACTGGAAAGTAGCCATCTGAGGTCACAGCAGACAAATTATCAGCAATTTGTGAGTTTTAATTCTTTCATCTCTTTTTGAATGTTGAAGTAATGTTGAATGTTGAAGGCTAACTTGCACACCCAAGGAGAAATTCAAGATGAGGAAACTTTACTTCTGTTTTCAGAGTTGCCATATCCAAAGAGTAGAGAGTTTTATGAACTTTGACATTCTTTGGAAATTAATTTATTCTAAAAATAAAAGAATAATAAATACCACTTGTCTTCTTCATTACTCAGGTGTTTAAGCAAAATAAATGTTCTATACAGAAGGTACAAACAACATTTTGTAATGACCATATTATAAAGTATCTGATAAAAACACAAAATGTTATTCCTTACAGACATGAAGTGGCACGTATTTCTATTCCCAGATATAAAGTACAAACTTTCACATATTTCTCTTCAGTCAAGCTTTTATGAGGCTGTGAGGATGATGTGCGGTTTATCCTCTAACATCAGCTCCAAGGAGCTCAATGTTAGGCCTGAGCTAGATGTCTAAAAAGGGATCAAAGACTTTAAATTTCATCTTTGCTTGAGTAGATTTGTCTTTTTGTGTCTCCATACTTCTAAGGATAAAAAATGATCTTCTGGTCCCTTGTGTACCAGGAGGCTCTGAACAGAATACCTTCCTTATTTTCAGGCTGCAGCACATTGTGAATCCTGCTTGTACTCTCTGCTTTGCAGTGATGACTCTGCCATGTGACATCCCAGTTGTGGGTCCTGCCCTGGGGGAAAGAGGGGTCACCAGGATGCTCCAGGTGCAGGGTATCCCCTGGCTCCCTCTGCAGAAACATTGAACAGAAGGAGCCCATCTGTCTTCATAGCTCCAGTAGCATGATGCTTGCACTCTGCCATCACCTGGGCTGGTTCTGGGGCTTGGACTAACATTGAATCCTCCAACAACAAACAAATCTTGCATCTGAGCAGGGTTTCAGTCAAAACCTCAAATAGGGTGAGTTAACAGCCATGTTTACAGTGCTGTGGTTTCAACTTCAGGCAGAGAAAACAAACACTTAATGGGCAATAACTTTTTTAAGACACTTGGAAAGTAGAGGAATGTGGTTTTGTTTGGCTATACGCTGGCTCTCATGCTGAGATACCAAGTAATGTGTTCAGTGAGAGGTTTCTTTTTAAGGTCTATGCAAAATATTTTCTCTGAGCTGTAAAACACTTCAGTTAGCATTTTAGAGCAGGATTCATGTATTCAAGCACTCTTTAAAATTTTGCTAACAGGGCTGGTGACGGCAGAAGTCCAATGCATAGCTCAGAGCAAGGGTGCAACCCATTTCCTCATTAGCCTCACACCACACTAGTCTTTTTTTTTTTCAGTCTCCTATTCATCCTGTGGACATGCTGTGATTCCCCATATGCCTCCTTTTTAAATGCTGCGACTCTACCATCAGCATCTCATGTGCATGCTCAAGAATCACAATTATTTTTCTTATTTGCCCCATACTACTAAATCTCCAGCCTATACGGCTATTAGTTAGTACAGCACACACTCCAGAGAGAGGCCTGAACAAAACACAGTTCACACATAGGTTCAGGCTGGAGAATGATGGTTCCTTTAAGCAAAAAAAAAAAATAATTGTGGGGAAAGATGAGAAACCTTCATAGCTGGAGCAGAGCAAGACAGCAGAGCACACAAGGATTTCTTCCTCCTCAATTTCTCACAGAGTCAGCAAGGTTGGGCCACCATTTGGCCAGCATAATACATGGTTGAGTGCATTACATTAAACCAACATCAGTTTTGGTATAAGCTAACGTGCTGGGAGGTGAACTGCCACACCTGAGGAACTGGTTCACTATCACACTGGTGAGCAGGCTGCGAGATGGGGCTGGGCTCCGAAGCGATAACATTCTAAAATGTCTCCACATTTATTTAAGCGTGAGGTATTTATGCTTCTAGAACTGGCTAAAACTAGCTAGCACAACAGGACTGAGAAAATACAGAGTTTCAGTGTAAACTTTACTTTTCATTCTACAGAAAATCATAGAATGCCCTGAGCTGGAAGGGACCCACAGGGAAGGGAAGCTGTTGCTTTGTCCCAGCTGGTTTGCCTGTCTGCGGGATTCCCTGTTGAGGCATGGTTGCACACAGTGTGCTGTGATTAACCAGGCCATGCTTCACAGCTTTGATTTGCGTCCTCTGCCTTCCTCTGCGCTGTGGTCGCACCACAAAAGCACGCAGAGATGATCTCCAGGCCATGCTGCAGGCTGCAGATGAAGGCTTCTCAGTGTCCACAGGAGGCTCAGATTTCAGCCCGGTGTTTTTGAAAATAGAGCAGGCATGCCAGGGGTGAAATATTTTAAGATCGTGCCTTGTTTCCTTATGTGGTTATAACCTCCAGGCAGTAAATACAGTGTGCTCTTCTCCCAGGTTGCTTGAAATAAGAAAAATTTTTTGTTGGGTTTGTTTGAAAACATGCGTGTCTGTGTACAACATATATATAACATACCTGCATATAAGCATGAAAATCACTATGCCTGCAATTGGAAGAATTCCCACATTGCCAATCAAATGCCCACTGAAATATATATATATATCTGTAATTATTACTATTGAGTATGAGTCACTTATTTCAACAATATTTTTAAATCATTTTGATACTAAAGAGGAATTATTTTTTTTCCAGAAGTACATAATCAAACATAGAGCAGTTACCATTTTATACCATTTTATTGGGTCATTTAGGACTGGCAATGCAAATAGAATACTTAGGAGCACCTCACCTCCCCTAATTCCTGAGGGCATATTCCATCTCTGTGCTTTCAGCAGGGAGGCTTACAGGTTCCCAGCCAGCCTGCAGCAGCACTGGGCTTGTCCCAGGCTAGCAGGGCACCATATCAGGCATATGCTGGGGTACATTATGCCTGCACACAAACCTATGATGACTGCAGTGAATTGGACAGTGAAGAACAAGATTCAATAAAATGCACTGGCATGTCCCTTCCCTCATCAGCTTTGGCAAAATGATGCTAGCTTCAGCAAAAAAGGAAATTTAGAGGAATAATCAATGCATGGAATTAACTGCTAAAGGAATGAATCATATAAACAGTCATATCACTTCAACATAGGAAAATTCAGTGTTCTTGTAAATGCAAAATTGACGTTTTACGGTAATTTTAATTGTATGAGTGTCTTATTTTCCTTGATAAATCTAATGCAAAACCCATCAAATTGTCTGGGCATTTCTTCTTTGAAAGCAAATGGAATGTGGCTTCAATGTATAGTCAATAAATACACCTGACAAAAAACCTGCATTTTTCTTACTCTCTTGATAAATAGGAAATGAATGTAAAAACAAGTTCACAGTTGCAGTTCCTTGTGTACCTTTTTCATAGCTATGATTCTATGATTCTATTCATTGCTTTGTACAATGCAGTACACTACAATTAACACCAGTATTTGATCATTTGGAATAGATTGTTCCTCTTTGACCTACAGTACCATTTCAAGCCTTATTCTTGTTGCACGACACTGCATTTGCTTCCGCAAATCTTTTTAACATTTGCCTCCTGCCACTGAAAAGATTGTATTGAGAAGATAAACCTGTTTGTAAAAAATTGATTTTAATGTTTTAATCTGTTTAATAGCCAACATTATCTCAGTCCTTATCTATTGCTTGTTTATTTTTGTCAGGCCTGTCACAGTTGTTTCTCATCTCAGCCTTGTGGGACACTTCTGAGTCTCAAGGTGCTCTCTCTTTCAGCTCCAATGTATAATTCTACAAAAGATTTTACTCCAGATGTGATAACACATTCTCTACAAGCTGAAGTAAAAATGATTCATGGAATAAATATGATCAAAGAAGAATCCTCTGCAAGTATTATTGATTTTAGGAGATTAGAAACTGTCAAAATATTCTACAAAAATTGTTTAATCATTAGCAAAGATGATCTTTTATTTCTATCTAAGACACTGCTCCCACAAAAGAGTTAATTATAACTAAGACTTCAGTAACATGATAAACATGAGAAATATTAGCTATTTTTTTCTTCAGCATAGTAAATCAGCTCAATGCATAATAAATGATTTTGAGCCAAGCAGGAGCATTATCACTTACACTTACTTCATAAGCATGATTATGTTATATGTCACTGGTCACATTAGTCATTTAGACAGGAAATGCTTTGAAAAATAAAAAGGAAGATGTCTTCAGAACAATTTGACTCCATTTACAGTCCTTCAAAATATTTTGCCTGACAGCAGAGTGCTGCAGCCCTTACTCAGTCAAAATGACCTTCACAATTAAAAACTCTTGCTTCTACAGTCATTTGTCCCTGTCGAAAGCGTGCAGAAAATAATTATAGTCATAAAGACATAAATGCATAATTGCTACTTCTTGCTTTATAAATAACTGTAAAAGGAAAGAGATTAATGAAGTAGAGAGTGACTACTTAGTAGAAAGCAACTTCTGTGAGCAACTATATACACAAGTACACTCGTGTACTTATCAATTACACCTTTTTACATATGCATAATACCACTGATTTTTTTTAAAGCAGCTCTTGATAAATTGATAGTAAGTGAATTGAGAAACAAGCCCAATCACTATTCTTCAAAAATTTTAATATGCATGATGAAATACATTGAATTGCATAACAATTAAGTAGAGAACAACTTGTCATGACCATTTTCTGGTATTTTCTTGGACTGCTTTATTTAGTCAAAGCTAAGCAACAGGTAATATCTTGTTCTGTATTTAGAGTCTGTAAGCCTCTCTATATCTTCACTATCTACCGTATCATCAACATACAAAACCACAACAAAACAGATGAAAAAAGTTTTCCCTTCTCACTGTTTATGTTTTTCTAATGTGTTTATCGCTTTCCTAATTACTATTCCCTTAAAGGTGATATAAAACCCAGCTCAGATTTGAAATACTCACTTGTCCTTTATGCGGTAAAATTAAAACTAGGAGGAATGATTTAGCAAAGTAAATCTACCTCCAGCCAGTTTTACCCACTCTTATTTATCTCCCTTTTTGCAGAAAGCCAAATGAAACTAATAACGCTGTAATGAACATTAAACAGCAAATGTATTCCGTCTTCAGAAAACTGTGAAGTCTAAAACATTATTACAAGATTAGGCTTTCTTTTCTTTCTTTTCCTTTTTTCAGAGATATGCAGATAAGTAGCACTCCTGAACAAGGCCAGTAGATACTCATAAGAGCAAGGAATGTTCTGATCTGTGTTAGTGGAATGCTATGAAAACCAAGCTGTAACATGCATGGTAAGGTATAAATGCTAGGAGTGATTTACTGACATGATTTCCATATACTTGAGCCCTCCATTCAATCCACATCAACACACACAAACACAAAATACACGTTTTACTGCTAGAAAACTAGAAAAGGGAACAAATTCTATTCATTGTAACAACAGCGAGTTTGTCTTCACTGCTATCCATCAGTATATGTAGCCTTTTTGATTTTAAAGGAGCAATTCCATCTGTGTATATAAAAAAATATACTGCTTCTGGACAAAAATATTTAGCTTCACAAATATGAGATGGAGAGTTAACTAGGCAACAAGTATGCAAACTGCACTGTAATCCTTTGACAATAACAAGCTGAATTGGACCTGTGTGGTTCTCCCTATACAAAGGTAAGGTGGTCTGTAACAAAACAGAAGAAGACCCTTTCCCATGCTGTTTGAGCTTCCCTTATCCCCTCAACCTGGGTAATGTGCCTGCCTACCTTTCCTTCCTTATATTTTTCCTTCCTGAGCTAGCTCTTCAAACCTTCCCTGAAAAGCAGAGTACTCTGAAAGTACCACTGTGTTTCCCTCTGCAATCATAACCACCACCTCACTTCCAGCTGTTTTACCCTTTCCTTTTACCAGCATGGATTAAAGCTCTGTTTGCAAAGGGCCTTGAACTGGTCCCATGTGAAGGCCCTGGAGGACTTCATCTCTGCCAAGAAATGAAATTGTGTTACTCATAGGACATCATATATGCAAGTATGTTTCTGGGAAAGCCTAAAACATTTTAGAAACATTGACTACTTGAGCAGTCAAAACTGCATTTTAAAGTTACGTGGTCAACTTTGTTTTCAGAGGGAAAAACAGATCCTGGGAAGTGATGCATCTTGCCATGCTTCTTCAATCACAGAAGGTATTAATGATGACAGAGAGAATAAGAGGTGCAAACTCCTGCACTATGTGTAAATTTACGCTAGTAAATTTATAATCTAGTAAATTTATAACTAGTAAATTTATCTATCGAGAAGAAAAAAAGAAAAAAAAAAGAATCATTTTATTATTTGGTGGACTTACAGTCAGTTCATATCTTTACCAATATGAAAACTAATCTGAAATGCATATGAAAAAGAGACTTAAAGTTCCTCTCTACATTTGAAATTGCTGATTTCATTGTAGACTTTTTCCCTAATTTCTGCCTATGCAGATCACCTGTGCAGAAGAATTTTATTTTTTTTTCCATACTGAAAAACTTTCATTCTTTACTTTGTGAACTCATCACTCAATTTTTAAAGAATCAAAACCAGGCCTCGCGTTCCACTTTTATCAGATGCTTGATAAACTACAACTCTTCCACATGGTTTTTGAAATTCATAAAATACCATTTCACTTACCTGGGATTTTTTTTTTAAATTTTGCATTGTTTTAACCAGGCCAAAATATTGAACTATACCAAGTCTGAGCTTTGTTTCAGCTATCTGAAGGACGTGGCCTGACAGCAAAAACATGAGAAATATAATTGGTTTTGTTGTTATTGTTTGTATGTTTGTTTGTTTATTTGTTTAATGGATACAAAATGGATGCTCCTCATTTTGAATAAATCACACATTCCAATTATGACTGCAATTATCTAAACATTAAATTCAAATTGCTGTACAAAATAAAACCTCCTCTGACAAAATTCTTTACTCTTCATTCTATGTTGTTTGCTTTGCTTTGTTTGGTTTGTTTTTGTGTGTGTTTGTGTTCTTCTTACAGTGAAAGTGATTACTCCTCACAAAGAGAAAGATCTAAGAGAGGAGAAATATTTATGTCCTAAATGTAATGAACTGGAGATGACATTTTACCAAACCCTTCATACAGTAGTTACTGCATATGGTACATATGGTGGCAATGTTGAGATGATTAAATGATGCTATTAAGGTACTGTACATCGACTGTGTAAGACAAGAGATATACTGTTGGTCCAGTGCCTTTCACAATTTCTTTGTGAAATTTGGAGTTGTCACAGATATCATTAGCAATTGATTAGTAAGATACTTACAGCTAGCAGCCTCATTTAATGCAGCTTTTTCTGCCTTTTTCTCATAATTCAAAATATACTCATTTTATGAATTTGTCATAAATGTATTTCAGTATAGGCAGCGTCCTGATTTATACAAATCAGCTTGAAAGCAGAAGCACAAATAAATTATTTATCTACATTTAGCATTCTTAATAGAAATAAAAATAATTATTTATAAAAATGTAAATAATTTTTGGTTCTAAGTTTTTTGTGTGTTTGTATCCTTATCATATTCTTCCTATGTATCCTAGTATAAAATGTGGTAATGTAGGAATAATTATCACTGAGTTTAGGGGAAGACAAAAACATTTTCCTGCAACTACAAATATTTCTTCTTATTAGAAGATACTAAAATAAAAATTGCTATTGTTCCATAGGTTTTTTCAACTGAACACATTCCCTTTCCATCTTCATTCACACTCTTTTTTCTTAAATGTGCACACCAGAAAGGAAGAAAATTGCTGTTTCACCAGGGATATAATACTGCTAGGAGAAAAGCTGTAGTAAATGATACAGAAAGGGGCAATAGTTGAAAACTTATGCTACAACCTTTCTTTGAGAATCAGAAGAGCAATTATTTTGTAGTGATGCAGTAGGCATGTATTTACACCATTTCTTGTTTGCTCTTGAGACTAACTCTTGAAACAGGTATCTGCCCCAAGTTCCTATCAAGGCGAAGTAGTTAATGCCTGATAGCATCTGTATAGCATCCTCTCTTTTCTGGATCCAATTCCAATTCCAGTCATCAGAAAAAAAAATCTCTGGCTTGAGCAAAAGTTTAAACTGGGCTTTCTTGGGTTTGTGGTATAGCCCTGGGTGAGACACAAGCCCTTTGTCCCATGATTAATTTGTCTGTTTGCTACCTTTCAGTATTACAGCAAGCCAAGCTAATACTGCATTTGGAGTGTGTAATTCTTTTATGCTGTATTTCAAGGAGTTCAAAGCAAAGTCTTATTTTATGTACCTGTGTATAATTATAAAACTGAGATCATAATACGTTAGAAGCAGATAAAATCTGTAGGGTACAAAAGGATATTACAAAGCTGTTGTGCTATGCTTTTTTTTTCTTCGTACTGGATAATTAACTTTCTGTTTACTATATTATCTGGAGTAAGGACTGTGTAAGATGGTGACTGGTTGACAAAGAGTAATAATAATAATATTCATGATATTTACATTTTTCCCTTATGATGTTTAAAGTTATGATACATGATTCACTGGTGATATAACACTAATTGCATTTCTGATATGAGAAAAAATGTATTTCATAAGGAAGGTTTTTTCCATCAGCATGCATTCAATTTTAGGCAGGAAAGCTTAAATTTTTGAGCAAATTCATAGGAAGATTACATAATAAAATGTGAGCTTTTTTTGTTCCAGTTGAAACAAAGAAAAAGCAAAAACATTTTTGGTTGGAGAGACAGCTTGAAAATTTTATAAAATATTCCGCATGCTTTTTTATGTAAAATACACAATGTGTAGTGGTACTGAAGGAAGCCTAGTTCACTAATTATAAGATATGGACAGTAAGCAAAATACATTTGAACCACAAAGACAAACATTAACACAAGTGATTGCCATGGTTATCAAGTCAGAAAATAAATATTTAGTAATTTTTTGAATGTCTTACCTCTTCATATAAAGATCATGAAAGATACAAACTTTGATATCCAGAAGGATTTTCAATATTTCAGAAAATTATGCATCAGGAGGGAGTTTCTTATCAAAATAATGCTTGTAAACTAGCTGTTACCTTGTTGACTGGGGTTTTCAGTACAGTGTTACAAATCCAAGTTGAAGCCATATTTTCAAAAAATGAGATCAGTCACAGAACCAGGCTTGATAATCAGTTAGTATTTAATTGTTTTTACAGAGTGGACAGAGTCTGAGAGGTTACAGGATCGTGAGAAAAAAAAGCAAAGGAAACACTTAAACTTTGCTTCCAAAAACTCACTGCATGCGTCCTTATGAATTCCTGAGATGCACTGAAGGTGGGCTACTGTGAGAGACTGAACTGACTAAATGTGTGTTTGCTACATAGATACAAACTTCCGAACTTGGAATTTTTTTTTAGTCAGCACAGATTTGATCAGAAGTTGATTGATGCCTTATTCTAAACCAGAGGCCCGCATTTGATCAGATTAATATTGCCCTGTGTGGATTGATCATATTTACTCTATTTCCACTGAATACAGACAGTGACCCTAGATTACCTGTGTGACTAGCTCCGGTGAAGATGTCACAGATATGAAAAGTTGGACTAAATACTGTGAATTGAATTTTTATAACATTCATTCATTTGTTAAGCATGTCTGTCTAATAAAAGGGCCTGAGTAAGGTACAGTGTAAAATAACCAATTGAATAGGCTACTTTCTTGGGACATGAAAAATTTGAGATGTTTCTTCTTAATTATTCAAAGCAAGGTCTAAAATCACAGTTTTGCATTATTGCAAACTGTGTTAACTACAGGTCAACTATAGTCAATATCCTACTGCAAATAATATTTAAAACTTTGGAAGATCCTCTTCTCATTCCAAGATAGTGCAGGCCACATTTGAACAATCTCTGATAATTCAAAGGAATGGAAAAATATTTTGCTCATTTAGTTCCACATCTTCTTTTGCTAAAGCTGGTACCTCTGAAGAGCATTTGAACATCTAATCCTTTTGAATCATATAGGGAAATGCATAAGCAGAGTTGGAGTAG
The DNA here is from genome assembly GCF_026119805.1 of Tympanuchus pallidicinctus. Taxonomy (NCBI): domain Eukaryota; kingdom Metazoa; phylum Chordata; class Aves; order Galliformes; family Phasianidae; genus Tympanuchus; species Tympanuchus pallidicinctus. The sequence goes on from NW_026294769.1 coordinate 33,978,387, forward strand.
TTTAAATGGGAGTCGTCTTACTTTATGCATTCAGAATGCTTTTTGCTATCTGCTTAACAGGGCACAAGTTTATCTGGCCCCTTGGCACATTAACTGAAGCAGCCTTAAACTGCCATTGAATTTCTTAGCCTTACACTAGGAAGGCTAAATTCAGAGGTGATATATAAGATAAATAAGGAACCCAGTCTGAGAGATTTACATGCCTGGGAATTAGATAAACACATTACTTCTAGTGTTATTTCATCTCACAACTACAGCTATTTTAAATCTACATAAAACTTAATTCCTGAAGGTGGCAGTATCACAAGCAAATCTATATATAGCTTTCAATTCATGCAGAGATTCAGAACATCATCATACAATTATAAGTGTTAATTTAACTGCAGTGCAGCATATGGCCTGTGAGCATGTATAACTGAGAATACGTTCTGTGCTAGCATCAGGTTAGAGATTTGCAGTATTTTCAGTGCTTTTCCCCTGAGATGTAAAACTTGAAAAGAACATCTTTTCCCTTTGATGCCTTTTAGCAGTTCATGCCACTGGTCTTCATAAATTATCATAAGAATGCATAATAGAAATGGTGACTTTTCTGGCCCAAATTTTTGTTTCAAAAAGACTATTTTACATTAAACATGCATAGTAAAAAGACTCACAACATAGATGCACTATGATCTCTGTTGATCATCTCTCTGCCTCTTCAGAACGTAAAATGAATTTAGTAATTCTGAAAGTGTTTTTATTTTACTTTATTATTCATAGTCAGTAGCTATGTTTGTGTAGGCTGGCTGGCAGCAGAAAAAGGTGGGGAATAAGACATTTCATGCACCTGTGTCATATACACAGAAGCATGAATCACCCACTTCTATGTAAGTAATTTTTTTTCTTTTTTTTAATTGCTGTTGGTAGCAAACATTTGAAATTGTATTGGAATCAGAGAAAATGAGTTTAATAAAATAAAATAATTATAAGATAAAACTTTTATTTAAGTGGACTGAAAAGAGCAAAAGCGGGGAAAATGTACAGGCCATTCCTGCAAAGTCCCTGGGAAAGCCAAAAAGTATCTCACTCTGCCCCCAGATGAACATCAGCTTGACTCCATTTTCGTCAGAAAATGAAGGTTCTTTAGAGAGGGTAAGTCCAGCTTTTCCTGCATGGAAAAACAGGGCAAACCACTTCATGCAAGTCGGTTAAGCAGAGTGTGGGTACATTCCCAGATGCTTCCTCCTGGAAGAAAAAATTTGCATCATTTCTTAATAATGGCTACACCGGAATGCTGCAAACTAGCCCTCAGTTCATCCTTGCCATCATCCGGTATGCACAGTGCATTTTCCAGCTAAGCAGGATCAGCTCCTACTGCCACACTGTCTGGCCCAGAGTAATGGTTGCCACGTTGAGGCCAAGGAGAGTCCCAGTGTCCCCTGCCTCAAAGGGCGTCCTGCTCTGTCTCAGGGCATCCCACAATTTTCTGGCTTCATAAAGCATATATTTTTAAATTAGAAAAAGGAAAAAAATGCCAAAAAGTATTGAAATAGCATGAGTAATACTTAACTTACCTGCTTCTCACATGGTTTCCACATTAAACTTCTCTGGAGGGTTTGCCTGTGTCTTGCTCAGCCTTACCTCTGTCATGGATTAGAGAGGGAGCTTGTGTTTCCTTCATGTCAGAACCCAGATTCTCTGCATTTTCATATCCTCCATCACCTAGCACTTCCCAAACCTGACTGAACTAGCCTAAGTGAGTCCCACAGGGCAATACTTCAAAAGACTTTTTGCTGCTTAATGTTAGCATTACAATTTACCCTCATTATTTCTAGTTCTTAGAGCAAGCATTCCCTAGTTTAACAGATAAGCCAGGAAGACTTTAGATAGCTCCTTAAAACTGTGTATGTAACCTCAGTAAAGTCAGGATAGTTATTGAACATTATATGCTGCTACAGCATCTCCAAAATCAGCCCTGCTGAAATGACACCACTGTTGGCAGTCTGTTATTTTTATTGAGGCGTCCCTGATGCAGCTTCTTTAGAATTGTGTTAAAAAAAAAAAAAAAAAAAGAATATCAATTTTCTCTGGCACAAATGCAGTAAGATCTACTACACTGCCTGTGGCCTCAGTTCTACCAAGGATGGATTAGCTCATCTCTGTTGTGATTGAAGTATAGTAGGTATTGTGGCTGGGGTTTTGTTTTCACCAGAGCCACTCTGCACTACAGACATGCTTGCAGACTGAGAAAAGAAGGCAACATGTTGGAGTGTATAGGAAAGAAAATGGAGATGGCTGAATGGTATTATTTCAGCAGTGGCAAGCATTACTTGCCTGCCATTCTGAATAATCATCAGCATAAAAAAATAACAATTACAACAAAACTCAGAAAAATATATATAACACAGGGCAAAAGTTGAACCAAATAGTAACGAAGCCTGTGATCCTCTATCTCTGAAAAAGACTAGTAGAAAAGTCCTGAGTGTAATCCTGTATCTAAACTGGATAGCACCCAGATGAGGGAAAGTCCCCTCCAGACTTCTCAAGAGCACAGCTTGTCCCAAGCACCTTTCTTGCAGTGGCAGTTAGTTTGTCTCCTGACTCTGTGGCCACTCTTCCCTGGTGACCATCACACCAGAAGGGCAGGAATCCCAGCTCCCTGTGCTGCCTTCCACCCCTTTTTCTCTGAAAAGCAATACTTTCAGGAATCTTTTTGTCCTAGTTTCTACCTCTAGCTTCCATCCAGGTTATGACTGTATAAGCCATATCTGCTTTGTACACCACTTACATCTCTAAATGAAGTGTTTCACTTGTATCTGGATTTCCAATTGTTAAATAGATATTGGGCCTTCATGGGAACCAAGAGCTTCAGAAAATGGTTTTTAAATCAGGATGACTTGGCTTGGGAGTTTATTTTGGCTTCTGTCCAAGGAGAAAGATCCAAAAGAGCCAATTACACCTCCACACCCAGTTAGAAAGTCTGCAGGTACTAAGCTGTTTGTTAAGTAGAGTCATTGCGTTAGTAATTTTAACTGTGTTTGTTCTTTGCGGAAGGCAACAGGCTTTTCCAGATCGTTTCAAAACATGGCAGGGCAAAACTTGATCTTATTAAAGCTAAGTTTCCACACAAGCTTTTGCTTCTTCCTTCTCTGGTCTCCCCTACCCTTTTCAACCAAAATCATTAATATAAAATACTTGTGAAGTATTTATTTTAGCAAATATTTATTTCATATATTCCACCAGAATCATTTCTTTTAGAGATCAGAAGCACAATCTCAATGTCCACAGTAGATTCCTTTGCCCCATTAACCAGCCTTTTTATGGGTGTTATTTTACTTTTGATTGGAAAAAAAACACCTGTACCTCTGTCTTGCAGAAAAGTTCTACTAGTCTTATTAAAATAATTAAAAAAAAAACAACAACCAATGAAATAAGAAAGAAAGAAACATGCTTGCACAAGATCAGTACATCAGAAAATCAGATACGTGCTCAGTAAGCCTCTTCAGACTTCTACACTAAATATTTCAGGTTCATTCGAAGCTGAAGCTCAGTTCTGAACAGTGGATGCCTTATTATAGAACTGTGGTCAGAAAGCAAAAATTATCAAATAACTGTAGTAATAATCATATGTTTCAGTTCATACTATAGCAGTATGCTAAATGCTCTTGGAAGTTCTGAATGAGTGAAAAGGTCTAGAGTTGCTGTCTTTCCTCTGCAATAGCAAAGAAACATCCCAGCTAGCATCAGTGAAGTGCAAAACATGCTTCAACTCACAGAGGTATAACTGAGGGTAGAATTTAGTTCAAAGGATTTATACCCTACAAGCCCAGCTTGTTCCTCTGGCTCAGTGAGACTTCTCGTATGAGGAGGAAAAACAGGATTTGGTTTTGCAGAGGGAAACATTGCTTGAACTCTTACCATATTAAACCACAATGTAATCCAGACGATGTCTGTTATGCAGGAGTATGCAGATCCTAGTGAGAGTAATCTTCCTGGCAGAGAACTCCAGCACAGTGCAGTGCCTTCAAACCTCCCATATATTATGGTGTCTGCAGACTACTGGCATATCCTGGTGAGAGGTATAGCTGTGACAATTGGATGCACAGGAATTGCAGGCACAACTCTTTCGGGTTCCATTTGCCTTGCTTACCTCTGAAATTTCTGTGCAGACTGCTATCTTAGGGATCTCAGCCGCTCCTCAGGCTCCATAACTGCTATCAACACTGGCTGGGGCAGTTTGAACTATGCCAGCTCTCTGAATGACTCAACTTCTCATGCCTATGTCTGCAAGCATGCTCAAAAACAGCATAATTCAACTCACATGCGTTTTCTAGATTCAGCTGCCATTGCTGTGGATTGTGATTCATTTCCAAGTTTAACACATGCAGATGCCTCTTAGTTGAATTTGTAATCTGCAAATGATGAGATAGACTTTCTTTTGTCTTGTTTTATCTCTGTGGAATTTGTCACAAATTCAGCCCCAGCTTGTTTGGCAAGCTATGTAGAAGCGGATTGGTAACATATTCAAACACAGAGTAAGCCTTGGACTTCTTTTTCAGCCAGTTCTTCCAACACTTTGAAACTGTCGTCTGTTTAAAGCAATAAAAGACCTGTGGAGCATGGGTCCAATGGAATGTGTGGTATTCGTTATCTCTAGAAGCTTACAAATCCTTCTTAATGAATCAGAGCTACAAAGTGATGAAGTCTTCAATGTCAGAAAGAAAGAAAGAAGCTTAGAAGAGGAAAAACCTCTGAGTTACACAAATTACTCAAGATCTCAAGTTCGCCAAACACAGATTTACTCCTTCATTAGAATGTTTTCAAGAATGAACACTTCAACTTGTACCTGGCTGGGCTTCTTCTAGGTAGACTATGTCTACCTAGACTTCAGCAAAGCCTTCGACACTGTCTCCCACAGTATTCTACTGGAGAAGCTGGCAGTCTACTTGGACAGATACACTCTTTTCCAGGTAAAGAACTGGCTGGATGGCAGTACACAGAGAGTGGTGGTAAATGGAGTCACATCCAGCTGGTGATTGGTCACAAGTACTGTTCCCTGGGGGTCTGGTACTGGGGCCTGTCCTGTACAATGTCTCTACCAAAGATCTGCATGAGGGCACTGAGTGCACCCCCAGTAAGTTTGTAGATGACACCAAGTTGGCAGGAAGAGTCGGTCAGCCTTGGGGGTAGGAAGGCCCAGCAGAGGGATCTAGACAGGCTGGATATCTGGGCTGAGGCCAATGGGATGAAGTTCAACAAGACCAAGTGCCAGATCCTGCACTTTGGCCACAACAATCCCAGGCAATGCTACAGGCTTGGGGCAGAGTGGCTGGAAGACTGAGTAGACCTGAGGGTATTGGTTGATGCTCAGCTGAACATGAGTCAGCAGTGTGCCCAGGTAACCAAGAAGGTCAATGGCTCCTGGCTTGTATCAGAAACAGTGTTGCCAGAAAGAGCAGGGAAGAGATCATTCCTCTGTACTTAACCCTCGTGAGGCCGCACCTCAAGTACTATGTTCAGTTTTGGATCCCCCTCTACAAGAAAGGCATTGATGCCCTGGAGCATGTGTTCAGAGCTGTGAGGGGTCTGTAACACAAGCCTTAAGAGAAGCCTGAGGGAACTGTGACTGTTATATCTGGAGAAGAGGAGACTCAGAGGTGACCTTATCACTCTCTACAACTACCTGAAAGGAGGTTGTGGTGAGGTAAGAGTCAGCCTCTTCTCCCATGTAACTCACAATAGGACTAGAGGGAATGCACTCGAGTTGCACCAGGGAAGATTTAGGTTGGATGTTAGGAAATACTTTTTTTCCAAAAGAGTGGTCATGCACTAGAATTGGCTGCCCAGGAAGATGGTGTTGTCACCATCCCTGGAGATATTCAAGTAACATTTAGATGTTGTACTGAGGGACATGCTTTGGTGGGAAATATTGGTAATAGATGAACAAATGGACTGGATGATCTTAAAGGTTCTTTTCCAACCTTGGTGATCCGGTGATTCTATGATTCTTAATTCCAGAATAGTTTATAATAACTACAGAAAAGGAAAGTATTTCCCATTTAATGGATAGGTTAAGCACAGAAGCCAAAATGTGAATATATCCTTGACCTCATGATGCAGATGAAGGGTGAAAGGAGAGAGAATGAGGCATATATACACAGTAACCATAGAATTTTCCTTCTCTGTTTTTGGAAGAAAACTTAACCTTTGTTGTATATATCCATAAAGGTCTACAAATGGCTCTGCAGAGAAGACAGAAAAGATAATGTGCAAACATTTCTTATTGCAAACTACTTGTTTATGTATTATACTAGTATTGCAAACCAGGAGTAATAACCAACTTATCAATTTGTCTTTTTATTAGTAATTTAGTCAAAATGGCAATGGGACACATATCACTGTGAAATCTGCTGAAGAATTTATTAAAGCAGCGAAAAAACAAAGTTTAGAGTTGGAAATGCCATGTACCACATTTAGGTCATACAACATTGTTTTTATCAGCATACTATGCAGAATTACTTTTATAAGTGGATAAATACATTTACAGTAGATTTCTTCAGAGGGATAGAAAGCCAGCTCGCTGTAGACCTCTACCTGATGCTCTGATGTGCTAAGTTTTGTCACTCTTCACTCCCTCTGTAGTCACTGGGAGGAGATGAGTGTCTCCAGGAAGTAAATCAGATCTCAGACGCTCTGATTCATCTTCTACAGGTGATTTCTATCTACTGACTGAACAGGGAGCATGTGCTCTTAGTTGATTTTCCCAAGTTATTTGCACAAAACTGAGAGAATTAAGGATTCCTCCAGACTAGCCAGGGCATTGTAGTATATTTTCTCTCTTTGTTCTTTCTCCTGGAAGGCAAGTTATGTTGAATTTGTATTTAAAATACCTGTATTTCTTTCTGGATATGAAAGAAAAAAAAAAAGCATATGAGGCTTGGGATGATATCCTTTTCCCAGAGAAACAGAACGTTTTATTATTATTATTATTCTCAACAACACTGAGACTTTTAGGAGTGGTTTGGGGTCATTTGACCCCTTTCCTTTTTAGCCATAAATCCTGTGCTCGTACAGCTAGAATTTTCAGCCTTACTGATGGGAGTAGTTTAGATGGTAGGAGAGAAAAACCCTACTCCTCAAATGTATTCATTTTTTTTCTGGGTTATTGCCTTTTCACCTTTGGGAAGAAGTAAGATCTCCTAGGTATTGTTCTCTCAATGTTTGCATGAGAAGGAAAGGAGAAGGGAGAACAAAGCAGGTCGTGGCCTGTTTTGTGGGGAAATTACGGAGAGTAGAAAGGAAATGGCATAGGACTGTTTGGGTATGGAGTCTCCCCTCATCAATCACACTCACAAAGAAAACAAGTTACTTGTAGTTTTTGAACAGTTGTGCAGCTCTCTCACTTCTCCACTCTCAAAGTCTACTGTTGATAGTATGTAATCAGCCATATATACATTCAAATTGAATTGCACAATTCAGATGCAAAGAGAACAGGAGTGGGGGACTCTTGATTAAAAGATGCAACTGAGGAAAAAGTCTTGCAGTTGGGGATGTCTTCTCCTGGAAGGAAAAGATTCCAAAAAAAAGAAAAGAGTAGTCACTGTAGGAGCTGCCGGTGTTACTGCTTGTGATAGGGAGAAGCCCATGTGCCATAAATACGTGTGTGAGGGGAAGATTTTGACATTAGAAGACTCTAAACATTGTAAACTCAGAATCTGGATCTGTATTCTAGAGATAAACAGTCTGTAAGAACTGTGCAAATTTTTAAGGCAGAAATACAGCACATATTAAATAAATAACCAAGGGAAGTGACGGAATACCCAGCACATAGATTCTATAAGTCAAGACCATACATATCTTTGCATTATGAACACTAGGTATATATCTGAATTCTGTACTTTCTAATCCATGGCAAATTGAATTATTATAATTCCTCTAGCCTTAATATACATGCACTTGTTGCTTTAGTATAGCAACCTAACACAGCAGGTCTAAGGGAGAATGAATTTATCATACCAGCCTCTACTACTGTTCTGAAAATCATATCCCAAAGGGAAGGTGCTAGAGAGAAAACTGGTGCAGTAGGTTAATAAAAGGCAACAGTGACCAATGCAAACAAAGAATTCATCTATACTGTGCTCTGTGCTTGCATCATTCACAGAAAAAGCAAATGTGAAAAAGCTTGTGCAAATCAAATACAAAGCTTGTACATTACTAATTACTTTTTTTGAAGATATTTCAAAGTTTTCCATATCTCCTCCACCTGTATAAAAACTAGATAAACCTGCAGTGCATACCCTTCTGGGGTAAAGAATCAAATCTGAAGACATTTAGGAAAATGTGAAGGTTTCAATGATGTTTTCTCAAATCATTTTGAATTTATAGCAAAATCAGTCTTCAAAATGTTAATTTTATTCTGTCAAATGAGAAATTCCAAGTTTGTGCCAACAACTATAAATACATCATTTTGTCATTCAGCTATTTCTAGTGACCAGCAGCAAAGGAGAGAAAAAGTAGAGTCTGTAGTGCAGGCTGTTTAACCTGATAAATGTGACAATTCATGACTGAAGTTTAGTAGGATTCTTAGAAACATATTAATAGAAAAACTATTTCAGCTCTTAATCTATGCATTTCAGTGAACTGCGTTCATAGAAGAAAATGACAGCCTGCTTTTTGCTTTCTTAGTAATTTCTGTACTAAACTACTGGCTGTGTGTCTTTCTCAGCAGTTTCCAAAATCCTGTTGTACCAGTAGTGTTGGTTGCTTTATTAGCTTTCTTGTAACATTTTTGACAGCTGCTAAGAAGGATATTAGGTTGTTTTAAAAGGTCTTCTTTGCACAGAAAGAACCAACACCATTCATAACATCCAAAATTCTCTTATTATAGTTGCCTAGTCTCACTATACATAATATTCAGAATTATTTATGTTAGCATAGATTTTTTCTTCTTTTACTTCTTAGGGAATTTTTACATATCTTTCTTTGTCTCGTGTTTTCTTTCAAATATAAAATGTCTAAGCAAAGGAGTGGGGAGCAAAGCAACTCTCTCTTTTAGGCAAAGTAGCATATTCCTGCACAGCATGCAGGATTGTATGCATTGCTCTCTCACTCTGTAGTTGACCGAAAGGCAACACTTCACTGCCACATGCCTATTGCTCATGCCTCGTTCTAAAGATCAGTTAGCAGACTTGCACCTCTCTGATACTCAACTGAAATGGCGGATGAGGCATTCTGACTTGTTGGAGTGCTGCTTATTGCCTCAGATGAGAAGTACTGAAACTGTTTATCAGTTTCCCCAGTGACTGGTTGTTTTCCTAGGTGTGTGCCTGTACTCAGTGAGCTTTAAGACCACACCTCTCTGTTCTCACTACTCTCATTCCCCGCGTAATTATATGTGCACTGTCATACTCTTGAGAAACTAAGTAGACATTTTTTTATGGTTGAGGCATCAATTTTATATCTAGCAATGACAAAGACATTTAGAGCGTTTAATCTTTGTTTCTCTGACAACATCCCTTATTCATCACAGTCATAAAGGCATAAATTATCAGTAATGATTTTTATTTTCAAAGCAAACTGCTGGTGTTGAGTCCAAAATTTGAAAACTTGTTCTTAATACTTGTCTTTTCCACAGTAGCTTCACTTTCTCACCCTACATGCACGAAGAAACCCCCAAATGGTTTTAAGGTATTTTGAAGCCCAGTCAGGACAATCATTGGTCACTGAATGCGTTAGATTTTTTTATTTTATTATGAGCAGTACTACTTTCTTCATATCTGTGTAAAGTGCATCTCTAGCTGAGGGGTATTGTGGCTAACTGAACTGATAAATGGAGGAGTAGGAATGATCTCATGTGAATTCAGTCAAATAGTAGACAATTTAGTACTGTCTGAAGTTACACCAATGTCTGTGCTACACCTGTATTAGCAGGTCCAAGGTATACATACATTCTTATAATTTCATTAATCTGTAAAGATATGTCCAAGTTCCCTATTTTATGAATGCATTAGATATGCCAGATAATCAGTAATAGCACCTGAAATAACCTGTGTGTCTTTCACAGCAGTGAAGAGGGTACCGGATGTGGAAGCTCAAGGGCGTTGCAGAGGTCAGAGCAGTGAAGAACCCAGAGACAGGTATCTGTGCAGGACCTACACAAGGTCTGTCTTCCTGAAAGAAACCTCCAGGAGAACCCCAAAAATACCATAGGATTCAGCACCAGTTGGTGATGCTGAGAATGCATGGCAGGTGCTAAAGAAAAAGGTCCACCTTGGGATTTGTACAACTCCAGCATGGACAACTTTATCTATCAAACATACACAGGGTGTTGATCAAATGGCATCAGTTACAGGAGTCTTACTGGCTCCATTCAGAAAAAAAGCTTCCCTACAGCTGTAACTCTTCATACAAAGACAGTACTGTGTTGACAGGGATGCATCTTTCTAACACTTTAAGAATTTGGAGTTCAGAAGTATATACATAAGTGCATATCCTGGATATTTTGCAAATAAATTTTCACATCAACATTTTTCCACTGAAATAATAAAAACATTTAAGTCTTTAATGGGGAAAAATGACTGCAGAAAAAAAAAGAAAAAAAGAAAATATTGTTCTATTTTAAGGTCTAATCACTGTTTATTCTGGATTAAAGTCTCTTCAGAAGTGCAAGAATGCACGCTGCCCAGAACCGGAAAGAAATTAAATATCTGGAAATGCCTCCAATTTTCAACTCTTTTTTTCTCCCCTTGCTTCCAGCTGTCTCATACTATATGTCTCAAAGTAGGAAAAGAGCTTCCTAGATTCAGGGTGGCTGCGGACTGCATGGATCCAAATCTACTGAAATCTGAGTGAAACTATGGGGCTGAGATTCAGATCAGGGGTCAGTTGCAAAACCTCAGGAAAAGGCTAAGAGTGAAAATGTCTTATATGAGTTAGTTGCCTGGAACAACAACCTTGTTTGAAAGAAGGATCTTTCCAGAGAATACCCAAGTCCAGCTTGTTTCTCACCTATCTCCAAAGAACAGATCCCTGCCATGGGCACACTGCTATCTGTCTGAACCAATTCCTCAATTACCCAGATTGGCAGGTAGAAATGTATTTCTGCCACACTGTAGGGGAGCAGGTTTTCAGTTCCTTTCCTATCTGCATAACCAAAGGAAACAAGGCAAGAGAAACATCTCACTCAGTGAACACAGGCAGATCATCATCACTAAGTACTGGAAGCTGTGGCTGCTGTGGCAGGTATCATCTGAGAAACTGACAGCACACAACAGAAGGCAAGGATTTTCAAGAGACATACTGAAAAATACATTATTTAAACTGGAGAGCAGTAAGAACAGAAATTTTGTAGGAGGAACAATATCTTTCTTCCATGTTATGCTGACCAAACTAGAAAATTGGTCTGCTGAGATTTAAGAAGAAAAAAACATGGTTTATTTTGAAATGCAAGAAAGACACAAGTATAACACAGAACTATGTAACAAATCTAAATTTCTGCAATGAATACACAATTAATGCAAATTAATAGGTGAATGAGTATGTAAGGAGTATTTAAAAAGAGAAGCTTCAGTAAATGCCAAAGCTGCTGCTTGCTTGCACAAAATTTCATTTGCACTATGTAATGCTGGTAATTGCTTCCTTCTAATTAGTCTTGTAATAGGTACCCAACCCAGTCTAGATGTTCTTCAGCAACTTGTCTGAGATGTCCATGGGCCAGATTGCAACAGGAGCTGACACGACCAATGCAGCAACACACAACAAGCCTGTCTGTAATTAAGTGACCTGTGCAGGGGCTGTCACATCTTCAGTTCACATAGAGCTTTTAACCCGGGCCCACATAAACCCCTCCTGACTAAGTGTCCATCCAATGAAGGCACCAGGGCAAGAAGCATAAGGTTAGAAGCACAGTCATTTTGACTGCCAAATCAGCCAAAAGGAGCCATGTCTGGAGACTCATCTTAGGACTGTCTTGAGTATATGACACACTAGTGACTATATATATTCATGATGCTTAAACGAGGTGGGTGATATGACTAGTCTTCAGATGGATATTCATATTTCCTTTAGGAAAGTTTATCCACACGGCAGGCTTGGTAGGCTCTGGGTAACAAGTTGCATCAGTACCAATAGCAGACACACAAGCCAAAATTAGTAACTGCTATTCAGACAGTGGTGATCCACTTCAGGCCTTATGGGATTCATTTCTTGAATTTAGAAATTTAAGAATTCTCCACCATCTGTTCTTCAGTACTGCATTTGCAAAGCCCAGCTACCATGACATTTCCAGGTCTTTTGGTATGGTGTTTAAATGCTCCTGTGACAGCTCAGGAGAATAAATTAAAAGTATGATTCATATAATTTAGGTATTCATGGGCCTATATTCAAGCCTTAGGTAGAATTACATGAATTTGAGACACCAATATCTCTTACAGAAGTGAATTCTATCTCACAGGACTCATTCCAAATTCAGCAAACTCAGGGGTATTTTTTCCTGTGAATTCAGTTTGGGGTCAGTCATTCCCCAGAGATGAAAAACAGAATGATTGGAGATATAAAACAAGCTAATCTTTATTTCCAGCAATACACCATATTCATCCTTAATAGTACATAATGACTGTCATTTACAGGAAAGGCTGAATCTTGATTAAAAGAGAAGTTTAACAGCCATTCTTAGAAGGTATGCATTTCATTTTGTTTTGTATGTCCCCATCATTCAGTAGGTTGACAGTGAATGACATGGACAAGGTGACTAAAGAACAACTACTTGCTGCTTCTTATAACAGAGTGCACTGAGTGAAATAATCAGTCCTCATGTTTAAAACAACATGAGGAAGAACACTTTCACACTGCACATAACTAAATCTGTGGAACTCATTGCCAGAGGATGTTTTGGTGGTATAAAAGTGCTAAAATAAATTAATGGAAGAAAGGTACATCAAATACAATTAGACATAGCTGTATGGATGCAATTTCCAGCTCATGAAGTTCTTAACCACCAATGACTCTTTGCTGGGTGTTCCTTTCTGAACTTGCTTATTGTACCAAGCAACTGCTGTTGGCCACTATTGAAGCTGTTATATTGGAGGAAATCTGCTGTCTACAGCTAGTGATGTGACACATGCTTATGTCATTATCTTCACTTAACACTTCTATTAAGACATCTTCTCACAAATTCAGTGCACAAGCATAGAAAATGCAAAGATCTCTGGTTAGATACAATTTTATAATATTTGTATGAACATTTGTGAGAACAGTTTAGATGTTACCAGTGTTCATATAAAAACAAAAAATAACAATGCTGTTACATTAAAGGTGATGTATAATATATAATGTAAATAAAATGTAAAACAAGTATCATATTATGGAAAACACTAAAACACACATTCTCTTTTACCCAATAAACAGGAATTCTAAAATCTTAAAATATTTTGTTGGATGATGTGGAAATTTGTGATCATTTCATGAAAAGCTAGTTGTTGAAATTGAAAGAATGGGGTACACTACCTAGGAATTCAGTATTTTCCATTGGTTGCAAAGTATTGAAATGTCAGTTCTCTCTCTTCAGAGGTAAAGGAAAATAATCTTAATTTTACTCGGTCACTTTCATGTCTAAGAGTTATTTTTAAGTAAAGCACTGTGTTAAGGAGATGTATTTGACTTTAATGTTTCCAATGGTGATTTTTAATAATGATTGCTGAACCATATGGCCTCCTCTTCCTGCAAGTTACACAGTGGAGGTCTTCTCTGAGTACAAGAAATGAACATCCATCTGCTCCCAAATGATTTGGAGAGGCAGAGGAGAGCCTAAAGCATAACAGTGTAGAAAATAGTAAAACAGCAAAAACATGCAAGCAAACAGCTACCAGCTACTTTCTTTAGGACCATGGTTCACACTGGAGCAAAACTAGATTCTAGGATGTCTTTTTGCTATTTGCCACACTATTCACACAAAAATAACTGCCTGAGCAGTCAGATGAGACTAGAAACTGCACGTTTTTCTTGTGACTCACATACCTTTTCTGTACCATCAGTTGAAAAGAAGTGATCACACTTTCTGTAGGTCATGACAGCTGATTAGTTAGTGCTGCGTAAGTGTAAGTAATTCCTCAGCTTCATCGAAGCCAGTGTGTAAAGACCACTGATCATGCCTCACAGCAGTGTGTATGAATATCATTCACTGACATTTAAAACCTATTCTGGGATTTCTGGAATCACCCATAAGCATATGCCATTAATTTGAACACAGATGTATGACCTAGACACAAAGGCACTGCTTTCCTTTCCCCCCTTTATCCTTCCTTTCTCCTTCCCAAGAAGAAGGGCAAGGAAGACATTAACCCTGCTAGGAGTATCCACCCAATTAAACTTCCTACTACATCTCCTCTAGCTTCACCACAGCAAAAGATGGAGAAAGAGTGTGTCTCTCTGTCTGTATCTCACACACACAAGGCTTGCTAGGTGCAAGAAGATGACTAAAGCCATACATAGGCTTGGAGAAAGAGAGATCCTCAAATGATTATAGAAATAGAGAAAGATGGGAAACCATACCAGATAGCCCAGGTTAACATTTTATTGCTAATTACAAGAAGAAACAAGTAAGAGTACATGAAATAAGAAGCTTAAAAAGCAGTGTTCTGAGATATGTCTGATGCTTCCCAATGGAGATTAGGAAAGAACACATTTGTTAAAATGCCTTTTAAGCTACAGCTGAAAACCCCGAAGTCTCTTCTTCAGGCTGCTGCCCAGAGTTAATGCTCTTGTAAGGCAGAGCATACCAGTGTTATTGCAGTCGATTGGTTTTAGTGCCACTCCCGACACACAGCCCTCTTCACACCCATCATCTCCATCAGTTCCTACCTTTAGAACTCTCTCATCTGCCCATCCTACTCAGCAGTTTCTCTTTGGCAAGAATGGAAAATAGAAATGAAAGAAAAATTAAATGGGAGCATTATACTCCACAAGGTTGTTTGCTTTTAGGTATGATAAGCAGTAAGGCTGGAAAAATATAACACTGCTCAGGGTTCAGACATTGGAGATGTTTTAGTACAACACATTTAAATTAAGTTGGGGAGTTTACTTGTACGAGTTCAGGAATTTACTCCTGGTTTGTGCAAAGCTGATCACAGGTTTGGTGTATGGATATTGTGTGCCCAGGCCTGCATCTGCTCTTCCACTTGCTTATCTTAAGTTAAACCTTTGGAAAGTGATACCTAAATTTTCACCACCTAAAGAAGATTCATCTTTATATTATGTAAGTGCAAGTGTTCATGCATTAGATTGCCAGACCTATATTTTCTTTTTTGTGACTAATGAATGTAGATGCTTAAAATTATATTATTTCTTTTGAAGAGATACTGTGATGTTGTTACCCAATATATTTTTCTAATTAGTAGCTCTGTTTTTTAGCAGCACTAAGCTGGTTAGGCTTGACATGATTGATAGTCATGCCACTTACTTAGATGCTAGAATATGATTTTAACAGCCTATTACTTGATCCTGCCTGACCAATCTTTTGTGATAGTTTAAATGCATAAGTGGAGAAGGGAAGATCTGCTGATGTCATCTGGATTTCAGTAAGGCCTTTGATACGGTCCGCCATATCATCCTTTTCTCCAAATGAGGAAGATACGTATTTGACAAGTGAACTGTTCAATGGATGAGAAACCAGTTATGACATCATACTCAAAGAATGGTAGTCAATCTCTCAATGTCTGGATGGAAATGTGTAAAGAGCGATGTCCTGCAGGGGTCAGTACTTGGACCAGTGCTCTTTAACATCATCAGTGACATCAACAGTGGGATTGAGTACACCCTCAGCAAGTTTGTGGATGGCACCAAGCAATGTGGCGTGGTCAACATGCCTAAGTGACAGGATGCCATTGAGAAAGACATAGACAGGCTTGAGTAGCAGGCCCAGGTGAAAATCACGAGGTAATAAAATCAAATTGCCAAGTACTGCACATGGGTCATAGCAGCCCCCACAGTCAATACCAGCTGAGGGACGAAAGGATTGAGCACAGTACTGCTGAAAAGTACCTGGGGGTACTGGTGGATGAGAAGCTGAACATGAGCCAGCAGTGTGCTCTCACAGCCCAGAAAGACAACAATGTCCTGGGCTGCATCAAAAGAAGCATGGTCAACAGGGCAAGGGAGGTGATCCTGCTCTTCTACTCTGCACTGGTGAGACCTCACCTGGAGTACTGCATCCATATGTGGAGTCTTCAGTATAAGAGAGATGTGTTAGATTGTTAGAGCATGTCCAGAGAAGGACCACACAAATGATCCAAGGGATGAAACAGTTTCCCTACAGGACATGCTGAGTGAGCTGGGGCTGTTCAGCTTGGAGAAGAAAAGCTCCAGGAAGACCTATAACAGCCTTTCAGTATCTGAAGAGGAGCTATAAGAAGGAAGGAGACAGACTCTTTAGCAGGGTCTGTTGTGATAGGGCAAGGGTAAATGGTTTGAAAGTAAAAGAGATGAGACTTAGATTGGATGTAAGAATGAATTTTTTTGTAATAAGGGGTGGTGCAGTACTAGAATGTTGCCCAGAATGGTGGTGAATGCCCCGTCCTTGGAGACACTCAAGGTCAGGCTGCATGGGGTTCTGAGCAACCTGATGTAGCTGTAGGTGTTCCTGTTCATTGCAAGGGAGTTGAACTAGATGGCCTTTAAAGGTCCCTTCCAAATCAAAAGATTCTATGATCCAGTTATGACTAATTACCTTTCATATAATACAGTGATTCAAAAAAACAAAATGAATTGAATAGGTAAGAATTATAAAACTGTTGCGATTTGGCAAAGTAGTAGTACTTTTTTTTCAGTGAGCTATAATGATTGCAAGACGCCTGGAATCAACTTTTTATATTACATTTTATAACTAAGCTAAAGGCCTTTTAGAAAGTAATGTACTCTCTCTGAGGGCAGAAAAGGGACAGCGTTCCTGAGAACACCATTTCCTTCTCTGCTGTGTTTCTCTGTACATACCATGCACATAAAAATGTATACCTATGGATACATGGGTCATTATATTGCCTGAGTAATTATGATTTACAGAATTCATATGGCTGAATACACAATATATTCAGAAACTCTGATATTATATTGACATATAAATAGTTTGTGCATCCTCAATTCAAAGAGCAGAAAGGAAAGCATCTTTAGAAGTGTAGTTTTGACTGGTTTCAAATATTGGCTTCAAACTACAGACTCCTTTCTATACTAATGAATTTCTTTCCTGGCTTCTGATGGATGTTTTAGCTGACATTAATCACTTCAGTTACTTTTGTAGCTGCCTATGCTTACATCACAGGTAACGCAACAACCAACTTCCCAATAGCTTTTAATGAAGTAAGATATTTTTCCTTCATGTAATATTTACATTTCCTTTTATTATTTTTTTTCATTCATTTTAAAGGAAAAAACTGATTGCTTTCCAGTGTTTCTGAAGTCAAACATTTAGCACTGTTCCTTTTACTGCTGAATCTCTGCATATCTACTGTGAGTTTGGTTCTTTGTTTCCAATTCAACATCAAAATAAAAACTTGTAGTGGACTATGTGCAAAAGCTTCAAACTGCTGAAGAGATATTGGTACGACATAGGAAAGTACACTGGCTTCACCAAGGTCAGTCAAGTTATCAGCTGAAATAAATTTATAAATTGACCATCCAAATAAAGTGGTTAAGACGATGTACTAGATTAGCAAGAAGGAAGCTAATTATACATTACAAATGATGCATCAACTGTTGCAACTCTATTAAAAAAAAAAGTAATAAAAACTATTTATTTTGCACTTGTATAACTTCTACCCACTGTCTGAATTGAACATGTTTCTACTGTCTTATCAGAACTTCATATAAATTTGTTTTCTTTACTTAGTGAGCTAATAGAAAACTGATAGATAATGGACCAGTTAGATTTGTTCTTAAAATGCAACATAATGCCATGCAGTAAAGCAGCACACAGGTCCTGCTGCTGACATGTCCAACCTTCTTGCACCAAGAACACTTCCACACTCCACTCAGCAGATAATGCCGCTTTTCTGTGCACAGTTTATCTCCAGGCTGCTTGTCCTCATACCCAAACAACTCTTCAAAATCACTGTCACAAGGGCAAGCTAGAAAAGATATTAATTCATGAAGACTTTGCTGATCCCATCAGAAATAGAAAATATCAATCATTCTTTAAAATAACCCATAAGTCTTCAGAACTATTATTATCTGCGATACAAGGGAGAAAAAACACTGCAGAAATTGCTGTACATCTCCTTCCTTTTGTTCGGCATTCAAGTAAAAATTAGGCTAAGTTTTCATTTATGACCAATTGCTTGTCACCCTTCTCCAGCACTTCAGTGTTCTGTTCACAGTTATTAATCTTACACCAGAAGTGCAAAGAAGCGCAACAAAGCTAGGGTTGGAACACATGTCTTACAGGGAACAGCTGAGGGAACCAGGATTATACAGCCTGGAGAATGCTCAAGGGAGACATTATCACTCTCAACAACTCCCCGAAATGAGGTTCTAGTGAGGTGGGAGTTAACCTCTTCCCTCTGGTAACAGTGATAGAAAAAGAGGTAATCGCCTCAAGTGGTGCCAGTGGAGGTTCAGTTTGGATATTGGGAAAATTTTCTTCCCAGAGTGGTGAGACAGTGGCCCAGGCTGCCCAGGAAGGTGATTGAGTCACCATCCCTGGAGGTGTTCAAGAAATGTGGAGGTGTGGCACTGAGAAACATGATTAGTGGACATGGTGAGGATGAGTTGATGGTTGGACTAGATGATAATAGTGGTCTTTCCAACCTTAATGATTCAGTGATTCTATGATTCTATGAACTTTGTGCTTTGTGGATGCTGTGTAGAAGAAAGCCAGCTTTTCATAGAACGACAGAGGGGCAAGTATGGCACATTAGTCTTGGAGAGTGTTTTGGCTGTGCAGCCTGAGCCCAGGAGCTGGGAAGTGTTCCTATACTCATCATAGCAGAGAACTGCCAAGAGCATTAATAGCGACTTCAGTGGTGGCTACCCATCATTCAGAATGAGTCATGGTACCTATATGCAGGCAACACCTTCCTGCAGTTACCCTAGATGCTACTGCAAGTCCTAGACTCATTGAATTTGACTTCACCAGAAGATAAAATTCACTAATAATAATATACATAAATGTAACAGAATATAAATAAGTAACTGACTTCAAAAAATAATATATGAATCAAAGGAAAACTGTACTCCAGAACTGGGAGAATAAAAGTAAGACAGCCAGGAAACCCTACTGGCTTGAAAAAGTAGGAGGCCACTGTTTCCCAGGGCACTTATGAATTTAAATGTTTTTCTGTCACTGGTCACTCCAAAGGTTTGACTGAGAAGGCAGACATCATGTCCAGAGTTGGCAATTTCATGAAGGCACTGCTCTAATCAGTCTCAATTCCACACACTTGTATGTATGTATGTAACAAAAGATATTATATGTATATTATATGTGTACATTATATGCATTGCTGAACATCTGTGCACTTTATGTTTCAAGCAGTTCCCAGAAGCTACAGCTCCATAAATTTAAAATAAAATATATTAGAGGTGAGTTCATTGCCATATGCCACTTGTCACATATCCTAAAATGCAACAGGTGAGATTCTTCCAGTCCCTGCTTTGCTTGTTACAGAAAAATCACTTCATCTTTTCATGCCTCAGGTTCCTCACATTAAAATAGGCCTAATCGTGTTGACTTCCTCATCCACTGCTTTGAAAGAGCTAATGGTACTTCTCATTTGCATTTTCTTGGGTATATGTATGTACTACAGAAACTCTGTTCTTTTACTTCCATGTCGGTCTGAATATAGCATAGATAAAATAATTTAAATGTATGTTCCTGGCTCCCAGAAAACAGACAATTTAGGAAAGTCCTACACTAGCTTGTTCCTTTAGAATAGACGTCTATATTGATGTAGGAAAGGCAGATCTTCTAGATAACTTCTGGAGAAACACACAACCTTCAATCAAGAAAATAATGCTACAGTAGAAAAGTTTAATTGTTTAGGTTGCTGTTGAAGGCAGGCTGGATGGGTTGTTGTTTGTTGTAGGGTTTTTTTTAGACTTCCCACATGGGAGACTTTCACTCAAGGCTATGTCTGAGAACTATTTCAAACTTCATTTTTAGGGTGTATTTTTGTGGTTACATCACACAGATACAAGCTCTTGCTGTAGCCTGAAGGGGTTGTCCTACCCATCCTCTGCCCCTGGTTTTGCAGCATTACCTCTTTCTCCCTCCTATCATATGCTCTGAGATTTATTACCTTTAAAAATTGCATGTTTTAAGCCATATAGGAAATCTGAAAATTATGTGCTGCCTGTCAGACAAGGGAATATATATATATATGTTCTTTACAGAGGTAGATAATGCAAAATTGTATTAATATGTATATTAATTCAGACAGAAAAAATATATGAAAATATTTAACACAAATTATCTGCATGAAAGTTCTGTGAAAAAAATCAGACTGAATCAGAGCAAAGTAATATATATATCTATATATAATTGAAAAATAAATACTAATAAAGAAGAAAATATTTACAGGATGTGATATATTACACTACGCAACTGAAGAACAAAAAGAAATAAATCAATATTATTACAGTTAACAAAAGCAATTTTTTTTAATTTAAAAATTTAGTTAAATATCCACATTAATCTGCTCTATATCAGTTTAATAAAGTCATCATGAATTTATGACTAAGTTAGTTCAGGGTTTAGCATCCAAGACTGTACCATGCTTGATTTTAAAGGTGCTTTTAATTCTTTTCTTATATTTTTCCCCTTAAGTTCTCCTCTTCAGTTAAGATTACGATCTTAAGCCTTAAAACACTGAAAAATTAATGCTGGGTATGTGAAAAAAAAAAACCCAAAACCAACAAGAACATAGGTTGAGACTCATCAGTGTCTGCTGGCATTATCTGGAGATAAGCAAACTGTTTAGCTTGGAGAAGAGAAGGCTCTGGGAAGACCTCATTGTGGCCTTCCAGTACTTGAAGGGAGCTTATAAACAGGAGGGGGAATGACTGTTTATGAGGATGGATAGTGATAGGACAAGGAGGAATGGTTTTAAACTAAGACAAGGGGAATTTTAGGTTAGATATTAGGAGGAAATTTTTCACACAGAGGATGGTGATGCACAGAAACAGGTTGCCCAAGGAGGCTGTGGATGCCCCATTCCTGGAGGCATTCAAGGCCAGGCTGGATGTGGCTCTGGGCAGCCTGGTCTGCTGGTTGGTGACCCTGCACATAGCAGGGGGTTGAAACTAGATGATCACTGTGGTCCTTTTCAACCCAGGCCATTCTAAGGTCCTATGATGTGAAATATCATCATGAAATATCAAGGAAAAGTGCTATTGTACCAGAGATGAAGTTTGATTACATGCTCTCTGAAAAGAAAATCTAGGAACTTCATTAGCTGGGCCACAATACTCAGCCTGCCACCATGTTGTTCTAAGTTCTTTAACATTCCCACCTGGTAACCTCATCACTTGTCTTGAAAGGAAGGAGATGCTGAGCAGCTCTCCTTGAGAAAGGCTTTATGTCAGTATCCACACTGAAACAAGAGCTGGCAACAGATTTATGCCAGTAGGAATGTCTTATCTGCAATTAAGTTATCTCATCACCAGTGACTACCTCCTTGTTCATGTGTGACACGAATATGCAAAAATACTTCAAATAGCCTCTTCTTTTGTAGCTATATCACATTTTAAGGTAACACTGAATCTCCTGAACATGTTAATTTAATTTTCATTCATTTTGCAAAATGATATGTCAGTTGATCCATTTTGTTCAAGTAAGAGCACTAGTATAAAGTTAACAATCACAAAAATTGTAGAAATTTCATGACATGAAAATTTCAGTCACATTTTGCCATCTAAATTAGACACAAACATTTGTACCACTTAAACCATGTAAACATTAAGAAAGTGTATGTGGAAAAGCAGAGGTTCAGAGTAGAACTGCATTATTGTTATTACTGCTTTCAATATATTTTACACAGTTATCTTTTTTGAGCATCTCTGTCTCAGTGGACACCTTACAGGTGTTTCTTTTTGTCCATGAGACCTGAACAGTTTACAGAAGAACTCTGTTACTATATTACTTCAATTGTTCTCAGAATATCAAGCAATGAATAGTATCAACATTCTATCAGAATAAATAAATACATCTACCTTTTCCATGATTTATTATTATTTCGTCATGCTCTCCTTTGTAATTTCCTGCTCTTATTTTCTAAGTGAAGCTCATTTTTGCTATTGCACATTGTGCACCATGGGAAATGTTAAAAAAAATGGCTCTACAATGAAGTATGAAAATAAATAATATTTTGTGGTGTGAAGTAAAGTAGCCTTTTTGAGAGCAAAGCAGATTTATTTATTTTGGAAAGACACAGGGTGGGTACTGAATTGGAGAGGACAGTGACTGACTCTTGACTGGGGGACTCAGTCACTTCTGACTGGGAGCAAGAGCTCCCTGCTCCCCAGCTAAGGGGCATGGGTAAGTAATACTGGGATTGTAATATCAATTCCTTTGTTCCCAAAGGGTAACACTATGTGGTTTAAGATGTCTTCTGTAAGGCAGATAAAATTGAAATGCAAGTTCTTGCATTTGGGTCATGGCAGCCCCCACTACCAGTACAAGCCGGGAGATAAAAGAATTGAGCATAGCCCTGCCAAAAAGGACTTGGGGTACTGGTGGATGGGAAGCTGGACAGGAGCCAGCAGTGTGCTTGCACAGCCCAGAAAGACAACACTGTTCTGAGCTGCATCAAAAGAAGCATGGTCAGCAGGGCAAGGGAGGTGATCCTGCTCTTCTACTCTGTGCTGGTGAGACCTCACCTGGAGTACTGCATCCATGTGTGGAGTCCTCAGTATAGGAGATACATGGGCCTGTTAAAGCACGTCCAGAAGAGGGCCAGAAAAACAATGCAAGGAATGGAACGCTTCCCCTACAGGCCATGCTGGGGCTGTTCAGCTTGGAGAAGAAAAGGCTCCAGGAAGACCTATAACAGCCTTTCAGTATCCGAAGAGAAGCTATAAGAAGGAAGGAGACAGACTCTTTAGCAGGGTCTGTTGTGACAGGACAAGGGTAAATGGTTTGAAAGTAAAAGAGATGAGACTTAGATTGGATGTAAGAATGAAGTTTTTTGTGATAAGGGTTGTGAGGTACAGGAACAGTGTCCTTGGAGACAATTCAAGCTGGACAAGGCTCTGAGCAACATGATGTAGCTGTAGATGTCCCTGTTCATTGCAAGGGAGTTGAACTAGATGGCCTTTAAAGGTCCCTTCCAACTCAAAAGGTTCTATGATTCTATGATAGCAATTTTTTTTGTCATTTTTTTCTTAAAATGTATTTTTTAATTCTTGATGTGCAAAAAGTTTTCTGAAGTTTGACTTTTTAAAAATTTTTTTAATCTGATTTGAAATGTCATATGGCAATTTTTTCCATTGAAAAATTGTTCCTGTTTATCCCCTCTGATAAGTCCATGTGCACTTTTCTTCATAGGAGCTATGTCACAGAGAGATACAGTGAAATAGCTGGTGGGTTTTCTTTTATTATTTCTTTTCAATTTTGCCGTAACCACTACTGTTGTTTGACACCCTTTATTATTATCTGTACATCAAATCAATTTTTCTAGTAATGAAAAAATGAAATGAAAAGATGAGTCTGTAAAAGAACATGCATATTTTACATTTGCAAGAAATAACTTATATTCAGTGATCAGAACAGAAATACAGAACTGGCAGGAGCATAAGGCATCATCGCAGGAGATACTGAGTACCCCTGGAGGTGCTGAGCTCAGTCCTAGGAGATGCCTCACACCTTAGTGGGCGCAAGGAGCAAGTGCATGCTAACTGTATTGCGCTTGTGAAGGTGCACCCTCCTCACAAGTCCACCAGCACAGTGAATATTCACTTTTTTTCCCCAAGTGTGCCAGGAGGCAGTTGGAAAGCCTTCAGTGCAGCAAAAAGAGATCCATTGCTGAGTAGAGGTTTCTTCATCCCTCACGTATTTGTTCCCATGCTATCCCAAATGAGAGCCAAAGTGAGCACATCCTCCCGTTGCTCTCCACCATCTATCGCTTTGAGCAGCTCTCCAGGTTCTCTGGCACAAGGAATGTTTTTTTTTTTCATTTCCTCCATGTCAGCAAGAGCACAACCCATAGGAAAGGAGAGGTACGGCATGCAAGTAATGAAAGCAGAAAGTCTCCTTTCTCTGCCTCTGAATGTTTTTTTTTGGTCCAATGAGAATTATTTTTTTTTCCCCTAATTAATATGTTCAATTTTTTAATCACAAAAAAGTGCTTGGAGTTTTGCACTTCTGTGGAAATGTGCATAGAACTGACTTCTTGCCTAACAGTAAGCAGATGAACATGTTTTTAACTCAATCATTTCTTAAAGTTTATATTCCCTACATTAATATTCATAAAGCTCCTCTGTTGTACTCTGTTGTACTTTTGAAGGAGAAAACTGGCAAATGCATTCAAAGCGAAGATAAGTTACCATATTAATGATTCCTTATGTTGTAATTTATAAATCACTCAGTATCTTCCTCGCAAAGCTTGCCTTCTGTTTTTAAAACGTACCCTTTTGTATCCAACAAAGGGTTTCAGTGCAATAAGCATTAAGGTGTGTCTCTTAGCTTTTACCTGCAAGCAATAATGATGTTGTCAAGCGTTTCAGATGAGACCAGCCCAGGATTTTGGGGTGGGGAAAGACACTCTGTTATACAGCATCTTCAGTGCTTCCTTCAGAGGGAGGCAGAGACACCTTGAAAGGCTGAGTATAAGGACATCTACCGAGTGCCTTTTTACATAGACACCAGACTGGGGGGGGGAGGGAAAAGGAACAGGCTTGCAACCATAACTAAGTTGGACTTGTATCCAAGAAGTCAGATGCAATGGATTGGCTCCCTCATCGAACAGCTGCTTTTCTGTTCCTCTTATTGGTAAGTCAAATTTTACAACAATATCTGGAAACTTTGTGCCGACTGAATGTTCCTCAGCATCCCATTACATTTCACGGTTTAAACTAATAACCCTCAACCCCCCACCCCAGAAAATCTTGTGAATTTAGCATAAGTCTTATTTTAAAGTGCATTTCTAAAGGTTCTATACAAGTAATTTAGGTTTTCATTAAATGCTCACAAATGTTTCTTTTGATTACGATTTTGTAGTCTTCTGATGCTTAATATATGTTTCCATGTTTAATGCTTGACTTTTCAGGAGAATGTTATTATGAGTACTATTTAAGGAGTTCCTTTTTAAAATAAAAATCTTATCATTTATAAAAGAAATCTTGATAACCTGACTGGATATTATTTTGTTTTATGTCCTTATTTTTTGTTAATTGAGAGAAGGTGAAGAGCAAATGTATTTTTCTAAACTGGATAGTTTCAGAACTGGATGAATCTCTAATTGAGAGAAAAGGATGAAATGTACTGAAAATGATATCCAAGCAAAAATCAAGACTTGTTATTACATATTTCACACTACAAAGAACTCCTACCTTGCTGTATGTGTGTGTCGGAGCAGCCATGTGCCGAGCAAGCGAATGCATGATGAAAGTGTCACTGCTTGGGTTTGTTTTTCTTACTGCAGAAGGAAAGTTGTGGCTATGGTGAAATGAAATACTTGTATAATGTGTTCATCAAGGCATGGAACTTAGCAAGAAATGACTTAAAGGAATTATGGTGGCCCTTTTACTCCTGCATTGTTTTTTTTCCTTTTTGCATGGACTTTTTCACTCATCTGTGCTGTTCATTTAAATTTAGGTAGAGCTTTAGGGCCCTACGACTGAAAAGGATAGAATTTATTGTATGGCTATGTTTTCTTGTTGCTTTTGATTTACATAATGTGTTAGCTTGTTAACTGCGTGTCACTGTCACCTCTGGGGCTGTGGTGGTCAGGAAAAAAGGAGTATGTTTTTGTAGCATACAAAATCCTGAGACTTGTTTAAAGAAGGTAATCCATGGGTTGTATCTTGCAGGCATCAGTAAAGTAGAACTAACTCACACAAGGCAGCTGCCAGGAAAACAATGACTAAACTTGGCAAAAGCACACTAATTCGGATGCGTTTCTACTTGTATAATGAAGCAAGCGGGTCTCTGAGATTGGCATGTTGCACATCGTGCTACGAGTGCCAGATTTTTACATAACATCAGTGAATATTCGTTTTACTCAGTTACCTGCTGTTACACACTCCAGATGGGCTACAGTTCAAAAAAAAAAGTTCACTGCATTGCATTTAAATCTATGAATTCAGAAGAACTTTTACTGTTTTATCTTCTCTCTTCAACCTTGAGAATTTTCATTCTTTCAGTATATTGTTATGATTGTGACTGATTTGGGATGTGTCAAGAAAAAGGGGTGACCAAGAAAACTGATGCTATGTTTTGATGAGTATCACATATTCAAACTCCCAGAGGAAATGATTGTTGCTCTTGTTGTGTGCTTCCCTGCACAGCAGTGGTCCTGGTGGCATGTATAGCATAATAGTATCTTTCAGTGCTGCAGAGGAAATTGATGGACACACTCGATGATCTCTGGAGGTCCCTTCCAACCCCTACAATTCTGTGATTCTGTGATTCTGTAGATATTAAGTATATTATGTACATTATTTTAGTGCAAGACTGAAAAGCAGTCTTGGCTTTTGGCTTGATTAATTTTTCATGAAAATTACCTGTCTTAGTGTATGCCTGCTTAGGATACGGTTAATAACATGTATCAAATAAAAAGTCTGTGGAGTTATACATAGTTTAGCACACTAGTGTGCTTTCACAAAGAAGAAAAGTTACCAGCTCTGAAACTAATAATTCTCCATATGCGTTTCACCATTGGTGGGACTGATTCTGCAACCCCTGCTCACATGACTTCAAAGGCATTATTCTCATGAGTAAGGGAGTTCAGTTTGCCGTACTTGCGCCGACACGTTTTATGGAAATAACCTGTTTGATCAGGTATGACTCTTCTCCTGCCAGCCATCATGTGACAGCTAATAATTTTAAATTCACCACATCTCTCATATGCACTTTTGTCTGGCTATATTTTCCCATGTCTTATCTATGCTTTATTTTCCAGTTGTAAGGCTCTAGTTACACCTCCTACTCATAAACCAGGTTGTACTTAAAAATATTAAGGGGCCCAATCTTCTCAACGTTGGCACTTGCATACCAAACACCTACCAGGGTGTAGCCAGGAAACTGTAGGCTACTCAGAAAAATTTAGAAAATGTTGTAGAAATAGAAAATAATGCAATTCTGCATCAGAAGTATCACCCAAAATGAGCTTCTTAAATCTACAGTTACATTCCTGAGTAAAAATGGCTCCTAAATGGCATTCAGAGCTAGAGAGCTAGCTTAGAGACTTGAATGTGCCTTATAGCGCTAGGACATATTAGAATTCAGGCTTTATTGAGAAAATTTATTGAGAAGAGCATAATTAGAGCACATCTAACTTGAAAAACCAAAATTTGAATGATAATGGCTTACAATGTCCATCAAAATCATTTTTCTATTCATTTTTTAATGGTTGGGCTCAGTTAACTATGGAAATTCATTATTTCTGTATGACTTGTCCTCTGCCACTTTGCTCAGTAGAAAAGAAACAATATCAGTGGAATCTTTCCCAAAGTGGTCTATTCTTTGAGTAGATGCAATTAAAATAAACACCATTTTGGAATTTATTCCTCTGACAGACATGAATATTATTATATTTCGGATGAAATAAGAGTGGGATCCTCCATCTGGGGTACAGTACAAAGAACTGACTTCACATGCAGGAAGAAACACAAACAGCTAACTTTTGCAGAAGACAAATCATCCCCCCAAATTTCCCCTTAAACCTGAAAGCACATTCATCAGTGACCTGCAAAAATGAAAAATACAGACAAAAACCGATCCTTCTTTTTATTTAAAAGTTATCAAATGGCTTATTTTTAGGATAAGATTGTGTCTTATGTTTCAGGTTGGCTTGTCATTATTTCACATGCATTGGTACATCTTTTCTTAAAGAAGTGCAGAACGCATGATGGGAAGGGTGCATATTTCAACCCTTTGCTGGTCAAAGCTTTGGCTGAGTAAGACGTAAAAGTCTCAAAACGCTGACACAACCAGAGCTACCATGGCACCCTGATGAGTCATATAATGTATGTGAGTTCTCAGCACTCCTCCCATCACAGCCTGTAACAATACCGCCATTGACTTCAAAGAGTGAGAAGGAGCTGCAATATGAATAATGCTGGGAAGATGTTAAAGACATGTTCAGTCATTTAGATACGAGTAGGTGGAGGAGGGAGGATTCCGTAAGTGCGTCTAATATATAATATTGCTTGGCAGTCAATTAATGATTAGTTAATTTGCGTTTGTAAATTGCTTTGAAGGTGCAAAGAACCATGCACATCCTATGGGCCTAATTCTGTTCCCAGTTACATCAGAATAAACTTATAATAACTCCAGTGTGACTCTAAGGCATCATCTTCTGTGTAGGGTTCTTCATAATAAAATGCAGGTTTTCAGACAGACTACTGTGAGAATGACTGTCACAATAAATATGTCTTCTGTTTGCACTTCTCCCAGCCCACACCAGAAACAGCTTGTGTAACTAGCCTCAAGTTTCTCTGCATTTTTCAGGGACAGCACATCTTGATTTCATCCTGGTCAGCTTGCCTGCCCCAAGGTCCTCAATATACATTCCACAAATTTCAGTGCCTCCTCTTGTTTAAACTGTCATTAATCACTGAATCTGTGGAAAGTACAGCATGCAGACAATCAAATACTAGTTTAAAAGGGAAATTTGTTCACTATTTAGGGAGTACCAAACTATCTTGCAGACAGATGTCAAAATGTACTTCTTCACTAGAAATTGCACTGGAAAAAGAGAGTTTGCATCACATAGAGATATTAAACATTGGCAGTTGGAGTTGAGGGGAGCCATCTAACTGCTAATGGATGGAAAACATTAGAAAGGCAGGATATTTTTCAGCCCTGGATCATGCTGAATAGATGTCACTCCAGAACTATTTAAGTTTAGCTGGTGAACCAGGCAACTTTATCTGATGTCTGTCTGCCCTCAGTCCCTTAGCAGTTACTGAAAGAGAATTACTGAATAGAGAAGCCGGGTTCATCAGACCAAAATTTTCAAGAAACATCACAGAATGTACTGAGGACTGTGGGCTCAAAATCATCAAGATTTCTTTAATGATTTTTCTATTGGCAACATGTAGTAGCAGGATTTTTGCCTTCATCAGTAAGGGACAAAGCTGGAAACAGAGGGCCTTAATTTACAATTGCCAAAGTTACCGATGAATTGGAGCTACCATCATTGGTGCTGCAGTGGATTAAACTTGTGTAAAAAGGATATTCTTCATTTCTTGGAAGCAGAACTCCATATAGGCTAGAAGTAAAGGGTCTAACGAATATCATGTCCTTAAAAAAGAGAATTCTTTATAGCTTTTTCTTTCCAGAGACACTCAACACAACTTTTCAGCTAGGCCTTGTAAGCACAAGAGTGACATGCCTGTATGTGAGGTATTAGTTTCACTGTTAAATAACAGAATATGCCATAGGTGCAGTCAGCAGACAAGATTCACTGGCATTGCATTAGAAGGTGTATACTCATAATTTTCTGGGTCAAGACAATTGCTTGCATACCGGGAAGGATTTCAGCCCAAGGGTGGAGAGTATTTCACTGTACTTGCCAAAGCAAGCTCTGTTATGACAGTGTGATCAACTGATATGAAACACTGAATCAGTGAATTTCTGGTGGACTTTATCAGTCAGCCTCTCTGGTGAGGGTGTAATCAGCACCTTCCACTCTCCCATGTTTCCCCAAGCCACAAAGGGGATTTAAAAAGTACAGGCTTTAGTTGCTACCAAGGTGAAAGCACCCCTCAGCTTAAATGGAGTCTAATATTGCGGACTGCCTTCTCCAAGATGAGTAACGACTGCATATGAATGCCAACTGAAGATTAAAACAGTCACGAAGATATTAAAAGCAATACTGATGTGTTTAACACAGCATGAACATATCTATTTCCTTTTCAAAGACCTAAAACGACTGTAACAATTTTCCTGCAAAGTTATTTTCTTAGCAATTTGTGTCAATATCTTGCTCAAAGATACAAACCAAAAAATTTTACTCTATGGGCAGCCTCATAAATATCAAGGTACTGTACACAACAAAGAGGCAAAGCCACATTATGAACTCTCTCCTTCACAGATTAATCTAATCTTACTTTATTGCATGTAAAATTGTTTTAACATGAATTAAGAGGAAAATAGTCTGTGCCTATCTTCCAGTCTTGAGAGAACAACCTTGCAATATACTTGAATTTAGAAACTCCCATGACTTGAAATTACTAACAAAGAAAAGATCATCACAGATTATATCCATGCAATGTCTGTCCTAAAATACACAAAACAGAATGTCAGTCAAAAAATAAATAACTAAACTTTACTGGGAAACTATACAAACTTGGAAACTTGGTAACTATAACCATTAGTCACATTTGGTGAGAAAAAGCAAACTCTGCACCAATTTTTTGAGTCACTTAGGTATTTTGTTTCTCCCAATGATGAATGAAGCAAACATCCGGTCTTGCAAATCCACGTTCTTCACCTTTCATGATCTGAAGAGAGCAGAGGTACATCCTAAACCTAAACTCTGAAGAGATACATTGAGTGAATTTCATTTTCACACTTTATTTAGGAAGAAGGTTAATGAAACTGTGCTTTCTTTTAAATTCTGCTAATCAAGAAATTGACGATTTTATATGATTTTAATTTTAAAATAATTTCATATTGCATCTGATTCTCTGAACTTTATGTACTCAAGGCTTTGGTTGTGTAGTTAGACCTCAAATCAAAGCCCATTGAACTCTGAAGCAGGGAAATCTACCTGCTGATTTCAGTTGGCTTCCCATTGTACTTTAACCTCAAGAAAAGTTTTTCTCCTTTTGTTTAAACTGTGTATTGAAGTATTTTAGGTCTACTGTAGACTAATTAAGGAAAAAATAAAGAATAAATTATTTAGAATAAATCTTGCAGCCATTACTTTCTCTTTTTTTTTTTTTTTTCAGCTGAGATGGCTACTCTAAAAATCTATGTGAAATCTAAATCCATGTGAAAGTTGCATTTTGATAATATGTATAACTTAAAATTTGCTATGGCACATCTCTTCACAGTGCCCTGAAAGACAGAAATAATTTTGAATGTATTAATTTTCAAGGAAGTGAAGTGATGGATATAGAAAAAATGAACAGTACAATAAAATTCACAGAAATACTTCAGCTGCAACCTAGATAGGTTATTGAAAGACTTCAGAAAACATACTGCTCCTGCCCTGCAATTCTGCAGTGTATAGTGGTTGAGTTTGAACTACTGCATTTTGCCCTGCATTTTTTATGCTAATCTGCTAATCTTTTTATCATTCTTGCAGGTACTCCTGGATTTCAGCACAGGATTTCATGTAGAGGTAATAAATGCTTCTTTAGAAACCAATTTTTGATATAATGAAACATAATTAATTTAAGAACGACATGGAAAATTCTAAAAAAGGGCGTTTCTGACCTTGAAGGTTGAAAATATATTTAAATGTTAAACAGCTGCAGGTAACAACCTGTTCATCCTCTCAAAAGAATTTCTCCTACACAGGAATACTTGTAATGTACACATGCACGGTCTTAGAGTTTGGGACTCGTTAATGTATTAAAAACATATAATGTATTAAAAACATATATTGTATAAAAATTTCTTTATTCCTTCTTGTTGTGGGATGCTTTAAATATCTGCATTAATTTAAAATATATTGAGGCTGCTGGTGATGTGACACTGTAACTCTGTGTCAAAGGTGAAAGAATGGAATGGAAATGGAACAGCAAGATGGAAAACTTTCAGAAGACAAAAACGTGAATGGATAAAATTTGCTGCAGCCTGTAGAGAAGGAGAAGATAATTCTAAAAGGAATCCAATTGCCAGAGTAAGTAGAAAGCATAGCAGAGGTGTTCACTGACAAGGAAGCTTTTTCTAAAGACATGCTAATAAAAGAGATTTAAAAGCACATTTGCTTAGACTACTCAAAGCAAGGAACGCAGAATAAAACCAAGGTGACTAAGAATTTCCAGCTCTGCTGAGACAGTCTCGTAAGGCAAATGCACAGACCTGCTGAGGAGTGACCAAAAGCTTCCTAGAATATTGCAGTCAGTCTCCTTCCTGGAGAGCTTCAACCACAGTCTCCTTACTGTGCAGTGTCTGTGTACTAGGTCCAGATATTCTTTTCTGACTCTTGGAATCTCCTTGAGTGAGCACAAGTTCAAGGATGGTGCCTGACTCATGTAGACCACAAAGCAAAGAACTTGAGCTCCACGTTATAAGAAGGACTTTGAGGAGCTGAGGGGAGGCCTGATGGCGGCTGCAGCTGCTAACAGAGAGCGGAGGGGCAGCACTGAGCTCTGCTGTGCGACAGCGACAGGACCCGAGGGAACGGCATGGAGCTGTCAGGGGAGGGCAGCTGGGGGCTGGGGACAGGTGCTGCGCCAGAGGGCGGTGGGCATGGAGCGGGCTGCACAGGGCTGTGAGCATCGCCCTGAGTGCCGGAGTTCAAGGAGCATTTGTACAATACTGATTTTGGTTGGTGCTGTGTGGAGTCAGAAGTTCGACTCGATGATCCTTGCGGGTCCCTTCCAGTTCAGAATATTCTGTGATTTTATGATTCTACCCTCTTTCCATGACAATGTCCCTAAGGAAGTCCAGCTACTCTTGGAAGTTTGTCTCCCATAACAGCTACACTTCGCTGCCAGAAATTTAAGAGAAATCTTGTCCAGTACTCAAGTACTACAGATGCAGCTGTAGGCTGATTGTATTGTAGAAAAGACTTATATCTGTTCAATCAATTGAATCTTGTGATAATGTGTTTGGGAGAAAAACTGCCATAAGGAATTTTTAATGAGACTAATAGTAGGGAAAAAGAGCACTGAGGGTGTTCTCTGTAAATTTCTCAGTATAAATCACTATTATTTATTATTGCAGATTCGATCAGACTGTGAAGAAAATAATCCAGTCACATACAGCATCTCTGGAGTTGGAATTGATCGTGCCCCTTATGGAATATTTGTTGTTAACCCAAGAACAGGAGAAATTAATATAACATCAATAGTGGACAGGGAAGTGACCCCAGTATTTGTTGTAAGTACATTTGAATTTATTTTCCTTTTTAGTGATGGATGTAGCTTGGAACAGGAAAAGCACAAGAAGAAAAATGTTCTAATTCATTTGTTTCAGATTGCTTTTCTTCCTTTGCTTTTGGTTTTAAAATGAGTAAATATCTTTATCTAGATACGCTGCTTTGCAAAACACTCAGTGACTGGTATGGATTTGGAACCACCTCTCGAACTTCGAGTCAGAGTTCTGGATATAAATGATAATCCTCCTATATTTGCACAATCGGTATTTACAGGATCTGTTGAAGAATGCAGTATGGACAGTGAGTAACTACATTATGCCTATTATGGTAAAGTCA
Organism: Tympanuchus pallidicinctus; assembly: GCF_026119805.1. Classification (NCBI taxonomy): domain Eukaryota; kingdom Metazoa; phylum Chordata; class Aves; order Galliformes; family Phasianidae; genus Tympanuchus; species Tympanuchus pallidicinctus. The sequence continues at coordinate 34,011,902 of NW_026294769.1, forward strand.
GTGAAGTATCCAGAATATAGTTCATATAAGCCTGGTGTGTTCATTCATTCTACTTTTTCTCAGACAATGACATACTTTTCCCGAAGCTACTGGAGCAGAGGATGGCTCAGAATGTTATTGGAGCAGTGTTCAAGCTCAGTGCTTGAGCAGTGCTTTCTTCTCTCTCTTCTTTGCCCACGTACAAATGCTGAATATTCCAGTTCCTAACTGTATGCTCGCATAGTTCCTTTAAATGTGAAAAGTTAGAATAAATCAGTCCACTTTTTCTCTCTTAAAAAAAACAAAAAATAAAGGAAAAGTGGAAGTATACTTATTTCCCATGAGAGAACAAAAAATGATTTTTTTCCCATTTTTTCCATTTGAGATATTTGAGATATTTGCAGCCTAAATATTGCAGTTGTGGTAGAATATTGATAAATAAGACCCTTCTTAAGCATTTGAAGTTTTTCTTTTTCCCTAAACTATTGGAATCATTATTAACACTGAGTGTGTTACACTTAATTGTGGTTAACACTCATATCTAAACTTAGAAAATCTCATTTTAAACCATGGAGATTTCTTATGTGGATACCTACAGGCTCAGTGGTCACAATTTTACATACGTCCCGTGGCGATTTAAGGAGGTTCAGTGAAAATCTACTACCTAACATTAGTTTTTAATGAATTTTGATGTCATTAACATTTCATCATAATCAGAACAAAATTAAGCTGCCAGTTTTCTTCATAAATGTCAACAGTAAGATAGCATTTTGTAATTTTTTATGCACCGGGTATTTAGCACCATCTTCTTTTTTGCAGGAACAAAGCAGATTTTATCATTCAGTTTTAATTTTTATTTTATTTTATTTTATTCACAGACACACTGGTGATGAAAATAATTGCATCAGATGCCGATGAACCAAATCACTTGAACTCTAAAATTGCCTTCAAGATCGAGAGTCAGGAGCCTTCAGGCCAGCCAATGTTTATTATGAATAAATATACTGGAGAACTCCATCTAGCAAATTATCTTGACAGAGAGGTATTATTTCTATTTCCCAAGTCAAATAACGTGATGATGTTGTGTATCTTTAACAGTGATATGATGCCAGGGTGCATGGGGGAAGGTATGCGAGGTGGCAACAGCACGAGGGCAGGGGAGAGAAAGAAAAAGTGTGCCTTTTCCAAAAAAAAAGAAAAAAAAGAAAAAAAAAAATTAAAATGGGGAAAAATATATATTTATATAAGTGTTAAAATGAAACATCAGAGGGAAATTCCTGTATGAAGAAACAGTGGCAAGACATTATTATTTATATTTTATAACACGTAGAGTTTCTTATAACAGGATAATTTCTTTTTCTGTGGCAGCAACACAGTAGTTACACTTTGGTTGTGAAGGCATCAGACCGGGATGGAGCAGCAGATGGAATTTCGTCCCACTGTAACTGTCATGTGAAAGTTATTGATGTCAATGACAACTTCCCAACTCTTGCTCAAAGCTCCGTAAGTTTTTAACACCAAAATCATCATGATCAGAAAACGCAAATCCATTTCTGCTAAGCTGCCTCTGCAAACTTTTGGAGTGACACAGCTCTTTATACCTGCAATCAAAATCATATCTTACACATAACACACAGGGTTTTTTTTTAATTAAATTTATATATTTTTTTTTAATATTGACTGTGGACATGACAATCTTAAATGAAATTCTCAGTGGTCAGCTGTGTTTGCTAATAAATATTTATCTGTCATTCCAGTTTTCAGCAAGTATTTCAGAAAATTCACTCAGTTCAGAAATTCTACGAATACAAGCTCTGGATGCTGATGAAGAATTTAGTGACAATTGGTTGGCAGAATTTTTCTTTATATCTGGTAATGAAGATAACTACTTTGAAATTGTTACAGATCCAGCTACAAATCAAGGAATCCTCAGAGTAATTAAGGTATGGATAAATGCTGTGGTTCAGACGTTGAAATAATCATATTAAAATTGTTTTAATTGTTAAAAAATATGAAAAATTAACAGCTCTGTCAGTCAAGTATTTAAAATAACATAGTTTGAATGGTTTAAATAAGATTGAAGTCCAGGAAGTTTTGTTTTCTGGTTTTCCATGTTTTCTTTTTTAGGAACTGAATTATGAACATATCCCAACTCACTCACTGAGCATCGGTGTCAGGAACAGAGCTGAATTCCACCATTCTGTTATGTCTCAATATCAAGTCATTGGAACACCCCTTATAGTAGAAGTAAAAAACGTGGTTGAACCACCAAGATTTAACCCATCTGCAATGATCTTATCTGTACCACAAAGAACAAGGGTGAATTATGTTGTGGGAACATACACAGCCTTTGATGAGGACACAGGCACTACTGCAAATAATGTTATGTAAGCTCTGCTCTACTTTACCCCTCAGATGGAAAAATTCTTTAATTAAGATTTCAATTGAATAAGTAATTGGTAATCTCTATTGCAGTCGAAGAAGTAGAAAGGGTACTTACAAAGGGTACTTTAGAAACAGCAGAAAAAAATTGTTAATAGAATAACAGGAATAGAATGTTATACTCTTATGCTATGGTTGCTCTTGTTTCCTGACACACTTTTCTTAGCCTCATGTATGAGACAGTTTAAATAAATCAGAACAGATTATTGTGATCTAACTTAGGAATATTCTTTTTTGTGCAGTTTACTAAAAATAGAGAATCTATCAGCATCTCTAAATAAAAGAAGCAGAGAACCACAATAAAGGACAATATTATAAAGTCAGAATAGAAGTCACTATTGGCTCACTTCATAGTAAAAAATAAATAAATTGAATTTGTATTTATTCCTCGTGAAATTCATGACAGTTTAAATAGAAAAATACTTGTTTTTAAATAAGTATAGAAATAAATGCACCCAATTTAAAAAAAAAAAAAAAATTGAAAAGTTTTCATATAACTGAAAAATTACTAGCAAACACAACCACAGAATGTTATCAGAAGAGTTGTGGATTTAGCAATTGATATTATCAAGAGTTCTATTAAAGCTTTACAGGATCCAGATAGATCTCACTTATTTCCAGATTGTGATATCACTTTCGAAGTATAGTGGGCTCTATGCACTTCCATTATTACTGTGTTATTTTTTAATGGTGTACCTCTTTTGACATCCACAGAAATCTTACTTGAATAGGGCAAAATGCATTGGCATCTAGCATAGCCTAAAGAAAAATTTTCTGAAGTGACAAGTATAATTTACAAAATGAATACGAAGTAAACCACTACAGCATCTGGAGTCCATGCTAACTGAAATAATTTGTTCCACTCAAATAACTGGGTCTCTTATTCAACTTTATTCTGAATATTTTTCCTACATCAAATACAGATACAGTATAGGACGTGATCCAGGTGCCTGGTTCAGAATCAATCAAAACACTGGGGAAATCACATTGAGCAAAGTTATTGACTGGGAATCCTCCTATGTAACAAATGGACAGTACATAGCAGAAGTTCTGGCTATTACCAGAGGTAAGAAACAGATTTTTAGTTCTGAAACAAAACTCTTCATTCAATATATCTTTTTCAATTCCACGTTTTCCCATGTGAACTCATTGTTTATAGTATCAGTATTACCTCCTGATCAAAAATACCTTCTTTTTACAGGGGTTCCTCGATATACTGCCACTGGAACCATTGTACTTACAATGCAAGACACCAGAGACAATTGTCCAGCAATTAATACAGAATTAAGGAAAGTGTGTATGCATTCCCCATCGGTGATTATTACAGCAAAGAGCATTAATGATCAATATGCCCTCCCCTTTACATTCAGCATACATGGTGAACCTCAAACCACATGGATTATCAGATCAATAAATGGTAAACTTACTCACATTTTATAACAGTATATCATAGTAATAAGCTCCTATCTGAGATAATAGATTAGGATATATTTTTACTAAAAAAAAAAAAAGTAAAATAGTCATTAAAATTCTTCTCACTTAAAATTCTTCTCAATTAAATGTGATTTTATATTCGTATGAATCCAAAGAGAAATTGCACATGTACATATTAATGTTAGAATTGAAGGAGAATCATTACATACATTTTATCTAGTTCTCATCTTTTAAAGGAGACTAAAAATGTGCTGGTCAAAAGAAAACAGCAAAACTGTGCATGAGTCTAACTATGATAAGCAGCTCTATTGGTCTAAACTTAATGAGAGAATTCAAAAGCAATAAGTTGATACCTTCTTATTTTTATCTAAGAAAAATCCTAAGTATATGACAAGGCTCTTATATTTATTTATTAGAGTAAAAAGTTCTCAGCTGCTCTTTATTTTTATGAGAGTCTTATGAAAATGGCAAATAAAGATCACAGGTTTTGCAGTTCATACTGCAAATTCTGCTTGTTTATATCCCTAAGAAAACACTTCAGTCTCCGAGCTTATCCAATTTCTTCCAATAGGACTGAGTTAGCTAATGAAATCTCACACTCCACTAAATGACAAAATTTGTGTAACTTACTGTATGCATAGAAGGCTATGTTAAATGGTAAACATCATATCTTGGTCTCATTTTTCCTGAACAGATGCATATGTAACATTAAATATTTAAAAACAAAAAAAAAAAAAAAAAAAAAAAAAACCTGAAATACTTTTTGAAAACTAGAAAGCATAACTATCATGGAAATTTGTAATGAGAGGAAAAAAAAGGGTATAAAAATTGCAATTTATGTTAAAAAAAAATCATGGGAATAAAAATGAGGAAAATCGTCAGTAAGATATAAGAATGTGCATTGGAATCCTTTATGTTCCTCAAGTTAAAAAGTGATAACTAGACTCATCACAGGATCATAGAATCACAGAATGGCCAGGGTTGGAAGGGACCACAAGGATCATGAATCTCCAACCCCCCTGCCACATGCAGGGCCACCAACCTCCCTATTTAATACCAGACCAGGCTGCCCAGGGCTCCATCCAATCTGGCCTTGATCTAGCTGAAGTTTTGCAAAACTGAAAAAAACATAGATTGTGTGTCAGCTTTGAATAAGTACTGTCTGTGCATAAGTAACTGAAGATCTAATGTAAGAACTAATCTAATTAAGACTTCAATATTATTCACAATATTGTATCATTGTGCAATATTCAGAGTCAATACCTTGATCTAAACATTTTCCTCTTATTTTCCTCCCAAAGCTTCCTCTGCAGAATTAGTAAATCAGAACATGGACTTTTACCTTTACAAGATCTCTATCAGAGTAAGAGACAGCCAAGGTCGAAGTTGCTTGCAGCCATATGTGATTCCTCTGCAAGCTTGTCGATGTGACAGTCGCAATTACTGCAGCAGTGGGGCCACAAAAATAGTTATCATTGGAGGTGGTGGTGGTGCTGGTGGTGCTGGCGGTGGCGGTGCTGGTGGTGGTGGAGCTGGCGGTGCTGGTGGAGGTGGAGCTGGTGGAGCTGGTGGTGGTGGAGCTGGCAGTGCTGGTGGTGGTGGTGCTGGAGGAAGCCAGACTGGTGGAGGAATGGGACAAGACTATGGTGGGACTGGGTATGAAGGAGGTGGCGGCGGTGATTCCAACACAGACTGGGGTACTGACACTGGTGTAGACACTGGAGGCTACGACACTTATACTGGAAGCACGGACACTGATTACGGCAGAAACGAATATACTGGTGGATACGCCCAAACTGGTGCTACCACACTTAGCGGTTCTGCCATTGGCCTGATGTTTCTTGGTGGATTAATATTTGTTTGTAAGTATAAAATTAAGAACAATATTATATTAACCTTTTTAAAAGTGTATCTTTTTATTTTTCGGATGACTTATTTGGTCAGTTATTTACTTGTGAACACCTATGGTCAACTCAGCAAAAAAAGAAATTTTAAATTTTAAGAATACATTTATATATTTATGTTCTACATATACACATATATTTTATTCAGAAATAACCATTTCCATCTGAAAACTTAGGGTTTTTTCTTAAGTATTATTCTGCTCTCAGACAACCAGGCAGGGTCAAAATGTTTAGCAGAAGATTCAGAAGATTCTGGGCAAGAGCTGTTCTTACTACTTTGCAACATTTGTAATGTTGCAATTTGTTCTGTAGTTACATTACTAAAACAAATAGGTCAAGTCCAGTATGAAAAGAGGCAAGGAACAAACTTGCTTTGAACCCCAAGCCAGATTTCACTTGCAGAAAGATAAAGCTCATCAGCTTAGTTTTTTTTGGCCAGTGTTGCTAAATAAAATGTCTGTTAAAAATCAGTGATGTCTGCGATAACAGGATCAGAGCAGATCATTCATTCATTCATGTGTCCTAGTATTTTTGAAAAAGCATGAATTTAAGGGAGAATAATGAGTCAACCTAGATTTTCTGCAACATATGAACTTCAGCAATTACTTCCCAGGCCAACTATATTCCCGACCATTCGTAATTGTTCTTCTTTCATGATATGAGCATCAAACAGTGCAGAAATACTGCTTACAATAACTATGTAGACCTGATTTTTTGAGGAGGGTAGTCATATTTGGTCTTGGTCTCTAATTAGTAGGAATCAACAAACAAAATTTTGAAGTTTTTACAACTACAACAGGCTACCTTATTTGTAGTTCCCATGTGGTTAATGTTACAGAACAGACTGCCTTTCTGCCTTCAGAAACCTCTTCTACTCAGTGGTCTGGAATAAATACATCCTTATTAATGAGATAAGAAGTAGCTCTTTGTGCACTGTATACCCCTTCTCTTTACCAAAGAGAAAACTTTGGTTTATTTTGATGCTAAAGTGAGAGTTTTAGATACTTTGGATAGTTTGCAGTAGGCAGTGGTCTCCCTCCTAACTCTGCAGGAATACCAGGTTACTAACTTAGATATCTAGGCTAACAGCCTAAGCACAGTCAGAATGAATATCGCAGCCCTTTCCTAAAATTAACAGTTTTTTTTTATGCTAGTTTTTAAGGTATTCAGCATTGCACAACGCTAAATTCTTGCAAGGAATAAACATAATATATCGCATTGAGAAACTTGACTCACTTTTTCTAATCATTGGTTTTGGGGTTTGACTGTATTATTTTTCAAATAAGCATCAAGTATATGTGATGTGGAAATGCAACAGGAGAGTTAGACAAAGATCACTGCAGCCAGACAGATAGCTCTCTATTGATTCTCTTAAGCTTAGTGTTATTAATGTGTATTTCTTTTCAATTACAATGTCTGAAGAGAAAAACATAGTCTTCTACATACAGTATGAATATCGCTGAATGCTATATATAGCAAGACAGGTTTTGTTTGTTTAATTTTCATACATCTGCATCTTATATTCATTCCGTTGAGGTAGATCAAAGTCTGTTCCCAGGTGTATAGGCATAAAATCAGAGTAACAGCTCTACTCCACCCTAATTTTGTTCTGCTGTAACTAAAGGCAAAATTATTCTGAGTACCCAAATACATATATTTCATTCATGCTCAGCTAATGTTTCTGAAAGCTAGACTTGCAGGTTGCTTAGTTTGAAACATTTTAAAAGATACATTTTCAAAAGTTCTTGGTCACTAGTAGCTATTCCTATGAAGAAGAGACGTCCTAAATACCTTTTTCCTGTTTCTTTCCCATTAAGTGATTCCAATTTTGATGTCAATGAGCGATTGTTGTGGCTGCGGACCTGGAGCTGCAGCTGGAGTTGGAACTGGATTTGAACCTGTGCCTGAGTGCACAGAAGGTGCAATTCATCCATGGGGAATAGAAGGCGCACAACCTGAAGATAGGGTCAGTACATTCCTTGTTTCAAAAGTCCACAGTAATTTGTGTTTACAGAAAAGATTCCATTTGTCTAGAAGAAAGAGATTGTAGCACTATGACATCTTCTAAAAGAAGCCTGGCATTTTCAGCCATTGCCAGGCAGGCACAAATGTGATTCTTAATATTTGTGGATGGAGCTTTTGTGCTTTAGGTTGTACTTGGTTAGTTTGTCCCAACAGTTTGATCTTACTATTCCCTCAGCTGAAACATAATAACTGACAAGCTTTTCAAATGCAAGGTAGAGGAAAATAACAGAAACCTTCACTAATCGTCTTTTACACTGATAGTGAAAAACACTTTGAGTCTTTTTTTATGAGTGGTAATTCATAGCTATCACTAACAGTTCAGAGTGGCAATTTCTTAACATGATTCATAAAGTCTTGGTCTTCATATGGGAATTTCGAAGTCATCATTGAAGGAATTAAAATATTGTTTTCCAGGATGTCTCACACATTCTCGCCCCAACAACAGCTGCTGGAGGTGATTTTGGTGAACCCTCTGGTAAGAAGATCTTAAGATTTTCAACGTGTACTATCATTAAGCTATCTTTCAGTACTTCATGTGCTCTGGCTCAAGGAGTACACTGCTTTCTCAGCTACAACCCAGCCCTTCCAGTCTTGCCTCTGCATATAATCAAACCGACACTACTAGGATTCCCAGCATGCACAAAGCATCTGAGGTTTGAGCACTGAATATGAGCAGATTCATTTCTGCAAACTACTTCCAGCTAGTGGATGGAGGCTCTTTCCAAAATACCAATTTTAGAAGAAATCAATCTCAAGATCAAATTAAGAAAATTTTCTTTTATAACTTATTGGTGAAAGATTAATCTCTTCCCAATTTCCAGGCTCTGCTTAGAAAAAAAGGAGAATAGGATCAGTTGAGTAGCCAGTTAATTACTGCCTAATTGTGTGCAGCTTAGATGTAGAGCCGGCACACAGTATAATAAATGTACATTTTTGTAATGAAGTTTCTCCTGGAATTTGATGTCCATGGAAAGTAAGTTTCCCCAGTAAAGATGTCGGTACACATCCATTTTCTCTAACTTCTTATAGGAGGGCACTTCACTCTGCAAGCAGCAACTTCTTTGATGAGTACTGATTAGCCAAAGATGTTATCCTCTAGATAAAAAGATAGGAGAACATTTAGGGCCATAAATGGGAATTAATGATCTTGTTCTCAAGGAAGTTTTACTGCTGTGACAGTTGAAAAGTTTAAGATTTTCACCTGTGATTTACTTTATTTCCACTGTTCGGTATTGCTGTATTGTTGTATTGCTGCAGTGTGAGCCCTAGGTTCAAATTCTACCAGCTGAGACCAAGATTAGATGAAAAAAAAATAAAAATAGAATTTAGCCTACATTTCTTATTGTAAGCATAGCCAAGACTATTGTTTGCAATGGCTTTATATTATATTACACAGTAATATTTAAGATCACACTGTCATTGCTATCATATATGAAAAATTATGGAGAAGATAAAATTCTGTGAGTATGTTGTGGTTTACCCCAGCATGTGACTCAGAGTCACACAGTCATTCAATCAGTTTCTCCTTCCTAGTGGAAAGGAGGAAAGAATTAAAAAAAAAAAAAAAAAAGTAGAACTCGTGGGTTGAGATAAAACTATTCACTAAGATAATAGTTATGACTTATATATATGTAAATATATAAAACAAGTGATAACACACGTAATTGCTCATCACTCCTGACTGGTGCCCAGATAGCCCTCTGAGCAGTGGAAGGGAAAGAGATGAACTCACATCCCCTTCAAAACTCTCCTTCAACGTGATGTTATATGGTATGGAATATCACTTTGGCCAGTTTAAGTCAGCTAATCTGATTCCATTCCCTCCCAGCTCCTTGGGCCCTTCACTGCATAGACCTTGGCTCTGTACAACACTGCTTAGCAGCAACTACAAACATCAGCATTATCAACACTGTTTCTCTCCTAGAATGAAAACATAGCATCATACCAGATACTCTGAAGAAAACAATTCCATCCCAGCTGAAACTATGACAGTATGATTTTATAATTTAGTGTAAAGTTAATTTTCATTCTTCATTATTAACATCAGTTATGATCAACTCTTGTTCACCTGATTCCCCCATTAATAATCTAACAACTAGAAAATGTGAAAGGATTTACAAATCTATTTCTTTCAGTGACAATCACAGAATCATAAAATGGCAAGTTTTAGGCAAACCGACTTTAACTCTAGAGGGATTATATATAGGTGTATATTTTTGCATAAATATCCATAAGCATTATCTTATTTGCTAGTGCAAATCCCATGGTAGCATATACATACACTAGAGAGAGAAATCTCCCCTATTACACAAGTCAATCATTGATCTTTTAAAGCATGTATGCTCAGCCACACAAATAAAATCCAGGTTTTAGATGTCTTCTGGCATGCACTTAATTTGTATTACAGTTTCAATGTTTGGCACATGTTTGTAGAACTGTGTCTAAAATTAATGTAAAATACATTTAGATGATCAGTACTGTCATTATACTCCTTACAAAAACAACTGACAAATTCTGTGAAAAATTTCACAGAGCACAGGAGGAATAACTTATTTTCTGTTTGCAGATATATATACAAATACATATGGAGGAGGAGGAGTAGTAGCATCTGGTGTGGAAGAAACTACAGGAGTTGGTTATGGCACTGGTACTGGTTATGGGACAGCTGGAGGAATTTCTGGAACTGGGGAAGCAAAAGGATCAGTTGGAGGAACAATAAAAGAATATCGAGAAGGAGGGGTGAACATGGCCTTCCTAGACAACTACTTCTCTGAGGTAATGACATGGTCTTTTTTTTTGTGCTATATATGTGAGACTGTTGTTACACTCTCCTCCAAAAGTGAGACTGTGGAAACACAAAATTGTAGAATCATAGAAACACAGAATCATAGAAACATGGAGTCATTTAGGTTGGAAAAGACCTTTAAGATCATCAAGTCCAATCATCAAACTGACACTACCAAGTTTACCACTAAACCCTAAGAATCACATATGCACACCTCGTAAATACCTCCTGGTTTGGTGATTCCACCACTTCCATGGACAGCCCATTTCAATTTCTAATGATAAATAATTCCACTCTACTGAAACTTCCATGATACACTAAATCTAAAACCATCCATGAAACTGCCATGAGAAGCTAATTGTATTAATAGGAAAAAAAGAAAAAAAAAAGGATTTGCTGCTTTGGAGTTGTTAGCATATGAGTCTTAGTTACTCAGTAGGATTCCTTTTTGTAAAATCGATGGATACATTGTGGTTATGGGCAAGTAATTAAATTACATAAACTTAATAAATGACCATCAAATCTATTAATTTTCAGTATATAAATAGATATTTACAATGTGAAGTTGTTCACAATTACTTTAGAGATTGTTTAAGTTTGTAACTTTAACTCTTAGAGAACTGTAATTGACGGTTCACTTTCTTCCATATTTTTATTGCCATTTCTGCTCCCTAAAAGACTTGTGAACAGCATATGACACAAATACACTACTTTTAATCACGAAAATGTTAATTAGCCTTTACATATGGAGTTTACATGATTAATGGGATATATTTTTATGATTAGCATGTACTACATGTAAGACACAGTACTTTAATCACATGTAAAACTCAAAATCATATAAAAATAGTATGCATGTAAGGATTAATGTATTTCAGAATCTATGCAAGATTCAGTGTAAAAGATGAAATATCAGTCCTGAAGTCCTGAGCACAGATTGCATAGAATCATAGAATCACCAAGGCTGGAAAAGATTTACAAGATCATCCAGACCAACCATCCACCAAGCACCAATATTTCCCACTAAACCATGTCCCTCAGTACAACACTGTTATGCCTCTTGAACACCTCCAGGGACGGTGACACCACCACCTCCCCGGGCAGCCCTTTCCGTGCCTGACCACTCTCTTGGAGAAGTATTTCCTAACATCCAGCCTGAATCTCCCCTGGTGCAACTTGAGGCCATTCCTTCTAGTTCTATTGCGAGTTATGTGGGAGAAGAGGCCAACTCCCACTTCAACGCAACCTCCCTTCAGGTAGTTGTGGAGAGCAATAAGGTCATCCCTGAGCCTCCTGTTTACTAGACTGAGCAATCACAGCTCCCTCAGCTGCTCCTTATAACATCTGTGCTCCAGACCCCCACCAGCTTTGTTGCCCTTCTCTGAACATGCTCAAGTGCCTCAATGTCCTTCTTGTAGTGAAGGACTCAAAACTGAGGGCAGTACTCAAAGTGCAGCCTCTGATCTCTTCCCTGCTCCGACTGGCAACGCTACTTCTGATACAAGCCAGGATGCCATTGACCTTCTTAGTTATCTGGACACACTGCTGGATCATGTTCAGCTGAGCATCAGCCAATACCTCCATTTCCATTTCCTCTGTGCAGCTTTCCAGCCATTCTGCCCCAAGCCTGTAGCATTGCATGGAGTTGCTGTGACCAAAGCGCAGGACTCAGTACTTGGTTTTGTTGAACTTCATCTCATTGGCCTCAGTCCAGCTATCCAGCCTGTCCAGATCCCACTGTAGACCCTTCCGACCTCCAGGCAGATCACCATTTCCTCCCAACTTGGTGTCATATACAAACTTACAGAGTGCACTCAATGCACTTATCCAAGTTATCAGTAAAGATGCTGAGCAGGACGAGCCCCAATACCAGACCCCTGATTTCTCCAAGGTTGTGATCTACACAGCTGGCCTAGGAAAACTGTGTATTAATTTTCTGCTTTCCATATCTATCCCCACAAATCACCCCTTCTGCTGACAGTCTCAGTCTCCCAACTCCCTTTCTCCTCTCCCTCCTGATCCTCCACTTTTGTCTTTCACTATGTCTTTCAACCTTACCCCTCTTTAAATTCAGCTCTTTCCTTCTTTCTCTTCTTCATGATCATCCCATCATCATCAACTTCATCCCAAAGCATCAATCCCTTTTCTGCTCAAAATGGATTCTCCGATAGGCACACCATGCCTTCTTCACTGTGGCCAACTGTCACTTCATTCCCTCTGTCCTGGTTTCTTTGCTGCTCTCCTCGCTACCCTGCTTCAGTTCTTTTCCTACTACTTTCCTACTACTTACAGCTGCCCCAGAAGTGTGTTCCTTTCCATTCAGCCCACAGTCAGACCTGCTGTCAGCAGACCGATACCACCATTCCTTGGCTGTCTTGGTTAGCTCTGTTTGTGCTATCCCCTCCCTCCATTTCAAAATTTTAACAAAGGATTCTTTTTATCAAAATAAAAAACTTTGGATAAGATTCTGGGAGCAAGAAGGTAGGAAATATCTAGTAAAATTATTGCTAGGATGTACTTCTTTTTATATAAAAGTCTCAAGTCTCTGCAGTAACTGTTTTAACGAAATCTGAGATATTAAGTGTTTGCAGAAACAAGAAGAAAGTAGGAGTAGCATTTGGATAAAGCTTATTTCAAGGTCAAAAACTTTTGATGATTTTTTTTTTATCCTGTGATGTTCTTTTTGAGTCAGCTAGGCCCTACTGCAGTAAGGAAACCTCTCTATGGTTTGAGCCATCATTGTTAAAAACTTGACACTGTTTACTTTTCTGTTTTTGCAAACTACAGAAAGCATTTGTGTATGCAGATGAAGATGAAGGTCGGCCAGCAAATGACTGCCTATTAATATACGATCATGAAGGAATAGGTACTCCTGTTGGCTCTGTTGGTTGCTGCAGCTTTATTGGAGAAGATACAGATGAAACATACTTGGAAACTTTAGGACCAAAATTTAAGACTTTGGCAGAGATTTGTCTGGGCAAGGAGATCGAACCATTCCCTGACGCCAACCCACCTTGGCCAGGCATTAACGTCACCTTCCCCAACTCTGAATGTGACCTAAACCTCCCACCACCTGGAACCACAATCCTTGTCAACGGATCTGCACCTATGGCTCCCCCAGCCGGCACTACCACGGTTGTTACCGAAAACACCTATACATCTGCATCTACCGTTCAGCCCCCACGGCCTGATCCTTTGCTCCACGGCAATGTGACGGTGACAGAGACCTACACCTCTGGTTCTCCCTCTCTTTGTGTTGACCCACTGCGTGCATCCAATGTTGTTGTAACAGAAAGGGTTGTTGGTCCCGCATCTGCCTCTGATTTGCGTGGCATGCTAGATATCCCTGATCTTGCAGATGGGTCCAACGTAATCGTCACAGAAAGAGTCATTGCGCCTAACTCACGGCTCCCAGCATCTCTGAGCATTCCTGATTTGGTAGATGGGTCCAACGTGGTGGTGACAGAAAGGGTGTTCAGGCCTGCCTCTGGGATGCCAGGCAGCTTAATAAATATTCCCTCAGAGTTATCCAATGCCCACAATGTGGTGGTCACTGAGAGGGTAGTGTCAGGGTCTGGGATGAGCAACCTGGCAGGGGGAGGACTAGGAGGAGCCAGCCTGGGTGGACTGAGCAGCACGGGCCAAATGCTCAATGCTGACTGTCACCTTGGTCAGGCAATGGGCACAGCATCCCCTGGCACCTCCCGGAGAAGAGTGACAAAGTACAGCACCGTGCAATACTCAAGCCAGTAAGGCTCCTGACAGCGCACCTCCCCAGTGAAATCACCACTTGCACCAACACCTATTAGCTGCCACCCACCAAGAATATTGTCATTATTTATAACTAGCACACAGCACTGAAATTACAGGGATTCCTCCTTCAGTAAGGATCTCAGAAGGATGCCCTGTTACGAGGTCAAAAACTTTGTCAGTGAAAGGAAAGTTGATGTTAGCTCTAAATTTTGCTCTCTCTCCACAGAGCTGTAAGCGTGTACAAACAGACACTAATGTTTTTGGAGAGATATCTGATTACTAAGCAGATCAGTGAGAGGGAATCTTTGCATGCATGCAGTACCAGCATGAATTAATGTAAGATGGAAGAGTGTTAAAATACTATATTGCTAAGCATTTTCCCACAGTAAGCAGATTTAGGTTGATTGCTCTTTACTGACAAAATAGAAAAAGAAAGCAATTAATAATTAGTCAATACAAGACTAAATAAGCACTTTCAAATGTATCACTTTTCATGTAATTCCAGGTGCGCTGCAAAATGGCACTTTGAATCATTTCTCTTATCACCAGCAAAAGTTAAATGTAATGATCATATAAATGCAATACTTTTTCATAGCTTACTAAAGTTCTCAGTGAAACTCACACTCTTTTATGACCTTCTATTTTGTAAATGTTCATGGCCATGAGTGTGGCCAAGAATTTGTTGCAGCTGGAGCTGCAACATCGATGCTGTCAACAAAGAAGTTGCTGGCTCATCTTTTCATGAATACCATTATAACTTTAATTAAATCTAGAAGGACTTTGGTGATAAACAGGAGCATTTAGCTGGATTTTTGTGCCAAACTATGACTACAATTTAAGTCTCCAACACAATGTTATTTTACGAAGACTATAACATAACATGCAGTTCTCTTTTCAAATACTGCCAAGAAAACGAAGTTATAAAAGCTTTGTGATGTGGGGAGGCAACAGCAAGTATTGTAATACTGATAGTGGTAGCTGAAGATCTTCGTGAAAACGAAAAAAAACCTTGGGAACAACATAAATTTGCAAATATGCAATGTGGAGAATTATTATTTCATGTGTCAATGTATTTTGCATTGATATTTTGAAAGTGTATTTGAATGTGTTAATTGAAAAAGTCTTTTGATTCTATAATCTTAATTAAATCCGGCTTTTATTTTCCCACAAAAACAGCTCTACTGGACTCTCTTATTCTAGTAATACCTTAACACACTTTACAATATGATCTGAAGGAGCAAAATACTGAAATATAGTATCTATCTCATCTTATTTCTGTATCATATGTATAGTAAGCATGGTGTATGCAACATTGCTTCAGTGTAAATACATCAGAGTTATATGGGGGGATTGGCTTGTTTTGCTAGATCACCAGATCAGTGCTTTTCCTCAAATTTTGCTACTTCAGCTTTGATAGACAGGTTAGTGAAAAGCTGAAGAGTTGTCTGTGAACTTCCCACTCAACAAAAAGAAGAAATTTTCATATCCAGATTAACTCATCTCAGAACTGGATGACAAGTTTCTGACTTCATGTCAAGAGCAAACTATTTAAATGATGCTTTCAGAAATGCAACCAGATATGCTCTCGAAGACAAGATGCAGAGTCAATGCTACAGCAATTGACAACAGTGCTCCTCAGGAGTCACTGCCAAATCCAAGGCTATCTTGAGAAAGGGATTTTACAGAACTTCAAGCTTTTCCTGGAAGCAACTGAGCATGCCAAATGCTCTCTTCCTTGCATCTGAAGTAATGCTACTTTCATTTCATCCTGAAGCCTTGGTTATCACTAAAATTATGTTGATTTCAGTGGAATTGTTCTCTTCTGTATGTTCGTAGCTACTGCAAGAATGGTTTCTGGAAGTGTTCTTTAAGAAAGGAAAATAGTAACTAATATATAAAGCTGTATGTTTTTATATGTATGTCTCGAAATCTGGTATTACATACTAAAATTCACTAAAATACTGACAAGATCCATTTTGTCTCACTGAACACCTATTTGCATTAAAAACAAACAAAACAAAACAAAACAAAACAAAAAAAAAAACACAAAAAAAACCCCAAATATTTCCAATATCAAGGGCACTCTGTACATTTAGAAAGCCTATGCAATATAGCCAAGGCCCATTAAGGATATTTTTAATGTAAAAAAAAAACAAAACATTTTTTGTAAATATTTCCAGAATCATGATATTCAAATAAGAAATATATTTCCTAGCTGTGTTCCAAGGTATAAATTCAGATTCCAGGAGCAGATGCTGAATCCTTTGTAGCTCCTTAACAGTAATGCTGTGTGAGGTTTGGATGTGCAAACTGACTCCGATTGCTTGCATCTTTAGTAGAATGGGGAAGAAAAAATAGCGAAAAAACTTTTCTTAAATCACAACTTCTGGTAATGTAGTGGTTCTCTATTTATTAGCACTGTCTTTTCCCGACTTTTTAGAAGATTGTTAGATTATTATTTAATAAAAATTCTCAGAAAAAAATCTTACTTTTTTATATTTTCATGATTGGCAATAAAGCAGCAATCACATAATCCCACAGTGCATTTCTGAATATTAATTTCTACTGCTGCATATTTTTTACAGACTTTCTTACAACTTTTTTTACTGAGACTTTGAAATGTTGAGATTACTACAAGCTGTAGAACAACAGTGTATCAAAGATGTGAACAAATACGCTGTTCATTAATATTCAGTGCAAATTCTTTTTCTAGCTTTATTACTAAAAAACAGCATATAGATTTATTCTGACTAACTGACAATATTTTTTCTTCTTTTTATTCAACTACAATTTAGAAGCCTGTCTGCTGACTGGCTTTAATCTTGTTGTTTAATAAAGAAACATGAATGGACTTCAGGGAAGAAAAATAACATATAATAGTGATCTCAATCCTGCTATAAACTATTCAGCAAAGCACTCCTAATAAAGTACCAGCAGAATGCCACACCAAGTCTGTAACTTCTTTACTTGGATGCAGGATCTTACAGTCTTCCAGAGGCTCACTGAGACCTTTGTGGAGCAAAAAGCATATGGCACAGGAAGTGAATAGAGCTACAAGCTGGGGATCTCAGTAGATTATTGTCTTGGGATCACTCTCTCAATCAAAACTCACAGCATTGATTTTTTTTGCTCTACTCTGATTTTGTGGTAATAAATAACACATTCAAGCTGCTGTGAGCAGCATATTGTACTACTTGCAAGATGAAAAGACCACTAAATCTAAGCAAAAATCCAAAAGTGCCTGGCATTTTGCTTGAATTAGTACAACTGCTTAGTTCAAACATTCCTTCCTACTGAGTAACCAAATGCATTTTCGTTCTACTTTAAGTATACAAGTAATAGTGCAGTGTAATTGCGTTTTCATAAATAAAAATATTAGAGTTTTGCCTGTAAAAATTTCTGAATGACTCTGAAAAAGATACAATAAATGATCATTTTAAACAAACTGTGAGTAGACTGACTTGGGATTTTTTTTCATCAATCAGTGGAAAACGTAGTTTTCTTTAAAACAGAAGGTTTGTACACACAGTACCCATTTTTAGTTTTCTTTCAGGGGAAAAAAAAAAAAAAAGAAAAAGGATTTAAAAAGTTGGGGTATCCCAAGGTAAAACTATTTCATGTGTCAAAATGGTTAAGATACTTTAAGTTTTCACAACAGAATTTTTTTCTCACATCCCACTGGAATTACAGGACAACTTCCTCAAATAATAATTCTCTGTATTGTTCTTTCCCACTAGATGGCCTTCCCTGTGATACTCGTCTGTTCCTCATCTCTGAAACAGTGCTTCAGAAAATCTGTAGATGAAAGAGAAGAAAGAGAACAAACAACATTTGAACTGCAATATTTGGGCAGCCCAAGCCCACGTGGACATTTGCCCAACTGAAAATGCAAGCAGAAACTACTGAAATGAATTTATGCATTGTAGTCACAAGTCATAAATGAAGACCCAAACACAACCTGCAGTAAAGAATCTGGACAAGGAATTACTTGAGGTGACTTCTCAACTTACAGTTTCATGTGGCAGAGCTCAATTTTCCCAGCTGAATAATAATGGATTTCCTTCTTAATGTCTCTTTTGCCCATCTGCACTCCCTGACTCTCCAAATGAAAACAGAAAGACGAGGAAGGAGCTTAATTAATTGCAAAACAGTGAATATTATTATTCTTCCTCATTTTCAAATGCACTTAATTAATGATGTTCTTACTTTCTTGTTTTTTTTCTTCCTGATGTAGAAATACTAGGAAATGCTGAGGCAGTTTTCAGACATTAAATGTAAATACTTATGGCAGTATACTGGCATGAAACAATTTTGTAATTTATTTCTCATCAATGAATTTTAAGCTGTTTCTTTACTGCCAAGGGAAGAGAGAGTAATAAAAAGATCAAGCTTGTTCCTCTTTCAGCTGCTCAAATAATATTTATCCAAACTGTAGAGGACTGTTTTGTTTAAGGACTGTACAAAAAATAGGAACATAAAAATTGAAAGGCCAGCGCTGTTTTGTCATGAAGTACTGTCAGTCCACATGCATAGGTTTTAGTATTTGCTCATGTGGAAAACTCTTCTATGAACATGCCTTCAAGTTAACCCACCACCATGGGTGTATGTGAGATGATGTCCATGTGCAAGGTTAATCACAGAATTGTAGGAGTTATAAGGGTCCTCCTAATATCATTGAGTCCAACCCACTGCTAGAGCAGGTTCCCTAAACTGGGTTGCATAGGAAAGTAGGCAGGAATCTCTTTCCTGAGCAAGAGATTCCACCCCTCTCCAGGCAGACTGTTCCAGTGTTCTATCACTCTCAAAGTAAAGAATTTTTACCACAAATTCATATGGACCTTCCCGTGTTCAAGTTTGCACCCATTACCCTTAGCCCTTTGCTGGGCACTACCAAAAAGAGCCTAGTCCCATCTACTTGATTTCTAACCAGCTGATATTGACAAGATCCCCTCACAGTCTTCTCTTATTTAGGCTGAACAATCCCAGAATACCTTATCTCTCTCTCTCTCTCTCTCTTTTTTTTTTTTAATTTTCTGATCTTAATATATATTTATGTACAGCAGAGAAAAATGATATGATAAAGCATGGGCTTGATGAATTTAAAAGGGGAATGTTATAGAAAGAAAAAGTCCTCTTTGCTCTCTTTCCATATGAGCATTTGGTGAATTTCAGACTCTGAACTTTACTACAGCTGTATTCACATAACCGATTTCAGGTGAAATTAGTGTCAGTTTAGTGCACGTGACATCATAGAAGTGTCTTTTAAATCTTTCCAGGTGGTCTTAGCTCTTTGCAGCTGGCACAAGCAGGGTTTTGTAGGGCTCTTTCTCCCTGAAGGGCTGTGAACTCAGGTTACTAATTCAGTGCAGGCACTTGAAAAGTATCAGCACTAAACAAGTCAGCCTGCAATGCAGATAAGCCAACAGTACAAATAAAAGTAGAGCCAGAGGTCAAAGCTATCCTCTCTGCTATACTATCATCACTGTAATTTAATGAGAGGTTTTCATACATAGATGAATGCTGTAATGATTCTAAGAATCTTAAATGTAGTGAAGACATATCCTAATGCATCAGCATCTCCTACTCTCACTGATTTGACAGACATGCACTCTCAAACAACCCAGCTATGTGCTAAGACTGTATCTTTCAGCAAAGCACTCTGATGATTTGTTGCACATCAACAAAACTTTCAGATTGCCTTTAGAAAATAAAATGTGAAGGAACCTTCTCTGTGAAGTCATCCACTTCCTTAAAAACTAGCAGCTACATTGCAGGATCTCCATTAGTTGACAAAATCTGCCAAAAAACAGTTGAGCTTTTGTCCTCACACTTCCAACAGACAGTTACCCTAAACACCACTGATTTGCTTGATTTTCTTCTAATTGTCAGTCTAAACCTCAGATCAGTTAATATCTTGTTTCATGCCTGTACTTTTCTTTAAAACTAAGACTTTATTTTTGCTAAGCCAAACACTTCTAATGTTATCTGATGAATTAGTGTAATGGTATACACAGTAAACGTATTAGCTCATGTATCTGAATTGTGACATGAGAAAAAAAAAGATCAAACATGCTGTCTTTTTCGTGATCAGAGAATGCCTATGTCTATATCTACACTTCTTGAAATCCTTCACAGTAGTGGTGCACTATAGCAGCTGACACTGGATCTGATAAGTAAGACCAGAAGATATGGTTCCCACAGCACAAGTGAAATTTTTCACAGCAGTCTTTTTCTCAACTATAGTTTGTATTTATAGCACTTATTAGTGTTCATGGACTTAAAAAAGAAAAAAAAAGGCTAATATTTCTACCAGCTGCACAGCAGGATCTTGAGTAATAGCTTGTACCTGCCTGAACGTTGTCTGTTATGTAAGTTTTCCCAGAAAGATAAGTCACAGTGCCCTGAAAAACAAGGTCTATAGGCACCTCTAGAGCAGGCTGGGTTGCTACGCAGCTGGGAAACAACAGGAGAGTTGTTCTGCCACTCCTTGTTTTACATACATAAAAGGCCTTGTATTCCAGTGCTGTCAGGCAGTAACAAAACGCCCGTGATAAAGGCAGGAATCTGGTGCATGCTGTTACAGCCCAGCCAGACCTGCAGCTCAGCAAGATTACTCACTGCTGCAGCTGCGCACCTGGTGGGTTCCACAGCCTGGCTGTTAGGAAAGGAGAAGAAAACTATAGAACTGAAGAAATGGAGAGTTTATTTCTAATGATTACAAGGCAATGAACAGCAAAATTTTTTGTATAGAGTGGGCAAAATGCAGGGAGAGTCAGAATTAGAGTTATTGCACATAGGAAAACAATGACTCCATTCTGAGAGTGTGAAATATTTACTGAAAGCACCAAACCCTGGAGCTAATGTACTTCTGTATTATTTTATTCTACTTTTATTTGTCCCACCAGGGGCCATGGTCATGCAAGCATATAGGAGATGAGAGCTATCACTGATAGGACTACTGATGCCAGGAGCCACGAGGGCTTTGGGATACTTCTCTGCAACATGCACATTTTTTCACAGAATCTACAACATCCTTAACATATGCCCTGTCTTTGGAGGCACTCAAGGACAGATTGGATGAGATTTGAGGTTCTTTCTAACTGAAGCCATTCTACTACTGTATGATTCTATGATATTTCGAATAACTAAATGTAATTTTTATACAAGTGGAGCCTTGATGCACTACTTTCTTCTGGTATCTTTTTTACAGCTGAGTGGAAGCTGGGGCTTCTATGCAGTAAAGAATCTTTAAACAATGCAGAAAAGTTTCAGGAAATAGTTTCAAACAATGGGAAAGATTTTCATAATAGTTCAACATGAATCATGATGAGATTTAAACATCTATTTGCTGAGGATATATGCTGGATTTTCCGTCTTAATCCCACTTGCTAAATACTGCACTTCGGTCATGTGATTGGATCTCTTGACTAAAAGAAAAAACTCAACTTTTTTATGGAGGAAGCAAATAAAAAACACCTACTTTTCAACGGCAACAGCAGGATCATCTCTGCTTTTGTAAGAGGCAGAGCTTGACTCTGCTGATCAAAAGCATGCCCTTGTCCTCTGCCCCAGCCGCTCCCTCAGCACAGAGGGAGTGGCTGCCACACTGGGACCAGGCAAGGCGGGGTGAGTCACTAAGCCCCTTGCACAGAGGCCATAGGTGAGACCATACCTCACCAGGATGCTTGTGCTGACAATTACCAGCTCTGGAAGCAAGCACTCCATCTCTGCAGGAAAGATATGCATTGTTTTAGAAGATAATTCATTCAAAGCCTAGAGAGAGAATGCCAGCAGACATCTGTACTTCACGAAAATAGCACCTGATGCATGCTGTACATCTTGGAGAGCCCCTTTCCTGGGCCAGCACTAAAGAAGGGCTTGGCTGCTTTTAAGGTTTTAAAAGCAGCGGTGAATTTTCTTTGTTCTCTGGAGACTGTGAACTTTGAACTGCTGCTATCTCCAGAAGGAAAACAAAGATCTAATGCTGCACAGATCCTCCCATGCATGCTGGCTTTGGGGTCAGAACTGTGGTGGGAGGAGGACAGTTTTGCAGCTGCCAGTTTAAAGTGGATAAGAGCTAGAAATTCAACTTCAGGGGATACTGGCACAGCTATGAGCTGTTAGAAGCAAACTGATGCTCCTTGATGCTTATTTCAAAACATCAGATGTTTTCCTTCTGTAAAATATGAAATAGTTTTCCATACCAGAGAACAGAAGTTTCATAATATTTAAAATATTTCTGTTTTAATCTGTTAAAAAAAAATAATAATGTGCAGAAGAGCTTCTGGTCTTGTTGTAGGCAAGCTGCTAGATGAAATTTCCTTTTTAATGGAAAGCAGTGCAAAGGATATTTCAAAGAAAATTAAATTAACTTTTTATTCCATCGTATCAGCATTCAAAAATGGCGAATGATTGTAAATGCATGTTTGCTAACACATCTTTAACCGTGCACTGGATAGGCAACTAAAAGCTGTTTCAGAACTCCACAGAGCCAATTGAAAGATTAAGACAAAAGCTGCAAATCAAGGTTCTTCCCTGACAGCCATCTGATGCAATGAAATGCTTTCAAGCTATGCTTAAGCATCAGACTAGGATTGGAATCTACTTATAAATCACCATATTAAAAGTACTATAAATAAATAGAATACTATAGAACTGTAAGAACTATAAATATGTTCTCCAAGACATGCTCTATGTCACTTATCTTAAACAAAAATTACTAAAAGAGAACTTCAGTGTTTGGCTAATATTAGCTACACCTGTCATGTTGGTTGCTAGATCTGCCCCAAACTGCACACCTGGCCCTAAACTCTTGGTCAACAGCAAGTGTCCCTCATTAGTCAACAGTGTGCCCAGGCAGCCAGGAAGGGCAACCATATCATGGGGTGCACCAAGCACAGCATTGCCAGCCAGCTGAGAGAAGGTTTGTTCTGCTCTACACCGTACTGGTGTGGCCTCACATTGACTACTGTGTGCAGTTTGGGGCACTACAATACAAAAAGGACATAAAACTATTTGAGAGTGTCCAAAGGAGGGCTACAAAAATAGTAAAGGGTCTAGAGACCAAGGTGTGTGAGGAGTTGCTGTTGTCCCTTGGTTTTCTCATCCTGGTGCAGAGGAGGCTGAGAGGACTCACAGTGGCCTACAGCTCCTTGTGAGGGGAGTGAAGGGGTAGCTCCGAATTCTGCTCTCTGGGGACAATGACAGGGCTCGAGGGAACAGCACAGAGCTGTGTCAGGGGAGGGGCAGCTTGGTTATTAGGAAAAGGTTATTTGCCAGAGGATGGTGGGCATGGAACAGGCTGCCCAGGTCATGGACCCAAGCTGTTGGAGTTCAAAGAGTGTTTGGACAACACTCTCAGTCATATGGTCTGATTTTTATGTAGTCCTATGTGGAACCAGGAGTTGGACTCCATGATCCTTATGGGTCCCTTCCAATACAGGCTGGATATTAGGAAAATTTCTTCTCAGAGTGGTGAGGTTGCCCAGGGAGGTGGTGGAGTTACTGACCCTGGAGGCATTCAAGAAACTTTGAGATGTGGCACTGAGTAATGTAGCATGGCGGGAATGGGATGATGGTTGGACTAGGGGACTTTGGATGTCTTTTCCAACCTTAATGATTCTGCAATTCTGTGATTCTGTTCACCATAGATTGTTACAATACACACGAGGGGAATGCAGTGTCTTTACTATGAGAGTGGTGAGGTGCTGGAACAGGCTGTCCAGAAAGGTTATGGATGCTCTGTCCCTGGAGATGTTCAAGGCTAGGCTGGATGGGGCCCAGGGCAGCCTGGTCTAGTCTTATATGTGGAGGTTGGTGGCCCTGCATGTGGCCAAGAGGGAGAAGGGGGGGCTGTTGGAGCTCCATGATCCTTGAGATCGCTTCCAACCCGGGCCATTCTGTGACGCTGTGATTCTGTGTCACTGAGAAGACTGCAGTAAGGCTGGTTCCCTGGTGAGCACTATGATCTGGTAGCACTATGACCAGCTGCTTCCAAAATTAATTATAACAACTGAGTGTGATCTTAGAAAGACCAATCAGGTAAGAACATCCTATAACAAAGGATGTACAGGAAGGGTATTTACTTATTTCGCCATCATGAATAAGCAGTTATGTCTTTGTCAACATCAATTAATGAGGTGTATCCAGGAGAGATCTCTGCCAGATAGGAGCAGGAAGGATATAGCTGGGAGCACGTTAAACAGAGGATTACGGGAACTGTCAGAAGCCGCGCTAAAACAGCTCACCGTTTCATTTTCCCACGAGTGTATCTTCTATCAGTCACTCATTGATTTATCGGTTGGTTGTCGGCCCTTTCTCTGCGGGGCGGTACCGGGGGCTCTCCGAGGTCTGGCCGGGCCGGGCGGGGCCGGGCGGGGCGAGACGGGCGCTACCTGCCCCCTCCCCGGCGCTCCCCGGCTGCTCTCTCCACCCATCCGCGGCTACTAGCGCGCCCCTCGCCGGGCCGCCTCCATTTCCCTTGACGGCTGCAGGAGGTGACCCCGTCCCGGGCGCGGCGCGCAGGCGGCGGCCATGTCGCGGGGTAGCGCGGCGGTGGTGCCGTTGCTGGCGTTGCTGGTAAGTCCCTGCCTGGGGCTGGGCCGGACGATGGGAGCAGGGAGGGAAGCGCGGGCGCTACGCGGTGCCCCGGGGGCCGTGTGCGGGCGCGGGGCGTGGGGAGGGCGCTTCCCGTCGAGGTTTGGCAGCTCTCGTGTTCGCTTCCTGGGAGGGAGATGAAAGAAAGATCCGAAAGTTGGGAAAAGTCGGGAAAGGCTATGAAAGGAGCGTCCCTGTGTCTGGAGATAGGTGGGTTTTGTCGAGGCTCCCGGAGGATTAGGGGAGTTGGTGCTGCTGTCATCTTCTTGTTCAGTGTACTGTCTGTAAACTGTGTTACCTGTTGGAAGGAGCCGTGCCAGGAGGGAAAATGGATTGTCCGTAACATTTACTGGAAATCTTAGAGAAAATATATATGAAACTCTTACAAATACAAGATACATGAGTTTTCCCCTTCCCTGCTCTCAATCTTTAGACCTTTTGTCCTATGCAACAGCTTTCCGTGCTAGAAGCAAGTTCTGAATGTCCTGAAACCAAAGAAAGCTTGGGTTTGGTTCAGGCTGGTGTTTTCTGGTAGTTTCTAGCAACTCCCCAAGAAGCTTTCCTTGAAATCAGAGGCATTACTGAGCAGCTCACTCTCCCTGCTTGGTGAAACTCCTGTGAAGTTGGGCAGCCACTGCCCAGGCAGGGTGGAAGCCAGGCCTGGCTGGGAGCAGGGAGCTGAGCAGGGCTCAGGAGGGCTGCAGGGAGCTGGGCAGGATTTCTCATGCTCGAGGTCCCAAAAATCAGGTTGAGTGGAGATCTGTTGCCTTGCAGCTTTAATGCGGGATGTAATATTCCAGGGACTAAAACTGCCCTGCTTGGTCGGTGACAGGAGAGAGAAGAACTATGGGGTGTTCCCTTTTTGTGTGTGGTGGTTTTTAATCAAGACAAACCCACTGTTGTGGGTGAAAGTAGCTGCTTGTGTGAGCATCCAACTGTAGTCACTGATGTCAAAAGGCATGCAAAGAAGACATAGATAATTGCAAAACCCAGAGAACTGACTAAAAAGCAAAAATTAAAAAAAAAAATAATAATAATCACAATGTACCTTCCACATTAGAAGCCCAGCGATGGTGCTTGTATGGTTGGGACCAACATGGGTCATGTCCAGGGCACACACCTGGAGCTGTGGCCTTGTCACATAGGCACAGCCAACAAGGGTCATTGCACTTTTGTCTTCGAGAGAGGAAATGTTAGAAAGTGTCCTGTATTTGAGTGAGAATGGATTTGAGATTTTTTTTTTCCTGTGGATGTTTTCTTAGGTTGTACATCCTTAATATTTGATATTTTAGACATTAGACTAGTATGTAATACTTGGAATCACGATTGTAATGTTACCATCAGTAGCAATTTTTTTTTCAGAATTTATAGGAACAATACCACAAAGCCCACTGTATCCTGTGCTGCATCAAAAGAAGTGTGGCCAGCAGGGCGAGGGAGGTGATCCTGCCCCCCTGCAGAGGCACTGATGAGGCATCCAGATAAGGAGCGCTCAGTACAAGAGGAGACATAGACCTGCTGGAGCACATACAAAGGAGGGCCACAAAAATGATACAAGGGATGGAACACCTCCCTTGGAGGACAGGCTGAGAGAACTGGGACTGTTCTCTCTTGAGAAGACTTGAAAGCAGCCTTTCAGTATCTAAAGAGTGTGTATAAGAAAGAAAGAAATATACTCTGTAGTGAGGTCTGTTGTGATAGGATAAGGAAAAATGGGATAATGGTTTAAAACCAAATAACAGGAGATTTAGACTGGATATAAGGAAAATAAATTTATGATAAGGGTGGAAGAGGTTGCCTAGCAGTGGATATGGTGGTGCCTCATCCCTGTATACATTCAAAGACAAGCTAGACCAGGCTCTGAGCAGCCTGATGTAGCTGTAGGTGTCCATTGTAGGGGTTCGTTGTAGGGGAGTCCCTTCAAATTCAAACGATTCTATGATTCTGTGAAACAAATAAAACTGACTAGTTTTAGTTTTTCTAGAACTGATTAGTTTTAGGAAAAGCAAAAGTGAGGTGATTTCAAGAAGCCTACTTTCTGTCTGCAAATCATGCATCTTTAAAAACAAACAAACAAAAAGACAGGGCTGTGGTGAGATATGAAACAGGCATGGAATGCCTGAGGTCTGTGATTTTATCTGTTTGGCTGAAGACGTGTGTTATCTCAGATGCCATACATCAGAAGAAATGGAATTATTACAGGAGAGACTAGAGAAAAGCAAAAAAATAGAAAAAAAAAAAGTAATATAAATTCAAGTATTCCTAGTTTATCATTCTCATAGTGATACTAAAGAACTGGGATTGTGGGTAAAATGGATAATAAGTTTTCTTATATGTGAAAGGTAATCCTCATGAAAAGGGAGTTGTGCTGTTTCCTAGTTATATTATCTACATGACAGAGGGAGATTCAGTTTGAGATTAAGACATCTCAGTATAGCTGTTTTGATGTTGGTTATAGGAAACACATGCAATGGATGTAGAGTGCACCTATTTGATTGGATCAAACTGTGCTTTTGAAGCAAATCTCCAGAGTGTGACAGTCTGATTCTTTGAGATTGAAACTGTTCTGAGAGATGTTTCCATCACCTCTGTGGATGTTTATTCCATGGTTTCAGGCTAATTCCAGTCTGAAGTAAAGCCCACAAAGCTTTATTTGGGTACTGTTGTGTTCTCAGCAGCAATGCTGCGATCTCCATCACTAGTTTTTAGGAACAGGTTAAACAGATGTCAGGCAGCAGATGGGTGTTACTCATCCTACCCCAGGGCAGGGAGATGGACTCAGAGATAACCTCGGATGTCCCTTCAGCTCACTTCTGTAAGTGTGCCAGATGTCCACTTGCCAGTGGTCTTCAGCACCAAACTGACCAGCACAACATGTGACAAGACCACATTTATAGGGTTGGGTTTCTAGTTTCATAGCAAAGCAAATAGGTGTACACACCTTCTAGCTTACTCATTCTGAATCTTTACAATATAAAATGAAGCTGTGTGTTCAAAATGTGTCTCTTCAGTTACTTCTTTCACAAGACACGAGCACACATTTGCGCAAGAGCAGCCTTGCACTCTCTATACATGTCAGTCACTCCCTCCTTTTCCCCTGCCACCTCACCTATTCCAGCTGCTTTTCTGCAGTATTTCATTCCATTTTTATTACTTCAGGCTTCAGGTTTTCTGACTAATTTTCTGTAGCAATACAGTTGTCTTTTGCCAATGCCTTTCCAGCTCCTTGTCGTCAATAGATTTCATCACTAGATGTGTGAGTTTTTGTGCAGGGGCAGTGATTCACACCAAGTGACAGATGGGGGGTTTTCCTACTGAGCCACTTAATAGAAGGCAGCTGTAGTGTGTTGGAAAAGGGAATTTCAAAATTCAACACATGTAGAGTGTGATTTTACTTTTCCTGAAAAATAATTCAATAAAAATATTTTTCTTAATTTTGAAATTTTAGTGTCTTTTATGAATTTTCAGTTAAATGCAGAACATGCCTATCTTTCGAATGTGTTTTTGCATCTCATAAACAAAATTCCCACCGTTAGACTCCTATATTAGATCACTTTAAAATTCCCCATGGACCACTGACTGTTATAGATTAAAAAGTAAAAAAAAAAAAAACAAAATAATCCTTTTTTAGCAAAAAAAAAGAGTGCTTGAGGCTCTTTTGTAAGACTTTCTATTTCTAATGACTAATGGGATTTTCTTTACTTCCTTGATGTGCTCTTCTTTTATCTCAGTCCACTGAGATATTTGCAAACTTCAGGCTTTAGTTTACACTGTTCTCAGGCTTCTGATACAAGGAAACTTCTCTCCTGATGCTCCTTGTCTCTGTTCATTCTTTGTCCCTTCAGTTTGTGAAAGCAAATAAGGATGTTCAAGATGACACTTTGACAGCTGCTTCCTAAAGAATTATAGTTCTTGTTGGAAAACATTGACTGGAAAACGAGTGTTTCCCTGTTATGCATTATCTTACTGGTATAATCTCATTCATCAGAAAAACGAAGTTTAAAAATTTATATAAATATTAAATAAGATTAAGAATATTCATAAGAAAAGCTTGATCTGAGATATAAGATCCTGCAGCCCTCACAATGTGTCAGGGAACCTCTTGCTTGCTGATTTTTGTCTTCAGGATGTACACACTGGGAAGACTGCTGTTTGAAAAAGTTTTGTTGTGCAAGTTGAAACCACTGTCTGCTGCTTTTCCCAACCTTGTCCACTGACTGCTGTGTTGCATTGTGTAAGAAAGAGAAAAATTTAAAATATTCTATCATGCTATGATGTAGCAGTCAGTGTAAGATGGAAGGGATCAATAGTGAGAGCTCAGATAGCAGTTTGAAAACCAGTCAAAGAGAACATTTAAAGTATTTAACATATTCTCAGTGGCTTGGATGAAGGTGTAGAATCCACCCTCAGCAAGCTTGTAGATGATACAGAGCTGGGTGGAGTAGCTGACACAGCTGAAGGCTGGGCTGCTGTTCAGGAGGACCTGGACAGGCTGGAGAGATAAGTGGAGAGAAATCTTACAAGGTTCAACAAAAGCGAGTGTGGAGTCCTGCACCTGGGAGGAATAATCAGGTGGCCAGGAGGTTGAGGGAGCTGGTGCTCCCCCTCTATTCTGCTCTGGTGAGACCACATTTGGTGTACTGTGTCCAATTCTGAGCTCCTCAGTTCAAACAGGACAAGGAATTTCTAGAGAGTCCAACGGAGGGACACAAAGATGATGAGAGGCCTGGAGCATCCCCCTTATGAGAAAAGGCTGAGAGACCTGGGATTGTTCAGCCTGAAGTAGAGCAGGCTGATGGGGGATCTTGCCAATACCTGTAAATATCAAATGGGCAGGAGTCAAGTGAATGCAATCATGCTCCTTTCAGTGACAGAACAAGGAGTTAGGGGCACAAACTGGACTGCAGAAAGTGCCAAGTGAACATGAGAAAGAACTTTACTGCAAGGATGACAGAGCTCTGGCACAGGATGCCCAGAGAAGTGGTGGAGTCTTGTTCTCTGGAAGTATTTAGAATCTACCCGGATGCCTATCTGTGCAACTTACTGTAGGGAACCTGTTATGGCTGGTGGCTACATGATCTTTAGAGGTCCCTTCCAAGCCCTACGATTCTATGGTTTACTGACTTCAATAGGCAATCACTTCTCTAAGCCTATTTTTCCTTAGGCCTTAGGACCAATAAAAGTCACCTTTGGAGCATCAAGGAAAGCAAACACAGGATCTCTGATAATTTGACTGAGACTCCAGTTGCTTACAGGCACCAAACTGCAGTTTCTGAGGGCATACATAGCTATCCTGGGCTCTTAGTGGATAAAGAAATGTGCTGCTAAAGCGACACTGAATTAATAATAATAGTTAACCTCACTTTCATTACAGATCTGTCTCAGTTGTGGAAATGGACTCCATTGGAAGGTAAGAGAGAGCTTTTCTTGATCAGTACCTGAAGAAGGGCCTTCTGAAAAAAAAAAAAAAAAAACAAGCATCGAAGGCATGCTTTATTTAACTTGATAAGTATCTCAAGTTCTACTATTTTCTGAACAATGAAATCTGTATAATGGGTAACAAAATGAAAGCACAAATGTAAGAAAAGGACCAATCCCACATCCATCAAAAGAGCGATGTTTAAGAAAGTTTAGCAAAAATGTTACATTGTAAATATCTTTTTTAACTCTCCATAAATGAAGTCAACTGCTATGATACAGTGTTTGTTGTGGATCTGGACTCCAGCAGGACAGGAGGAGGAAGTACAGGAGTCAGCAGGAATGAGGGGTACCTGGGCAAGGATAGCTGAGACAGTGAATGGGTTTCTTATTGCATGTATCCTGTATTACAGAAGAAGGTGAGTATTAGTCAGTATTGATGAGATGTTAAACAGCATAATGAGTCAGAAGTAGTTGTTTATAGCAGTATCAGTGGCAAACTTCATTCCACATCTGGTGACAAGCACTTAGATCTGTCAGAACAGGTGTATTTTCACCATACCCTGGTCATGCAAATGTACCTGTGTATTTAAATCTTGGGTTTTATATGTCTGTCTTGATTAAAAGATTACTGTAGTTTTTCATTTCAAGCAACTTCAGGAATGTGTAGTTTTAAATTGTGCTTCAGAAGGCTAGTCTGCTCTGTGATTTCAAAATTACTATTAAAAGAGTGCATAGCCTCCTTGGAAGAAAATAAGTGGTAAGGTCAGCACATGGTTTTGTGCAAGCAGAATGCCCAGGTTATGGCCTATGCTATTCAGAAGTGTGGACTAGCACAGCAATAAAGCATTTTATCTTAAGTGACTAGATGTTATGCTGACATTCAGCCTTGTTCTTTTTCACAGATTTATAATCGAAGTGGCAGGAATGGCACCTTAACTCATCCCAACAGCCTTGTCAGACAGAAACGAGAATGGACGGTCCCTCCTGCTTTCATACGGGAAGAGGAAGACAATTCTTATAGGAATCCAATTGCTAGAGTAAGCCCTGAAAAGAGATAAATACAGAATACGCAGAGATGAAAATATGAAATAAAGATGTAGCTGCCCTAACCACAGACACTGATGTTTCTTTAATTTTAATGAATTATTGAATACTAGTAGAAAATTGGCACATTTCCTTCAGTTTTCTTAAGATGAGTTACTCTTGAAGCCTGATTCAGCTGAGTCTTTCATCTTTTCCCAGTCAACAATTTTCATAATACTTTTGGAAATGCAGTGTTTTTGAATTTTTTTTTCACTCTACCACCCAACCACAGTTACTCAGCTCTAGTTCAAGTTGGCTAGCAGCTCCCAAAACTGCTGGTGGTGATTGGACAGAAAGGTGTATGTGGAACAGTCAGACTCTTCCTTGCACTTGTGTGCTATCCAACTTTCTTTGTCCAAGTCTTCTCTCTGTTCTGTGGTTCCTAGCTGTTGCACTGTCCATCACATTCCTAATCTCCCTTGGACTAGATCTTCAAAGAGAGCATGTAACTTTTTCTTCTGGTTTCATCTCAACATCTGAACACTGTAAACCATGTAGAAAAACTGTATTTAATACTAATTTTTGTTTGTTCATTATGAAAATAGCTAAAAGGATTATATGTTTTGAAATGTGGTTTTATTTACCAATTACTATTTACTCTATCATGCTCCTCCTAGATACATTCTGATTTTGAAGACACAGGGATAGTGGTAACTTATACTATATCTGGTCAAGGAGTTACAGAACCCCCTTATGGATTGTTTGTTATCAATGGAAAGACCGGAGACTTGAACATCACAGGAAAGGTTGACAGAGAAAAGACTCCAGTGCTATTTGTAAGTTGAATAGTAACTTTACCCTTATAAATACTCTTCTTTCCTTTTTTAATAAAAATACTTATTATTTCAGTAGGTTTTAATGTTTGTGGACATTTATATATGTGTGTGTATGTGTATATATACATACATATAACTGCTAATAGTTTTAGTTGCTATATATTTTATATTTTGTATATGTGCTCACATATATGTATTACAGTCACTCATTTTCTTATTGTTTCTGTCTGAATCATTTCAGTTGCGAGGTCATGCTCTAGATAAGACCGGAGCAAAACTGGAAGAGCCAATAGACCTTCCAGTTAGAGTTCTAGATATAAATGACAATCCTCCAGTGTTTTCACATGAAGTTTTTGTTGGTTCAATTGAAGAATTAAGTGAAACAGGTAACATTTTATGTATTTTTTAATTTACCTATTCTGAATGTATTCAAGGACAGAAGTGAATATAGTCAGTGCAGCAGCATATCTGTAGTAACAATAGTGCATTATCTTGCTTATGTAGGACAGGTTATCCAAGTTTGAATGCATGTTTTTATTCAGGGCTGAGTTGTGTAGTGTGATGAAGGGAAAGTATGAGCATAAAGGCAACAGAGAAGAAGACTTCTTCTTATGCCAACTTTGTTTTTGGGTCAGACTTGCCACTAAGCCAGGGAGGCCTTAAGTAGACACTGCATGGAGAATTCCATCCATCTTCTGGCCTAGCAATTCCAGCCCATTTTGGAAGCATTTAGCTCTGCTGTGTTCTGAAGTTCTCCTTTATTTAATAGTCTGGAGAAGCACTTCAATGTTAAGAGTATACAATCATCACCCAAACCTCAGAACAAGCTATTGGCAGTTTTCCTATTAACAACAGTAAATATAAGAACAGATCTGGGAGCAATAGACTATTTCCCAGAATAAAACATCCTAATAAATACCTGATATCCTGTTCTTTTCAATGCCATGGCAATCTGAAGATAGAAATTACTGACCATCCATTTATGTGAGATATTGAATTCCCTCAGCTGCCTTTCAAGTCAGTAGCAGCCATATGGTAACTGTCTCTCTTCTTGAATTCCAGCTGATACTGAAACCCAACTAATGGTGCTGGACACTAAGGTTGGCCCTTTCCAAGTACAGCATTTATGCATATAAGGGGCTTGCAGCATGGGAGCCACAATTGATTTTGAATCAAGCTGTTGGAGGGTGTCAGTCTGTAAAGAACAGTTGTTGTATTGATGTTCATGTACAAAAGTTGTTCTGCTTCCTTTAGAATGACGTATGAGGGAAATGCAATTTACTGTCTAAATAAAGTTTCCATCTTCTTTATACAATATCTAAAGTTTTCTGTTAGAATTCTTGCAAGAATTCAACTCACTGAGTAGTTGTGATGAGTTGAATTCTACAACCTTCAGATCTGTGTTGATATGTAGTTTTGTTTTTGAGGTTTTAACATAAATTGAATTTCAAGAACAATTCTTCAGTTCTATTAAATATGCCAGAGGTAGGGGCATCAGAAAATTGTGCATTACATCTGGCAGCACACTCTTACCTGTAACATTACATTAAAAATACTTGCCAGTGCATGGCAGCATAACCAAATATTGTATTTTGTTGGGTTTTTTTCAGGTACAATTGTAATGAGGTTAAATGCAACGGATGCAGATGAACCAAATAACCTGAATTCCAAAATTGCATTCAAGATCATTTCCCAAAGCCCTAGTTCTGCATTCAGTATGAATAAAGATACTGGCGAGGTTCAAGTAGCAGCAATAAACCTTGACAGAGAGGTAAAATAAATAAATAAATAAATAAAATCTATTGATAGCATTCTTCTGGTACCTGTTGTCACTTCTCTCCTTCCTTCATCCCAGTTGGGTTTAAAGGACCATACCTTGTCTGTCTGATGTATGTTTTCCAGTGGCTTTGGGAGGGGATGAGGTAAAGCTTTCACCCTCCCTCTCACTATGCCAGTTGGTGGCTGTTGCTTTCTGTCCCTTCTGTGCAGCTGGGCAGCAGTTACACGACACGTGGGTGTCATTTCTTTGCTGGTGAGCCTGTGGGTAGAACACCCAGGTCACCAACCTGTAAACCTGCTGGTTGAATCTAGACTTTGGTAGATTGCTGTACAAATCAGGACTCAAAGGCTAAGAAATGATGCTGCTTTGAAAGTGTTGAAAGCCAAATACTGTCAGCAACTTTCCTTATGCTTGCATGTATTTTCACTGACCAGCAGATGGTGATCTTTATATTAGCTCACAGAGGCTGTGGATGCTATCCCTGTATCTGGGTCTGTCTCAATGTGCAGGTATTGCTGTATCCTGTCCGTGGCTACTAAAATTTTTCCATTTTCCATTTGAGCACAGTCTAACTCTTTGGGAGGAAAATGTAAAACTCTCAAACCCTTTTCTAAGGCTCAGCTTTACTCCGGTAGAAAGAGCTATGTGTGAGATTTAATAGTAGAGAGAAAATGAGTTTTGATTGGCCATTACTTGAGAGGTTTTGACAAAATAAGACACTGATAATACAGTAAGGCAACAAAAATTTAAACTAGTTGAAGCATTTCTTTCTTTTAATTATGACAGACACAAAGTAGCTATTCTTTGGTGGTGGAAGGGAAGGACCGTGGCGGTGCAGCAGATGGGAATAGTGCTACATGCTCTTTAGAAATCAAGATTTTGGATGTCAACGACAACCTTCCTGTGCTTGAAAGCTCTGCAGTAAGTAATTCACCATGATATTTGGTGTGTTTGTACACCTGCTAGTATCCCATTGCTTAAGAAAATCTTATGCAGACTTTCTTGTACTGATGAAATACGGTAGATTGGGACATCTTTTTACATTTAAATCTTTTTATTCTTGCAGTTTGAAGGAAGTGTTGAAGAAAACAGAGCAAATGTGGAAATTATGAGAATAAAAGTATTTGATAAAGATGAAGAGTTTTCTGATAACTGGTTGGCAAACTTTTCTTTTGTCTCTGGCAATGAAGGTGGCTATTTTCGTATAGTAACAGATACCAACACAAATGAAGGAATTTTGACTCTTGTGAAGGTTAGTATATTCTTTGTGAGTCTTTAGAGTAATTGATTCCCTTAATAGGGATTGATGTACAAATTATTTATAGTTAGTAAATAAACTATAAATGTACGTGGTGGATGCTTCTCTTATATTTTTTGGTGGTGTATTCAGTAATTCTGTACAAAATAATAATTTTGTTCACCATATTCTGTGTGGTGGCACTATGTATCCAGTGGAACAGAAATCCCAGATCTTCCTTGTTGTTGGGCAGCAATGCTAGTAGCACATATGCTGTAACCTTTCCCACATATTTGGTCTCTTTGCTTGTCTCAGTTTACTTATTTCCCATGGCCACAGATAACTGCATGCAGCACCTACTCCATGAGTCATGGCTACAGCCTATTTACCTTGTGGATTTCTGTGGAGCTTTCACTCTTCTTTAGTGACAGGAGCTGAAGATGCATAGTATGCTAAGCTTTATTTTTCTTCTGCTCTGTTTTCCTTATCTCAAACTTGGAAATTATTAGAAATAAAACAATAATAGTAAAAATTAAAAAAAGGCATTACTAATAACCAAATTGTTCAAATCATTTTAAAAAAATGTAGAAGAGTAGAATAATTCTGAGTAGGGATTCACTGAAGGCAAATGCAAAATATTTGTGTAGGACTCATTGTACATACCTTAAATTAATTTGATAATATAAAGTAATATCAGTTCTGCCATCCATGGAAAAACAAGGAGCAATCTTCTTAACATACTCTTCAAGAGGTGTTTTGAATTGAGAGTAACACGCTGAATTATGGTTCTTTCCACTGTAGCATCCTCCATCAGCATTATTTAAATATTAAACATCTGGATGTTGTCTCAATATCGAATACCATCAAATTCTGAGGGATTTTTTTTGTTTGTTTGTTTGCTCTAGGAGCTAAATTATGAAGAAATGAAAAACCTAAACCTGGGCATCGTTGTTACAAACAAAGCAGAATTTCACAAGTCCATTAAAAACAGCTATAAAGCACAAACAATTCCGATCAAAATTAATGTGATTGATGTGCGGGAAGGCCTTGTATTCCCCAGTGGGACAAAAATTATTGAAGCAAGTGAGAGCATGCGAGTAGGGCAGGTCATTGGACAGTATCAAGCCATTGATGAAGACACTGGAAAAGCTGCAGTGCACGTTAAGTAAGAATCTTTTTATATATCCCTCATAACTGAGTGTGTCAGAAACTACAGCTTACTGTAAAAATGTGTGTATCAACCTGAAATAATTTCAGAGGAAATCTGTTCTCTCCTACGCATAATTGACAACTAAAAGAACACCATTACTATCAATATTCTATTTGGCAGAAAATGACTGATTTGAAAATACCATTTATTTTCTGGTAAATGATGAGTGCTTGTGCTGAAGTTGTCCATAGTTACACGCAGAATTATCAGGAAGGAGTATAGAGAAACACGCGGAAATTGAACAAAAAAGGATGTTCGGGTAGATAAGCCTGTGTATGCGTTCATGTGGCTGTCTTTAGCTTTTGAATTGTAGCACATCAGCTAAAACATTGTTGAACTACCACTGTGGTGGCATTTAGAAGTGTTACGAAATGACAGAGGTACAAACCTCACCCTGGGTCCCTTTCTTCATGCCTGTTATACAGCCTTTCCAGGGGGCTGCTGCTCACCCATGGCTGGGAGGAGGGTCAGGGGAAGGGGAGCATCGTGGTCAGCAGCACGCTGCCTCTCTAGTGGAACAGGCATTCTTGTTTCACTCGATAACACTGCCACACCTATGTCCTGGCTGGCTTGAGAGGGAAAAGCAGGTTTCAACAGCCAGCGTAGGTTTATAATCTAAGGTTAATAGTTACATTGACAGCAGTGTCAGAGTTTGGCCTGCACAAAGAGTAGGCATAGTATGAAGCTGTTTTTTCTTCTGATAGTTGTTTTGATCTTCTAAGTATGATATTTTTACTTTTTTATGTGATTTTCATCAGATATATCAAAGGAAGAGACCCAGCAAACTGGATCACGATAAATTCAAATACGGGTGAAATCCAACTTGCTAAAAACCTCGATTACGAATCACGTTATGTAGTAAATGGTACCTACGCTTTTACCATGTTGGGTGTAACTACTGGTAAGTTTAGAAAGTTCTGTTTCTGCTTTACTGGATCTGGTGTCTTTTGTTAATTTCCTTGGGGGGGGGGGGGGGAGATGTTGGGTTTTTTTTATTATTATTTTTAAGGGCTCAGTTTGTATTTCTATGGCTACAGTTGGCTTAATCTCCCTACCTTCAACTGCCTACAATTTAGGTGCCCAGTGCAGTTTCCAGTAGGCTCTGTGGAGGGACAAGCTTTTAAAAGACAAGCTTTTAAAACAAGTTTTGTGAAGACATAGGTGGAAATTGTCAGTATCTCACTATAATAATAAGCAGATTTCAAAGTCCTAAATTTTCTGGAAAGCTAAGTTGGAAAGAATCTCTGAATTTCTTGTATAGCTAGCTAGAATTCTTTGTAACCTGCTTATTATTGTGTAGCTATGCACAAGAAATGCATTTTTACATTAAGGTAGTAAAACAACTTGCCTTCAGAAGAACTTTGTCAACACAGTAATTGACATTAGAAATGAAACATTGCTCCCATAAACTCATTTCAGAAGTGCTTATGTTTGGGAAAATATTGGGTTTTTTTATTTTAAGACAAAATTTCTGTCCTTGTCAAATGTTGATTTAATTTTTCATATTTTGTAACCTTAGATCTTCCTACAAAAACAGCCACTGGCACCGTTGTTATTCAAGTTCAAGATGAGAATGATAACTGCCCAGTTATTGAGAACCCTGTACGGACCGTGTGTTTAGATGCAGAGTTTGTTGATGTTACAGCTAATGATATAGATAGTTACCCAAACAGTGCTCCCTACAGCTTTTCTGTCATTGATGAGCCAGAAGGAACAGCAAGAAAATGGATAATTGCATCCAAAAATGGTAAGAAAAAATATGTTGAATTACTTTCAGTTTTCTGGAGTTCTACAGGAGTGTTACACTTTGCTAATTCCAATAATTCAGCTTGACTGATCCAGACAAAAAATAATTCATATATGAAATCACGTCTGAGGACATGTTGCTTGTGTTCTGATGCCTTCCCTCTATCAGCTATAAAAATAATCGTGTTCTGGGGCCTGTTGCCTTCCCTCAACTGGACCATTTTAGTCTAGTTTGATGAGCCAGCCATATGTAGATCATAAATCAAAAATTATTTTAAAGAGTATTTCAAAACTAGATTCGCATTTTCTTCTTACATTCCCATTCTTATAAACCTGGGAAACACTTGAAGGAAATGCTTCAGGTAGACTGAAGACACTAGAAAATACTTTTTCTTCTCAGAACAATTCTTGTTATTCATAATCCTACAACACAACACTGCTGAGCAATCAGCACAGTCTTAATCACAGTTTAGGACTGAAAAAGAAATCTTGCCTTTCCTCACCCTGCTTGTAGCCAGACTAGCAGCAAGTTACAGAGATTACAGCTTTTCAAAGCAGGATGGTATTTGCCTCCTCATCCGGGATCTCTTGGGCGCCTGTTACCCAGTCCTGTCCTAAACATGGCATGGTAATATGTCTGCCAGTAGCTTACTGCAAGTTAATCTCCTAATGACAGAAGTTGATTTTTGTGAATTCAGCCTTTAGCTAACTGGATGAAGTGAAGGTTAGTGCTCTGTAAGCAATCAGACTATCTTTTGTGATGGCCTCTGCAGGTGCAAAGCTCTTCTGTGATTTTCTGAGTCTTCAAGAGAGCATGGCCATTTGTTACCAGCGTAAATTACGTGATTAAATAAAAAAGCACGTATGCTGCCACGGATATAAATTTAAGTTGGGTTGCATTGACTGGTCCTAAATGGAGGGAGATTGTTGGGAGTTTGAGAAGGTTTACAGGAGTTAACTTTCTGTCTGCTTATTTTGTATTCTTTTTTTTCTTTTTCACTAACCCCACCCTTCTGCTTTAGCCACCAGTGTACGGTTGGTTCCCCAGGACCTGAAGGCAGGCAGTACCGAAGTCCCCCTGCTAATACAGGATTTCCAAGGGTTCAGCTGTGCTCAGCCACAATCCCTGCAACTGTTTGTTTGTACGTGCACTGCTGACGGCGGATGCAAAGATAGAATTACTGGCACTGGGTCAGCAAGTCTGGGACCAGGAGCGATTGCACTAATCATCTTGGCATTTTTGCTTCTGCTGCGTAAGTAATCATTTCATGTTATGTCAGAAGCGCCACAAATACGGTCCACAAAGCACCAAGGAGTAAACTGTTGTGCTCCCAGGTTTTATCATCTTGGTGTACTTCATGTAAACTCCTAGGCTGTGTGCAGTCATGGCAGATCTCCAGTTCGTTTTTGCAATATCAGCACTATACATTCAGAAGCTGTGCATTTTGAAGTTAATATGTACAGCTCATAATATTAGTTTATAACGCCATAAATAATAGGTGGGGAAACACTAAGGTATCCTTTTAGCATTTCCCACACTTCCCTGTGTGAACCCTAGCTCTTCTCACTCAAATCACAGCACTCTCTCAATGTTCTCCCTAATTACAGACCCAGGTCTGGTTCCTTAATCTGAGCAGTACATAATGTAAGAAGTCACATTGGTAAGACAAGGCAAAAACTGAAAAACAAGAGAAATACTTGCAGTCAGGGTATGGCCATATATACTAGTACTGCATTTGAATCATAGAATCCTAGAATGGCCTGAGTTGAAATGGACCACAATGATCATCTAGTTTCAACCCCCCTGCTATATGCAGGGTCGCCAATTACTAGACAAGAATGAATGGGCAGTAATTTGAAAGGACAATAATTCATTGTTTGTAGTAGTAGCGCTCTGGCTATGAGAAAACAAAGTTAATTCCACAGAAGTATGTTTTCCTTCTGAAACTGAATCATTTTGAGCTCTCTAGGTAATACTGTAAATGCGACCACTCATGGGAGTGTTTCATAAGGAAATGTCTTGATGTAGTTAGTAACAGGACAGGAGTTGGAAATGCTGAGGTTGTACACTTTTGGGGCTGGTTTTGCTACATGAGATCTTCAGTAGAAGTAAGGATAAATACATGCACAATCATCTGCAGGAGTGATAGGTTCATTGTCAGTTTACTGTTTAGAAAAAAATCCCTGCTTATGTTTCCAGGAAATACCTTGAACTTCTGGGAATTGACTGCACTCCTTATTTGTTCGTATGATGTTCTTTAACTCATTAAAGACGTGTTGCTGGCCAGACTTCAGTATTGGCTGTTAACATGCTTTGATCCTAGTCAGTCCATCACTAATGACAAACTTGTGTTTCCCTGCAGTTATTCCGCTATTACTGCTGCTGTGTCCATGCGGCTCAGGAGCAAAGAAGGGATTTGCTGCAATACCAGACTGTAGCGAAGAGATGTTGCGTAAATGGAACAGTGAAGGAGCAGCTCCTGAGGAGAAGGCAGGTTTTCCCTAGCAGCATTTTTCTTTGATTTCCAGCCAAGTGCTCAGTTTTGCACTCTACCGCATAATGGGCTGATGTTTTCAACCTGCACAGCAGATTTTAGCCACACGTGAATATTAATTAAAGTTAACCCCATCAGGCTCAATGAAGGATGCATGGAAAGGGAATTCCAACAGCAGCTCTAGAAACACCAACCATAGTGTTAAAATCCCAAAGTGAAGGCAAAGGAATCAAGCACATGCTGATAGTATCTGATTAGAAGATAAAGTGTGGGAAAAGCATCCGTGCTATTTGCATCTGCAAGCCTGGAATGTTCACTGCCTGTTTGGGAGTGTACGGTAAAGCTGTGAATGATCGGGTTATAAACCAGTTCAGAGCTTCAAGTTGCATTTTAAATTACTTTCTTGTGTGTTTATCTTCTTAAACAAAGGATTATTAAAAAATAAAGTTAATACGATTTCAATATTATTACAATTTTTTAAAAAGGCAGAAAAAAACTTCAAAATGCAGAGGGAATGCAACAGACAGAGAAATGAATGCTAGAGGTGTTTCTTCTTGTTGTCCTACACAAACAGAAAAAGGGGTATGACACCGGCCTGTTTTTGCATGACAATAAGAAATAAGGGAAAAAGCTTTTATTTTAGGGCCAGCACTCACACCAAATTCTTGATGAAAGACTGTGAATTTGACAGGGAAGCTAAGAAAAGAAGAAAAGGCCAGGTAGCACTACAGGGACAGCAGGCATTGCATGCTCCCCATAGTTGGAAGGCTGAGCACACTGGAGTTTTGCAGGTCTTTTTCTTGTTTATTTTCCCCCCTGTTCCATTCTCAACCCTTTGAATTTTAAGAACAATGACCTGTGGAAATACTTCTGTGATCCTCCTTGGGAACACAGTCATGGAAGCTGCACCCTCTTTCAGGAAGCTCTTTACTCTGCAGCAACATGAATCAGTACAAATTCGAACATGTCCTAACTCAGCACCCTCCCAGGTTCCACCCAGCCTGGCTGCTGGTTTGGTGAGCTCCATATGCTAGATAGCCTAGCTTTCATGTCACATCCTCATTCGTGTTTTTCTTGCAGTTAATGCAAAGTGTTATGCTACCCACTGCATCGGGGAACTTGAAGGGACCGGCCAGCGGAGCAGCAGTAACAGCAGCGGCAGCGGCAGCAGGAATGAGTGCAGAGGAAGCTGCAGCAGGAGGAAGCAGTTCCACCTCTTACACAAGAGGGCAGAACAACATGATTACCAGGGAAGAGCAAAGACATCTTCATCGTGCTGATTACCATACCAGAACCACGGCAACTGGAGGGTCTGTAGGCATGGTATCTGGAGAAGGCAACGTGGTGGTGACTGGAGGAGGTGTGGCGATGGGATCTGCAGGGGCCATGAATGAAGAATTTTTAAGAGATTACTTCACTGACGTAAGCATATGACCTGAGAATAACAGTATATTGAGATGTATGCTTAGCATTGTGAAATGCTTTTTATGTTATTATAAACATGAACGGATTGTTTATATGTAAACAATCCTGATAAGGGTCAGTGCTGTGTGTGTGTGAGTGGGCTGTTAAGGACTTTCGAGTTAGGCTCACATGTGGGATGTAGACCTCCACAGTGCTAAGTTTTGTAGCATCTTTGGGTTTTTACATGATCTTCAGTGACAAGACCCTTCTCAAGGTTTGGGATTCAGAATATTTAGCAGTGAACAAGGAGCCGTATCCAGGAAGAAGCAATGAGGAAGATGATGTGATATAAACGTCGGGGACTTGAGCATAGTATCTGTCCTTTAGGGAGGCACTGGTGACTCTAGATGAGTCACGGCTACAAACCTTTCACAAAGCAAGTTTTTGAAAGATAAGGCATAGACGTCAAATAGTAGGGTGGGTCTGCATTTTAAAAACAGCTGATTAAGAGGTGCTGGATTTGTCTGGTTGTGCAGTAGTTTGGGTAAAAGGCAGGTCACCAGATGCACATCAAGCATATGTTGCAATCCCTTTTCTGAATTATTTTTTTGCAACCTAACTATTGAACAATAGGATAATCCTATTCATTGTAACTATTCCTCTTTCTGTTATTACTTGGCTGGTGAGCTACTAACAGGGGAAGGTTCCACTTCTGTATGCCAGGGAGTGCAGAGATCATCCTTCACGTCTACAGATTAAACATCTTCAGGCTCTATAGCTGACTGACGATGGGGCTGGGCAGGAGAGTAGCTGTGCAG
This sequence comes from Tympanuchus pallidicinctus, assembly GCF_026119805.1. NCBI lineage: Eukaryota > Metazoa > Chordata > Aves > Galliformes > Phasianidae > Tympanuchus > Tympanuchus pallidicinctus. The sequence goes on from NW_026294769.1 coordinate 34,054,790, forward strand.
GTTTGAGTCACCTCAGGCTAGGGAAGGATTTGTGTATCTCCTGTGTGTTCTGACTACTGATCTAGGTGAGCAGACACAACAGTAGCGATTCTGCTCATTTTGCTTCTGAATGTTAAGACATTCTGAGCACAGCTACCTGCTGGAATCTTGCAGGAGATGCTTAGTAGATGTTATACAACTGGAGGATAACAGGTTAGTTAATGTTATAGTCCTTTGGGTGGCTAAAGTTGGGTGACTAAAATACTTCAGATACATAACTAAAAATGAATGAGAAAAGAATAAAGAACAAACTAGAAAAATATCTGAACCAATTAGTTCCATGTGTGTGCTGATTTCTGTAGAAGCATCTCAGATGATGTGTCTGCTCCCAGGATCAAATGCAGGTAAATATAAATAATCAGTTTGGATCTGGATACATACCACATTACACAGATGCCTGAGCTAATAAGCACTACAGTACTTCAAATATGGCATGAGTGGGTCTGAGCACGAGCCAGCAACCATATTAGTAAAGCTGGTTCAGCAGGCCCAAAGGATTTGGCCACCTCTACTCCTGCAACTGGAGCTGCTGCAAGAGCATACAAAGATTTGTGCCAGCATCAGCAGCAAGCCAGTTGCAGTTGCTGCCTTCAGACTGAGCTTGCCTTGGAAAAGGTACAGTCAGAATTTGGTTAATCCTTCTTGTTCTGGGTAGAGCCAGCGTATGCTAGAGTATGTTCCCATACATACCAAACTGTTTAACTCAGTAATTTGTTCACTTGGGTGTGATCCTGCAGGCTGCAGAAATGAAAAGAGCCATGACAGTGATGATATGTCAGCCTTTTCTCATGAAATGTACTCTTAAATGTTAGATACTCTCAGGCATGGCGCTGGCACTCTCCCACAAAGACCTAGTTACAGGTGAGAGTTATTCACTGAAGCAAAATGTGAGTAGACTCTTTTTGAGAAAGGAGTGGTATCATAAATGGTTATCTGGGAGAAGTAGCAGATGGTGATGTACCCAAGGCTTTCCATTAAATTCCAAAGTACTCTTTTTTCTTCTCATCACTTCACTGTCCAGCTCAGAGTAACTTCAAAAAAGCAAAAAGCAGTTCTAGGCCCTGCTCTGATTGGTTGACAGATGCTGTTATTATAATCCCCTTGACCAAGCGTTCAAGGTTTGTAAAGGGCTTGGAGAATATGCCGTTCGAGGAGTGACTGAAGGAACTGGGGCTGTTCAGTCTGGGGAAGAGAAGGCTGAGGGAAGAACTTATTGCTATCTCCAAATACCTGAAAGGTGCTTACAACGAGACTGGGGGTGATCTCTTCTCACTGGTGACAGCTGACAGGATGAGGGGAAATGGCCTCAAGTTGTGCCAGGGAAAGTTTAGGTTGGATATCAGGAAACACTTATTTACAGAAAGGTTGTTAAGCACTGGAATAGGCTGCCTAGGGAGGTGGTTGAGTCACCATCCCTGGATGTGTTTAGAAAGTTTGGGAAACTGTTTGAATGTGGTGCTCAGGGACATGATTTAGTGGTGGGTTTGGTTAGATTGTGGTTGGACTTGATGATCTTTAAGGACTTTTCCAATCTGAGCAATTCTATGATTCTGTGATTTAATGATTCCTGATTTCTTTCAAGTTTACTATGTCTAGTAGTAAGGTTAGTAAAGTAGTAGTAAAGTAGTAAAAAGGTTAACAAACTTTTGCTTTCTTTTGCTTCCCATCTTTAGAAAGCTGTCTCTTTTGCGGACGATGAAGCTCAAGCTGCAAGGGACTGTCTCCTGGTTTATTCTCAGGGGGAGTCAAGCTCCCCCCATGGCTCCATCGGCTGCTGCAGCTTTATTGAGGGTGATCTTGACGACCGCTTTCTTGATGATTTAGGAGACAAATTTAAGACTCTGGCAGAAATATGCATAGGCAGACGCATCGACATGAAAGACGGTAGCTCCAAGAATGAATCCAGTTTTGACGTTAATGAGCAAAAGGCTTTCAGCTCCAAACAAGCCTCTGCCTCAGGTGGCCACTTCTCACCCACCCCATCAGTGCAGGCAGGAGGTGGTGTAGTATTGGAGGAAACATCCTATTCTGCAGAGAGCCATACCCACTCAACCGCCAGCTTTTTAGATCCCCAGTTTAAGGAGAACATAGTGGTGACAGAAAGGGTGCTGGCTCCTGCCTCGAGCTTGAGGGGAATGGTGGAAGTCCCCAGCCTGCCCTCTGGAAACAACGTGGTGGTTACAGAAAGGACGGTGACGTCAGAGGGCCCTGGGGTAGGAACCATGGCAGTTCAGGACCTCCCCAACTCAAGGTATGTGGTGGTGAGGGAGCGGGAGAGGGTGCTCGTGCCCAGCACTGAGCAGGGCTCACCGAGCTTTCCCACCTTGTCTGAAGGGCAGAGCATGGTGGTGAATGAGAATGACCTCACAGCCTCAGCAGGGCCTGGTAGAGCTGAACAGGTGCTGATCACGGACTCCCTGCTGAGCCCTCTGGAGGGGGCACCTCCTGCCAGCTCCACGCTGAGCAAGTCCTCCAGAGTCACCAAGTACAGTGCAGTGCAGTACAGCCGCTCCTAGTCTTGGCACCTTAACTTCTCATGCAGCCTTCTGCAGGCTTTGTATTTAGACCTGGTTTTTGTAGAGCCTTAAAAATGACACTGACTTGTATGTAGTGTCTTCTTCAATAAGGACTGTGGCCAAGAAGCTAGCAAAAAAATCTACTATTACTATAAAACATTGACAATGTTTTTGAAGTGGAACGATACAAGATATATATAGTTTGCTATTTTTGTAACTGTTTTGCTATAAATTTGCTATTTTTATTATTGAGTTAGTGTAATAACATCATGTAACTACAAGCATAATTATGGGAAAGCAGAAGAATACTAAAATCTAGTGATGGATGTCAAAGCACAAGTTAGGTTTCTGAGCTGCTCTTGAGTCTGTCTGCTGAACCTTCCTCCCTACTCCCCGAAGGGGCATTGATCTCACCACATCTTCTATCTGTTACCTTGTGGATAGTGCATAAGAGCAGCTCCCCTGAACTGCAGCTGCACCACAGTGAATTCATCGGAAACCTCCTTCCTGAGAAACCCGAGTTGCTAGAGTCCTCTGGGCAGCAGTATGAATCTCCTAGAAGGTTGTCACAATTTCAGGTTATCAGCATCTGTGCATTAAGCAATCAGTACTTCTCTTTAACCTCTGTGCTAATATGCAAGTAGCAAAAAGAGCTGAGAACTGCTTTTCTTCTTTGGGTTTTTTGTTGATTTTGTTGTTGTTGTTGTTTTGGTACTTCAGTGTAAAATTTCCATTACTTGGCATAGATGTAGACTGACATGGGAAAAAAAAGCATTTGCATCATGAAGATTTTACACTGTCTCTAAATTGGTCATTTGAATCAGTGGCTTCTGCTACCAAGATTTATGTCCCTTAGGAATCTGCTGGATCTGATTTATAAGTGCAATTAATTGATTTTATTTCTGTCTGTGAGTTCCCAGATACAAGTAGAGGAATGAGGCTATGAGCATATTTTTGCAGTTGTGATAATTGCAGCATCAGAACTGCTGTGGCCTCTGCAGAGCTGTGTCATGGCAGCTGTCATTAGCTCTAGCAGGAAAATAGAAAAGCTCCCTGTAATTTTGTAACACTTGATGTTACTTTTCTTTCTATTAAGTCTGTGGTAAAAGAGAGAGTACTGTAACGTCTGGCACTATGTATATATGCATGTGTATTTATTTGTTTGCAGTTTTAAACATTTTAATATGACTTTATAGCAAAAAAAAAAAAAAAAAAAAAACCTGTGATACACTACTTATGTTTTATCAGAGTACAAATGCATTGGATCATTGGATCATACATTAGTACTGTGTGTATCTCATAACTGTAAAATCAGTGAGGTAATCCGAGGGTAGTGCAAAACCCATGGACTGCAGAGCTTTCTGGTTGTCTCCATGTCTCCTGAGTTTTCAGATAGTTGTAGGTTATGTTTTCCACTGTATTTATTTGAGGGGTGAGTCAGAAGACAATTCAAACACATTAAAAAGTACGAGCAGTGACTGTGCTCATCATGGTATGCATAAGTGTGTTACAGTGGAGAAGTACTTGAAGCAACTCAAACAATGCACTTGCTTGGGCCTGTTGCTTATTTATCTCTTACACCTCATTTTTAAAGTACACATCTCTGCTTTTAAGTACGCAAGCAGTTTTAAGTGGTAACCAGTTGCTTTCTCTTGCAGCTAGAGAGAGTGAACTTACCTCTGTTTTTTTTAAATGGAGTGCTTCTGTATTTTTATGCAATCTGAAATAAAGAACTCTCCCACACTTTTTCTATTCTTCCTTCACTATTAGATAGCTACACGGATGAAAGTAAGGACTTTTCCATTGCAAATGCAATGTGTAAGTATAACTCGGTTTGGGATTTCCTGAATAGCCTGAAGGAATATCTTAAAGATACAATAAAAGTTTATTTCTTGCTAACTTACAGACTATGAACGAGGGACTGGGGAGGGGATCCAAACATTCATTCTGCCTGCTGCTTAAAAGCACTGAATTCTTTAAGTCTACAAGCAAGATAAAAGCAGCCCTACGCAGATTTACTGGGCTTTTGAGTCATACTCTTTAAATTGATTTACACCTCTTGTGCACATGACATGGCACAAAGATACTGCCTGTTTTATAGCTGCTAAAGCTGAGACCCAGAAGGGGCTGTAATACTCAGGAACGTGAAAATTCCAAGTTTACTAAGTATTGTTTATTTACAACTTCACTTGCTCTGTAATCATCACAAATGTGCTAGTGCTGTAACAAATCCATTAGAATAGATTCATTAACGGTGACTCCTGTGGCAAGAGATTACTGGTCAAAAGAAAAAACACGCTTGTTACTAATAGTTAATTTTGCATGTTATGTTGGGGTTAGGTAGAAGCAATCTTCTAAGAGCTTTTCACTTGTTTAGACTAATACCTCTCTGTAAGAAATTCCAGTATGTAAGGCAGATGGTACAGAAAGAGTTTAATTGCTGGTGCATTAATATTGAATAGTGAAGACAAATAATACTTAGCACTTACTCAACATTTCATCCGAGGATCTTGAGTGACTTCATAAATGAAATCTGTTTTCTCTGTCATTAATTACGGTGACTGTGGAGAGCAGCGGCATTATGTCTGCCACATCTCATGCCCTTTAATGGAAAACACACCAAAAAAAAACCAACTACTTTCATCAACACTTCAGATCATATCAGCATGTGCAAGTGCTGGCAGAATATCCATCTGATTAAATGTATTTTTCAATGGAGCTGTGTTTTGCACATGGTTTGTGGAAGAATGCACAGACCCAAATTAATGGAAGTGTCTGGTTAGCATCCAACCAGTAGGTAAACCTGGGACTGGCCCTAGACTCTTATCTTCTGGCTTCAAAAATGAAAAATCACGTCTGTAATTTTCTATCTAAAAATAACAGCACGCTTAGGCAAGGGCTGAAATACCGGAGTGACAGGGACTGACTGCATCCATGCTGCTCTGCAAGAGTTATGTTTCCTGCAAAACCTTGAAGAGTGCACCAGGTTTCATGAGCACAACCCGGCATGCTGCAGTGAGGGTGCAGCCCAGCAGGGTCACCAAGGAGGGCAAGAGGGGTGCTGGTCCCCAGCATCTACAAGAAAGCATTTCTGTGTGTGTTTGCTTGGAGTCAGGCTGGGTTTTGAAAGACAGGGTGTTTCCTTCCAGCTCCATAGTCTGCTGGGCGTTTGATCATCGCCCAGTATCAAACGCTTAAAGCTTGGTCGGGTTATCAGCAGTAAATCACTTAAAAGACAAAAATAATCAGCTGCTCCCCCCAGGAGGCTGGCCCTGCTGGGAAGTGTTTATGGCCTTAAAGAATCCAAGCAATCCGTCACTCCTGCAGCACTCTGGTAGCCGAGCTGCAGATGCTGGCTGCCCCCTTCACTGGCCCCTCTTGGTGGCCTTTGTGGTTGCCCTGTGCTCAAAACACACAAACATCTGTTCTTCCTGCCTGCTGAATGATAAAAGGGGAGCCTGCCCCCACTCTTCCAGAGGAACCAACCTGGGCAGAAGGCTTGTCTACCCGGACCTGGTCTGAGCTGCATTTCCCCAGCCTTGCCTTGCTCTGCCTGCACCCATCTCAGCAGGAGCTTGGTGGTTGGCTGGGGGATCAGGGCCTTTTCTTCAGGAGTCTGAATGTCATGCTCTGCCAGCCTGGGATGGTACAGGTGAAGTGTCAAGGAAGAGCAGGGTAACAGCCTCCTGAGGCAAAAAGAAGTGGTGTGGAGAAGTGGCGGTGAGGAGAAATGGAGGTTCAGCTCTCTGCAGATCTCACACTGAATTAAAAACCTGGGGTAGGGCCCACACTGCTGAATAAACCATGCCCAGTGCGCCAGCCCTCCCATGAGAGCCTCTACCAAGAAACAGCTACACAAACGCAGCCCTCACCACCCTTTCATCACAGAGCTTTCAGTTTCCGGCTCCCAGTTTCAACAGATGGCCTCAACATATAGGCTGGTGCTTCAGGCTCTGGAACAGGTGCAGGTGGTGTCCCCAGCACGTCCTATTGCTCAGCCTGCTGGCAGCTGAAAATCAAACTCAGGAGGACTCTCACAAGAGGAGAACAGATGGCGATGCAGGCTGTGCAGCTGCTCCCAACAGGGACATTTACCTTCTGAAGCTGCTGGAAAGAGTGGTGCCACATCCACAGCTCTCTGCTGCCTCCCTGCCAGGAAAGACAACTCCTCAAGTGCTGGTGGTCAGAGTGCTTTTGCACCCTGAGTGTATTTGGACAAAAGCTGTACCAACGTTCGGTAGCAGAGACTATGCTGCCTCCCTCACTGCACTGCATCTTTATTTCTGCAGCCAGAGAAAAGACCAGAGTAGAAAAAGCCACAAATGTAATTCTGAAGCAGCGCAGGGCTGAGTTTCTTCTCCCCTATTACATAAGTGCAGTCTGTGGGAAGGTTATCTGCCTTTTTTACAGGCCCCCACTCATGCAGCTACTGAGGCTGTAATGGAAGGCCTGTCACGGTAGTGGCCATGGCAGAAAATTGTGGTTTTGTTTAATACTAAGAAAGTTTTTGACTTGCCACAGACTGAAGGGGACTTCCACAACTACCTTGCATTAGTTGGGGAAGCCCAGGGAGACGGAGACATGCACTGTCCAGATGTTATAGTTAAGTCATTATTCACTTCTAGTTACTGAAGTATGTATAACAAGTGATGGCACCGGTATTAAAATTCCCCTGAAACTCATTTTCTTGGGATATATAACAAAAAGTGTCTAGCTGAATGGTTCAGAAGGTGCTGAGATCATTCTGGGGAAGAAAAATGCCCAGCCAACAGTTGGTCCTGCAGGATGCTGGGGATTGAAAAGTTTGTAACCCCTCCTACACCATCATCACGCTGGTTTCTGACCTATGATTCAACTGTTTCATCAGATTATTTCTTTTAGATCTGTTATCTCTAGCAAATAAAACTCAGAGACGAGCTATCTCCTCCCGGTGATTAAGTAATGAACACGATTGATTTTCTGGCTAATGATTATCCCAGATCTTTGGTCTCCTGTAGGCCTTGAAATCTGCCTCCTTAGGCTGCCAGCCTGCTGGGAGCAGGGTGGGGGCCATACCTGGTGGGGAACATGGAGCAGGTGGCAGCAATGTGGTGCCAGAAAGGTGAGGCTGGGCCTCAGACCATGCAGAGGCAAAGCAGCAAGGCTGGGACATGGGGCTGGAAGCACTGGGCTTTATGTGCAGCCTGCTGCCATTGCTGCCTTCTCCAGCAGCTGACATAAGTAAGGTTATTGCCTTCCTCACTTCCCTTGACTTCTGCAGTTCCTGAAAAAACTCCCAACATTGTCTCTCTAATGTGAGTCGCATTATTTTTTTAATCTACAAATATTACCAATTGCCTCTTTCTTCTTTTCTTAATACAAAAATGAAAAAAAAAAATGCAGAGCAAGGAATCCTGTACTTACAGCCTGAGGTTTTAATTGGAGCCAAATCACATCTCCCAGATGATGCATTGCACCTGATGTAACTCTCATCTGACAGCACAGCTCCTGCTGGCAAGGAGAGAGCTGGTCTTTGTTAAAGGGAACCCACCCTTTTGCTATTTATCATCCTGTGATACACCCAACACTTTGTCCTGCAGTCAGCTAGCTTGACTTGTGCAACAACAGGAAAGACAGAAGGTTTCTCAGAGTCTTGAATCAGGGCTTCAGACAGATGCTGCCGAAACAGGAAAATTAAAGACAGGGACTTTCTTGTTATCTATCCATCCTATCTTCGTTTTGTTCCTGTGAACAAGTTATGTGCAAGCTCAAGTAAGGATCCCTACAAATAGTGGATTTTCCATACTGCTGCTAAGGAGTGGGGCTGTTTCTCCTCCCCATACTCTGCCCAGCAGGATTAAAATATTTAGAATAATGAAAATCATCATTATTCAGAGTTCTTGAGGGATTTCAGGCATCTCATCAAACAAGCATGCAAATCAGGCTGAACATCAGGTGGCTAAGTGTGTCTGCCCCCTTAGTCTCCTTTCTCCAATGTAGAAAACACAATAATGAGTAATGCTCATGGCATCTCTCAATGAGCTTCCTGTGCAGTGAACGAACTGCTGTGGCTGAAGCAGATAAAACACACTGGAGTGGGTAAAGACCTGGAGCAGCTCTCAAGGACATGCCCTAACCAAGGACAGGAGGATTGCTCTAAAACTCCTGTTCTTTGGATTAATGAGCACCTAAATATTTGATGCCACATGAAACACATCCAAGCAGAGCGACCTCACAGCATTCTTGCAGCTCTTAGGATGTTCTCATGAAAGAAAGCAAAAATAGTGGAACTGAACACAGGCCTTCCCTCACATGAAGATTTCCCTTATTACTTGAATGGAGGTCATTATAAATCCTGCTCAGTTTTCTAGTTCATTCCGTTCATATTATTTCATAAAATACTTAGTGTGAAATAGTCATAGAGGTCTCTCTATGACACTCAGAATCTTTCTGTTGGAGACATTTAGTGCTTTTTATAGAAAAAAGAAAAAAAAAAGCTGCCTTTAAGTCCTCATGCACTCAAGTTGTGCCCTCCTCCTTTCAAATCCAATAAAATCCCTGCAAAGTCTAAAAGTGTTTGAGCACCTGTTGAGCATAAAACCTGATGGCATTAGGTGCTGAGAAAGCAGCCACAGAAAAACCGGCCTCTTAATTTTTCCAGGCCACTGAAGGCATGCAGTTAGCTCTCCAGTGATAAGAAAGTCTTTTAGAGGAGATATTTAAGCAAATATTCTGCTAACAAATCTTGAGCGTTTAGTGTTCCCTGAAGGACATGACTGAAATAGAAACACACCTGAGGTGACTGGTGTTAGGAGTAAGTTACAACCTAGCCAAGAAAACAATATGGGGTAGAAAGCTTTGGAGCAGTGATGTTCTCTATAAACATGTTCTTACAAGTTGACTTATTGCATCAGCTGAAGTTTAGGATTAGTGGAGAAGGACATTATGACTGTAAGTGATGGCATGGAAGGAGGACATAGGCTGTTCTTTTAAAAGTTATTTCTGGAAGGGGATGTGCTGAATGCAACTCTAAATCTGAGCATACAAAACTATCATCTGCTGTGCATTAGAGGGGGAAAAAAAACCAACAACAACAACAAAAACAACCAAAACAACAACAAAAAAAACCCACAAAAACATTCTATGAGGAATGTGTGCTGCCCTGGGAGGAATTTCTACCACAAATAACAGCATTTAGTGTGAGTAGGGCTCACTGCAGAGAGAGCCTCCTCCGGAAGGCCTCATGGCTCAGACCGCTCTTTCTTTCTCTCCTACATATACCTTTTCCTGCTGTGCTCTAAAGCACGTTAAGGGATCAAGGGACGGCTCTTTGCTGCTTTGTTTAGAGTTTGACAGCCTGAGCTATCTGAGTGCATTAGGTTTGTGGAGCATTAGGAAAGAGATCCAGGCTTTCAGAGAGAAGGGAAACTGCCTTCAGCATTTATTTTTCTTTTTTTTTCTTTCCACCTTGGTGACTGTACAATTCTTAGTTTTTTATGGCTGGCTCAGTCTGACACAACAGATAAGCTTCTGAATCACAGGAACAAATGAATGCGTGGCATTTTCCCTGGTGTAACCGAAAAAAGAATCAGTTCATTACATTTATTACCAGTGGATGAGCAGCTAGTTCCTTAGAAACACCATCAGCTTACCGTGTTTCTTTAAACAGAACCATTAACATCATTCTTTCTGGACAGAAAAGCCCGAACACAAGGGAAGAGCCCCTGAAGCCCTGAGCTGATCCAGCCTCTGAGCGCGCAGCAGAGCCCATCATAGCTCCAGCTCCCGCCTGCCCGGGCAGAAAGACCGAAGAAAAGGCATTTCCCTGAGCAAAACTAATGGTAGGAGCTGGAAGCCTGGAGGGCCTCCGACCAGCAGGTGGCAGCCTGCTGCTGCTGCTGCACCTCCCTGCCGGCAAAACGCTGGGTGGCAACGGGCTGGGGGAGGGTTCGCCAGACCACGGGGATGTATGCATTGATTTTTGGCTCAGTTAGAAAGAAGTCATTAACTGGCATTGAAATGGAACCAGGGGTGCTTAATAAAGCCCAAGGGGATAAAGAGCTCCTGGATTGCAATATAGCCTTTGCTTTCTTGTGTTTCATTTTATGTTAGTAGCCAAGAACAATTTCCCACCTTTGTCATTGATCTCTTAAGCAAGATATTCTCTGAAAACACAGCGCTATTTTTTTTTGTTGTTCTCAAAGCACAGATCACTTAGGATGGACTTATGGCATTTTCCTTTCGCAAATTATGAGATTTTCTTTAGTGAAAAGAAAATCACAGCTCTGACAAATGGAATTGCAGCTGACAAAGGTTGCCCTAGGGAAGCAAAGAGTTTTCTTACTGCTCCTGTCATCAAGTAATTCCAGAGCAAAGACTCCAGCAGCAGCTCTCCATCCCCCCTTCCTTCATTCTTCTGCCCCTTGTCTGCGCATAGCTTTACACTGAGGCAGCACTGCAATGTGCTGGGCTGCTCCAAGCAATCAGCAAAGCTACCGGTAGAAAAAAAGACATCCCATCATCCCAGGTCAGAGTGTGATGGTTTCTGTTTGACTCTCATCCTAGTTTGAAAGGAGCAACTCATCAGTGACACCTTTAGAAAAGAGGCCTATCATGGTCCATGCTTTCTTCATCATGGTTTACTTCATATATTCCTCTGTATCTAGGCATAGGCACCAAGATAGTCTGGCCATTCCTTTTCCTCCTGAGCAAAGTTCAGTCTGGGATGTTAAATGAGTGAAACTTACCTTAAGCTGGAGTTCTGTATTTAATTGTGGCAGGCATATAGGGAAATTACAAGATCAGGGACAGACCAACTCATATTCTAGACCTCTAACCAACTTGTTGCCTTTCTCTGGACACGCTCCAGGGCCTCAGTTTCTTTATTGTAGTGAAGGGCCCAAAACTGAACATCAGTGCAAACTCACCAAAGCTGAGTACAGCAGGATGATCACCTCCCTAGTTCTGCTGGCTACACTATTTCTGATACAAGCCAGGATGTCACTGGCCTCCTTGGCCACCAAGGCAGACTTCTGGTTTATGTTCAGCCAAGCAACCACCAACACCCCCAGACCCTTTTCCACTACATAGTCTTCCAGCCACTCTGCCCCAGGCCTGTATCATTGCATAGGGTTGTTGTGACCAAAGTGTAGGACCCAGCATTTGGTCTTGCATCTCATTGGCCTCAGCCCAGCTATCCAGCCTGTCCAGATCCCTCTGTAGGGCCTTCCTACCCCCAGGCAGATCAACATGTCCTCCCGCCTTGGTGCCATTTGCAAACTTACTGAGGGTGAACTAGATGATCTTAAAGGTCCCTTCCAACCCAAACCATTCTGTGATTCTACGATGTGGATTTCTTGGGTCCCAAAAAAGTAGATTTCGACTACTCTAGTCAAAGATGGAGTTCAGACTGGAGATGACAAGTCACAAAGGCTGTAGGATGACTGTAGGAGTGAAAAGAGAAAGTGCTCTATTTCTGGAGGGTATTTTTCCTCCTTCCAGAACAAATTCAGACAAAGGATCCTACATGATTTATTTTTTTTTTTAAACAAAAGTAGACTGTTCACGTGGGCAGCAGCCAAAAGCAGAGGCTGCACATCACTCAGAAATGCATGCTGCTCTTCCTTCTCTTTCTCTGCTTTCCTCCATGTCCATATTGCAAATGCTGGAGCAGTCCCTGAACACTGCTGTGACAAAGTCAGTTGCACTTATTCAGAATGAAATCCCCAAAAGCTGTGTCACAGAAGTGGGCAATAGAAGAGACTCTGACCAGGAAGAAAGACAGGGAGATGCCTCCTGTCCTCATCCATGGTGCAGTGCAGAGCACAGCTGGATGCTAAGAATGAGGAGAAATGAAAACTAATTCAAGAGGCCCATAACAAGCATAGGAAAAACTTGTTCTAGGGTAGGAAATGCAAAGTGAATGTTTGCCTTGTGCTTAATCAGCTGCACTAGCACATCATAATAAGAGGAGTTCCCAGTTTTGGACTTATTCCTCTGGTTGCCATCAACTCTGTTAAGTGGCTGCTGAGCTGAAACTCAATTCAGCAAAGCCAGAATAGTTACCTCCAAAGATAAATTGAACCCAAAACTATGGCAGAGGCAGGCAGCAGAACTGCACATGCTATTCAGAAAAAAAAGGTGCATTTTTGTTCATTCTAAAATCTCTGAAACACATGCACACAAAGTCTCCTCTGCAAGGTATTCCATCAGGGTACCCATAAAGATGAGGCACATGGGCAGCATGTGTTGAATGTCAGCTTAAAACACAGAGACTTCAGCCTTATTTTTTCTAGAGTTCCCACTTCCCTGGTAGGCTTGACCATAAAAGACCCAGCTGATGATTAACCCCCCTTCCCATTCTTTTTCTGTCTGCAAAAGTAATACTAACCAGTTGTGCAGCTTCCTGATTTTTCCATGCATTTTCCATTGGTTCCCTCAAAGTAAATTTTTGTTAGGGTTTAATGTTAGTTTAACATTTAGTAATTCCTTGACCACTTGGGTTTGTTTCTTCCTTCCCTTTCTGAAGCTTCTTGAACACTTTTGCTTGAGAGAGTGAAATTGTGTTGGCTGGGAAAAGAGAAATAGAAATAGGAAATTTCTCAAAGATGTAAGCAAGTAGGAGACCTCTGAAAGATCTGAACTCTCTAAGCCATTTTACTCACTCCATCCCATTTTCTCCTGAACACAACCATTCAGAAGAGTACAGTCTTACTCTCTGAGACCTCCAAATAGCAGAGACCATCCACACAATCCATCAGGATGAGCCCACCTTGGATACTGAGGCTGCTCAGGACCTGAACAGGCCCCAAGGACAACAGATCTATGGAGAGGTGAAGGTGGGGTAGGGGCATGGTAATGAAAAATCAGTTCTCAAGTAAGTAAATGAAATGTGTAATTACACAAGAGCACTGAATAGAGATTTCTGTTAATCTGTGATCCCATAATCTGCTTTCGTTGCCACTTAGCAACAGAATCGCAAATTGAGGACAAAAAGCCAGCGTGACTTAACATTCCTCTTTTGGTTTGGAAGAGGGGAGAAAAGGTCCCCCAGCAGGCAGAGCAGCATTTTCAGGTGCAGGCTGTATTGTGTGTTTCATCACTATTATGCAGAAACCTGAATTCCAATTTGCCTAAAGTCCAGCTCTGCTGGGCAAATAAAATTCTTTATAACAATTAGGAAGATTTTATTGCCAAAACATGGGATTAATTCAAACAAATATATCCATGGACTAGTGGTAAGGTCATATACTGTAAGCAGGAGGAACGTGGAAGGGGCTTGTACCAGAAATTTATCTTTATTGGCCAACAGCAGCCCTCACACCTTCCACATCTGTGGGATGCAGGATGCCACAGGGATGTTAGGGGAATGGTGCAGGAGGGCATCACCCTATGGCCTCGGACTCTATCCAGGGCAACTGGCCTTCATCATCCTACCCACACCCAGCAGTGCTTGCCTACCTCAGCCCTTTCCTAGACTCAGCTGTTCTCTTGAATGGCACAGAAAATTCTTTACATCTCAGCCTGTTTTTCTGTTCTCCTTCTTACCTCTTTTTTTTTTTTTTTTATCTTCTTACCTTTTTACTGCCACTGTGCTTTTTTGCTAATGGGCCTGGAGCAGCCACACAAGCTGAGATCTTTTGCAATGTTTCTATGGATCTGGTCCAATGAGGCAGGCAAAAGACATGCTATGATCTGCCTGGCAGCCAGGTTCGGGCCATTTTTGAGCAGTTGGTAGGACAGCATGCCCTGTTTGCTCTTCAAACCAGGGGCAGATTCTCCCTCATAGTCCAGCTCAGATGTCTGTTTCATTGCACATGGCTTGGTACTCAGAGACAAGGCTCCAGTAACAACAGCTGCTTCCCACCTTAAGCACTGTGCACCTCCTGCAGTACTGCAGGAGGGATAGGCTCCTGTACCCACAGTGTTGACTAGAACTGGAGAAGAGTGGGGAGGTATCCCAGTCAAAGGGCAACAGAATAAACAGTCAGAATGAAAGTTTCGTTTAATATTTACATTTAAAAGGATTAACTTTCACCAGGTTTGTTTATCTTTTGTCAAGGACATGTTTGCTTTTATTTCTTTTTCATTTTTACAGTACTGTTTTGCTCCAAGACTGAACAGCCAAGACCTTCTTTTTATGCCAGACACATTCACCCTGTTTAACCTACAGCACAACTCTCATCCAGATTTCACAGTCCAAACTAACCATGAAGGCATATGTCCGGCCATTGGGATTACAAAAAGTCATGGGCTCCCCTCAGAAAGGAGATAAGAGACTGATGAATGGGAAGGACAGAACTGGGAACTCTGCTCCTTTGCCTCTTCCTCTTTGAGGTGGTTGGACAAAAGAGACAGCCAGAGGAATTCTGGCTTTTCAAACAGCCCAGGGTATGGTTTCACAAAGCAAATGCACCTGTAGACGTTACTGGAGTACGCAGAGATGTCTGCAAGAAGTAACCACACCATCCACA
Organism: Tympanuchus pallidicinctus; assembly: GCF_026119805.1. Classification (NCBI taxonomy): domain Eukaryota; kingdom Metazoa; phylum Chordata; class Aves; order Galliformes; family Phasianidae; genus Tympanuchus; species Tympanuchus pallidicinctus. Next base: position 34,069,797 of record NW_026294769.1, read on the forward strand.
AGCCTACTCTATGCACTCTGTCATGCATACCACTTCAAGCGAGAGGGAAAAAAAAAACAACCCTCTAATAAGCCATTTATATGTGCTTTTACGCATTTTTTTTCCCGACTTCTGCATGCCAACTCTTCATTTTCAAAAAAAAGACAAATTGCTCAAAAGAAAGGAGTGTGACAAGCAATTACTCTCCTGCTATTTACAGCCTTCCTCATACAATGGTAAAAAGGAGCAAAAATAGTACATGTTCCTCTTTTTATATGACTCTCTGTAATTTGTGGAGGAAGTTCAATAGACCCATCAAGCTGATACTAATAAAGGAAAGATCTACAGTTCTGTCTGTAGTCAAATGTTCCCTAGCTAACAGTTGTAGACTGGTGTGCTGGTATTATTTGCTGTTTTTTCCCCATCTTAGGCTATGCTTCTTTCATCATTATTTCAAGATCTAAAGCACCTACCTGCAAAGTATCATCTTAAAGAAATGGCTCAAATTAGCTTCTTCCCTGTCACCCAGCACCCAATAGCTGACAATATGAAGTTCATAGCAAATCATAGAATTGTTTGAGTTTGAAGGGACTTTAAAGGTCATCTAATCCAACTCCCCTCAATGAACAGGAACACGTACAAGCTACATCAGGTTGCTCAGAGCCCCATCCAGCCTGAGCTTGGATGTCTCCAGGAATGGAGCATCCATCACCTCTCTGGGCAACCTGTTCCAGTGCCACGCTACTTTACAATAAGTAGTAAAAAACTTCTTCCTTATATCCAATCTAAATCTTCTCTCTTTTAGTTTGAAACCATTTCCCCTTGTCCTATCACAATAGACCCTGCTAAAGTGTCTGTCCTCTTCTTTCTTACAGCTCCCCTTTACATACTGAAAGATTGCTATTAGATCTTCCCAGAGCCTTCGGTCATCAGTATAAAGCAGTAGTAAGTAGTGTCTTAAACAGAGGACTGAGGGAATCTTTTAGATTGAATGAGGGAAAGCAGAATACAGATATCGTCCAGGTAAGTCTCTTGTCCTCTGTGTTGATGAAGAATGCTAACGGGCAAGAATGGATAAGAATTTCAACCTGACACTTCAAAACTTTTTGAGGGTTCCAAGGGATTCAAAGGACTTTTGGCTACACTTGACAGTTACTTAAGGCAGTGTGAGAACATAAAATGTGCAAACTATTCTGCTAGTTGTGGACAAGCTTTCAGCCTCACCACTTTCTATGGTCAAAATAAAAGAGGATTAAAATTCCTTTGAAACACATTCAGAGGGGAAAATCACAGATGAAGAGGATTAAATTAATTTAGTTTACCAGCACATAAGTTCCCTAAGCCAGTTTCCTGTGGCTGTGATGTTATGTGCTTGTGATGGAGCTTCGGGAAAACACGGAGTGCTGTGCACTTCATTGTGTATCAGCAAAGGGTTGTACGCGGTGAGTAGCACCCACCAGTTGCCTCTGGGCTATGCAGGAACACTGGAGATGTCCAGAGCAAGAGTGATCCATGACTTATAGCCTTGTCTGTGTTGCTAAAAGGGACAGTATAACCACAGTCTGAACGAGAAGGACTTCCAGGTCTTCTTGGATGACTTTACTAAAGTGACACTGAGTTCTTCAGATATTTTAAAAGAACAAACTCAACTTCTGAAGGAAAAAAAATGCCCCTTGTTTTGTTTAAGCAAAATAAACAAAACTTTGGCATGTTTCACTGGTAGGTTCTACAGTACAATCTACATTACAGAATTTATAGATTTTAGAGTCAAGCAAAAAGGGGATATACTGAAGTCACTGACATATAGCATTCAGTGAACAACATTTAACATCAAGTGACCTTTGAACAGCTCTGCTTCTAGTTCAAATTGCTGCAAGCAAGAAAAATGAGCCTTCAGAGAAAATTACTAGAGACCTCCATGTCTCATGAGAGCAGTCAATGGGAATAAGACCCCAAGATAGCCCCATGCTCACCCAGTGCTGCAGATCACTCTACTCGCACTGTGGTTTTATATACAATATTTAAAATTACTATGTGGACTCACATTCCTTAAGCAAGATGTTGGAGCCTGGAACTAAAACTGTCTGCCTCTCTGACTTGGGCACAGGTCATCATTTCATATCTCTAGCAGATATCTGACTACCTGCTATTCTTTTGCTCTCTGGGTATTACATCCTTCATGATGCTCTGGCAGTCAAAGGTGAAAGGTGGCTTCAGTTCTGTTTGCTTTTGTTCTGAACAGGGAGCATGCCTCTGCTCCATTATTCTTACTGATAAAGAATCCTTGGATATAGAGTAAAATGGAACTTTTCTCAGCAATGGTATGTGGCTGTACCAAACACTGTGCAGACCAAGAAAAACAAGGCATACATTCCCCAGGAAGAACAGGCACAGACGCAGATCAGAGATGAAATGCATAACCCAAATGCATTTCAGACTTGTAATTGCTGTGATTGTGAATTTAGAGCAGTGGTGCAAAAGCCATACCTATAAATAAATTGAAGCCTCAGCAGCTGTGTACTTTATTTATGTGCTACAGGAAGTGTTCTGAATGCAGCTTAGAGATGGTTTGTCCTTAGCAAGGGTTATGCTGAAATACTGACAAGCTTGCACTCTAAAAACTTGAGCGTGTATGTGCTAATGGATTAGAATTTGGTCTCCCAAGTTGGCTGGCAGTAGGTAAAGAGGTTATAAGCACCAGTCTGAAAACATGAACATGTAGCATCTGTTGGTCCATTTAAAATGGCAATCTGTGTTTGCACTGATGTGGAATATACAGCATTTCATGCTGAATGTCCAAGGGAAAATAAATTGTGTTTACACATGTTGGCAGTGATAGGACAAGCGGGAAAGGTTTTAAGCTCAAGGAGGGAAGGTTTAGATTGGATGTCAGGGGGAAATTATTTACAGGTAGAGTGGTGAGATGCTGGAACAGGCTGTCCAGAGAGGCTGTGGGTTCTCCATCCCTGGAAGTGTCAAAACCAGGTTGGATGGGGCCTTGGGCAGCCTGGTCTAGTACCAGATTAGGAAGTTAGTGGCCCTGCCTGTGGCAGGGGCATTGGAACTTGATCCTTGAAGTCTGTTCCAATCCAAGCCGTTCTATGTTTCTATGATTCTATATGAAGACATACACAAGCTGTATTTTCCCTTACAGTGTATCAAGCCATGCTAACTCATGTAACCATTTCCAAGTAGGTACAAATGACTTTTGTCCTGCTTTGTATAAAACTATCACAGTTTACTGGCAGCTTGGGCACTGGAATGGGCTGCCCAGAGAGGTGATGGAGTCACCAATTCTGGAGGCATTGGAAGAACATTTAGACATTGTGTTGAATGGCATGGTTTAGTGAGAACTATTGGTGATAGGTAGACGATTGGGCTGGATGACCTTGTAGATCTTCCCCAATCTTGGTGACCTTATGATTCTATGATTCTATGAATCCCAAAGCTATTCATTATTTTTGCAGTATTCCTTCAGCCCATATTTCCCATCTTATTCAAAGAGTTAGCTTTCTGTTAACTGTCTGCTGCAGTTAGAGACAGCTTTTCACTCAGGTAAGCCTGTTTAGGAGCAGTGACTGACCTCCAACAGCAATCAGCTCTTTTTCTTTCCTTTTCTTCTGCTTACACATCATGCTGTTGCTGGTTCTGCAGTACTAGAATAGTGAAGTCCATGAAAGAAACAGTCACCCAGTTTATGAGACAAATTGGGCAGGTCTACAGGAGGATTAAAGGGGCTGGGCAGCCCAGGACACACACTACAGGCATGGTATGCACTCCAGGTATACTTCACCTCAAAGCTCCATCCAGAGGAGTCCATGTGATGATCTCTCTATATTGGTCTCCACTAAAGAAAAAACTGAGAATTTAAATGACACTGCAGGACAATTAAGCATTGACCAATGGCTAGTTTGGCTCTGTGCAAATTTGAAGAAGCTTTTGAAGAGCCTACCCAGGTGGACCTGCATGCTAGAAAAACAGGCATTTCCACACATCTATTTGTATTCAGGTACCAGAATGAAGTGTCTGGGAATAAAGCCTTAGACTCAGCATTTTACAATCTTTAACAGCAAGATGCAGAACAAAGTACACAGCTGTAATAGCTGACACAGGACCTTCAGTAAATATATAGGTAAGCTAAGAAAAGATTATCATTTAACTCTACAGAATCTTTCTAATGATCATAGTAGGTATGGGGAAGATTTTCATTGTCACCAGTGATCCATAGTTTGTGGAGATTCCCTTAAAAATTTAGTCCTGCAAAGGCACTGTGAAATTCATGTTCTCTGTTATTGCTTTTTATGCTATTAAAAACACTTGCTTCATGTTGTGGATTTCCTGTATACCTCTTACTGTAAGGAGGGGACAAAAATAAATGAACAACGTTCACCATTTTGCTAACAAAGAAACTGAGCTTTAAAAAACATTGATCTCGTGGCAAGTTCAAAGCATTTTTCAGCATTACAAGAGGCTAAGGCACCAGGGTTGGCGCAAGAATTATGAAGTTAGTTTTGTGTGTAAATTGAGATGGGGTTTATTTTCACAATTACTTGTCTAGACTGATGGATTGGTATGTAAGCATGAATACATACTGAAGTTGAAGAACAGAAGCTTGTTTTAGAGGAAACTAACCAAGTAGCACTGATCAATGCCCAGCCACCTTCGGAGCTGAAACACTTCAGAGTGAAAGCTTGCTCCTATGAGAAGGTGTGAGGTGAATTCAGAAATCACAAATGCCCCAGAGCAAGCATCATCTACTTAGATGTTTCAGTTTTTTAGACATCGGGCTATGTCCAAGGAGCATCCTGGCATGTAACCTGGATACGACCAAAAACTGGGATTTTTTACCTGAAACTTAACCCAACACATCTGTCATCTAAGTCATTTGCTAACAGAATAATTATGTTTCATGTAGTGTATAAGGTAAGAATGATTTTCTTATTTTTGTATTTCAGAGTAGTAATATTTCCTTCCCACTTAATGACCCAGTGTTAGGAACAAGGTAATTGGAGAATGATCATTAAAACTCTAAATATAAACACATTCCCTATACAGAATCAAAATGTACAGCAGACTAACAAACGTGCACTCAGCAAGCACATCTGAACTCACACTATTTTTAAAGCAATTCTTTGAAAACTCAGACTCATGCATGAATCTCTCTGAGCACATTTTTTAATCAGCAAAGTACTATTCCTGGCTCTGCAGAGTGGAAAAATGGTGCATCATTAGCAAATAGCAAAATCAGTGGAAAATCTCTCGTTGATCCCAGCAGCACCCTAATGTGCCAGAGTTCAGCACATTAGCAACTCACTGGCAGATGCCTGGAGTAAAACCTGTTCACAGAGAATCACAGGCATACCGAGTCTATTTTCCTTTTGGAATAGTGACCCTGCTAATAGTCCTTGAGTCTAGTTCAGTCACAGAATCACAGAATGGCCAGGGTTGGAAGGGACCTCAAGGATCATGAATCTCCAACCCCCCTGCCACACACAGGGCCACCAACCTCCACGTTTAATGCTAAACCAGGCTGCCCAGGGCCCCATCCAATCTGGCCTTGAACACCTCCAAGGACGGGGCATCCACAACCTCTCTGAGCAGCCTGTTCCAGCACCTCACCACTCTCTGGGTAAAGAATTTCCCCCTGATGTCCAACCTAAATCTTCCCTCCCTCAACTTAAAACCATTTCCCCTTGTCCTAGAATGTTCAGGCAAACTTAGTCAAGAAGTAAATCTTAGGTCTTTTCCTCTTAAGTACTAATGGAAAGTAACCCCAGAAAAGTGGGGCAGGAAAAAGTGCCATACTGAAATCTCTATACTATAGACTCCTTTTTTTTTTTTTTTTAGAAAAAATGCTAGGGAAATTTATCCAGACTACCATCAGCCCCTTTCCTCCCAGTATCACACGAGTAGCTTACAGTACTTGATGATCAAAGTCAGCAGTACCATCCTATCTGAACATTATGCCATGTAGAAACAATTGGCTTACTAAATAAAATCAAACAGAAGAGAACGGAGCAGAGAGGAAAGAGATTATCTGTGTAAAATAAACATAACTGTACGAGACTATGCAGAAGAGAGAGAAAGGTATACTGCAAAGCAGTTGGAAAAAGCCTTGACACAAACAGAAGTATTAGTGGGACATGTTTGTTCTTGACCTGAACGCTGTAAAGCTTCCAAGCAGGGAACGCGCTTTTCTCTAAAAATAGGCATTAATTCTAATTCTTCAGAGATGAGCTTCAATTGATTTGGAATTCAGATAAGCTTTAGAGTATTTACATATTTGAGGATTATCTAATTTTTTTCCACAGCTGGGGGTATCTCATACCTCTTGGTTTCCATAGGATCATGGTTACTGTGTACACTAGAGACTCTGCCTTTCTCTCCTTCAGCTTTCTAATCACTCTGCACGTTTCTTCCTTACTCTGGGTTCTGAGTGCCCTTCAGTCCCAAATAGCCTCTTTCTGTTTCCATGTTAGCTACATAACCCTACTTTTTCTTCCACGCTAGGATTTCTAAATACCTTTCTTTCAAGGTGTCTTCAGTGATTGCATTTACACTCTCCCTGCAGTAGGGCTTTTATGATACTGCCCCATGCCTAAGGTTCTGTGTTGCACCCCTTTTCTTGTGGCACATACCCTGCTAGCGGAGGCTCTGGGTATTGCCCACCAATCTCTTGCTCTTCCCTACTGCTTCAGAAGTCTGTTTGCTCTTAGCCCTGCTTGCTCCTCAATATTCAGCTTCTTTTCATTTCCCTTATAAGCTGAAAAATATTCTGCTTATAAACTTCAGACTCCCATTACAGAGAGAGGATGTAGATACAATAGACAACAGTCAGTCATCACTTTCAGATGTTCAGCAGTTACTCATCTCCTTTTTCCTTCTTACCCCTTACAGTCAAGTGTTTTGATTCTTGCTCAAGGTAGTAAGATTTCATTCACTGAGGTGGGTAAATTTTACAAAATGTTAGAGCTCACTTGGATGCAAATGTCAAAATCTCTCAAAGTAGAAACACACATGAACCTGGATAACAGCAATTTTGCAGCCATGTCCTTTAAGAACTACCCCTCCCTTCTCCTTTTAAATCCAGCCAAGTAGGAGCCTCTATCTGTTGGGGTTTTTTTTTGGCGTCTTCATTTCTTGTCACTCCAAGCAGATGCGTTTTTCTTTCAGCTAATATTTCAATATATATATATTCCAGAAATTCCCATGCATTTTACCAAAACTATTTCACTCGCAGTATTTGTATCAATACTGCAAGAGAAGGAGGAAGGTCTGACTATCATTCGTTTCACTAGTCTATATTAATTTTAAATTAGGTTCAAATGGGGTTTTAATAGAATTTTGTGTAAGCTCTAGATGTTCAGTAACCTTCCAGATTGGAGGAATATTAAAGGTGTTTACCTTTTCAAAGAGAATCACAAACACAAGAGTTTATTTTCCTTTCAGAATGGTGGCCCTGCTAATAGTCAAAGAATCCCTATTTAAATTATGGATGGGATGGGAAGAGTCAAAACAAAAAACAAAAAACCAAAACCAACCTGTAATGGAAGGAGGAGAAAAAAAATAAAGTAAAAATAATGTTTGGAATTTTCTATGCTTATTTCATCTGCTTCAAAAACCAGCTACCAAAAGGTCGTTTTATAAGAGGAAACTAAAATAGATTGTACAGACAGATGAAATATACTGTCCTTTTAGACCTAGTTTTTCAGAAACTCTTATCTTGCAGTAAAACCTAGTAAAAATGATTATTTTTTTAAAAGTCATTCTCCCACAAGAAGGAATTCTAGGTTTAATTAGGCTCATTAGCTCCTTGACATTTTTCCCTTGCAGAAAAGCAGATAGCAAATGAGAGGAAAGTCTTTTTTAATTAAAACACAGATCATTTATTGTCCTGATGTACAAAATTTTACTGCTTCAGAGAAATACTTGCAAACCACAGAGAGCAAAGTAAGCAAATAAAGCACTGATGCACTGATCTAAGAGCAGTATTTACCTCTCCAGTGCCTGAAGAGAACTCACAAGCACTAGGCTGCAGCATGATTTGTTATTGCTGGTCACCTTGCACTAACTTCTATGCATGGAAATTGAACATAGAAACCTACCTACGTATCAGCTTGCTTTGCTGTAAGTCCAAAGGGTACTTTGATTTCAGTTTGGAAGATTACTGTAATATGGATTTTTTTTTCCAAAAAACAACTTTGCTTAGAGAGAACAGACTACTGCCATCTGAAAGCATGAAAACCTCTGGAGAACACTGTCCATAAACTCACTCGCTCTTCATCATAATCTGACCAAAGTTAGAAGGCAAAAATGTTTTTTGTTAGAATATTTTGAAATGAGAATTAGGCTTATCACCTCCAAAGAGCAGAAATATAAAGTCAGAGTTCTTTAGGACATGGGAAGAAGGAAATGCCAAAAGAAAATTTTTTTCTCATTCAACGAGCACAGGCAATACAGACAAGCTTTATATAATGTAGCTAAAAAAACCCAGCTATCCCATGCATATTCTTCCAACAATAATCTCCTTTCCAATTTACACTGGGGCCAAAATCACCCTGAAACTACTGTTATCAAAACATACATTGTAGAGCATAACAATATCTCTGCCAGGATGATAAGAGTTTGACCATTAGATTTTAATTTAAGCTACTGATCTCTGCCATTTGGCTTTGCTTATTCTGGTGTGCCATGAGGAAAGAGAGGACTCCTCTCACTTTTCTTAAACCTCTATCTTCCCAGAAGGACAGGTCATTCTAGGTCTCTCTCCAGTGACAAAGAGGAAGCTTCAGCATCTGCCTGAAAATTAGGTATGATGAATCCTTGGGGACATCTAGAGTAAGTTGCAAAAAGAAACAATGCTCCTTTTAAACAAGCGGGATCAGACATGGGAATCTGTCTCCATGCTTAGATCATTAATGCTGTCTGAGCTAGGCAGCAACCGAACTCCATCACTCATATTGACTCCACATCTATATTTGGGAGCTAGTCTTTGGAAAGCATTAAAAGAAAGAGAGAAGAAGCACAAAACACATACAGAGAGAACACTGGGGCACTATCATGCACAATCTGAGGGCAAGAGAACGTCTCCTAGAACTGGCTGGACTTCTAGGCAAGGAAAGGTTGCTTACATTATTTTGTGGAGGGATTTTTACAAGTTTAATCTCCCCAGGCAAGGGTCATGTTTGTGTCCGTTACTTATTCTCTTTACTCTAGTGATCCTGCAGTTCTTCCATTGACTGCAATGGCAGCATTATTCATGGACTGTCTCTAGGATTGGACTGTTTACTAAGCAAATAATCAGAGTCAGCAGATTTGTAGTCATATGGGCACCCAATAAGCAGCCTGTTTTCTTGTAGGGTTGGGTATAAAATCCCAAATCTCATCAGCTCCTAGCTGTTGGCACCACGACTCCCTAAAAGCAAGCAGAATGGCCTTTCACTCTACTCTTCTTGTTTTCTTAGCTGGGCTGGTATTTCTCTCTGAAGCTGCACCACTGGTGAGTCTTTTTGTGTTTTTTTTTTTTTAATTCAAACTCAATCATTACAAGAGTTATAACCCCTATTTTCTAGATGACTATCATCTTCCTCAACCATGAAATTATGCAACCATTAGACAGTCCTGAAGTGTTATTTTACTACCACTTTTTTACACAGCTTTTATTTCACCATTTACCTATCTATTTTAGGATACTACAAAAGGGCCTCGTATATAGAAGATATGAACTTTCATTTTTCTTATTTCTGTCAGCTTGTGACTCGCATCCTATATCTTCAGAACAGAGACGGCTTCTTCACCAAACAAGTGCTCCTCTAAAGAAATTTAAATATTTTTAAAGCATGACTAAGAATGTACTATAGTATAGCAAAGTTTAAGGAAGCAACATCTTTTCACCCTTAATGATACTGTAGGTATTTGCTGTTGGCTGCCTAGGCTAACATACTCTGCCTGCACTTATATTAACTTACTACTTTACTATTTGCAATCTCATTAAAAAATTATCTCTTCTATAACATTTTTTCCAGAATTACATGCAACTCTAAATAGTTCTAAAATAGTGTGCAAATGTATGTGTGTAAAATAAAGTGATCTGTATAAACATTGAAGATACTCTTCCGTATGGGGGACAAAACAGAATCTTGGGGACTGGCTTTGCACACCATCTGGCAAAGAAATTCCTTCCAAGTCAGCATTAATTCTGCAATAAGAATCCATCTACTCTTTGAAAGCAGGTTTTTGCAGGGCTAGTGAGCAGCTCCTTTACAACCTCTCCTGCTTTCCCCCAGGTCTCCCACGGCTCTGTTGATTCCAAATGCCCTCTCATGGTGAAAGTGCTGGATGCAGTCAGAGGAAGTCCTGCAGCTAATGTAGCTGTTAAAGTCTTTAAAAAGGCTGCAGATGGAACCTGGCAGGACTTTGCTACTGGGTAAGTTATTCATGTGGTCTTACTGAGATATTTTTTCAAAGGGCCTTGAATAAACAGAAGAGAAATAAAGGGAACAGAGCTCTGATAATCTTTTTTGCTGAAGTTTTCTGTCACCATTAACAGCACATGAATTCTGGTCTAAAACTCATCAGATTCAAGTGGAACTTACCTGTCACTGAAATACATACAAGTTGCAAAAAAAAACGTCAAGATTCTTGTCATACCTTTGTAGGGGTGTAGGTTTAATAAACACATTTTACTCATTGCTTCAATGCTATCTTTCCTTCCTATAAAAATAAAAGAAACAGAGGGACACAGTTTTCTAAAATTCAAATGCCTGAACACCCCATCAATTTAAGTTTCAATCTAAGAATTTACCAAATCAGGTTTTTAATTAAGAGAAGTTTCTAGCAGCAGCAGGTTGTTCGAATACAGAATGACAAGCACAAGCATGGATAGCAGCCACTAGAGAATCCAGCTTTTCTAGTAGGATTTTATAGCTTGATTTACATAAAAGCTGCAGAAGGAAATAGAAAAGACTGCAAAGAGAGATATGCCTTTCTCCATTTGAAGGGTTTATTTTATAAAATTCAAAACAAAACTAGAAAACTTTCCCCTTTGAAAAGGAACAGAAAAGTTAAGAGGAGAAACGAACAACTTCATTTCCAAATATGGGAATATTTCCTATGAGAGTGGTGAGGTGCTTGTACAGGCTGCCCAGAGAGGTTGTGGATACTCTGTCCTTGGAGGTGTTGAAGGTCAGGTTGGATGGGGCCCCAGGCAGCCTGGTCTAGTATTACACGTGGTGGCCCTGCCTGTGGTGGGGGGTTGGAGATTCATGATCCTTGAGGTCCCTTCCAACCCAAGTCATTCTGTGATCCTATAATTCTATGAAATACTGAATGGTAATAAGGGAATAAATGGCCCTCGGAATAGTCTTACATACTTCAAGGAGAAAACCAGAGAAACTCTAAAAATTGACAGGTTGCTTTCAGGGGAAGTGGAAACAATGCTATGGTTTTGTTCTTAACAAGAATTTGTGCTGCTGTTAGGAAATTGAGATTATTTTGCATGCTTCATCAATTTGTCTTGAATATGCAATATACAATAGAATCCACTGTAATAAGATAAACGCAACATCAGTGTTAAGAATAGTCACATTGTGAATGTAACAGTTCAGTTTGCAAGGCTGCTCTTAAGAAGCTTAAGGAGACAAGTCGTGTGGTAGTTCTTAGCCTTTGTTCTTTTGGCACTTTGGGTCACAGAGAAAATCTGAGAAAAATCAAAGTATGTATTTAAAATAATTAAATAAATAAATGAGGAGATTATTTGTAGGCGAGAAAGAAGCATTATATTTTTTTTTTTGCCAGGGAAAGCAGTAAAGGAAGATTAAACCACCATTTTTATTGCAGGTAAAGATTGTGACCTCTCCTTTGACGTCCTTCTTAACCAAGGCTGCTTTCAGTGACACCGCTGACTTTAGCTGAAAGCACTTATTTGAAATAGTTTTTCAAGCTCACTTTCAATGTTTTTATTTTGGAAAAGCAGAGTTTATCTGTAATAAATATGTTGAAAATCCAAATGCAATCAAGGAACACAGTCTGTAACTGAAGCTGTCAGGTTAATATTATGAAGTTCCATATGCATCTGCTAGGTACTGTAAGAAAACTGAAAAAGAAAAGGAAAACTGTAAAAGTTTTCCCTTTCGTGCAGATGTCCATAGAAATATTTTGTTAGGTTTGGTTGTTTTTGTTTATTTGTCGTTGCTCAGTTTTTTCTAACAAGTTTTAGGAAATTAAGCAAACACACCTCACCACTCATGAATGTGGATAATTACTATTTAAAACGTTTGGAAGAAGTTACCATAACAACAGCTGATTTTATTAAGAGGGTTATTTCAAAATTAGTCTGGCCAAAATATGCACAAAAAACTTAAGTCCAGCAGAGACATTCTCTGAGGAAGGCCAGAGGGCACAGAGACATGGAAGGCATGTGATCTGTGTTCTATATGAGCTCTTCCCATGACTAGCTTTGACTGACTTACTCCTCACATGTTTTAGGAAATCTATGCCTTACAATGAAGTTCAAGAGTTTCATTTGTCAAATATTTCTCACGTGACCTAAGTTGTGGATCATCAAAGAAAAAGAAAGTTACAGCGTATTTGAAATAAATACAGATGCTCAGACAGAAATACAAGTGCTGCTCAGAAGGAATGAGTTGAACCGTTTTGCTACCAGGGCTGATGGCAGGGAGCCCTCTGCCTTGTGCTAATCCCATCCAGGATCTGAATCATATACTGTCCTTTTGGATGTCACTGCAACAACAGCTCTAAGCATTTTGTTGGTGAGACCACTAGCAAGGAATAGCTACCCCATATTAGCCTTTTTTTTCTTTTTTTTCTTTTTTTTTTTAAGTGCCACAATCTCTTGGCAGAGAAGAGGAATCTCATTTTCAGTTTTAAAATTCAGTGTCTGAAATGTATTACCTGAACAAAGATTTTTCGGTCAGATATCATGTTTGTTTTTAACTGGTTTATGTCTTAACTATCCAGCTTCTAAGCAGATATACCTGAATTGCACTTTAAACACTTCTACAGAATTTCAGCAATTCTGTTTCACAAGTTCAAGGACACATGAACACTCACCAATGAATTATTCAGCATTTTGCCTATTGCCTTTTCTTAAATCAGGATAGATTAAGGCTGGAAGTACTAATTAAACTAAAAGAAAATTTCTCACAAACTGCCTGGAGCCATGTTTCAGTCAGGGCTTGGCTTAGTACAAGTTTGGTCTTCCCGGGATACAGCTGATTTCAGCTAGACTAGACTTATGCTGTAATGCTTTGGTCAGTCTTCAAAGTGCTAGAGTTAAAATGACTTCTTAATTTATCATAACTTTTTTTATGCACTATCAATAACTGAAGACAGCTGAGGTGGAGGAGGTGGGGAAAGAAAAGCTGTGATAGCACAATGGTTTCTTTCTCTGATAAGAAGCTGTAGGTCACTGTGTTATCCCCTCTCTCTTCCTCCTAATGCTCTTCTGTCCCATTTATAGAAAGTTATTCCTTTCTGTAGATTGGGTAGTTTGTTATTCATGTCAGGGTTTTAACGTTTCCTTCAAATACATCAAGTGATTATGAAATGTGATATTATATAAACATTTTAAGTAAAAAAGTAAAATAAGTTAAAAAGATTGAGGGAAGAACATGAAAGTAGAGGCATAAAAGCGGTTTAGTGGCTCAGTAGATAAATATTTCTGCAGCTGTCATACAAAGCCTGGTCTTTTTCAGACTGTGCTATGCAAAACCAGCTATATTTCCTTTTTGTTTCTGGATGTTATCCACTCAGTATTTTGTTACAAACTGAATAAACAGCCTCTCTGAGCTGGGAATTCCTATTTCTGATTTACATGGCACCCAGTGGAAGCAGTCCCTGCTCTTTGACCACTGCACTGTAATACAAATTACCGAAATCTTGTGATGCTAAATTGCTGTTCCAAGACATTACCATTCAAGGGTCATATAAAAATCCGTCAGGGTTTAGATGTAAAATCCATAGTCTCAGTGTTAATATCTAGTGAATAAAATCATTTTCCACTAAAATCTCTTTTCTCTAATTATAATTTGTTGTTTGGCATCTTGCCTTTCATCATGACAGTTCTTTTCCTAAGCCACTGACATTTCTCTCCAGAGAGCACTTGGTACAAGTTAAACATGATATTAAGGCAGAGGCCTTAAACGTAATCCTGCCATAGCAGTAAAGATGACCAAACAGCAAAAAAAGATGACCAACTGTGATATACGTGAACAAGTTGGTAGCCGAGACAGATTCTGCAATATGGAAGTATAGGCTACACAGGAAGGAATTATTTCACATGATTAAAAATCATTCAATGTCAAATTTGGCTGTGCAGCACCTGTGCTATTTCACACTCAACACTGACTGTTTCTGCCTAGCATTTAAAGGACAATACAAAATATTTATGTAGGTATTTTATCATTGCAGGAAAACCACAGAGTATGGCGAGATCCATGAGCTCACAACAGAAGAACAGTTTGTAGAAGGAGTATACAGAGTTGAGTTTGACACCAGTTCATACTGGAAGGGACTTGGCCTTTCCCCATTCCATGAATATGCTGATGTAAGTATTTGAGAACACACCTAATAACCCACGTACCATGTAGTGGTATCAGCTGGACGCAGAAAATACAGCACTTTCACACCAAAAGAGCAGTAAAACAGATCACTGTCATATCTGTAGCGTTCTGGAACAGCTACAGAATTTCTTCGTAAAACATGCTAAATTGCAATTTTGAGATCTGTGGAAGGCTAAAACAAATGACTGAGACCCAGATCTATAGAAGCCTGAGGAGCAAGTTGAGCGATTTAGGTCAAACAGACAATCCTGAAAATATTCCTGAATCATTTGAATGTCTGAAAATACAGATGGGGCCTAAGACCTTCACCTCCAAAGGTGCTTAAAGGCACGTGGTTGAGATTGTGCCAGATAGGTTGTTGAGGATGCCTTCTTTTGATGTACTACTGTAGCTGAAGGGAGGTTATGACGAGACAGGTGTTGGCCTCTCAACTCTCATAACTAACAACAGGAGTAGAGGGGATGGCTTCAAGTCATGCCAGGGGAGATTCAGGTTAGATATTAGAAAACATTTTGTCTCTAAAAGAATGCTCAAGCACTGTGGAATGGACTGCCCAGGGGGATGGTTGAGCCACTGTCCCTGGAGGTGTTCAAGAAATGTTTAGATGTAGTACTAAGGAATATGGTTTGGTCGGGAAATGTTAGTGGTAGGTGGATGGTTGGATTGGATGATCCCAGAGGTCTCTTCCAACCTTGGTGATTCTTTAGTTCTATGATTCCATAAGTCATTCCACTGTCCTGGGAAGTGGACAAAGTTTAACAAATGAGTAAAAGGTAGCCCACAGTCCTCACATTCCATCTATTTGGAGACTGACAAGATGGATACAGGAGGGAACTCTCTAGTTCTCACATGAGAAATAAACCATGGATGCGAAAGTAGTTCGAGTATTAGACTAAAGAAAGCCAAAGAATGCGGGAGCTTAATCCAATTGACGGCACTTTCCTGGGAGCTGTGTATTCCAACTTCCAGGAAGTAATTGGAATTCATATCCAAATGTGAATTGGACAAGGGTCTTTCTGTTCTTGCAAGTCTAGCAACTCATTTCCTGCATTAAAAACTGACCCATCACCATTGCCTGCCTCGTTTAAATACAGACATTGTATTTGAGTTAGTGTATTTCACCTCTGTTTTTCTTACTGGTTGGTTTAGTTACCACCCTCTCATCCCCCTACTCCACATTACAAACTAGAAATGTGCATACCTGATTCAGGTGGTAGGTGTCTTTACTGAATTTTCAAGGACATGAGTCCAAGTCCCGCTGATTTCTCAGTCTTCAATGTTACAAAGTAACGGTGAGCATTTGCAAGGGTGAAACCTCTGAACAGAACTGGCAAAGCAGTTTGCAGCAATTCAAGTATGCTTCCTAATATTAAATGTTAAGCTAGATTTGAATACACATTGTTCCTCTTGATTACAAGTTTTCTCTTTTCCAGGTGGTGTTCACTGCTAATGATTCTGGCCACCGCCACTATACCATCGCTGCTCTCCTCAGTCCTTTCTCTTACTCAACAACTGCTGTTGTCAGTGATCCCCAGGAATAAAAACGTACTGTCAATACATTTATTCCCTCCTCTGCTAGGACTATTATAGTTTTTTAGGAGGAAGGTTTTTCCTATTGCTAATGCATATCCTTTTGCTACATTAGTTGGTTGTTTGGTTTTGGTTTTGTTTTTTTTTCATTTTGTAACCTGGCAAAAATTCAGACAAGTCAATAAAATGTAACTTCTTTAAAACAGTTTTGATTCTATTGGTCAAGTCTTATTATGTCCTAAAGTGTTATGATTTGCGTTCAAGTACAAATGAAATCTAGAAACAGTGCGTGGCACAGGGAAGTAAATTAACACTTGATTTGGTTCTCTTAACTTCCCCCACCGTCCTAAAAAAAAATCTCAGCAAATGCATTGGTTCAAAATAAGACAGAGTTTTACTATCTTATATATATATATATATATATATATATATATATATATATATATATATATATCAGACAAGTATACTCAAAACGTGAAACTCATTCATGCTATTTGGTTTACACACAGAAAATAGGATCTCTCTATCAACTAGGTCACGGAGTAAATAGGAGAAATTCTGAATAACTAGCAGCAACACAAACAATATAGAAAGGCTTTTAAGATACACAAATGCAGAGAGCTGAGCTAAGATCTGTATAGCTCTTAAAATTTCAAGGCAAACTTTGCTGATTTGATGGGGAAGGATTGCTGCTCACTGAATCTAGGAAGTTCTGGTGTAATTTCAGTTTCAATTGTTGTAAAAGCTCTGCTGTTTAATACAGTTGGCTACCTCTAGTAAGCTGAATATCTGTTCATAAAAAAAAAAAAAAAAAACCAAATTCCTAAAATGCAAGCATCACCTTAATACTATTTTCAAATTTTTAGTAGAAGGACAAGGTAAATTGTGGAGTGATTGTGATTCAAATAATATTGATAAATGGACCCAAACATTTGAAGGATCTAACATTAATTTCTGTAGAAAGATAGCTGATTGTATTTATGATATCCAGAAGCAGAGAATTGTTGTTTAATGGGATTACAGAAATAACACAGAACATTACTGAACTCAGCCATTCCGGAACTATCAGCACTAATCTGCTACTGACCTTGGAGCTAATCTCTACATAGGAGCCTGCTGAGATGACTCTATACCAAAGAATTCACAAGGTTACAAAAGCCTTTAACATTCTGCTGTTTGATTACTTTTCTCCCTGATTTCTGGACTCTACCACAGTTACGCAATTCTAGCAGACAGTGCAAACAGTTTCAAAACAGCACCCATCTTAAAGCATGAATGTCATTTCATGGAATTCTGCAATTCAAGCTTGAAAACCGGTAGGTTTGATTTGCACTGGACTGTGGCCAGCCTTCTGAACAAAATGTAAATATATTCCTACCGTAGACATTAAAAAAAGTTAATGTCCTAGCTGGGCATGTAGTCATTCATATGTAAAAAGACAATCTTATTTCTGGAAATAGTATTTACCTAAAATGAAAAAGAGACTTCTGATAAGGGCTGACTTGCAGTTATACACATAAACTTCTGAGGTTGTATGAAACATAAGGAACTACTAAAGGAACAGAAATTAAAGGAACAGAATTTAAAATGCTATTTAGCTGTGCTCCAGAAATGGGTATGTAAGTATGTAATTGTTGTGCTAGAAACCAAATGTGGTATTTTTTCTCCATGGGAATACATAAGAAAACGAGCAGGTCACATGTTACATATTTACCACACAGAGAAATTGCTTAATAGGTAAACATGGATAAGTTGATTATGCCATACTATTACCACAGAGGAATACTCAATTAAATGGACATTTTGAATTAACAAGATCTTTCTATTTTTCTTAGCTTTACGAGACTTCAGCAGTACTATTGTAACTAATGTTCAACAAGAAGAGAAACAAAACAGAATAGACATTGCTTCCAAGAAAACAGATTGCTGCAGTTAAGCTAGGCAATATTCACTATTCCCACAGGCATTAATAAAGTGGATGTATTTTCACAGACAAGGTTCATGTTTGTATGAGTTACTTATTTTCTCATTATTTACTAAGTAAATAGTAAGAATCAGCATGATCAAAGTCAGATGCATTTTTTTTTAATTGATAAACAGTCTTAGTTTAGAGGCCTTGATATAAAAATCACAGATCTCATTAGTTTCTACTTGCTGCCATTGAGAATTCCTAGTGATAGCCACAATGGCTTTTCGCTCTGTATTTCTTGTTTTCTTAGCTGG
Organism: Tympanuchus pallidicinctus; assembly: GCF_026119805.1. Taxonomy (NCBI): domain Eukaryota; kingdom Metazoa; phylum Chordata; class Aves; order Galliformes; family Phasianidae; genus Tympanuchus; species Tympanuchus pallidicinctus. Next base: position 34,088,111 of record NW_026294769.1, read on the forward strand.
TCTGGCATTTTTCTCTGAAGCTACACCGCAGGTAAGTGTCTTAGGATTGAAGTTGAAGTCCTTCATATTGATGTAGTTCCAGCCTCTGTTTCTTTTTCTTTTTTTTTTTTTAATCTCTCTCTTAAATACTACAATTAGCGTAAGAGAAAAAATAGTATATTCCATTTTATTGCAATTACTTCAATTTTTTTTTTTTTGTATTACTGACTATAGTTCTCTCTTACTGCACTTTTTCTGGTCCTTCTTTCTCCTCAACAGAGAGCTTTCTGATTAGAGAAGTAGCACTTGCTATCAGACTCAGCAACTACATGAAAAAAACATGTTAGAAAAGAAAGAGAAAAAAATACCTTAGTCACTACGCAAAGGCCTTGGGCTTCTCAAAAAGGAACTATAGCCCTTATAACATAATGAACAAGGTCACAAGGGATTTCAAGGCAGTTCAAGCAAGTTTTGCAGTCCTAGCATTCTCTGTGGTATCCAGCACTTCCTCCCTCATTAGTTTTAGTTGCATTGGCTGAGGAGAATCCACGCTGGAGTAATGTATTTTCTTGTTCTTTCTCTTACTGCTGCCATGCAGGAAAGAAGGGATGCCAACACTCACTGACGCAAACCAACTCTATCATATGGATGGTGGTATAGATACATTCTGATACACATCTGACACAGTGGGACTCCTGATCCGTGGGATATTCAGTGCAGCATAGAATGAAAGAGGGGACGTATGAGAGGGCTCAATTTTTACCATCTACATCATGATTCATTTTCCAATGATTAAATGGAGATCAATGATCTCTATTCTAAGTGGACCTCTGATTAGCACCTTCTACATAGCTTTATTTTCTCACTTTTCACTTATAGAATTAGGGAATGGAAAGATAAAGCCTTGATTCAACTTTCCTTTTGAGAATGTAAAAACAGCATAAACAACATGCCTTGTGATGTGACGGGAGGGAAATTATCACCATCCCATAGTCGAAAATAAAAAAGTTTCTCTTCTACCCCATGCATAACTGCCAGGGGACAAAAAATCTGATCCTTTTTGGCATTAGGGAAGACAGTTCAAGTTCACAGCTGAATTAAGATAATTCTTCAGTAAGATGACTAGATCAGAAGCCAACAAATTCAGAGAGTTCTGCTCAAACTGCAAAACATAGAGGGCAAATACTCCAAAACATAGAGGAAAAGTTGCCTAATTTTTTAACATTTTTGCTACTTTTGATGATTTAATTATTTAGTGTCTGGGTCACAATTTGGTTAAAAATTATGCTGTGAATGATGCGTATGTGAGCCATCCCCAAGGGAAAACAAAAAGGCATTTTCACACACAACCGCTGTGTCTATATATTGCACACAACTCCTTGACTCTCTACACCTGCTGATATCCTCCTCCTTGGGTCCACTGTCTCCAGCCTCAAGTAACCTTCAGGCTGTATTTCTGAGTACACAGTAATCTTGTCGAGAAGACTGTAAAGCTAAAGAACAAGACTCCTTATTGCTTTATTATGTCCCATTTCTTACCTTTCTTACAATATAAACAATTCTCTCTCCCTACCTGAAGGGCTCTTCTGATTCCAAGCATCCTCTTGTTGTAAGAATTCTGGATTCAGTCCGAGGAAGTCCAGCTCCAAATGTTCCAGTTAAGTTATATAAAGCATCTGCAGATGGATCTTGGGAACTGTTAAATTCACAGTAAGTCATACCGAAGTATGAAGTGAGAGAAGGGAAAGGCAATGGGAAAGACAAGAGTTTCTAACAAACTTTTAATCAGGGAGAAGACACACTATTGAATTAATTACATTTTATTTGCTGCAGGTTGTCTTTTAACAGTACAGTTTCAACTACCAAAACAGTTTTATAATGTAATTTTATTACAAAGCCTCGTATTTCTTTTTAATACCCACCAATGAAGTGCTGCATTATTACCAGAGGAGTCAAACAGACTCTTTTTGTTTGAGACTAAGACTGTGATTGAGAATTCTACCTTTGTTATTTCTCTTCTTTTCAGATGGGCTTTCATTTGCTACAACAGTACAGCATTAGAAAGAAAACATGCAATTTTTTTAAACGTATACCACATAATAATTGATAGCCTCCTTTATTTCAAGGAAAAGTAATCGGCCAACATGAGAAAATCCAAGATATTTGCAAAGTCCCACCTGAGACTTTCTTCCCAGGACTCTGTTAATGGTACATTCTACCTATAAAAAGGTGACACAGGGCTCATGCGTGCAAAAGCCAACATACTGCAGGAAGTATACCAGGCACAGATGCATTTGTAGACAGCTCACAAGAAATTGTACATATGTGACTCTGGTGTAATAGAGCAGTGGGCTGGAAGAAGCAACATGGCTCTCATATGTGCCCTTAACAAACATAGCTACAGTGAAGGTCATGCATATTTGCACAAGTAGGGGAAAAAGAACTTTATCTATTCACGTTGTCCTTGTTAAATAATTTGCCTTTCACAAATAAAGTAGGTTCAAACATATTCTGTCACTGGAAATGTATGTAATTTTCCATTAAGATGTTCATCTTAGTTACTTTCAAGTCTGAGCTCAGCTGCGTAATTTGAAGATACAGAGCTGAGCAGCTAGATGTTAATCAGAGCCTTAAAACACGCTGTTGAAACAAAGGTGTATGGAAAGCTGCAGTAGTACTAAGTCAATTTCTCCAGTCCTGACTGTCTATAAATAATGGAATGTTAGGAAGGGATTCAAAAATAACTATTCTCAACTAAATACATGTTGGGTTTTACCTGAGAAAGCTTATTAAACACTTATCTAAAAGTAATCAAGCTATGACAAGGACAAAAAAAAAAAATCTGTGAACTGACTAAGGAGCATCTCTCAAGAAGCAAATAACTTCATATCTATAAGCTACACAGAAATACAAAATCTAAGTAACAGTGGACCATGGCACAAATAACATTCTATTCTTTTTTCTGCATGGAATGAAAAAAAAGATTTGGCAGCTGGAACATGATACAGTGGTCTGTGACTACTCAAAGCAGGCACTTACCAGAACTTATTTGTGGATAACCTACTCAGTGAAAAACGTAGTTTCATAAAACTTATTTCACAGAAATAGATTTCAACCAAGAGGTATGTTTGAGAGACAGCATTCAATATTGTTTCTGGCATCCCAGTTTGGCTGGTGTTCCAAGGTGTACAGTTTCAAGCCAGCTCTATACTCCAGGGTAACACCAATAGCACCTTTAATTCAAATATCATCTGTTGTATGAGGATAGAAAACAGCTGATCAGCAAAAACAACAAAGAATTCTGAAATACCACACTGTTGGCTGACCTACAATCATTTCCAATAGTAGATTTCATGTTTAAAATTGGTGATTAATTAATACTTATATTGATAAAACAACTCAACATATTTAAATAAGAGAAACAACTATGGAAAAATCAGGAGTTGACCCTACTCACATAGCTAAGTGCATCACAGAGCTTTTGCATTGCTTACAGCAATGTTTCCCTGTGACTTCATTTAATCAACTCCAACACACTGCCAAGAGCCTATGAACAATTATACCAACATTTGGCTCATCTCAAGGCCACGCAGTTGTGACATGGCAGGCAGCCACAAGCTGTTTTGATTGTGGAAGCAAGAAATGTCACGATAAGATCTGTAAGACATCCATAATACAGATGGACAGAAGTCATTACAGATCAAAGGAAGTACTCACAACATTACTTAAGCTACGCAACATCACTTAAGTGCAATTGCTAAAAAGCTGAATTTTTATTGGGTTTTGATTGAAATATTAAAGTGCATTCTTCTGCCATCACACAGACAAACCAATGAAAACGGAGTGCTTCAAGAGCTTACAACTAAAGAACAATTTGTAACAGGGATATATAAGATTGAGCTTGATACAGCCTCTTACTGGAAGAAACTAGGTTTGAATCCCTTCCATCTGCATGCTGATGTAAGTACTTATTTTATTCTGTATGTCAGTTGCAAAGAATAAAGATGCATTATACATCTAGGATTCAATTAATAATTACACATGTTGAACCTTTTGCTTTAAAATGCTTTAGCATTAACATTTAAAATTTGCAGTCTCAAAACATTCTGGTAACTTGTTCATGACAGAACATAGTTACCAGCTCCCCCACTACTCTCAATGAGCTCTTAGATGCATTACTTACGAAGAGGTTTTCCATTCTTCTGCTTCTGCTGAAGCCTATGACTTTTTCTGACAGAAAAACTAGCTAGGTAAAAGTTGTCCAAATCAGGTATCAACCAATTCCACTGTTTGGGACTCCTGGGAGACTGTCCTCTTCCCCTTGATAGTATCAGCTCCTTCACATGTTGCTACACTGCAATGACCACAGCAGATCTGTACTATGACAGATCAGTAAGCACCAATAGCTGTATGGTTTGCAATTGCTGCTCAAACATCTACTCCACAACTCTTTGGAGAAAAGGTAGCAACCACCCAGATCAAGCTTTGTTTTGGCTTCCCTAAAATGAGTAGATGACAGTGAATGTTAATACTGGGCAATCTTTCTTTCTGCGATAACAGAAATGAAAGAGATGTAAGATTTATAACATGCAAGTTATGATTATATATCATAACGTTAATTTCCAGTCTGGAATATAGATATACATTTAATAGAGAGTGAAAGAGCTTCCTTTCTTAAGAATAAGCCTTTGTAGGGATCGCATTTTCTTCAGTTCACTTTCAAATATGTATGAATTTTTATTATAAACTGTTTCAATTTTCACAAGCATTTTTTTTCAGTTAATGATGAAAGGAACAAAAGCATCACAGTGTTAATGAACTGTTCTAAATGTTTACATTCTCTAACTCCTATCTTCTCCCAGCACAAAATAGTCAACTAGTCTAAAAGGAGGAATTGAAGAAAAGGAGATGAGCAGGTGAAGGAGATGTTAAAGGGGCTGTTGTAAATAACTCTCCTACACAAGGTCGTGGCCAAAGGACTAATGCAGTCCTGAAACTACTAGAAACTCAAGTAGGATTGCTTTGCTTCATATTTTTGACTGAATATATTTGCTGTAATACTGTTTAATTTTGTTTCTCAATATTTAGGACTTTGTAAGAACAAAACTGTTCAGATACTTGAAAATATACTTTAAATTTTAAAAAATATACTATACAAAATATACTTTAAACTTTAAGAAAGCAACCAAAAAAAGAGAGGTAAAATGTTCAACCTAGCTCTTAAAGGAAAAAAAATCTTGTCATTTACCAGTATCAACAAAGAAAACTCAATTTAGATCATAAATGTTTAATAATTATAAAGAATATTCTTTAAGTTACATTTATGCTTTTAACAAAAGTTTCTCAAACAGTGGAAACGTGTGACGAATACTGACCACATTACAAGAAGAGAAGATATTTCCAAAGTCTTGCGGAAGCTCACAGTAGACAGACAACCACAATGGTTTCACCTACGTCTAGGCTTGTGTCTAGAGATCACTTCTCATTTGTCCTGCATTTGTTTCTTTTTCTAGGTGGTATTCACAGCTAACGACGTTGGTTTTCGACATTACTTCATCGCTACTGTCCTCAGTCCCTTTTCTTACTCAACTACAGCAGTAGTCAGTGAGCCGGTGGAATAGAAACTCGACATTAAGCATAAGGCTTTAGATGTGTAAATTAAAGTTTCCATAAACTCTACAAATAGTTTCTGACTTCGGTAACGGTTTTAGAATTTACATAGCACTTCCCAGAGTAAATCACTAACAGCAAATGTCAAGTTGTTTATTCCTTTTGTTAACTTTAGGAAGATGTATTGACTTTGCTTTCAATCACTCTTGTGAATAAAAGCATTCAGAGAAACACATTAAGTTTATAAAAGAATGTACTGACCAAAGTCTTCTGTGAAGTTAATAAGCTACATTCCTCAGAAAGAAAGTGAACAAAATAAACCTGAAAGGTAAGTGAGCACATGGGAAACGTAAACCACTACGTGCCATCATCTATATCTTATTATTAAAGCCCACTGTGGATGAAATCACATGGGGCCACACATAGAAGTAGCTTTTGAGTGACAACAGGGTAAATAAGAGTATGCAAAGATTCTACACAAACTCAAAAAGCCTCCTTTCCCACTCCTAAATATAGCTGATAACACTTTCAAGAGAATTCTTATCTACTATTGCAGAACATTAAAATCATTAAACACACTTGAAGTTATTTGTGGATTCTCAAAAGATCCATAGAGTTCTGCAAATACCTTTGGCTTCAGTTTAAGTACTCCAAAAATTACATACTTCTAGTATTCAGACATTAATAATAACTCTAAGATGAAAGGAAAAGGTACAAAGGACAACTGCTTGTTCCTGAGAAAGTCAGCCAAGAGATAGGATTCATTCATGTTTTTCACACTATTGTAAATCATGTACAAGGAAAATTACTCTTAAAGAGCAGAGAAGAGCTATTAGGAGAATTAACAAAAGTCACCCTACCACAGCCTAGTCTGATTCATTGGCTGCCCGATTTCCCCTTCCTCTTCCTGTTATTTCAAGAAGTTATGCACTAGAAAAAAATCAGCACTTTATCATCAAAACACCTCTCCAGAAAGCCTAAGAATAACGAAACCAACACACTCTTTAGAATGTTATATTTCATAAAAGACAATGATAAAAAAGTACAAACATTCTCATGAACAACAGAAAAAAAAAAACCAACAAGATGATAGTACACAGGAAATTCCCAGCATATGTTTCAGTGCATTTTTCATTAAGCCTATCTTACATACCTCTACAAATAAAATAATCTTAAGTACACTTCCTCTTGCTGATAAGCAGTGGGTAGTCATAATATTTTAAATTAACTGGCTCATTAGCAATCCACTTCAACACAGTCATTAGTAAACATAATAGAAAAATAGACTGGCAAGATCTGAAAAAAAAAAAAAAAAGGAAATTTTGTACATTTTTCAATATAGCCTCTATTTTGAAATGGATTTTATATTTTATATTCTCCTATTTAGTTTTATATTGTGGAAAATGCACTGAAGAGCATCTGAGTATATGAAGCAGATTCAACCTTTAATATTTCCATAAAATCTTTATTCTCAACTGCAAGACCTTCAGAACCTTGTAAAAATAATTTCTTTCTCCCCCCTCCAAATTAACTCCTTGAAGATGCTCTTTATTTGCCTCATCAGCAATGTGCTTGGCCTCCCCCCATGTTTTACAAGAACTATGAAAAATATCAAAAGGAACGTACAGAATTCTTAGTTCTGCACCACATTTATTTTGTTTGAAGGCACTGTCTAGGTTAAAATTAAGTACAGAATAGTACTGAGCTCAAGCAGATGGTATACAAACATTATTTTGATGTAATTTAAGATGGCACCTTTGAAAACTTCTCAACAAAGTGATCGAAGTTATTTAGAGAGGAGTGTTAGTTAACGTTTCATCAAGTAACATCCATCACTTTGGGGCACCAAAATGCAAACTTTTCAAGAACTCTGCTATATGTCATAATCCACTCACATCCCGGTTTAAAATTATATTTTTCCTAAGACCAGACATGATTAATCACTTACAGCTGTGAAGTTATGTTAGTTCAGCCACAGCAAATGTGTAACATACTATGTATATATGTAACCATGCATATATATATATATGCACTTGAATGGTTAAAAATCGCACATTTCACAGAATGCCTATCGAACGGGCACAAAAGCATGGTTCAGAAAACAGTACAGACCTACAATACCAAAGATGTTTGGTAATCATACGTGTTGAATCATAGGTGAACTTTGTACTGAAAACCAGAAATCACTTCAAAATTACGACAATTTAAGGTTTATTCAACAGTTCTTAAAGAATTCTATTAGTCCGTTACGAAATAAGACCAACTTTATTTTGAAGATGCTGTTGATCATGTTTTTTACATAAATATGTTGATATATTAATTACCTCCCTTTATCCATGTGCTTCAGAATATCCTATACACTCAGTTATAAAAATATATCAGGAGGTGATCTAACTTTTGAAAAGATGTTCTGTTCACTTTGTACTTTTCATTATCTTGGACCACATCATTGCTAATGCATATTAGATAAACTGGTAGATTTCAGGGTAATTCCCATAAGGTTTATCCCTTATAATTGTTCTCAAGTACTACAATTAAATCACTACATTTCTACAAAACATTCGGGATGTCTAAGCAAAATCCTAACTTTACCTAAGAATGACTAAGAGTAAGATTTACTGCTGGGATGTCAAGGAAAATAAAAAGTGTTTATGGCAAACAAAATATACATAGCACCACACTATTTGTGGCAGCAATTCAGGAAACCAACACATAGTAATGAGTTAGTATTTTTTGTCTATACTCTTACAGAACGCTCTATGGATAAACAATCCTATACTGCTTTCCATTCTTTACAGGAGGAGAAGTCAGTCTTTGGTTCCTAAAAGAATTGAATAACTGCGACAGACAAAACAGTTCAGGAGAGCTTAGACTATATTTGCATTAACATAGAAAATAAATGATTCAGTCCTTTTCCTTACTGCTAAAAGAAGAATGTAAAAAAAAAAAAAAAAAAAAGGAAAAAATTCTTAGCATTGAGTTACTTATAAGTAGCTTAACATTACAAACAAACAGATAATAGGAAAATAATGTTTTTCATTCTAAGCCAAGGAGAGAGGCTAGTTACTCATACATTTTACACCACAAAAATAGAGAAACAGACAGGACCAATTCTTAGTGGAACTGTGCAACCTCAATCTCATCTGAAGTCATAGACTTGAGGATACTCAGTGCATCATAAAAGCATTCAGCACTGTACTAGAATAGGCCCTTCAATAGCTATATTGATTAATATATTATAGGTGGAAATTTAAAAAGCACTTAGCTTAATTTCAGTTGCACTTATGCAGTTGTAAGTGGAACAGTTTGACCCACACCATGTTCCTGAAAATCCCACACTGCAAGCATTAGAACTATGTTTTCTTATTTTCTTTAAAATCTAACTTTAATATTCTTCCAATGAAGACACATTTTTGGCTCTTCTGATTTTGGAGGAATAAAAGTGCTTTTCAATAGTATTAAAAAAAAAAAAGACAATACCAAAATACTGTATGCACCCAGACACATTGTTTTAGCATTAAAATCCCTGACATTGACACTAGTGGCACACGTGGAAACATTTAAGAGTTCCTGTAGATCATAGAATGTAACAACTGCAAGATTTTCCATAATACGCATGCAATAGGCATATAAATATGATTTAGATGGCAGGCAGGGTATAATTTTGCTGGCAATAAATAAAATTAATAGCTTTCTTTTGAGAAAGTTCATATACGAAATTGATTCTTCTATATAGATATGCAGGAGGCCTACAGCTCAAAACTAGTATAACAGTTTACAGTCATAGCTGGCCAACAATTAATATTTCCTTCATTTCACATAAGGTATAACCTTTTTTAAGGATACTTACATTTCACACTTGTTGTTTCATGCTAATAAAAACATTCCTATAGAATTCAAACAAGAACACACTCAAATACATACTGGAGCATAAAGTATTGAGCAATTTAAAAGCAACGTACACACATTAATTTACATCACATATTTACAAAACACATTTTAAAAAGGAACAAAAGCATTCATTTAAATACAGGAGGGCAGAGTGGGAGCAATTTAGTATAAAAGAAGTCCTGGAAGAAGAATGTCTCTACTTCCAGTGAAACTAGCAAGTCTGTTTTCTGCAGTTTATTTAGCTGAGTGGTTAAGATAGAGAATATGGAGAACGAAGGCTTGAACAGTAGTCTCATGCTGTAAACATCTGAGTGGTAGCTGCTGGCTTTTCTTTCTGAACAGAATGCATGGCGAATACAATCACTTTACTTCTCATCCCAAATATGCATCATCAAAAGGACAAAACCCCCTAATTCTAAGATGTGTTTTTTGTTTTACAGTGTCTTCAGTGTCTATTAATACCTTCCAGTGCATTAAAAGTTTACTCCACTAGGATAGCTTGCCACACCATTTCCATCAATAGTCTCTAATAGGAGCAAGTTCTGGCATAAGATTAACAGTTACATTTTTATACAATCTACTGACAAGTATTTTAGGAGTGTATACTAAATTGTTCAACCCATCAATATACTGACGTTCTCTGGAATACCTCAGAAGTTTATATCTGTAGAGAGAGTCGGAAGAAGAGAACATGAGAAAGATTTGCAGGAAACCATTCAATTTATGTTAGGCATGATACAGTAACAGTCACATCAGTATGGAAGACTACCACCTTTAACTCTGAAACTATCTTTCAGTTTTTTAAAATCACTGATTTACCTAAAGTTCAAAAGCTGCCACTTGGGCTTCCCCCCCCCCCAAACACTTTGACTTCGTTTATGCATACAAGCTGATCTCGAGACCATATAACAAGATCAGAGGTGGATGTTGGTGGTATGGTAGCAGAGGTTGAACCTTCCATGCCAATACATTTTATTGCCATGTGGCAATGGTAGAGGAAGGGCAGACCAACAAAATGGTATCTGACATGGAAGTGTGCATGGAATTGAATTCAACCATGCAGAAAGATTGACGCTCCTTGACATTCATTCATGTTTTCTGAACACTTCCAGTGACCAAACAGTGGATGTGAGCACAGTTAGGTTGGTGCACTTCAGCACTGCCAGCAGTGACAGACACAAGCCATGTTTCAAATGGTTGAGGAGATTTTTATGAGTGTGGTACACGGGGCTCTTGTTCATTGCTGGCAAAAATGCATAGTTAATGGCAGCAACTATGTTGGAAAATAGTGGTTATTAGCTGAGAATCTGCTCTATCACAGTGCTATTGTGCTCTTTGTATCTGTTGTAGTTTTTATGGAAATTGTGGCTTTGCTTTTGGGGCAATCCATGTACTTTTTGTAATTCCAAACTAAATTTCTTTTTAAAGAGACATTCAGTTTCTTCACTATTCTGTGCTAGATAACTCACTGTGGAGATATGATCTAGATGCCTTCACTGTGCATCAGCATACATTTAAGATGTCTGAATTTCTTTACATTTCATACTTTAGATTCCTGCATTCGCAAACATCTAAATTGCAGATTAAAAAGCATTTTTTCCTCATTGGTTACTGACATGTACATTTTAGCATATATTTTTATAGCACGTATTTACTCATATCTACTGTATATGACCATTTTCAGCTTTATTCATTACTTTTAATGAATGATGCTCCCAAAAAAGGAAAAAAAAAAAAAAAAAAAAAGACATCCACTGATAGCAAAACTGAGCAGGATTTCTAGTTATTTGCAAACATACCAGAAACCCTATATTTTGTGCTTCACGTTACAACTTGAAGATGCAGCTTATGTGCTACATTCTGGTTGCTATTCTAGTCTAGGGTAGCCAGAGTGTTCTGCATGAGAAAGGAACCACAAAACAGAAAGCTGAAGTCCACACGACCAGGAAACAAGACGACCTTCATCTCAGAATACAATGATATATAATAGAAGAAAACAACCCTGAAGTCTGTTTTCACACAAATCATCATCCCCAGCTGTTCTGCTTCCTTATGCAGAATATCTAAATCAGCAAAGTAGTAAAGCTCTTCCAACACTAGTGTCCAAACTATAAAGGAACTATGATTTTCTGCATCAAAGATAATAACATCTCCTGACACACAAACTTAGTTTAAAAAAAAAAAAAAAATACCTGAACAAAACACATACATTTAAAAGACATGGAATTCAGCACTGAAGAGGGAGCAACACTTACAAGCACTGACTGCTTATTTGTGCATGAAGAAGATATATGTAAGAAAATCTTTACATCATTAGCTGCAGTGTTTGATTAGTTTTTAGTTTTTCTTACCTTCCTAAAAACTGGACTTCACCTCTGTGATGATGAGGAATGGATTTGTATTTCCCTAAATCTCCCTCTGGTCTTGTTACATTGTATCCAGCATAGTGAACCCTAAAGTGCAATAAACAAAATATCAAAAATACCTTTGTTTTTTTAAGTTACAGCAAAAGTGAAAACTGTGCATTAACCATTTTAAAGCTCAGTCTTCGCATTCACTGACATTCTCTCCCTTAAGAAAATCCCTTCTGTCTTAAATAATAATGCTGTCAAAAACTAATTAAGTAGGGAACATTAATCATTGTATGTTTAAGGCACAACAGGATGAAAAATATGAGAATAGCAGGGAAAGGAGAAAAACAAATTCTTCTTTTAAAATACCCCCCTCTGTATAAGAACTCATGTTTTAAGAAGTCCACTGGAATTTACAGTTGTTTACTGTGAGCAGTTAGTAACATGGCAAACGCTGCTGTCCATTATCCAATTTGTGACCATCTGTAGGGCCAAAATTACCACTCACAGTTCTTAAGATATTAAATTTAGCTGAAATTCATCCTTTCTCTACAGCCTGTAACATGTTATTCTGTAATGCTAGCAGTAGAGACATATTAAAAGTAAAAAGCTACACACAAAGGACTAGGAGGAATGAGACTAATATACGTAATACTATTATCTGTTGTTATATCTATTGTGTGTTAAAAGATCTCTCTCTTAAAAGTCTGTTATATACACAAACCAATAAGGCCAAGAAAAAAACAAAAAAGAAAAAAAAAAAAAAAAAGAATGTCATACTCATTCTTTTTATTCCTTAAAACAACAGAATTTATCAATCTAAAACAAATTTTGATTGTTCACAGACATTGGAGACTGTCGAACAATCAAAAAGATACAGTAAGTATTGAACGTTCACCTGTTCCAAAGATCATCATCTTCTCCACCCCATCCCCAGAAGGCATTTGGAAATCCATTAATCTTCTTGAATTGTTCCACTGTCAGGCCACTTACACCACCAAAGAACTCATTGTACGGAAGTCTGAAAAAGACAAACAAATTTCATATTCTTATCTGGACTTAGGTAAATAGTCCTCTTATTGAGAAATACTCCTCAATAAAACACAAAGAATCCATAACTGAGGACATGTACAGAAGCAGAATGCATCTGCTAAGATAAACTGACTCACAGATCACTGGCATTAATACACATTGAAGTCACATAAAATGTTTACAGCAGCATTAGATTTGCATCAGATTTCTGCCCAGGGAGGTATCGACCCTGGGGGTGTTCAAGGAAAGGCTGGATGTTGTGTTGGGGGACATGGTTTAGTGGGAGCTATTGGAATAGGTGAACGGTTGGACTGGATGATCTTTTAGGTCTTTTCCACCCTTGGTGAATCTGTGATTCTATGATTCTATTCTATGCATGAAAGCTACCCTCACACTTAAATTTATGTCTCAAATCTGTAGCTATAGCTCAAATTTGTAACATAAGTCTATCATATATTTCAGATGGCTGATTTAGATCCAAAGCTGAAAGTATGAAATGAAACCTTCCAATTATCTTTCAAACTACTCAACCAAGAAGAAAAAAAACACTTATTTAAAAAAAGCAATGGAAAAACAATTATAATAAATCAGAAATCAGTAAAGCATCAATTCAGTAATTTTAATTCTCAGCTGTATTCTATGGAATGGTTAAAAGTTGAAAAGGATCAGTTTAATAGTATATATTCAACTATAGTAAAATACTTATCTACTTAATAATGAAAAATTTAGATTTCCAGGTTTTAGAAAGTAAATTTTTTTAAATCAAAGGTATATATAGATGTACAGGTATGTATTTTTTTTTTTTTTTTACAGTAAGCATACACTAAGCACTAGCTCATAATTATTAAGTAATACGCAGCTGACCAACAAAAGCAGCCAATATTCCTATATAATGCAATAGATATACACCAGGAGACTTGTGCAACGGGATTTCCAGTCCTCAAAATATTTCCTCACTATTAAAAAAAATAATAATAATAATCAAGAATCAATATTAACTTGCATGATTTATAGACACATTCTTCACTCAGTACCTGCTACAGTGAAGTCTGTTTTAATGAAACAGAAAATCTGAAACAATGTTCATCCATTGGATTTACTTTGAAAGAATGATATACGCTTCAAGAATGTTTCTTAAAGACCCAGAAACATGGATAAAGCTAATTACTTACATGTACATGTATTTATCCAGCTTTGCTGCAAAATGACGTGGCATTTCTCCACATCCATAATAATTGCGGTCATTTTCAGGTAAGTGATCCACATCATGAAATATTATGCAGTCCCAGACAACATCCTTCATAGCCTCCTTGAAGCCAACGTTAAAGAGCATTGCACGATTAAAAGGTTGTGTACCTGTCTTCAAACAGCAAGCAAGGAAGAAAGAGACATACTTTCAACACCAGAGAAACACACTATATTCCACACAAAAAGAAAAAACAAGTATTCACTTGTTGATGCCTGTTATTTCTGTAGTTAAACAGAGCAATGGCTCTGGTTAACATTATCAACTGTACTTTGTGGTTTAGCAGTCTGAAACAGCTTTCCATCTTGCACAAAACTTAACAGCACTAGCAACTTACAGCATTTGTCAGTATAGCACGATGTTATCAGTTACCTGAAGTATGTGAAGCTTTTGTTATTATGTATGTAATTATAATTAATCATATTAATTATAATTATCACCTTAGAACTTAATTCCAGTTTCTGAGAAATTTTAATGAAATTAGATTCAAGTTCTTTTAATTTCAAAATTTAAATCTTCGTATTTCTATTTTGAACAAATGAGACAATATAACTAATAAGACTGATTCATAAAGCAAATGCATTCCACATGATTTAATGACAATTGTTGATCTTTTCCTTTGCTACTTTTCCAATTGCCACCTGAAAATGCCACATAAGGTAAGCCATGAGAAACCCAGTAATTTCTTTAGAGATCTACTTATCTATTAAAGCCAACGACAGCACAGATTCTTCCATTAATCTCAACTACTTTGTTCCTTCACTGTGACTTGCAGACACTCTGTTGGCTGATTGTTTTTTTCCCCTCTATGTCCATTCCTCACTGCTTCTGAAGAGTCTCAGTCTCTAGCTAGTTAGTAATGCTGTACTATCAACACTGCCATTATATTTCACTTCTATTAACCAGATAGCATACACATTAAAGCTAGTGGCTTTGAATGGATTTCATCAAGTACATATTGTAAAATGGCCTTCTCTAAATGATCATTTCCAAACCTCTCCCCATAAAACAAATGTGGGTGTTGTTTTTTTGTTGTTGTTTGTTGTTTGGTTTTTTAAGCTTGAAAACTTAAAATGACAATAGATTCCAAGAAGATGGGTTATATTATCTCTACAAAATACTAGCCTGTACTTGGGGAAAAAAAAAGCAACACAGGCTAATCCTTAGGACGAAGCTGAACATTGCTTTTTCACTCAAAGAATTAGAACATAGAATCATAGAATCCTTAGAACTAGAAGGGACCTGTAAAGGTCATCTAGTCCAACTCCTCAGCAATGAACAGGGACACCCACAGGTTGCCCAGAGCAAGCATAACATCAAGCGTGACAATTTTTAAATTTCTGATTCATCTAAATCTTGGTAAAAAAAAGTCAGATCTCCTTTAGGAAGGAATCCTAAGGATTCATTTTTCAAGCCAATGTTGTTACCTGTTCAACAACATAGAAGGCGAATTCCAGCCGCTGCTTCTGCAACATCGGTATCAGGTGCCGGAAGAAAATGGGAAGATGCTCGTGACGATTACGGAAAGGAATGATGATCGCCACCTTCAAACATTATTATGTAAAATTATTTTGTTAATATTTCTTAATTATGCTTTATTTAATACAGATTAACTGTTCTACCATTGTACATAAAAAATTAGCTCAGTGTTCTAAAATATGTCATTTCCATTAAGAAAGCAAGTTCGAATTTTGATCAAGCAGCTGAAGTGAGAAGAAAGTATCTTTAAGTAAAAGTTGAATGTAATTTTCATTTTATGATAATTTGCTTCTAGTTACACTTCAAGCAACATACACATAGGACAAGTTTATGGCTACATAACAAAGTGTTTGATTACAGCTCATGACAATCCATTTCATGTTTTTCAACAAGCTTTAGTCTCTGAGCACAATACACACACTTTAATTTATATATAATAAAAACCATACCAATAGAAGACTGAGTACTTGCAATTGAATTCAAACAAGAAAAAAAAAAAAAAGCAAAGAAACACCTCACCTTCCATCGTGGCTTACAGTCTTTGGGCTTCCAGTGTCCTCCTGGCTTGATGTCTAAGTCTTTTGAAAATAGTTGCTGAATTTCATCAAAACTAATTTCACTCATATTTACATCAATAAGGCCTCCTATATAGAAGAAAAATATTTATTAATTTCAATTATGATGGCAGGTCTAACTCTACAAAGCATACAACAGGCAACTAACAGATTCCTTGAAAGTTTCCTTAGAAATACTTATAATGCTTATATGTATTTTTATATCAACATAAACATCACTCTGTTTCTCTGATTCTTTATGTTTGATGCTGTTGGAACTTTTTATTACATCCCCAAAGTAGGAAAACTAAAATATTTAGTATTAATTTTTTTTTTTTATTAAAATAATTACATTACACTTTTAAGTACAATCCAATTGACTACATAAGATTAAGAACAGTTTTAAACTTACTCATGTAAGGCAGTTTCTCTGGACAAGCCTGGTAAGGAGAGTAAGTGAAGTTTTCTGGAAGATACATTGTTGTTTGAGCAACACAGTCACTAGAATTGTTTCCTTCGGGATAATCTTAAAAAGAGGGAACGACCGGTGAAAAAAATCTAAGTAATTCAATGATTTTGTATCACACAGTTGACACCACTGACTTTGCAAATACAAAATTCCTTACAGCGTGATGAAAAACCATTCTATCACAATGCCAGTAATTCACTTGCAATCTCTGTGTTACAGCTATGACATTTTCACTGTTAAAATGAACTGATAAACATTAATTCTTTGGCCTTCTCCACGGTCACTGAAAAACTAGATATGCTTCTAGGTTTTAATAGTCAAGCTATGACATCAAGGTTTGTTTGTGTAGGTCTCCCCCTACTCACCCCCAAAAAATCTTATAGAAATGAAATTAAATAAGAAATTTTCTTACCTGTTCCATTCAGTGTTGTATTTTTGTTCGTATACAATCTGATCATGTGTCCTATTGTTTTTACATTTTCCCTCAGCATTATACCACGAGCTTGCACCATGAAGAGATATGTATTTGCTGAGAAAACAAAAAGCAATTTTGATTTCAATTAAAATAAAGTTATTTCAAAACTTTTTTAACATCCACTTACAGTGTGCTCAACTGTTTGCTACTAGGTCTGAATTCATAGCTAGTGAATATTAATACTCCAGAATGAAGATCCTCAAAGAGTAAAATTTAACAGCAGTAAAACAAGAACAAAATAAATTCAGTGACAGGCCTATTTATAAGATAAAATTATAGAAAGTCAATGTGTTTCATATGACACTTTCACTTTAGCTTACAAAAAGCAAATGACAGTGCAGGGAACTAATTGAATTTAACTTAAGTTTTCATGTGCAGATGCATCCATCCATCTCAAATATCCAGGATACACATTAATACATACATCAGAAAAACATAGGACAAAAAAGTCTGTAAATTCTTCAGTCCCACAGAACTATCTCCCTTTTTAACCATTAGTTAACACAGCTGTCAAGTAAAGTGTACTGCTACTCATTCACTCCTAACTGTTGTTTCATTATGCAACCGTTATAAATCACTGATCACTGCCAATCATAAAATATTATATCTAATTATCAAGCGTTAAAGTATCCATTTTAGGCATTAAGCATGACTAAATCAGCATTCAAAGCGACTATGACACTCACTCATAGCAACAACAGGAAATATTTGTCTCAGCTTTGCATTCAAAGTCCCAAACCTGACCTCAATAAAATTGTCAGTCCTAAACAGAAAGCAAGTCAGTTGGAAAAGGGGCTGCATTTATATATGAGTAAGCAAATGCGTATCCAGGACTCAAAGAGCTCAAAAACCAATGTAAAAAATCATTTTGCAGAAAGACTTTTAATCATCGGAGCAACAAGGACCATATGATCATCCCTCAACGATTTTAACATCAACCATTTCAACTATTTGAAGCACCCATTTGTACAGCAGATATTTGGCTTGCTGGAACTAGTAATCCACTGTAACCAAAATGCTCTGAGATTTTGGAGGAAATAAGTAAACATACTAGATCTGATGACCCAGCACCAATGGCATGACACAAAAAAGGGCTCACAATGCCAGAGGCAGATGTTGGTGATATGGCAGTAGAGGCTGAGGCTGAACCTTCCCACCAATAACATCCAGTTACATTCTATTGCCATGTGACAGATGGCAGCTGAGGGGCAGTCTGACAGAATGGTGTCTGACATGGAAGTATTTATGAAGCAAAGGTGTAGGACTGAGTTGCTCCATGTGGAAAAAATGGCACCCACTGGTGCTCATCAATGCTTGCTGAACTTTCATGGAGACCAAACAGCGGATGTTTTGACACATGAGAATTCACTTGTGTAAAAGTTACTCAACTACTGAGATTGTTAACTTGTGTCAAAACCTTACAGCCACAAAAAATAAAATGAAATAAGCAACAAAAAACGAGTTTGGCTGATACTGAAAGTAGGATCTCAACTTTCTTGTCTTTCTTTCTTAAGAAAGCTTAATGTTTTTTCTTCTGCTTACACATTTACCAGCCTTGGGATTTTTTTTTCTTCCTCACTGCTACCAAAGCACACTGGCTGAAAACTCTTCAGCTGCTACACAAATAAATAGTACACAAATAGCAATGGAAACTGTGGACACTGAACAGGCAGCAAACCTATTCTCCAGAATTGCTTCTGCCATGGCTGAAAGATTTATTCCACAAGTCATAAGAAAGAATATTTAAAAAAAAAAAAAAAATCTACTCCAACATGTTACCATTATAGCTTTAGTAACCTGATGCTAAGTATTAAGTACAGAATTAAGATTAAGACCTTGAAACAAGTCCACAGGAAAGACAAGACGGTCATAACTGCCTTCGATTCCTATGGGAAGCTTTATTCTAACCCAGGTAAGATTGCAAACATAAACCTTGATTAAAAAGATTTTCGGCAAAAGCATCTACAAGCTTTCTTTTTCGAAGGAAAACTTGCTTCTCTTGAGGAAAAGGAGAAAAATGAAAATAAACACACCAGACATTTGTGACAGGCAAAGCTAGAAAAGGCATTTCTCCATGAAGTAGGCATCATGAAAATACAGTCAGAATTCCCAAAACAATCAGGCAAAGCCTGCTGTCAGCTTTGGCCTAAATTGCTCTTGCTGAGAGGAAGATCTAGCCTTGTCATGTCTAAATGAATATATCAGGGAAGCCCAGCCCAACACCTTGCATTCCTTGTCCATTTGCTTGACAAGCCACCATTCATTTCTACCCAAATACATACACAAAATGCAACGACTTCCTTTCTTTGCACTTTTTACCCTCTTTGTGCCAGCTCACGGGATCCTAGCCAAAAATTAGTTACAAAGATTACAAACACTCCAGCAGTTGTGTAGCAGCTGTACCAAAGAATTCCTCACAAGAAAGACAGGCAGGGCTCAGTTTCTACTACAGAATCCACAGTCATACTTAAATCTTCCACAGCCACAGTTTAACCTCTCCCTGACACCCTCCAACAAGAGGCTCTTCTGTTGGAGAATAAAGTTCTATGCCAATGTACCTTTCATAGTTCAGCTCTCCTGAATGGCATAGATGGTCTGCAATAAACCAGAACACCTTATCCTACCATAATATCCCAGCTGTCTCTTTCTTATGCTCATCTCTTAAAAATGCACTGGAGGATAAAGCAGGAAAAAAAATAAAGCAGTAGCCAGCCTCCAAACTGATAGAATATTGCATCTTGCCATTGCCTGATCAAGTTCATATTCTACTGCCATTCAACAGCCTCTCAAGCAAGACAGATGCATGAGTTGCCAATTAATTACTTCAAAAGCTAAAAGCATCATGTGAAATCTTAGTCCTAAAAACATATCTGGTCTACTAGCAGAGGTTTCTCAGCAAAACCCTATGAAAAAGGTCACAGGTTACACTTCATATTACCCAGAAGTGACAGCAAGAAAGCATTCAAGACAATCCTTAAACTGAAGTGTAACAGAAAAACATATCAGTTCTCCTGGTATGTTAAGGAAATAAGATAGCAGAATACTCAGGGTTAGAGTTTGACAACTTTTCACAGCAATCTTCCTTTCAATTGCCAGAGGTACTTGAACATGGGTCATCTTCCTGAGCGTGGCACACACTTCCAGAAACACTGCCTTTGCTGTCATGAAGACTTCATTCCACTATTATTTTTTCCTGCATCTGCACCAACCACCATTCCTGTCACATTGCAAGGCAATGAACCAACCAGAAATTTTCAAGTAACCACTCACAATCAGTTTTCTTCACATACTCCTTATTGAGATACACAGTCCACAGCAAGTTAGAAATACAGTGCTCCAAATTCCATGTGCAAAACCCACACAGTGTATACAGTTATACAGAAGTGCAGTTCAGATATCAAACAACAGGCCCATACAGGACATTTTGGAATAAGTACTGCACTAAATGCTCTACCTAAACTGTCTGCAGGGTGAGCGTAAGCTCATACCTAATTCAAATGGATTTTTTTTTTTTTTTCAGTTTTAAAAGATCACTGGTTATTAGTGGCTTTCTGTGTTAGACCAAGAACAAGACAGTTGGAAAAAAAACTTTGCACTAGTTCTTAAAATGCAGATGTATGTGGCAAAAAAAGCCTCAAGACTTTTACATCAGGCAGCTTCCTATTACTTAAGTATTCACTTGAGAATCTATTTAAACCTTTATTAAAGCAAAAAAAAAAAAAAAAAAAAAAAAAGTAACATTCTCAGATCATTCTCCATTAGCGAATCAAGCTTCTTCCAGCAGGACACTGAAAGTTAAAGCACTTTTCACAATACTATACAAATTAATCCACCCTCATAGAAAAAGCGTAGAAATTGCTTTTACATCAAAGCCTAGTAATTTATCATTCTGTACACCTACACCAAGGAAAAACAAAACAATCTAGATAATACAGTATACAGCAGAACAATTTAAGTTAAAAGTAGACCAACACTTAATGTTCTGAAGAACAGGAGGAGGAAGATAGAACTGATTATTTTAGCAAAACAGTCAGAAAAACATGAGATTACAAACTAGGATGTAATGAGATTACAAACTAGGATTTTTAAGATGCCTAAGAAGAAAAGAATAAAATGCACGGAGGTCATAAATTTCATTTTGAAATGCAGTTTTTATCATTGAAATTGAAAAACAAAAACCAAAAGGGAAAAGTCTTACATAACACTTCCACAGCACTTGGCAAGAAGAGTCAGAGTCAAATATTTGCATAAGGGTGGTAAGACTTGGGGACAGTTTGCCCAGAGAGGCTGCGGATGTCCTCTTCCTGGAAGCATTCAAGGCCAGGCTGGATGAGGCTTTGAGCAACCTGGTCTAGAGGGAGGTGTCCCTTCCTATAGCAGGGGGTTGGATCATCTTCAAGGGCCCTTCCAACCCAAAACAGTCGTTGATTCAAAAATTAGGTTTTGTCAGTGCAGCCCCAGCAGCACTACACACCTGCTCTTAGAAACAAAAGAAAACAAAACCAGCATACTGAGAAGCTCAGATGGGGGATACTTGATAGAGAATCCAGAGACACTGCAAAATTAAAATGCAATCAACACTGCTTCTGCAGAAGGCAGGCCTTGCCAATGGCCATTTCCTACGAAGTTACACATCTGATATTCAACACCTGTGTTCATAAGATTTCTGAAAAAGCACGTTCAATACATTGCATAAAAATTGATGTGGATTCAAACTGGTTAACAGAAAGATCTCAGCTGCTAACTGCAAATGGGAAATAATCTCACAGGGATGTTTCTAGAACAAGTCCCACACAGACCTCTTCTCATCTCAAGGTTATATTGTATTATTCTAAGCAACATGAGAGATATAAATACACTACTGGCAGACCTCATGAATGGCAAATCAATCAAATGTTAAATTCAAAAGTGTTCAGATTAAATTCTAAAGACTAAGCTATAAATATATAAACTACAGATATAGCAAATATAACTCAGCTTGAGATGGCTTAAAAGTCAAGAATTTAGGTGCTAGGAATACTTTACAAGCTACAGCACGAGGACTTTAAAACACATGTAATAAATAATTGTGCAATAAAGATAACCAAACTAAGCTAAGACTGCTGGAAATTACTTCCTGTTCACAAACTCAAATCTATAAAGAACACAGATGATTAAAAAAAAAAAATCAATAGCAGTGTTTAAAATCCACAAGATTTTATTTTTACATTTCATAGAGTCATAGAACCATAGAATGGCCTGGGTTGAAAAGGACCACAACGATCACTTAGTTTCAGCCCTCTGCTATGTGAAGGGTCACCAACCACCAGACCAGGCTGCCCAGAGCCACATCCAGCCTGGCCTTGAATGCCTCCAGGGATGGGGCATCCACAGCCTCCTTAGGCAACCTATTCCAGTGCACCATCACCCTCTGAGTGGAAAAACTTCCTCCTAATGTCTAACCTAAACCTCCCATGTCTCAGTCTAAAACCATTCCCCCTTGTCCTATCACAATTTGTTGTTAATCAGAAGTTTTTAAAACATATGCAACAACAACAACAAAAGAAAAGTGTGTAGGCCTTGAAACCTATTTTTGGCCTGATTTACTGCTGAACATTTAAAATGAATTTTCAGTGTTTGTAATTTCATAATCAATGAACACTTATTTCATGGGTGTGATGAGACTGCTTTCAAGTTTGCATACATATACATCCTTGTAAGGAAAATATATTAGAAAGACACAGATCACCTTAATCTGTAAGCAAACCAACAATGACTGATGTACCTGGAGGTTAACAGAGATCATTCATATGATGCACGTAGACATATCTTTACCAAATACCACAGAGAGGTTTCAGAATTGTTTACAGTGGTGGTTTTTTTTCCACTACTCCAGACAATGTCTGTATACTTACTGTCACAGAATGTGCCTAATGGATGAGTCCTCTGGCTCCAAGTCTGAGGGACCCAATAAACATCAGTTATCTACTTAGCAGAGCCAGTAAGAAAGGCCAACCTACTGGTCAAGTCTCCACTTAAGGGTAAAGAACAAAAACAATCAAATATTTTAAGTGTGATACCCAAAACAATCTTCAATACAACTTCTTACATGCTTTACATGGAGCTGGATTCAATGAAGGCCCCTTCCACCTCAGGATGCTCCATTCTATCCTCCATCATCAGAAAATTAGCTGATGATATAGCAAGTTAAATAATTCAGTAGCTAATTCTGAAACAATTTCCTCCAACTAAAGCCTTTGATAAAGATTGAGCTTAAAATGATTGTGGCATTAGCAACAGCATAGCCTTTAGGTCAATGGCACTGAGTCTCTGTACAGCAACTTGTGAGACTGTATTAGCATACCACAGCTAGTATGGGGATTCCAGTAAAAGAAAGGTTTCAACACACCAGAGCAAGCCCAGGGGAAAATCTTAATGATGGATTAGGTAATATAGAAACAGAAACTGAATGACATGGGTTTTTCAGTCCTAACAGGAAATGACTATGGGGAAGGTGCACTTTTGGCGTTTTCAGCCACACAGTGGAAACACTGAGAAGATGAAGTTGAATGCTTCTCAGAGCTAGATAGAAAACAATATACAAGGCAATGAACACGAGACAAAAAGATGGGAAATTCCAACAACATTACAACTTTCTCAGAATTGTCAAACACTGAGACAAGTTGTCCAAAGAGATATTTGAAACTCAACTGGACACGGCCATGAGCAATCTGATCTAGTATGATCTGCTTGCAGCAGGAGGTTGGGTCAGGTAACTTCCACACGTCTCTGCCAACCTAAATTATTCTGTGATCAAACAGCAAGTCTTCGGAAAAATTACAAATGATAAAGATGCCAGCAACACAGAAGCTGTGCCTGTATCTATGTGCTCAGCACCTGGAATCATTCACTGGCAAATATTTATCTTACTGATCACATTTTCAGTTCTTCCCTCCATTTCTGCACAAGTTGAAAAGGACTGGTATAGTCTTCTCCTATCAGGTAAATCATTTCCAAATAGTGAATAGGGGAATGAAAGATATTAAATAGATCAACTTGTATGCTGAAACCAATGAAGATGTTACAAAGTCCTGCCTAGCTAGCAAGCTGCTCCTTGGCTAGGAATGACAGAGGAGGTTAACAGTAGCTGTGTTTTTCCTCAGCAGTCTCATTCACTGCTCAGGCTTTCTCCTCACTGAGGTCAAAAACAGACTATATCTTCCACAATCCCTGCACTGCTTCATACCCAGTTCCCACAAGTGCTATAACATCGTTACACCCAAGCTGGCCAAGTCAGACTGCAGTTGACTACTGAGAGCTGTAAGATGCTGCTAGAAGTATTCTGCTGAAGTCAGAAAAAAAAAAGAAACCCTCAGTGGTGAGCAAGAGATTACAATGTTACAGTGTATGAGATTTCAGTTATGATGCTGATAGAAAAGTTGAAAAATAAAGGTCAAAAGATAAATCTCTCTGGCAACTACCAGATTGGCTTGGCAGTGAAATAAAATCAGCAGGTGTTCTTTCTTGTTCATCAGAGCCCTCTATCTTTGTCTGATTCTCCTCATCTTTGGAGACATTCCACTATGTAAACTCAAAACTCAGTTCTTCTGACTATCAAAAGCAGACAAGGAGCACTGAGGTAAGGTTGCAACCATCTCTACTCCACTCCATCTTCTCTTCTTGTAAAACAGGGAAGAGGAAGTGCACGTAAAACAGTGCACGAATTCTTCTCAGTAAGCCCTAAATTTTTATGTGGTATGGAATATTACATGTCTTAGTCTCAAAAAACACAGTAGTGACTGAAAACCTGACACAAATGCTTTTCTACTCCTCATATTCTGAAATACACAGGAAAACAAAAGCTTCTATTTCCCCAAGAACTAATATCCTGCTAGGCCCCTAAAAATAACAACAGAAATCAGTGATATACATATAATTACTGTGCAAATAAAAGTATCTAAACTTCAGCAATAAGCAAAAACATTCAAGAAAGTGGTTGAGATTTTTTCCTCTAAACAAACTATCTGGATCCCAAATTCACAAAACCTGCAGTTTCACTTAAAAAAGTATAGATGCTACCCTTTAACAGAGGGAATGCAACAGTGACCTCTCCAAAAACTTCCCCAGAGCTAAGGAATTCCTTGTGTGGACATCTTCTCCTTTTGATAAGCGAAGAACTGTGTGCAAGAAGGGAACTCCATTCCATTAGACCAGTAAAAATTAAGTCTTCATTCAGATTTTGTCATTTCAGGAAGCCACTCTACTACATAATGTACGTACTTTTCTTCTCATACAACTGGGAGATCAACTTCTCCCTCTTTTCAATTCCCACCTTCAGTAGGAAGAGAAAACACTTCTGTCTTCCCTTCTGCCATGTCTTGGATCTTGAGGGAGAAAGTGTTCTGGTGAACCAAGCATAGAATCATAGAATCACTCAGGTTGGAAAAGACCTTAAGATCATCGAGTCGAACCATGACCTAACCATGCTATCCTAACTCTAACAACCCTCTGCTAAATCTTGACCCTGAGCACCACATCCAAATGGTTTTTAAACACATCCGGGGACGGTGACTCAACCACCTCCACCAACCAATCTGTTCACTAGAACACATCTGCACATAGGAATTACGACAGATTACAACTATTTATGATAACTGCAGAGTAAAGTTCTATAGATATCTCACTTTTGCTTTGAGTTTACCAATTTTTCATTCATAGTTACATATTCATAAAATGCTGCTGGCTGAACTTCAGTAAACAATCTTTGTCATGCTTCACCTCCTCATGCACAATCAACTCTGATCTAGATACACCTATTCCATTACACACAATGGAAGGCAAAAAGCATGTAGCAATTTGAAAATAGCACGTGCATACCACATGCAATTATTACATGAATCACCTGTCTAAACTATTTCTTTCCGTCACATCTTCCTTTGCTACTATTAAGATATTCATCCAAGAATACTGCCAGGATGGCTGCAGGCTTTATTCTGAGATAGCATTATATCTTCTTCCTCTCCATTGTACACAGTAACATTTCTGGGAGCAAATCCTTGGAAAATCATCACATCTGCAATCTGGCAGATTTAGATTACCAGTTTAAAATTTTCTTTCTGTCCTTCTCTTCAACATTTTGTACTTTTACTACCCCAGTAAGACCTGCTCAGGATGGTAGCATTTTGAACTCTCGTATATAGAGCAGCACACCAGTGAGCAGTAGTTGGAAAGAGTTGCAATCTCACAAACTCATTTAACTATTGAAGATTTCCTTTATTGCAAAACAAGACTTGATAGCGCTGACTATAACAGATCTGAGATTGCAGTTTAAGTTTTTTATTTATTTATTTTTTTAAATGTTGATTAGGCCTGAACAACCTACCTCAAGAATTCTTCTGGTATACACTGTTGATTTCACTTCGCTTGACCCCTAGTCAAGGGTCCCCCCCACCAGCTCAGCTGCCCAGGGCCCCATCCAACTTTGAGCACCTCCAGGGATGGGGCACTGCATCTCATCTGGGCAGCTGTGCCGCTGCCTCAATGCCTTTGTGTGAAAAAAGTTTATCCTAACACCTAACCTAGATCTCCTCTCTTTTAGTTTAAAGCCATTCCTCCTTGTCCTACCACTATTAGATCAGAAACAAAAGTTAAGCTGAACAGCTAGAGGACAGCAGTCAGCAGGACACAATTATTGCAAAGATTTAGCCACCTAATCAGGAGTTACATTTTGCAGCAAAGACTGCGGAGAGGAGTTTTAAGCACTAAGAGAAGACAGAGAGATGACAGGGAGACAGCATTACAGATACTCGGGAAGGCCCTGACAAATCCGGAGAGGTGCAAGAGATAGCATCAACGTTCTCTGAAAAAGGGGAAGCACAGCCTAGCCAATAGACACACCACACGGCAAAATACCACAGAGCACCACACACGGTATTTCTTATCTCAGGAAACATAAGCCAGTTCTGAAGGACTCGTCCAGTGAGGAAGAGCCTGATGCCCTCCCTGGAAGAGCACAGGTGAGCTAAGAACACAGCACCCCACCAGTCCTGTGGCTTGCTTCCCTATCAGACCCAGACCTGCAACTGTGTTACGCAGCATTTCGCACATAACTCATCTCCCCACTGCAGCAGCGATTTCAAAGGTAATAGTTAACCAAGCGCAAAGCCTCTGAAGACATCCCACTGACAGAAGAAAACGACAAACGTTTTAACGGATTTACGCAGCTACTGTTGCCTTAAAAAGATGCATTCAGGCAACCCTGCGGCTCACTCCTTCCTCCTGCCATTAGCTTACAGCGCGGCGCTACGGCCAGCAGCGTTTTCACCTCACTTTCCTGGCCTGGCAAGCAGGAATAGCACTGCCCACGTCGCGACGCCAGATGAACCTTCTAGAGCGTCGGAGGGCAGCACAACAAAGATGCGGGGTTAGCAGCAGCGCGTCCGGCCCCGCACACCACCACGGGTACAGCGGGGGTCCTTGAGGCCCGCCTCCCCTCCCCCAACAACGGGCCGGCTTACCTATGCCAGGGGCCACGTAGATGAAGTAGAGGCAGGAGGAGGAGAAGGAGAAGAAGAAGATGAACGCGAGCATGGAGCGATTGGAGACGCGCAGCACCTTCCGGAACAGGGGCATCCTCCCGCCGTCTCAGAGCCGCCCGCTCCCCTCAATCCCGGCGCGCGGCGGCCGCGCTTCCCGCAGGGCGGCGGTGGGCTCCTCCCATGGAGCGGCGGCGGGACGGGGGCGAGGGCTGCGCTCCGCTCCTGCCGCTCCCACCGCCCGGCGGAGGGCTCGCGGAGCCGAGCAGGCGACGGCCTGAGCGGGAAGGGTCCCCTAGCGCTGCCGCGGGGCTCGGGGACCGCTCCCGCCGCTAGGCGCCCGCTCCCTCTTCGCAGGCGGCGGCGGCGGCGGCAGCATCCCGGCTGCCGGCGGACAGCCACCTCCGCGCCCAGCCCCTGCAGCCTCTCGGCCCCGCCCCGCCGAGCCCCGGCTACTGCGGCGGTTGGAGCGTGCGCGAGCCGCGGCAGCGGCGGACTGCAGAACTGCGGCGGCGAGCGCGCACCCAACGGAGAGACGATGCCGCCGCCTTATTGCTGCTGCTGCTACCGCGGGCCAATGGGAGGGGAGGGAGAAGTGAACCCATCCTCCCGATTGGCTGCCGCGAGGGCTGGCTCTTGTAACGCCCGGGCGGGGGCCGCGAGGGTCCCTGTGCGTGTCATGTGACGGCAGGGCGGGAAGAACCGTTGGCGCTGCACCCTTCTGTGTGGGCCTTGTGCGACCCCGTGCCGGTGCTCTACTCCTCTTCATGCATTAGTGAGCAGCCTCCGCGGGTTGCTAAGTGACGAGGGGCAGCGCCATTCCTCCCCACAACGCCGCCACTGACGGAGGCGAGTGCCAAGGTGCTGGCGGGCAGCCGGAAGAGCAGCAGAGTCGAATTGCATAAGCATCCAGATCTGCTGCTTGAAGGTGTTCGGCTCCATCAGGTGTAGGGTGAGGAGAATGGAAACGCAGAATTGCTGCCCAGTGTTGCTAGATGTTGAAATTAGGCGTTTCTCACTACAGTAGAATGCAGTACACACTAGTAATCTGTAACCACTGAGGAGTTTTGTGATTGACACTTTAGTGAACAGCAGAGATACAGGGATTTCCTAGTAATTGTTTCCATGAGAGAGAGAATTCTGCTCTGCCTGTTCTGGAACAGTTCTTGTACTAACAGTACAATCACTGAATCATTAAGGTAGGAAAAGATCACTAAGTTCCCCTAGTCCAACCATCAGCCATCCCCACCATGCCCACTAACCACGTCCCTCAGTGTCACATCCACACGGTTTGTGAACACCTCCAGGGACAGTGACTGCAACACCTCCCTGGGCAGCCCGTGCCAAGGCCTCACTGCTCTTTCTGAGGAGAAATTTCTCATAATGTCCAACTGGAATGTCCCCTAGTACAACTTTAGGCCATTCCCTCTCATCAGTCCCCTGGGAGAAGATGCTGACGCCCCAACACAACCTCCTTTCAGGGAGCTGTGGAGAGTGATAGATCTTCTCTGAGCCACCTCTTCTCCAGATGGAGCAATCCCAGCTCCCTCAGCCTCACCCTATCAAACTTGTCCTCCAGACCCCACACAGTTTCATAGTCCTTCTCTGGACACACTCCAGGGCCACAATGTCTTTCGTGTTGAGAGGGGCCCAAAAAACTGAACACAGTATTCAAGGCGTGTCCTCACCAGTGTTCAGTATAGAGAGACAACCGGCTCTGGCTATACTAGTTATGATACAAGCCATAATTTGACGAATGTTGTTGCAATGCATATCAGATAGATGGACAGATTGAGTGATTCATTTTGTCTGAAATGCCTGTAGCAGCTAGGCAACTTGATTTATGTCATTTGCTTTATTGAGCGGAGTATAAAATACAACACTGAACTAATTTATACATACACAATTTAAATTTGAAGCTTCAGATGCATATACAGAGGGCCCGTATAGACATGGACTTGGTTTCATGAAGAAAAAATGTAGAAATAATACTATATCCTTATGTCTTGTTATTATCTCACATTAAAGTAGAATTTGCAATGCTTCTCTCTTATTTCACTTTCGTTAATATTTTTGATATTGGTTTAGAATTTTTTTTCTATACAGAAGGCCATTAGAATATCAATACAATGACAACTAGAAGAATCCAGAATCTTGTCAGAGATAAGAGTGAGATTCATAGTACTTGATATCTTAAGATTAGACCAAACTTTCATGGAAAGTGGAGAAAAATATTAAGTGGTAATGTACAGATCACTGGCTGTGTATATCTAAAAGCAAGTGTCAAATCTTCAGCTCAGCAGTATTAATTTTGTTTTAATTGTATTGACTGCTGGGTGCACTTTTGCAAGATTTTAAACTCTACTGTGATGAGCACAAGAATAATACCTTAAACAAATAGAGATATATGTGAAAGAACATAAAAATGGAATTCTGGGAGATAAATGTATCGTGTTAATCTGAATCTCCTGTAGCGTCCTGCAGCATGACTCACACACAGTTGAGGTAGATGATTAGGTCCAAGCACCTGCTCTGAAAACAATTCTTAAAACACACTCCATCTTCTTTAAATATTTCTTTCTACTGTAACAAGCTCACTCTACAATAAATAGACCACTTCTTTGAATAAGTCACATTCTTGGGATGTACTTATAGTAAGAAGGAGAAATTCAATTGAGCGTATATTGCTCTTAACCATATTTCATCTTGCAATTGAATTTGCACAGAAGAGTCCTTCATTTAAATTACTCTGGAAAAGATATTTTAAAAGAAACTTTCTCATTCCTCATTGCCATTTTCAGTCTTATGATCTAAAAGTGAATTTTCAGTGGATTGGAAAATACAAAGTCAAATAAGATTTCACAAGAGTAACAACTGAAATCAAAACAAAACAAAACAATGTCTTCAAAGCCATAGTAATGAAAATCTTCTTCAACACTTCTAGTCCAAACTGTCTTAGATTTTACCCAATTCAGTAAATATTATGCAAAGTACATGAGTGAAACAAAACTAATCAATACCTGCACAGCAGAATGGTCTCACATTATCACCAAAAGTTATCAGTGTTCTGTTATCTTGGAAAGAACATCTTGTGCATCAGGTATTTCAGCTCCTTTCTTTAGAGAAGGATACAAAGTACCTACAAAAGCCAAGCACAAAACCATTGCTAACAATAAAAATTAGACCCACTTTACATGTTAAAGCTGACATCTTTCTCTGTCTTTGGATATAAGAACTATTTTACTTCTTTGCTCTAATTGATCAACTAAATGAGGCCAAACACAAGAAGGTGCATTAGGTGGGTTAGAAATTGGTGTGTGCTACTCAGGCATGGAATCTATTTCAGTGAGAACCACAAACTGTTGTGGCTTTATAATGGTGGACATAGGGTACTGTGAGACAGCAGGCGGAAAGAAATACCAGAAAACACTGAGTTCAGCAAAAGAATCTTAAACTGCTTTCCCACTGAGTATGAAACCTGCTCCTGACACAAATATCATGGATCTCAGTCAATATTTCTGCTATTTGAAGAAATAAAAGGTGGTATTGTGCTTAAATCATTTGTTAGAATTAGGAGTTACAACAATACATGTACAAATGTGCTGTCCATACAGCATGCAGTTCTACATTCTGTGGCTCTAATTTAAAATGTTTGTTTGTTTGTTCTGTTTGTTTTTCTCCTGGTCATTTACTGATATATGTTCATGTTATTTCTTACTGCCGTTCTGTGAATGAAGTATATTCCCATCTTTAACTCTTAACTAGCTATTTCCATTTTTAAATGTAATTATGTCTTCAGTTTGTCTCTCCACTCTGATAAAAATTCCTAATTTGTCTTTCAACTGCCCACTTCCTTCTCCTGTATTATTACTGAGACAGAAATACTGCATGACTATCACATCTTTTCTTGTCATTTATCTGTTTAAAACAGATTTTATCAACAACAGATACAAGTAAAGGAGTACAAAAATCTTGCAGCTTTTGCATTCTGTCTGCCTTGTGTCTGCAGGTTTAGACATTTGTACCAACATGATTGCCTCTTCCTTATACACAGCTTTTAAAATCTAATGATCGTATTTATTTGCTTTCTAATGATTGATACTTTATCTTCATTTTCAGCAAGGCCAGTCCAACTGAGTGGCGTGGGCGGTAGTTAATCACCCATCAACATCAACAACAAGTTTGCAAGATCCCTCTTCCACTCAACAGATATTCCCCAAACTTTAGCTTTGTTCCTTGCCTTTTCTGTATTTGTAAACTGCAGCAATAAAAACTGATAAACCAGTATAACGTGGTTTTATTATTAATATGACACTTAGCAGGAGAATAGTTACTTTGTTAGTATTTCTCATTGGTACCTCTGTTGTTTGTTTGCTTTTTATTTATTTAGACATAGCAACTTGATGGTTTTTTTTTAATGAAATTTTGTTCTGGAGGGCAGCAGCATTTCAAAATATCGCGGAACAGTTTCTATGTAATCCTTATTGCACAGTCAAACAATTAAAATGCCTTCAGGTAAAAGTCTCAAAGTAAGAAGCACAAGAACCTGCCTGAGAGTTTCAAGACAATTCAGTCTGTGTGAGGTTAGGGTAATTCAGATTTTCAAGGATTAATTCACACTGTTACAGGGTGACATGACGAGAAAAGTTAACATTTCTCTTTGTGGCATATAAACACATAAGGCTCATGCCAAAACACACTGAGAACTAGAGTAAAGTACTAGAGATTGGGCTCATGTGCACTAACCTCATTACATAAGTTAAAATCCCATTATTAAATCAAATGTCAATTTGCAACTATAAAGAGAATGTGTTGGAATTTTTCTGGTAATATAATGTTGGTCACGAAACTTATTTCTTACTAATTATCACCTCTGAGACCTCTATTCAAAAATTAGTTTGCATGTTGTAGTTGATGCCATTTGAGAGTATTACTCAGCAAGAGGAATTTATGCACATGCATTCTCTCACAAATGTAATAAAAAAAATGATACATCATGTGTCTTTTATTTCCTTCATTTCTGTTATCTGCACTTATGGTAGCAGATAGCAACAGAGTTCATATTTCACTCATATTTAATTTTTCTAGTTGATGTTGCTTTTTTGCTTTTAAGTAGATCCAGATGCCATTTCTTATAAAAAGCCTCCCTGACAAGCTTAGCAAAGAGTATAGAAGGCAATTCTTTCTAATGCTATTAATTTCGAGTCTACAAATCACAACCTTTTTTCTTTGTAGAGCTGTCCCATACAGCTCCTTACACAACCACACACAAAAGTGACGTGAAAGCTTAGTTTTCATGAAGGGTTTCACTCCTGGGTCTCATGTTGTTTTAACATTGCAGGTAATCCAAATTAAAGATATTTCTCTCACGAATAGTTAAGAATCAGGAGGGAAAAAAAAAAAAAAAGAAAAAAAAAAAAAAACATTTTGGAGCATGAGGTTGCTTTTGAAATGTTCATGAAAAAAAGCCATAAAGTGATATTGTTAAAATAATGTCACAGTGTCATCTCTAGTCTGTGTTCATGACAGGGGGACAATGGTCCAACAGGCCCCAATAGGGCAGAGGTGGAGTTGGGGGAGGGAAGAAGCAGAAAGGGAACAAAGAGGGGGAAAAAACAAACAAACAAACAAACAAAAAAAGTGGTAGCGATCTGAGGAGGAAAGTTAATTTACTAATTAATAGAAGAAATACAAATTAATTGGGGTTGAAGCTAATAAAGCAAATAAATGGGAGCAAGATGTTAAAATCAAAGGCCTCACTCTAATGCTGAAGGCAAGACAGCCAGGGAGCACACACTACAGAGAGAAGCAGTAAAAGAAAGAGGCAGTCTCATGACTTGCTGGAAAGACCCAAAGTGCTTTTCCCAACGTGCTCCTTACATGTACTACAGGGACCTTATCTCCCTCTACAGTATGCAGGGAGCTGGATTTGGTAGGACCATCTTGACTGATAGACAGGTAGATAGGTGCTGACCAATCAGGTGACTTCTCCCAAATGCTTCTCTCAGTGCTTAAATGTTCCATCACCCGTTGCTTTCAACATAGCTTTTAACAGCACGTTTTATCATTCAATGATCTTTGGCCCAAGTATTTACAAGGGAATTTTTGAAATGAGATCCACTATGTGACTCAGTTCTTCCTGGAATGCCATGTCACCAGAGGAATTGCTTTTTGAGACCTAATATGGTGTTTCAGGTGGTAGCGTGGGGTACAGGATATGTTTCAAGACACCCGCATAATGTTTATCATCGTGGGCTCGTGACAAGGCAATGTAATCTACTTGCCATATCTCCCCATAGTTCTACTTTTGCCATCGCCCTTCCTCCCAGAGAGGTTTTATCTTCTTGTCTTGTTCAATTATGGTGCATGTTTCACAGTCGTGGATAACCTGTGCAATAGTGTCCATAGTTAAGACTACTTCTTGATCTCGAGCCAAGTTATGTGTCACATCTCTTCCTTGATGGCCCGAGGCATCATGGGGCCCACCAAGCAAGAAATAGTTCACCCTTGTGTTGCCATTTCAAGCCTTTGAGACATCTCAATTTTGGCTGCACCTCTTGGTTATTTTGTTGTTCTTCTGTAGCCTGGCTCTTGGGCATGACAAATAATACACTATTTTTTTAATATATCCTTGCATCAATAAATAGAAAGTTGTGAAATTCTGCTGTCAATTAGAAACATCCAGTTTTATAAAGTCAAGAGACAAATACTAGACTATTATATGCTGTAGTAATACCTTTTGGGAAGAAAATAGTGTGTAGTTAGGGGGCTTTAAAGTTTTAAACTTCAAAAATGAAGTTAAAATGTTCCCATTTATGAATGTGTGAAGAATTTTCTGCCAACGACAGATAAGAAGAACAGTTCGTCAAAGCAAAAACATTGGAACACACCAGCTTTGATAAAACTTTCATTGGAAAATGTTTCTGATGTTGAGAATGTAATTTCAAAACATTTCAATTTACATTGCCCTAATTTTGCAGCAGAGTGTCTAACAGTAGATACTTGGCAAAAATTTGGCAGTTTCAGAGTTTTGGGAGCAGGCGTGATTCTGTTTGCACGGATATTTATCCCTTCCTCTACAGAACGAGAATGTTTTACAGACTCTCTTTTCTGCAGAGCTGAAGTTTGACGTCCTGTAGCTTTTGTAAATTTTATACTTTGATGACTTCTTTAATGATAATCTTATTATTCTCTGCCTTATCTTTCCAGCAACAATGTAAATGTGTTCATTCAATTTCTCCAAGCCATGTAGGAGCATTTGCTATTTTTTCAATCACTAACAAAATTCTGTATATTAAGAAGGTAAATAAAGGAAGATAAACATTCAAAAGAATTGGTTGTGATCTCTGGATATATAGCTGAGTCTTTCAACAATGTCAGAAGATAAATTTCTCAAGCTATCATATGTCCTAATAAGTAATTACTGTATCTTTACATTGCAGTTAACTTTATGACTGTACATGCCTAGCACTTGCATCTGTAACACAGATTTTGAGCCACAGAACACATGTTCCTGTGTTGTCACACTAGTTGGAGCATTTGTATAGATGGGGAAATGCCATCAAGTAACTTTTTAGACTTTCTCACATAATTGGAAGAGAGTAAGAAGTAACTAACATAGATGCTACTGACTCTGCTGATGTTTTAAGGAACCTCAGTTAACTACGCTTTGTTACTATAGGAAAATGAAATACCCAGAATCACATAATCAGTCATTGCTTTGGCATAACTAGTCTTAGCTAGTGTTGGCATTGTATATTAAAAGCGTTTATATGTAATGTAAGGATTACAATCAAGAGATTAAACAATTCAAAAACTTCAGTGCTGTGGATATAACTATTTCTTTAGGCAGCAAATACAGTGTTTTGCATGATATCATTTGAAAAGGTAGTGTGATCAAGGCTTCCTAAGAGTAGAGCGTAGGTAAAGTTACACCATTGGACTGCTTCCCTAACCTCACTTTTGAAGATTTAATTCGAGTCTTGGAAGTCAGAATATAGAGCCACATCATGTGGTTCGGCTGTTAATCACTGCAGTGCTGATTTTGTGGAAGGCTTGAGGACTTTGCTTTGTGTTCATGGCTAAAATCTTATCATTAGAGATGCAATTCCTTTGTATATATAAATAGAAACAATCTGGTCCCACTCTTTCTGCTGCAATTAGGAAAAAAGCAATCAGAATTTGTTAAACAGACTTCAGGGACAGCAGAGTCTTACGTCTTAGAAGACAGATGTTTCTATTGAGATCTCATTTAGAAATGGCAAAAGTCACAGATAAGTTTAGCAAAGTTGACAGCTGCAATTTCACTGCTTTATTCAGCTCTCAATACAAGGCTTGGTCTAGCTTCTGAGATAGTGTTTAAATAGTTTGAACCCTCCTAAGAGCTGAAATAAAGGCTATTGTCCCCTGAAAATTCCTTTGGTCTTCTGTAAAGCTAAATAATACAGTTTAGTGTTTTACTAAAATATTGTTTTGCTTCATTTCTAATTACAGTATACAAAAAGGCAGTGCTAAAAATGAATAAATGCTTTCTCACTCATTCACAACCTCATTCAAAAGTTGCTTACCAACAATTGTGTAGAGGCAGTGATGCTGACCATGACTGTTTTTGCTTGTTGTTCTAACTGCAAAATCACGATTTATTTCCTTATAACTTAAAATCCCTTAGAATCTGTGTAAAGCGACTTTCCAGGGCTGAACTTCTCCCAGATCTAAGTAAAAAGTTCCGTCCATAAAAACAAACAACAAAAAAAAACCAAACAAAAACTAGAAAACAGAACTCTCCCCAGCTTTTCACCTCTCTCTTGCTTCCCAAGACAAAGATTGCAAGACCATTTGGGCATAATTTCAATTATCTATATTCTGAAAAAGAAATAGCCTTTCACATCACCTGTTTATTCGGTAGTGAACATCTGAAAAAGCTGCAGCTGATTTCCCAGAACAAAGAAAGTTAGAAGGTTATTGTGCTGTACCTCTATGTGCCAACCTCTTGGAGTTCCAACTTCTGCTGGTGAAAACCATTTCTAACTAAAGTATCAAAGATTCTAACAGTGTTACTATTACTGCTTGAGAAAATGAGAGGTTCCGGGAGGGAAAGATACTTGATATACCTGACACAAGAAACACCAACCTAAGACTTGTAACAGTAGCTACAAATTCCAGTGAATGCTCCAAACATGCAAGGTACTGAGTATCATTTGGAAAATTAGAACCCTTCTGTCTTTATTTCTTTGTTACCTTTTCTTCTCCCTTGCATCTTGTTATGATACTTAGAACAACTTAGATTTACATTGAACTCAGCACT
Organism: Tympanuchus pallidicinctus; assembly: GCF_026119805.1. NCBI lineage: Eukaryota > Metazoa > Chordata > Aves > Galliformes > Phasianidae > Tympanuchus > Tympanuchus pallidicinctus. Next base: position 34,125,015 of record NW_026294769.1, read on the forward strand.
TTAACCATTTGCATGAGGTTTATTTCTTTTTGGGTACTCCCCATAGTTTCCAGCTGATTGCCCTTAAAAATAATCATCATCATCATCATGAAAAGGAGAAGCTACGCACAAGGCAATCAACCGACACTGTAACGGTTGCCCACCATCTATGCAGTCTAATAATTAAAATTTCAAATTATTTTCTTTTTCTTTTTGTTATGTAAGTGCTTTTCAGTGGACATGATGTGATATTTTTACTTTCACAGATAGTTTTATTTTTACTGCCTAGCTTTCTTCTGTTCTCTTTCTTCAGTTTCAGTTTCTTTTTCCTGTGTTCTCTTCAATTCATGCAGAAGTTAACAAATGAATGCATGTATTTAAGGATACAGAAGCATCTGAAAATAAATAATTCCAAAACATAAAGAAAATCAATTATTTATAATTTGAAATAGTTGTGGTTCAGCAGAAAACAGTTTCTAGCTTTAATTTCCTGAAAATCATTCTTTCATTGTGGTTATTTCTGTATTCAGAGTGGCTTAGTAGTTCAAAATCCTTAGCTGATGATTTTAGAGCTCCTTATGTTCTGCTAAGTTTAGAAGGAGTCCAGATGACCCAAATGCTCTAAGAGGGGACACTAACCTATCAATTTTCCAAGGCCACTCTCATTATCCTAAATGCACAGGGGATTTGCAGAAAGGTAGAGATGAAAATACTCTCTTGCTATCATCCAGTGAACTTTATTGTGTTCATATTCACAGAGGTTTCATTGATAGATCAGGAATTAAATGGCAAATACATATTTTTCAGTCTTTCATTAAAAAACAAACAAACAAATAATTCTTAACTGTGAGAGTGGTGAGGTGCTGGAACAGGCTGCCCAGAGAGGCTGTGGATGCTCCGTCCCTGGAGGTGTCCAAGGCCAGATTGGATGGGACCCTGGGCAGCCTGGTCTGGTATTACATGGGGAGGTTGGTGGCCCTGCATGTGGCAGGGAGTTGGAGATTCGTGATCCTTGAGGTCCCCTTCCAATGCTGGCCATTCTGTGATTCCTTGATAAGTTGAACCAGCACTGAAAGCAAACTGTTAATCTCTCACAACAGACAGGATAGGACCACTAGCAGACAAGCACTTCCTTCCCCTCCCCCTCCCCCCAACCCCTCATCTCCCCCCACCTCATCCCATCCCTCCATTAGTCATAAACATGCTTTCAAATCTTTATTCAGGTATCTACTGATATAAAAACTGACTGCTGTAAAACAAACAAACAAAAAACAAATGAAAACCAATCTATTATATATTGCTATGCATAACTATTAAATCAATTTTGTGCTACAGCAAATTAAAAGAGGAAATGTTTATTATTGAAATAAAGTGGCAATAAAACCTTTCTTTTTATCATTTTGGAATTGTCAGCTCTCTAGTTCCACTTGTAATGTATTCAGATCTGCTTATCAAGATGCATAGTGAGTACGTCATACTTGCTGGTGATTCAAGTCTCATTTCCTCTGTTCCAGATGGCCTGTCCAGCAAAGGAAGGACAGATAGCATATGATATTTTGACTGCAGAAACTAAGAGGGGAACAGATTTTCACTTGTATGTGCTCTTCTGCTTGTTGTTGCTTCTGTTTGTTTTCTTTGTTTGCTTCATCATTTGTTTGGTGGTTTTGTTTTTTTTTTCCCTTATCAATGATATTTGTTGCTGCAAGACCAGTTAGTGTTCTTTTAGTCCTTCGCCCTTATGGACAGAATTTAGGTCTTAGATAGTGGTTGAAAGATCTGTAACAATCTCAGTCTCTCAGGCTCTTTTTTTTTTTTTTTTTTTTTTAATAAGATTACATTATTCCAGTCATAAAAAAAAGAACACATGAGAAAGGCAAGAAACCAAACCAAACAAACAAAAAAAGTCCACATTAGTTTCAGATTTTAGGTTATCATATCCAGATAAAATCTTTCTTTTTATATCCTACCTAATCAACTTGTTTATTTCAAAAATGTAAGTAATTACATACCATAAACCATTTGCTGCTCTCACTTCACAGTTTTATTTTACTATTCACTGAAAAGCATACCCTACAGACTTTGTTTGTTTGTTTGTTTGTTTGTTTAAGTGAAGTGCCCTTGTGCAGTTTCCTTTAGGGATATAACTTGGATTTCATGTATTGGTGCACTACCTGAGGATACAGCACTGGACCAAAATGCAGCTCTCCAGCTCCAATAGCTTATGCAGTGGGTTGTGTGCCCTAAGAGACTATTGCTAGCTTACTGAGCTGGTGCAGCCTCACCTCAAATAGATTTGAGTACTACAATATAAAAACATATGAGAGCATTCAGAGGGGGGCTATGAAGGTGGGGAATGGTCTGGAGAACAAGGTATATGAGGGAGGAGTGCCTGTGGTCCCTTGGTTTGTTCAGCCCAGAGCAGAGGAGTTGAGGGGAGGCTTTGTGGCAGCCTATAACTCCTCACAGGGAGTGGAGGGGCAGCGCTGAACTCTGCTCTCTGTGACAGGGACAGGACCTGAAGGAGCAGCATGAAACTGCATCAGAGGAGGGTCAGGCTGGATATCAGGGAAGGCTTCTTCACCAGGGGATGGTGGCCATAGAATATGCTCCTAAGGGCAGTGCTCACAGTGCCAAGTGCTGGAGTTCAAGGGGCGTTTGGACACTGATTCTGATACAGAGTTTGGATTTGAGGGGTCCCATGTAAAGCCAGGAAATGGACTTGATGAATATTGTGAGTCCCTTCCAACTTGGGATATTCTATTATTCATTGAAACATAAATCTGTTTCTTTATCAATAGCTGATGTCTGCTGTTTCTTCACTTTTTAAAATAATCAAATGCCATTGTCTGAATAAAAGGGTATAGTCCTCAAAGATAGGAAGAGTGAAGGAACAAATTTGATCATCTTTGTTACAGAAGGCTTCCAAACAGGAAAGAAAACATATGCAATAGAGATAGCATTCAAATGTAGGAAGAAGAATAATAAAGTAAGGCAGAAGAAGTATGGACTCCTAGACAACATACACTGCTGTAGTATTCCGCAAAGATAAATATAATATTTTTCTGCAAAGCGTCAGGAGAAATTAGACATCTGTCTTTCAATCTACAGAAATAGACTGAGCACTTATACTTACATATTGCATAAATAGTAGATAACCAGGAAAATATATATATATATTTATATATATATATATATATATATATATATATATATATATATATATATATATATATATATATAAACTAGAGAGCTGAAGAGAAAGATGACAGGAAAAATCACCCTTTTCCTCCAGAATGTTAAAAGCTAGAAATGGTTTTGTGTTGAATCGGTGTGAAAACAAGATTTTCACTCCATTATTTCATGCCATTTAGGTCAACAGGAGAGACAAGAACAAATAGTTCATTTAATGATTTTTTTTTTACTCAGCTCTATCATGCCTATTACTTGCCTTTTCTAGGTGCAAGGCAATGAATTTTCACATTTCTGGTTTTAGACATCTGAAATACTTAAATATTTAATTTAGATCAAGATAACTGGCTTTCAGATGACACATTTCCCTCATTCCCTGCCCCTCCCTCTTCCTCCTCCTTCTCTCCTCTCCCACGTTTTCCCTCCTCCCCCACCCTCTCCTCCTCCTCCTCCTGCTCCCTCTCTCCTCTCAGTTTAGGATTTTTATGTTCTTTTTAGGATTTTCTAATAAATGGTGTGAAAAGAATGGGGCAAGGATGAAAGACAATGAAATCAAGCTAAAATAATTTCCGCACCTATTTGTTTGAGAGTGGCTGCGTGGTGTATATTCTAGGGCCTGTTCTATCAACAGAATGACTTTCTTCTCATCACAGCATCTTTTGATCACATTATATCTGTCAATTGCTTTGGGTTGGCTTTTTTTTACCTGCCATTAGGATAATGTGGTACAATTTCTGTAAGTGTGTTTTCTACATGTACTTTATTGCATTTCATTTCCATATTTCATTGTTCCTGCGAAGAATTCATGGTCACAGGTCACACTGCATAACATCAAGATACTCTAAAGAATACAAGGCGACTAAATCATAAAAGACATTCTTAAAGCACATTTATGGGAGTTATTTGCAGCAAGTGCCAATTGTTAATGATCCAACAAAAAATGTCATTAAATTCTAGATATTAATGATCCCTTGTAACCTAAGTAATTCATTTTAATTACATCTGCAAGAACAGAAAAGTCATCTTTTTAAACTGAACTGCAAGATATTATTCTTAGTAATAAATTACCCTAGAAATTAAATATAAACTTCAACATCAGAAAACTGAATGAAAATCTGGAGCATTCAATCTATCAAATATTGTCCTATAATCTTTTTTTATTATATCCTTTTTTTTTTTTTTTTTTTTCCCATGAAAGCAGCATTCCCCAAATGACAATTATTAGAAGAAAATGGATACATCATTATGTCTTTAAAAATCTCAGATATACAATTTAGGGTATTAGAGGCATTTGAAATATTATAAGAAAATAAGGCAGTCGTACAGGAGGCCACCTGAACTGAATTACAAAGGTATGATGCAGATCGTTTCATAAATTGAACAAGAAATTAGCTCATATCAACATTTCCTAGAATCGTGTTGCTAATCTTAACTCCATGGATCTTTATAACACTTTATGATACTTATACTTCAAGTACTTCTCATTTAGATAGTATGTTAAAATAAACTTTTTCATACATCCTCATGCATATTTACTTTTAGTAAAGAACAAGAAAGTACTTGGGGATACAGTATTCTGAGAAGAAAAAATATTCACTAGACTAGCCATAAATCTACAAAGGTGTTTTTCTTCTGCAGCCTAATGTTAAAAAGGTGAGAGACAGATTTTGCAAACTTATCATCTTTACTGCATTATTACCAAGCAAAAATTGAAATCTCTTTGCAATAGTTATTTTCACAAATACCATACAGTACAGAATTTGCCTTGATTGTTACTATTTTTTTATTTACTAGGAAGATCTTACTGATATCTTCAAACGTAAGAAGAAAATTACTCAAATGCCTAATATTCTAGATCTCACTTTTACTCTTTTAAAAGTAAATTGAATGGTACTGTATTTTCTCATGTCTATCTTTTGATTTTTTTAAAACTTCTTTTTGCGTCATTTAGAGGGAACAAAATCTATCTTTTGTTTCTGTTTTTCCCAGCAAAATCACATTATAAAAAAAATGCAACTGCAAACAGCTGAGAACCAAGCATATGAGTTTTATCACTATTTTATTTAAAGAAAAATCAGAAGAGAGTTAAAATTATAGAAAATATTCCAAAAATGGAACAACCTCTCCTTGTTCTTCTTTGGGAAGTTCTAAAGAAGCACTATCTGCTGATGACGTAGATTGCTCTCAATGCGTATGTACAAACAGTTTAAAAACAATTATATATATATATATATATATAAAAAAAAAAAAAAGGTTAGGGGGTTTTGTTTTTTTACCCATTAAATTGGATTTAATTCCCTAAATATAGATCACTTGATTATCTATTACTTATTTCTGAATTTGATTATTCTGCACTGCATCTATTACTCAGAATCATAAAATCCTTAATTGGGAGGGACCTTTAAAGGTCATCTAGTCCAACTACAATGAACAGGGACATTCATAGATAAATCAGGTTGCCAAGGGCCTGATTCAGCCTCACTTTGAAAGTCTCCAGGGACAGTGCATTCACCACATCTGGCTGATGCCTTATCACACTCACTTTAAAGGACTTTTTCCTCATAACCAACCTAAATCTACCCTCTTTAAGCTTGAAGCTATTTTCCCTTGTTCTATCATGACAGACCATGTTAGAGTCGTCCCCTTTTTTCCTGTAGCTCCACCTTAGATGTGGAAGACCACTATCTCACAGTCTTCTTTTCTCCAGGCTGAACAGCCCAGCTCTTTTATCCTATCCTCATACAAAAGGTGTTCCATTCCTTGGATCATTTTTGTGGCCCTCCTCTGGAGGCACCCCAACAGGCCCATGACTCTCTGAGGACTGAGGACTCCACATCTGGTTGCAGTACTCCAGGTGAGGCCTCACCAGCTCGGAGTAGAGGGGCAGGATCACCTCCTTTTCCCTGCTAGCCACGCTTCTTTTGACGTTTCCCAGGATATGGTTGGATTTCAGGGCTGTGAGGTCTCATTGCTGGCTCACATCCGGCTTCCCATCCATCAGTACCCACAGGTCTTTTTCAGCAGGGATGTGCTCAATCCTTTTATCCCCCAGCTTGTATTGGTATTGAGGGTTAACCTTGACTCAGGTGCAAGACCTTGCATTTGAATTTGTTGAACTTCATGAGGTTCACCTGTACCCACTGCTCAAGCCTGTCTAGGTCTCTCTGAATGGCATCCTGTCCTTCCAGTGTGTCAACTGCACCCAACAGTTTGGTGTTATCAGCAAATTTGGTGATGGTGTACTCGATCCCACAGTCAGTGTCACTGATGAAGATATTAAAGAGCACTGGTCCCAGTACTTACTCCTGGGGAACACTACTCATCAGTAATCTCCATTCAGACACTGAGCCTTAACCACCACTCTGGACTCAATCCTGCAGCCATTTCTTCATCCATTGAACAATCCACTCATCAAATCCAAATATTTCCATTTTGGAGATGAGAGTGTTGTGGGGTACCGTGTCAAAGTCAACATAGATTATATCAGTGGCTCTTCCCTTGTCCATTGATGTAGTGACACCATCTTAAAAGGCCACTAGCATGGTCAAACAGGAATTGCCCTTTGTGAAGCTGTACTTGTTCTCCTGTATCACCTCCCTGTCTTCCATGTGCCTTAGCATAGGTGGAGGATTTGCTCCATGATCTTTCCAGGTACCAAAGTGAGTTTGATAGTTCCCGAAATCATGCTTTTTACATTCTTAAAAATGGGTGTGTTTTCCTATCACCAGGGACTTCACCTGATTGCTACCACTTTTCCAATATCTTTGAGAGTGGCTTGGTGACCGCTTGGAGTGGCTTGGTTAGCCACTTCCTTTAGGATTATGGGATGCATCTTGCTGGGAGTCATAGACTTGTGGGTGTTCAGGTTCCTCAGGTGGTCATGAACCTGATCTTCACTTACAGTGTGAGGAATGTTGTTTTCCCAACCCTTTCCTACCAAACCAAACATTTGAGGGCTGTGCAGTGACCATTTATCAGAGATGACAAGGCAAAAAAAGTTATCAAGTACCTCAGCCTATGATACCGGTTTCCATTGCCTGTGCTTTTCCTTCTTGCTTTTCAGTTTGATCAGCAGGTCTCAGTTCAGTCATGCTAGTCTCTTGCCTTCCTTTCCTGACTTGCTATATCTGGGGATAGAGAGCTCTTACACTCTGAAGAAAGCTTCTGTAAAGATCTGTCAGCTCTTCTCTATGCCCTTACTCATGAGGACAGTTTCCCAGGGTGTTTTGTTGCATAGCTTCCTGAACACCTGGAAGCTTGCTTTCCTGAAATTTAGTGTCCTAGTTTTACTCTTTGCCTGTCTCATATCCCTCCAGAGCATAAACTCAGACATAGCATGGTCATGGCAGGTAGCTTCCAATCCTGATGTCACCAATCAGTTCACTTGCATTGGTGACCAACAGGTCCAGTATTGCATCCCTCCTGGTGGGTCCTTCTCTAACTTAGGAAGCCATGCTACTTTTCCAGAAGATGTCTGGTGTGTTTGAAGTTCCCCAGCAGGACAAATATTTGCAGTCAGGATGCCTCCTGTAACTGGAGGTAGAAGGTCTCATCAACAGGTTCTGCTTGATAAGGTGGCCTGTAATAGACACCAATGAGAAGGCTTCCTTTGCTGTCTCAGTCTCTGTCACCCGTAGGCTTTCAACTTGTTTGTGACTATTCTTTTAGGGACAACTCTTCAGATTCTATTTCTTTGCTGATGTAGATAGCAACACCCCCTCCCCTCCTTCCTCACTTGTCCCTTCTGAACAGCTTGTGATTGTCAACAGCCACACTCCAGTCATGTGAATCATCCCACCTGGCTTCAGTGACAGCAACTACATTGTGGTTTTCTAGTAGCACAGTAGCTTCTAGCGCACCCTGTTTATTTCTCAAGCTGTGTGAATTGGTGTAGAGGCACTTCAGCTGTGCAGTTGGTCTTGCCACTTCCTTAAAGGATAACTTCTTAATCCCTTTTAAGTATTTCTCTTGATTTTCCCCTTTGCTTTCTCTAATTGCTCCAGCTGCCACTTCCTCATCATTATAGGGTTTCATATGTGCTACAGAGTTGCTATTACCTTAAAAGTAAAATCACTAACGCTAGAAATGAATCCCATATTTTTCATGTATATGTTATATTCTCTGATAGACAAAAATCATCCTTTCCCTGAAAAAAGTTGCCACAAATTTGGGTTTGACAAAGATGAGTTTGCGCCAGTTACAAAGAGAGCACTGGTCATCTTTTAAATTAGAAGTAAATAAACAATATGACCAAATGTGGAAAGTATGGTGGGATGCTATGGACATGTTTATCAGCAAGCTAATTCTGGGGAAATATGTAGTGGTGGTTGGGACTAAAGATGGAGCAAATCAGTGATTCAGGCAACTAATGCATCATAGTAGACTTTTGTTGTTAGATGAAATTTACGGAAGGTAGTGAGGGAGCAGTGCTTAACCTAAGCCCCAGCAGTTTTGAAAAGTATAACCAATAATATAATAGTAATAGAGGGGACTGCAAATTGGAGCATAAACTTTGATGGACAAGTTAATGAACAGAACAAACACTGGTTATTATATGAAAGTGGAAGATGTAATTAATGTTCCAGTACCACAGAAATTTTCCAGCAATTAATGAAATCCTGTGATTTTAAGGCACAGTGCCAAATGTACTAATATGCTTTTGTCTAGAAAATTCATCTGTGTTTCTGCTTGTGTATTATCCATATCTTGTTACTGGGTGTTGAAAATCTTCTGATTTAGACATTCCCAAGGACTATAGTTTTGAGTGTTGCTTATCCTGAAGGTAAAGTATTCATCCAGAGTCGTCAACTCAGTAAACTCCACAAGATTGCCCCTAACAATAGTGATGGTATGTGAAGATTTCTGAGGCCAATAAGACTGTTTTTCACTCAGTTAAAGCTGTTATCTATATTAATTCTGTAATAAAATGATAACAGCAGCATTTCACAAAAGGATCAGTTAAATTTTCAAAACTGCTGATACAGGCATAAGGTCAGGCTGTGCAAAAAGATGTGTTCCACTTTTCTTTGGGTCTTCCTCATTTCCAAGTGTAAATCAGCAAAAGGAACTACAGAGAAGCAATAATACCCCCTCACCTCCCCAAGTGAAGTGAATGTGAAGTTGTTATTTTTAACCTCTGCAACAAAGTTCCTTTCATCTGACTTAGGAAAGGGAAGCAGGTTCTGCTCCCCTGCTTGTGCAATACTTCATCTTATTTCAGTTTGTAACAAGTGAGCAGTTGGACTACTGGCCCAAAGAAGTGGAAGTATTGCACAAGTATTTGACTGCTATATGAGCAGTCAAAGAGCACAAGCTTTTGGAAGTGGTTCTAAATGCATATCTGATAAGAGAGAATTTGAAACTTGGAGGGTACAGTTCCCATGGAAAAACATTCAGCTCATTTTAGAGGAACAGCATATCTTACTGAAATCAACCCAAAATAATAGTCTGCAGGCCAAAGATGAACTTCAGCTACAAACACCCAACTGGAACATGAAATCCTTAGTATTGCAGGAGTAAGAAACAGCTCATTATCAGATAATTTTTTTTAGTAAAATTCAGCTATGGCAGTTTTCTAACTACCTGTATTCCCTCTCATCTTTTTAAGATTATATGACTTCCTTGACCATCTCAACACTGCTCCAGTAATTCAATCAATACAGTAGACCTATTTCAAAGAAGACAAGAGGAGCCAGCAAGAAATAATTATTTTCTAGAAAAAGTGGTATTTTTTGCAATTGTCTGTTCAGCTGTTTCCCCTTTGTTCTCATCAGACTCATGCTTTTTGACTCTGTAATTTTTTCTGCCAAGGAAGAATTGAGTGGCTTGGGCTATTTTTGCAAACACTGATTCACAATCTTGTATGCTCCCCTATTCATGCAAATTACCTTGGAAATTACCTTGGAATTTGCCAAAACAAAACAAAATCATTTAGGTATACTGCTATTTCCTTTTTCATGAGTTAGAATTGTAGTTCAGAATTTAATTGAATTCAGTATTTAATACATTCTTTCCTTCCAGGTTCAAGGATATTATAGTTATGTCTGATGGTTCTCTCACATAATCAACTGCATGAAGTAGGAAATATATCAGTTAATTTCGTCAATAACCTCAGCCACTGTGAAAATAGCAGCAGAGAGAGAGACAGAAAGAAGCACTGAAGCAGAAGTTATTTCTTAGTCTGCAGTATTCATTAATATTTTGATTCATTTTTGTTCTCAGCCAGTTGAATAGAATGCATTTTATTTCTATATAGCTTCTTACTACACAAATTTCTCTTTGTCTCTCTAAATTTCACTTACACTTAATTTACAGCTTCTAGGCCAGGCATTTTTTTCACATCCATCTTGCGCTGGGGAGCTCCATTAATTTCTGCGGAATTATTTCCAATTTCAAATGAAATAAGAATGCATCCTCCCTTCATTTGCTCTATTAGAGCAGAGAGTGGGAGGTAGCTGTGCAGCTGTGTGTATTTTGCAGGCTCTTAAGGAACCATTTTCTAGTTTTGTCTAACATTATGAGGTAGATTTGAGTTACCAGTAATACTGTCACTCAGTTTCAATAGAAATTATGGAGATAGGGCTGTGCTAGGTATGGTTTTAGTAATTGTATCCTCCTCTTTGCCAGGGAAGGCAGAATCATCAAATGAGTAACAGTTCATCCCATCTACCAAAACTTATTTCTCTTGCATCCATAGTATACCAGAGAATCAATATTTCTCCATCCAAGTTTGCTTGTTTGATCCCCTTTACCAGTCAAGGGCAGCACAGATGCTAATTCCACTACCAGACATAAAGGAAGCTCATCAGCTCCCACAGTTGTCTTTAAACAATTAGCTTACAGATCTTCATTACATCTGAGTGCTGCAATTTTTCACAAGAATTGCTTTATTCATTACACTAGAATAAAATTTATTCATTCCCATGCACTGTAGACCCCCCTATTTTTCAATAAAAGTCCTGACTTAAAAATCAGATATGGAAAAATTAGCTCTATTCATAGGGATTTACATGTTCTCCATCTGTGTTTCAGTGAAGAAAGGCCAGAGCATATTTACTCAGATGGAAAGAGAACAGGACAGAAGTTAAACTTTCTCTTGGGTGTATATTTTGCACCTAAGTAAAGATGCACTGAGAAATCCTGAATTACAGTCACAGAATGCCTGTGCAAATCCCAAAGTGAGCATGGCTCAAGGGCTGACAATAAGATGAAGCCAGGGAAGCACCTCAGTCTGTGGTCTAATTAGAGTATGCCCATAGTTAGCAGACAAATCTGTGTATGCTGACCGAATTTAATAAAGACAGATGTTTCCCAAGAAAATTCAATTACAGTGTTTTTATTTGACGTGGGACATAGGAAGTCATACATTAATATCTTCAAACTGTACGAAATTATGATTCTGTACAGCTTAGTGTGTGATGCTTGATAGCGATAGAAAATCCTGTAATATCTGTGAACATTTTCAAATGGCTCCCACCTGAGTTAAGAAAATGGAAAATCATGATTTAAGACAACTGCAGCCAGGCAACTTGCCTGCCTATCAGGTAGAATAGTTTTACAGTACTGCAGTGGTATGGAGGTGATCTTGTCCACTTTTTTAAAAATGAAAAATGTGTAAAGGCCTTTAATAAATATATGAATAACCCAGAATAGTAGAAATATCTTGCTATAATGTAAAATTCTTGTAATAAGCATGTTCCATACCAGTGAATAAAAATGGTCCAGGACATTAATTTCCTTCCAGCTTAACATAAAATAGCTGAAAATGCAAGATGAAAATATACAATAAAACAATGCTTGACCTGAACTTCTAGAAAGTGTTCAGATAGGTCATTAGGTTTACTTCAGATTCTGAGTGAAGGAAATAAATACACAGTAAGCATTACCCAGAGGTAACTCAGAAAAAGGCACTCACCCCTTTGCTCTTTGTAGCAGTCAAAAAACAGTAACTTCAGCTTTATATACCTACATGCAGTCTAGCTGATTCTGCAGGGCACTGCAAGGAACACAGTCTGACACACTCATCATGCCAGCAATAATGTCCAGCAAATTTCACTCCCTTTTGGAGCTGGCTGTTACCTGACATGGGGCAGCTGCCAGGCTCTGCCCCATGCAGCCACCCCTGCAGCTTCCATACTCTCAGATAAATCTTGCCACACAAGCTCAATACAGCAGCAGAGCTGTGATCTCCATACAATTGCACCTGCTGTAGAAAAGATGTCATAAGCATAGGATATATGCAGCCAACGTGTTGTCAGCACTCAGAGGGGACTTGCTACCAAGCAGACCTCTACCACATTCCCTCTTCTCATTCTAATGCTCACATCTCATGATTCAAATTGGGTAAAGATAATGTTTACTAAGATGAGCCTTAGTGAATAGCCTTAAAGATTAGGAGATATATGCATATCTCCTCATAGATAGATAAATATATCTAGAAATGTGGAAGTATCTGGTGGCTTGTAAATAAGGTTTGCAAGTTTACAAGAACCTCTTCATATGTTCTTCTTCATACTTCAGAACTAGATAAGGAACCAGAAAAAAATGTGAAACTATTCAGAAACAGTAACAAAGAAACTGTAACATTTTTGTCACTGATGATGATTAGCCAGAGATTAATTCCCAAGAAGACATCAGATGGATTACCAAACTTAATTTTTACTTAAAACATTTCTTACTGTTCAATAGCTTGCCACAATTTCACGTTGTTTATGAGTGCAATGCTGAGCACAGGGATAAGCTAAATACCTGAAATTAGGTAGGTAAAGGAACAAAATGTCATGCTCAGTGGCAGTTCTGTGTTGTTTTGCCTCTAAGCTTCCTTAGCCTTATTCTAGATCATTTCTTTATGTTTCATTAGCTAAATTAACTCCCTACAGAAGCTGTCCAGTGTATGCAAATACCCAGCTGAACAAGCATTCAGAATTTGTGTAGGCAAAGTAGGCATTAGTAGAGAAAAAAACATGTTTGGTAATCAGTGTGTAGTAAGCATTAGAAAGAGCTTTAGGAAAACTCTTGATTCCTTGTCAGTATCCACATCACCAGGTCCCAGTACGCTGCAGGAAACAGTTTTCATGTCTGCTTCAGTAAAGCTCAGATTTGGGCTTGCGGAACAGAAATTTATTCCAGAATGTTTTTACTGAAAATGCAAGGGATTTTTCTGCCCTCACCCTTAGCACAGAACACGGTGTATTTTTTTCTCTGAAAGCCTATCAGATCAGGCCCATGCTATCCGACACTGACATTTTCTGACCTTTCCTATGACTGGTTTTCTGTAAGCAATGCCCACACAGAGTGAATCTAAACACTAAAATACAGACAATTCCAATATATTCCTTCCTGACTTTCAGTTCACATCTCATTTTCTCTGTTCCTGCCTATTCATTCGTAAGTTCTTTGTCTCTCATACATTACAATATTCATTGCTGTCATTCATGAAATGAATAAGGGTGAAAAAGGTTTTGCATGCACTGAAATTATCTGAAATACATATTGGAGCTCCAGTCATGCTGTATGTGAGTGTATGATGTTGAACATATTTATCCTTAGTGCCCCTGGATGCAGAATCTGAATGCTTTTCCAAGTATTTGCTACAGCTGGTTTTCACAAAGGGGATAAATCTAATCTGAAAGTACAGAAAAGACAAGAGAGCAGTGGTAGTCTTTGATCACTGAGTCACCCCAGGCCCCAGTCCGTGTGAGTGTCAGTATCTTTGCTACTGTCAGTGATCAATATCCCCACACATTAAACAAATAACAGGAGATGGTGACATGTATCACAGGACAAGACTAATCGTGTATTATCAAAAAGCACTGCAGATCCAAAGAAGAAAACACATTCTACTTACTCAGAAAGTTACCATATGCAGTGTCGTTGCCACAGCTACCTTCTGAGCACCAGAGGTTTGCCAAACATTGGGAACAATGTTCAATCTTTTTTCAACTTTATATGTACTCAAAATAATTTGAATATTCAATTCAATTAAAAACTTTTTTTCTACTTTCAGACATAGAACTGATTTTTAACTATTATCCCTCCTATTTGTCTCTCAAATCCCCAGTCTCAACAACTTGCAGCTGTGTATCCAGAATTAGACACGGAAAAAAATCTTTGCATATTCTTAGGATTAACCAAATACAAATATTTTCCTGTTAATATTAGACTTGGATGAGATACCGTAGGAACTCTTTCCCTGTTACGCACTATTGTGTGAATCAGTGGAATGATTGCATCACATAGGAGAGAACCACTGGTTATCATTCATAGCCGGAGATTTGGGTCTCTATAAAACTATATTTTCACAACATGGGTGAGCTTCTGTTCATAAAATTATTTCAAGGGTCTCTTAACATTTATTCGCCTGGGTAGAACACATATAAAAGAGAGATGTTATTTCCTGAATGATAAAGCTATATTGAAGAGTGGGATGTGGTCTTAATTTTGAATTCCCAGAGTCTCAGAAACATTACACATTTTACTGCTTTTTCCCCTTACACCAATGCCTTTTTTGCCTTTAATTCAGTGATTTTCCTTGCAGTTTCATTGTTTTCGGATTTGGTTTAATGCCATTTATATTTATGTCTTCCTTTACATTAAGTCTTCCATAAGAGGCAGCAAAGAAATAATTATAAGGGGAAAGCAGAGTTTTGTTCTGTGGGTTTAGTTTTGGTTTTGATTTTTTTTTTCCTCATTTTTATATCTCAGCAATAGAACCTGAACTAGTCACTAGATGTCATTCTAACCCACCAAATATCTTCATTGAAATCAGGCAGTTTTCTATCATAAATGCTACTTACCTGTATTTTGGTCTTCCATTTAAAGATAACCAGTTACTCTAATGCAGTCTCTATTCAATGCAGCTGAGCTAATTCAGTGTTTCAAAGTTCTGAAGAAAAAAAAATCTATGATGAAATTGTTGGAGCTGAGTGATTAAAAGCAATAGCAAGTCATACATTAAATTGAGTTATCTGCTGAGTCTCATTAGTTATTCAGCCACTGTGAGCTCACAAAATCATTTGTAATTTCAAAGATTGTATGAATTTTAGTCTGGAAGTTCATACTGAAAATGTATTTTTCATTATTAGCTTATTATATCAGCCATCTGGGAAAATCACAAGAGCAACATTATGCAACTTTGTTAACTGTGATGCTATTTTAAAGTAGTCACAGGAAACAATCCTCTTGCAGAATCTTTTCTGTAGAAAATAATTCATTCTCTTTTCAAATTATGCTGTCAGAGGAGGTAAATCCCATTACATGGTATTGTATTCTGCAGACAGAGGGGGACTAGGCATTGCCAAGGACATAGCAGCAGGGAATTCCAGAGAATGTCTGCTTTTAATGTACTGGAGGAGAAGTCTCTCCTTGCTGTCTTCTTTTGTGTTTTGATCTCCAGGGTTCTTCCTGTGCTTGCTGATATTTTGATGAAGATATTATGGTCTAAAACGCACTCCTGTCATTAGTAGGTCAGTTCATAGCCAAATCCAACACAGGGACAAGAGCAGCTAGTCTGCTATTATCATTTTTTTCTTTTTTTTCTGTTTCCTCTTTCCCATTCTTTCGTTCTTCGTTCATTTCCCTTTGAAGTCCCCATGGAGCAAGATGGCTATTCTCCAGTGACAACTATTCAATATTGCAGTTATTTAATTCGTCAGATTTCCCTCTTACCTTAACTTAAGCTACTTCATGTGATGAGATAGACACTCTTCTTGCAGAACAGTAGCTGGAGTGTTTGCTGAAGAAATTCCTGCCCTAATTTGTTATTGACTCCTTACTGGAAATTGTTCCCAAGTCCCCTGTTCAATAGAAGGAAAAGTGTAAATCCCAACCCACGGTGATTAAAATCATTTAGTTAAAGTCAACTAACCAATGAAAATAATCTGTAATAACCCAGATTTTCTCTAAAGTAAACTAGGCTGGATTCTCAGAAGCAGTTCAGTAGAGACATGGGAAATAGCATGGGAAAGTGAAGAGCAGATGTGGGTAGCCAAGGTAGTCAAAAAAAAAAAAAAAAAAAAGGATATAAATAAAAAGATTTCTAGAAACAGTATTTATGTTAAAAATATTGTAAAATGCAGTTTAATCATAAAAAACAGCTTGTGTTATATACCAAAAGTGAACTAAACTTTGCAAAGTGAGAAATTCAGACACTACAGGCTTGTTTCTCTCTTCATTTCTAGTTTCTCCTTGCAATCCATGGACTGTGGTAGAAAAAAGCACAGAAATGATGAACTGTGCAAAGAATCTTATAAGTGCTTGTGTCCACAAGGTGAATTTCCAAGTGTAATGCATATCATTGTACAAGTGAGCATAATTTGTACCAATGGATAAACAGTAGTTCAAAAGAATCCTCAGCAACGAGAATTAGAATTGTTCTGGTTTATGTGGAATCTTTGAGTTGGTCTAATTTTTTTTAATATGGTTAGGTATGTTACAGTAATGGAAGTCTTGCTTCTAGTCTATTCATGTTTTAGAAAGAAGCTCACCACTTGTTCTTCAATCAATATTTATACAACCAAAATTAGCACAAATTTAATATTGAAAAATGAGATCAAGCCTATGAAAACAATGTTATAGACATTTTAAAATTCAAATTACTTACATATTCCTTAGATGTGTGATAGATATGTCTCAGACTGGCGAGGGGCAAAGACCTTATTCAGCTTCTTCTCCATTTAAATAATGCCTATCTCTAACTACTCTTGGACACAAAGTTCTCCAAAACTACCCACACTGAGTTAGAGGTTGTTTTCATTGATAAAAAATGATAAGTTTTCCTCTCACGTTCCTTTCCATGGATTTTGTCTGGTGTGCATGGTGTAGCTGCTGCATTACATAGAGCGGTGTGACAGTAACATGTGATCCTGCTGTATGCCTGGAAGGCACATTCCAAATTCTGCCTTCCTGATGAGGGACCTGGCCAATGTGGTAGGAGGCATCTCCATACAAACTGAAATAGTCTTTCATGCAGAGGGAGCAAGGAATGATCTTGAAAGGATCATCGTAACTTTTGCTGTGCATGCCAAAAAACAGAGTGGCCAGGAATAATTCACATCCCATTCTGTGTACAATACTCTCAGCTGAACCATGAAATATTTCAGGTTTGCAGCTGGATGAGGGTCTCAAGATTACAGGAATAATGTTCTGTTGCATATACTTCTCACACTGTATGCAAAAGGGGCTAAGGAACACAAAGTTTGAATTTGAAAACCATAAAGAAAAAAGAATGCATCCTTCAGATACAGTGAAATGTTTTTATCTCCCAGGTTCTCAGTGAAGCAGTACAGAGTTATTGTCCCAACCTGACTGACTCACAGTAATGTAGTCTGAAAACAGCAAAGTTAATCATCTTAGAATATTCTTTTTTAATTCATAGCTTCTCCTTAGTAAAATTCTAATAAACTTGTTACAACAAAACCCTGAGATTAAACTATCCTCTTAACAGCAGTTATCAGAAGCTAAATAGGAATCAAAGAGATGAATTACACAATTCTCCAATGACAGACAGTTGAGTTGTTTCAACATGTAATGTTTTTATCTGTCATCCTTTGTCAATTTAATGTTGGCAGCAAAATGATTGCACTCTGGACACCTCAGTCGCAGCAATTTAGAGAAAATATTGCAGAAATATCACATGCTGAACAGACAAAAAGCATCTGTGTAGAGCTATTTAAAAAGATGATCATCATTTCATGTAGTAACTGTGACCAAGTGGCAGAAAAAAACTTCATTCTTTGGGGAAGAGAAACTATCTGTTAATGTAATTCAGGGCTCTAGCTAGCAATTGTAAAAGCATTCAAAATATTTTTCTCTTCACAGCTACACATAGTTAAAACTAATTAAAGTTTAAATGAACTTATATTACACATGTGGGATTGTTCAGTGTGTCCAGGTTTCTCCACCATGAGCCCCATTTATGCTCCCGTTACAGAGATGGTTCTGGTGTGGTTGTAGTAAAACAATCATGTTCAAGAAATGCAATATTTGCACAAAAAGAAAAAGAATATTTTCACTCATTTAGTACTTCTACATCCCCAAGGTCTACAAGCAGCTCAGCCTTGCTATAAGCACAGCAGGTAACAGCATTATTTTCCCAGGCAGCTGCTGTAAGTCAGTGCTTTAGGCCAACATCACCTAGTGTGAGAGATGTAGAAAGAAATTACTTCTCTATCTACTTTAGGCAGACATAGCCATGTCACCAGAAACTTCATCCTGAGAACAGAATTTCCAGCCTTGTACATAAGCAAAGACTTCTCACATTGTCAGCATTAGATAAAGAAAAATATAAGATGGTTTTAAAGGTTTGGTACATAGCTTGAAGGAGATTTCCTTAAAATATATATCATCTTTAAAGTACATCAATTTTAAGTGGTTTATTTCTCATGAAGTGTGCATGTATGTGAAAACCTTAGGACTTCCAATATTCCTCCTGTGCACATACGACCCAGTCATCCTCTTTGGCTACATGCATAATTGCCAGAAATATCATTATTCCTAATTAATGAACACATGAATAGAAGGCTGGTTCTAATAACTCACCCAGGAGTATCCTGTTCTGTTGTTAAATTACTTTGAGCCCTGTTGCCAGTGATCATTAAGCAATTGCTGCAGCCCAACAGACTGGGGCTCACTTGTGTATCAGTGAGCTAGGCTCAGAATACATCTTCATTTTTTTGGCTCTCAGTGGTAAATTCATACTTCGACTTGAGCATTAAGATTTTTTTAATTAAAAATTCTGACTTTCATTAAATTACCACCTGGACAGCGATGCATTTGTTGTTTTTGGGTTGGTTTATTGTTTTGGGGGTTTGTTTGTTTTCCATTTATTGGAAACTCAACATTGCAGCTTGTTCAACTTTGCTGCCTTCTGGAAGTCCCTTATCTCAGCCCGCCTCCACTCCTTGTCCTGCTTCAACTTATCCCTCATATAAGGAGCTCCGAGTGTCCTAAGTCTCTCTTTAACTATGCTCCACCTCCTTATTTCCACCTGATTGATATGTACTCCTACATAAACACTAGACAGAAGTTGCCCATACACCCTCTTCTTCCTTTTCCTTCTGAAGTTCCATGTTTTATGTGAGCTGTTTCTAGAAGGCAATCCAGAAGTTCAGTTGTTCATTTTCAAGTAATTATTTGTAGCAACTTGAAAGAGTACAGAACAGCTTTTCCTTTTCATACAGTAGTAAGTATAAACAACATAGATTAGCTATGTTACTGTTCAATGCAATATGCAATATGAAGAGGTCAGGTTGGTTTGGTTGGACATGTATGTATCTTTATCCAGGGATGGTGACTCTTTGGTTGAAGGCAAGCAGTCAGTATGCAGGGAAGAGCCTTGTGGCAGCACAGCAGGGCTGTGGTTAGAGGGTGAGGTTCACTCCAGGAGTGTGTAGCTCCAGGTCTTGTCATAGTACAGCCCACATGACAAACAGAGGAAGAATCTCAGAAAAAAACACAAAAGAACAAAACAAACGAAAATAGAAAACACCACTACAACAAAACACCATTTATTAACAGTTCAAAAGAAAACTTACTTGATAGCTGGGGAAGGACAGCTAAATCCAAGAATCATACATTTGGTTCCATGTACGTAAAATAATCTCTATCAGATTAAAGAGTATGAGCCTTTATAGTGCAATTGTTCCTTTGCAAAACGTCTGTCTTCTTTCCTACAAATTACCTGTCTAACATGTTTAAACACTGGCAGAAGGAAAAGGAACAGTTTATTCTCAGGGAAATTTTACCTGTGTGGAGATAACTGCAGTTGCTACTACCCCAGCACTGAATTGGCTCTGACAGCAAAAACAAAAATCAGCCCTATTTATCTCAGAGGTTCAGCTTTCCTCTGCTGCAGCTAGAGGGAATCATTGCTGTTTGCCCCCACTCTGAGAGGCTGAGCTGAGCAGCCTGATCTCACCCAGCTGAAGGCAAACCTCTGCATAACTCACTGAGTTGGCTAACAGGCAGGACACAGACTAAAAACACTGCAACTCTAATATGTTGCTTCAGAATGCTGATGTCCACAGAACCCGATTGTTCAATTCCTTTTGTGGATTTTGCACTGGGATCAGCTCAGTGTGCTGTCATAGTCAGATACAGGTAACTGGTTTCTTACCTTCTTTAGGAAAGGTTTCCCTAAATTTCCCAGCTAAGAGCACTATCTAAACAATTGGAGCAGACGGTGTGTCCAAAAATTCATAACCCTGAATGAACTCTCTGCTGTTTCTCCACATCTTGTGGTATCTCCTTACAGTGAAGCAGATAAAGTGACCACAGAATGAAGAATGGAGCACGGACCTGACTGCAAATGCACTGCGTTAGACACAGAGCCATTTGTCTTCTCTTTAACTAAGTGGAAGAAGAATGAAAAAATGTATTTGTTCTGCAAACACCAATTTAAATTTTTAAAAATCCAGAGAGCTGAAAACTAAAGGCTTTGGTTCATGGGACTGTAGCTCAAAATTAATTGCTAACGCTGCTACCACAATAAGATCAGTTAATTGAGCTGCCTGGTTCCTTGAGCACTAGAGGACACAATAATCTGAATTTGCTGTTTGTGTACCACAGCGTACTGAAAATAGAAAATAAAAGTTACACATGGCAAAGTATTGATTAATTGTCTCCAAAAAACAAAAAGACAAAATGGCATTAGCCAATTATACACACCTCTAAAAGACAAACTCGGGGAAAACTGCATTTCCTTCTGTTGCAATTTCATTTGGAACAGCAGGCTGTGCTCCTGAATTAATTTTACAGCTGAGACACAGCTAATCCACAAATAAGCCTGTTACAGTTGGTGGGCATAACGAAAGAAGTGCTTGCCAATAAGCGCACATGACATCTGGAGCTTGAAGGCGTTTTCATGAGGAAAGGCTGTTTGTTAATACATTAAAACTTTGTGACAAAGTCCCACATAAAAATGTATCCACAGAAATTCCATAACTGGTGTAGGTTACTGTGAAAAGCACACATTCAGAGAGCATCTGAAAGTGTGGGAAAAGCTATTTTTATGATTCACACTACTAACATCGCATATAAAAAGCAGAAAACACTGTAAGTGATTCCTTCCATATAGAGGACTGAAATTGAGATAATAATTTACTAATTTTGATTTCAAAGTGCTAATACTGGAATCAGTTCTCAATACTTGAGCGTGGTAGATTTTCCTTTTAATCAGAACTGAATGTAGAACAGAGAGATTCTGGCGTTTTGGAGTCATTATCTGTAGGGATAACCACAAGTTTGCACTGGGACTAGAAAGCTGTCCTTATACGTAACTCAAGATGTTGTTAAAGCTAGAGGGGATGGGTGTAAGAATTTACTCTGGAACACCAGAAGTATTTAATTTCCAAGAAATAAGTGCAGTTCCACATCTGAAAAAGGAAAAGTAGCTCTATTCTAGGGATAGTTCTCTTCAGCATTCTATTAATGACTTCAGTGCCTCCTTAACAAATCTGTTTATGGCACTAAACTGTCTCATCTGGCTGTTCTATTCTATTCTCTCATTGTCTGATAAATACAGTGCAAACTAGGAGAACAAACATACTGTTATCACATATTATGACAGATATCAAACAGCAGACAATATCAAATTATTTTTGAGATCCATAGGCCAATTCAATGCAATGTCCTTAGTGTAGAGATGAGGAAGAAACAAGGAGCCAGTACCAAGGAAATGTGTATCTGTTTCCCAGGTCTTGTACATACCATTCTCCTAATTAAAATGCCATCCAGATAAACAGTTGAGCACATGCTAATTTACATAATGAGTTTAATAGAATGATTCTCATGCTTAAAAATTGTAAGCAGTAGTAGTGAATGTAGTGAAACATTTTGAGATAAATCCAGTATTCAAAGGAAGCAGGAGGTGATTTTAAGAAGTCAGTGATTATTAGTTTCTTCAAGAAGAAGATTTCTGTGTTGGTCAAACTGTGTAGTTATAAATCCTTAGAAAAAAATAATTCTCAATCTGTGTAACTATATTTGAGCCATATGAGAGTGGCTAATTAGAGTCTTGATGAAACTATGTTCCACATCATTTAAGAAAAAATATAAAAAGATACCAGTATCATGAAATTTAATGACAAGAAGGAAATTCCCATCTTATATGAAAACGAATTGCCAATACCTGTCTGTAATAAGGCTTTTAATGTGAATAAATTGGCAGTTTAATATTAATTATTTAATTATGCTCTATACCGTTAAACACAACAGCATGTAAGTGAAAAATTAGAACTTGAAGTGTGCTGACTTTTGACCAATAGTCTGCAAAATGCAGTGCTCTGCCTAGATGAAACCGTGACCCGACTGTGTAGGATGTTTTGATACTCTATCATAAACAGTTATGACTATTATAATCAGTTCAAGTAGCTGGGCTATCATTTTTGCAATGTCAGAATAGAAGGAGTTCAAACATTATAAGGGCTCTATGTGCACCATAAGCTGGGCTGGACTCAATCTGTTATGGCACCAGTACTTCAGCACATAGAAACTGGAGAGCAATTTGGGATCTGTATTTGTATGCTCCCTATTTAATTCAGAAAGGATATTAGGAACTTCCCAGCTATTTATTGAATCTGAAGGTTTCTAACAAATGCTACCTCATTTCCAAAGGCCAAAAGAAAAGAACAACACTGTCAGAAAAGTGTTCCATGATTTTCTTTAAGTTTACAGTCACCAACATATCGTTTTACTAGCCTTCTATTGAAAAGCCTCAGATTTTTATTGTCTGAAACTTGGAAAAAAGACAAATTATAGTATTTGACACATCATAGAAATAACTGCCTTATCAATGAGATTTAAAAAAAATGCTAGACACATTCAAATTCATTGAATGACTTTATCATAGAATCCAGAGGAACCGTTGTTGCTCTAGTTTCTGTTTTTGCATAAGGAAAAATGGTTTTGCTATTCTCCTTTACTTCCAGTCTCTATTTCAGAGGTCAGCAGTGCTGACTTTTTGCTATCTCAACTGCTTTAAATTGTGATTCTACCCATAATATTTCCTTTCATTTTTTAAAGAAACTGAAGAAAAACAATTACTTTCACTATCAGGATCAAGCTAAATAAAAAGTCTCATTAATAGATCATTTGCCAATTAACTGCCAAAAAGCATTGGTACACATTTTACAATTCCTCAGCTTTAAACTGCAAATGGAGGCACTCTTAAAATTCTGGGTTTCTGCCACCAAAGGGAGCACTAAACCCATCTGGTCATCCAGAGTACCTCAGCGTATCAGGAGACCTCCAACCATCCTTCTGGAAAACTGAAACTATTTGGAGAACATAAAGTTCTTGGAAGAAAAACGGTACAAGCTCATCATACCTTAACAGCTATTTAGACCATTAGATTATCATCATTTAACTCACATCATTTCATTATCACCATTTAGCTTACTAAGAAACACTTGGATATTTAAAAACAAAACAAAACAAAACAAAAACAACAACCATGAATGAAGACAAACTAATACTTAGGAAACATAATTTAATAGCTCCTCCCTCTGTTTTCTGGCTGGAATCTTCTCAGGCATCTCTCAGTTTGCACAAGCAACTACACAACTAAATTCAGCTTCAAGAGTTTCTACGTATCCTTTTCCTTTTCAGGTGAACTCTGTCAGAACTGTTGCATGTAAAGAGCAGACAGTATTGCTACAGGTTATAGAATTTCTTCCCTGAGGAAATCAAGTGCTTTCTCTTCTCTTGCACAGATTTCTCAAACAAACTGTCTTCTCCAAAATACTCTATCTCCAGGATTTATGAAGCCATAAAGTCCACCAGGCTGAACTCCAGAGGTTTTCTCCTCCTTAGACTGCCAGAGCAGTTAGCTACAGATTTTTTTGGAGCACACAGTTATCTCCTTGTCTTCTTATCCACACAACTAAAATGCATCACAGCAACCAAAGCCTTATTGTAGTCATAAAATTAAGTAGCACGCAAATATTGAGGGAGAAAACAGAATGTAGGCAGCAAGTGATTTTTGACATTTATTCTTTGAAGAATTGCATAGGACAGATTTCAAATGGAGAAGGTAAGCGCACAAATTGTGCTTTTCTAAGTCCAAACTAAGCAGTACGTTCTCCTCAGGAAAGCAATTGTAGGATTATGAACATCTCCAAAAACAGATTTAAAGACGGCATCCTGTTTGCTATTCATTATGCTAATCCTTCTGTTTTCTGTATTTAAATTCACATTTTAAATTTTATTCCTGTCAGTCTGATTTGGGAGTTCACTGTATAAGCACAAAAAGTCCATCCAGTGAAGCTATTTGCATACCAGAATTGTAGACTGAGCACAAAACTCAAACGCTGAATTTTGATCTAGAGGAATATAAAATGCATCAGCAAGGAGTGAGATAAGGTTAAATTCAGTTTTGGCCACCACTGAGAAATATCTATAATAAATAAACGTAAGATTATTTGCCTGCAAGAAATTGCACCTCTGACTAATCAGAGTATAGGAATTTTTTAGAATTTAGTTTTGTTTAGAATTAGTACGTAGTTTATTACTCAATGCTGTAACCTTTTACCTGATGAAAGAAAACTGTGTGATATGTTCAATAAGAGATACAGGATCAACATTTCTGTTCAAACATGGTACCACTGCCTGCATATACACACCCTCAAGAGGCAGTACTCAGTGCTTTTCTTATTTTAAATTAATTTGTAGTTTTGCATAACATTGGTTTAATTAGTACAAATGCCAGTAAGTCAAACAACTGTAATGGGTAATTATGCAATTACACATAATTACTTCACTGAGCTGAGTTGTAATGCAAACGTTATTATTATCTCTAAAGCCAGAAGGAAAGCAATGCATACAAGCACTGACCTGGTCTTATGCAGCCATAAGATGGCATAACATGATTGCGTTATGGCCATACATGAAGACAGAGCAAGTAACTGCGTGTCAGTTTAGAAGCATGTGCAGAGAGATTATTTCAATATCTCAGAGGCATAGTGAAATTTTTAAAGAGTCCTGGTGGCTGTTTCTCTCTGTTAGAGTACAGAGACAAAAGGAGAACCAAAATGGTCCCTATCTTGGTGCCCACTTTCATGAAAGAACGCAAGTGCCAAGAATTGGTACCACCTTCTGTCAATAGAAAGTCAATCAAGATTAACTCCCTTTCAGTAATACACTGCTAAATTCAAGCATTTCTCTCTAGCATAAGTGACCTCAGCCTGGCATAATTGCTCTACTCGTCTCAGAAAACATTGCAGTCTAACAACAACAAAAAAAAAGGTACAAATTCCATTGCATTAGAGAATACAGCAAGTTACATTAAATTATTTAAAACTGATACTGTGCTGATATGAAAGATCATTGGAAATGCCTTTTTTTTTATGGTTAAATGTAGGGTTTGCCTTTCTGAGAGGAAAGTTCAGTGTCCCATTTTGGAAAAAAATCAAAGCCTCATTCCACTTAAGAGACAGTTATGAAATGGCCTCTACACAGATTTTTTTTTTTTTTTTTTTTTTAGCCAAATTCCTGTTTATTGAGAAAAGAGGAGCTCATGAGAAAAAAGGTACTGATTTCTAATTTAACAATTACAGCAGTGTAACAGTCTTGGCTGCAACACACATATTGGTTTAAGTCCACAGATTGCACTAGAAGGGAGGAAGACCCTGGAGATCTTTATTGAAATAGCCCATACAATAAGATTTGAGGTGATGGCTAAACAGAAGTGGGAACTGCTGTTTTCTTCCTGGTCTAACTTGAGAACGTGCATCTTCAGTATGAAGATGGAATAACAGGACCACAAGCTTAACTTAATACAAATGGAGGAATTGCAGTCTTCTGGCTCTGCGTGGAGTTATTCCCTTTGCTTCCAAACCAGAGCACTAGCCGTTAGAAGGGGGAAATAAATGATGCTACAACACCACACTGAACGTAAGAAAATAGAACCCTGGATCTGGTCCCTTCTGCCAGCTCAGGCTGCAGGTGGTAACTGAAATAAGATCTGAGAGTGATGAACAATAACTTCTTCAGCTCTCTTAGATCATCCTGGAAGAGCTTGCTACGGTTCTTAGTTTGCATCTCTCTGTGAATACAGTGAGGAAGAAAACTGATGTTTTTCCTCTTCATCTTCCACACCAAATCACAATTCAATACAACATAGTGCCTTTAAAATATAGCGTCTCAAAGTCTTCAAAATATTCCTGTCAGATTACTTTGGATCAATCTAACTCCACTCAAAGTTCCCAGTTATAATTCTCTCCTATAAAGTACATGTAAAAATTACCGAAGCCCACTGAAGAATGGATTTTAAAACGCGTCGAAGTAACATCATGTAATAACAAAGCACAACCACTGGGTGGAGAAATAAGCCCCTCAGAAACACCACTGGCGCTGCCATGCCAATTCCAAGAGCTCGGCATGGAAAACAGAATGCAATCTTTCAGTGAAGCAGAAAAAACTGAGTGGAGGACTCTGATATCTCTTTTCAGAATTTCAGTTTACTACTAAAGAATTTGATTTCATGGTTTATGGATAAACAGGGACACATACGATTACATATCCAAGCTTGATTATCGGTGGAATCTACTGCTGCCTTTCTTCATTTTCATTTCCTACTTAGGTAAGGACAAAGAGAGAAGTAGCTGAACATTATTTCTTGCTGGGCAAACCAACAGCATCTAATGCAGCTTATAAAATGCACATTGTAAGTGACAAATATCTTAAAGTGAAAACAATTTCATGAAATATAGCAGGAAAAAAAAATGTTGC
The DNA here is from genome assembly GCF_026119805.1 of Tympanuchus pallidicinctus. Lineage (NCBI taxonomy): Eukaryota > Metazoa > Chordata > Aves > Galliformes > Phasianidae > Tympanuchus > Tympanuchus pallidicinctus. The sequence goes on from NW_026294769.1 coordinate 34,151,907, forward strand.
ATAGAAATTAATGCAGCTGAGCTCCAGCTGGCTTTGTTGTGCTTAATGTCTAATATTTTACTGATAATGATCAGTTAAGCTGGCAGGAAAAGAAGGCTATTTCAGATTAGGAGGATTCATAAGAATATTAGATAAATGTTCCTTGGCTGACTCTAGGAAAAGTCCACTGGAATCAATGTAAATATTCATACTGATCATTGGATAAGGTCTGTTTCAGATCTTAATGAATTGGTTCATTTTATTGCAACAGAGCTTTGGATAAAAGACTTCTATATCTTTTTAATAACTGAACAGAAGACTCAAACTAATCCTTGGCTTAGATAAAACTGAAATACATACTGATTTGTGTTTTAGCCCTGTCCTCGTTATATATTTTGCTTTTGACTAAAGACAGGCATAGCTAATTCTGATCTGTGATTCTCAAGATAAGAAGCTACCTCTTGATGAATTCCTCTTTCCATCTGAGCATATACAGAATATATGCTTAACATAGCACAAGGCAAAGATCATCAGTAGAGCAGGTCATACAGATTTTGCAGAACACGAGTTACAGTCATGAGCTAATCAGCCTAAATATACCTCTCTTAGGCCCTGCAGTATTATTCCCATATGGCAATACACAAGTGGCTATTCCGGCAGACTCAAGCTCTCAGAACTGGCTGCTTGTATTCTACACAACACAAAGTGTGTCAGTGTTGCCTCCGAACATGAAAATAACTTCATTAAACTTATCTGAGATTAAAAGCTTCACTGGAATATTAAATACAAAGGGCAAAACTCAGCAACTATTTCTTTACCTTCTGTTCACATTCCGCATGGGTCTCCAGTTCTTTCTGCAGCAATGAAAACAAAATGTGTTGCTTTCCAGCTGCCTACGTAGCTTAGACTTCAACAAATTTTGGTACTTTTTCTTGAAAGGAAAAAATTATTCAGTCTATGAAAAAAAATGTAAAACTTTAAGAGAACAAATCATCTAGATGCATCTAGCTAATTAAGTGCCCAAGCCTCATTTACAGTCAATATTTTTCTAAACAACACATACAACACTAAGGAGAGATGTTTTATACTAATTTAAATGTAATCATCAGCAGTGATATATTTAGAGGAGGAACATGTACTCAATTACAATTGAATTGGTGTTAATCTAGGATAAGAAAGCATTGCGGATCATTTTAGGCAAGTTTAATTTACCACAGAAAAGTAACTTTAAATTTCCACCCTTCAGAGCAGACACAGGGAAAGCACCAGACCTCTCAAAGAGGTATGCAGGCTCTACAACAGAACTTCCTGAACTTAAGGCTTTTCTGTGCACTTGGATGAACTCTGTCTTTCAGGTAGAGAAGTTGCACACACAGCAAAAAGTATTCTCACAAGCAAAAAATAATTCAGGAATGGTCTCTGTAGAAGATATTTTCAAATATATAAGCTTAATATTAAACCAGTTCATTCTTCTTCCCTCTTACTCTTTATTGCAACTTCTAAAATTCCTTGGCACATGTGCAAAGTTCTAGTACTTCTGAGATACTCGTAGGTGCTGTTTTCCATGATACTGTCAGCCAGTTTGTTGGGTGAAGCTCATGAGAGCCCTACTGCAGTGATGTTAAATTAACCAACTGAAGAGAATGCAGGGAAATATAAAACAGAGAAGTCAAATCAAAGGAGAAAGGAATTATTTTCACAGTAGAATCACTCACGTTGGAAGTCCAACTCCTGTCTCCACACAGGGCCACTCAAAAAAAAATAAAATCAGACCCCATGACAGAGCACTGTCCAAACACTCCTTGAACTCCCTGGGGAGCATGTTCCAGTGCCTGACTCCCATCTGGTGAAGAACTTTTTTCTGATATCCAACCTGAAGTCAGTGACAATCAACAAAGGCAGAGCGAGAGAAGTATGCAGGTTCAAAATCCAGGATATCTGAACATGTTTATAGGAAAATGTGGATCCATACACTGAAAGGAACGCTACTTTCCTTGAAGGATCTGTCTTCATTGCTAGACAATGCTTTATCGCTACAGGTAGTACCCAAAAATTTCAACACAAGTCTTCAAAACCAAAAATTGGTGTACTGCAGAAATACACATAGATGTATTGCTTCCTAATCATGAAAAAGTGAGTGGTTAACATAATTTGTTGAAAGTTTCAAGATCAACATTGCATTTATCAGCAAATTCGCTCTGTCATTCTGAAAACTGATGAGAACTATCAGGTAAAATACATGTTCTTCATCACTTCTGGGTTACAAAGATTTCAAGGAACACAAGTTCTATGTTCATTTATTAATACAATACAGATGTGTAAGAAGTCTAAATCAGAATGAACTGGAAATCAAAGTAGTTTAAATCTTCTTGGTGACTAGCATTAAAAGTGTCAAAACCTGACACAATTCTTTAATATGATAAATGAGTCATAGAATTAATAAGTCTGCATCCAGAGCCCTCTAAACTTTATTCAAATTAAATCTTATCTAGAGACAGTGAAATTAATGACAAGAACAATGTCTTCTGACAATAGCTAAATACTAACTTGGCAAGTAAAACAGCAGTAACTATTGCTGCCCCTGCTTCCCTTGTGAGCATGCTTATACATGCCTTATTTTAGTCTATGGAAATCACCATACATTAGTTAATGTAAATTAGGACTGCGTTATTTTTGGCTGATAAATTTCTGTCCTTCCTCTCAAAATCATGAACATAATGATATAAAAAAAAAAAAAATCACTGAATATATTAAATCAAAAAAGTATAATTCCCACTTTACTCAGGTTTAACACCAAGTCCCAGATTCACACTCTGACCTTGATTATCTTTTAATAAACAAATGAATCAGATTTTCTTTCCCCATGAGGTCCTTGATTTTCAAACCTGAATGGAGAAGTAGACTTCTGAATATCTTTATTGCAATCAACTGAGATAATGTTTACAAAAAGTGACCCTGAAGACTCACAGGAGAATGGAAGCAGTATGGAATGTTTCTATTTCCAACACTGAAGTCCTCAAGAAAAGAGAAAAAAGCTAATAAAAATCTAAACAGCAAGAAAAAGATCCTAGGACTCTTCCTGTTGTTAATTCAATACTTCTTAGAAACATTATTTTCCTTCTTTGTGCAGCTTCATTTCTCTGCATTTGCAGGATGATTTGCCAGTCGCTCTGGTGGTCAATGACATTTGATGTAGTTATTTTAAAAGTTAATTTATGAATGTTGTTATTGAAAAACAGAACATCCTTTGAAGACTCTTCGGACATTGTTTCAAATGAGCACTGTTCTCTAAAAAGTTCTTGGCCAAGCAAAGCAAATCTCTGATGACCCTCACCCTTTCGTTGCTATCAGATGATAACAAAGGTCTACAAAGAAGATGACAGTGCTCTACTTCCTCTCAGTGGTCCTTTCCTTTTGTGACCTTAATGCAAATTATATACTGAAGCAGGAGAGGAAGCTTTACGAAGTGGTATTATATACCACACAGAGTACAGGGAACAAAACATTTGCTGAAAGAAAAAAAAATTATTTCGATTTCAGTGACCAACCCTATTGAGATTGTAGACAGAAATAATAAACAAACAACACACAGCTTCAGTTCTGTTAACATAGCTGAAACTCCTCATCTACATGATGTGCACCAGGTGAAAGAGGCAAGATTTGAAGAATGTAAAACTGATGCTACTTATCATACATAATAAGGAACACAATCTCGTGAGTCCTACTAGAGAAAGGCAAATCTCCCAATTGTGGGAACTTTCTCCTGGAGTCACTTCAGTGCACCTTCCCTATACCTCTGCAAAAGTTCTGAATCCAGAAGATAGAGAGCAAGTAGGGAGTGTATCATGTCAGATCAGCAGAATGAAACCGTGCTCTTTACAATAGAGCCCTTAAGTTACTGCTAACAATGTAAAGAAAATACCTTGTTATCAGACTTGTTGTGATGCATTAAGGGTCCAAAGGCTGTTTGTTTCCTTGTCTGAGAAAGAATCCCCCCATGCTGTCTGACACCAACACCTCACTTGCCTCAGCCAACAATGCTTCCTCTCACTGTTCATTTCCCTCCTGATAGAAAAATCTCCAAGGCCTGGGGAGATTCTCACTGTGAAAGCTGATGTCCTTGCCTCCAGAAGCAACTCTCAGACTTGAATGTTTACTAATTTAATCAAGCAAGATATGTAACCGTGCTTACTGTCCACAGTGCACTGGGGAAAGCACTCTTATGACTCTATTTTGCTAACACAAACACGTTCTTTGATACCACTATGAAGTTGCATTTTAGAGGCTCTGTGAAGACTCATACTTGATAGAGACTGAAATGCCTGAAGTAATTCCTCAGCAGACTCTGATCTGCAGATTCTTTTGAACAATTTCAAGGCTTGAAGAAACAAAAAACAAAAAGATCTTATTTTCCTTCAGCATCAATGACACTGACAAGTAAGGAACGGATGGCAGTGATTTGCTTTAAGTGAGAATTCACTGCCACTAGGTATGATACTTAGCATGATAAGTGCTATGATGTTAAAATCAAAGAACACGTCCCTTGCTTCCAGGCATGCATATTCTACCAGAAGACTTACTTGTGAATGTATAATTTCCCACAAGTTTGTCCTTGCAGATACATAGATTTTTAAAGTTACTTTCAAAAAGTTTTGCTTTCAGTATATTCTGAAACTTGAGCCTGTTGCCCAAATGTTACACTGCCAGCATTCATCATATAGCAAAACAGTGAGAAGTGACAGAGCCATTTAAGTACAGCAGTACTGAGGGATGACAGATGTTATTTGCCTGGATTTACAAACATTTACTGCTAGTAAAAGAAGAGGCCGTATTTCAAGCCAAGAATATGTTTATTGTGGGATAAAACTATTATACATATGTGTATATATATGCAAAACAAAACATGCATTGCAATTGCTTATCATCTACTGACCAATGCCCGACCAGCCCCCAAGCAGTGGCAGCTCCCCATCTCACCCCATCAACTCTCCCCTAGTTTTATAGTTTTTCCATATGGTGTCACATGGAATGGGATGTTCCTTTGGCTGTCCTGGTTCTACCCCCTCCCAGCTCCTTGTGGATCCCCAGCTCCTCACTGTAGGGACAGCACTGTGCAGCACTGCTCTCTGACTTTCCTGGAAGCTGTCCTAAATAACAGCTACTCAGGTGTGAACTGAAGGTCATAAATAACAGTCTTAATTGAACATGTCAATTATTTTAAAAATCCATCATAGTTCTCTGTGTCTCTTTCAAACCATGCAAACCATTTCATGGCTGAAACAGAAACAAAATACTCTGTATTACTCTCAGTTATGAAACCTGGGAATAAAAGAATAGCAATATATACACTTGCAGGATTCTTACTGCCATCATTTTAAATACTGGAGATTACTCTTTTCTCAGTAACATTATTACATGCATCTCAGTGCTGCATGACCAGATATATAGTGTTACAATTTGTGATACATCTGCTATCAAAATATATAGAGTTTAATAAGTATATAAATGATTCTTAGATAATAAAATGAGAAGCACATATAGAAGCTATTTTCACAACTCACTGGCAAGTTTTCTGCTTTTGGGGTAACTTCTACTCTGTGTAGGAGAGGGAGTGGGAAGGATGGAAAAAAAAGAGAACAAATTTTCTTGTTCAACTTATTCAAACCATGAGAAAAGACAAATCTGCTAGCATTGAATCCTGTTCTATGAATAACTCGATTCATATCGTGTGTACCTTAAAGCCACACAATAAAACAGAAAATGCGTCAATCTGATCAGGCCACAAGTACACTCAGATCATTTTTGTCTGAATTTTTATCAGTCTGTGAAATGCACTTACCAGATCTGCAGCTATCTCTGCACAGCTCCACTCCAGATGCAGGGTCACACCATCAACAGTTTTTTAGCACAAAGTCATCACACCTGCAGGACACTCCAGTAACTGAACTCAGCCTACTTTGTGACAGCCAGGCTTATTCTCCCTTCTCTCCTGGAGGAGAGGAATGCTAAGCTGACTCTGAATTATTTGTTTCCCCACACCCTTTTCTTTCGGGTGGGACACAGACTCTTGGCTTCATAAGGTTACTCGTAAGGCAGCTAAACCTTACCAGCTGTGGTGATTTGAGCACTCTCCAGAGGAGATGAAGACCTGTGTTTATTACGAAAGTCTCATGTAAAGAACCACAATTTTTTTTCCTCAAACACATTTCCTATGAATTACTCAACCTCAGTGTTCCAGGGTGGCTTAGTAAAATCTCTTTGCTCACAAAGTGAACTGTCTTGAATCAACCTGAATGGTTCCTTCTCTCTCCTCTTTGGCACACAGATACTTTGACTCAGTTAATCTCTATAAAATGAAGCCTGCCTTACCACAGAAAATCTGCTCTCTCCTACTTCCTTACCAGATGTTATGGTAGACATTGTTATCTTCTCAGATTAGAGCTACTACTTCATAAGAAGAGCTTGGCAGTACCCAGCCACTCACTTTGAAGGAATTCTGTAGAATTTATATGGGGCAATGAAAGACAAAGATGCACTTGTGTTGGTTTGATAATTCACCTGGCTGTGTTAACTTCACTTTTACACCTTTTGCTGGGCAGCACAGCAAATACAATAGAAATGACGAGACTTTCTATGTTCCTTGTCAGCTACCTCTCTTTCGAAAAATTCCAATTAGCTGTTCTACCAGCTGTGTATTTTTAAGATCAAAGTATCCTATGGAAGGCCATCAACATCGATTAAATTCACAGGCAATTTACCAATAAAAAGAGTTCATTCCAAACATATCTTATGCTCCACCTTCTTTCTTGGCAATGTACTTGGCAGGGTAATGAATTTTTGAGTCTGGAAGATTTCTGACTTCTTTTCAGGCAAACCAACCATTTGAAATATCTTGAACTTGAAGCCCAAATACTCCTTAGTCCCCAGCTCCATGAAAGCCAAGCACTTTTATTGTAGTGGGAATTACACAGTTATTGGGAATATATTCTGGGAAACCACCATGAGGGGAAATTAACATTCTCTGGCTGATCCTAGTTGTTCCATTTTTCACTTTCATGATGTGAAAATCTGCTCTTGAATAAACCATTCATCAACCTCTTACATATTAATGTTAAGTATCAAGCTATGAGCTGTTTCAAACAACCTAGCAAAATGCTACAGAGGTAGATGGGTTGTTTTCATGCTCAGTAACATATTTAAATGTAAAGTAGTTAAATAAAAATGGAAGTCAGAAAACTGAAATTGCTCTTCATTTGAGCAAAGTTCATTAAGGACATATTGGACATACTGTGAGGGAATGTTTACCAGAAGGAAGAATTTGGACAACCAGCTAAATACAATTAGTAGGAAAATGTGGTACAGTTTGATTTATACACGAATATCCCAAAGTGGAGAGGTTATTCATGGCTGCTAACCTGGTTAGCAGGTTTCAATGAGTATCGAAGGGATTTTCTTTCATTCTTTGGGAAAAAAAAAAAAATTACAAGTTTGACCATATAAATGAATCAGTAGCATCTAAATTTAATGGATGTTTTAAAACCCTGATGAAAATTTATATACAAATGATGAGACAACTTAACTGGGGAAGGATCTCTCTTACTGTTGTCACGACACCAATTTACTCTGTGTTTGGAATTCAGAAGAGTTGTGACAAAGTCAGAAAAATCTCTGCAGTGTTAATATCTTTCCCAAAAACACATCACCTGTAAATAGCAAACCTGAGCAAAAAAAAAAAAAAAAACAACAAAAAACTGAAAATGTCAAAATATTTTGGAAGTTCTTTTCATATCTGAAATATACTTCCATTCTGACACAAATGCACTGTTTCTCCTTGAGATCTGCTTTTTTTCTTCAGTGATTTTTAGTTTAGTTTTTTTTAGCTGGGTACTGCCAAGCTCTTACCTTTTCTATACAGACATCACCAGAATTTCATGGGAAAAAATGGACAAAACCTGTACTTAACTGAGATAGATTACATAAATACAGTTCTTCAGTGCTGAATAAACCCAATTTAACATGTTGTAAATCCAGCTTAATAACTTGACCAGAACCTTCCAATGATTAAAAGTCAGCTGAGAGCTTACCAAACCGGAAAACAATGTATCTTCCACAACTCAGATGCAGAATGTTTGTCCTTTTCCAGACTTCCAAGACCCTCCCTGTCTCCTTTAGTTATATTCACTATGGAAACTTTCACTGGGAAGATTCTTAGGCTGCACAGTGATATAACGAAGGGAAAAAAACATTTTTATAATGTATGCCAAAATATGGCTGTGTTATGTCAGACAGCACGGTCTGTACAAGAAAAATATATTTCCTTCACTTGTTTTTCTGGTTGGTTTTTTTTGTTGTTTTTTTTTGTTTGTTTGTTTTTCTTAAATCCTAACCTATAGATACCAAAAAAATGGCAGCAGCAAAACTTGCATTTGGGCCAGCATAGCAGTCTTCCTGCAAAGAGTGAGTTGCAAAGAGCAAGAGCACAGATGTAGGTATGGAGTTGATACTGGAAAGAAGCAGAACAAACCAGCCTCTATTCAGCAGGAGTGGGCTGGACCAGGCTAAAAAGTAAAATAGATGCCAACAGTATGTCTTCTGGGAAGTCACTATGTCTTGTGGTTTGGTTAACACTTTGGTTTATGGATTTGTGATATAGGATTTTTGTGAGAGTGCTGTTTTTCAGGATTTGCCATGCGAGCACTGTGGGAGCATAAAGCATGGCAAGGTGACCAGCTGGCAGAGCAAGTAAATCCACCAGTAAAGTCCACATTGGGAGCAGACTTTGCAATGTCACTGCTGCAAGGTGCAAACTGCCATACAGTTCTACTACCACAGATATTCTGGCTCAGGACAGTGACTATTGTAGGAAAAAAAAAAAGAGGAAAAATCCATTGCACTCAAGACTGGACCTTAATATCACACATACAGGTAAGAACTGAAGCGAATAAAATATGTTGGGAAGAGCAATTAAAGATATGTCACCTGCATCAGACTTAGCAGAACAACTCCCAGCACCTTCACTCTGGACCAAACAGCAAAAGGCAGTTTACTGCTGGTCAGACAAAAAAAAGCTGCTTGAATCCCAGCGATAGTGAGCTGCAGTGAGTGAACCACGGACTGAGCAGTGATTAAAAAGAAAAGCTTTTTTAAACTGTGGATTTAGCTAGCATTTTTAAAACAACATAGTTGCCTTCATTGTGCATTTCTGTATGACAGCCAGTATGCCGTCTGTGACCACAGCCCATGGAGAAGTTGTCTGTGTTCATGCATGCAGAATTGGAAAAATCACCTGTCAAAAAGATACGATTTCCCTCAAACAGCAGGTGATCAGCATTCAGCAACAACCCTGCCTCGGCATGAAGCCTGGTAGGAAGTAAGAGTGTCATAGCAGAGAAATAAGATAATTGAAAAGCAAAATGTTCCAGCACTCAGGACTCCTTCTGCCAGTCTCTCTGAACTAAACCTCAACAACTGACTGGCAGACGGTGTCTGCCAGTGTCTCTCTGTGAATGGAATAGGTTGGCCCTGACTCTCTTCAGAAAGTGAGACACATCAAACAAAAGACAACAAGACTTATCCTCATTTCAGCTCACAGCTATTAATTTTACGCTGTGACTCCTCTGAATAACAGATGCATAGCCAGAACTATTCCCGGATTCCAAGTGATGGGTGACCAGTTTCCAGCACCTTGACTACTCTAATTACACTGACAAGCCTCCTGAAATCTCTACTGTGCTCCTTCAAGTGAAACAAAAATGCAGATGATCCTTAATAGTGTCTGCTGAGCTGTGAGGAACGAGAGGATTAATTAGTTGCAGTTCATAAGACAATAATATTAAAATCCATGAGTAACTGCAGAGTGCAATTGGCATTAATGATGCAATCACTGCAGCACACAAAGAACAGGATTGGTCTCATCTATTTCACATCTGGAATGAAATGTATTTGTTGTATGTAGATGTTGGGTCACAGGTTGGATGGATCGTATCTCCGCTGCCCTGTGCAGCCACCTGCTTCACCTGTGCATTGCCATACTGGTAGAGGAGCATCACTTTCACATCTCTGGGGCGCTCCAGCCACTTGCAGGTCTGACCTGGAGCATCCTTCCTCTCACTGGGAAGGATTATGTCTCACTCTGCTCTTTGGGCTTGTGAAGTGTCCTGTGGAGGAGAGGTGTACAGTAGACGGAGCAGGTTTAAGCCTTCCCTTCCTCAGCCCACCCTGGCCTTGTGCAGGGTCTCTACCATCAGATGCAATGCAGTCACACAGCTGCTTCCCCACAGTCTGACCAAACTTTGGCACTCACTGGCCATTGCCCAAGGACAAAGGGTTTGCCACCAACTAAAGGGTGCAAAATACTCTTATGATTTCAGAATAATTGAGAAAATCCAAGCCTCACACCTCAATTTGCTGTATTGAACAGTTTTGACATTTTCAACAATGCTTTTGTCCCCCAAACCATTCTTTGATTTGAGCTCTTTCCCATGCACAACAGGAAGCAATTCCCAGCCCCAAACTCACCATCCACTGTAAGACCAATCTACTGCAAGAGATAAATACAGAGGGGGAGCAGAATACCGCAATCATGGAGAGCATGTGCACAGATTTCCAGTCATCACTGACAGATTGACAGTGCTCAGTCCAGGACTACAAGCTCTGCCTTGCTGTCCTCAGCTCAGCCAGATGAGCTCCCCTTGAGCAGTCCCTCAGCCCTTTAATCCAAACAAAGAAGGAATTCACACTTGCTTTCAGTACTAGGTCTTAGCTGAACTATGCATGTGTAATGAAGTCACATTATATGTTAGTGTGCAATTTCTGACTTTCACAGAATCACAGAATCACAGAATCGTAGGGGTTGGAAGGGAACTCCAGAGATCATCAAGTCCAACCCCCTTTCCAAAGCAGGTTCCCTACACCGGGTCACCCAAGTAGGTGTCCAGGCAGGTCTTGAATATCTCCAGAGAAGACTTTCCAGACTTTCTGCATCATAGAATCACAGAATCCTTAGAGTTGGAAGGAACTTTTAAAGATCACCTACTCTAACTCCCCTACAATGAACAGGAACATCCTCAGACTGGGTTGCTCAGAGCATGATCTAGCTTGACCTTGAATGTCTCCAGGGTTGAGGCACCCACCACCTCCCTGGGCCAAATGTTCCTGGACACCACCTTCACCATCCTCACTGTAAAATCTTTTTCTTTATATCCAAAAGGATGTAAGGACCTAAATATCCAGTCTTTAAGTTTGAAACCATTTCTCCTTGTCCTATTACCACAGACCCTGCTGAAGAGTCTGTTCCCATACCCAGCCTCCCGTCAGCTGGGAGTGATTTTCTGACTTCTCTGGTCAGGATTAGACTTAAACCTTGCTGAGCAACTGAGTTCCCCTAGAAAACTAGCGTCTTTCCTCCAAAAACAATCTGATTTTATCTTTAAAAACAAACTTTTTTTTTCAATTCCAATTATCTACTGACCTTAATTCTTAATATCAGTGAGCCCCTGCAACTGGAGACATTTCATTTACATAAACACTTACTAGCAATAACTTGTGACCAACACAGAAGAACAAATGGGAAAATCCAAAGATCGGCAAGTTTGAAAAGTTTATTGGAGATTGCAGTTGCTGCAGAAAAAGCCACTTAGACAAGAGGGAAACCTTCCCATATAGAGAAGGGAGCAATCCAAGTGCATCATTTCTGATGTCTAAGCATATGGGAAATTCATTGCAAAGACATTATGTTCTTCCTGTTAACTTATAAAAGGAACTGGCATGGGTTCTGTAGTAAGTTTTAAAGCATTACAATTTCTGGCCAAAGCTGAATGCGACCATTTACGCAACTCTTTTACTCTGTACAAAGAGCTGACATAGATTCCAATGTGAATTTGGAAAGATATAGAGTTTTTTATTTTATTCAAGTCAACTAACAGGCATTGTGTAAATATACAGTCACATATTTCCCAGGCTAAAAATGTAGCATCTCACAAGAGTCAATCCTGGCTTCCTCTATAGGGAATGCTGAACTGAAAGTGGCTGTAACTCTCAGCATGGAAACTCTAAAACTTCCTTCCTGGCTTCTCTGTGTAGTTCTATTAGGAGAAAAAAAAGAAAAAAAAAAAAAAAAAAAAGGTATTTGTCATTTAGATTAGTAGCTCAAAACATTATCTCACCTTGATTCTAACCAGTGCCACAGCTCAAAGAACAGTCACAGCGCAAAAATGTCCATTTATGTCTGATTGTTTTAAACAGCTGCATAGTAGAGCTGGGATTTCAAACATCTCTATAGAACCCAAGCACGCAGCCCCTCTGCACAATACAGATTATTGTGGGGTTTTTTTTTTTTGCCTTTAGATAGTGTGACATTTTTAGAATTTGCAATGACATGTCAGTTTGAGCCTCCAAACATGCGACTGTGTTGGTGAATCCTCCAGAGACTTATTCATATATCCAACTTTGTGCACTGACGTCAATGGGACTCCATACAGGAAGGACCAAATGACCTTTGAACATCACTTCCAGTCCTGTTTTGCACTGATCCACCACTGGAAAATTTCAGCATAACCTGAAGTTCTCAAAGCTGGATCCTACGTCACTGAGGTCAGTGACAAGTTGCATTGATGGTGCAGGAATTCCTGCAGGAATAGGTTCCCACTTGGGTCCATGTATCTTAGGAAGCCTTGGAGAAATCACACACTGAAAGTATTTGAACTCCTGCTGCCTTTTCTGATTGCTTCTTCTTGGTCCTTGAAGAGACAGTACTTTTGACCGTAGAGGATGTGTTTTCTGTAATGCCTTGAAAACCTCTACACTAGTCAAGATTCTTGCCCATTACGATATTTCTGGGCCAGGTCTTTGCCATCCTAATGCTGATAGAGAAAACTGGGCATAACAAATAGTGTTTTACAGCAACTTCCTCTCAAATTATACCAAAAAGGCAAAAAACAATCTTCAAATTACCAGATATATTGTGATTTCATTCATGTGGAATGTGGTCAGAACCTGCCTGTTCATCTCCAAGCAGCCTGTGACTCCCAGGAAATACAGGATGTGGCCATTTGGCATCCCTTCTTGGAAATGAGGCATTTCAGTTGATATTTCCATTTTCAGTTGTTATAACAAGTAAAACATCATGAGATCATTCTTTTAAAACTCTACATTGAGTTATTAATTCTAAACATGCAGGATATAAAATACATAAAGACTAGAAAGGGTAATAACTCCACAGAGTTATTTAGTGTGTTCTCTTGAGAATGGAGTACACAGAAGTTGCAATACGCAGAGAGGATTTGTCTGATGTAGTGTTTGCTGTGAATTCATTTATCACAATACACTTAAGTCAGCATGGCAGGAGTCACACATTTATAGCATGTCCATGTTGCAGCACGTGTGCCATCAAAGAGTGCAATAGAAAGAGGAGGAAGATAGTGTAGAAAATGGGATAATAGAAGGGCTTTTCCAAAGAAGTTACATTCATAAATCCATTATAACATTACTGCCAGATTGTTTCATATAAGCAGCTCTAGATATCTGTAAATGTACAGTGCGCAGGTACTGCTTCCAAGGTGATTTCCAGGTTTTCAAGTTCAGTGCTTTTTTCTTCCTGCTCAACCACCTTCATTGAATTCCTACTGCCCTGCGTCACTTTCACTTGAAGGTCATTTTCCAAGGACTCACATTCTTGAGGGTGACATCTCATTGTGCTAAACCTCTCCTGGCAGCATTTTGGATAGCTTTTAAAGCATACAAAAGTATGACTGCCCTTTTCAGAGGGGAAATAAGAACATCCTTCCATAATCGGAAGAGCATTACAGCTGGATTCATTTTTGCCCTTAAATGTTCTCAAGCCAGTGTTGAAAGTTGATCTGTAGGTCTGCAGCTCCTTGACACAAAAGCAACACCTGATACATAACTGTTGGAGAACTGTGAAATCTTTGGCAACGATAGTTCGGAAATTGGGCTTCAGAAGAAGATGGATAATGGGATTGTAGAGAGTGGAAGACTTTGCGAAGACAGCTGGTATAGCAAAGGCTAAAGGAGGAATCTTATCTATCGATCCAAAAGCTGCCCACATGGCAATGATGGCATAAGGGCTCCAAGCAGCAAAAAATCCAATGCACATGGCAATACTCAGCTGGTAGACAAAAAAAAAAAAAAGAGAGAGAGAGAGAAAGCAGTGAATTAAAAAATTGCATGCATGAGAAAAATAGCTGCTGAAATAGTATATGAATAAAACACTACCTGCTTAGTCCTCTCAGTATATCTCAACTGCTCTTCAAACACATATTTGTCTGGCAACTTAATTCTGACCGAGACTTAGTTCTGATTATAACTTCTAGAGTTAAAACATATCAGCTTTTACATTCCATTTCTTCTTCACTAAACTATCACTAAAATACTTATTATACCAAAATAAAATACAGCTTAAAAAAAACCAAAAGATACCATTCTGAGGAAACTTTGGACTGTATTGCAAAGTTGTTTGTATCTACTTTCTAGTTCACAAGCAATGCTAGTTTTCCTGACTAGGGAAAGTCTTCCATAATTTTTTTGTTTGTACTCAACTGGAGTCATGTGCAGACATACAGCAGCCAAAAAGCAGATTAATCATGAAAGTGAATCAAACTAATGAATTTAAATTAACTCTATCTCAAAATTATGTGTGCTACTAAGCTTTATCAAAAAAGCTTGACAAAGGCATTAAAAAAAGTTTTTTGGTATAAATTATCACAGAGATGTGTGAAATGAAACAATAAATATTGGGTTTATAGTAAATACTGGGAAATCTAAAGTACACTGTAAGCTTGTACAGGCAGATGAACATCCAGTGCATCATTGTAAGCCTGTTTTATAAGTGAAGTACATGTACATTTTACAGACAGAAGTAAGAATATTCATGCTTCTGAAGGAGCTTCAGAAGTCCATGTTTGCCGAAAGTACATATTTACAAATGAGGAAGATAGTGGAGAATGTATTCCCTTTAGAGTAATATCAGATATAAAAAAACAGATAAAGGAAGTACTTTTGTTTCAGCTGCTAATTGTGCCACCTGCCTGAGCTGCCCTCTGCAAGTGTGAGTACAGAGCTGCTAACTAACTCCATTAACTGCAAATCTAACACTTTTCTCAGTGAGATTCTGGCTGTAGATTAAAGGTTGCAAAAATTGTAGGTTTTTTGATTGTGAGAGATTGCATGGTTGTACTCAGTGCGAGTCTGAGACGGGCATTGGGAGCTGAACATAATCAGAAGGCACATAAGACTCTTTTAAGGCATAGAAAGCCACTCGAAATGCTATTATTTTCTCCCTGACTTTAGTAGTTTCACAAACTTTATTTTGCAAGAAGAAACGTGTGGCGATTATCAAGAAACATACAACACAAGTTTGATGAGGAATGTCTGTGGTGACTGTTTTGGCTATCAGGCTAAAATCTGTTCGTGAATTTGCATATGTCCATAGGAAATAATTCACTCCAATAGTTCTGTAGAAGAAATTTCCCTTTCATTGGTAGTAATCGCTGGTTCACCTGAATTCCAAAGCTAAATATGGCAGAATTGAGAAACAAGACATTTTGATAGAATAAGACTAGTTAAAAAAAGGCAAAGACATACGATGGGATTAACTTGATTTTTCTTTCTGTACTGCTCTATTTCATTACATTAGCTGAAGGTCTGGTTCTACCTGTGGAAAAGCCAGCACCACGTCGATTTTGTGATTCTGAACTATCCATGGCCAGTATAAAAGGCTGAGACAAAAAGCAGTTTCTGTGGTAAGCAATATGCCTCGGCCCTTTAGAGTCACATTAGGAAGAAATGGATATTAGAATTGATTGGTTCATTTCCCAGATGGCTTATTTATGGTAGCAATTAATCTTCAAGATTGCAATAGGTTTTGCTTTGTTTCTGTGAGAAGGCATTTGGCATGTACTTTTAAGGCGCTCTCAGCCAAGTTCCCCAAAGGCATCAGTACAGCATTTAAAACAAAATGAATATTCATCTTGCATAACTTTGGCTATCCAAAACTTCTGTTCTAAGCCAAAGCCAGTAAAGGTTCTACACAATGTCAAAGGAAAGAGAAAGCAAGTGATATCATACAAAGATATATGTCTAAAATAGAATGTGATGGATGGCTTTCAGGTCTTTGTCACTGTCAAGTTCAAGGATGAACTTAATTTTAAGTGAAGTGCACCTGAACAAAAGGAAACTTATTTGAGATACTTGAGCATATCAACAATGTGTATGCATAGATGCATCCAGAAAGAGACTTTATTACTATTGTCATGCCACATATTGAAATGTCTTGAGTTTAAAGTGCCTGCACAGCACCTGATACTCTCCCCACAGTAAGTATGAGGAGTGGTCTAACCAGTGATGTCAGCATCACTGGTTAGATGGGATGAGATGGTTAGACTGGTGAGATGGAAAAAAAACATCAAGATTTTCATGAGTAGAATAAAAGAGGAGAGTGTTGGTGAGGCGATTATATACAAGAAATACAAGGAAGGATACCTTGATGCTTTTGCAGGCAAATAAACCGACTGTCACCATTGCCACTGCTGACATGCATCACCCACCATCTCACTGTATTCACTTCCACTGTCCAGTCTCCATAAAAGTTCAGCACTGATGAATGTCAGTGGGTGACATTTTTTCCACATGGAAGAATTCAATTCCACATTCAAACTTCTATATCACACACCATTGTGTCAAACTGAGCCTCTGCTGCCATCTGTCACACAGTAACAAAATGTAATGGAATACTGGTGGAAAGGTTCAACCCCTACTGACACATCACCAACATCTGCCCCTGACATACTGGGCCAGCATAATAAAATTGGAGGTATTAGTTTTAGATCAGACCCCATAGATGAGGCAATGAGAAAGCCATTAGAAAAATATTTTTTTCTTTCCTTTCACTTTTACAGTAATTGCTATGTGTGAAACTATTCTTCTGAGAATAGGAAGTCGTTCCTAAGAATTGTTTCTGAAAGGGAGTGTGGAACTGTTTTCAAAATCTGAGATTTGTCCAAATGCATGCTTATAAACAGCAAATTAATTCCTTTGATTCAAATATTTGTATGCCTCAAGGGACTATTACAACCTCTATTTCTTCTTCTGTAACATAATAAACCAGGGAACCAGTGCATTGCTAAAATGGAGCAAGTAGAAAAAGAAATGAGAGATTCACAGGCTAAGTTTTGAAAATTCATGCTGTGAATTTTACTCCTCCCTTTAATCAACAAAGCACCAAATAATAAAAATTAAAATAAAAATGGTAAAATACTGTTACAGTACCATGACTCAAAGAAATAAATCCCCACCTAATTCATATTGATGTCTGTTCCCAAACAAGTCAGTGGGCCTCTTTCCAGTAATCACCCTTCTCTCAGGAACTTGGAACAGACTTTTGGCTGGGCTGTTTTCAAGCAGCCTGGCATTATTTTGTTCACCTTTTGTTTTGTATTTAAGACAGTTTACGATATCTGCTCAACTTCACAGTACTGAGTTGTGCAATATGATGGCAATTCTTCAGCTGTCTTGCTAAAATGCGATTAAAAACATTCTTAATTCTATCCAATTGCCCAAATTATTTTGGTTGCTTTCTATTTTTTAAGTGAGTCTAATCTTCAGCACACAGCTTACAAAAAAGTACATGTAAGTGATAACCCCTCTCCTGTACTCAGGCTAGCACATATTGGCTACAACTCTCAGTAAAAACAATGTGCTAATATAGCATCAGTTTTTATTTAAAATACATACAGCAGCTATGTATCTTCAGTAAAATCCATAGTTCTTGCTTCATAAAACAACTTGGTCACTATGTGGATGGGCCAGTATACAGAATCACAGATACATGCATACAGAATTATGATGAATGAAATACTGAATAAACACAGCCTCCTTTTGCACTGCCCTAGGGCCATTGAAAGCACAAGGGTGAGGAAAATCTGGTTTCTGCGGGGGAGTTAGTGCTAGATTTGGGGCCAGATCCCCTCATGGTGGCTTACACCTGCAGAGCCCATCTAACTCTGGATGCTGCCCTCACCATTTTTCATTAAAATACAAAAGAATATAGAGATGTCACTATATCATTCTTTTAGTGTCCTCTTAGAATACCAGGGAGCTGCACACCCCAGAGCAAGGTACAATAAAGTGTGCCATAGAGAAACAACTACTTATCCAAAGTTTCTGAGAAGCATGAAAAGGACGGAGGATGCTACTCTGAGCCAACTAGCATGGCTGGCACAGAGCACACAGGAGGAAATGCTCCTTGCCCTTTGAGCCAGCCTTTCAGAACCCCAGGCCTGCCAGCTCATCCCTCAGCCACTGCTAAGATGCTTCCTGCTCCTCACAGTGTAGTACAGGCTCTAAAGAGTATAAAGAGTAGTACAGGCTCTACACTTCACCTCTCCCCTCTGCTCACTGAATTTATGTTAGGGTAAGGTAGCACAGAGCCTCAACTCAACATCTGGGTCCTTGAAGACTACACGTGTCACACACATCCAGCCTGGCAGACCAACTAGGCTAACCTCCTTTAGTAGCACCTTCTTCAAAAGCCTGCAAGAGCAGAAGCCTTCAATTGAAAATGGCAAATTGTCTCACTGAGCATTCAGAAAGAAAAAAACAAACATACCAGAGCCCAGATACAAATATGCAAGAGACAGAAGATAATGAGCTAAGCACCAGGCAAAGCAAGAATGGTTCCTGAATGTCAGTCTTGTGGCTAATTAGGATTGCTGCAATAGCCTTGGTTTGGTAGTTCAACCTTGCTCCAGTTCTCAACAGTAAGGGAAATATCAGCCCTAACTTCCAATCTGGCAGGATTTCTCTATACGCAAAAATAATAAAACTAGCCAGCTAAACACTCTGCAGACTGGCAGTTTGTTGACCTGTAAAGCCAAAGTATATTGCAATTTTACCATGCAAAATATCCTGAAGTTACAACGGTAGAATCTGAAAAGCAGCTGACAAAAACAACTTACACCAGAAGGAAAGGACTTAAAATGGTATTCCAACAAGCAGAAGTTTGATAACCTGGGAGATGATTAGAGGCCACCTCACACCCCTGATCTGCAAAACTTCCAAATTTAAAAATAATAATGAAAAAAATTGCCTAAAATACCTGGCAATTTTGGTGGTCATTTAGATCTGTAAATCCTAGGGGTTTTATACTCCCTATAAATGAATTACTCTACGAGAACAGACAAATGAAATCAGCTTTTCCTGGGAGGTCTATAGTATTCTGGAAGAGTTTCTTTGGTTGGTTGGTTTTGGTTTTTTATCTGAGCCGTGTTCACATAGGCACTTAAAAGCACATGTTTTTGAGCTTTCCACTAGTAATTATAAATTTTTATGCCACACAAAAGTAAAAGCCAATCATAAATGTGATTGTCTATATTACCACAACAGAATCTCAATTTCACCTTCTCTCCAAATGAAACATCTGTATTTCATCACAGCAATCCTTGAACACAAGACACATTTTGCACTGCTTTAGTAGGTTAACCATGTTCTCCTATACTTGTCAGAAAGCTGCCTCCACCTTGAATCAGTATATAGCCAAGAGTGTAATTAATGCAACTGTATGTTTGGAATTAAGACTGTGGCTTCACGCAGGTGCTCTCCCTTCACAGTGGCAAATCCAACGTTCAGAAGCAGCACGCTGACCACTAAACCCTAAATGGCTTTGAAATGCCTGCAACAAATTGTGATGTTGCTGCACCTGAAAACTAAGCATCTATTTAAAGTAAAGAAAATCAAGAGAGGGATTGAACAGCCATAACATGTCTGTAACTTCAGGAGTAGGTTTATCCACTGCAATGAAGCTTTCAAGCCTGGGATCATGTATTCTAAATCATAGGTCATCTTTGAAGAGCAACATTTATCCAGTTTTATTTCCACTGCATTTCACACTAAGTCCATAGGTCTCCTCAGCTGTAACTAGCTGCAGTTTTCAAATTTGTAACAGTGGATGTGCTTCCAGTTTCAGTAGAGTGTAACAACCTCAGTTTTTTTGTGTGGTAAGAAATCCTAATGATAAATAATTCAATTAGGATTTTTTTAAAAGTACTGTAGAAGCCCAATTTAAGCCTTCTTAACCTCCAGGATGTGTATATTTTGTTGTTTCTCTGCCAATCATTGTATTTCCTGTTAAGAACAAAATCAAATACTGTTTCCTCAATAAACAATTTTGAATATGAAACATTGCAAATTTTTCAGCCTTCCAGTCTACCAAATGATATTTCAGTATTTTAAATCTTATGCTTCAAATCCATCACAAATTATAACCTCAAAGGAATAATAGTTACACGCTATAATATCTATCCAAAGACATACATAAAGTCTGAATTAGAACAAAAAATTGAACATGACTTCCCAGGCTAAAGGTCTATCCCTTCATGACTTTAATCTTAGTGTGCTGTGGAGCATTGGGAGATGGTATTTGGACAAATATTTGGTGAGATGTGAAGTTACGCTCCCAGCGTTTTTTCTCATGCAGCATACAGGAGGAACTTGGATGTGTTTCTGAAACTGCTTAATCCCAAGGAACTCCTGAAGAAGTGGTAATTTTCTACGTCTCAGCTTGCATTCATAATGTTTATCAGCTTCATCTGTATGCTTAAGAGCCTGCTTTGTCCAGAAACTGACATACTCATGCACTTGTGAAGAAAGCAGATGAGAACAACGTCCTCTGTATGCATTTTAATTGATATTTATGGTACTCTATAATAATAAAAGCAATTTCAGTAGTTAGCCAACCTTGTAAACTCATGAGCACAAAAACACTAATAGCACTAGACATCTCGCATTTGATTTTCTAAAAATCTTGCTATTGTCATTCTAAAGTAGCACAGAAATAAGCCTAACAGAGAGATCTTTTAACGCTGCAAGTACATAATAATGAATGCTATCTGCATTTTATTGCTCTTTTTTATTAAAAAAAAAAAAAATTCAACTACTACTAAAACCAACAAATACATCAATGTAGGACTGAACTTGATGCTATGACCTAGTTACACTTACATAGCTTAGTGAAGAGGTAGCAGCTAAGTGTACAGAGCAATATAGATTAAAGTAAACTGCAGGAACCTCAGAAATGCTTTCAGTAACAGAGGAACCTATCAACAGCAATTACTTGGAACCTTGAAGCATCAGCTGCCAAGATTTAGGAATCATATATGTGGGCTTAGACTTATTGTAACGGTTTAAGTCTTGCTTTAAGCAACCAGATCACTTTCTGGATTTAGTTTTTCAAGACTAACACACAACACTCAAGCTCTTCAGCTGAAGCTGGATCAGGGGTAGAGGTCAGATCTGACTAAGACTCCTAAGTAACAATTCCTTGATTTCAGAGGCAGTATGGTAAGATCAGAAGAAGAATGGGCTTAAAATTGTCACTAAACTGACAGTAACTACAATTCTTCCAGCTGGAAGATTTACAGTTCAACAAATAATCATTCCAAGTTAACCACAACATTGATGTATTTGGGATGGTTTGCTTTTGCAGAACTTCCTAAGCAAAAAATAATCCTAAAGGAGTCCTCTTTTCTCTTCTCTGCTCTTATGAGTTTGACTTAAATCATCCCTCTATCAAATGTCTCCAAAAGATTATTATTTATGTTAAACTACTTATTTTTTGGATTATTATTTCAGGGTGAGACATCTGCAGATAAGTAGTTTCAGAGCAACCCTTGTCAAAGACTATATAATCTAAAAGTGAAGACCAAAGCAGTACCCAGGATAAAAAAGTAGATAAAAATAAATAACTAAAAAAATTAGAGATGATAAAGAATAAATACTTGTCAGTAGATGACAAGCAATATTCCTAGTGATCCAGCATCATACCAGCATTAACCTATATGATATTTCAGAATGAGTTTGTGTTAACATCACAAAGGAAGTGATGGAGAAGACTGTACTCATTTTTCCAGTTTTTATTAGAAGGAACTCATAAGAATGACAAGTAATGCTGAGCAAAATATGCATGACATTTTTGAGCATTTACAAGCCTATAGAGTAAGCAGAATCTAAGTCTCATTGACGAAGATTAGTCAATTAAGCTATGAAGAGTATTAAAAGTGAAAGAATTAAGGGATTGTATCCTGCAGTTCAGTGAAAGATGTCAGAAAACAAATATGTACTGCAAATTTGGACTTGAGGTGGGGATGTACATAAAAGCTTTAGTAGGAAAATGTTTCGTCTAAGGGTCATTGCAAATAACGAGTAGGTAAGACAAGGGAATACTCCTTGGCTCCTAAATTGCTTGTATTGAGGATATTTAGGTTACAAAACCGTGCCATAGACAGGAGGATATCATTTCCCACAAAGATTAAAACCAAGAAACTCAAAGAGCCAGACCAGGCAGACTAAGATGTCTAGAGCAGCTATTCTGGTAATTCGAAGAGAGATGTCAGAGAGTTCAAACTTGTTAATGTGGAAAAGAGAAAGCAGA
The DNA here is from genome assembly GCF_026119805.1 of Tympanuchus pallidicinctus. Lineage (NCBI taxonomy): Eukaryota > Metazoa > Chordata > Aves > Galliformes > Phasianidae > Tympanuchus > Tympanuchus pallidicinctus. The sequence goes on from NW_026294769.1 coordinate 34,174,327, forward strand.
TGGTCTGTGTAGAAGCACATCTCAAAATATCAACATTCCCCAAAACAGTGAAAATATAAAGGCAAGCAGACTCCAAAAAGAAAGTTGATAAGAAAGAATGCTTAGCATGTAGAAATAATGAGAGAAATTAGAGAAGGGTTCATGGAAATAAAGAAAAGACAAAGATTAGACACAATTAACAGAATCAAGAAGTAACATTCTCTATCCTTTCAAGAAGCATATTGTCTACAGAATGAACTACACCTAATGCAAAGCTACTCATAATACAGTATATTTATTGTTTAGTTTATTTATTTACTTCCTGGAATGCAGTTTGGCAGCAAGAAACAAATATCCAGAGCAAATTCTGTGACTAGATTTAATTTTGCTCTATGAGCCAGTGAAATACAAACCTGAAAAGCCTTTGGTTCAAAAAGTATTTATGAAGATACACTGTTACGTGACTTTTGTCCTGTGTTCAGTTATACAGATATGAATTTGATTTTTTTTCTATTTTTAACAGTCTTTAATGATAATGGATCCCATCAAATGTCTGTAACTGGGCGAACAGAATTCACTCACTCAGAAACATCATGACTTTCATAAACAATGGTGCATGCTTAGCATAAGGTTGAAACTCTCCTCCAGAGAGGGCTCCAACCTTTCTTTCAATCAGAGATGGCATTACCAGGATTTTATTAAATGATATTACTAGATGCACACTTTGCTGTCAACACCTGACAGAGTTCCTACTGACATCGATTTTACAGTATAAATAGATACACTTCTGTGTGAAATGGCTTTTGAAGGTCTACTACAAGAGGGAGCGACTGTAAAGCTTTAATAAAATAGGCTCCAGGGAGATGCAAAATAGTAGAAGCTAAAAAGAGACTGATTATGGGAGACCTCACAAACATGGAGAAAGAAAGTATTTTGGGAATATCAAAAAGACAGCCTGAACACCAAGACCCAGCACTAGAGATTCACTGTTAAGAAATGTTCCTTATGCTTATCACTGATATCTGAAAAGGCAGAGTCTTTTGTACAGTAAAGCACTTACTCTTTCATTTACTGTTTCCAAGTTTCACTCCATGTTCAATCATTTTCAAGGCATTTAAAAGTCCAGATTTTTTAAAGAAATGTTCCAAATAATTTCTCTAAGGAAAAGTATTAAATCTCAGTTTTCACCAACAAGGAAGCTTAAGGTGAACTTAATTATCATCCCCCAGAAGCAGCAGTATTACTTGCGTGTTTAGCAATTCATTGCCATAGAGCGAAACTGCACAAGACAATTTTGCTTTCTGAAGTGAAAATACAGTAAGGACTGAATTTTCCTTCTTTATTTTCTTCTCTGGAATTTTTCATTTTTTGAATGGTGCTGCCCAATTGCAGCAAAAACAGTTTGTCAAAGACTAACTTTTAGATACCTTGACAGTAATGGTTTGCACGTTGTTTATCCTGGTGGGACCAGAGACATGCTGCTCCACTGCTCTCCTGGATTCTTTCACAGTTACCAGAATAAGTGAGTAGGATGTGAGAATTACTCCGCAGGGGAGAACAAAGCAGAAAACAAAAAGAACGACAGTGTAAGACATGGACATGACTTCTACATTGGTGGATTGCCAGTCAATGCAGCAAGCTGTGCCATAGGGCTCCTCTCCATATTCTCCCCAGTGAGCAAGGGGTGAACAGGCAAATATTGCTGCATAGGTCCAAGCACAGGCTATCAATATTTGTCCGTGTTTTCTCCTGAACCTGTTGCCTGGAAGACACAAAACAATCAGTGAAGACCAGCACACAGCAGTACTGTAAGCTCCAGTTAACTGAACAAGTCAAAGGTCGATTGAGAGGATCTTGTATTGCCCACTGGACATTTCCTTTTTTTCTTTTTTCCTTCTCTCAGGAATAATACTCTGTAACCTACAGAATGCTTCTCAAAATATTGTCTGCAAAACAACTAAGCACAAGTAATTGATCCACAGAGTACACCAGCCATTACACTAAAAGAAACTCTCATTCTTTTTTCTATCTGAACAAGATGTCAGGGAGGGTTTTTGTTTTAAACACAAAATTCAAGCATTTTGAAGAGCACAACAGTACAATGAAGCCTTGCTATACAAGTAGAACTCACAGTGGACTGCAAACTTCAGAGTCACAATATGACTGGACCAAGACTAAGATAAGTTTTGGTATTTTTTTGGACACGACTTTCAGAGTCTTTACAAGAAGTGCATATCAGGACTACTTTTTTTTAAATAAGGAAGCAGGACAAAGGTGTAACAGTACCCTCCATTGAAACAGTAGTTTAGAAAAATAAAACTCTCAGCAGAAATGTATTTATTTCCTGACTTAGGGTTAATATTATTAATAATGCATACCTTTGGGAAAAGAAAAAATGAGTTTTTACTATAACAACAGATCTTAAAGATTTGTGTGAATGCTCTAAAGAAGACTTGGTTTCTCAGGTCATGCTTCCAAATTTACACACACACTATTTAAAAAAAAAAAAAAAAAAAAAGGCATGTCTTAAAAAACTATATGGAAACACTGCTGAAATCTGAGCTCTTGAGAAATGTAAAAGATATAAATAAATATATGAAGATATTTACTAAAACAGAAAAATACTTAAATGCAAGTCTGTACTTGAAGATTGACCTATGCTGTGCTGAGAAAGCAAGTGGGTAAATGTGACAATTAGATTGTCTTTAAATCACTATTAGCTCTACATTTCCCTACCTGCAGCTGCTTGCTTCTCAACCACAACAGAGGGCCTCACTGTAACAGATAAGCAAAAAGTATTACCCCTAAAATGTAAGACTTACGGAACATGAGGGATGTGTTGCCAGATGAATGGTGTACCAGAAAAAATTAATCTGTAGCAGTATTTTATTTGATCCAAATTGTTCAGCTGCTAAATCAGCATTTAGAATTCCTATGATCCGAATTCCTCAGATGCTCAAAACCATTAACCAGCTAGCACTTTTAAGTAACTCAGTCTGTCTGCCAAAACTCACTGATCCTTTTAGTCTGACTTTTTATTGATTGTGAAGTTCTGTTAAAAAGTAAGGATGTTATTTGGAATAGAGGTTGGCAGAAAGAGGAATAGCACCAGTTGTTATATCAACATAAATCTAAATGAATAAATATCTAAATGTAGCAATGAACTCTGAAAACATTCATTTACTCAGGCTAGCCCTGCTTTCAGCTCAGAACTCATTTCATGCCACCAAATTGACACCCAGAATTAAAAGAGATTTAGAGTGATTACTTGCACATATAATTATGCAAGATGGGCAATAGCTGTTATAGTTAGATCTTAATGATCAGAGGAAAAACGCATTGTTTGACCAGATGTAAAAGAGCTCTGCTATAAAAGTAGTCTCTAGGATACAAAACTTGGAAATGATCATCTATGTTCACATGAAAAACGGAGATCTTAGACAAAAACAGTAACTTACCATAAGCTGGAAAGCAAATTTTGAGGCAGCACACAACACTCAGTAATGTCAGTGTCGACAGACTGCAGATCCCAAAGAACACCCCACAGAATGCATAGAACAGGCAAATGTGTTTCCCATACAACCACCTAGCAAATAAACATGAAATTGACAGTTAGATGCTATCCTTCTTTTTCAAGCATAATACAAAATTGTAGAAATACATTTACAGCTGTTTTCTTAAAAATAAATAAATAAGCTTGCATTATCAAATTATTTGCTGATTGGTAATCAACTGCAGAAGAGGCTCTCAGTCAAAAAATCTTACAGCCAGCACAGTGGTCACATCTTCCCTTAGTATTATGATTCACACTTAAGCCTTTTTATTTTTAAGAAACAAAGCACTGTTTTAATTATAAAGATTCTGAAAAAAAATATATATATATCAAACTTCTCATCATAGTAGGCCAAGGTTATAAGTTAATACTTCTTTAGGTATTTTTTTAATATTTATGTTTCATCAAACCAACAGATTTTGTTGTGAAGGTTTTCCAGAGGAAGAGGAATTTGATCTGAATCACTGCATCTCCTCATTTTCTACTCAGAAATACACAAGATTTGTGGTATTAGTAATCAAAAGTTTGTGAAGACAGACTCCACTTAGCATAATTAGCAATATATTTACCAAGCTTTAAAGAAGATCACAAAAATCAGATGTGTAACAGTGATTGTTGATTGAATTCATGTGGATAAAGAGGAAAGAAGTGGGAAAGGAATTGGAAAGTTCTAGATTCAGAGTGTTGGCTTAAAATATTTTTAAATTTAGGCATAACAAATACATTCCATTTTATTTTCATGCTACCAAATTTTACTGCACAAATTAAGAGGAGAAAAAAAAAAGCATTTCACCATCACTGCCCATGAAGAATAAATGCAGTATGTAGAGGATGCTTAGAACAAAATCTTTGCAGCCTCTCAACCCTGCAGAAATCCAGATGACAGTAATCTCAAATAGATATGAACATTAACACCAATAGCCCACATATCTGCCACTAACATAGCATACTTCTCTCAGTCTCTCCAGTTAATTTCAACTATTACAAGAGAAGTAGCAGAGTAATTTAGTCTTCCTCGCAGGCACAGACCTCCAAAGCCTGCAGAGGGTGTTAAATATCTCGTGCATAGTGAACAAACCTGTGTGAAAGGCTGGAGGTTACAGCTAGTGGGTACAATGTCAGTGTCATTGCAAGGTCACTGATGGCAAGATTAATAATGAAGTATTCTGCTGGTTTCAACAAATGTTTTTTCTTGTAGGAGACATGAAGGAGAATACTGTTCCCACACAAGGAGCATATTCCTGCAGAGAAACATACAACAAGGATTTAGAATTGACTGTAGAATCTAAAATTGAACTAGCTTGGATATAAGGAAAAAGATTTTTATGGTAAGGGCAGTGAAGTACTGGAACAGCTTGCCCAAAGAGACAGTGGATGCCCCATCCCTGGAGACGTTCAAGGTCAATGTAGCTGCAGATGTCCCTGTTCTTTGCAAGGGAGTCAGACCAAATGATCTTCAAGGGTCCTATCCAATTCAAACAATTCTATGAAACATTTACTTCATCCATCTTTTATTTTCCTGCACAGGAATGATGTATTACCACAGCCAGCATAGTTAGCCATTGTAGTTATTTATTAGATTAACTTGTCTCCTTTATTACGTTTGTGACTGTCTCGTCTTTATATTTCAAATATTTTTAGAAATTCCTTACTATCCTTCCTGTTTTATCTAATCTATCTACAGAGAGGTAACCAATAGTATGAGAGTGGCCATAGGTCTTTAATTGAATTTTATCCACTAAATGACCTGTCAAAAAATGCTTTACTATTAAGTCGGAGATGTTACTCAAGTGATGCTGCTAGTGTTTCCCCAGTTTCAGGTCTACAGTTGTCCATCTGGTAGCCCTTCCTTTCTCTTTTTGAGACCTCTCAGAGGTGCCTGTTATGGCTTCTAGTAGTAACAAATAATACAGCAAGAATTTTGATTAATACATGAAAGAGAAAAATGTAGTTAAGTAATGTTTTTACTAAGTGCAGATGCAACAATTTTCTCTGGGTGTAGCACTTCCAGTAGGAGACTGCCAAGAAACTTAAGAAAGCTACAAATAGACAACAGAGCTACAGCATTAGACAAGAGAGGACAAGCAACTCACTCCTTACCTTTAAAGTACCCACTAAAACCTATGAAATTTAGACAATTTCGGAAGATGAGAGAGCAGTCAGAAAGCAGAATTTCAGGCATGCCTAGTGAACTGAAGGATCCTATCATTAATATAGCGTAAAGTTAAGCCACTGAGAAGAGCCCAAGTGCTTTTGTGGACTTGTTTGTTCTGGCTATGGAAAAAATATCGTTTTACCTGTAGAATGCAGGTAAGCATAGATACAGAAATTGAGTTTAGCAAGTTGCCTAGATACCTACAGCACAAACCATTGGCTCTTTATACATATAAGAGAATATGCCTCATTTAATGACACTTTCATAGGAAAAAGTTAAGTAATTTCCAGAAGTTCTATAGACTATGATATTTTCTTTTAAATGAAATGTCAGACTAGCATGTTAGGCAGTGATTCTGAATTCATCTCCATTGCTGGTCTCTTTAAGCCATTTCTTTTGAATTCTAATTCTGAAACTGTGCAAAAATTTTGCAAATAAATTTATAACAACATTTTTGCTGGTGTCAGCAAACAGATCCAAGTATTCAGTCAGAATCAGGACACTTTCTGTAGTCTTATAAATGCACTGTATCTGTTTTTTAAGCTCTTTGGAGCTTCGACATGGCTGACAGTAGATGCTGGGGGAAAATCTGACAAGTGACTCAGCAATCTGGATGTGGTTGTTTGCCACGGGATTCAGAAAAAGAAAGTTTAAAAGAAAGTTATGAGGAACACCATGTTGCATGAGTAGCTGCGCACATATGAGGGAGGAGGTACATGGTGTGGGTACAGATGAAATCTTAGCTACTTTAACAGGCAGTTATTTGTTGTTGATATCAAAAATTGAAATAAAGCTACATCAGAAAAATTCAAGTATCTCTGGGAGAAGAAATAGAGTATGATATTTCTGCTGGAAAATTACTTTATTGTTAGCTGAACTAGCTCTGCAAACTCAGGAATGCAAACACTTCAAGAACTTCTCCCTCTAAATTGATCTACATTGTTCAGACAATTTCCCCTTGAAGTCAACTGTCAGCACACATCTACAATCTAACAGGAGTAAGGCTTATATTCACTTTTCATTATTGAAAGAACATACCGAAGAACTTGCTAATATTTGAAACCATTAAGATGCCGATATTCATTGACAGCTGATAGGGATTAAAAGTCACAGATTCATTTTTTGTTGGCATATTTGTCTTGTATTTGTCCCGTATTTCAGGGTTGATATTAGTAGCATTTTTTTCTTTCCTATTAAGGCATTCATTTAACTTCTACATATTTTTTCACCATCTTGCAGAGCACCAGACAGTAGCCATGCTTTGTGTCCTTAGCCAAGGGGTCAGTCATTGCTCTCCAGATGTTGGGGTTGCCTTTCCTTTCCTCTGACTCATGGTTTATTGACCAATACCATTAGGATTAGATCTGAATTTGTTTTCCTCAATTGGACCGGGACAATGGAGGAGAGATTTGCTTCCTCTGTAAGAGCAGAGCCCATTTCCCAGAAATCTCACTTTCTAACTCAGTGTCTGTAAACACTGGCCATAAGCCTGATCTTTCTGGCACCTTATTCAGGCCCATAATGACTACAGCTTTTGCTATTTTACTTCAGATACTATAAGGAGTCAGGACACACTGTTCTTTGTTTTGCAACAAGGTGTGGAAAATGAAAACTCTCATTTAGATGCAGTGACAGTTATGCAGATACCAAAAAATGCCAGTCTCAAAATCTAGCATTCCCGTTCAGTTTTATACACCTAACATTGAATACAATTTTTTTTCCTAAAACAAAACAAAGGATAAAAACTTCTTAATTATGTTACTCTGTGCTTTTGCCCCCTTATAGAATACAGAGAAGCTTGTCTCTTGTCAGAAACAAATCTGACTTCCAAAGTTGTTTATTTCTCTTTGTTGCACCAAACATAACAAAAGTTCTATAAACATATGTACCATAAAATCAGGCTTACCGAAGACCACATAACACGTTCCAACAACAATATCAGCTGTTTCTGTTATTTTGGACTGGAATGTTGAATTAGCAAAAGATGGGTCCATCTGAAAACAAAAAAAAACAAAACAAGATATACTATTAGAAATGCAGTAGAAAAGCAAATATCTGCAAGCTCTCTATAGGGCTATAAGCTGTCCTCTGCATAAAGGACAGGAAGAATTTCATTTTATTTTTTGAATTAGCAGTTAATTTACCTAAATAAAGGTTTTGAGGAAGACAGAGCCAGGCTCCTTTCAGTGCCAGGACAAGAGGCAATGGGCACATATACAAGAGGATCTCTCAGAATGTCAGGCAGCACTTCTGTGCTGTGCAAGTGACGAAGCACTGGCACAGGCTGCCCAGAGGCTGTGTGTGGGCTCTGCTCCTCAGAGACCTTCAGCAGCTGCCTGAACATGGGCCCCTGCTCTGGTGTCCCTGATGGAGAGGTGGTTGAGTCTGATGGACTCAGAGGGCACTGCCAGCATCAGCCTGTCTGAAATCACAGATGAAATCACAGCCAAGAACTGATGCCTAGATAAACACATTTCAGTTAATTTGAAGGCCTCATCTATATTTGAGATCATCACAATAACACAGCTGCAAATGGTAAAAAGTGCCTTATATATATGTAAGTACTTGTATAAAGTCTTCAGAAAGGAGGCTGTGTCACAAGTCAGTGGGATCTGTTCAACTTTCCCAACTTTGCAAAGACAGTTATACTGATGAAAAAGAGCTTCTGTCAACTCTATTCATGATGGTCTGAGAGACACACTGGCATAACTCAGAAAAATGCCAGAATTAACATCTTCTGTCATCTGTTATTCCCATATTCCCTTAAGTAGTCTGCTGTGGGGTCAGCCCTGTGACCCAGTCCAGACTTTTCTGCCTATGTGAAGTAGCTCAGTGCCAGAGGGAGGGCACTAACTTCTGTACTGCAATACTCGTGCTAGAGGCAGACTCAGCTCTTAGATGCTCTCACAAACAGGGTTTAACATACCATGTAATTCAGTGGAAAAGACCTAAGACAAACATTTCTAGCACAATATGTAGTTATAGTTATATATATATGTGTGTGTGTTTTCTCACAGGCAGGTTATTCTCCCTATGGTCCCATCAGTTTTTTTCCCACACAACCCCCTATTTCCTCAACTGCCCTAATCCAGGGCACTCCTATTACTGACAACAAAGGGCTACATATTTCTTCACCAGGTATTCCACCATGAGGAATGTTAAGCCTACTGCTAACACCACAGAAGTTTATACTCTAATCCTTTTGCCAATATTTATTCCATTCACTAAGCAGAAACAGGAAGATTTCACGTCATAAGCCTCATTGTTTCCTAGTGGCCAGTGCTGCTGCATGTGACTGCCCTCAAGAGACAGCAACTAAAATAGCAATGGGACGTTCAGCTGCTGCTTCCCTGAGGCAAACTCTTCGCAAGGAAAAGCCAAGCTCCTGACAGACATTACTACTACGTTTCCAATGCTTTATCCTATCAAAGCAATCTTGATATTTAGTAAAAGGAAAAGCAGTCTACCCTATAAAACACAATTCTTCAGCTAATTATGAACTCTTGAAAACTACTGAAACTCTAGGTTTTCCATTGAGCTATGCTCGTTCATCAAAGCTAGATACTCTTAGATTTTATTCATATTGCTTCTATCACAGCAATACAGACAACAAAATCACACACTGAGAAAAAGAGAGTTGTCTTCAAAGTGTGCATCCCTGGCTGGGCTGAGGCAGAGCAACATTTAAGCCACAACACTAACGTAAAGAAGGAATAGAAAGACATTTTAAATAAAATCATACCTCCTTGGGATGAATGAAGCCTTTTAAAGTGTGAAATCCCAAGCTCAAAGTCTCCATAAACCTATCCTCTTAAGCAGTATCCAAGCATCTGCCTTCTTGACAACTTTTACAGTAATTTTGAAATTAGTTACAGTGATTAATTTTGCACATCAGCAGTCAACAGCTCTGAGGGGGTTTCAGAAAGAGGGGCTCTGTGGAAAAAGAAAAAGCATCACTTTCAGAAAATGTGGATGAAGCCATCTTCAAAGAGGAACTGAAGAAAGAACAGATCTGCATGCTAACTGCAAGAACCAGTTGACACTTTCTTACATGCTTTGTATGGCAGAAATGTTATGTGCTGGAAAGCAGCAACAAGATTTACTGGCTTTTTTTTTGTTTGTTTGTTTGTTTTTTGTCTGAGTTTATGATCTACATAATGATAATTTGGAAAAAATACCCAGATTTTTTCCCTCCATCCCTCACCAGCTAGATTGACTTACCACACAACAGTTGTGAATTTAAACACTAAATGAGCTCCATTAAACTTCTGATAGCATGCTAATTACATAAACCAACTAACAACTAAGGCATCTGCATTCAATGAATCAATTTCAATAAAATGGTCCTTAAGTAAACTATTGTCACTGTGCTTAAATGCCATAAATCTTTTGTTTTCTCCCTTCCAATAGTCTTTTCTTGACTTCAAATACTCTATCCTCAATAAATCACATTTTCCCTACATATTCAATGATTTTTTCTCTTCCCCCATGCTATACATATTATCACAAAATGCTAAGCAAAGCATGATAAGTATTCATCAGTTTGCACAGCTCAGCAGGACGAGGTTAAAACCAAAAGATGAAGAGATTTTAATAACTTATCATTAAACATAAATGTATTTGTGGTAACTGGTAGGTATTATTTCATATCACTTAAAACAAGGAGCATACAAAGAGCTTTATCAATAAACATAACAATATTTTGGGTTTTTTTTTTTGTCATGGCTATACCGACAAAGACTTTGGATTTTGTAATGTAACTTTGTAAAAATGCATTACACTTTGCTCGTTTGTGTGAATAAAGATTTCTGGTTGCAAATTTCTATTCACTAATTTTGGTCGCCCCTATGTTGCCATTGCAGCTGCAATCATAATGTGAGCTGGCTATGCATGCATGCATGGATGCACCAAGATTCCATCATTATTCAGCCTTATGGGGAATTCTCTTGGAAATCAACTTGTTTTTCACTCTGATTATAAAAAGCCATCTTTTTGCAGCCCAGGATTAAAATCATACTCATCTCCAACATCATGTCAGTCCACTGTCTATAAATAACATTTGCTGGAAGGGCTAATTAGAAGTCAGAGAGCATTGTGTCATGTGTGCAGTAGATTATCCATGAATGTATGAAGGCTAGATCTGCCAGAAAATACAAGGAAAATCTGATATTACAAATCAATAATATTTTTTTTCTTAAATTGTCCAGTGCCAGCTAATATGCCTCCATTTGTCCTTCTAACAACATTAAAAGCATCCGTATGAATCAAATACATTAAAACAAATAGAGGTCTACAAAGAGAATGACCACCTACATACGTCTGAATGAAGTGTGGCAGAAGGAGAAATCCCTAATTACCAGTACAGAAACACTGCTACTTTTCCAGACACAGAAAGTAAAGAAAATCTGATAATTAGTAAGTAAGAACAAATGAAAATAGAGGCAAAAGCTGTTGTGTACTTCATGATTAGAGTAATCTCTATATTCCCTATTTAAACCAAAATCTAAGTCTTACCATGGACTTCCCTATACTAAGATGTTGTCCTACATTCAGATTTATAAGCGACTTCATAAAAGACCTCTCATAAGAGGTCACAGGGAGTCGTACAACAAGATCACTGTATGATGCAAACAATTGGACTTGACAAAATTAAACCAATCACCCAATCCTCACCAAGTCATTTAGAGGATTAGCTGGGGAAGGATGCAATAATTTGTTTTCACCATTTGTCTAGCTCCAATTTCCAGCACACCAACTTCCACATCATCACAAAATGACCAAAGAGAATTTTCCCTTAACCTCTCCATGGCAATTTAAATAGAATGAAATTAGGATAGACTCTATTCCTATTCCAGAAAACTCATTTCATTGACATAAGCTGAAGCTCTGGCACTCCAGAATTTGGCCTTTCACTACAGTAGGCTAATCCATTATCAAAAATTTCTTGAGATTGACACCATATCCTTGGAGTGCTGTGGCTACCAACCTACATTTTTAATACCACCTAATGCTGCCTTATTATTAACTCTACGCTCTAGGTTTCCTCTGGGAAAATACATCTGATCAAAATCCTTCAACTTTCAAAATCAGCAGAATGCATGAGCTCTTACTTCTTCCAGGATCACCAATGGATATAAAGTATATTAAAACAGGCAATGCAGTGCTATCTGCAGACCATGCAGGAACTGACCCTGTCACTTTGAGGTATTCTGCCATTTCTTTCCGACCTCAAAACGCTTTCTGTCCTTAATTTTACACAAATACAAATAGCCATCTAGCTTGGAAAATGATATGGAATTTGCCACCTGCTTCAAATCAGTAGCTGGTAAGAATCATGAAATTAATTACAGCTGATCAGAGTAGAGGCACAAAGGGGCACACACCGGGCTATTCCCCAAATTCTTTTCACATGGGGGTCCTCAGTGCAGAGGCCTCAGGTCACACTCTCATTCGGATACCAAAGGGATAATACATGCCAAAGGATATACTGTTCCCATGTGTAATTCCTCTTCTTGTAGTGAATTTGTCACTTTTCACATAACGGCGACAAAAGGGAACTGCTAAGCTTAAATGTGAGCATCACAGCTCCCTAATCAACACACACATCTAGATGCAACAGCAACATAGATACATCATAGAGTTCACTGAGTTACACAACGACTGTGTCACAAACCTTAAAATACTTTACCAGCTCACAGACCAAGCTTTGAAGTTGCAAAATACCATCTCTACAAAGCACACATCCCATTTCTTATAAAACAAATTGTTCTTAGCAATACACTTCTCTAGTGCTGTCTGAAATCCTCACCCATTCAGAGGGGTTACATCGAATTTTCCTTTCTGAGTTGCAATGTAACACTATCACAGTAACAAGAAAGTTTACACTTCAAGTTCATTGGAGACACAAGCTCAGAAGCCCCCAAAGTTTCCATTGAACAAAACAATGCTTTGTTTGAGGAATAAAAGTGCAGTCAGTCAGAAAATTTCACAACTGGAATTAACACACAATTAACTAGAAGTTAATTCCTCATCTGCTTTAAATTTGTGTAGCTCACACACTGTAATCAGTGTGTGAATACAGAGATTACACACAGAACAAAGCTGACAATTCAGTGACGAGTTATAGAAGCGCTAATTTTGTCTCTGAAGAGATCATAAAGAAGATTACCTGCTATATCACCGTATCTTTTAAGCTGAACCCTCCTTTCTGAAATTTTAAAAAGAAATTATCAGTACTGTATTGCTTGCTAGAAAAAGACCTGACTACAAATTGAAGGAGTGAAACAATATTGATTTGGAGTCCACAGGACAAAAAGTCTCATTGACCTTAACTAAGGTCTCAGGTATCCAGGTCCATCAGAATTTATTTTCATCCACATTTGGTGAAATCATTGTTATAATGCGCACAAATACATGCTGCTCTGTTAACATTTATGTTTTGGCAAACCAGGGAATACAGGAAGAGAAACAAAAAGCAGGGACTAATGAGAAACGTGACCTCATTACAACAGGCATGAAATGCTATCCTCAAGCGCATTCACTAGAGCAGTATGAAATGCTTCTAACAAAATTTTATGAAACGCTCTAGTGAACAGCCTCAACATGCATCTTCTTTCATTTATTTATTTATTTGTAAATTATGTAGCTTTCTTACTCTTCTGCTTCATAAACAGCGACAAAGAAAAAGGAAATGAAATGATGGAATATGCTGAATTTAATAGCTCATTATATATGGACATCAAGATCTACTCTATTTCATTTTTAAATTACATGCAGAATGCTTTATTTTACTGAAATCATTGAACAACTCGACATGTTTCAGGTTTTCTGTTATTTTGCTGTTGTTTTTCTTTCCCATTACTGCAAAATAAGCTGGAAAAATAAGCTCACAAAATTCATACCTCAAGGCCTGCAGTTCACAGAGGTTACCCATTACATTCCAGAAGGACTTAAACTCAGTGGAAGACTCAATATTTGCAGTATGATTACCTGAGAAGTCTCATCCCTCCCTGCAATAAATGCTTGCAGTAGCAGTGGACTGTTGGTTTTGTTTTGTTGTTTTTTTGTTAATGCCTTTGCTTTAGAGCAGATGGAACAGATCCCGCTATGTTTTGTGCGAGCTCTCCATGACTCTTGGAATCATTTACCTCTGGGTTTGCCACCACCTCAACTGATCAGCTTCTTAAGAACTTACAGATGCATTCTGACTGCCTTCCTTTTCTTCCAGACATTCATAGACTGGATGGGTTAAACAAGATGAGCTGCTCATACCATCTAAATAGTTAATGTGGTAAATTCCTGACAGCATTAAGAAAAATTAAATGAAATTACAGATATTTCCAAAGTATTTCATAGTCACACAGATAGTAAAAATACCTATAATTATTATGAGGAGCCTTAAAAGCAAAATTCAAATCAATCTTTCATTTGCCTATTGAGCACATCTATTGATGTTCCTTATGATTATTCAAATAATGAATTGGTCTGCATTTGCACAAATAGTTTCATTTACTGCAAAGCAGAAATCTGCATCATCTATATTATGTTTATATTTGTACATTATGTTGTTAGTGTAGTATCTCCTACTAACAGTAGTAAACTGACATGACAGGGCAAGGAAAAAGGTCTGATCGAGATGGGCTCTATTTCTTCCCATTTTCACTTTTTCAGGTAAAACTGCCCCTCGAATTATGGTTATTTCTCCTCAGCTCCATAATGTATTCTCCTCATTGCCTTTTTTCTTCTTGCAATCCATTTGTAATGTAGAATTTACTAGGGAAGTCACATCTTCATATTTTTTTCAGTTGGTATTTTCAAAACTTCTTTATGAATCTCAGTTGTTTATGAAGCCAGACGAGAACAGGAGGAATTGAAAAATAAATGCTTTGTTTGTGTATTGCTTCATTATGAATCTGAAGATAAAGCACACAGACAAAAAACATTGCAACAAGACTATAGAAAAAAACATCCATGAATCTACAGCAGGAATACTCCATGCTCATAATAAGGCTTTTTAATAACAGTATTTATATAGGAGTTAATTCCTCATCTGATTTAAATTTTTAGCTCGCATACCGTAACCAGATGGAACCACCAGCCTCCAGGCTAACCTCCTGAATTACAAAGTATAAGCACATTAGCATTTCTGTTTGCAGAAGCTTTGAGATTTGTATCCTTAGTCAGTGTTTTCTGCAGGTTAATTATTCTCAGTATGGATTTTTTTACATCTCTCTTTTCCCATAATTAACTAGAATTTGTCTAGCATTAACTACCAATCACTGACTTGCATTTTCAAACTCTACCACTGAAAAAAACCATCTCATATCAGGAATCTGCTCCCCAGATATATATTTGCAAAGCACAATTAAGTCATGTTCATCACTGTGTTTACATAGATTTCTTAATTATCTTATGAGGGAATTTTTTTAATCCCTCTTGAAGCTTTCTCTGTCTTTTACTCAATTCTTCGGCCTGTATTTCTCTTGCTTGGGACAATGATTCTAAGCACAAAATACCTTCATGAATGCAGTATCTATTTCCCTTTTAGATATGCAAAGCTATTCTTTCTTCTCAGTCACAGTACTGTGATGGGAACTCATTGGTCAAGCATAAATTACCACTATCATTAAGCCCTTTTCTAATATTTTGGGCTGTTTGATGCTACATTTGCTTTTGTAGTTGACTAATCCATCTCAACAGATCTGGAATGAAAGGGAATATAATTAAATTTTATGGATGTCAGATTTTCGTCAGCTCCACTGATGTCCAAGACTCCATTGTGAGCTGACTGTGCTTTCTGCGACAAAGCCTTTAAATTCATCCCATCCAGCCCTGTGAGAAGCTGCTGTCTTTATGTGTTTTAAGACAGAGAAACTGCAATATAGCCTCAACCAAGCTGTATACTAGAGTTTCTGTAATTTATTTTTATACCAAATTTGTTTATGCCACAACCACTTTCCAGTTTTTGGCAGAACGCATTGTGTGCATCACACACAGATCTTCAGAAGGCTGCATAATATGCATAATAAATGGAAATACCAAAAAAAAAAAAAAAAAAAAAAATTCAAAGTGGCTAGAAGATACACCTTTCTGAAGAACATTCAGGCAAAAAAGCATTTTACAACCTTAAAGTACCAGATATATTGCAGAAAAGAAAGAGGTGCAAATACATGAAGAGATGATGAAACATTTCACGGGTCAAAGCTGTATGACTCAACCCCAAAATGGAAAAGGGAAAAAAAAAAAAAAGAGATAAAGATGACTTTATCAAGGCAAAGATAGAACTGGGGGTATTGGTTCAGGCTCAGGAGGCCAAAGAGTTGCCAACAGGAACAGGGAGGTGATCACCATCCCCCTGTACTCAGCTCTGGTGAGGCTGCACCTTGAATGCTTCATTCAATTTTGGTCCCCTACTACAAGAAAGATACTGAGGCCCTGCAGCACATACAGAGAAAGGCAAGGAAGCTGTGAGGGGTCTGGAGCAAAAGTCTTATGGGGAGTGACCAAGGGAACTAGAGTTGTTCAGTCTGGAGAAGGGTCAGGGGAGACTTTATTGCTCTTTATAATTACCTGATGGAGGTTGTGGTGAGGTGGAGGTCACCCTCTTCTCCTGTATAACTAATGATAGGGCAAAAGGGAATGGCTTCAAGTTGTGCCAGGAGAGGTGCAGACTGGATATTTGGAAAAAATTCTTCTCCAGAAGAGTGGTCAGGTGCTGGAATGGGCTGCCCAGGGAGGTAGTAGAGTCACCATTCCTGGAGTTGTTCAAGAAACATTTAGATGTGGTACTGAGACATGGTTTACTGGGGAAATACTGGTGTCATGTGGACAGCTGCACTGGATAATTTTGGAGGCCTTTACCAACTTTGGTGATTCCATGATTCTAAGATTTCATAAAAGATAACAAGCACCACTGCCATTGCATCCTGTGAAATGGAAAAAATGGTTTATTCCTTTTACTCCTTGAATTGAATGAAACTTGAACCCTCCCCTAAACAGATTTAGAGGGCTGGCATAAAAACGTTTTGCAAGAATTTGTTGCCAGAAGAAACCCTGGCATCAATTAAACTGTGTTCGGCCAGCTTTTAGGAGAAAAAAATATATTACTTCATACAATTTGAAATTTTTAATTTAGGTCTATCTGATCTAAATTGTTGCTCCTGTCTCAAAATGATTCCAAAAATGGTATAGTATTTTGTGGTTCTACAATCAAGAGATCAGTGACACTCTGGATTGCTCTTTACATGTCTGTGAAACAAAGAATGAAAGTGAATATACAAATATAACCCTCATATTAGAATTCTGTATCTGCTTTAAGAAGAGATTAAAATGTTGGAAGGCCTTATAAAATAAAGAAAAAAGAACTTTCAAATTGGCAGTTTCAGGTGCCACAAGACACTTTACAGCCAAGCTGACAGCAGACAAAATTCAAAACGTTGGTGGAGAGCTCATATGCTGAAACACCTCATCACAGCTCTGCCCAAAATTTCTAATTCCCACTAAAAGGTCTTTCTTCATCTTAACTTCCCTTTTTCTGCACTGTTTTTTTCTATTAACATTATATAACGTTGTGCTACGAGACAAAAAAACATTATAAAAAAATGTGCCAACATCAAGCAGTTTACAACACCACACATAATGGAACAGCATCACTTGAGATTTAAGAGGAAAAAAGATAACATTTTTTAATTTCATTAAAGCCATTAAAATAAGACTTCAGAATACTTGAAAAGTATTTCACATACATGATTAAAAATACAGAAAGCAAATGGACTTACTAAGAAGTCCTATAAGTACTTAGTACAGGCAAAACAAGACAAAATCACTCATATTTGGAAAATAAATCCATTGCTGATATTGAAAGCCCTAGCAAGAATAAACTCAACCTTGTGCTGAGCAAAGACAATGTATGGTTTGTTTCAGACACATTAAAACTTGCTACAGCCCAAAAGCATAGCTCACAGGGGCTGTGTTACCTGCTAATAAGAAGTGCCCTTGGAACAAGGGAGATGTAAAAAAGTGAATACACATCTCATTGTCTTTTTCCTTGCCATAACAATCAAAGAAACATTTGAGCTATGAATTAAGATAATCTATCCACTCTATAAAGAAGTACAATACTGTATTTTCAAATAAAGAAATAAATGTCTGTGACAGAAACATCATCACTTTGCAAGCCTACAGTAAGATAAAATTCATGTACAAAGGACCATAATATTAATAATTCATAAATTATTTCTGCAGAAATTTTATTCTGCAAGTACCATTCTGAAAGCAAACTAAGGAGAAAGACAGTAGCTACATGTTTAGATGATCAAGCCATTAAACGATGCCCTCTAAAGAGGTGGAAGAAATATTATTCAATCATAATGTCACATAATCTACTGACATGTTTAATTAAATTAAATGAAGAGACACCACTCAAGACAACACTGATTAGTACTCGCTATGGCAGGAAATCTTGGTTCCTGAACAATTTCCTCAGCACACATCACATTACTTTTGCATTCAATAACATTCCTCACAAAAGACAATGGAAAATGAATGGAAATTATCTCCTCTCCCCTGTAAAATGAGAATAGAGCAGAGCAGACTTGCAACTGATATTTTCCCAAGTTGGCAGGTCCCAGATTTACAGATCTCCAAATGCTGTCGTGTTAGGAGTACCTTAAGATAGAAATTGTAACAGAATATTTCCAGCAGCTAGGAAGAATTGTGTATTTCTCAAAGTAGGCCCCAGCATTTCAATCAAAGGAAGAATTAGGGTTATCATTTCTGTACAGACATCAAAAAACATTTTTGTTTCCAACTAACCTACTGATCAAACACTAAGGAAAGGGGAGAGCTTTCCTAGGAATCAGCAAAAATATTTTGGAAGGAGTCATTACCTCAGTACACAAAGTTAAAGCAGACAGAAATGAAGACTTGCAGAGTTGCATGATGAGACTATAAGTGTTTTTGTGACTCATGACAAAGTGTTAAAAAAAATGGTTTAATAACATGGCTGTGCTCCAAAAATTTAGAAAGTTACCATTTTTTTTTAAACATCAAAAACAAAATCTAAAGGTATTTTCGAGGTTATTGTGGCTCTATATTCTTGCCAGTGTTTTGAATGAATCATTGGAGGAAAGGAATCAAATGAAAAATAGGTGAAAGAAAGCATTTGTGGGGAAAATAGATAGATAGATAGATAGATAGATAGATAGATAGATAGATAGATAGATAAATGTATGTTCACCAATGTGCTGAAGGTATCTGTCAAGTAATATGCATTCCTCCTTCCCAAAGGACTCAGTGCTGTATTGTGATACTCACAAATCATTCTTGTTAAAAAGAACTTATACTGCCTTCTCCTCAGGGACCAGAGGAGACCTCCCAGCTTGGCTATAATGCCAACAAAGTTACTGTGACAAGAGCAAGTGAAAACAATAGACAATAAATTGTAGTGCAGAATCATCTGTTCCATGATTTGCTCCAGGGACAACAAGTGATAACAAATGGACTTCTCCAATCCTAGGCAGGTAAAATGGAAAAGGACAAAACCTATGCTGCTTTCTCTCCATTCAGCTGGAGTGGAGGCAAAGCGGATTGCATGAAGCCTGTTTCTCCCCTCTACAGCATCAAAAACCAAACATTAACCTTAATTTCTTTACTGTTTCAATAATATACTTCCATGTTTGAGTCCCCTGCACGTGTTTGCTGTTAATTATATACTTCAGTGCCAGGAGGATTCCTGAATATTATTGTCCTCCTTCGCTCATCACTGTGGCCTTCTTCATGCTACACATTCTTTCTTGCACTTACTTGTGCAAGCCAGAGAAACACCTGTAGTGAAGAAAGAAAAGCTCTTAGCATGAAAATCACTCAGTCTGCTCTCCTCACCAACACCACTCATCTCCTACACGCCTTCCTAGCACCTTGCACCTTCCTAGCACCTTGGCATCTCTGGAGTGGAAGACGTACTTCATCCACTGCTGGGCTGCAGCTGAGACCTTGTGTCTCTGAACACACTCCCAGATCAGTAATAGTGATTGAGACAGCAGAGTGGAGAGGAAAAAAAATATTTTCACAGCTGTCCTTTCAAATACATGTTGAGTGTTCTCAGATCTCACCTTTTATGTCTGATCACAGGCAGATCATCTGCCCTGCAGCCCTAATGCCAGGGCAGCCAGGCAGTCTGTATGGGAAAGCACTTGTACAGAATTTATTAAATGTATATAAAAATAAATGGTTCCACCAAACATTCTATTTTTAAGATTTTCCAGGGGAAAAAAATAAATAGTTTTGCATAAAAATTCTTCTGAGTTAAGCACACTAGCAGGTAAGTGAGAAAAATAGTGTTGAGTCCCTGTTTTCTTTGCTTCACTGGTACATTTGCCTCACTTTGCAGAATGTTCAACTCATATTTGTTTTGTTAGGGGATATCTACAACGTATAAAATGAGGCTCATAAAAATGACTCTAGCCCATTAGCTGCAGATAAGCATTAGTCACCCTGTTGTGGGAACAAGAAACAGAATGCCTATACTTGGAAAAAGTACTGCTGTAACTGGATGGTAAAAAAAAAATTCTTTCCAGTGACACCAGAGTTAATTTGGCAAATTATCAAAATTGTCATATTTCTATAAACCACCTATAATTTCACTGCCTCTTAACACGTATATACACTTTTTTTTTTTTCCATATAAAGTCAGCTTATGCTCAACAAAATAATGGCAGAAATGTTGATGCATACTGTGGCATACATGTATTCCCATCTTTTCTCTTTTTTTTTTGATGAAGAAATTTGAAATAATCTTTCATCTTTGGAAACAAAATGAATTCTCTTAGATCTCCCACCATGTGGGCATGTACAACCATGTGGAAAAAAGAAAAGTTTCGGTGCACAGTAGGTGTTCTGAAATACATCACTGAACTTGTGCTAATAGGTGCATTTTTACCAATTGCTCCACAAACACCAGGCATGTTTCTCTTTCTGATCAGAACCACCAACAAAATAAAGTCAAAACATCAGCTATCCTGGGTCTTTTGGATGCCACACACTTAGAAAATGCCAGGAATAGACACAGCTTTTGGAGATGGAAGGGATCAGGAGCTGCTATATGCACAGATGGAAAATTCTAGCTTTAAAGTTAGTCACCTTCAATCAACTGTTCTTTTTTTCCTTTAGAATGTTCACACTAACTCCACTTAATCCCTTTATCCAGTATAAAATCTTTGTTACATTGGCACTGCTTCTTTATCAGGCACAAATTCAGAAATTGTGTGTGCATGTGGTTTTTTTTTTAGTCTATTTATAAAAGCTGGAATCTCTGCAATCACTAGTGGCTTTGAAAATAGGCAGTTTTATAGATTTTCCACTCTTTCAGCAAGAGCTTTTTCCCTCCATACTTGTTTAAAAGAGATCATTAAAAGAAACAGTGGGTTGTAAACACAAGTACCTCCTGCACTGATCAGATCCCCATCTCTCTGCTGTTAACAGTGCTGATAGATAAACATTGTGTGGAGCTCTGAGAGCAGGCAGCGCCCTTGCCAAAGTGGCATCAAAGCTTATTTTTTTCTGAACAGCAGGGCATTTTAAAGCTGTTTATTAAAAAAAAAAAACAAAACACTGTCTAACTCACAGGATATGTTAGTTATGAGCTGTTCTTTCAATTCTGTTTTCACTATGTCTCAAAAGTTTGTCTCTGCCAACACTACTTGGTGAGGTGAGATTGAACTCTGCTGTTGGCAGCGTCTTCGGCTCTTTATCTAAATGAAATAAATTGGGCCAGCATCCACATCACCTCATTTATTAACCTTGTACAGTAAGAATGAGCTTATTCTGCACACCTCTGCTCTGCCAGAAAGGTCCTTAAATGTAGGAGATGGGAAGCACCATGAGAAAGCCTCACAACTCTCAGCAGGGATCTCATACGTCTGTAAAATCACAGAAGGCATCATTAGAAGATGCTTGCAAGTAAGCAGAAATTAATTAGGAAGCAGGTCCAGCTCAGAGGTCCACCCACAGCCTACAACCAGGGAATCTGTCCATAAATAATGGTTTTCTCTAGAAGCTTCATAATTTTGGAATCTTGTCCGCTGAAAGTAGTGAAAGGAGAATACTGAGAAATGGGAGAGGGGTGGGAATAGTGCTACAAACAAGTTCCTTCTTCTTGTAAGTAATTCTTTCTACAACTTTGATCTTCACTACACCTTCCAGTTCTATAATGTAGTTTTGGGACATGGAAACCAGAATCACAGTCAGAATCACCAAGATATGACTTATGACATATGACTTATATGATATATAAGTGGGATTTGCAGTGAAATAATCAAGTTGGTTTTCATACTATGGTAGCTATTCACACTGTTTCAGAGTCAGTTTTATTCTCATCATTCATCATTTCCAAATGAAACAAGAAAGGTTGTTCTGTCTGTCTGCCTCCCATTCTCCTCCCAGGATTAATCTACCTTTGAAAGGCACGTCCTCTTTCCCTACCAGGAAAACTACACTCTTGTGAAACCATTTTGTGCTTCATTGGTTGGCTCAATACCAGTATGTTATCATAATTACCCAGGGTCACATCTGCTTCCTCTGTATCAGTCTCACAATCCCTTTTTGCATCCTCTCCTTCAGAGGGAGAGGTGTGGTTTACTCCCAAGAAGTGAGGTGTCATCCACACATGGCTGTCACAAGGTTGCTAGCAATACCCAACCTAGCCTTTGTTGTTCTCTACATTAAAATGCATTAGCTCTTTTTAGACAGCTGAAATGTACTAATACTACTGTCCATCATATTCCTTCTCTAAATCAAAATTGCAAAGCTCAACCCCAGCAAAGCCCTTCCTTTAAAATCAGCCTTTCCTGTTCTGCTAAGTTTTCTCCAGAGAACATCTGATTTATCCTTGTGATTTTTCCTCATTTCTGTGGAGCTCATGGCTGCTTTTCAAGAAAGGACTTTCTTCAGGCACAACTTTCCATCTGTCCTTAGTGACAAAGAAATATCCTTCCCTGTCTGTAGGTGGGTCAAAGCTGCTCTCACACTGTGGCTCCTACAGCCCTTTAAAAACTTTGTTTAACAACAAATACTCAGTTTTTCACTTCAAGATCTTTACGCATATAATCAAGGATTTCTGTTATTTCTCATTTACCTCCTCCAGATTCTTGCCAGGAATTATTCTTTCTAACTGCATCCTTTCTATGTCTGCACGGTCTTCAACTGTTTCTTTCAGCTGTCCCTTAATTTACCTTCTTTCCTCCTGACATATTTTATATTTTTTCTTCCAATTCACCATTTCATGTGTTAAAGCCAGGTATGACGATCACATACATATCTATCCCTTCTTTTCTCTCACACTGTGTTATTAAAACCTTTTATTGGCTGTAGTATCTTCATATCATAGGACTCATACCAGGTGTTTGGAGAAAAGTGTAAAAAACTCCAGCTCCATGAGCTTCCCAGGGGCAGCTGTAACAGATCTCCCACTTCTTCACAGCATCAGGCTCAGGGGCTTTTGCTGCCTGAAGACTCTTTCCTATGAGGACTAAACAGTGTGACTTAAGTGATTCCTGACTCAGTGACATAGGGAAATGCTATGGAGTGCTAAAAGGAACACACTGCAGACCTACATTAAATCCCATAATAAATTTTCAGCAAAATGAATCCCTTCAGGATTATATTTCCTCCCAAGTGTTTCTGTAGCTATTTCTTGAAGAATTGCTTTCTCAGTTTTGGAGAAGAGGAGAATGGGTAGGGCCATTATGGTCTCTTTCAACCCAGGCCATTCTATGATTCTATGATAAAAGAGCAAATCGATCACAGAACATCCCTGCTGCAGCCTGCACCTGGCTGAGGCCAAGCACACTTGACACATGACAGGCAAAGTAATGCATACAGAACTGTTTCCCTCCTTATGGTCTGTCTCAGAGCCCTGAGAAAGTTTGCACGGAGCAGCTGTGCACACCTCTCTCATTTCTCACCACCACACAACAGAGATCTTGCTTCTCTATGCAAAACAAAGTTAGAACATATCTGTGTAAAAAAAGTGGTATTATTGTTTTCCTATAAGACAAGTTGCAGAAAAGTGAAGGGAGACACGAGTACTGGCACTTGCATTTTGCTGATCTTTTATCAGATAGTTTAAAAATTCATGCACTGCTTTGCCCTACAGATCCTGATTTGTTCCAATGCTACACACTCTGCAATGACTTGCCTTGCAAGAAAGGCTGGACCTGTCCCCAGGATCCCCATATTTCTGAAATACATGGTAGTTGAACCAGCATAGAATCACTTAGCAATATCACTGGTACAGTCTTGGCATAAAATGTGTATCCAAATCCTTGTGGTTGTTAACTGGGCAATGAACAATTGATCTGATACAAAGACATTGGTTACCTCCACAAGCCACCACTACCCACACATGCTGCACCACGCAGTGCTGCACAGCACCCTAATTGAGAAATCACATACTTTCTGACTACCAGAGAAAGGTAGACACTGGCCTGCAGACCAGTACCAAAACCAGTGATTTATCTGTGCAAAGAATAAAACAATAGGTCAAAGCATCGCCAAGTTTATGAGGCTGAAGAATCAGAATCATTTGATTTGGCAGGGACCCTTAAAGGCCACCCAGCTCCCCTGCAACGAACAGGGACATCTACATAAGGAACAAATCCATATTCCATACCTACACTAATCAAATGTCAGCTTCCCTAACAAATGCTCAAAGGCTCAGAGAAACAATTTTCAAAGCTGTCACAGGCAGCAACGTATTCAAAATCAAAAGACTCAACACCACTGCAAATAGAATAAATTACAGTGACCCTTCCTCCAAATCTCAGGAGCATTCCATTCATGCACTCCAGCCTTCTGCTACCACTTCATTTTGTATAGACCACGGGATTTTCAGAGAGTACATCGCAGATTTTCATTGTTTTGAACCATAAGAAACAACACCCACAGCCCAGCATTTGGCATAAGCTGGACAGATAGCAGCCTACACAAAGTCAAAATAGGGTTTTCCTGCAATTCCCTGAATCCTGGAACTGGCGTTCCAAACGCAGGAATGCAAACAAACAAATAAATAAACCAAAGGATGAAGCAGATGTGCAACACAAAGTATCTGTTTTAAAAGTTCCGTCGCTCCCATACCTGTATCATCGATGCCACGTGTGCCAGCCCTGACTGGCGACAAACGCCCTCCGACCCCTGGAGCCGGCAAGGGTAAGTGTGGAGAAGGTACCGTGGGCTCCGGGTTGGAAGCCGGGCCGCCACCCAGGCACCTCCGCCCCCCGAGGCGCTGACCTCGGGCAGGTAGAGCCGGTCCGCGGCGCTACTGCCGGGCGGAGCGCTGCGGGAGAGTGGGGAGGCAGCGCTCCGCTGCGCTGAGCGGTTTTGGCCGTGTGGCTTGTGCCCGGCTATGGGGATGTTCCGCTCCTAAAGACACATGACGCGACTCTTGCAAGGCAGATCTGTAGCGGTCCCTATCTCGCTGGGAGAAAAAAAAAAAAGAAAGAAAGAAAAAAAAAAAGAAGTAATAAGAGAAAGAAGAAAAAAAAAAGAGAGAGAAAAAGGAGAAGAGGAAAAAAAATGAAAAGAGGGAAAAAACAGAAAGGAAAAAAAAAGAAAAAGAAGAAAAAAGAGAAAAAAGAAGAAGGAAAAAAAAGAAGGAAAAGAAGGAAAAACAGATCTCAACCCTAAATTTCAGAACACTGGGGTAAAAAAAAAAAGAAAAAGAGCAAAACCAAACCAAACCAACCCCCTTATATTCACTGTAAGATGTGTGATGTTCCCCGTGCTTCCTTAAAGGCTATCCCTCAAGATCATCCGCTGCATATGGAGAGGGGAAGAAGCAGCCTATCTGATTGTTATAATCCAAACCCAAGCATGCATGATTCAGACTTTGGCTCTACTCATTGTTAAACAAGGACCCAAATACTCCGTTTTGGCTGCAAAGAAACTGAGGCTGCACACAACCTCTTGCAGGGAGCCGTATTCCACCGAGCACCCAAGCAGCAGTACCTGTAGTCTGCTGAAGACAACCTCTTTGGGATTCCCCATGTTCCACAACTGGCCAACGGGTCAAATACAGCAAAACCATGAAAGTGACACTCACACATCTAGCAGCAGTAAAAACTAGCAGCTATCAGGGGATAATGGAGGGGGTCGTGTCTACCTCATCAACCCCACAGAATCATTTAATTGCATCACAGAACAACTAAGGTTGGAAAAGGCCACTATTATTATCCAGTCCACCCATCAGCCCAACCCCACCATGACCACTAACCATGTTTCTCACTTGCTGCATCCACACAGTTCTGGAACACCTCCAGGGACGGTGACTGCACCACTTTCCTGGGCAGACTGTTCCAACAACTGACAACCCTTTCTGAGAAGAAATTATTCTTAACATCCAACCTGAACCTAATCTGGAGCAACTTAAGTCCATCACCTCCCATCCTATCATTGTTATCTGGGAAAAGAGGTAGAACCTTCACAACACCAAAACCTCTTGTAAGGTCACCCCAGAGCCTCCTCTTCTCCAGACTGAGCAATGCCAATTCTCTCAACTGCTGTTCATAAGGCTTTGCTACAGAGCCTTCACAGCTTGATTGCCTTTCTTTGGAGAATCTTTCTGAGTCTCCTCCAAGCAGAATACACAGATACAAATCTTAAATACCTGCTCCTTTTTAGCCATATATTCCCAAGAAATTTCAAACAACTCCAATTAACTCTACTGCTCTCACACAGATTTCATGGGGAAAAAAATTGCTTATAATATGCATTTATTCCTGTAAAACTCAGATGGTGAAACAGATGAGGATGCTAGCTGGAGCTTTTCTCCACTTCTTTATTTTCTCTCCATTTGGATATGAATTTATTTTAATTAATTCTCACTTCTACAAAGGAAGAAGTCAAGTAGGCTGTTGATGCTACAAAAATAACTAAGGGTTAGCATGCAACTCCCAAATCCAAGCACATCTCCTAGAAGACATCAATCTTTTTTCAAACCAAGTACACACCTGGGAACTGCTCTGATTCTTCCAACTCTGTTAGCTTCCTCCAAAATACAACCATCCTCTGAACCTCACCTTGCAAATACCCAAACACTCTCTTGCAGCTTTTCACAGGACACCAGCACGCTCACCAGTTTTCCTCCATGCTTCCACACATGGTTTTTCCAGAGCCTTTCCGGATTCCTCAGTCTGTAAAACCAGTTCTCCTTAGATTACCAGCATTTGTTCCTTCCAAAGTGAGCTTCTTCCTCAATCTCTGCAACTGTAGTGGCTGATGCTTTGTTTCTCCATATCAGACCTTAGCTGGCAGACAGTAACATCTAGATGCTGAGTTTGGATGTGAACAGCAGTTCTCCATCCCATCATGAAATGATTGAGGCAGGCCAAAGGCAGGAGCGTGTAGGTGGTTTAAGTCATCTGTGCAAGCAGTCGTGAGATACCAGCCAGAAGGGCAGGTGGGCCTCTGATGTGGAGCAGCTGCCTTCACCCTTCACACTCCTTCACAACTTCACAGAGTTCACTTAAAAATCAGTCCTCAGCAGCACGTCCAAATATGTGGGTAGTCCTGCATAGTTCAGTTCTACACTTTCAGTCATGCAGATTTCGTGCTGTTTCACAGAGGATGATTGCACCCATTGAAATAACATCTACCATTGGCTTTGTGAAATGCAGAATTAGGGGGCTGCTGTTTGTATCAGCAGCAATTCAAAGTCAGCGGTAATTCAACTGAATAAAACAGATGTAAGACTCAAATTAAGTGCATAGCATTCAATCCCAGTTTGCTATTTCTTAATCAGCTTTTCACAGTTTTACCTCTTAAAATGTAATTTGAAAGGCCATGTATGTCTTAGGTAATTTACTTGAAAGTAAAATATCTGAAGTCATTTAGACCATATCTAGATATATAGATAATAATATAGATAAATAGACCATATTTAAGGTGAGAACACGTAACAAGCCTTTTTTTTTTTTTTTTTTTTTTTTTTTTTCCTGCAATGTTGCTGAACTTCCGGGCTGAAAATCTAAAGAAAAAAAAGTTAAATGCTGCTTTTTAAAGTCCTTTGGGAGAAAAAGAGATCATGATCGTTTACTAAGTTTTAAACAGTTAACAAATCACTGCTATGGAAACGTATATAACCCAGTGCATTGCTTTGAGAAGTATAGTGACATATATACTACTTACAGACTTTGTAATCGAATTATCATTGTATTTCTACCTTTCAGACCATGAATTATCACAGAGCCAGCATGGTTAGCCATGCAGGAGCTGTGTTTCTGGTAGTTTCATTAAATGAAGTGTAAATTTGGCCTCACTCTTACCAATCCAGATATATATATCAATTTGTATTTCCCTTTTTTAATACAGATTGGTTTTAATGGGAGGTTTTATATTTATTGGCTTTTGTGGGAGGATATCCACACAAAAACCTATAGCTCATCTCTCAAGCATGCTTCATTTTCAGCCTTTAAAGTCCCAAAGAGTGAAGATCCTTTCATTCACTCACACTGCAGACACCATTCTCAACAAGTACGCTGATGCAGACTATTTAAGATAATTTAGTCAAATTACATTCATTTTCAGTCTTTTTGAGGTTACGAAATTGGGATGCATTCCACTATTTAAAAAACTGGGAGGTGAAGAAAGGGTAGGTTTCATAGCCTCAAGCACTAACTTGAAGGTGGTGGTCAACTAAAGCAGTGCAGGGATATCTACTCTGTACCTAGCAAGAACTGTCCCGAGGCCAGAAACTCCTGTGTGCTTCAACCAGCTGAGATTAAATTCTCCTATACTTTCCTTCTGGCCTGGGGGAACTGTTCTTTCTGTCATAGTAACTGAATTACTTAAACTGCTGCTTTCTTTCCTCCTTTTATAACACAGAGGCACTGACACAGTGTGTTAAAGATTTCAGAGGGATGCACGTCATTACCCAGCATGAGAGAACTGATTTGCCAGTGGCCTGTGAGTCCTTATACTCAGGCATAGAAATACATTTCTATTTGGGGCATGCATCAGTAGCACCTGGAACAAATTGTCTAGCATGTTTTTATTACCTTCTAAATCTATCTAATCTTCACTGGAGAGTAACCAGCCTCAGGTGGTGCTCGCTGTTGTCGCAGATCCTCACATTTCTTCTGGATCTTAAATAATTTCAGAAATAATTAGCTGGAAGTTCTGTACCCTTATTCTCAGAAAACGTGTACAGATAGAGAGCTATTTTCTGCACAGGAGAAAACAGAAGACATATTAGATCCCCCAGAGTGGCTCATGTCACAGGACAGTTACTCCACGTTCTGGTGGACTGTAGCTGGGTTTATCTGAACAAGATTATGTTTGTTGCCAGTCTTCCAGACAGCTATGGATAACCTTACTTCCTTGTAAATTAAATGGTATTTTTCCTATGTTTGTAGATAATTACTTATGTAACTGACTTTCCCATTGTCATAACTTGAGGCTCCACTTTCTTGCTGACTTCCACTTCATTCATGCAGTGCTAATAGGATCAAAATCTC
The DNA here is from genome assembly GCF_026119805.1 of Tympanuchus pallidicinctus. Lineage (NCBI taxonomy): Eukaryota > Metazoa > Chordata > Aves > Galliformes > Phasianidae > Tympanuchus > Tympanuchus pallidicinctus. Next base: position 34,203,521 of record NW_026294769.1, read on the forward strand.
CCATCCATGTGTTCTGTAACCTCCAAGAATAAGATGGCATACATCACAAAATGTTTCGTGTTTTAGATTCTGGTGTGATTTCTCTCATTTAGTACATTTACATTTTTCAAATGCTAAAAAGAGGTTTAAAAGGTTTTAAACCAAAGAACTATCCACGTTGCTTCTGCTGTTAAGATGATGTACTGCTGATGATGCCATTTTATTCTCATCATTTACCTCTGTTGGATGCATCAGTGTTCAACAGAAACATTAATGGAACAGCCTTTCATTTACTTGAATGATTTTACCAGTTTTTGCCAGCTGAAGATCCGTCTCCTGCCAAATGCAGCAAATGATGAGACATCTGGCATCTGAAGTGGCAATTTTCAGATTTGAATAACTAGACTGTAACAAACAACAACCCATTACTGAAGAAAGAGCAAAAATAATACTGTGTACTCTGTCTTTGGAAGCATTTCAATGATCTTAAAGTCAGAGATCTGAACTATTACTTCTGGACTTTCTTTCTGTGCCCATGACACTAGGACAAAATGAAAGAGCCATCAGACAAGGATTGGAAGGTTTCTCTGGGGAATATGTGCTAAATATTGCTAAACATTTTTGCAATTGCTGAAGTTAAATATTTTGAATTATTTGGGTGGCCAGTAAATGCTAGATGACATACAAGTAAACAGAACCTACAGTGTCATAGAGAAATACACTGCCTGTGAAGAATAGGTATAGCGAAACTACTTTTCCAGACTAACTGCCAGAGGCTGTAAAGTTCTGTAATTAAAAACAACATTTTTCTGGACAATTGCATTAGTAAATACAAGGAATTTTGTGGATTTTTTGCTTTATCATGTGGAGAAAAATAAGGATTTCTTTTGTTCTCTAAATTTAAGTTCAATAGCTTTCTCATTCTCTCTCTGAACATACAGATCCCAGGCCTGAAAATGAGAGTTTTCTCTCATATCCTTCTTCGGTTTGAAAGCTTTATGTCACCCAATTTAAGGTACCACCTCTTTTCAGGAGACAGTTCTGTGGTTACAGAAGTCACTACAATTATGTGGTGTGACGAGCAAGGGCACATATTGATTATTTACATATTCATTGGTTTATATTTAAGTTACTAGGCCCTTAATTTCATTCTTTGGCTAAAGACTTTATTGGACTCGCACGTATGAACACAATGTGAAATGGGCCTGACTGGTTCTTTGCATATCAGAGGTTGTATACATCCACATGCACATGTTCCTCTCAAGAACACAGAACCAACATGAGTATCATCATTACAGGCAGTCATTCAGTGTGTTAATACTTTTGTTCCACTGTGAAGATCAGAGTGATCTATAGATCCTTTGATTTCACTTTGAGCAATGTTGCATCATACTCTATAAAAAATAACATCTCTACATACAAATACTGAGCTCAGTATAGAACTACTCACAGTACTGTTCTTTCTCAAAAAATATCAACAATTAAAATCAAATATGAAATATGGAACAAGAATTGATTAAAAATAGTTCTGTCTCAGAAATTGCATGTCATTAGCTCTACCTCTATGTTCTTCGCACAATACAATGCAAGTCATGTCTCTTAAGAAAAGAAAAAGGCAACTAGGGATAAAATCATAGTATAATCTAACAATGTATTTATGTACTTTATAATTTATGCTCAGAACAAGTTCTGTTTTGTGTTTTATTACCATTTGTACTCTGCAACAATTTCCTCAACAATCTTATGAGTACTGTAGCTGATCTCTGAGAGAGCCTCTTCTGTCTATGAAGTTGCATCTCTACACAGTGTGAAGAAAAGGAGCATAAGCTAATGAAAGTTTAAAATGCCTGGCTCATTAAGGTGTTCTTAATCTCAGCCTCCTTCTTACACCTTGACCAAAATAAGCGTTGTTAGCATTGCTTTAGCATTTAATGCATGGATTGGAACCCATGAAAGAAAAAAAAAAAAAGAAATTCTATTAAAAAATGAAGAATTACATGCAGAAAAAAAAAATCAAGATGTTAGGAAAACAGAAAAAAAATTGCTGAAGGGAGAGAATTACTGTGGCTGCACATTGCTCCAAGTCTTGAATATTTTAGTCAATTTCATTGAGAGAAATCTCCCTTTGAAAAAAACTGAACCAAAGAAAGGACTTGGAATTTCTTCCCCTTGTTGCTTGAAGAAATATAACAAATTTCAAATTCATTTTGTAGAAACAGGGACTCTGTCAGTGGCATCCAGCGTCACACCACAGTAGTGTGTCAAAGAGTTGTTTCTCCTTGACAGTTGGACCAGATGATCTTAGAGGTCTTTTCCACCCTTTATGATTCCATGATTCATGCATAAAAACAGGACCTTGAAATGACAATACTGACATTTATACTCCTCAGCTGGAAGTCAGTGTCCACTGCAGAGCTTTCAGGGTTGGATCTATTTCTTGTTTATGTGTCTTTGGAAATGCTACACTGATGGACTCATCTATCATGCAGCTGCTGTGTAAGTAACAGCGTGCTGAAATTGTATCATCATTCTTAAGATGCCAGACCTGACTAAATCCTCCTAACAAGAATAATTAGCTATTAACTAACTTAACAGTCTACTGCAACAACTTGGATTTTTGCTAAGATAGTTGGTGCAGGACAATCTTAACAAGCAGAGCCATATATATTTTCAGGAGACAGTTTTATTCAGTAAACTGTTCAAACTAGTTGAGATTATGGAGAGTACGTTCCCCTTGTATTTACCACCAGAGTAGCAACTAAGGGACAAAAGTTGGTGGGCATGGTGATGATTGCATGATGGGTGGACTAGATGATCTCTTCCAACCTTAATGATTCTATAAGCTCTTCAAGCAAGCATAGGTATCTGGACTGCTGTCCCATATGCTCCCAAGCATCCTTAAAGATGGTGTGATTTTGGATACAGCTGGCTCATTACAATATAGGCTGAATATAAGAGCAAGATCTTGAGCTCTTGTTTTCATGCTCTTGTTAAATGCTGCTTGGCACTGCAGTGCTTCTGTCACTTCTGTCACTCAGTGTTCTTAATTACACTGAGATTCAGTGCACTGACAGCTCAAGAAAGCATTACCTCAGATAGATTTAAAACTAACAGACTTTCCATGCACTTAAATTTACAGATTTACGTTGTATATATTATGTTCAAGACAAAAGAAAATAGGCCAAAAAGGCCTCTTTTTCCTCAAATACGCCTCATTTCTATGAATAGCTAACAGTCAAAGTGAGGAGAAAGACAGTGACTTATGTAGCAGAGGCATATCAGCTTGCAAAGACCTTCAATGAAACATCAGATTCTCTGAATTCTAGCTTGCAGAGAAAAAAGTCCTTATCTGGTAGAAAAAAACACAATGAAAACCAATTAAATAAATATTCCCTGTTTCCTTGTGATTTTTAAGGCCTCATTACTGAAAAATTATACATACTATTTCAAAATATATATATATCTAACTAAATGGCACTTCAATACGATCTGCTTTAATTTGCATCTATACAAAAATAAAGCAATTTAATAATGCATATAGCGTAGCTGAGAATAGAGTTCATTCTGAATGCTTAGGGCTCTCTTGACCTATAGATAATCAAAGTGGATTTGAAAAGCAGCCAGAAACAGAACATGAACGTCTGAGGCATCTTCTCCTGTGGTCTGGAGAACAAAACTGATCTTTAAGGACAGATGTAAAGAAGAAAACTTGTATTAGTTGTGATTCCTGAGCCACGTCCCCTGAACTCGACTGATGCATTCAATCCATTCTGTCAGAACAGGAAAACATTCTGAGGTCCTCTCTGCTCCTACTCTTCCTCCCAGGCAGAACCAGAAGTGCTTTGGGCCATCACTGCCCTTTGCCTTCTACAGCAGCTCCCTTTGGTTGCCTATGGCAGTGCAACAGGGGGAGATGCTGCGGGTTTGTTTGTTTGCTTGTTTGTTTTTAATTTGTCTTGTGGCCACAGAACTTTTAGTACACTCAAATCGTTTCTTCAAGTGTAAGCATTTATTTTCTTGGTCATAAGTGGCTGTGACTTTCCCTGCAACCTCCTCAACACGCACAAAGTATGTTCAGAATCCTAGGGCTTCAAAATGCCTAGTGCTTGGGAGACATTTGTTTAAAAACTATCACTACATTATTTCCTTCTGAAAGTAAAATCTGGACACAGGGTAGTGAAAGATGTGGGGCACACTACAGCTATTCTAACTTAAAAAGATGACAACCCAAGGGATCTACATTCAAAAGCATCAGCTGAATTGATTTATACGCTGCTGTGGTGTACAAGCAACACTCTAAAAACATCCATTTTTCACTTTTTCAGCCACTAACAAAGCAATTAGCAGAACTCATTATCCAAGTGACATTTTACAAATTAGTGATTCACTCATGTAAAGTTATAGAAATGCATAGTAAATAAATCTTGATTTAAATGGGATCAGGAAATCACTCCATCCTGGAATATGTTTAATCAGCACTTGTGGTTTGAAGAAACAAAGTACTCAGAGAATGACTATCACAGGAAATGCTAAATTTAAAGATCTTCAGGTTGAACCTCTTGAGTAAAATTGGAAGCCCGGTTTAATATATTTCCTAAATGTATTTGGCAACAATTTTGAAGAGAAATTCTGTCCCAGTTAATCTGAGCATACCTATGGTTTTGCCGCATAGAATTCCATCTCCTCCAAGCAGTTTCTCTGACAGGAGAACTGCTTTCCATCAAGGAGCCATGCTTGCATTTTCCATGAGAAGAATATTGGAAATCTTGATTGTGTGTTTTCACTAGCAGAATAAAAACGTAGATCAGTAAGAAAGCTTTGGCTTATTACTCAGCTTCCTCACAATGCAGAGTTATGATGACCTTAGGTTTAAATAACGAAAGCCAATCAAAACCAGTATTCTTTCATTTTCATCCTGCTATTTTATCCATTCATTTCTAAATCTATCTGGGCATCTTCTTTCAGGTAAGATGGACTGCAGGTGAAGTCTTCAAAGCTACCAAGCTGCTGTCATCTGAACATCAGCAAATGCAAGGGATGCACCCCTTGTCACCTCATGAGACACGAGACTCGGACTCACAGCAATATAGTTGGAGGCTTTCCTACAAGATGACAGCAACGCTGTGCTCCAACTTCAGCTTGAATCACATCCTTCTTTATGCTAATTTAATTGTACATAAAGAAAATCAACACCCAGAAGCGAAGCTGTACAATGGAGCTATACTCAGACAATGACAGAGAACTAAAGGAGGAAACCATGCTACTGAAGAAAACCTCTTTAAAGGCAACTCCTCTTCCTTTAAGAGCTTTCCTCAGCACATCTTCACCCAAAACCAGCCAGCCATTCCCACTCCAACTGGCAGGCCTAACTGTCACCACTGTCACTTGTGGCAACCCTCAGCCCTACAGCTTCCAGGGACATGGCGTGATGGCCCTGGTGGGCAGTGGGGGCTGGGCTGTGGCTCTGCCTGTGGGACAGATAAGATGCCTTGAATTCCAGCCACTGGCATCAGATGTACTCAGTGCATCTTGTCCTCTAGGGGAAGTTGGCAAGAGGCACCCTCATGAGCAACCACAGTGACAGCCCCATCATCCTGCAGCACCCCTGTGAATTGCTTGGGTCTGGTAGGGAGCCAAAGGTGTCTGTACCAGGAGAAGGATGTTTTCATCAGCATAAATGCTTTTGAGAGCAGCCTCCTCCCACTCTCCACCCCAGAAGAATTTGAGGCCAAGGAAGACACTGTCAGTGCAGTCGCCTTGTGCGCACAGTGGAAGTTGCAATGGTGGTCGATGGTTGGGTCTACCTGTACTTCAAGAACCTCAACAGGTGGTCTGAAAAGCAGGAGTCAATACTCCTGTGTCTGAACAGTCAAATTCCCATTGCTGCTACTTCAGGAAAGACTCACAGTGCCAGGAGTTCAGCTAAGCCTTCTGCTTACAACACCAGACAGGCTCCAACAATCACGTCTTCCTTTGAAAGGACAAGGGTTGTACTTTTACGCATGCCAAGAGCAATACGAGAGAAAGGAGTGTTACTCGGGGTCTATAACTTTACTGCCCTTTCTGTGACTGGCCTGCTTATCAGTGGAACTGGAGATGAACAAGGCAGTGAAGGTAGCAACAAGGACCTGTTCTAAATACAATGGCACCACGAACAGCCACATGTCCAGCCATTAGCTCAAAGGCTCCACTAAATTTTGGAGCACCTCAAATCTTATTTTGACTATTATTCTCTGGACTAAAGATACTTTGTTTGTATCCTCTAAGGGTGGCTTGGTAATGGAAGAATTGACTGTCCTCAAACTCATCTAAAAGCACTGCTTTCTCAGACAATGATTGCTACTTTGTAACCATTAGCAGCTCCCAGATTGCTAATCCAGGATGGACAGTTTTTCTATGGCAGCACTGGTTTGGTCAGTAGTGTAGTAAAATTTGCCCTGGAAGACAGCATAGATTTCAAAAACAATGGGAAAAGAGTGGTTGGCCTTACTCAGGACTGCATTCAGAAGTTTTTCTCAGCTGCATGACTTCAATTAATGCAAACTCAGTGTGCAGTTAGCAGTTTGGAAATCTCAGCAATCCTGTGCTGTGGAACTCCTCATAACAGACTTACATAACAAAATCTATTACCTTGACGTGCTATAAAATATATGACTTTGAGCAGTTTACCTCTGCTCAACCCAAATAATAATAATAATGCCTTTAGTGACAGTCACCAATCCCCATGCAGTAGTGTTCAATATATATACACAACAGAAACGGGACTTACACATTATGAAAACATCAGATACATCTTGCATATATTTCTGGAGCAGCAGCATTTCTCTGCATTTATTGAGGCTGGTTTCCATGATGGCACGGGCAGGGGAGAGCAGTCTTCTGTTGCTGTGGACATCCCTGAAAATACTGTTGGCTGTGATTATGTGGTCGCCATGACTTCAGTTACTGCAGTTTCCTGCCCACCTACAAAGCAAATTCGAATTTTTATAAATCTAACCACACATGAAAGAAAGAGTTTCAGGAAGAAACACTCAGAAATAATTTCAGTTATACAGTCAGCCATAACATGTACGGCCCACAGTTTCCTGTTAGAGAAAACATACAACAGGATGAACAGATAAAATATAACTTCACAAATCTGGGACAAATCTCTTCTGGCATATTATAAAAATCCTTGGGTGCTTATTCTTGAGCTATAGGAAAATGGTAAATATCAGGATTGTGTCATTGCTGACATCATTTGAAATACATGGAATGCATGACTATGCTTACCTTCTGACTGCATATGATGCCAAATGTTTGTCTCAACCTCAAAATTGGATTTCTTTGCTAGCAGAACTGGAGTTGGCAGACCCACATATTGCATGCACCAGAAGAAACTGAGCTGTAAGAATAGGAGCAGGCCTGAGAAGTAGCCCTCAGTTAAATATCAGATTCTTTGTGATAAGAGAATTTTCCCTCTGTGCAATGCTATGCATATTTTTAAAGCCACTGTAGTTGATACATCTTACTGTGATTTATCCTTAGCCTTCTCAGTATATGTACACAGTGCTTTTCCCATGAGCTATTAAAGATTTTGGGCAGCACTGGCAGGCAATCTGACTTCATTTGTGATTTTGACAAGATACAACTTACATCATTTATTGGTCTAAAAAAAATGAGAACCAAAAGTCAAAAATAAAAGGGCCAAAAGCCAAAGCATTTTCAGTGTTTGTTTTTTGTTTGCTTGTTTGTTTGTTTTAAGTGCCTGGGACATCTAATTACAAAGTTCCTTTTTGTTTAAGAAAGCTTTGTTGTCATTATATGTACCTGATGGAGAACCTAGCCCAATGTTCCTTTACTAATTAGGAAGATAAACTTCCATTATTTTGAAGATGTAGAAAGAATTCACTTACTATTTTTAATTTGTTAATCAGTTTTCTCCTTTTTCCCCCCTCTTGTTCATCATTCTAAACTTGTCCCTGACTCTGTGTAATCTTACATTTATTAGGCAGAACCTGCCTAATAAATGTAAAGCACTTGGTACAATTTCTAAGTCCATCATACAGATGGACTTAATGTACTTAAGGGAAATTGGTAGAAAATACAAAATGGTATAAAAAAGTCATTTTACCTCTAAATCAGTTAATTATTGCTATGAATTTGTAAAATATGACTTTTTCACATTTATTGCTAGTTAAAGCCTTACTCTATTAAATTGTATGTTTAAAGAAGATTTAAATAACATTAAAGATGTGCTTCCATTACAAGTAATTTAGATTGCAATTTAAAGCAGGCTATTTTTCTTATTTTAATCCATAAGAGTTGAATTAAAAAGTTAAAACAAGGCAATAAGTTCTGAAATTCCATAGCTATATAAACATAGTCATCGCTCTTTGGTTATTTTTTTCTGGTAGGATTTTTGCGTTGCTATTTGTTTTTAAACAAACACAATATACAATTCAAGGAGAATACTCACTGTTACCTCTACCATTTGACAAGGGATTGATGCTCAACAACAGAAAGGACTCTATACCTTGCTCTAATTTCATAGAATCAAACAATCATCAAGGTTGGAAAAGACCTCTAAGATCATCCAATCCAATCACCCATGTACCACCACTATTTTCCACACTGATCCACATACCTCAGCACAACATCTAAACGCTTCCTGAACACCTCTGGGGACAGCAATCCAACCACTTTCCTAGTCAGCTCATTCTAATGCATCACCACTCTTTCTGAGAAGAAGTTGTTACTAACATCCAATCTGAATCTCCCCTGGTGCAACTTAAGTCCATTCCCTCTCATCCTACTGCTAGTTAACACAGAAGAGGCCAATCCCCCACCTCACCACAACCTTCTTTCAGGTCGTTGTAGAAGGCGATAAGGTTTCCTGAGCCTCCTCTTCTCCAGACTCAATCACACCTCCCTCAGCTGCTCCCCATAAGATCCTCATAAGACTTGTGCTCCGAACTCCTCACCAGCTTTGTTACCCTTCTCTGGACTCCCTCCAGAACCTCAGCGACTTTTTTGTAGAGAAGGGGACAAAACTGAACACAGGACTCAAGGTGCAGCCTCACCAGAGAAACGATCACTACAGAGAAACAGTCACTTCCCTGCTCCTTCACAGTCGTGTGCCTTACCAGTATTATCTAGGAAATCCTCCTCCAGGTGAACACTGTAACCGAAGCACAGAAGGGAGCCTTTTTGTGAAGCTTACATGGGACATTCTCCCCATTATTCTACCAGCCAGTCTAGTTGCATTTGAACAGCCTTCACTTGCTCACAGAATAAAAGCTTTATTTTTCAGTAAGCACCAACTATGATGACTTGTGACTGACAGCCTGAACAACAAATTAGATAGGTCTTCAATATCAATACAAACTTTGAATTTATTTTTTTTTTTATTGAGAAAAGGTACTGCATATTGCCTCCCTCACCTTGCCCTTGTGCTGCTCAGTTTGTTTCTTTTTATTTGGTTTCACTAAACTTGCCCCCTTCTTTTTCTCTGGCACACTGCACACTTGTTCACTTTCACTTACCTTGCCTGACTGACAGCAATCACTTTCTATCTTCTCTTTTGCAATTACTGCTACAAGATTTTAACTGCTTTACAGGAGAATTAGGAATACAGAACCAGCTGCCTGAATTACTAAGGAAAGTGAGGAAAAGTCTGTAAATGAATTGTTTAGCTGCAATACTGTGAATGCCATTTATTCATATACACAATGGACCCAAATACTAGTGTTCCCTCCAGAGGGAAGTGATGGAAGAAGGAGGAAGTGATGCAAAGCATAAAAACCATTAAATGCATGGACTGATGTTCTCTCCAGTCTCAAACAATGCCTTGAAAAGTTGCATGCTTTCTAAGTCTCATTCAGGGCCTATTGAAGATATTACAAAACCTATGAGGTTGAAATAGCTTGTACTACTGCGCTTTGCCAAGCTGAGCAGTCAAGACTACTTAGTACACATAGAGAAAGTTCATGTCTAGATACACAAAGCATCTCCTAAATGCATGTTGAAAACATTGCTAGTTTTATCTGGGCTGCCTGACTTAATACTCTAGCTCCTATAACCCACTGCCACATCAGTACAGTAGTTTACCCTAATCCTATAAACACTGAAAAACATGAAGGATCTGCCTAAGCACTATTTCTTCAAACTGAGCTACATAATTATAGAATGGCCTGGGTTGAAAAGGACCACAATGATCATCTAGTTTCAACCCCTCTGCTATGTGCAGGGCCTCTAACCACCAGACCAGGCTGCCCAGAGCCACATCCAGCCTGCTCTTGAATGCCTCCAGGGATGGGGCATCCCCAGCCTCCTTGGGCAGTCTGTTCCAGTGCATGGAATAATATAATTCATCTTATAACAGGGTTTTTTGCTTGCTTGTTTCTCCAGAACCTAGATATACACTAACAGAAACAGTAAGCAGTATTTCACTCAAAGTTAGGATCACTGACGAGTGATAGACCAGGCAAGCTCAGCCTGATAGCTTCCGTAGTGAAGCCTGCGGTAAGCCTTCTGTTTAACAACAGTAGAAATTCCAAATCACAAGGAGATAACATTTTGTTGTGTTTTCTTCAGAGTCTGAAAATCAGTTAAATTCTGACTGACATCACAGAACTCTTGTGGAAGCATCCTCTGAATAATGCTACTTCTTCAAAATACTTCAGTGGCGGAAGCACTGAAAACACATCACCTGTGATCTAAAACACTGCGACCTGCAGCTGCTGAGCACTAATGGGCACGATGATTTCTTTTCTAAAAGGAGTGCCCCAACTCATGACATAGTGTAAGACTGCAATGCCCAGAAACATTTTGAAAGGGTATCCTTCAAATCTGCCCAATAGCAGAACAGCACTCAGTCTCAGAAGCAACACCTTTGTTGTTATATAATATCCACCTATTCCGTTGAAGAGTCAGCATAAGCCAGAGTCATTAAGTATGACTACAGAAGGTCACATACTGTGACCAGATTCAAAGACTTCTCAGGAAGTTTTAAATCCAGGAGACTGTCAAATAGTAGTACTGGATAAGAGTTGAAAAAAGCATCTAAAAAACTTTTATGAAACAGTCAATCTACCTCCAGAAGTCACTGTCATCCTATGGTGGAATCTTCTTCAGCAGCAAGGTATGGTAGATAGCCTGAAGTTTAGGTGCCATTAGGTAGTTCAGATTTCCTTGTACTCAGGTAATCCATCATAAGCCACACCTCCTAACTCTTCACTGGTTTTGCTGCACTCGACTGCTTCACACAGCAACTCCCCATCACAAAACTGACATTCCCCATGCAGAACTGAGGTTTGCTTCCAGAAACTCTGAGAACTCAAAGGGCAAATACAGCAACCTCTGTGATTCGCCATGTACACCAATGCTACAATGACAACAGGAAAAGAACTTCACCTGAGCAAACAAGACGAGGATAAAGTAGTACAAAATGGAATTCTTATACAAAAAAAAAAAATAAATCAGCACCTGTAAATTGCTACAGCTGTATAAAAGGGAAGTAAAAAAATCCAAGGCAACACTCCATACAGTGAATATGATGTATGTTTTATTCTATTTACAGTACATTTGTTATAAATATAATACATTTCTTGAAAATCTTGAGTAGATTTAATTTTTAAAACAGATCAATTGTTATAGTTACATAATAAAGCAGTGACAATTTAAATGACAATCTCATGGTTGTGAAATAGTGCATTCTGCGTTGAGATGAGTGAGAAAAATACTGAAACTAGTTGAAAAAATTATTTTTGAAACACCCTCGGTGGGATTGTGAACCTCGAATGGTCACCAGTTTTCATAGACTTGAAAACTCAAAACAAATTTTTAAACCAAAGAATTGAGAAACAGTTTGGAGACACCCTATTAACTCACAGGAAGGTTGGGATTTATTATGACTAATGGCTTTTGACAGGAAAAAGCCAGTGAGGGTTTCTTCCTGAACCATATCCTAATACAGCCACAAATATTAAACACGCCATGCTGGAAGTTGTAACAGCAGCCAAGCTGCATTTTTGACAGGGCATAGGACATAGAACTATGTTCAGATCTGGAGCTGAAGATTACTTTGTGTTATGAATATCTTAATTACCAGAGAAGAAATACATTATACAAAAGGATAAACGTATTTTCAGTCCAACGTGCGTTGCATTGAGAAACAAATTGACAAGTCTGAGTATTTTGCTATTTTCTTTTCTACACGATCTCTAGTAACAAGTTAGATGTTCGAGGTGCTATTTCAAAAAACTGCAGCAAAATGTCAACCAGCAATATAAGAAAAGAATCCGATTTATTTTGTCTTTTAGTATGATTTTTCAGGAAGTGGTCAAACATTATTGATAATAATCAGTGCAGGCATAGAGTTCTGCTGACTTGTTTCAAACAAGGTAACTTGGTCCACTAGCTTGGCAAATACTCTGGGGGTTCCAAGATTATAGACACCAGTATGAACAAAGCAAGCTTTCAGCTGCAAGCTATAGACCTCCTGGCTTTTCAGTTGAAGCTTATACTGTGTTTGCCCAAGCCACGTAAAGGATCCATGGATTTCTAGCGCCTCTGGGCTGAAAAAGAAGATAAACATTACTTGTCTGCATTTGAAACATTAACAGATTATACAAGCCCTTTATTTAACATTTATCCAAAATTTCAGAAGGTACTTTGTGTCCATCATCAGTTCTTTACAGAAATTTGTTTACATTCTCTCAAAATTTCTTCTCAAAAGTCAGGAATTACAAAATTAAGTTACTACTTCCGCCACCTTCAGATGCAAGAGTGCCAACTGTCAGCCTTCTTTGGAATCCCGGAAGTTATTGACTCTTTTTGATTGACTGCCTACAATAATTTCCCTTATAACTTGAAAGACTTCCTAGAACTAGAACCAGAACTAGAACCAGCAGTGCGCTCTGGCAGCTGGAAAGGCAAATGGGATCCTGGGCTCCATCAGGAGAGGGGTGGTCAGCAGGGACAGGGAGGTAATTGTCCCTCTCTACTCGGCTCTTGTGAGGCCCCATCTGGAGTACTGTGTCCAGGTGTGGAGCCCTCAGTACAAGAAAGACATTGAGATTTTGGAAAGGGTCCAGAGGAGGGCGACTAAGATGATCAGGGGGCTGGAGCACCTCCCCTATGAGGACAGGCTGAGGGAGTTGGGCTTGTTCAGCCTGGAGAAGAGAAGGCTGCGGGGTGACCTCATTGCAGCCTATCAATATCTGAAGGGAACCTACACCCAGGAGGGGAGTAAACTCTTCAGAAGGGCTGACAACAGCAGGACTAGGGGAAATGGATCCAAGTTGAAGGAGGGAAGATTTAGGTTGGATGTTAGGGGGAAGTTCTTTACAAGGAGAGTGGTTAGGCCCTGGAACGGGCTGCCCAGGGAGGTTGTGGATGCCCCGTCCTTGGACGTGTTCAAGGCCAGGTTGGACGGGGTCCTGGGCAACCTGATCTGAATGTGTACGTTTGGTGGCCCTGCCAGGCAGGGGGGTTGGAACTACATGATCCTTGAGGTCCCTTCCAACCCAGGTGATTCTGTGAACTAAGAAGAAAAAATGTTTGTAATCAACATGAATACATTACCTTGTTGTTTTATGCCGCAAATCAATCATCACATCTACAACAGCCTGGGAACAATTGGAAAGTAGGAGAGTAACAGGGACCAGACAGAGGCTGCAAAGAGAAGTAAGTAGTTGCACATCAAACAGTGCATATGTTTAGTGTTAATTAAAGCCCTTATCCTCAATAGAGCTCATAGGTATGTTTGTCCACAATCAGTATGATTGTTTTTATAAATAATCCTGCAGAAAGAGCAATCCAAGATATTTACAGACAGCGATACAAACTATTGCAGCTGAAATAGTTATTTATGCAACAAGTGATGTGTTTCACTGGAAGCCCTTGCCATTGCTGAACAGTTGAATATTCTAAACTTGATCAAAAAGAGAAGAGCTACTAGAAAAAATGAGATTTGTTTCTGGTCCTGTTTCTGGAATGATACACGCTTCATAAGTGTCATTAAAATATGCCACCTTATGAAGTGTTGAAAATGTTAAGATTTTGTAAATAAAAAAATACCTCTGGTGGCAACTTATACAGCCAGAAACTAAAGTAAACGCTAGTATAAACACAGCAGAGCTCTCAGAAAAACACAACTCAAATCTAAATAGCTATAATTGTAAATACTTTTTGTGTCTAGAAACAAACTTGAGGAGTTCGTGCACATCATTTTATTTTTGGAAGAGCCCAAGATTTTACAGGCTGCAGCTGATTCACACTAGCATTTTAAACAGATTAATTTTGAGATTATTCCAAGAGACAAGACACAAGTGACCTAAACTGTTACCATTTCCATTTCTAAATGAAGTTCCAGCCATAGTTCAAGTTATCAAGTCTGGTACTGTAGACATAACAGTTCTTAACATAAAACTTAGAATTACCTGCTAGTGTTCAAGTAGTTATGCTGCTTCTTCCTTTGACACTCCTCAAAAATACACACAAACTCAGAACATTTATTTTGCTGCTTGAGACAGTTGTAGTTAAAACTAGAACTGCAAACTGTAATACCACAACCTGTTTTTCTACATTGAACTTGCAATTTACCTATACCTTCCTGAAGCAGAACATTTAGGAACTCAGCAAGCTTTCCCTCCTGCATATCAGAGTTGTAGGGGTTAGAAGGTACCCTCTGGGGATCATCCAGTATAACTTTACTGTTAACTCAGGCTCCCTATAATAGAATCCCTAGGAAAGCATCCAGGCAAGTACTGAATACCTGAAGGAGATTCCACAAACTCTCTAGGAAGCTTCTTCCAGTGCCCTGTCACATTCTAAGTAAAGAAGTTCTTCCTCACGCACCTTCAGAAACTTCCTGTGCTCCACTTTTGTGCCCACTGTTCTGTTGCTGTGCACCACAGAAAAGAGTCTGTCCCCATCTACTTGATACCTGCCCTTTAGATATTTACAAGCACTGATAGGAGGTTCCCCCCCCCCCTCAGTCATCTCCAGCTGAACAGTCCCAGGTCTCTCAGCCTCTCCTCATAAGGGAGGTGGTCCATGCCTCTCATCATATGTGCAGCCCTCCACTGAACTTTCCCCTGCCTTCCTTGAACTGAGGCATTCATACTGTTTTATCTTACACATTATGATCTATGTTCATCTCTCAGTAGGATTTATATCAAATTAATAATATTCTAAAAGATTACAAAAAAGCCATCCTGCTAACCTTTTTTGGTGGAAAGAGTGATTGAAGGACTCTGGGTAATGAAGACTTGTCTTGATAAGATTGGAAAGCTGCTCTGGTGTTGGTCTTGCAGGTACTGGTGCGCTTTCGGGTCGAAAAAACTTTAGGAGTGCTGTTTCTGGTAATTCCTGGAATAAATTCAGAATGACACTTAAAGCATTGAAACAAGGCATTATGAAACAACACAAAAAATCCAGTCTCAGAATTTACAAGTTTTTAATTATGAACTGTAACTTCAGGAATATAAGCCCATGACATCATAGTAACTTTTTTCCAACACATTCTGTATTTAAGCATGCTAAATGAGAAGCGATACAACTTCTGCTACCTTCTCTTTTGAGAGGTTTCACAGGTGCACATGAACATCTGTGCAAGTTTCACACAAGTATTCTGCTAGAGTTGTGGTGATTTGCTGGGATTTGGTTGTTTTCTTTTTAAGAAACAGGGATAGCATTCAGACAGTTCCCTAGTTCAAAAGCTGTAACTTAAAGAGCCTATCACCTACACTGGGAAGTTAAAAGGAAAGCTAGTAGCCAAGTTTTCCAGACAGATCCACAAGAAAAAAAAACAAACCCGAAGTTTATGACAACATGCTAACAATGACAGAAGGATTTTAAAAGGCAGACTACCTTACAAATTAGATTTGCAAGAATGTGCTATACAAGTTGCCTTTCCTCATCCCCAGCTGAAAGCCCAAGTAAAGCACAGACACTACTTTGATTCTGCTTGTAAGATTGGGATCCAACCTCTGAAGCAGAAGAAATTAGATGACAGAAAGATGCAACACCAAGTGAGTTAATCAGGCTGCATTTGGTCCAGCATTACATCACTACTCTGTTGAACAGTGTTCAACATAATCTATTTTTCAAGCAGGATTTACTGAGAAAAAGGCCTTATGAACCTATTCTGCAAAAAAGAGTCCACCTTTAGAAAAAAAATTGCAGCAAACAATGCCATTATTAAAGAGAGTGAAGGAAGACTGAGAGACACCAATAAGTCAGTACACTGCACAAAGAAATATTTTTCAATTAACACTGCTGAGTTGTGCCTTGTAAGTTGACAGACAACAAAACATGACTCAAACATACACACTGGGCTCAATGAAATCAGCAAACAATCTGTAAACCTTTGCTGAAATACTCGGGAAACTAAACCAATCAGGTTTCCAATCACCCCTGCAATCCTTTAACTACTGAAAAGAAGATTAGTTTGAAAATGAATGAACTGAGTTTGAAACGTATGAAATACACTTCTCCCCCATCATATAACTTTAATGTTTTAATGAATTGGGTATTTCCTCCCTACCTAATAGGTACCTAATTTGATGGAAATTAACAGAAGAATAAACACTAGCTTCTAGAGTTCACATTACTTTTTTGTTTTGTTTTTTAATCTCAAACTCCCACTTCAACCACATGCCAACATCCTACACACTGTAATGTGCCCTAGAGTGAATTACCTGTTCCAAGTCCTCCCAATCAGAACTCCCGAGTATTTTTTTTAAACCCTACAAGAGACAAATATGAAGGTTTATCTCTACAAATATACAAAGACATCATGAAACACAACAGGAACATTCACTGGTGAAAGTGCAAAATGCTGTTAATATTTCAAAGCCTTTAGTTCCAATACTCCTACTCTGCTGAAAGGCAGCAAGATTAACAATTTACCATGACAGGGCTGAATTTTAATTCCAGTCACCCTCTAGATGTCAGATTCAACTAACAATGTCTGTTCCTGCAATTTGAGCTGCTCAATGTCTAGTTTTTGTAATTTGTTTATTTATTTTTAATCTGGAACAAAGACTACAACAAGACATTTAGCACGTTTCTCTCACCTAATGCTGTTGGAGAGAATTAAGCACTTCCAAATGTTAACCAAGATCTGCATACAGATCAGATAGCTACTTAGAGACATCTAATAAAATGCCAAGTTGAAAGATGCATTAAATTCCTTCCCTACTTTGGAGCTTCACAAATTGAATCAAGGCTGCAAAAAAGATGCCCATATCCACCTGGGACCTATACCTTCCCCTCAAAAATGCATGAAGTAAAAACCTCAAGACATTCAGCTATTTACACTTAGAAGTAAAGCAAAACTAAACTAAAAATTAAACAGGTGGCTTTTTGTTGCTCAGCTCCTAGAGCACCAATTCAAATGAAGTTCTGCCTTTCAAAATACAAAAAAAACCCAAAAGTTGAGACCTAAAGCCAACCTCTTAATCTACTCCAGTTTCTTAGGTTCATGGAGGCTTTGCAAGGAGACAGCAAACACCACATATTGCATACAAGAAGGCCACAACAGTGTTCAAGGTGTTCCCCTTTAAAAATGGTTTAGATGCAATTGGAAAAATCTCATCCATACATAATGGTAGTGGCACAGACAAGATTGACCAGAATGTCAAGGTATACAGCAGCATTCAGGTTTCTGGGTTTCTTAATTGGAAGCATGAAATGGACAGTACCAGCAGAACCACAATGCTCCCAAAGTAGTCTCCCAATGGCTACAAATGGTACAATTTGTGCTAGTAAAGCTGTTTTTAGAAAGCTTTTTGTTGCCCAAAGCCACAATCTACAAAGGCCATAATTCAAAGATATGCACCTAAAATAAAACAAGATTACTGTTTCAAGTAGAAGGATTTCCCCACCTTCATATATTCAGTAGTTGCAAAAAAAAAAAAAAAAAAAAAAAAAAAGGACCATAAGTGTTAGAGGTTTTTCACTACTCTGAAATAAAATTGTGTATTATCATTATTTATACTTCTGAAATCGTGTATTTTTCACATCAGTTTTAGATTTTTCCTGCAACTAGAATACTGAGGTTGGAAGAGTCAAAACGTACACATTAATCAATGCATCGTTTGAATTATATGACAGATTTAATAGGCAACAAAATATATACAGATATACCCATAACATATAGCTCAACCTCAGAGAACACTTCCAACATGAGAATTTCATCCTTTCCAATAGATGCATCAAAATGGTATATTCACATATAATCATTTTGAAGAGTTTAAGGAATATCAGACAGCCTAAAATTTTCAATTTCAAAAACAATCCTCACAATAATTAGGTTAATGTGCTTTTAAACATGATCAGAACAAAAAATTAAATGTTTTCAAATATAGAAATTTAAAAATCAAACTCATCCACTTAAACAGATAAAAACTCTGCAGTTTTAAAAAACATATCTGTATCCAATGACAGAAAAATCAGTAAGCTGCAAAGGCACAGTAGTCATTACTATTATCACAAAGAAAGAGGTTTAACATTTATAATTATGTACTGAACATCCAGTTCAATCTAATTACATACTGAATTCCTAGTTGACAAGCTAGAGGGAAGGGAAACTAACCAGAGGGACCTGGACAGGCTTGAGAGGTGGGCCCATGCCAATCTCATCAAGTTCAATAAGGCCAAGTGCAAGGTCAGGGAAATCCCAAGCACAGACACAGGTTGGCCTGAGAGCAGTCCTAAGGTGAAGGATTTAGAGGCATCAGTTGATGAAAGATTCAACGTGAGCCAGCAGTATGCACTTGCAGTCCAGAAGGCCAACTGTATCCTGGGTTCAAGAGAAGTGTGACCAGCAGGAAGGTGGTTGAGGGAGGTGATTCTGCCCTTATACTCTTCTCTCATGAGATCCCATCTGGAGTACTGCATCTAGTTCTAGAGCCCCCAACAAAAGAAGGACATGGAGCTGTTGAAGTAGGTCCAGAAGAGGGCCACAGTGATCAAAACGCTGGAGCACCTCTCCTATGAGGTCAGGGTGAGCTGGGGCTCATCAGTCAGGAGCAAAGAAAGCCCTGAGGGGACTTTATAGTGACCTTCCAGTAACTGAAGGGGCCTACAGGAAAGCTAGGGAGGGACCTTTTTAAGGGCAGGTAGCAACAGGACAAGGGAAAATGGTTTTAAACTGGAAAAGGGAAGATTTAGACTAGGTAGCAGGAAGAAATTCTTCACTGCAGGGGTGTGAGACATTGGAACAGGTTGCCCAGAGAGGCTGTGGATGCCCTCTCCCTGGAAGCACTCAAGGCCAGGCTGGATGGGGCTCCAAGCAACCTGGTCTAGAGGGAGGCATCCCTGCCTATAGCAGGGGTGCTTAAACTAGATGATCTTAAAGGCTCCTTCCAACCTCAATCATTCTATGATTCCTATGGGAACAAAACACATGCATTTGAGCTTCCAGATAAAGCACTCACAGAATTTCACTTTACTTTTACCATTTTTAATGCAGGTACATACAGAAATTTTAGCCAGAAGCATTTTAAACCTTTCCTCAACTCTGCTATTTGTGTTTTATGGAAAACAGACAGGTTTTTTTGGTTTTTTGTTTTTTTAAAATCAAGTACTCTGGCAAGTTGTGCTGTTACGGAAAACAAATAACAACATCCTGCTTCCTATTCCATGCCTGTGGTTGTATGCATTAATGTGTTCCACAAAAACCAAATAGAATTTACCTGTCCTTGCATCTCAGTCAGACTTAACATCATAGCTTAGAAACCTTAAGATGATCATGCATTGGCACACCCAATTACCAGTCTGCCAGCAACAGTCTGAAGAACTTCAGAAACTGTCAAAAAAAAACAAACAAATCTAGTGCTTCTCTACTACAGATGTTTAGTAAAGCTTTGTTTTTCTGACAAGTCCTAGAAGTTTGGACAGATCCAAACCAAACCCTTAAGGGCAGGCAAAGAATTAGTCTCAGAGAGACAACAATTGACAAAGCAGAAGTCATTAAGTACATAGAAATTAACCCTCCTCAAAATTAAGAGCAAGTTATTTGAAGAATCCAGTTAAGATTGGAGTAATTGTTTAGAGGGTTAAAATAAGTAAGATCAAGGGAAATGAATAAAGTCTTATGTTTTCTCCAGATCTATTGTGAGACCGCTCTTGGTTGGGAATTGCTGCATTGCCAGAAGCAACAGTTCTGCTGCTGGTTTCTAAAGCAGGAAGAAAAAGCTTCCTCAAGTAAAGAATAAAAAAAAAAAAATATCAAAGAGCAACAATAACAAAGGAAAGCAACAAGAAATGCACAGAGCGACAACGCCTGCATCCTAGTTGACTCCACTGTTCAGAGCTTGCGCGTAGATTTGTTCCGCAGAACTGAGCAGCCCTTTATCAAACCGTATAAAGTAGCAGTAAAAAGCATGCGTCTCCATCTCCCTCTGCTGTCTAATCCTCAGAAAACAGACTACTTCTGTGTCAGCCCAAGACACCCAGGAACAGTCTAGTTTCCAACCTTGCTGGATGACTAGTACAGAACACAGATTTACAAAGATGCTGTTTGACTGTTGGAAGTTTGAATTTGGGATTTCCCTCATCCCCTTTCACTGCTTGGATAACCTTAATTCAAGAGCTAAGTATTTCAAAGAGAACATGCAAACGTTAACAGATGAAGTATGTTATTTCCTCCGCATAGCCTAATTTAATCCCATTTCAGGGGTTCTTTAAACTCCTTCATTCATTCCACATATTTAACTGCTGCGAAGTTTCAATCATTTATTATACAAGATAGTCAAGTGATCAGAAGCAGCCAGCACAGGTCTATAAAAGGCAAGTCCTGCCTGACTAACCTAATCTTCTGTGAAATGCTGACCTGCTTACTAGATGAGGAAAAGATTGTGGATGTTATCTGGATATTAGCAACGCTTTTGGAACCATTGTCCCCAGTTTCTCCTCCACAAGAAACTGTCTGCTCACAACTTGGACAAATATGTAATTTCCTAGGCAAAGTGGCTGGTTGGCCAGGCTCAAAGAGTCATAATGCATACAGCTCAGTTCAACCACTTGCCAGACACCACTGGCACTCCCCAAAGCTCAGACCTGGGGCTAGTTTAACATTTTTTTATCAACAATCTGGATGATGTGATCAAGAGCACCCTCAGTAAGTTTCCAGGTAGTTAGGACTGATGATCTGCTTTAGGGTAGGAGGGCTTTGCAGAGAGGCATCTAAACTGATGAGTTGTCATGTGACTGGACATTTAACATTGCTAAAATGCTGGGTCCCACAGTTGAGTCATACCACCAATTATATTTTATATCTTTCCAACTATATGCTTAGAAAGAGAGGCTAGAAAGTTGGCCAACAGAAAAGAATCTGTAGGTTCTGGTCAACAGTCAATTGAGTATGAGCCAGCAGTGTGCCCAGGTGAATAAGAAGGCCAATGGCATTTTGACTTTCACCAGAAATAGCCTGGCCAGCAGGCCTAGTAAAGCAATTACCCCCTCGTACACAGCACAAAAGAGATCAAAGTCTGCATACTGCATAGAGTTTTGGGCTCCTCACTACAAGGGTGAGGAATTACTCAAATGTGTAGAGAGAAGAGCAAAACTGATGAAAAGACTAGAAAAAAAAATAAAAAATGACTTATGAGGAGTGGCTATAGGAATTGAGATTGTTTAATCTGGAGAAGCAACACCTGAGGTGACACCTCATCACTATCTACAACTACTTGAAAGGAGGATTTAGCAAGGAGAGTGTCAGCCTGTTTTCTCAAGTGAAAAATGACAGTAAGCGATCTCAAATTGTACAAGGAAGCTTTAGATTAGATGTTAGAAATAATTTCTTAATGGAGAGGGTGGCTAAGCACTGAAACAAGCTGACTAGGGAACAGGTGCACTCTCTTTCCCTGGGGGATATTTAAGTAATGCATGAATAGGGCAACAAGGGACATGGTTTAGTGATGGAACTTGGTAGGACAGGTTTATGATTGATCTGGTAATCCTGGATATCTTTTTCAACCTAGATGACTGTAAGGTTCTACTTCACCTTCCATCTCAGGAGTTTCTTTTCTCTCCTGTGACAAAACATGCCAATCAAAACAAAGTGAGTGTAAAAGACTTCAGTTCTCAACAGTCCTGACATAATGAGCTATTGAAGTCTAAGTTCAGACTGAGCTTTGGTTACCATGAGGATGTACCAATTAAACATATACTGTAAGAATAAAACAAAACAACACTATCCTCTTTAGAAACTAGATTTCAACTGCACGACAGTGCAGAAAGATTTCTGCTTCAGAGGCACAGAGCGATTCCAAATAAGTTCTGAAAATTGGCTCCTTACACTTAAAGCAAATACATTAATCAATGCAACTTCTATTTGCAGTTGTAACAAGAACATTGTTGAGAATGTGGTCTCTATAATCTGTAGAACAGTAGCATTCAACCGTCAAAATGAATTGTGAATACATCCCGATCCTTTTTGTTACTGGTGGCAGGATTCATTTCACTTACTTTGAAGTAACTAAATTCAATTAAGCCATCTAGATACAGACAACATAAAAAAAAAACCAAGTCCCCATCCCTACATGTCTAATGTTCATGCCAAGTTTGTTTTAGGATACAAGTGTGATTCGTTCCTATTGCTTCTCTCCCCAATGACTTGCAAGAACCAGACCTCAATGAGATCAAGAGCAGAAGTTCACAGCACTCTACTTCCTAATTTCAGATATTTAGTGCTATTGATTGTTCTACATACATCTTAAAAGAAGGAAGAAAACACCAGTAAGAGTAGATGTAATTAGACCAATACAGTAAAATAATGTTCAGCACAGCTTGAGTTCATACATGCAAAGGTTTTGGTTTTTGCTTTTGCGAGAGGAAAAAAAATCCTCTTCAGAAATTCAGCCTTGATTTTCCTTTTATCCCCAGTGGGAATTAAGAGCAGGCAATTTAGCTCAAACTACATGTCCCATCCCATCTATTCCACAGTACAAAAGGACTAACAGGAAAATCCTGTAATGCTGGAAGACTGGCACCAAAACAACAAAACGCAGCATTATACTGGTTAGCAGAACTCTAGACATATTGTTCTGCATATTAATCATAATGCAAAAACTGTGTCTAACATACATATTTTTACACCAATTTAACTTCCATCGTTATTACTGTTTCACATAACAAGAAATACCCACAAGTTTCTTACAGATGTTAATTTCTCTGCATAAGCAAATAGGCTATGAAATAGTACATATGGAACATGAAATAGTAAACTATTAGTTGATATATTCCATTGAAACTTCCAGTGCCTTGCTACTTTCCCCCAGTGTTTCTGCTCTTCTGTTTAAGACATTACAATAAAGATCTTCAATTAGAAGCTGTGCATAATAATTTTAATTTTGTAACTCTTTAAAATAAATGCATCACTTCACTATCAACTGGACATAATACCACTAATAACCTCCTAGACCCAGCCTGAAATAACAGAGAACAGTTAATGAAACAACCAAATAGTGGCACCTTACTCAAGTCTTATATTTTACAGGAAGTGGTTCCATTTTTTTCTGTTTACAAGAAGGCACATCAAGTCCATTTGGGGGGAAAGCAAAGCATCTGCTAAGAAAAAATTCATAGTAGATTACCTGCTTCTGAGGAAATGAAAATGCCTCCTTCCCAACTGTGTTAAGGGCAATATGATGTTGGCCTTCCAAAATAAGCTGTTTGTTATCTTCCACAACATATGCCTACAAAATACAAAGACATTAGCAGACAACATTTTTTTAAAATGATAAGCTTCTTAATACAGAATTACTGACTTTCTCCAGAAGTGGAAGATGAGTTGTTCCAATGCTAGTATGACTCATGAATTTATGTTTATGCTTTTAACTTTGTAAGCACACATAACTCAGGTTCAGACTGTTAATTGCCATACATATTATTTGTATTCTGAATAATTGTGTCCTCTTTTAAGCAAACTGAGTCACACTCTTACAATTCTCTGATAGAAGCAAGCATAACAAAATTCACAATTTTCAGTTTTATTTTTTAAAAACAGAACATTAAAAACTGGATACATTTAGGACATTGGAAAAATCATTCAAGTACAGTTGGTAAACTAACAATATTAAGACTACCTCTGCTTACTTTAGTTCATTAGTTTTATTTTATACAAAACTTAAAGATACAATTTTTCTAAGCATGCTTGAAAGTTCAAGGTGCCATATTTATTATTTTCTACATCTACCTACTTTCATAACCTACTTCCGCAAAACTTAAAAAAAAAACAACATACCTTCCATAGTACAACAATGTTCAAGTCCACTTCACTGCATCTTTGTATCAATCTGACTGCCTCATCAAATGATTGCTTCACAGCCCTTTGAGATGCGTGTGTTTGAGATTGTACATGAGTTCTTCTCAATTCAGAAGATAAGCTTTGAAAAAAGAAGTCTGCACATGGACTGGCTGAACTTATTATCTGCAAGAAATAAAGAAAAAGGACTCAGAACAGGATGTAAGCTGACATAAGTATATCCTTTAACAGGAATCATAGCATTTGAGTTCCAAGCAGCTCTTTGCAAACCTAGAGGATGCCACACATTTTGGTTTCTACGTCTGAGATTAGCACTATGCAGAAACACCTCCAAGGAAACACAGTGAAATACAGCTAAAGATATTGGCCTAAAACCACAAAGACTGAACTTAAAAATAAGATCTTTAATTATTTCCACCAGACATGCCACTACATGATCAAGTATGGTGAAGAGAGTTGGCGTGTCCCCTATAGGCTAACTCACATGCAAATCATTATTGCTATAAGACTTTCTTCAGGTTAATTAACTAGAAGCATTTGCTAGAGTTAGGGATGCACATTTAACTCACAATAACAGAGACTGCAGAGTATATTTCATACTGTAAGAAGCACAGCCAGAAGTACTGGGTCATCACTCGCACTAAGCATTTCCAAACACCAAAAGCTTACTAAGGAACTGGTGGTTTTAAGATTGACAGCAATATTACTTGGACAAAACATGGTAAGTAAACTTCAGGTTCCTAATCCCTCCATTTAGAGGGATTAGATTAGAATATACTGTTGCAAAGCTGCTAATTTCAGCAGAATATTCAAACTCAATGAGAAAATTATGCCAAAAGTAGTTAACTTGCTAGAAAGGACGGACCCCTCTACAACACCCCAGTGAAGAGAACCTTTTCTTAGAAGAAAGTTGAAGTCCATTAGGGAAGCTTAACTGGATTTTTTAGTCCCAAACTCGATCTGTATGCTTATAAATTAAATTGTAGTAAGCAGTTTGACTTTTAAAAGGTAGATGTATATGCAGAAAACAAGTAGTCTAGTACTGACATCCACCTGATCACATCCACTGTCTCAGTGTAGATTTCTGAACTGATACCAAATGTCCTATTTTCTCAAGTCTTGGAAAAACATTCTGAGTACCAAGAGTAATCTGAAGTTTTAACTTACCTTAGTAAAAAGATAATTGAGAAAAATGAAATTCAGATTTCTACTAGATAACTACTAGAAAACTGCTCTTAAGAGTTGGAAAAGAAGGAAAAAAGCTACCATCTCAATGCACTCCTAAAAGACTTCAACTGTTAAGTCAGCAACCAAAAACACTAGACTATCATATAATCTTCTCTGTATAAGGAGAGCTGTTCATACTTTTACATTTAAAAAGAGGCTTTCAGTAGGATAGCTGCACAAGTATGTAGTTCCACCCGTTCACTTGCCTGTTCATTTCCAAAGACGATGTCTGCAAATGTGTAGCTTTCTAAGGGATAAGAAAAGAAAGCATCCTCTCAGCATCATGACAAATCCCAATTTCAACACAACATCGACTATTTTTTCATAAATGTTAGCATATTCAGAAAAACTTACCTTCGGAGTTTTTGCATTTCACTGCTTTAAAGCACAACTTTGCTTTCTCTCTGCTAGCAAGTTTAGTGTCTGAAAGAAAGAGTAGCAAGTTTTTTTTTTGCCTCCAACATAATTACATAGAATTCCTTATTAACAAGCCAGCCTTCGAACTTCAGATTAAAAAAAACACACTAATCACACTCAAGTAGCATATCTACTCAGGCAAATAATCTTCTGCTAACCTATCCTACCTATATGACTGAAGGAGACTGACAGAAACTGAAAGAACTGAAAGATGACAAAAAGTATGCCTAGTTCATCTTCATTATTAATGCAGTAAGACAACACGTCTAGATTCATTTTTAGGCAGAAAAAGCATCAGCATACATGTAAAGATACCATTTGTTAGATGCAATTAACAGTTGACTTTTTGTTGCCTTCATTTTGTCTTTTCAAAAAGAAACAATTATATTAGCTAAGGCAGGATACACAATGCTAGCAATTGTAGCATATTTCTAATAACCGAATAGAACATTTGTCAAATATTCTACTGATCAGTTAAACACAATGGTAATTATAAATAAATTAAAATAAAGGAATGCTGTGAAACATTACTCCTGTGTGGCAACTTATCAGCCAATCTAGACATGTACTTCTCTATAACAGCTAAATAATTTACCTGTAAATTAAACTCATTTTTTAAAATTAAGGTTTAGCTTAAGGTCACTTCAATATGTTCAAAAGGGACATACAATTTTTACAACTGAGTTATTCTCAAAGTTCAGCTCCTTGGAAAACTAGTTTTCTCATCAGGCAGAAGCTGGACTTACTGTCCTTTTGATTATAGGGATACACACCTTTGTCTTCAGACACGTTAACAGATTTTTGAAGCTTCCAGTGCTTACTATTACTTGAAACTTGTACTACGTGAAATTCTTTAACACCAGTCTCACTCTAAAAAGGAAACAAAAAAGATGTCAGATAAGATCAGTCATAGTTGATCAATCAGGTTCTTCATTGCAAAGTAAGCATTTGTCACAAAATGGCACAACTAGAAACTCTAACTCATCATTTCAAACCACGTGCAATACAATATGCAAGAAAGATAAGGAGGGATTGAGGACCCACTACAATGTGAAACAATCCAAGACATTTAATTCTAGTAAGTGAAACTACAGAAAGAAAAAAAATCTCAAAGAAAAACTCCCTCCAAGGTGGCATTTTAGAAACTATAAAAAACCTCCAACAGAGACCATTATCCACAACAGCATTTAGTTTCTAAAGATTACTCCAGCATTCTTGCAAGATACTAAATCCCAGGAATTTAGGATTTTTATTACATATGAGAAAAAACAACATTTAGGGTTGGTTTTCTTTCAGGGAAAGGAGATGACAATGGAAAATTAAGTTTCACATAGCGCCATCTGCAAATTTGACAAATGCTTTACAGCACATTCCTTCCTCCTCACCTTAGTAGCTGAAGAAAAACCAAAGCATACGCACAACACAAAGTGACAGATCAGCTCTGTGATTCTACCACCATTTATGTGCCCAGGAGTTCTAATAAGCAATGCACTCAACTACTTTGCTTTATGGTTGAAAAAATGGGAACAAATGTTAACCAAAAAAGTTGAGTACTCAAGTTTGAAATAGCATGGTGAGACTGAAGTAATGTCACCTGCTCTGCTAAGAGCTCAAAGAAAAAGGCTCGAGATCACACTTAGGGGTAGAAACAGTTACAGCAGATTCCCACAGTTTTGACACACAGCTTTACTGTTGGAAAGAAAACTCTAACATTAATTGGAACAATTAAGTATGAAAGGCTTACTTAATATTTCCAGTCAAAGTTATAGTACAAAAAAGCTTTAAGTATTGGCTCTACTGGGGAGATTAACACATGTCTGAACTGAAGAACAGTATCACTATTAAAAATAAGAACTTACAGTATTGATATTTTCTACATCCACAAATACCAACATGTTATCCCCTCTGCCTTCTTCATCTTCAAGTGCATTACTTCTGCAGACAGTAGCTCGAATATGCAGAGACCGGCTAGTACAAATAACTGCAGTGTGTCTTAGTACTCTATGACTAGGAAATGGGAAAGAGAGGAGAAAGACATTCTGAAGAACCGGGACTGCTGTCCAGAGCACTTCACCAAGTCCAGCTTTTACATTTCTCATCAACATTAAGGTCATTAGACTATTTATTTCCCTCAATCATCAAGACAATATTTTTCTATTACACACTTTTGACAGAAAACTAAACAATCATAATGCACTAGACAGGCACCTATCAAATACACAGATTCTTACCCAGTTCAAAATTACTAGAGAAATGGTGGTTTCATGATACCATGTTGAAAAACACCTTGTTAATATTCCAGGTAAGACACAGGGAAGTGATTAGGCCATTTAATGTTACCATAAAATGCAGTTTTTCCAGCAAATAAATCATAGAAGGCCCTCTAGTAATTAGCCACATCTCCTGCAGAAACATTCACTAAAGCTCCCAGAATACTATCGCATTCAACAAATGCTGACAAAATTAAGAGTTTTCAAAGTTTACTTTGAGAGCCAGCACTGTTCTGCTTCTTTCCAGTCGCATTCAGCCCTGAGGCCAGCAAGACCTTCATAAAAGTTATCTTCCTGTATTACTGAAGATATGTAAACTTCTTGGACCCCGTAAAAACACATAAGCTTCTTCACTACAGTAACATTCATATGGAAATAGAGGTGTGTATACATTTGACATGTACTGTCTGCTAAATACATGAGTGTAATACTTTTGTCTCAAGAGAATAAAAAAAAAAGATATTGCTGGTTTCCTAAACTGCATTTCAATATAGTATCACAATCCATAGGATAAGCTTAAGACTTGCAGACAATCCTCAGCGATATACAGGTGTCAGCATAACTTACAAGTGGCACAAATTAAACCACCCTTCAGAAATTTAAGAATCATGGTCAGTCTACAGAACAGTTATTAGACAATTTCACATATTTAAGTCTCCCTGGAAACTTCAACACAGTAGAGAATAAATACAGTCTAAGTAACCATATCCCATTCTCTCTAACACCTCATTTCCTGAATTCTATGAAATCAAGGGAGAAAAATAAGCTCCATTCTTTGGAAAAAAAGCCACAAACAAACAAGAAAATCTGTAAGCTGACCTGCAGGAATAAGGAATAAAGCCAAGTGAAAGTCTGTCTGTATTTTCCGAAAGGCCAGTATGAAGTCTGAAGGAACAACTTGTAATTTAATTCCAGGAAGATGTTGACCTACTCTTGACCATCTTCAGCTTACTTTGCTTTGGTTTACGTGATAAAGCAGTCTCACAATGCGAGTTCAGCTTCCTTGTCAGAAATAACCAGGAAAACAAGCTCTAGCCACAAGCTGACATTAAGTACACTGGACTACACCTCACCTAAGGCACCACTGTCCTGAAATGTATAATACAACAGACAGATTCCCAGTCCTGACTCAACAGATGCATTCCTTCTAGTCTGCGTTCCTACTTAATGCAGGCTGAGGCACATTTCTCCCAACAAACAAATTTAACAATCTATGCAGCTCCGTAGTAGAATCATCCTCAGAAAATTAAATAATTACATTTATTAAGTCTGCAACCAGTTTTCCTACAAGGCTGAAAACTAAATAAAGCTTGTTAAAACTTAATTTTCAGCTCTAGACTTGAACTGTAACAACTGTAAGGTAGTCTTGTAAAAACAGTATAGAATGGTTGAAGAAAGGAGTAAGAGAGTCTTCATTTCTTAATGTAACTGTTCGATAAAACTATGCTATGGCTTTCTAAATGCTGATGTCTTCACTTTCCAGAACAAATAACTATTTACTCCTGAATCTTTGAAGAACTAGTTTCTCGGAAAAGTTCTCCTGAGCCTTTATAGCCTGGGACAAGGGCAGAACTTGAGACTAAGTAATAAGTAAACTTTAATTCAATGAAAATACTGTTAGCTTGTGGTATCAAACTCAACTGCCCAATGTCTCAAGAACATTAAAAAAAAAATGAAAAAACAATATTCCATAAAACAGTGTGTAAATCATACTTCATGTACTTCACACTTCACACAAATCAAGTAACACTATAGAAATATTATTTTACAATTACAGACAAGCCACTTGAACATCTTCATTGCAACTCATTAAGTTTAAAGCTCATGCTTATGTGCTTATTAACATCCCAGTGAGTAGGTCAGCAAAAGAAGTAGATAACTTACCACATTTTTGAGTGTCTTTTAACACTTTCATAGTAAAATAAAAAGTTTATTTCATGAACTCCTTCTTCATCTGGTCCCCGTAACCACATTGGCAACTGCACTGATGCCCCAGGAAGAAGAATTGAGTCAGGAAGTGGGACATGTATTACCTCAGGCTGACCTCCCATGCCAACCCCAAAGTCTACAGAAGAAGCTGAAGATAGCAGTGCTGTACGCACAGAGGTAGGATCTGTCACAACAGTCTTGTAAGCACTACAGTTTTCAGAAGCTGAAGGACTTAGTGGTGTTAGAACAGCAGTATTTGCACCAAAAGTAAAAAATCCTGGATGCTTGGACACAACTTTCAGCGCTGTAAGAGGACACTTGCTCACATTCACAAACTCTACATATGCTTTTCTGATTTCTCCACAGAGAAGTCCTGTAGGAAAGTTTATAAAGAACACCTGTATTGGAAAGAACAGGAGGAAAAGATTCTGAACATCGAATCAAATTACAAATAGACATAAAAAAAAATAACAACCAAAACACTTAAACTGTAAGTGCTGTCATTAACCAGGTAGACCACTTTAATAACTCCAGGAAGAACAACCACTTTTTTAATTAACTCACTTGAAGTACTCTGGACATAGGGCAAAAAAACCTTTTCTGCCTCTTGCCTACACCCCATAATAATTTGGCTACAAATACTGCAAACTAAACATTCTAAGAGGACTGTGACAATTTCAAATCTTAATTTGAAGGCCATAAGTTTCTCTTGGAAAACAAGATACAGACTTGGCACTAACAGGTCATGAATTAGCAGGAAAAATTTAAACATTAACAGATTTGTGGCTCTACATTCAGCAATTTGCTCAATACTATGAATAGAAAAATAACTGCATACCTCCAACAAAGGCATTTCTTCCGTAATAATGGGATCTAAACGCCGATCAGGTCCATACTTAATAGACGTTTTTTCTTCTTTTGTGTTATTAAGTCGAGGCCCTTGGATTTCTAAGTCTTGTCGTCCTCGTACAGATAACCCATTGGAGACAAATTTCCCTGAAAGAATTTTTAAAAGCTTTTTTTTTTTTTTTAATACTTGAAGTAACTTTTTCTAAAAAGTGATCAGAACTTCCCTTTTTTTGTTACTGTAGATTGACTAAGCAGCATCACTCACAAAGAACTACTGTGACACAGAACGCATTGCTATTGCAAATAAGAGAGCCAGATACACGTTGTAAACTAACTCTGCCCTCTATAAATGCTTACAGTCCTGGCAGCAAAGAGAATAGGAACACCAGATTGAATAGGATAATTAATAAGTGAACATGATTAATTAAATTTTCTAATTTCCAAGCTAGAAGAAACATAGCATCAACCATTTCCTTCCAAAAAGGGGCCAGCACTCTTCAAATGATTTTTATTCCAGAGATTCAGCCATAAGATTTTCACTTCAGAGATAGTTAATCAAGCTTCATTATTTCTTTCAGACACTTTTAAGTATGTTAATTCAAGTATTTTAATCCTTATTTTATCCAAGAGCTAAGTTTTCTTTAGTGTGTCAGACGAATGTCTTAAAGCAGATTAATCAGCATGCAATTAAAGCGTTTATACATTAATATAAAGGAAAGAAAATAAAAAAAGAACTATCAGATAAATTTAAGTCTGATTATTTATAGCAAGAACTTTAGTACAACACTGAGACAAAAGTTGAAAAAGGGAAAAAAATAAATAAACAGCAAAGGAGTCAAAACTTGTTACAGATACCCTAGATGGAATGTTTGCATTTTGATTTAAATGTTTCAGAATTTCCGTAGATTTAAAAGTAGCACAAGAATGCATCTGGCAGAAGTTATTTTCTTTCTCCCAGGATTCCTACAGGTGTCAATTCATTAGTTTCCTGTTCCAGTTATTACCCATTTCTGTCTCTTTATCTGAAGACAGACCTCACAACATAATAGTCAAATATTAAACAGGATTTAGTTCTACTCCATGGAATCCACATCTCCCCTTTCCAGAGACACACTCGAGGGAACAATGTACTTACCTGACTGCAATCCAATAGAAGGATCTATCCCATCTAATGTCACAGTACCCTGAATAGTGCCAAGATTATAAACGACTCCCAGAATATGTAGCTCCCCTGTTTGATGGGGAAAGAGCTTTAGTCTCGCCTGTGGAGATACGTTAAATTTTTGTTGTTGTTGCTACTAAAAAAGTATTATTACATTTAATTGTCCAAGTATTTAAGCGAATCATGGCTACTTTTGATACTTCATTGTTGCATTAGATGCAACCACAGACAATAACTAAGTCATTTACTGGGAAGTGTCTGTTACATTAAGAAAGAATCCTAAGTTGTCACAAAAATTAACTTGAACAGAGGCAGAAATCAGAATTGCTTCGATTGGAAGGGACCTCTGGAGGTCACCTAGTCCAACAACTCTGCTTAAGCAGGATCCCCTAGAGCTGCTTGCCCAGTCAGGTTGTGAACACCTCTAAGGGAGGCTCCACAACCTCTCTGTGTAGCTTGTGCCAATGCTCTGTTACCTGCACAGTAAAGGGTATTTTCTAATGTTCAGACAGAACACTCTACATTTCAGCTCATGCCCAACACCTCTTGTCCTATTACATTTTCCTTTTGGATATTTATACACATGGATAAGATTTAAAAGATCCAGTTCTTCACACATCAGTAACATTTCCTAAATTTTACCAGGAGTTCAGGTCGCAAGTCTGAACTCTAAGTCTTAAAAACAGTCTTTTCAGTATTGAATAGAGTACACTACTCACCATTTTTGTCTCCTCACTATTAATTAGAAATTCTGCTATTGCTTCTGTTCCTATCATATCATCATCACATGTTCCCTGAAAAGAAAAAGCTTTTCAGATATTACTCCTGAGTAGGAAAAGATTAAATATTATTTCTCGCAGTATTCCTAGAACATTTGAGGAAAAAGAAAGCATATATTTCAGATAGCAGACCAGCTCCCTGAATTGAAGCAGCAGCTGAGAACTCAAACTTTTACTTAAGAGAGAAATTTAAGACCTCCTGGTGAAAATGGCTCAAATTCATATTTTCACTGATACAGAAGTATCCGCAGTATCATTGCAGTAGTAGTAGTACAGACCAGATAGAAGGGCAGATGTATGGTAATCATTGAGACTTACTCATACACAGCCCAAAGTGTCTAACCTGCAGCATGTACACATCACTACATTATTAAAAATTTTGTTTAAGAACCCACATTAACAATTTTACTGTAACACTCCATATATTAGAATGCATTAAGATCTTCAAAATATGGTATTTAGAAGAGTCCTTAAAAGAGTTTTGGCAACATTAGTTTAAGTGTCAATTTAAACAGTAATTAGCAGAGCATCCACAATATTAAAAATATTGATTTTAAATTCTAGTAGAGGTATCTAGGTGTTCCTGTGTTGCACCAGCACCATCTCTCAGAATACAGAGTCTTCACTACATTCAACATAGAGAGCGTAAGAAAGAGGCTTAGATAAAACATTTCTTAACTCTACCAGTCATTTCTGTTGGTCAGGGTGCCTACTTTGACTTCATAGGTATGCTGCACATAAAACAAGATGTTGAAGTATTTTGCTTTACATTAGGCTTTATAATACTCATTACAGAAAAACTTAAATCGGTTGCTTTGCGCCCTGGGATATGGGAAAATTCAAGTGACTCATAAAAATCCACAGTAATTAACTTCCCCCCTCCCTTTTTTAAATCTACACTTAAATCAAGTGCTCTTACACCATGAGAATTTGAAAACTTAAATTCCGTAAGCGTAGTTGTCAGGTTTAGGTTGCAAAAGACAAAACTCTTTTCCTTACTGGATCTTTTGCTGCTCCCTCATGTTTAGCACTGAAGTCTTTCGGCTGAAATTTCCACAGCAGTGAAAGGTCAGTCAACAACAGTGGAACCTTCAGTGGGTTTCGGAAGGAGACTTCTACAGTTATAGGTTCTATTAAAGGAATGCAAGGAAATAATGAGAACAATCTACCTCCATCACAATCTGAAAGTTCAACAAACTCAAAAGGCCAACTGCATAAAAACTTTCAATCTACAGCAGTATAGGAAACACTGTACAAATATAATCCAGGGATAAATGAATAAATTCCAGCTTTACCTTCTACCACAGCAAGTGGAAATCTGGAGTTATCTGAATAACGGTTTAAACAAAACTGCGTCGGTTGAAAGTTTGAAGGTATTACTCCTTTGTTGACCACAGACACAACCTGCTCCTCAAGCTCCTTCCACTGTTGTGATGATTCTGAGTCATATTCCTGATCCAGACTTACATGTGTTGCTGCTTGCTTTTCACCTAGGAAGAATAAGGCAAGCTGTGGCACTCAACAGTTGCCAAAAGGACTGCACTAAAAATTTGGTAAGTATTGTTAGAAAATATTTATTTTCTCAGTCGCCACCACTTTCCACATTATTCAACTAGTCACTGGATTGACAGATCTCTTGAAATGCACATATAGAAGACAATACTGCTGATGATTAGAGCATATTTTCATTTTCAAAGTGTGGAATCCCACGGTTTTAGCATGCTATGTGGCATACTCAGCTTGTGGTTTATTTTCACCTTCTGCCAGCATTCAGTCCCACAGTCTACATAAGAATTTCCACTCAAGACGCTTTACATTCAGGAATCATAGTGTTCCAAAGATTAAAACTTAAAAGTTAACTTGAAAGCTCATTTCTAGTACTGGCACTAGCACTTAGCATTTGCTCAACATTATAAATCAATTTCATGAAGTTCATTGTAAGCTTGCACTGAAGTCTAAAGGCTTTGAAAAAGAATGGCATTCAGCACATTTGCGTATGTGGATTTCATATCCATACAGGAAGTCTGAAGACATTTAGAGAGCAGTTACTAAGCTGAAGCTTTTCTTTTTGGAATCCTACTTAAGTTACCTTGCTACAATAGTTTTTATGTAACAGATTATTATTATTATTTTTTTTTTTTAAAGAACTTGCATATGTTTTACTTCTACAGATAAGGGATTTAAAGCTGTTAACAAAATTTTCTAACCTTCTGCTGGTCTTCGATCATGCCCGAAGAAAACACGTGTTGCTGAGCTGTTAATATACGGCAAAGGAAGTTGTGGTAAAGGACCATCAGGTGACAGCTGGGTTACATTCTGGAGTAAAGGAGGAAAACAGTGTCATGTCATCATACGTACCTGATGTACATGCTGCACGTTGGAGCATTTGAATGATAAGGAGATTGAGTTTTATGCAATTGATGTTTAAGCAAAAAATACTTTTATTTGAATCATTTCATATTAACTCCTTTGAGAGTTCATTTTGTCTTGACACTCTTTAAATAACATTTTCTCTCAATAGCATCTTAAAGCTCAAGAAGTCCATACAAAAAAAAAAAAAAAAAACAACAAAAAAAAGATTTGAATCCAGCACTCTAATCAATGTTGTGGATCCATGGCTGTTGCAAGCTTAAAGACTTGAAGCTTGTCTAACACGAGATCGGAAAAGCTATGTTCACTATACCACCACCATTATATAGACTCTGAGCACAGCTGACTTGTGGGCTTTAAATGCTAATCTCAAGAAGGGTCTACCACAAATTAGCAAACATGACAAATTCTATTTGTAAGGTTTAAGAAAGTAGCTGCAAGGCTACAAGTTGCATAGAGCTATCATTACTAAATACCCTGTAAGGCATATGGCATACACTGCAATGTAGAATCACCCATGAACTTCCACATTAATTCAATTACTTACTTAAGTTTAAGATAGATTAATTTTACTACAACAGGGATAGGGAGCACTTTGTAGTACCAGAGGAGGTTGCCTGGATTCAACTCAGGTTTTTTGTTTTGTTTTTTAAAAACAGCAATATTCATGCTAATCTCTTGCTGCTGAATTGGTAAGGGGCTGCCATAAAGCATGTTCATGGACAAACAACTGTGTCTGTAACCAAAACCCGTACTTTGGATAGGTGGTTGTTATTATTAGTAGTTGCAACAATTTTGTAGCCTGCCAGGTAAAAATTCAAGGTATCAAAAACAAAAAACAAACAAACAAACAAACAAAAAAAAACAAGTTCACATCAATGCACTAAAAAGGTGGCATCCTCCTGCTGAGACTACACTTCTAGAGGAAAAAGAAAGCAAGACTGCTGCCCATGAATTTGTTTACCTGTAAAAAAAAAAAAAAAATCTAAGAATTGCTTTTCCTATCTACTGAGAAAGTAGATAAGAAATTATTTGCCTTAAGCAAATAATCAAAATGCAGCAGCTTTAAGAACAACCACTTTTCCCAATTTTCAGCACCAATCAGAATTACCCTAAGTAATAAATAATTGAAAGATAGTTCATAATTCAGAAAACCTGCTACTGTTGTGAAGCTTAAAACTACATGTGGGAGGAACAAGGGATAAACAGGCACCACAAGATCTGTCAAGAATCAAAACCAAATATTTTATCAGTAGCATCAGCAAGTAACACATCTATCTAGTCTTTAACAAAGACATACTATCAAAAAACCCTAACTCTTCTATAAAGAGATCAAAATAAAACAGACCCCTTTCCTCTAGGGAAGATCTGTCACAAGTTGCAATTCAGCAATGAACCTCAAAATGAAACATTAACTGAATAAGAACATTATAGGAGTCACACTAGTACTGCAGTGGAAATGAACCTAGCGCACACATCAGATACAGCAAGTTTGTTTTTTAAAATCTAAAAAAAAGAAACATATCAACTGGAGAAAAAATATGACCCTGGCACAAAGCAGGTATGACAGAAAATCATTTGATAACATAATATAGAACTGCTGTAAACAGAATTGCTGACCATTCCAGGAATTGAAAGAAAAGATATTACCTTATAAACATAGAGATACTCTCTTAAAAAAGCTCCCTGCTGAG
This sequence comes from Tympanuchus pallidicinctus, assembly GCF_026119805.1. Lineage (NCBI taxonomy): Eukaryota > Metazoa > Chordata > Aves > Galliformes > Phasianidae > Tympanuchus > Tympanuchus pallidicinctus. The sequence goes on from NW_026294769.1 coordinate 34,240,456, forward strand.
CTGGAGGTTGTTTACTATCATTGATCAAAATATGCCTGAAGGCAGACACTGCGTTATCAAGCTGATGAAGTGTAAATGACTGACGACCAATAGTGAAGTTAATATGATCTTCTGCAAGAGACCAGCCTTTTCCTTTGTAAACCTGCATGGCTTGGCAGTAGCAACGTAAGGCATGCTTTTTCTGCAAAAGAAAAAAAAAAAAAAAGTAAAATTATTAACCAAACATCGTAATTGTAGTGTCAGGAGGACTGAACAGCACATCACAAGTATTTACCAACCACACTATGCTAAGCACAGTGTTTGCAGAACTGTACCTCAGTGTCTGGTCAATGTTAACTTAAGCACAGAAGTACTGTTGCCTCCTACAGTACAGTGCCTACCTTGCACAAAGTTCATGTTTTTAAACAGTAGTAACAGGTAGGAAGTTAAAACAAATAAGAGAAGACCGCTTATAAAAAGTGTTCTGTGTTGCTTTCGAATAGACTGCTAGAGTTTGCAGAGCTCTAATGCCATGCTTCAAGACTTAACTATATTTAATACATTTCATTCACTAAATGAACTTACATTTCCATTCAACTGCTGTCTTACAAAAAAAAAAAACTAAACACATAAGACAAAACACACAGCAAGTTAAGCAACAGCCCTGCAGTACATGCAAAACAAGATTACAGCTTCAGAACTGAACTCTAGTGACTAACCTCAAAAGAAATCAAACACAAGTTGTCTGTAGAGGCCATTACACAACTGAGACAAATATAAAGCATGTAAGACATGTTCAAATTCAGTTTATCACAGAGTTAAAGCTGCGTACACAGTAATATGAGTGAACGTAAAACCCATTTGCATTGGTTTAGTTGTTAATTGAGTCTAAGCAGCTGTAACTAGACGCCAGTTTGTTGCATACTAACTATTCATACACACTGACCTCTCCACTGCATATAGGTAAGACACCAGGAAAACAGGCTAAATTTAGTTATTAGAATAAGGGTTCTTATTATAATTAGGGTTAGCAAAACCTTATTTCTGCAACTCAATCATTTCATGAGTAGAGATTCTACTTCATATAGTATGAGATTTTTTTTATTCGGGTATAAAGTTGAAACCCAGAAATCAAAAACACATCACTAAGTTTCAAGTCAGTGATTTTCAGCATCATTTTAAATACAGATGTAAAAGATTAATGCAGAAATCATTTTTAGACGATTACTGAGCTCAATACTTCTAACAAAAGCACCAGAAGCTAAGCATCTTTTCCCATAATAACATTCTATTCAGATGAAGTACAAAAAAATTGGTATTATCCATCTGGAAAGATAATACTCACCTGTCCTGCTTTACTAAACCTATGGCCAGCCAGTATCATATGAAATGCAAACTTTCTGACCATGGGACTTTTCATGTTTATAAAGCAATGTGCTGCCTGCTCTAACAGAAGCGCACTACGAAGATCTGAATCCTATTTAAAAGAAAAAAAAGAGAATTAACCTCAAAGTCAAATATAAACATAAATATATCTGTAGTCTTGTTCTAATGTTAACAGGAAAAGAAAAGCTGTAACTGCTATAAAATTGAGAAGCATTTTACATTTGAACATTGTATGTATGCTTATAAAAGAAATTAAGACTAAAAGTATTTTTCACTTTGTTACAGGTACAATCATCGTCATAACGAGATGTGCTACTATTTCCCCAAAGGAGATTTATCAACCTGCTTCTTTATGAGTGGCAAGACAAAACTTTCTTCCTCTTCAGTTACTCACGCCACAGTTCCTAACCCAAATTTGAAGCATTCTACCTTTTCCCCTCCTTCTGCAGATACTAGAAACAAACAGTAAGTTTAATAGGATTAAGGAAAAAACGTTAAGTGTAACTTAGTGAATTTAGATGACAAGTACAAGAATTCCTTCCTACAGGGAAACACACTTCTTACCATTACCACCTTCTCCTCTCATGCCAAGACAAAGCTATATTACTCTAACCAATCCAAACAGGATCTACTTATCACTACTGATCTACTTAGGACTACTGTTAACAAATACATGTCTGGACTACAAACACACTAAGAGACAGCTTTACAGAATCCTATAAAGATCTCCCTTGCTTCTTCCAAACAGCAACGCAAGCACACCACATAAAATTTAAAGTAGTAAAATGGCTGCATACAACTTGCAGCATTTAAATTCCTTACTTCAATAACATATATGCTCACCTAGAAATTTTGGTACCAAATTTAAGTTGGAAGGGCCAAAATACAGCTACAAAGACACTCAAGAGAATAACCTACAGAATTAAGCAAATTTATTCCAAACTTAACAAATTCTGGGGAACGTCTCACAAGTACCACGCTTGGTGCAGCTGGCTACAAAGCCAGAATCAACTACCAGTTAAGACTTTCCTCTAAGCTATACAGAAGATGCTTGAAAAAAATGCAAACAAACATAATACCAGTAGTAACATAAGACGACCCTTTGTGGACAATTCAGAGCTATTTCCACACTTTAAATCAATCAATACTACAGAAGCATTCAGGCTAACTTTCACCTACACAGTAAAATTCTAAAGATTCACAGTAATTAAGCTGCAGTTTTAGCTTTGTTACTTAAACAATTTATACCTGGTCATTTGCTATCTTGGATAGCAAGTATCCTGGAACAAGAATTAAAATGTCACCAAGAAGTGTTTATGTAGAAGGAAGACAAGAGAGGGGGAAAAAAAAGTGGAAAAAGCTAGTGTTTTACCTCACTGGTTAAACGAATCAGAAGAGCAGCTGCTTCTGAATACTTGCTCTGACTTTTTAAGATTTCAGCACTAAGTAGTACACAGCGTTCAGCCAGAACCATGTTCCTGAAGCAGAAAACAACAACGTTAATAAATACTTCTCAAAAAGAAACTATGAAAAACTTTGTCCCTGCAAAACACATATTGACACTTGTACCATTAAGTTCGTCATCCTACTAAAAGAAGGGTATTTATTTCTTTTTACAGTTCAAAGCCAGGAAGTGTTTTTGGATGCATTACGTTTACAGAGTAAAGCTAAGTAAAATAACCCAGTCAACTAAACGATCTGACAAAAGAGAAATCAGACAACGAGAAATAAGTTTAATAAGTACTCCGTTAAGAACACCACACATCTCCTTTCAAGATAAGCTAGCATATCTTACTTAAAGAGGTTATCGACCTCTGATTGATTTATTTATTTTTAGGGCTGGAGTACCACCTCTATGAAGACAGGTTTAGGGAGCTGGGCTTGTTCAGCCTGGAGAAGGCTGTGGGATGACCTCATTGCAGCCTTTCAGTACCTAAAAGGAGTCTATAAACAGGAAGTGAGTCAGCTCACTTCTATCCTTCAAGGTTAGATAATAGCAGGACAAGGTGAAACTGTTTTAAGTTGAGAGAGGGAAGATTTATGCTGGATATGAGGGAGAAGTTCTTTACCAAGAGAGTGGTGAGGTGCTGAAACAGGCTGCCCAAAGAGTTTGTGGATGCCCCATCCTTGGAAGTGTTTAAAGCCAGGTTGGATGGGGCTCTGGGCAGCCTGATCTAGTATTAGGATATGGAGGTTGGCAGCCTTGCTTGATGACCCTCGAGTTCCCTTCCAACCCAAGCTATTCTATGATTTTATGATATGATTTATTTGGCACTACCAGTGTGCAAGGAAAGAAAGCTAAACCACCAGGAATTTCATCGTTTGTTAGGTTGGTACAAAAATAAACAACGTACTTGCAGATATCTCGGTAAGTCTGAATTGCTGTTTCCATATAATGAGCAGGATAAGGCCTAGGAGCTCCTGGCTGAAGAAATGCTGATACTGCTGCCATTTCCTACAAAGACAAGTCAGCACAGTCACCACAGTTGTTTTCAACAAATTGCAGATATCAAAATACTGAGAAACATTTCAACAGCTACTAGCTCAATACATCTAATCAATTGCTGACATACACTGTGCAGAGCACAGTGTAGAGCACATACACTTTTATAGCTGATACAAGGTTTAAGCAATAGTCTATTTATGACTCTGCTTGGAATTCATCAGACAGCAGCACAACTTATGCACTTACAGAAGATTTTCAGTCGACAGCACACAACAGTATGAAGAAACAATGATTAAGCACTACTTTGTAAGTTCAAGAGTCAATTTCCTATTGCAGGAATTATTTTTCTGATAACATTACATCTCTTTTAAAATGAGGATCATCCAAGTTTTCTTAAAAGACATTACATTCTTTTGCTTCCAAGGAAATTTTAGTTTTATTCTACTCTAATAGCTCCTTTCTTACGGGGACATAATAGCAAAGTTCTTCTACAGTTAAAGATTTTAAGTTTCAAAATCTAATTATCAAGAGCTCTATCAGTCATTTATTTAGTAATTAAGATAACTTCTGAGATTAGCAAAATGCAATGCAACTCTTTGTACTGCAAAAAAAATATACTATATGTTGCTGTTTTAATTCAAAATAGGACTGTGAAAAGAATACTTTCATAGATCTACAAAATAAAATTTTAAATCTGAGTTAATCAGGCTGAAGTTCCAGAAAACAGCTTCTCAGAACTCAAAGAACATCCCACAAAACTCAGTATAAAAAAAAAAAAAGTACACTACCATAATTAGAGAGATGTATTTGTCAAGAAGTCAATGTTTTGCTAAAAAGAAGCGCTGTAAAATTATTTCCCACTTAAACTTGCCTCTTGTCTAATAACTCAAGAATATGATCTATTTTTCCTGGAGCTTGCATTACAGACAGTCTCCTTTCTGTATTTCACATTTTAAAGAATTAAATCTCCAATTTTTCCCATCATAAAATAGCAGCTATCAGTTTTGAGAGTACCTTCAGGCTTGCTGAAGATATAGCAAGTTTAGCAAAACCTTTATAGATGGTAGACAGAAGGGATTGCACTTTGTTACTTTCAGACAAATAATAGGGATTACTATGAAAATACATTTAGGTTATATGAAATACCAACCAATGCTCCAGCTGCATAAAGCATTGCCTGATCATTTAAGAAGTCCTTCTTTGCTGTATGGTAACAGCTATATGCAAGTTCATAGTGTTGCACCAAAAAGCATAAGTCTGCCATTTTCCGGATTTGAAGCTCTGGTGCTTCTGGGGGATACCTATGAATACAAATATTTTAAATTTAAAGTTGTAATTACATCAAAGAAAGCAAGATATACCCTATTATCATCTTAATTTCTATTCAAAGACAAGGAATAAGATTAGCATTGCTTTAATGTTACCCAAAAGAAACTTATCAAGAGAAGTAAAGCTACTTCCTTTCTGCCATGTTAACTGGTTACTTGGTTAATCAGCAAGAAAGCAGTGAAACAAGATTTGCTATCCCACTAACTTTTAAAGAAATCATTCCTTTGTACGAAACTCTAAAACAAGTATGCAGTTATCATTGAAAATGCTCAGTATTATTAACTGCTAGAGCTAAAGAAATCTGTAAAAGAAGGAAGAATAAAACTACAGTCTTTGAAACTGACAATAGTTTGCTCGTGAGCCTTAAGACAAAGCACATAAATTTAAAGTTGTATTCAAGTTTCGGGAACGTTGAGTTTGGCTCAACAAATACTTTAGCAAAATTTAAGACATGTATTTAGCGTAAAACCAGCTGTATGAAGTGTGATATGCCCCTTAATTTACCTCCAGAATGCACCTGCAGAAGTAACATATTCAATACTCCACTGGGTTAAGTCACATAACCACACGAACAGCTCATTACGTGGTGTTTGGCTCAAACAACAGAAAATACTTATACGGATTTTTAAATATCTTACAGGAGGCCATATTATCCCATTTATTAGTATTAATCTGAAAAATATGTACTTTGTACCTTACAAAGGCTCATTATAAATATAGAAGATGGCTCAGTAAACATTTTCTCTTATCCCTCTTAAGTTCTTGCTACACCTTTATCATTCAAAGGCAGGCATAACACTTATGACTTCTTGACCATTCCAAGTCTTTTATAGTATTGCTGCTTCAGCTTGCTTTGCAGAATACCATTAATACAGGCTTTCCCTCAGAAGAAAGAGAGGCATTCCCATTTTTGGATTTAAAGGTAATGACTGAAACAACTTACAGCAAACCAGAAGTATTCTTCAGTTCATTTATGCTCTTCTCTGGAACCTTACTTCCACTAAACCATTTTTTAGTAGCAGAAAACAATGATCGGCTTAAGCCTTTCCTGGATATTAGCTGCAAAGAGACAATGAATTACGAGTACTACATGGCAAAAAGAAATATTAACATAAGTTAAGCTCAACTACAAACCCAAGCCTTATTAAGACTTCCCAAATTGTGGTTTTTTTCCCCTTAGAAAGCAGAAAAAAAAAAAACACACTACACTGAGTGAATGAATCAGACACAGATTGAAGCTGCAATTCACATACATAATGAACCTCAGCTGTCTGAAACTGACTGCTGCTGCTGTAAACTTCAGACATGACCTCAAATCCAGACGATCTTAAAGGCTCTTACCAACCCAAACCATTCTTTGATTCTACAACATTCCAATCAAGAAAAAAAAGCAAAGATTTGATGTATTTGCTAGAATCTAACAGTATCAAATTTTGGTATTGGTTAATCTGAAATCAACACTAAATAATATCTATCAACAGAGAACATTATTTACATCATCATCTGAAGTACCTACCACCACATTGCAAACAGGGAATTACCACTCCCCTTGTCTAATAAAGCTACATCTCTCTTAAAAAGTAATTAAAAAAAAAAAAAAGAAACATTAACATCATGTTTTTCCTACAGTTATTAGGAATATATTACTACAATCCTACCCGTAAGACCATTTGCTATGTTTTATTTCATCCTAAAACTTCCACAGTGTAAGACAGCAGCCAGCATAAACAAAATCCCAGAACTCAAATCAGAGCAGCTGTGTAGTATCAACAAGCTTCACAGTGTAAACTATAGAAGAACCAGACAACTCATTTAAAACTGAGATTTCAGTTAGCAGGCTGATATTTTCCTACAAGTCAACTGCTAAATCCAGTAATTTGATGGTACTAATTTAAGTCAATCAATTGGTCCAGTCCTTTAAGACCAAATAGAAGTGAAATGCCTACAAAAGAAAGGATCTTACTGTGACGAGAACAATTTTAATGCATGTCCTTGCCTTAACATAGGCATGGCATTAGTTAAGATACTACAATTCCAAAGAAAGACTTGAAGGTACCACAGTTCTGAAAAACACAGTTTGAGAAATTAATTCTCAGCTAGTGATACCTAAATAGAATTGCATGATTTAGGATGTCCATGCATTTCTCTTGGAAGTTAAAGCATGCAGCTTTTCTAGAGACAATTACTGATGGAGAAACACGTCCCTGCTTTGTTGGTGTGTTCAAATGTTGAAGTGAAAAGTACATTTTGGTCCTCATACTAGAGTAGTCCAGCAGAAGTAAAGATTTTAGAAGCACAGAAATAACCCTGCAACAGCTCAGGCAGACTTTCACAATGAGCCACCTTGCAATGAAGTTCTGTTGGTAGAGGTGTTTTTTTTCAGCAGTGCGCTGTTTGTTTTTAAAGTAAACCAACCAAACAAAAACTTGAATCTCTTCAATTTCCTTACAGCTTTCACTAAAATAATTGAATCATTAGGTGCACAAGGAAGTAATATTACAAGAGATTGTTGGGTAGCTGGAGTTATACTACTGTTGCTTTTGATTACAAGACTAAATGCTGACCTGATCATTAAGTTGCCGAATTGTCTTCTCTATATGTGGCAAAAGTCCCCTGAATGTGAATTCCTGTATGAACTGCCTGATTCGGTCATGATCCGTGAGTGTTAAACAAGCACCATGAGGCGTTCCAGAGTTTGATTTCTTTGATTCCTGCAACGACGTCGTAGCCTTCACATAATCAGTGCTATCCAAACTGCTGCTGGGATGATCCAGTTGAAGGGGATGAGTCTTGAAGTTGTTTGACAGGCCATCTATGAAAAGATTGAAACATCAAAACCCTCGTAAATATTGTTACTTACACATCTGCAGTTTTAAACGTAATTTTTATTACGTTCACTTCATTCAGTGCTTTCACTATTCAGAATTCTGCAAAGAAAACAATGAAAGCATTCAATTCAAAGTCAAGCATTCATAAGAAGATGGAAATGCAGCAATTGATACAGAGGACACACTGGAACCAATCACTTCTATATTCCTATTAAAAACCTTCATTTTACATGCCTTTCTTTCCCTTCAAAAAGAAAAAAGGAAATGCAACTTACATCACAGTATACAAAGCAATGTTTGTAGTCTATAAACTAAAATCGAAAAAAAAAAATAAATAGTAACTACCTTACATTTATTCTATACCTTGACAAAGCTTCTAGACTTCAAACACTTATCTTAATGTATTAAATTACTTTCAAAAAGTTACTCATGAAGTTCTAAACAGTTTAACTCTTGTAACGTACCACTACATTTAAGTGCACATCCGAACTCAACCACCACTCAGAATGATTGCTATTGCACACAAGGCAGCTTTACAAAAGCTATCACAGTAAAGTTTTGAAGGAAGTTATAAAAATACCTTTAATTTCATTATCTAAGCCATCTGATATTAAGTGATCAGTATTCTTGTTTGAAATGACAGTATAAGGACAGTCTTCGTAGCAATCCTACCAGAAGGGAAAAAGAAGTTAGGACTAAGAATGTGAGAACATCCTTTAAAAAAAATAAAATAAAATAAAAAATCAGTAAGTAGCAGCTGTTAATTTAAAGTTCACTAGAAAAGAAAGCACACTCAGCTAGATGTTCATTTATATTCACTGAAGCAGTTTGTTGAGTCCTTAAGGTCCCATACTATTGTACAGATATAATCAACAGAAAGCAAGTATCTTCTGGTTTGCTCAAAATAGTAACACTGTCAACTAAAGCAAGCAGCTTCAGTAACTGACTGGAGCCCTTACATAGTCATGCCTACAACAGTAAATATATGTTCATTAAAACAACTCCTGAACAAGCTTAAAAAAAAAAAAAATAAAAAAAAAAATCAACACAATGTGGTACAGCTTTGACAGTACCAACTAGATTTGGTAAGGAACTATGATTCACACATTTTTCAGTTGTGTACAGTTAGAAAGCCAAGACAGTAAAAGGAAAATTCAGAAGGATTATTTTTGGTCTTGAAGTTAAAAATACAAACTTTCATGGCAAACAGAAACAAATAATCTGAACTAGCATACACTATCATTTGCCACTCTTGAAAATGAGAGACTAGATTTGACTGCAAGAAACAACCATAAAAGGAACCATGTAGCAAACTACAGGACAGCAGGAAAAACAAGAATTTTGAAACTGAAGAAAATAATCAAAATGAAGGTACGAATGGACACTTCTGCTATCCATCACAGGCAACCTCAGGAATTATTTTAGTTTTCCTTTCATTCTGTTATTTCAGGTAGTCTCTCCTTGAAGTCAGGTAGTGACTTCAAGGTGCACTGAGGACAGTTCTTTAGAAGAGGACTTGCCCTACATCTTCACACAAAGAACAAGTTAAAAAAAAAAATCTGAATTTTACATAGCTACACAACCTATTCTGTGGAAACATACACATAAAACTAAAGAAAAATTTAACTGAACTAAAAATCATAAAATCATGAAGGTTGGAAAAGACCTCTAAGATCACCCAGTCCAACCATCTACCTCCACCAATATTTCCGCATTATATCATGTCTCTCAGCATAACACCTACATGTTGCCTGAACACCCTCCAGGGGAGGTGACTCAACTACCTCCGTGGGCATTCTGTTCCAGCACCTGACTGCTTTCAGAGATTTTTTTCTCACATTCAACCTGAATCTCCCCTGGCACATCTTGAGGCTATTCCCTCTCATCCTGTCTCTAGTTATGTGGGAGAAGAGGTCGACCTCCACCTCACCACAACCTCCTTTCAGATCATTGCAGAGAGCTATAAGGTCTCCCCTGCCTTCCAGAAGAAACAATCCTATGGGCATTTGTATTCACATTATAAGTTGTTTTTGAAACACTGCAGTACCTGGTTCTGAATGGAGTTTTTCTGAAGATACTGGCTCCAAGGGTCTGGTATCTGCTCATCTGTTCCTCTGTTAGATACTCGAGAATTTATTTTCAGCAAATAGCAACCCTGAGTTCCATACCTCTGCTTCATCTCTTCATAAATGGAGTCAGCTCTGAAAAAAGAAACAGTAACATATAGCCTGTCTTGATATTCAACCAATTCCATTTGAAGTGTTTACCACAAGCTACGCTAGACTATTTACCCACAGAATTTAGAATAAAAATTTACGTATTTAAACTGGTTCCTGGCACAAGAATAAAACCAACAATCTCTGAGAACTAAATCGACACGCCAGCAAACAAACCTTCTACTTCAAGAAGCCAAAACTAATTATTTTTATCTTATATAAAACAAAAATTAGATAAAAAATACTACTTGAAGGCTGCCATGATAACTGCACACAGGTTAACAGATAATGTTGCGTGTCTAATCCCAGCAGCAATTTATAAACATACACATTTTAGTTCAATAGTTAATCTGAAGGCAGACCACCTACCTTTGCTCTTCTCCTGAGCTTACATCATGCAATAACACATAGTACTTGAGTGTGTTTGGTATAAACCATTTTGGATAAGAGTATTCACTACTATGTTGAATACGATGTTGTTCTTGCGACAGCTTCAGAAATTGCTCCACAGGCTCTGGTTCACTCGAAGAAACTACAAGCATACCTAAACTCATGTTAAGGTCATTAACCCAAAAAACTCAAGAACAGCCAATGATGATAAAATAGGCAATGTATAAAATAAACATTGCACACATCCTGTTTATCTTATGCCCATAAAACACATTACCATAAGAGCACGTTTAACTTGAATTCCTTCTAAATTTCAATAGAAACAGTATTTAGATGGCTGTTTAGCTAACATTTTTAACTGAAACAAGAACTTTGTTCCAGTTTTGAAACTGAATCCGTGTTTAAGCTGATACACAACAGCTAATACTTTTATGTAATATTTCAGATCCAGATCAAACATGAAACCTGTTTTTTTGTACAAAAAACAGATGTTCACTTCCAGTGCACTTCATTTTCAAATGCTCAAAGAGAATGCAGCTTCCTTAAGGTATCACCTCAGCAATAATAACAGCCAGCATTCATAAAGATAGCAACACCTGCTGTATAAAAAGCAGATGCGTTCCAATTTTTACCTTAATGCAACTCCATTATCACTAATAAGGAACAACCTGCTCTGCCACATCTGTTCACCAAACTAAAGACATTAAATCAAAGATGACAGAAAGCAACTTGTAGTCTAATTGTTACTGCAATGTAGTAGTCAAGGGTCAGAATCTTTTTTTTTTTTTTTGCCAGATTAATTCTGTATAAGATTCTCTCAAATGTGACCAACATATCTATTCCACCACAGTAAAATAGCCTAGTAGATTCACAGTAATGAGTTACTTATTAATTAGAAACAGAGTAAGTGTTACGAAAACCACAGCATTATCCTTAAAGTAAAGCTTAACAGCAGCTACAACATAAAACACTGTATATTTTCACTTTCCCTGCAGACAAGGGAGTCAGGCTTAAGTCATGGTAACGAAAATGCTATGAACACATTTAGACATCTTTTCAGACTTCTTTTTGCCTCAAACAGCTGAAAGTCTGGTTGTTGGTTTTTTTTTTTGTTTTTTTTTTTTTTTTTGGCATACCCTTTCTAATCTCCCTCCCTCCATCATCTGCTAGCAATGCTATGAAAAGCCACAGGTACATCCCAAGCACATAGATCTTTGCTGTGATTGAGGTATAGCCAGCAGACACCTAAATAGCTATAGCAGAAAGTATTCTAGGATGAGTAAGCTTAAGTAACATGTATAAGCTTAGAGTTCAGTTTGACATACAAAGAAGCGTGCATTTTATTACAAAGAAAACCCCAAACTCTTAACAAAATTTTCCTGTATACTCAGACATATCAAAAAGGGTATATTTCAAAGCACTGTGGCAAAAAAGCAATTCTAAAATTTCAAAGTTTCCTGCATTACTGCAGCCAGCTTTGTGTAACACTTAAAGGATACATGCAACATAGTGGTTTAGGAACTCATGATCTGATGCAGGCATGGACTGAAGAAAGCATTCTCTGTAAGACTCAAACCAAGGAGTAGTAGCTGAAATACACAATAAAGTAATACTAAATGTAATTACTTAGCCAAATTTCAGTTTAGTCATTTATAAAAAAGGAAACATGAAATACTACACCTGAAAGTAAAACTTGCAAACAGTCAGAATTTGCATGGCAAATAAAGAAAGAGAACAATCTGAAAAATAAATTTCAAAATATACACTGGGAGGAAAAATTAACTCTTTGAATCAAATCCTGTGAAACTGAACAGCATCTTAAGTACCAACTTCTTCAGTATTTAGGCTCACCTATTCAGTTTGTGTAAGAACTCCTTACCACCCTCCAAAAACAGAGACTTGGGAAAGTGAAAAAAAAACAAAAACAAAAACAAAAAAACAAAAAAAAACAAAAAACGAAGTTCTTCTATCATTGCATTTGCCTTCTGTAGGAATGTTAACAACTGAGAAGCAAAGTTAAAAATTAACTGTGTAAAAGAACCAAGAATTACCAAAGCCCTATCCTGACAGTTTTTCTGAAGCTTTTTGAAAGTGTTGTGACTTGGCTTGACAGCAGTCCTCTTCCTTTCTCCTGGCTAAAATAAATAGCAACAGTTTAGTTGTCAGCTGACCAAGCAGAAATCCAAAAAGCTAACAGTTCAGATCTACGCTGTCCATTGGTGCCTTATTATATTAACAGGTCATGTATAAACACCCTTTTACAATAGAGACTTCAATGTTTAAGAATATCAGCTTAAGGGAAGCAAAGCATATCTGGGATATCTGTGATTCTGTGATTCTGTGGGATATTCAAAGAACATAAACTTAAGAAACTTGTCTGATTCTTCCTACAACAATATAGCCATGAAATACTTGCTCTTTTCAGAACTGCTTTACTGTCATCTTAACTCTGCATCTCCTTCGCCTACACAGAAAAAAAAAAAAAGACCCTAGAGATAAACTAGTAAATTTTTAATGGATTCTAAACTTTCAGTGTAAACTTACCTGCAAATTAGAAAACAATAGCTGGTACAGAAAAACACATTAATTTCTGAAGGTATTTGTTTTCCTTATAAGGCACCAAGAATACCTATTGCTCAATTCAACTCAGGTAAAGACTCTCTAAAACTGACCTCCTCCTGCCACCTCCCAAACCTTTAATTTTCTGGCAGACTTCAACAAAACTGAATTCAATTTGTATGTTGCAATTATCTTCTAGTGCACTAAGTTAATGCTTTTTGCTTCATCTTATATTATCCAGCCATCTTATATCAGTGTCATGCACAGAAGAATCAGATATACTCACATCCTACAACTGAACCCAGTCTACTATTCAGTACATCTCACATTACAAGTGGATCAATAGAAGGCAAATTTCTAGTGTTCACATATCATCTTTCTAACTAATTGCTCTTTGATTTACGGTATAAGAAAAGCTTTTGGTTTTACTAAGCCTCTCATGTGTGCATAAATAAATAAATAAATAAATAAACACACTTTTTTTTTTTCCAGGTATTTGAATAAAGAAAAATAGTTTGTTACTAAAACAAGCCATGAGAAAGTGACTCACACATATTTTTCAGAAGTATAATAAAGCCTTGTAGTGAGAGTTCAAATAAAACAAAGTTAAACTAGACCCCACCTTGAGTACTGTGTTCAGTTTTGGGCACCTCAGTACAGAGAGGACATCAAGGTGCTGGAGCAGGTCCAAAGAAGGGCAACAAGGCTTGTGAAGGGCTTGAAAATGTGTCCTATGAGGAGTGACTGAGGAACAGGGCTGTTTTTAGTCTGGGGAAGAGGAGGCTGAGGGGAAACCTTATTGCTCTCTTCAAACACTTGAGAGGTGATTGTAGCAAGAGCAGGATTGGTCTCACTGGAGACAGGATGAGGGGAAATGGCCTCAAGTTGCACCAGGATAAGTTTAGGTTGGGTATCGGGAAAAACTTCTTTACAGAAAGAGTGGTTAAACACTGGAATAGGCTGCCCAGGTGATTGAATCACCATCCCTGGATGTTTAAAAACCATTTGGATGTGATGCTCAGGGACATGATTTAGCGGTGGGTTGTTAAGAGTTACAGTGGTATGGTCAGGTTGCGGTTCAACCTGATGATCTTTAAGGTCTTTTCCAACCTCAGCAATTCTATGATTCTGTGATTAGGGTAAAAATTATAGAATGTAAGTATCACAGGACTCCTTGGGTTGGAAGAGACCTTAAAAGCCCAGCCAGTTTCACCCCCATGCCACAGGCAGGGCTGCCACCCACCACGTCAACTGCCCAGGGCCCCATCCAACCTGGCCTTGAATGCCTTCAGAGATGGGGTACCCGCAGCTTTTCCAACTCATATTTTAAGTTAATCCAAATGTTAACTGCATTTTCATTTCAAGCTCTAATTTCAGTCTTCTCTTTTTGTTGAATTCAAGCACAGAAGTTTAAGAAATCTGACAGATCCACAAACAGGAATGCACTACATCTATTTCTCACCCTTTCAAATTCAGCCTAATAAATGTAATTGAATTCCCTCAACATACCTACAATAAACTTAAACAGTATTCACTCAGGGCTGTAACTGTTTATATAAGACATTTAAATAAACATGCACCCTACTGAAAATAAAAACAGTATTAGAGGAAAAACTTCATATTATTTAACATTACAGCAACGCACAGCAACACTGTCATTCAGGAACACAGGTCTGTATGCTTTTCAGTTTTCCAGTATATGTTTACAGGAGGTTAAACAAGAGGAGCTGAAATTTAAGTACCCTGCTAATTTGTTCAGATCTGTTTTTTTGGTTTGTTTGTTTGTTTGTGTTTTTGTTTCTTCACAAAACAACATGAATTTGATGGATACCAGTATCCTAGCACATTTAGAAAGTATTTGGCAGCACATCAATAAGACACTTTTGAAACAATAGCTATTACTAACCAAAGGCATTGCTTTGGCAGGGGGGTTGGACTCGATGATCTCTGGAGGTCCCTTCCAACCCCTACAATTCTGTGATTCTGTGACTTATGTCTATTTAAAACTGAAAAACACCAAAATCTGGCCATTTTATAGATCAAAACATCAAGCTTTGCTTAGGTTCAGAGGTCAATAGCCAATGCATTTTGGTAGAAACAAGTCTTACAGATGTGCCACAAAGCTTTTTGTTTTTTAAAGGAAGTCTTACACTAGAAAGAATGTCAACGTAGAGAGACGTGCTCTGGTACAGTTCATAGTTCAGTTTCAGTTTGCAAAGCACCTCTATCCAGTAAGAGGGGAAAAAAAAAAAAAAATCTATGGAGAAGCAGGAAAACATGTTTGAAATTCAGAACAGCGACTGTACACATTTCCATAGGACCAAAGAAGGCAGTGCTTTTATAGCTTCAAATCACTTCCCTTGCCACACCACTACACACTGATAGGACTCTATGGAAAGGCCAAATGATTTAGGTTAACAGCAGCAGAAATTCAGTTTAAAGAAAAGTTAATCAACCACCACCAGCACTTCAAATTCATTTATTTTAGGGAAAAAATGGAGGAACACACATCTACAGCAAGGTAAGTGCTACATAGTTGTAGAAGATGGTAAGAAGAGGTGGATGGAGCACATAGAGAAAGAAATATAAAGGGCAATTTGGCACCAACCACAAAAGATACCTGAATAAACCGTGGATGTGTTCAGTTCCATGAAAGTCTCTTTCCAATTATTGTACCAAGGAACACTAGCTTTAACTGAGCGATCTGATAGAAAAAACATGGTATTATTACACTAAAATAGGTCAAGTTCAAACACGCTATTGGCTTTTATGCTCTGGTAGCATGAAGGAGAAAAATCTATATATAAAAATCTATCTATATAATCTATTCAGGACCATCAGGGACAGACATTTAATTCCAGATAATTTAAGACATAAACATTTCAGGCTCCTACACATTTCACAATGTGAAATAGTTATATGTAAATACAATTGTATCTTTCTAGCAGGACTAAGGCACCAATTTCTGAAATCTCTCAGCTTGTGATAATACAGTTAAAAGGTTTGCTGCTGGATGGCTGCCTGCTTCAAGCTGTGCCAGGGGAGATTTAGGCTGGACATCAGGAAAAACTTTTCTGAGAGTGGTCAGGCACTGGAATGGGCTTCCCAGAGAGCTGGTGCAGTCACCGACCCTGGAGGTGTTCAAGGACCATCTGGATTTTGTGTTGAGAGACATGGCTTAGTGAGAACTATTGGTGGTAGGTGGATGGTTGGACTGGATGATCTTGAAGATCTTTTCCAACCTTGGTGATTCTGTGAATGGAAATAAGAACCTAACGATTGAGAGACAATATGTGAGAATTATTTACTGCTGGAGCCTCAGATGTGACATGGAAAACAAATGGAAAGATATTTTCTTCCAACACTACAAAGAATAGCATGATAAAGTCACAATCATTCTATTCCCCTGCTTTAAAACCGAGGCTAACAGGAATATTAAGACACATTCTCTGCACTAAAACAATTCTGCTTTCCTGGGAGTCTTCCAGTCTCCCGAACTCAAACAGACAAAGATTTTCAAATTAAAACAGCAAGCAAATAACCCAACTTCTCAGATAAGGAGGCATGGAAACTAGAAAACAGCTCTCAAAAATAAGAGTGTTTTCAGAGCCAAGTCTTACTACTGATACATCAAATGAAGTTGAAGATGTAGCTTCTCACATTAGGAATTGAAGTTGTAGAATTATGTATTTTTCATTATCAACATTAAAAAAATACAGTATCAGCTACTAATCTTCATGAATTTGCTGTTAAAAAGAAATTATGAGAACTCTGTCTTTTCCTATAACAGACTCAACTTCCTCACTGCATGCCTAACTATGCACAAGTAAGCCAAACTACGTACAACAAATGACTTATATTTAAATAGGGCAATGCATACATGCTTTGAATTAAGTATGTACTCGAAGGCTTTAATGGATTAGGATTTAAATTGGGAGGAGTTTAATCTTCTCAGCTCTCAAGATCAGATCTCAATTGCTGTTATTCACTATGTCTTACCCTTGGAGATTGGGGAAAAAAAAACCAACATTGCTAAACCATTCTTCTGATCATTCTGACAGTGAGGCAAAAATTTGCTCATTTTTCCTCAAAACTTCTTTATCCATCAATTGTTCATGACGACTTTATGAACTGTAAGCATTAAGCAGGAGGGGACCAACAAAATAAGCCGGAGGTCTCACTTCAAAGTAAGCCCATACATTAGTAATAACCTTGCTGGTATTCATCCAACCAAAGGTAACAGGTAAGTATTGCAGATTTGTCAAAAAAAAAAAAGATCCTCTAATCTGATAAGCTAATTAGAAAACCAAATTGAGACCATTTTCTATAGCATAACTTTTTTTTTTTTTTTTTTTAATATAACAGAAGTTCACAAGAACTACAACACCAGGAAACAAATTTAACCTAGGAATTACTAATTGCATTCAATTATTCTTTTGAAGTGTATAAAAACAAAGCTACCCGAGTCAATTTTTATACTGAAAACTGCAATTATCAAACTGATCAATTCTGAAAGCAACTTTAACGTATGCTACAAACTTGATAGCAAGATTAGAAACCTTACATTACAAACTAATTTGAATTACAGAAAAATACAACATCATTACTTACCACTAATGTTGAGATCATAATCTCCAGCTGTGATTACGTTAGCTACTAGTCCTTCAGCAGGCTGACTGATAGACACAACATCATTCAGAAGCTTTCTAATGGCACCATGCTGAGGTGGCTGAGTAATAATGTTGTTGACAGCAATCTTCAGATTTTTAATTACGTGAAGCTGATTATTAGGATCTCTCATGTGAACTGAAAGAAAAAAAAAAAGAGTACAGTTGTTACAATAGTTAACATAAATTAGCATTTCTCCAGCAAACTTTCTTCAAGGTTTCTCCATTGAACTTCACTACCAATTTAATATCTCAGTCCATAATAACTAAGCGCCAAAGAATGAAGTAGGGATTAGGGAGAAGGAAAAAGTTACTTAATGCTCAACATCAAGTTCATTTAGACGAACTGAAAAAGGTAAGCAGAGCTTAGTTCAGAAGCCTTCCGGAAGGAAATGATATGAACTTTAAATATTGGTTTCCAAATTACACAGAAGCCTGCACAAAACAGTGGATTGCTGCATGCAGCCACAAAAACAACACAGAGAAAGTGTCCACAGATACAACATTTGTGCAAGAACCACAAACAAATGACAAGTGTTTAAGTTAGTTCAGAGAGACTGCTTGTCTAGAGAAAATTAAGTAGATGCTTGCCAATAAAAGTACTCCAAAAGATAAGTGGATTCACTAATAACATGAGCCTTATGTTAACATCACACCATGGTTTATGCTGCCTGGGCTTTGTGTTACTTATCCCCAAAATGATGTCCTCTTTTTAAGAGGTACTTCTCTAAGAAATCCACCAGACAGAGAACATTGTGAAAGAAATCGTCCCAAATCCACAGGAAACAAGCATCTGAATTCTAGTACCAAGCCTAAAGGACAAGTCAAAGTTCAACAAAGTTGATTATCAAACAAGAATATTTCATAGAAGGTTAATGTTGAAATGGCACACAAATGCACGTACGTAGTTTCCTTTGTTTTCCATATAATAAAAGCTAAACTATCACAGGTAGAGATCACACTTTCTTCCTCTAATAATACGGAATTACTTTTAATCCCCACGTCCCTGCTTTTGTTTTGTGGTTTCCTGTTTTTTTTTTTTGTTTTTTGTTTGTTTGTTTGTCTGCTTTTTTTAGTTATTGTTTATTTGGTT
This sequence comes from Tympanuchus pallidicinctus, assembly GCF_026119805.1. Taxonomy (NCBI): domain Eukaryota; kingdom Metazoa; phylum Chordata; class Aves; order Galliformes; family Phasianidae; genus Tympanuchus; species Tympanuchus pallidicinctus. Next base: position 34,259,349 of record NW_026294769.1, read on the forward strand.
TAGTAAGGGGAGGTCATGGGAGTGAGCATCAGAAGACCTGTCAGTGTCCTGAAAAGCAAGAAAACCCTTCACAAGAAAGTTAGTCTTTACACTTATCTGTATTGATCCACCTTCCAGTTTAAGCTCTAGCTTATTCATTCCTTCTAGAAAAATGACCAGGCTACAATCTCTCCTCTATCTTACAGATAGCACTACATTTTACCAGAAGCAATAATTGAGCTTCATATAATTTGTAAACACAGAGCTCCATTTGTAGAATTGTACTTTCCTCTTCCCCCTCCCCCACCATATCAGATAGATGAATTATTAATCCTCAAATTACTAACACTACAGCCACATGATTGCTGAAAAGATTAAAAGTAAGAGGAACCAGCAGGGACAAAGAACTAAGAGACCAATTTGTCTTTACCAGTGTAGCTATAAGAAAGCTCATCCCCGCTGTCCTTCCTACAGCCATAAACATGGGAAACATAGAAATGCACATACAAGATACAGATGAGTCTTTTGGCATACGTGCAACCCTAAGCACTACCAGGAAGAACATAACTGGACATTCAGAATTCTTGCCTTAATCCCTAATAAAAATCTATTACAATATTGTATCTATAATATTACAATCTATTACAATAGATTGTGGACTACTGAAGGAAATATATAATGAGATCTCAGACAGTCTTTTGTCCAAGGTAATAAGGTGCACTAGAATATCTTTCCTATCAGAAGTCGAGAAAACTCAAGCACTGGCTAAAATGCTCACTAAAAGAATTTTAACATCAAACTAAGCTCACCAAATAAACAGCCTTCCCCCTACACTTCCTTATTTAAAGCTTAGAATCAGACAGCTATGAGAAGTTCCTCCCTTACACTTCAAGGGCAAAAAAATGATTTGGCTAAAAAGTAACCACAGCTATCTTGAAAGGACACCTGTTCCTTCAGCTATATACTACTACTTCCACCAAGACAGCATTAATTCACATAATATTTTTAGAGCACCATAAAAAAAAAAAAAAAAAAAAGAGGTGCTATGTTAAACAAAACTTGCCTACACAAAATGTGTTTGTTAAATTCAATAGCAACCATCACCAACAAACACGGCAGTTAAAAAAAAAAATACTGCTGCTTTGAGAATAAGTATGAAGGTATAAAATCTACAATACACCTTGTAACAGCCCTTATTACTTTCAAGAAAGAAAGTTTGGGATTTTGTTTTTGTCTAAAAATCAAAATTTAACTGGAAAAATGAAGTTGCTCTCTCAATATATATTTTTTAATTATTTATCATTCAATAACAAGAGTAGTTTAATTATGAACCCACCATCTATACTACTACATTTAGAAGCACTCTTAACTTGCACTCAGGATTCCCTAACATCACTACTTGCTTATGTTGATGTAGCCAAAAATATCCTTGCAACCCATCAAGTCATTCAGGGGCAGAAGTTCATCAGTCAATTAGTACTGACCAGTACTTAGCACAGAGGGCCACTGCATCTATCTTGTATGTTTGTGGGCTTCTGTTTGAAATTAGCAGATCTCCTTGGGCTCAGCAACAGCAAGAAGCAAATGGTTCAATACCACCTGAAGAGCCAAGCAGCAGTCTGTGCCTTCATCTCTCTTAATGTTTGAAGAATGAGCAACAAGTGCACAGCAGAAAGTCCAGCTTTGTTTTGACGAACAACTATTCTGAATATAGAGCAGGACTTTCTCTAAGGGAGAGCACTGAGGAACATGCAGTCCTTGGTAAACTACAGAAACCCCAGACTACAGAGAAGAATCTATACTGTAACTGAACTAAGAACACAGAAGCAAACCAGTGAAGGACCTTCTCAATTAACAGAAGAGTTCAAGAACCAACATCAGTGCACTAATGACGTGCATGAATACAAAAGCTTATATTACAAATTCAGTGAAGTCATCACCAGGTAAAGAAATAAGTACTAATAAGAAAACTACACTCTATTTCCTTCCCTATTAAGAAAATTAGTGCTCAAAACTGAAGTCAGCAAAACAATCATAAATAGTAAAACAGTCATTGGAGGCAGGTGCACATGCACACAATCTACTATGCTATACGTTGCGCCTCTCTCTCTCAATTGGCAATGAAAAGCACCATGGAAAAATGCTAATGGCTGGCCAAACCTACTATCACATAGCAATTCAAAAAACTTTACTGTTTCCAGAATCTCATATATGGGATACAGTTAGCAGAATTCATACAACAGTGATTGTGCAGACTGCAACAGGCACACTTTCCTGTCACTGACATCCTTGTATTTGGAAGATAAGTGAAACTACTTACTATTGTGCAAACTCTACAACAATTTTACTGTACTTAACTAGTTCTCTGTCTGAAGAAAAAGTACTTATTACCAATCTGCCTACCCTCACATGCATACCAGCTTCCACCATGAGAAGTTGCTTACTGCATACAGCAATGCATTTTCCATGAAGCTGGCAGAAAAAGGCAGACTTGGAGTAACTGCAATCCAGCTAGCAGTGTGCTGAACACTGTGACAGCACATATAGTAGGGTGGTCACAAACCTCACTGCAACCACTTCAGCGTATCAGCCCTCCCAGCCTGGGTCAGGCCTTCAGAAGGGTACTTTTCACTATCAGTTTGGCAGCTTAGAGAGAACAGTAAGGATGTCTTTTCCCAAACGTTCCTCCTGACAATCTCACACCTGTGCTTAAGAAATGAAAACTGGATCACAGTGATTTAGATAAAAACAAGCATGTTTGTTTGTTTATACAACTACTCTATAGAACCTACAGAACACCTATCACAGAAATATCAAGTTATGAGTTAATAAAATTTAAATAGTAGAGCTTTCCTACGCAAGCTTTCAGAGGAATACAGAAAAGCATTACCAGTATACCAACTAACAAGATCAAAGTCTTACAGCACATGGAGGGAATTTAAACTTTAGCCATAACCAACTCCTTAGAGAGTAAAAATAGGAGGAACAACGGTTCAGTTTATAGGCACTGATATGGCATAGGGATCTACACTTACACCGAAATACCGTGGATGAATGAGATTTGAAGGTTCCTTAACTGCTACAGTAGTCAGAACAAAAATAGTTACAACTGAGCAACAAGAAAACTGAAAGTCCTTCAGAATGATTGCTTCACTTTGAGCAGTATGCCTCGTTTTATTTTCTACTTTTTAATCAAGGAACCAAAACAGATGTTTAATAATATTAGGAACTTCAAAACTTCAAGGCTCTGATCTTCTGCCTTTGCGGTTTTGTTTTTATTTAATCTGTGCTGCATTCCACATAGCTCAGGAGTGCTAAGATCATAGAACCATAGAATGGCCTGGGTTAAAAAGGACCACAATGATCACCTAGTTTCAACCCCCTGCTATGTGCAGGGTCACCAATCACCAGACCAGGCTGCCCAGAGCCACATCCCTTGAATGCCTCCAGGGATGGGGCATCCACAGCCTCCTTGGACAACTTGTTCCAGTGCATCACTGCCCTCTGTGTGAAAAACTTACTCCTAATATCTAATCTAAACCTCCCCTGTCTCAGATTAAAACCACTCCCCCTTGTCTATCACTATCCACCCTCATAAACAGCTGTTCCCACTCCTGTTTATATGCTCCCTACTTAAAAAAATAATAATAATTATAAAAAGACAAAAAAAAATTATAGTGAAGTAATGCTCAAATATGACTATTATGATTTCTAGGCTTGCCAGAAAATAAAGGTAAACTTTCACGTATACTGGCTTTCAAGTTGTTGCTATTCACTTAAACAACAACACAAAACACCTAGCTTCAGAGACAGCACAAGCCTCATCTTCTTGCTCTGTTTTCTCAACACAAGACACAAAGCTGAAGTCTCTCTGAGCTAAGTGTCTGCCAAAAACCTAATATGACAAAAGCCACCGCACTGCCACACTGATGAGCAGTTCTGCAGTTCTTTTCTGATAAAGAATGGACTGAAAAGCATAGATTAGATTAAGTTAATACCTGTTTTACATATTAAAGAACCTGATTTTTTTTTCTTTGAAACGGTCAATTCCTAGTTTTACTGGAATTCTATACAGCTGTTTTTATTTATGACACATAACCAGTTCAGTTCTCCCCTTCTGCCTGCACAGCCCCCACTCACAGGAGCATCAACAAAGAAGTACATATGACAAAACAAGAGGTGAAAGAATCATAGAATGGCTTGAGTTGGAAAGGACTCTAAGGGTCATCAAGTTCCAGCTCCCTTGCCTCTTGGCAGGGCTGTCAGCTGCTAGATCAAATACTAGACTAACTACCCAGGGCCCACCCAACCTGGCCTTAAACACTTCTAGAGATAGGGCATCCACAGTCTCCCTGAGTAACCCATCCCAGCAGCATCTCACCATTCTCTCAGTAAAGAGCTTCCCCACCAGCATCTACTCTAAATCTCCCTCCCTTTAGTTTTAAACCGTTTCCCCCTGTCCTACCGCTATCTACCCGTGTAAACTCCTTCCAGAATGCTGGTTGTGACTTCAGCTGCAAGACCAGCCACGCTTTCTGAAGCTGGGTAGCAAGAAGGCACACAGCCAGAGCACCCGCTCCAAACATAAGGCAGACAGCAACTCGGACGAACACGCTTTAAAGATACCTTTTCCCTCGACCCTGCCGCCTTTTGCCATGCCTCCAAGAACAGCCTGACTTCCAAGGTTACACAGAGCAAAAATTAAATAATAAAAAAAAAAAAAGCCCAACAAATGGAAGCAGCCCAGCCAAAGGGCAACCCGGCCAGCCCGGGACGCCCGGGCCCCGCGCCGGTAGCCCGGAGTAAGGCTGCTCCTCCCCGCCCTGCCCCTCGCCCCCGCGGGAGGAAGGGAGCGGCGGCGACTTCCCCACCCCCACGGCCGGCACCGACCTTCCGAGGTGAGGCGGCAGAAGGGCTTCACCAGCTCGGCGAAGCTCAGGTTGTTCCTGCGGGTCAGCCGCTCCGCCTCCTCGCTGCACAACGCGGCCACCAAGGGCACGAACGAGTCCTGGATGAACTCCTGCACCGACTGCACGCACTGTGCCATCGCCGCCGCCGTCGGGGAGCCCAAGCAGGACCCGTCACCTCGTTCCGCCGAGCTCCGCTTCTCCTGCCGAGGCCGCAGCCGGCCGAACGCTCAGCAGGCGGCCCGCGCCGCCATGTCGCGCCTCCGCCGAGCGCCTCGGGTAGCGCCCGTCCCGGCGGCCCCCGCGCTCGCTCATGTGATTGGCCGCGAGGGGCGGGGCGGAGGGGGAGGCGACGGTGGCCGCGGGGTGGCCGAGGCTCAGCCCCACACGACGGGGCTGTCGGCGCGCTCCCATGGGGCGGAAGCCGCCGGCGACCGCCGCTTTCTGGCAGGTAGCGACGGGATCTTGTGAGGCGGGTGGTAGTCGAGGCCGTGGTCGCGGTTACAAGCAGGAGGAGGTCAGGGAGCGCTTGAGTATCGTTCTCCTTATTCTGCGTGTGATTTTTTAAAAACAAAAAGATGAGGTTATTTCTGTTGATAGTACAGAATGAATCCATCCTGGTTGAAAACCCATTCCCAGCTCAGCTGCCCAGGGCCCCATTCAACCTGGCCTTGAGTGCCTCCAGGGATGGGGCACCACAGCTTCTCTGCGCAGCTGTGCCAGTGCCTCACCACCCTGTGAGTAAAGGATTTCCTCCTTATATCTAATCTAAATCTCCTCCCTTTTAGTTTAAAGCCATTCCCTCTTGTCTTGTCACTATCAGACTATGTAAAAAGTCGGTCCCCCTCCAGCTTATGAATTCCCCTCAAGTACGGAAGGCTGCAGTGAGGTCTCTTCAGAGCTTTCTGTTCTCCAGACTAATCAACCCCATCTCCCTTACCCTGTGTTCGTAGGAGAGATGCTCCAGCCCTCCAGTCATCTTCATGGCTCTCCTCTGGGCACTCTTCAACGGCTGATCCTGGAAATGCTATCCAAAAGCTACTCAATATGGCATTAAAAATATTTTGGTTTTGATGGATACTAGAAAAAGTCAAAGGCCAACTTTCTGCAGATATTTATGGTTCGTCCATGTTTGGAAGCTCTCCAAAGAGATAGTCCAAAATAATGTTTCCAGAGATAGAGTAGGACCTCCACCTGGCATGTGGAAACAACAGTGCATTTCCCCCGTCCCCCTTAATCCTATGCTTCAGAAAAGCACACAGACTACATCTGGTGGATTGATATGGAGCAAAGAAGTCCCAGTCCTAACCACAACTGATTTGACATTAAAAGCTATTTTTAAATATTGAACATCCTGGTGCCTTTTTAGCAGGGATTCAGTTTCACTTCCCATGTTTTCCCATGGCTTAGAACCTTTGATTCAGCCTCTGACTCGTTTGCTCTACCAAAGAGACAGTAACACCCCCGACTTCAAGGAACACAGTAGCTCAGGGTGTTTGTATCTCAGATCTGTTTGCTAAAATACCACTGTCAGAGGATTAAAATAACATCATTTACAAGGCAGAAGGTACATCTGAAGAAATATAATTTATCATCTTTACTTCTATAATTCCCAAGCCTGTCAATTTGGGCACAAAATTTTGCTTTTAAAGTCAGCCTACTAATATGTAGGATTAACAGTTGATAGAATTACAGAGGGACTGATAAGAAGTCATAATCATAATCCCAAATTCTAGCCATCTGGATTATTTAGCTGAAAATACTGCTTCTTTTGCAGAGGAGAAACAGAAATGGAGTTATGTGGGAAAGAAGTGAGACTGTGTAATGTGATAGGGTGGGACAGGGATGTCTAGATAAGAGAATGAAAAAGTAAGAAAGGGTGTCTTGAATAAAGCAGAACAAAGAAAATCATGGAGACAAAAATATGTCCACTCTCTCAATTGTGAAAATAAAGAAGGCATTATTGAAAAAAACTGATCTTGAAAGTGCATAGGCTCTACTGCTGTTGCTTTGCTGCTGCAGGTTTGATTTTTCACTCCCTTCCACCCTACCATGCCAGGTGTGGAAAATGGTACACTTTAGCATACTTGAAAGAAGTCATTAGAAGGTGATTTTGCAAGCAAGTCCACATCAGGCAGCTGGACCAGTTGCTTAGGCTGTGGATTTGCTCCCTGCCAAAGCTGGGGCCACAGCCACTGCCCCAGCACCTACAGGTCTTTCACACACACATGGGCACATGGCTAGTGATGCAAAATCACATCCTCACATCGTAGGTTTAGAGATAGGACAAGAAAGGACGATATATGTCCTGTGTGTATTTGGGTAAGAAACTGATACAGCTCATGCAAACATAAAGGTGAGACAGAGGAAGAGGTAAAGCTTGTTGTTAGTTTACTGGGGGGGGAGGCCTGGCTGGTTGGAGTTTGTTTTGTTTTTGCTTTATTTTGTCTTTTACTTCAAGACAAAGTAGAACTACAAACTTCAGCCAGTCTGGAACAACCACTATCAATAAACCTGCTGCCCACTGGGAGAAATAATACTTCTATCGATGCATCTCAGTTGGGATAAATTTCAGAAACAGCACTGCAGCTTCACTTCCTCTTTAGGAAGGTAGCAACATGCGTATACAAGATCCTGGATTTGTGCCAGTCACACAAGGACAAAAATTAAGTTTGACACACTGTGTCTAGTACTGACATACAGCAGAAGATATAATTTCCTTGAGCTACATGCTGTAGCTTTTAATATAGTCAGTTTTGATTATGGTTTAAGACCAGAACTATATTTCTAGCATATGCATTGTTGCTACCCTAGTTCACAGGGAAGCTGAAAATTTTCGTTTTATTTGTGTGTGCTTTCTGGAAGATCTGAGGTGCTGAACTTAAACATTTTTGCTATTCAGTTAAACTTCAATATTCTGAGTAAGACAGCAACGTTCTTAGGACAGAGGAACTTGCAAAGGTTTCTTAACAGCAGTCTTTCTCTGAAAAGAGAATAGTGTCTCACTATTGTTTTATTGAAACAGATTTTCTAGTTCTCCATTTCTACGTATTTAAGGAAGTACTGTTGGAGGCATAAGGAGAAAGCTAAAATGACTCGAACAGCAGATTCTCAGTTAACAATCAACTATTTCACATAAGGCATTTTTCCTAGGTATTTAGTTACATAAATAAAGCTCTGTGTACTGTAAAATCCTGCAATAATAATAAATGCATCAGAATAATACTGGCAGTTTTCTATTGTTCACCAGATATTACTCCTGGGGATAAAATCAATTTGAGATTTCCTGTGTTTTGTATGATAAGAATCTCCTGTCTGTCCACAAACAGATTACTTTTCACAGCATTACAAATCCATCAATCAATAAAATAGACCAAACCAAGCAAACATGTTAAACATACTTTTCCTCAAAATAATATTAATAAAAAAATCTATACTTAAAGCAGTGGTGGAATTTTTAACTGCAAAATGTATCTTAATACACAGCAAGCAGTTAAACAGTCATAGAAAGGTCATCCATCTCAATATTACTAGTATTTAATAGTCCTAACATTCAGGCAGATGCAATTCATCTATCAGACCTCAGGCCAACTGAGGAGAAAGAAATACAAATTTAAACAAAACAAAGAAAAAAAACAGCCTCTGTTGTATGCAAAAAGATGGGACAAGTAATATTTTCAAGTAACCATTTTGTTATTTGAGTTTGCACCATTCCTTGACAGCACTCTGTTTAGATTCCTTGTGAGTGAAAATCATTACTTTTTTGGGGAAAAAAAAAATATAGAAAAGAGAAAGAGAAACATGGAAATTTTTCAGATTAAGGTCATGATCCTATTTCTCTTGGGAAAAGTTCTTCTAAGTTCCGTGTTCTCTGCATTTTTTTGTGTCTGGAGAGTTTAGGGAGAGCTTGAAACAGTCCAAATAGCATGTAAAACCTTTGAGCTATGCCCTGTTTAATAATTCTTTCAACCCTAGTTGTAGCTGAATCAAATCAACAATAAAAGTAACTACAGGGCGTTCCTATTTATCTTCAGAGCCACCATGTGCATATCTACTTAAGGAGCGGATTCACAAAGGAATTCAAGCCAATCTTAGCCTCATTTACTGATGTAAGAAAACAAAACAAAACTTTTTACCTCCATAAATCTGGCTCTGCTTCTCAAGTGGATGTACAGTGCACCATAGGCTGAGGAAAAGAACTAAGACATCTGAAAATTAACCCTGTTTTTAAAGTGTTCCAGCTTACCACTTGACCAGAGCTGCGCCAAACTGTGGCTGAGCAGTGGCTCAGGGCAGGAGCTGGGACCAGGTCTTGCAAAGGAAACCTGGGCTGTGAGCAACCTCAGCCATCTGCAGAAACAGCAGGGAGCTGATGAAACCTTACATGGCATGAAATGGGCATGCAGGGACAACATAGAGGACATAGCTTTGTCACAGTTTTGGTTTGAATGAGAAGCAAGCATGCTTTGGGTTCATGTGAAGGAACGATTTTAGATGTAACTGAACTATAAAGTGCTTTCTATGGGTGCAGTCATTACGTTCACTCAGCCCAGAAGGCAAAAAGTATCAGCTGATCCAGTCTACAAAATTCACTTCCAGGCTGCACTAATTGTAAATATAGACATAGCTATGCCTTCCATTCTGGGGTGACTTCAGTCATATACTGCTTCCTGCACTGAAAGCACTGCTGCTGTTTGCTCAGCCAAAAAGCTGACAACAGAGAGGCAGTGTGTGTGTAATTCTGTTTATTAATATTTATCTTTCCCCATAAGTCTTCCTGCTGAATGAGGGAAATGTTACTTATATTGTTCTATACTATTCAAGTTCTGGAGATACACTTTCATCTGAAGCATAAAGGAATTAACTCTGGTCTGAATTGTTTTGTCTCTGGTATTTGTAGGAATGTAGTTCTCAGCTTGGGAAGAGATGGAAGGCAGGGAGAAAGAGTAAATATCCTCTTTCAGCAGCTTTCAGATAGCATATTGCCTACAAGAGAGTCATCTACACTGTTAGGAACTAGAACTGAACAGATAATTATTATTTTTCTATTTGGGAAAGAAAGGAAACAGAGGAAGGAAAAGTGTGTTGGAGTCTGATAATGCTGGCTCCTAAACTGGAAAAGCATGACCACAGGATATAATCTCTTTCTTCCACTTCTTGTTTTTGTAACAGACATGACAAGGTGAAGTCTGAAAGAAAACCAAGTGATTTGTTACATTTGTTACATTTATTCTTCAAATTGATCAAAAAAGCACTGATTGTTACTGATCAGGCAATACTATATAAATAAAACAAAAGGAGGCATAGGCAGAAAAAGAAATAAAGAAACACCAAGAAAAACAAGAACAACAACAAAACGACTTACAAAGCTGTATCTGGGCAGTACTGCCAGGAAGAAGCATTGGATCCAAATCTCCAATTAGACAAACAGGGCATAGTAATGGTTTCAGGTTAGAAAGATTAAACCTGATGGGAAGTCCTTGTGGCTGAGGTGGGAGGTGTGGTGGTTCTATATGGACGCCCCAGATACAGCCTGCATCAGACAAAAGGAACTGAGAAAAGTACTAAAGAGGGTTTTTAAAGTTAGTTGGCTTTCAATAGATTATTTTTCTATATGCTGACAACCAACAATAAATTTCAGGTACTGCTTTTTTTCATTACTACTTCATGAAAGAAGCATGGAAATTAAGTAATTTCATGAATTAACCAAAAGATTTTATCCTTTCTCTTAAAATGCTAACAATTAAAGTGTACGTAGCAGGATTTTCCCTAGTTCTTCAAGGCACAATGGCATGTTAGAGATTACACAGTTATTTTATAAAACCAATGTAATGGCTACACATGCTGTCACCTGGCAGTATGCATCTAATTGATCTTACTCAATTACTTAATTTTATGACTCACTTTAGCAAAGGTTAAGACATTAATGTTTCAGAAGGCTATGCTGAATAATATAATTGTTGGAGATTACTTTCTCATATAATAGCTTCATTAAAAGCAGGTAAATAGAGGAAGAGTCATCCCATCAGGATGCTCACTGAAACTAAATAAATATCATATTTCAAAGCAACAGCATTACTGTCTTATGTACGTATGTTTTCTAGTGTCTCCTGTTTTGAAGTGGGAAATACTTGCTTCATTTTGACTTGCATAAATGACAGTAAACTCAAGTGAGAAACTCCTCTACTATTTTAGCATTTTTAAGCATGACAGGGAACGAGAAGGAAAGGCAGCTCAGTGGGCTCTTTGTAAGCCTGTCAACAAATATTTGTACTTCGACAGTATTTTCAACTGCAAAGCCAGGGCTTTTGTGTGGGTGGGAAAAGGTGCTGTGGTCCAGAAGCAATATTCACTATATGCATGTGCAAGATATACAAAGGAAAATTTATTCCAGAGCCTTTGCTACGGAGCAATCTCTCTGTTCATTCTGTTATCCCAGTTTCCTTAATGCACTTTTAGTCAGACAATCTGTGGTCATAGGCTGAGTAAAGTATTCTAGTCCTTGACTGAAGAGACTTCTGAAGCCACATTTAGGGATCAGGAGGGAAAAATGTGCTGTGTTTTTTCATACAGCCCTGTGTTGTTATGATGTTTCCAGTTCTTCTCTGTCAAGGTGATGCTCATATACCTTCACAGGAGATTACATTCTGTAAACATCATGGCTTTGATAACCACTGTTGATGTCATCCTAGCAGGCAAATATCAGTATCTTCAAGATATTGCCTGCTAGAACCTTCTCATCCTTTCACTGTATTTGGCTACTTTTTACTCTTTTAGAACTAACGTATTTGGGCTTACATTTGGCTACTTCAGAAGGCATGATAGTTGAATGAGCCCAGTTTATCCTGGAAACCGGATTGATTCTGTAATGTCAGTTGTCATCACCATTTATTACTTCTTCTGCACTTTTGGCTCTGCAAAAACCGACCAAAAAAAACCCAAAACATTATTTTAATTTTTAAATTTGTTTCCAGATAATTCATGAAATTATTACCAGCTACTGGGTTTTTAAGGTTTTGATGCTATTTTGTAAGATCTGTAACATAACATTTTTTTCCAATGTGCCTTATTAATATTATACAATACTAATTCATTTTAGTTTGAAGATCACAAAGTATCAAGTTAAATACTGTTCCTAAGTGTATTACCTCAGCACAGTTGCAAACATCAATATATTTTTAAGTTCAGCAAAGAATAACCCGTATTCAGCTGATGAGGCCTTTTTCCAAAACTCTTAGAGAGTGTTAATATGCTTTTATTGACTGAACTTCATCTTTTACATTTTATAAATTATGAGGTCAACCATGTTGTATGAGTTCAACTTTGCAGGATTTCCATTGTATGCTCAGCAAGGCAGAAAACTCCTCAGCTAGATCTTCTACAGTTATTGATTGAAAGATATCCGTGCACTCTTTTTACCATGTTTGTTTCTTATAAATGTGGTTTAGTATTTAGCTTGTAGACTGGCAAGTTGTACAATATTCTGATCAGATATAAATACTTAATTTTCTCCTTACCAAATATCACTAAGCAGCTAACCACTGAACATATTTTGCATCATTAGCTTTCTTATGTTAACCTAGTACCAAGCATTTACTGATGTTTTCACTTATTTTCATAGAACCACAGGAGTCGCCGTCACCTCTCTGCACAACTTTTTCCAGTGCTTCTTCACTCTAACAATAAAGAAGTTTATTGTGTTTACGCTTCAGGATTCCTTCTATTGTCTCTAGTTTTACTAGACTTGAATTTTCTTTGGCTTTGTTTGGGTGTTTTTTATTGTCATGTTTATGATTGCTATCTACTTTTAATTATTGGCATTCCTTCCTTTTCCAGAAAAAGCTTTTAATAAAACAGCATTTTTTAATATCTAAAATACTGTGGAACATTTACCATGTAATTAAATCTTCTGATGTATGTCCTAATTTTTGTTAAGACCATAATATTTCTTGACCTTTTTTTTTTTTTTTTTCTTTTTTTTTTTTTTTTTTTTTTAATAGAAAACAAACCAGGCAGATGTAGAGAATTTATCTACATATGTGCATATGTGTATCTCACTGTAAGGCAACTGTTGAATCACAGCCTGAAGCACTGATTGAGCACCTGAGGAAATGACCAGGTTAGCCCCAGGAGCACAAGTGAAGGCAATTCACCTGTGCAACCAGAAGGGGTGGAGCCTGGCTGCATTTAGACCTCATTTAAGGGCTGACTGCCACTGGGGAAGGATCTCTTCTGGAGATCTCCTTGGTGGGGTCTTTCTGTGTGAACCTGTAATCTTCTGATGTGTGTGAACGATTACCTTCCCTCCCTTTATAGCACCTTTCTATTGTGCCCTTCCATCATTAGACCTCTGGTATAGTACCTTTCCCATGATACTGATCTGTCTAATTGCTACACCCAGTAAATACAAACACATAAGTAATGCTTACTCATGTGTAATCACATATGCATATGAAAGAGTGTGGCTGAGCCTGTGCTCTGTCTGCCTTTGTTTGATGTAATCAGTTGTGACCACTTTTCTTCAGGCAATCACAAGCTTCCAGCCTAGCAAACGTTCTACCTCTACCCACCACGCTCAGGTCTGTGTGTGTGGTACCTATTTTGTGCTGAAAAATTGTTGCTAGTAACTCCTGAAAACTCCAATGCTCCAATTACCACTGTCTTCATGGCACCTCTTCATATATCAGTGATTATAATGCCAGTTTTACTTTCACATAGCATTGACAGGCACTTAAGGGCTTATTTGCTTTTTTAAAAAGTATGTTTTGCTTTTAGCACTGATGACTAAATGCTTTCCATACATCAAACTGTATTTCATTACATCAAACTGTAAATTTGTGACATACTGGAAAAACTACAGTTTTGGCCCCTGATTGATTTTTCTTTCATAGCTTTTGTGTTTCAGTATCTTTCAGTGGTTAATGATACTTTATGGCATTATATTATTAATGTAGTGATACAAATTAAATTTGTGTGTAACTGAAATCTAAATCTTAACCAAGTGGCACCAAAAGTAACATAACAATAAACAAGATAAGAGTTCAACCTTGGTATTACAATTTTCCTCATATTGCATTTGGTGCTAAAGATAAGCAGTAACTCACAAAAAAAAATTGATTGACTTGATTCCATCTGACAAGATTTCACATATGCTGGAACATATTTTGTTGCAGTTTCTGTAAAAATGGATGCTGTTATTTAGCTTTATTTAAAATTATTTTTTGTTTCACCTAAGATATTCTAAGATGTTCTTACATTTGCTTTTATTATTCATCAGCAGGTAACTTATGAGTAAAAAGTGCACAGGAAATATTGCTATCCTTCTGTTGCTATTGCAAATTTGATTTGGCGTGTTAATAACATGACTGTCAAAACTGTTTATATTTAAATGTTCAGCAGAGATAATCATCACTATGGAGTTTGGGCTCAAAAAAAAGGGTGACATCTGCCTCCAGAAGCAAATCTGTGATGGAAATTTCCATGCAGATCACTTGACAGGAGATTACAAGTTTTACTGCAGGCCAGATACAAACTGAGAGATACAGAACATGCAGATGCTTTCATCTTGGGGTTGCCAAATCTACTGTATTTCCTTCTCACTTTCTTACTCAAAACCCACTCAAAAGTGGGTCATACCCAATTTTGCTTCAGTAAAAGCATTTAAGTAACAAAATATGCATTGGATTCTGGAAAGTATATACTGAGACACACACACAGTTATTGGTCATTCTTAGTAATACTACATTCAAATTTCCCCAGTATTAAAGAAAAATATCTTTTCATAATAAATAATACATTGCCCCAAAGATACTGAAACACACCCTAACTGTACCTAACAGAGTAGGTGTAATCTTCAGTCAAATGAGAAAAACCTAGATAGATTCCAACTCAACTACATGCATCACCAAATGCATCATGACATTGCCAGTCCTTGTAGAAATAGTTGGCAATGCTACTTCTGTTCTTCAGGTGCTCATGTAATTGAGGACACTTAAAAGGAATGTGTTCTTATTTCTACTCATCACAGACAAATATAACACAACAGTTTCTTTGGCAGGTTGCTTTGACAACAGTTTCTTTGACAACAGTTTCTTTGGCAGGTTGCTTTGACAGCTGCATTAAGGCCTCTATGTGATGTTTGTTGGTTTGTTTTTTTTTTTACCTCTAGGTTTTCACTGCAACAAATAAAGCATGGAAATAAACTGGGTGGTTTATCTTCTATTGTTGAAATTGAAGTTCATCCTAATTGTTTTTACAGTCAGTAGAACAAATCACTGACTAATAACAATGGTCAGTGACAGCACTCAGGTGTAAATGCTCTTTATCTTCCCTTATATCTTTTACATTACCTTTATTTTCTTGCTACTGACAGTTTAGGGGGAGGGCTAACAAACTGCCAAGGATGGTCTGTATGTTTTGAGACATTAAAAGGGGAAAGCTCTCACACAGCAAGCGTAGTCTTTCTATAGAGTATTTAGAGAACACAAAGAAACTTTTTCAACCCTATCTAAAGTACAGAACTAATCCAAGTTAAAACCTGCCTGCAGGCAAATCATGTGTAACAATTCAGAGTTTATCCTTGGACAGAGAGCATGTTGGGTCTTGGCTGTACTCTCCTTGCACTTTGTGCAATAATTTGTGCTCCTGCAAAAAAAAACACCACCTGTCTTACTGGGGATTTAGTTGTCTTTTACAGAGCTCCACAGGGCTATCCAAAGAAGGCTTCCAAAGAAGATATCACATCTAGAACCCTATTGTAATAGATCACAGGCTGTTTGGCATGTTGGAAATTGGCAGACAAGCTTTGGCAAGCTGTTTCATAGTGGAAAGAAGGTTTTGCTTCCAACTCCAGTCCTCTGCTGGAGTTAACCGTCTGCACAGTAATAGGGGAATGCAGACCTTTGACTTAGCAGCTCTGGTGCAAAGGTTAAAACATTCACCTTTGCTAAAGGTTAAAGCTGAAATATTTTTCTGGCAATGCAGGTGGATTTGCACTAAAACATCAAAGAAAGAGAAGTACTTGATTCCTTTGCTGCTCTACAGGTTGGGAAGAGGAGACAGAAAAGGTGGGTGGCTTTCCATGAAGTGTAGCAAAGAAGGGTGAGAATTGCAGCATCCAAACTTGACTCAGCGTGACAACTGGTGTTGGTTGAGCGACTGGCAAGTGACCACAGTGATTTATGTGGATTAAGTGTCTCTCTTCTGTAAGATACTGCATTTAAATTGCTAAGCAGAAGTGCCTGAACAGATGTTCCCACTTCTTACCTATTTCAGTGCAATTCCAACAGCTTACTTATATGAAGTTGTGTGTGGCTGGACTTGCAAACAAGTTTTGCTCCTGCCATGTTTCCTTCAGGATGGTAATATATAGCAGAGGGGCACACATGCAGGTTTATCAGAGGTGTAAGGACTTTTGCCACCACCCAGTTTGTCTGTGCCTGTCATCCCCACACCCATCGTGGCTGAGTAACATGCTCACTGCTGGCTCTATGCAGTCTGGCATAGCAGACTTCTTCATCCCCGCCAGTTGGGCAACTGGCAGTCAGTATACGTGCTTGCCTTGTTAACCTTAAGCTGCATCTGTAGCTGAGACCCTTCTGTTTCCTGTCCTGACTGGGCAGGAAACTAATGTGGTTTTGTTTCTTTCTACATAGAGATTCTGTCCCTCCTGTATTTCTGCAAGTTGAAAGAACAATACGTGGTCTTGATCTTACTGCCAAGCTTGTTGCCTTTCTGAAGGAATCCCAGCTGTTGATGTTGCCAAGAAAATGACAAAGATACATGAAAATTGCACAGAATGTGGAGCACAGGTTTGCAACCTTGATCACTAGTTATCAAATAATTCCAGAGTTTTACCCATGAACTGACACTATTAAGATCTTCTTTAAGGCACATCTAAATGGAGAAATTCCACCAATGTGGTGGTAGAAGACTTACATTTCTGATTCTTGCTAGACTTATCAAGTTCCAAATCTAAAAGTGCTCCAAAATATCCTGCTGGTGCCACTGCAAAAATTAAGCTCGAGTCTAAGCCCATGCAAAGGAATCTTCATGACTGTACATTGGCTTGGCTGGAGAAAAGGCAAATGGCCCAATTGTAAGTTTCTTGGCTACACCCAGACTTATTAAACCTCATAAATATATAAAATTGAGGAATTTTTTTATTCCCACTATTTGGTAAGGTCTAAATAAAGCCTTTGAAACTTCACTTACTCATGCAAATGTTTAAAATGCAGCTGTTCAAACTGGAACGCGTACATTCATCAAAACAAGGCACAGAGCAAATGGTAAAGAAGACATTGTGGTGGAGGATAGGACATACATCAACAGGAAAACAGTTAAGATTTAATTCATACATGTTTACTTGAACATGTATTTAAAGCCAAGTATTTCCTCCCATATCTTTGAATACATATTTGTGTCTTTCTGTTTAATGAACTTTTCAGTCCTCTCACTTCCCCATACTTTTATACACATTATTTTTTTTGTGCTGCTTATGAGCTTATGTGCTGACTCCTTATTTTTCCTCTGACTGTATTCACATCTGTATTTTATCATTTTGTTTGTCTGGCTAGCTGCAAAGCAATACTCTCCAATCTTGCTAGTCTGTCAGCAGTGTGAAAATACCATGAAATGTAAACCACCAGCAAATGTGTGAACTACTGAAACTACTGAAAGCTGCTGTTTGCTGAGTTGTGAACTACAGAGAGCCTAAAAGCAGCAAAATTTTTTTGTTGTTAATACTGTTGATTCTTTCCTTTTTTTTTTTTTTTTTTTTTTTTTGTTTGTTTGTTTGTTTTTTGTTCTTGCCATGGATTTTGTAGTGGGTAAAATTTGCTTAAAAATAACAGTGAATTGCGTAAACACCTTGATATTAACAGTAGTTAAATATTGACTTCAATTTCAATATTTTAAAAATCATGTTTCACAGAATGTATCTTTGTATATTGTTCCTGATATTTGGCAGATCGCTCTTGGCAAATGCTCCTGTTGTGCCTCAATCACATCAATGCACAGATTGCTGTGTTGCCATAAAACTAATTTCATTTGCAATTTCCACATGGGGTGAGGAAATTGCAATTAAGTGACTGAGACACGAGTGTGTTTCATTCTGCTGCATCTGCAGTCACGATGATTGTCTGTATTGGAGTGACAGTACAGACACATGGGTCAGTATTATTTGAAATTTCTTCACCAAGATTCAACAAGTCTGTTAATCAATGTTTAAAATATGACTATAGAATAACATTAATATATTATACTTAATGTTTATTATCTCTCTTCTGCTGCTCAGAGGACTAACTGGTGTTCATCAGGGATTGGTGAGCAATTTCTTGTGCATTACTTGTTATATACATTCATAGATATATATATATATATATATATGGATAGATAGATATTTGTCAGCAATTATCCTTTTCCCTTTCTCGATCTTAGTAAATAGCTCTATTTTCAATTCTCTCCCCATCTCCCTGGGAACATGGAGCGAACAAACAACTGTGTGGTGCTGAACTGCTGCTGGGTTAAACCACAGCACTCATGACTGTGCTTCACAAGATCTGTCATGCACAGGTTAAAGGAAATGGGATAGCTTGCAGCAGCAGCAACACAAAACCCAAATCTTATCTTCAATGAATTTGTGAAATGTTTTGCTGCTGACTTCACTGAGGTCAGAAGTGGACTGCCTAATTGGGAAACTTGTTTTTAACAGTCATCTAGATCTTCACCATTAAAAACAGGGGAAGATGTGAGCTTGGAGGATCTACTCCTCAAACGAGAAATGTATCCTTACAACCTCCAAGATTTTATTCTGCAATATTAAGGGCCAATGTAAGGAACAAACAAATTCACTACAAAATAATAATTATTTCATTCCTTTTGATTTCATAAGCTCAATGCTCCTGTTGGATAGTATGTTTGAGTAATGACTGAGGAATTGTGCCAGTAGTAGAAGGAAGCACATATTCTTCCCTAGTTACAGCTGTAATGTTGATATAAGGCTTTTAACCAATGGTCTGGACAATGTGTGAATGAGTCATAGGTATAAAACATAACAAGCTACTGCTTCTCTTTTCTTAGCTATGTCTGAGTGAAATGAGAGTTCATGTGAGAACTTGTAAACAATAGGAAAATATGGACCTGTATAGAAGCTTAGAAATTCTGTACCAAGATTATGACATTGCAAAGTGCTTTGGTGTTTGTTAACCCAACATAGTAAAGCTAAACTGGTCAAATAATTATCTAATTTTTAATTTTTAATTAAAACTTGTTAGTGTTTCATAGATTTCAGTATCAATATAGTACTAATATTTTTAAATCATAATGCTCAAGTAGTACTTAAAATGGAGCTATTTTTGGCAGTAATTACATTTTTCAGTAGAACTTAGCTCCATGTGACCTCTTTGTAGAAAAAATAGTATTTTGTTAAGTTAGCAGCTTTTTGCTATCTTTCTTGGGGGAAAAGTATGATTATTTAAAAAAAAAAAAAAATCCTCAAAAGTATTGTTTTCAGAATGAATAGGACAATAATCTAAACATAGTTGGCTCACTTCTAATAATGCTTTCCTCAGAAACAGTTTCCAAGTACAACCACTGGAAATAAGCAAATACTAAGAGACAGATGACATTCCCTAAAGAAGACTGACAGCTTTTCTTATTTATATATTTATAGTATATATTTTTACAAAACACATACATACGTATTTTTATGTGTATATAAATGCACATATGTTTATATATTTTATATATAGTCATATATATATACGGATACTGAAAATTCACATTTTTGTCCTTTGCATTCTCTTTTAGGAACCCACTAGATCCATGGATCAGGCATGTAACAACCCTACAGTGACTGAAGTCTTGAAGATCAAATGGCTTTAGTTTTGCCTGTTTTCTAATATTTTATATAAATATTAGGATTGCATGCGACATAATTATTAGAACGCTTCTAATTTACTGAATTTAAAGTCTCTACACTTCTTGTTTTTTCAGTTTTTAATAATGCATTATTCACTTTGCTTGTTAAGAGGACAAACCTGCTGCTCAGTTATTGCTCTTCTGATGCACAGAAACTTTTATGTACACACATTTTACAACTTTTGTAACCTGAAAACAAGGTTTCCATCATGCAATAAGACCATACTCTGTACTGAAAACTAGGTAGGAATTTTCAGCAAGATTGTGTTAATGCTTAATGAGGGCTCCTTGGAATTGGTAGTTTGGTCATACATGCTCTAAGAGTACCATAGCAATGAATTAATGCCTTTAATCAAATGTCTGTATTTCAGAAGTTTCTTCCATTCTTCCTTAAGGTCATGGTTAGGTTGATAATGCTTTTCTGGATCAATATGCTGACTTGCTGGCATGCATAAGCAAGGCTGACCTTTTGCTAGCACAGCATATGTCACATGTATATGCATGTTAAACATTTATGCTATGTTTTGGCTATATAAAAGAAGCTTATTGTATCTGGCCAAAGAAGCCAGAATACTTTTTCAAATTACTTGTACTATTAAAGACCTATCAGTTACATCTGCAGCTACTAACAATCTTGTATCTCTTATTACCAGATATTCCTGTCATTTTTGCCAGTGCAGATGAGGATGACCTGTTGGATCATTGTCTCACTTACTACAGATTAGAAAGGATATGGTAAGGTGAATAAATACATTGAGTATTCACAGACAAAACAAGTTCTAGCAAGTATTATTGATAGGAGACAATAAACAAAAATAAAACTTATTACTTACTTGTTTTTTTACACTGCAAGAAAAACATATTTTCCTTCTTTCCCACTGCCACTGAGAAGTGTGGATGGATGTAATGTTTAAAATATTTAATTACAGCTAAGACAATGAGCATTATTAGGTTCAGTGACTTGTATAACTGTGGGACACCTGTAGGGAATCTGCTTTAGCAGGAAAGTTGGAATCAACGATATCTAGAGGTCCCTTCTAAGCCCTACAGTTGTCTGCTTTTAAGTCATGCATGTGCTATTTCTTTACACTGAAATAACTCAGATTCATGTGCAGCCTTTGCTGCGTATTCTAATTTGGGTTTTTGTGTTATGCACAGTCAACAAATGTACAGTTGGAAAAGTAGAATGGCTAGGATAGTACTTCATAGGTGAAAATATTATTATGGTGGAAAAGAGACAATCAAAAATGAAATGCTCACCCATATCCGAGGATCTAGGCTCACAGTGGAAAACTCCAAAAAGGAGGGATCTCTAGAAAGACATCCTTCCCTGGTGGCAGTCAGCCCTTAAATGGGGTCTAGCCTTGCTCCACCCCCCCTGTAAGTCACACAGGTGAATCACCTGGTCTAGTAAAATAGCACTAGTACTAGACACAGGTCTAGTAAAAATCACCTGTGCTCCCACAGCTGACCCAGTCCTTGCCTCAGGTGATCAATCAGTGCTTCAGGCCATGAGTCAAAACAGTTCCCATACATGTTATTATTTGAGAATTGCTTATACATGCAGCCTCATATAGGAGTCTTTCGTAGATTTATTTGGGTTTTTTTTGGGTGTATGTTTTATTTGTAGTTGTTTTATTTGTTTTGTTTTTTTAGGCTAAGATAACTTCACATAGGTGGCTTAATTCCGAACGTCTACAAAAGCTGAAAGGTCTTACTGTGATCCTCTTTGTACAGTTGAAGCCCACTGAGTGTGCAGAATCAGATCTCAACAGGTATATGGGTTATTTGTTATTAATTTATTATTGGGATGATAAACAAATGGGTGATAAAGGAATAAGCAAATAGTTTGAATGACAAACAGATTTTATTTCCGATAAAACAAAAGCAGAATTTGCAAGTCCAATCTCTTTGATAGTCAAAGTGAATATATTAACCATAAAATATACATAGACTAACAATACTTGGGATGTGGGCAGATACAAATTCATAGCTGGGATTAGCATAATCCCTGCATTTATGTTCAACATTCATAAATATTGTGTATACACATAATATATGTGTATATTATATACACATAAATAATATGTGTATATATTTATATATATTTTCATGTGGAAAAGCACCAAGAAAATGGTGTTTGAGTGGAGGGCAGAGGTTATGAACCATCTTCGTAATTTGAATTTATAACTCATGCACAGAATGGAAACAGAACCATATATGATAGCACTTTATTGATTCATTAATATTTATTTATATACACAGTAATATACCATGCATCAACAAATTGGACTCTTTAATAAATAGTATTAACATTGCTCGTTTTTGCATAATCAGTTAATTAATGTTTCTGCATTTGACATTCTCATTTATTTCATTTATTTCATGTTGCATAATGACTTATCTTGTTCTGTGCTGCAGTGTTTACTCCTAAGGAGTAGAAAGTTAAACAGTAAACTTTGTTAAACAGTATTTTGTTGCCCAGTAACTCAAGTAATCAAAGTGAAATATATTAACAATTAATTAGTATCTTAATATTCAATTAAATACCCCTTTTTTTCTTTTGGGGGCATAAACATTACTGCAGAAGTTATTACTGTAGAAGTTCCAGACAGATAATTCTTAAAGTATGTGCATGTGAATCCTGTAAATAGCACATAAGGAGCACTGAATAACAGCAGAAGCATGTGATTTGTAGGTAAATATGGACAATAAAATTTAGCCTTTTGCAATTAATGGGGTGTTGACAATCTGCTCAGACTTTTTTTTCTTAAGCATTGTTCTAGTTTTATATAAAACTTTTTAGCATCCTCTCCCATTTGATTGTAGCTCCATTCCAGGAGCATGCTGCTCTAATGAATATCCATAATGACAAAGTAGCGCTGAAGGCAGGTGACAAAGCACTAAACAAATTGGAACAAAAAAATCATAGGCTCCCAGAATGGCCCAGGTTGGAAGGGACCTCAAGGATCATGAATCTCCAACCCCCCTGCCACAGGCAGGGCCATCAAGCTCCACACTGAATACTAGACCAGGCTGCCCAGGTCTAATAAAATACAAAAAAAAAGCAGTATCAGGCATGGTGGCTGCTGTCAAGAGTAGTATTACTGACCTCATAAGAAAGCACCTGACTTTCCATTTACGGTGTATGCAAGACAGGGCTCAGAGTTAATGAGGTTTGTAAGTGAAATCCATCTTTAAAAAAAACAACAAAAAATGAAGTAATATTCACTTGGTATTTTTTCTATTTATTTGTGGGAACATCTGAGTAATTAAACAAATTTCTGTCCTAGAAGCAAAGTGAAGAAATAGATTGATCCAAATGATTGCACTTCTGGTTTCCTGCACACCTAAAACAAAAAACAAACAAACAACAACAAAAAAAAAAAATTGAGAACTTTTTGTACATAGGAATAAAGTTAGCATTGGTGAAGAGTTCCTCTTAGTTCTATCAATGGCTGCAAGTATTCCTTGTAGGTAGTACACCTGGCAAAAGCAACACAGTTTTCTCTTTCCTCTTCTGCTTCTGTGTATCTGATGGCTCCAGCAGAACTTTATGTAGCTGCCCACTGTACACTGAGTAGGAGGTGCACTCTTCTTGCATCAGCAGCAGTGAGGAAAGCTACCAAAATAATAGTTGTACAAAGCAGCTACTGTACAAAAAGTAGTTATACAAAGTTGTACAACAGCTGTGCAAAAATGATCTAAAATGTTTTTCAGTGACAGTTGCCCCCAGAAAACTGCAAAATTTGATGAGCAGTTCTACAAGTTGTCACCTTTGAGATTTCATTTCACAAGCACATTTCATTATGAGGAATAAAAAACTGGCAAGACCATTGATTTCATCTAAAATTTGATTTAAAATGCTTTGCTTCAAATAAATGTGTTTCATGATGTTCAACTGCCTGATTTCTTTTTACATGTTGTCGATGTCAATGGCAAAAACTGCCTAAGATTTACCATGCTGGTTCCGTCGCTCTATATTGCTCCATGGCATACTAGTTGTCAACTCCAAGGTCACAGCTTTATTAAAGGATCAAGATTTACAACAATGTTAGCTCCAGCATGAATGCCTTCACACACATCTTCCCCTACTTTACTTCTCTGAGGTCACCAGCCCAACTTCTATCCCTGCCAAAGCTACTAATCCATAAATACTGCAGTCTCCTGAAAAAGTTCAAATGGACCTATCATCATCTTTGAGTAATAAATCTTTACTTTTGTTCAACACCTGCCATCAGAGAGTGCAAGCCTCTTTACTTGCAGTAATTAATTTACCTTCACCACGGCCTTATTTGGTGATTAAAAACTGTTCCCCTTTTAGAGACTGAGGAACTGAGGCACGATGACATGCTTGACTGCAGTCCAATAGGAAGACTGAGAAGACTTGGGAGCCTGTGTCTACACATAAGTCTAGAATGCTGAAGCTGAAAGCTGTGCTATATCCCTCCCAGTCCTGTAGTGTCTAAACTGAGGCCTCTGTAACTCTCCTCTTAGTATAGTTTCATGGCATTGATGTGGCAAACCTGAAGTTGGCTATATGGGAGTGTATAGTCCTAACTGATGCATGTAAACATAAAAAAGTGTTCTGCAGACACTTTACCACTCAAGGTTTGGTTGGGTATATTCTGGCTGTGCTTGTAGATTTGAAGGAGTTACTGCTTCCAACCACAGTTCATCACCTTTTATGCCTTCTCAGATCCACAGGCCTGGCTTCCTACTTCATTTCAGACAAGACCAGTTAATTACTTCAAGCAGCAGTTCTTTGCCAGCTGAGGAAAAGCTCAGCTAACTCATAGCAGCCTCCAACAGATGAGTACACGACAGCAGTTACCTCAGGTGCCAGAAGAGTCCCAGGTACAAAAATATACCTCACCTCAGTGACTAAGCTTCCCAGCTCTGTCCTCTCCTGTGAGTCCTATGCACAAGGAGTCCTGCTGTTGGCACTGGACTTTCTCCCGAACTGAAACACGTGCAGTAAATATCCCAGCCCAGATGACTTTGCTCTTAAATTGCTTATAAGAGTGGATGAACTTCACAACTCCTAGTATATAAAGGCCTTCAAATCTTGCTGTGGTATGATTGGTATGATCTAAAAAGGAAGTATTTGGGACAGTTTTTAGCTTTATCTGGGTCTTAGCTTTTGTTTGGAAGGACAGCAGCATTTTTACTTAGTCATAACTGAGATCCTGAATAAGAAAACAGAGCCAGCATCCTTCACAGGATCACAGAATAGTTCATCCTCTACCCTCATCTAAAGTGAGACCTGAGCTTTAGCTTCACTTCCTTTTCTCTCTCTCCTCTCCAAAGTGTGGGATCAAATAATGGGGGCATTGCCTTGCTGCTGATCCCTAGCAGATACTGATACAGATACAGCAGCCCTGAGGAATGGCTGAAGCCTAGTTTTGAAATCCTGGTGGCTGAAGGAGTAAGTGAACCACAGGGTTTAATGTTTTGTATTTTCTCTTCCCTGAAAACATAATTTCAGGCTACAGAGAGTTTCCTACCTAGCAATCTCCTCTAGACATCTGCTTGTGGTATAGACAGTTGCATTCCCAAAGAGGAAAGAAATCTGAAAGTGAAGGAACCATTTATCTTCAGCCTATGGCACACATCTTTGATATGAGATGAAAGACCAGGCCCGAGCTGAATCTTAGTTTTATTATGAACCAATATAATTTCCACAAATTAATATACTTTGAAACAAACACAGTCTCTATGAGTTGGTTTCCTTTAAAAGTATTGCCAGCATTTTCTTTGTTGTTCATCTGCCAAGAGTTACATTTGAGGCAATCAGTGCTAGATGGGCTAAGCAAGTCCAAATTCTTCTCTACCTAGAGAGATTTGTTGGCATAACTACATTAACGTAGTGGTCTTCTTACAATTCCTTATTCTGGAAGAAAAGTGCACAGTAATGCTGCTGGATTAGTTTAAAATTTTTTGTCAGTCTCATTCAGTAAGTGGAAATTTTAAACAAAGTATTATTAATAGCACTAAAACTATACACATAAATGCTGCTGTCATTAGTCAGTCTGCATAAATCAATCAGTCTATAAAACAGGGAAATTTTTGTTGATGCATTTTTTTTTCTTCTTACTGTAAGAAATTAATTCTTTGAAACAACACAGTAAAAAAACTTACCTGACATAAGTGAATATGTGGGTATGCATGTATGGAAAGTGCTCCATACACAGAACAATGTAACAGAAAATAAATCACTCATCCTGATCGTCTTTTTCGCTCAGTACTAAAGTGCTGTTTCCTTTCTCATCCCAGGTAACATCCAAATGACCACAGTGAGACGTCAGATATATTCCTGAGTTGCCTGTGCAAAGCTTCCCATAAGCCATCCTCTGAACGTTGCTCTGCAGCTGATGTTGTTGGCACAGCCACATCTGTACTACGCAGTGTGTTCACCAGTAATGTCTTACAGCAGAACGACATGCACACATGTTTTGTTTTGTGTAGGCTTATACTTTCATTTGGCTGAGATGCCACAGAGTCAGCTTTCTCAGTATGCTATGCTGGAGCAGCTGCCTAATGTACACCATAGAATAATCTGAGTTGGAAAGGACCCTAAAGATCACCAAGTCCAACTCCCCTGCAATGGACAGGTACACCAACAGCTAGAACAGCTTGCTCAGCGCTCTGTCCAGCCTGACTTTGAATGTCTCCAGGGATGGGGCATCCACCTGTCTGGGCAACTTGTACCAGTTTTTCACTATTCTTATTGTAAAACACCTTTCCCTTATAACCAGTCTAAATGTCCTGTTTTAGTTTGAAACCTTATCACAACAGACTTTGCTAACAAGTCTGTTCCCTTCCTTTTTATAGTCCCCTTTAGAAGGCTATGAGGTCTACCTGGAGCCTTCTCCAGGTTGAACAGCCCCAGCTCTCTCAACCTGTCCTCACAGGAGAGGTGTTCCACCCCCTGGATCGTGTGTGCGGCCCTCCTCCTCCAGCAGGTTTATGTTCCTTCTGTACTGTATACCCAATTTAAGTTTCCCAACATGAAGTCCTAAATTTATTAGTGCTAGAAAGGGTAGCAGAAAACATTCACCTAGTTAATAATCAAAGCTTCTGAATGTTATAACGTATCTTAAGTGTGTTTAATGCTTTGTGAATACCCCCATGTTTGAACCACTACTTTATCATAAAGAAGAGTGCAGAAACGTCGTCACCATTCATGCAGAAGGCGCTTGCAAACACTTTCCTCTGACTTCATACTGTCAGCAAAAGTCAGACTGTCTGCCTGCTACTGCTACTCGAATGAAAGGTGCCAATGGCTCAGCTGGGTTGGCCATGGACTTGTAATCTCCGAGAGCCTGTACTACATCCACTTGCTAACCTGTAGCACTCCCCCTAGCCACTGTGGGGACCAGTATTTCGTGGCGTTTCTCCACATCTGCATTTGCAGCATACTCGACATGGGCACTATGACGGGGGACAGGGACATACAGTAGGGCAGGATCGCCAGCAGCACCCGCAGGGCCCCAAGCGGACATCTGGACGTCAAGACCTTTCCCAGATACGGATTCTCTTAACTCTAGAAACTTTGGGAGCCGAGAAGCTTTAACAGCAGAGCAGGATTAGGTGCGGGCGCAGCGCGCTGCCACAGGACCAGGCTCACAGCCGAGCTCTCCCACACGCCGCCACAGAGGTCGCGGCCTCCGACCAGAGGCGCCCACTCGCGGCCGGGCTCGGCGGGACGAAGCTCCCCTTGGTCGGCCGGCGCCAATCGGGGCGGAGCCGCATCTCGGGGCCCGAAACCCAACGCCGTACCGCCACCGGAAGAAGGGAAAGGGAAGATACACTCGGCCCGCCGCGTCCCTCCGGCGCGGGCACGCCCACGGGACAAGGGAGAGAGAAAGGGGGCGGTGGCGCCGGGCAGGGCGGGGCGAGGCCGCCCCGCGGAATCGTAATAGTCCCGCCGGGCCGGGAGGCGATCGCCATGGAAACACCGGCCCGCCCCGGGCCCCCCCCTGGCCCCCGGGTGACGGCGGCGGCGGGGCCTGGGCGCTGTTCGGCGGCGGTCCGCAGCGGCGGTTGAATCCGCCGATCTCCGTCGGCGGGCTGGGGCAGGTAACAGCAGGGCCGGACGGCGGGAGGGAACGGACGGCGGCGGCGGCGCTCCCCGGGCCGGCGCCAGAGGGGCGGGGCGGGCGGCGCGCAGGCCCAGGCCCCTTCCCCTCTCGTCCCGTCCCCTCCCCTCCCCCTACCGTCGCCGCACCCGGCGCCCACCTGGCGCCAGGTGTCCCCGCCATCTTCCTGCAGTCCTCCGGCCCGGCCCCGCGGGAGCGGAGCAGAGCTGGCCGGGTAGGACTGGCGTCTCATCCCCGCTCCGCACAGACAGACCCCGACGTGTTGCCATGGCTGAGGAAGCCGCCGCCGCGCGCTTCAGCGAGGACGACTTTTACTGTCCCATCTGCCAGGATGTGTTCAAAACGCCCGTGAGGACTATGAACTGCCAGCACGTGTGGGTATCCCTCCTCCCGACCCCCTCCTTCCTACCGAAGCGCTCGCCTCACCTTCTCCGCCTTCCTGCCTTTATTTATTTCTCTGCCTTCTCCCCCGGTCGGTTTAGCAGGTGCGGGGCCGGGGATGGGACGCAGCGCAGCCTCCGCCGGCCGGCCCGGCTCTTTCCTCGCCTGTTCCTTTTGTAGCGAGCGGGGCCGTCCGTGAGCAGAGGCACGCCCCGGAACGAGCCCCCCGCGTCTCTCCAGCGTCGGGCTGTGCTGCAGTTGGAAGCAACTTCCAAACATGACTGAAATTGCATTTTTAGCTTTATTTGTAGCTTCCTACTCGTTTTCAAAGCGATCGTAGCGGAGTTGTCTCCTGCAGTTCCTGCGTTCGTAGTGGAAAGCTGTGCGTGCTTTTAGGAACGTGTAATCGCCAAGTGCTGGCTGGTAGAAATGCAAAATAGCTTGGGTGATTGATACATTGCTTCGAGGAAAAGAGGCCAGAGCAGATCCGGGAAAGCTACTGAAGTGAAGTCTTCGGGAAAACGGCAGGAATGCAGCTTTGCAGTATTTTTGGCTCCACTGAAGGACAATAAACAGAAGTTACTCTGATAAGATTTCCAGCACCACGTGTCTACTGCACCATTTAATATCTGATTAATGATCAATCTAGTGTCCGGCTCAGGAATAGTAGACAGATAATAGTCAGTTTTTACCAATAATTCCCCTAATTTCCATATACTTCTTTTTAAGCTGTTATTTCATTTTCCTGATGTTTATCTTATAAAGATTTTCCGTTTAGTTGGGGATTAAACCTCCTTTTGAGGTGGTAATCACTCATCCCTTTTCAGGGACAAAGTATCGAATTTTCTTCACTTTACTAATCTGCTTGGTAACTTTTTAATTCAGATTTTGCAGGAAGTGCTTCTTGACAGCTATGCGGGAAAGTGGAACTCATTGTCCTCTCTGCCGGGGGAGTGTGACTAAAAAAGAAAGATCATATCCCAAAAGGGCTCTAGATGTCGAAAACAGTATGAAGAAAGCTTCCGGGGGCTGTAGATGCTGTGAGAAGCAGGTAGAGTAAAACTTTACAGAAATGGAATAATAATTTTCTTAGTTTTAACCAGATGCTTCTGCTGTGTGCCATTCATGTATTGGGGCTAACATAGCCGATAGTGTTTTTCTTTGTATGGCTTATGCATGTAGCAGGTGCACAGTGCCTGCCATCAGTTATCAGTTGGGTGTGCTTGATGTAGAAGAGGACCTTGAATTCTCTACATGACTGAGTGGAGTGCCAGTTTTCCCCACAACAATGAGAAAACTGCATACAGCTATAAAACTGTTACGAGTGAGTTAGCTTACTGAAAATGAAAGCTGAAGATATAGGGAAAACCTCAGAAACTTTCACTGTGGAAGTAAAAGCAATCACAGCCACTCTTATTATTTTATTTATATGAATTTATTAAAATTTAATTTTAGGATGACAAACAAGAGTTGGTTGCTCTATGTATATCTACGTTCACATGAAGTTTCTCCCTGCCCTGTATTAAATCAGACCGTTTACTATGCCTTTGTAAAGCAGATATTATTTTCAGAACATTGAGTGAAATTCTGACTCCACTGAGCTCTAGAGTAATCTATCTTCTAATATGAATGGATCCCAGATTTTAGCCACATATTTTATTTACCAGTCCAGGTAGCCTTCCTGTCAGCTTGGAATCACTTAGAGCGTTGGTCTGACGGTTTGGGAAGAGGAGCTTCTTGCCTTGTTCCTAAGGATACATTGTTATGTAAAAGCTGGGAGAAAGAAACACTAACAAGTTGATAAATCACAAGGGAGAACCAAGCAGATTCCTGGATGAACTCTAGGCCCAGACTCATGCTGTTGTTTTATTTAGCTTCTGTATCTGTAGCACTTCTGACAGTGCTACTGAACCTGAAGTTCTGATATGGGCCTTGTCCAGAACATTCAAATTCTGACAAAATGCAGGCAACTCATCACCGTCTTACCTTGCATGTATGTTAGATAGGCATCCTTAAGCTGGTGTTCATTCCCCTCTTTTTTTTTTTTCCTTTTTTCCTCAAATAGAAAAATTATATATTATCAGAACACAATATAAAACAATTTTGCTCTGCACAAAATAGGAGTGGACTAGAGAAGGATGAAGGAGCAGTTGTGCATTATCCCATCCTCATGGCCCGTCTCTGTGGTAGCTCCTCAGTGATTGATCTTCAGTGTGAGAGTTTGAAGGTCCTGCAACTTTGTTTCAATCAAATGGAGTTTACAGTCAGTTTTCACAGCTAAGAACTCTCAAAGTTGTCTGGCTGTTAAGGGTGTGGGGGGTGGGAATGCTCCCCAGTCTCATAGGGTGACAGAGAAGATCTTATCTTTGGGAAGAAGGCATTCATCCTGAGAGGAGAGACAAAAGTTAGTTTTTCTGTTGCGTGGGACGCCTAAATAATCCCTGCACACGTTACTTTCTGTTTGCAGAATTATTTTCCTTCTATCCTTGGATTATTTAGTATAATTTCAGTAATTTGGCATTTCATTTACAGGTTAGGTTTTCGTGGATGAGACAGCATTATAAAACGTGTAAGAAGTATCAGGATGAATACGGTGTTCCTTCTGTTATTCCAAAATTACAGATTACCCAGGATTCAACAGGGAACAGGTAATCATGGTGATTTCTGTGTAACAATGCATTGCTTTCTCCTAGCAGAAATTGTTTTATTTGTTTGTTTTTGGTGGTGGTGGTTTGTTTGTTTGTTTTTCCAGGACATGTTTTCTTCTATAATAATTATTGTCTGTGTTCTTAGGCTTAAAAAAATGACAGTTTTTCCAGATATTTTTCTTTATTCAGCACACAGAAGAAAACCTTTCTACATGATGGTTTGGAATGTCTTCTAAGGGTCTCTTCTAGAAATGGTATAATATTTCCAGCTTACTTGCTTTGCTTTGACAGCACTTGAGCAGCTTGCTTTGTAGCAGATCTCATAATATCTTGCCCCAAGGAAGTTCCCTTCTCCTTTTGTTCCGCTCTCTCCTTTCCCAGCTCTGTTTTAGTGGTTATCCTGTTTCAAAACATTATTGTGTAAGCTTCTGTTTTCAGATTGACTTTGCTTAAAGCTGATCGTTTATGAAAAGTATAGGGAACCTTCAGCATATTACACACCATAATTCAGATACCATTTACCAATTTGCTTTCAGACAGTAAAGCTGAAGAACTTTCTTCCTCATACCTTCTTACTGATGTGTTTTGGCTTGGGTGTGGGGTTATTATTTTTGTTTGTGTGCTTTTGGTTTATTTTTCAAGACCTTTTTTATATACTGTTTTCATTGACCTTTTATTACATATAGATTGTGCTTTATGCACTGTGTTGACAGTCTGTTTTTAGCAGGCTGAACTTCTATGCAGTTTTCAGCCCATCAGTATATTGCAGAAGTTCATTCAAACTGCTACTAGAACTAGTTGCAGCAGTGTTTAACTGAAACATCTGAATATTTTTATGTGATTAATTAGTGACTACACCATAGCAGAATATTAGTTATATGTTTTGTCTTGAAATTCGTATTTTCTGGTATTAATGAATTTTAAGAACTTTTGATAGCGAAGTACAATAACACCAGTTTTCTTTTTTTTTTCTCTCTCTTTTTTTTTCTCCTTCAAATAAAGTAGCAGGAATGATGCAGTATCAGCTAATGGAGAGATGGCTACTAATCAAATGCGCCAAGGAAATACAAGGTAAGCTGCTTATTTTCCTATAGTTATTATTAAACTAACTATAGTGTAAGCTTATGCTATCTAAAGCAAGCAAAACTGCAACAAATTATGTTTTAAAAAAGTATTTAGTTTCTTCTTTGTTTGCATCCATACATCAGGATTTTTCACTACTTTCTTGAAAGATTTGAACGCAGAAGTATTACCAGCAAATAAGAACAAGATGCAGCTGCAATTGGATAAAAAATATTTTGTGAATTCCACGTCTCAGTAGGATGCATTTAGACATACAGATAATAAATTTGCTTTAACATTGCTATTTAGAAGTAGTGATGATAGATGCTCTGTTAGGTCTGCTATTAAATCAATAAAAGTGGTCTTTTTTGTTGTTATCAAAATATGGGAAAGTAATGACAAGCTGACAGATGAATTAGGCTTTCTGTAATACTACTTCCAAAACTTTTGTCTTTTTTTTTTTTTTTTTTTTCCTCCTTTGTTTAACACTGTGTATTTCTGCTTACAGTGGACATCCAACTTTCAAATGCCCCTTGTGTCAGGAAGCCAATTTTACCAGACAACGCTTGCTGGATCACTGTAATAACAGGCATCTTTATCAGATAGTTCCTGTAGTAAGTGGTTAATATTTTTTTTTAATAAGTTTTTACTTGTATATAATTCTTTCTATTTTCATTCTGATTATATGAGGGATTTTAAGTGTGCAGCATCTATTCTATATCTTAAAGACCACTGTGATCTGAGAAAGTCATAATACTTAAAGCACTGCATATAAATAGAGGAATGGCTTTCATTTGAAAATGCTTCTTGTCCAGCACCTGATGGGTTTTAGGGCATTTCTCACACAGCTGCCTCATTTAGCTCAATTTGAAACAAACTCAGCTTTTATGCTTGACATGCACTCCTCTTCTTCGTTTAGTAACTGAGTTATGTTTTTATAGGATTCCATTTGTAACATAACTGTTGTTTTATTTGAAACCTACAGTTAGAAAGTAACCTTAAGGTAATCAATAGAAGAAGACGAGAAAAATCTATTTGGTTTTCTATTCTTTTCATCTGTAGAGGATGAGTTTTCTTTATGCTAGCTTGATCATCTCAGGTGCATGAAAATCCTTGTAAACAGTGTCAGATGTAGCAATTACTTCCTTTTCCAAATTTTATACAACAGGAATTAATAGAGTGGCAGACAGAAGTGTGATAGTCCTCCATTCCTTAGACAAGCACTAACAAACTTGGAAAGCTGTAATGTAATCTTGAATATTACTCCCCTGAGATAAAGAATATCTAAAGCTATATTTCTGTGTAACTGTAGTAAGATGTAGTTCTACTTTAGACTGGTTATTCCTGTAGAACGTGTTTTTAATGCATTCTGTATTATTACCAGTAGCTTTTTAAAAATTTCTTTGTTGTGTTTTTTTTTCTTCCCCCCAAATTCAGATCTGTCCTATTTGTGTATCTCTCCCTTGGGCAGATTCTAGCCAGGTTACCAGAAATCTTGTTAGCCATCTAAATCTAAGACACCAGTTTGACTATGGAGAATTTGTGGTAAGCATTTCCTTCTTTGTTAAGCAGGGGAGTAAATGGTAATTTTTTTATTAGAAATACAAATGCTAAAAAAAGAAAATTGGTTATGCACTTTGTTTCTGCTCTGGACAGAAGCTGGAAGTAGTGTTCTTAACTTCCTGCTATCAACATGAAACGTTGCCAGGAGTAGATGTTGCCAGCAGTTAAATAAGCACAACTCCAAGCTGTTAACTTAAGCATTCTCAAGCTGAACTTTTCTTTTTTTTCCTGTAACAGTTCATTTTCCTCAGGAGAAGGAATAACATAATGGGTGATACTCTGTTTTATTTGACATTTTTTTTTTACCTAATGTGGCACCAGAGTTTAAACCATAGTTCTCAGGACTCAAAGTTCAGCTTGAAGAGCTGGTATGCTGCTACAGCCTCTCTTCCAATGTGTTGTGAAAGGGGCTGCAACGTAAAAAAGAGGTGTAGAGTTGGTATTCTTTTGGGCTTATTTTGATTAAATGGGCATTGAATGTATTAAAAGCTGCATACCCATATGAAGTCACTGGGTGGATCGTAACTGAAGCCAACCAATTGAGTCCTACATATGAGCTTAGAGATTTTGGAGAGTTCACTCTGTAGTTTCAAAAGTGTTAACAAAGTTCAGGATATGCTGTGTTAGCCTTGTATAGAAGGAACGTAGTATTTGAGACATAGGCAGCCTCACAGGTTAAGGAAGGCAAAGATTCAGTATGTACTTTGTGGTGAGTCATCTGTGATGAAGGCATGGAAGAGATTGACACAGGGAATTGAGATGTTGAGCTTGAGTGCATCTTGAGTGCTTGAGGATGCAGACCTACTGATTGGAATAATGATTTGGGAAACCTGCCAGAGTTGTACCAAAGAGATGTATTACTCTGTAATTCACTTACAGTGATATAGTAACATCTTAGAATACATCTCTTCAAAAGAAGCAGGATTAACCACACATCTTTTGTGATACATGTGATACAATCTATGATTACTGTAGTCTGGGGATAAGGTTTTATGTCTATTAATGGAAAAGGTTATGGCTAGTTGGGAGCCCAGGTAGAAGAGTTGTGGGATGCAGTCAGCTTTCCTGAGCTGACTGTTCTGCAATGTAACTCAGCCAGGAAGAGTAGGTGGGCCCTTCTGCTCAATGAGCTTATCTTGCTCATCTGAGTTCTCTGTCTCCTGGTTCTTGGTTAAAAAAAGGATACTGTGCAACATAAACAAAGTAAATACTTAGAGAAATAAAGAGCCTGAAGTGGGGAAAATGAGTTATTGAACTAGAGATTGTGGTACTTGATTATTTGACTATTTTAATGACATTTTCATTTTGTTTAGAATTATCAGCTTGATGAAGAAGCCCAGTACCGAAATGCAGTTCAAGAATCCTGTCATGTGAACTTTTAAAGAATGGATTTCTGTCTTACTGGTTGTCCTAGAGGAAAAATTACATGATTTCTGTTGATAATCTGAAACCTGCATTAATAACAAATGGCTTAATTTTTTCCATGTTGATAAGAACTTTTTATATATCACAGAATCACAGAATCACCCGGGTTGGAAGGGACCTCAAGGATCATGTAGTTCCAACCCCCCTGCCTGGCAGGGCCACCAAACATACACATTCAGATCAGGTTGCCCAGGACCCCGTCCAACCTGGCCTTGAACACGTCCAAGGACGGGGCATCCACAACCTCCCTGGGCAGCCCGTTCCAGGGCCTAACCACTCTCCTTGTAAAGAACTTCCCCCTAACAGCCAACCTAAATCTTCCCTCCTTCAACTTGGATCCATATATAACCATATATAACCATTATATATGGTTTTACTGAAACTCAAACTTGATATTTTTAATGAGATCAGGCTCTTGGAATCAGAGACCTTCCTGGAACAACTTTGTCTTCATTGTTTCTAACTTCTACTACTCTGTTAATCACACAGTTTCTTTTACTAATGCTGGATATTCTGATTGACCAATAACAACTTTGAAAACAGCGTTTTTAGAGATGCAAAGATGCTCTGTTGCACTGTTGAATTTAAGTTCATCTTTTGTCTCTAAGATAGCTGCAGGTTAACAATTTGTGTTGTCCTCCTGCCTGAGGACAAAGTTTTATTTGATGTTGTGATTTGTTCCTTGCCATTACTATGTAAATGAAAACAGTGCCAGTGTAAGAAATTAAAATACTTGTTTTGTATAGATTAGCAATGCAGAGGTTTCTTTCACTAAGAAAGAATGGTGCCATTGCCTGGGAATGATTGCATCTATTTTCTTCCCCTTTTTGAGCATAACTGAAGTAGGACACTTGATTAGACAACTGAATGGAGAGTTTTCTCCATCCTCCTAACTATCAGTGAAGGTAGCCCCCCTGCTATACTTTCTGAGCAATTCATGACGGCATGCAAGAGGTGTACTTTCTTGGTATGTGAGTGTGTGACTAGCTAGTTTTTTGTTTCGTTGGAGGTTTTTAAAAACTTCAGTAGTTTTAGGAATTTAAGTCACCGTCTGTGCTGTCTCTCACAGCAGACTGTGTAAGTAGAGCATTTATTGGCTTTGGACAAATTGGTGCTCAGAAATGAACTTGTTTATTTTGGTAAAGCTGTTTAATATGTGGACATCTGCTGCATTCAAAGGCTTGAAAAAACACTTGAGGAGAATCTTGCTGTAAATTAATTACCAACATTCTGTTATTCTTGATATCCATGTTCTCAGCAAGACTGCCATTAAAATTGGTGGGGGAAAAAAAAAAAAAAAGAGAAAACCACCAATTTTGAATTTAAATAGGAAATGCATTTTTAAAAGAAATTCCAGATCTTTAATATTAACAGGAGGAAGGGGAAATAAAAAAAAAATAAGTCATCTGCACAGATGTCATTTTTGGGGATTTAGACAGAGACATTTCTGAATGTATACCTTTGAGGACTGAACCTTCATGCTACGTGACTATGACCCAACGTCAAACTGTTCTTAATGCGTACTGTATGTGTGGTGAAGTACACACCTGGTCTTTTTTTTTGTTTTTACTTATGCCTAGTTGGTGATTTATATGTAACGATAACCATTATGCAGAAGTACAACCTCCAAATCCTGTCTGAGTGTTCTCACTCAGTCTGTTTTTGTGCTCTTTTGACCACATACCGCTTTGGAGCACTTCACTGAAAGCAGTGAGAAAAGTTTATTTTGATTTTTCTTTCTTTTTTTTTTTTCTTTCCCTTTGTTCCTCTGCAAAGCCAACTATAAAACAGGGCAAAGGAATTTCAATGTAGCCTGATACTGAAGATTGAATTTTTTACAAGAAAATGATCACGGTGTGTATTTTTTATTGCTGTGTAGATTTGCAAATTAATTTAATTAGTTATGTGAAAGTTTGGTTAACTTCTTTAGATTCAGTAAGTTATTTATATAATCTGGCAATAACTGCCTATAGCCAATACAGATTCAGAACACCTCTGGAACACTGGAACTGGTTATTTCTGTTACTTGAGCGTACTTGGAAAATTGCAAACGGAATTACATCTACTTTAAAAGTCTGGGGAGCGAGTTCTTCTATAGCAATAATTAGTTGCCACTTGATACATGGTTGCTGAAGTAGCATTTTGTTTGCATTTAAACAAAGAGGCTTGAATGCATATGTTAAAGCAACAAATGTGTGTCAATGCAATATTAAAAAAAAAAAAAGAAACTTGCACGGTGTTTATTCTCTTTATTTGCATATGGTGATATCTGTATTGGTAGGCACTGCCTTGCTTTTGATATTTTAAACTTATAATATGAAGAGAGTGCATCCAGCACATTCACTAGGTAAGCATTTCTTGAAAATGAAACAGTCTGTTTAAATACACTGCTTCTGGTCATGATCTTTCTTACTGAAACTCAAACATGCATAAAACGTTGTGTATTTGTAATGAGCCATGCTTGTACTCGAAACATAAAACCTCTACTAAGACATTGCTGTTAAATAATATGTTCATGTTGCATTGTGCATAGCTGAAATATGCTACATTATGTTTTAAATTTTTCCTTTATTATTTTTTCTTCTATTAAAGTATCTTATTTTCTATTTGTTTCTTTGTTGCATAATAAAGATGATCAGTCCGTTTGCTGCTATTTCTTTTTCAGATGCTTTTTAAACTCCAGTTCACAGTCATTTATATGCTTTCATAGTTTTAAGTTGTGAAATAGTGTGTATGTTACTGAAACTAATGGTTTGTGGCCTTAGCTCACAATCCTCTCATGTCCTGACAGGCTGCTTTACATCACATCTTAAGATCTTTTCATGAAGCAAAACTAAAAAAGAAATGATAGGTTGGACAAAACTATTCCTAATAACATCTTTTTTCCCTCTCCTGTTAGTGTATTGCTGTCCCATGCAAAGTTAATAGAGATGAACCTCCTAAAAGGAAGAAAGATTTACTTAACGCTTGCTGCCAATAGCAAACCTTGTTATTTAGATAGATTTAGTGAGAAGAACTAAGGTGGGGTTTTGTTTGCTTTTTTTTCTTTGTTTTTTTTTTGTTTTTTTTTTTCCTGTGAAAAGAATTTCTGGTTGCATTATTGGACCAGCATGGTGGTATGCAGGTGTTTGTCCTTCTGCCCCTGTGTTTCTGAGCTGAAAAGCCCTTCCACTGTTTTTTGTTTTTTATATTTCTAAGGTCATACGCAGAATGGTATGGTTATGAAATTTAAGATCTTATTTTGAGTGATAGAAGTTGGCAAGATGTATAAATTTACTTTTTGTTATTAGTTTAGTGTTCTTTCTCCTTGTGAGCTCTAAATAGATTATTGTACCACTTAAACATGGTTACAAGCCCTTTGTTAGAGATTCCATTTAATTTTCTTCTACTGTAACAAAGTGTATCCCATTATTTAGAGAGAATGCACTTAGTGTGTTTATTTCTCCTTGGCTGCATATTCATAATACAATAAGTGAGCTCTGTAGAATTCCTCTGTCCTGCTCCAGTCCTTACACAGGATTTCATTCCCAGGAAGAGAGACATCTCTCTGTCTGGGTCATCTTCTGACAAGTAGTCAGGCCTAGAAGGTATCCACATTGCGAAGCATTTTTGGATTCTTGACGTTATTTTTCAGACCAATGAGACTTGAACATATGAGTTTGTTAGAACTATTATAAATATATGTAACATATTTTTAGGGTATATTTTCAATATTTTTTGTTTTACTGGGCACAAACTGGAACAGTGGAGGCTCCCTCTGGGCACCGGGCAGCACCTCTGTGTTGTAGGGGTGATGGAGCACTGGCACAGATTGCCTAGAGGTTGTTCATGGGATTTTTTCCTGACCCCGTGCTCTGGGTGTCCCTGCTGGAGCAGCGGTTGGGCCTGGTGGACCCAGAGGTGCCCAGAGTGCCCAGAGAAGCACCTTCCAGGTTCTTTTAGAATTGTTGGAACTAGCAATTTAATGACACAAACTCCATAGTTTCTTCTCAGTACAGAATGCGTTGAAGCTAGATCTAGACATCAGGTCTCTTCTGTGTCCTGTTACATACACGATTGAATGTACGTAGAAGACAAAGTTCAGGACCACTACTATAAAAAGGCTTTTGCTGCGTGTTGTAATTGCCACTTTCCAGTGAATTGCCAGCCTGACTTTGCTTTTTTTTTTTTTCTTCATGCATAAAGTTGGTTTGGATTGTTATGGTGCTTAAACTCTATGTCTGCTTTGGGAAGGGCCAGCGTTCTCCCTTTCATTTTCTAGCCTTAACCTCCATTGTTTTGTCTGTGAGACTTATTTTTTCCTCATTATCATATATCTCCGTCTTCATGGTCAGATCAGAGCTAAAATAGAATATAATCACTGCCAAATGCATTCAATAGAAAGCATCTAATCCCACTTTACATCTTGAAATCTTCTCTGTATGTTTAAGATGAATTTTTCAGTTCTGTGGAGCTGCAGGCCATTTTCCAGGGCTTAGTAATACAGTGCTGTTCTTATGCACTTGCTTTAGCCTATGGGAATGCTTAGTCTGAGAAAACTGTTTTCACTATTACTTTATATTCTCTTTCTTTATTTTTGGATTTCTCTCTGTCTCTTTTTTCCCTCTACATATCCTTCCTTGCAGCAACTCTCATAAGATTTCCCTATCTAAGTATTCTTCCCATTGTCCTTTCTGCTTTTTATTCAGCAATTATACAGATAGGATTTTATTTGTTAACTTGTAAGTATTGTCTCCTATTCCATATACTTCAGAAGCTCCTCTGGCTGTACCCTAAGTATCTTGGAGCTGATGTGGACCTCAGGAGTAAATAGAATAACTAAGAAATTTAGCATCAATAACTTTCAGGGTTAGCCTGCTAAGGTCTGTTTCCAGGACTGGGGGAGTTTTTATTTCTTAAGATGTCTTACCAGTCAGATTTCATATTCAGAGTTGTTTTCTATCTCCTTTCACCTCTTCAAACTAAAAGTATTTGTGTGTGTGTGTGTGTTTTTCTTGGGAGGATATCCTTTTGGGTTGTGTATGTTAGGATTTTGCTTAAAAAAGAACACATTTTGTAAAGACCAGCCCATTAGCAGTGACAGGCATGTGTTTTGCAAAAAACCTTGTGCTGAGTGTTCTGTTTCTGCAAGTGTGCATCAAAGGCAAAAAGAAGTCAGTGGCTTTTTCCTCAGAATGGCTGAGGCTGGCAGGGTTCTCTGGGCTCAGCCCCTGCTCCATCAGGGACACCGGAGCAGGAGCCCAGGCCCACATCCAGGCAGCTGCTGAAGGTCTCTGAGGAGCAGAGCCCACACACAGCCTGTGGGCAGCCTGTGCCAGCGCTCCGTCACCTGCACAGCACAGAAGGTCTTTAAACTAGGTAAGAAGGGGAAAGAGGACAAAATGAGGGCTGCTGAGGTTGTGCAGGTAGTTCCAGGTTCAAAAGAGAACTTGATTGTTGATGAGGGTGGAGTTTGAAGGGATGGAGTGTGGCAGGGGAATGCTGCTTCCCTGAAGTGTCTATACACTAATGGAAGTGTGGGATAGATGAGTGGACAGTGAGGTGGGTTGCAAACCGGCTGACTGGCAGAGCACAGAGGGTCATTGTTGGTGGTTCAGAGTCCGGTTGGAGGCCTGTAAGCAGCGGTGTTCCTCAGGGGTCTGTGCTGGGTCCGGTCTTGTTCAACATCTTCATCAATGACCTTGATGAGGGGATGGTGGCCACTCTCAGCAAGTTTGCTGATGATACGAAATTGGGAGGATTGGCTGACACGCCTGAAGGCTGTGCTGCCATTCAGCAAGACCTGGATAGGCTGGAGAGCTGGGCAGAAAAAAACCGGATGAGGTTTAACAAAAGCAAGTGTAGAGTCTTGCATCTGGGGAGGAATAATTGCATGCACCAGTACAGGTTGGGGGATGAGCTGCTGGAGGGGAGCTCTGCGGAAAGCGACCTGGGTGTCCTGGTGGATGACAGGTTGGCCATGAGCCAGCAGTGTGCCCTTGTGGCCAAAAGGGCCAATGGCATCCTGGGGTGCATTAAAAAGAGCGTGGCCAGCAGGTCGAGGGAGGTGATCCTCCCCCTCTACTCTGCCCTGCTAAGGCCTCATCTGGAGTACTGTGTCCAGTTCTGGGCTCCCCAGTACAAAAAAGACAGGGATCTCTTGGAAAGAGTCCAGCGTAGGGCCACGAAGATGGTGAAGGGCCTGGAGCATCTCTCCTATGAGGAAAGGCTGAGTGAACTGGGTCTGTTCAGCCTTGAGAAAAGAAGACTGAGAGGGGACCTGATCCAGGTCTATAAATATCTAAGGTGTGGGGGGCAGAATGGCGAGGCCGGACTGTTTTCAGTGGTGAGTGGAGACAGGACAAGGGGAAACGGCTGGAAACTGCGGCATAGGAAGTTCCGCACAAATGTGCACAAGAACTTCTTTACAGTGAGGTGACGGAGCACTGGAACAGGCTGCCCAGGGAGGTGGTGGAGTCTCCTTCTCTGGATATGTTCAAGACCTGCCTGGATGCCTACCTGTGTGACCTGCTATAGGGAACCTGCTTTGGCAGGGGGGTTGGACTCGATGATCTCTGGAGGTCCCTTCCAACCCCTACAATTCTGTGATTCTATGAAGTGCTCCTGATGCTCTGAGGGAACATCCTGTGTTCCAGGTTGTGCCCATTGCCTCTTAGTCTGGCAGTAGGCACCACTACAAAGAGCCTGGCTCTATCCCAGCAGATAGACTTAGCTGGGACCCCTCAGCCTCCTCTTCCATTGGCTGAACAGTCCCAGCTCTCAGCCTCTCCTCACATGCTCTGGGTCTTTCAACAGGCCTTTCTCCAGGGTCATGTTTGTGGCACCAGTGTTGTGGAAGATGTGATGGATGTGCCACCTCAGCTGTAAGACTGTTCAGTAGTTCCTTTTATGATTTTTTCTTCTTTCTTAACGTAAGCCACAAGAGGGCACTGAATATTTTCAGGTTGTCTCTGAGCATAGTACTTAAGAATGCTGATTTAGTCAGTGCTTGCACTCCTTGATACTTTTAGTTGTAGGATATTTCTACTCAAATATTTCATAAAGCGTAATACATCTTAAATGGTTTAGGGGTTAAGAGACTTTATTGTGGATTGGAATAATCCCAGCAAGAATGTTTCTGATATGCTTTGAAGCCTCAAATGTAAAGCTGTACCTGTGCGTTTTATCTTCGGGACTGTGTCTACCGAGGGAGAAGCGAGTGCTCCCCACTTCCCAGTGGGACACAAAGCGCAACATAGCCATGCAAACTCTTTCTTTGCGATTCCTCTCCTTCCCTAAAAATATTCTTCATAGGTCAAGATGAAAGAGTTGCAGTGCAGCTGGAAATCACCAGGGGGCATCTGAGGACTGTTGCTGTCTGTGCTAGGAGCAATGAGGCTGATGCTGATTCTGACTTCGCGCTTCACGGAGCTGCGCTTTCGCCATCCACCCAGCTAACGGCTTAGCTGCTGCAGTGATGAGGTGTCAAGTCCAGGTACGCCTCGTCCCTGTGGTCTTATAAGCTTTGAAGTTGCCTCAGGCCTCTGGAATGAAGAGAGAGGTTCCCCTAGCGAAGGCTCTCACATCCCTAGAGTGTGCTCCTGGAGCTGCAGTACGATATGGCCAGCTACAGTTGCTTTGGGGTGCACACTGGTCACAGTTAGTTTCTCAGTGTAAGCCCACTCATAAAACATGATTGTGAGAAAACACGTCAGGTGTAGTTCAGGTTCTAGTGCAGGGGAAGAGGTGTAATCTTGTGAAAGAAATTACCTTGCTTACAAAAGACAGTTTTCTTACATAAATGACAAGATAGCAGTTAAAGTACACCTGAAGTGGCAATGGGCAGTAGAGTGTGAAATGCTGTACACCTGAGTTTCATCTGGTTGTTTTTTTAAGTTGCTTTTTAAATTTACATTTAACTAAGCAGTGGGAGGAAATGGAAGGTTTATTTCCTTTTCTTGATAACTCCTCGTCAAAGCAAACATGTCACATTTGCTCCTCTGTAAGAAGGTGGAATCTATTATAATTTTCACTTTATGTTATTTCCTCATGGCTCCTGCAAGATTTGTAAACGTTAGAGTTGTGTAACTTGGCATACTTAGGTGTCTGACTTGAAATACCTTAGATTTGATTGAGGGTCTCTTATCTCCTAGGTTTATCTGACTGCTCTTATCTTTACTGGTGCTTGTACCTCATCAACTAACATGGTAGTTTTGCAGTGTTATCCCCTCTCGTGAAATTAACTGAAAAAAGTGGAACAGATTTGTGCAAGATAACACATGAAGTCTGAGACAGAACAAGGAACATCCAGCTATCTGAGAATGATGGACCACGTGAACATCATCCCGCTTTTCAGAAGCAGATCTGTAAGCACTGCTAAGTGAAGTAC
This sequence comes from Tympanuchus pallidicinctus, assembly GCF_026119805.1. Lineage (NCBI taxonomy): Eukaryota > Metazoa > Chordata > Aves > Galliformes > Phasianidae > Tympanuchus > Tympanuchus pallidicinctus. The sequence continues at coordinate 34,302,703 of NW_026294769.1, forward strand.
ATAATGCTCTACAAACAGCCAGCAATTTTCAAGATTATTTAATTAATTGATCTCATCTAAGTTCACATTGAAACTCAGTCAGTCAGGTTTCACCTAAATGTCAACAAGCAGCCCTGACTCTCAGTTGCTCACTGCACTGTACAGATAGCAAAATTATCAAAGTGTCTGTGCTGAAGTATAGAACAACAAAACTGGCCAAGTATAAAAGTAGCCACCAAAAATGCTAGAAAATCTTTGTCCATATAGAGCTATTATTTTGACTTTTAAGTGGTTCTTTACAGTTTACCACGAATTTAAGTTGCTCTGACGTCATAAAGAGCATGTGCAAAGATAGAAAGATATTTTAGTGCTCTCCCATACTCATTTTTTTTCCCAGTATCTCTGCCCAGCATTATTATCCCCAGATATAGCTTTAGTAAGCAGGTGTGGCCTTCTGTCTGCGCTGGAAAATGCCTGATGAACATTCGTTATTCTGCAATAAAGCCACAAGATACAAACTGCAGGATTATTATTACTATATGTGCTACAGTAATGCCCACCTTTGATGGTGCAGACATAAAAAGACAGTGCCTCTTCAAGGGAATGTGTAGCCTACTCTGCATTGCTGCCCACCTGTCTGGTGCTGGAGATCTTCCTGGTCACTGCAGTAGATCTGTAGCAACCTCCACATTGATTTCTAATGTCTTTCCTTGTAATTTCTTGTACTACAGCATGGGAATGTGTGGGTCTGCGGAGAAAGAAATTTAAATGACTAGTAAAAGCCTAGATTTTGCAGGTGTCTCATATTTACTAGGGCTTATTAGATAGCTTAGCACCCATAAAAGTTGTAAAACATGTTTAAAGGCAAAGAACTGTATATAAAAAAAAAAAAAACAAAAAAAAAAAAACCAACGTGCTAAAGACCTGTTCCTTCTTCTTTGTGTTTAATGTTTTTTTTTCCTCAAATATAGAGCTTCTAGTCAGGACACTGGACTCTACTTGCAGGTTAAACTGAAAATGTAAACAACATCCTTGTAATCCACAGGCCCCTGACTGTATCAAGAGAGAACACGAGTTACTTTTGGCTGTTATAGGTCTTCGTAATTGTAGAATAAATGTACAATTTAAAACTGCCACTCTTTTTATTCATCTGAAAATGCATACTGTGTAATCAATGGATATTAAGATATTACAATCACAAAATAAACAAGAGTTAGGTGAAGCAGACTGTGATAACAAAAGAAAATAAATGGAAGGCTTACCCTTATGCTGGGCTCACCCACAAAACACCAGAAGAGGTGATCTCCAGAAGAGATCCTTCCCCTCTTGTAGCCAGCTCTTAAATAGGTCTAGGAGGGGTGGAGCCTGGCTCCATCCCTTTCGGCAGCACAGGTGAATTGCCTTCACCTCTGCTCCTCTGGCTGACTCATGGCTCGCCTCAGGTGATCAGAGGTTCAGGCCGTGACTCAGCAGTTCCCATACACTCCACCCCTTCACGGCATGAACCAATGATCAGGTTAACTAAAGGGTAAGCTTTCCTTAATACAGAGATCCGGTATATCGCGATGCTTATACGGTTTTATCGCAACATGTGTTGGTACAATTCAAGATGAGTGATGATCAGTGAATGTCCATGTTCTTCTATGGGCCAGTGCTCGATGATGTGACTGGAGGCATGAGGTCCTGAGGTGCAGGTCCGTCCTATGTTCCATCAGTCCCATGCAGACCATCACCGGGTGTTGTACGTGATCTGACAGCAACACTGGAACGCTTGATGGCATTTTGTTCCTTCTGGTGGTCCTGAAGGCTCACAGACTCACAGGCAGTAATACAGATGTTTCAGAGGTACCAGGAGGGGGGAAGGTCTGCTCTCCAGGGCAAGATACAGGCCGTATTTCTATCCTGGGTCAACACTTCCACCTGTACTGGGGCACATCCTGGCCGCCTGTACCACACCTTCTGGCCAGATATCTGCGGCTGCATAACGATATCAGGCACCAAAGGAGGTGTCCTGATCTGCCACAGGGACATGATGGGGATCCCTTTAGCGATAAAGATCGGAGTATTGACCACAATATCAGTAGGCCATGTACCTATTACTGGAGGGACTACTGAGCCTCCCACCTTCAATAGTCTTCCCAAAGGTGCAAGTAGGCCACACCACTTGGGTCCTACCTGCACCTTCCAGGGCCATTTTATTTTATGGGTACCCAGATCTAAATTCTCAGGGGTAGGGAGCAGAAGATTATTTTTGTTACCAATGTGGGGTCTTACCTGATGATCAGTGCCCATAATTTGGATCCTAAGCGGGGTGGCCCATGTCATCTGCAACATTCTCAGGGCACTGGGTCTGCCGCCTTGAGGTCTTTCATTCAGGTCCCCCAAGGATTCATACAGTCTTTTCGTCCATCCCTGCAGGGACTGGGAGTCTGTCTTCAGGGCAGCCTTAAGAATACCGTTATAAGGTTCAATGAGGCCTGCTCCTGTTGGATTATAAGGCAGGTGGAATCACCATTAGATGTTATTTTCTTCTGCCCAGCGCTGTATCATTGCACCAGTAAAATGAGTCCCTTGGTCGCTCTCGATGACTTGAGGTGTCCTGTAGGCAGACATCAGTTTAGTGAGTGCCTTGATGGTATATGCCTGGTTTGCTTTCAGTACTGGATAGGCCTGCAGCAGCCCACTTGCAGTGTCGACACAGGTCAGGGCATATCTTGCCCCTTCAGAACAAGGAAGGGCCCAGATGTAATTGACCTGCCATCACTGGAGAGGATTGTGTCCCCTAGCAAGATGGGCTGTTGTTTTGGGCAACGATCTTGGTCTCATCTTGGAGCAAGCATCACAATCCTGGCATGCCTGGACAATATCAGATAGCTGTATGGGCAGTCCCCATGCTTTAGCAGCTGCCCACATTGTCTTTTGTCCAGCATGCTGTAGCTTCTGATGTAACCTGCGGGCAATGTTCTCAGATGGTGAATTCTCAATCCATTGAACTCGGGCCAGTGTGTCAGCTTCATCATTTCCAGGTGACTGAAGGGGCTGATGACCAGAAACATGGTAGACATGTACAGTCCTGTGTTTGACCGTATTCCATATATCTAACCACATGTCTTTGCCCCAGATCGGTCAGGAGTGGATAGTCCATTCCTGGGTGGCCCACTGTGCAATCCAAAGAGTGAGCCCCCATACACAGCCCAACAATCTGTGCAGATGTTCAGGATACCATCACCGGGTTCCTTGGTTATAACCATCCACACAGCTTACAGTTCTGCCCATTGGCTGCTCTGACCATCCCCCTTGTCAAACCAGATTGTCTCGGTAGAAGGATGGTATGATATTGCTCTCCACTTGCTCGGGTTGCCCTTGCTGGACCCACCTCTGTCCCAGGCATCTTCAGGGATAGGATATTTTCCCTCCTGAACGGGACTCTTCGCTGGTGGAGCGACCAGTATTTCTTTGGTGCATCACTGTGATACGTAACCGAGCCTAGGATCTTCTGGAGTTCTTCTTTCAAGGGTGATGAAGACAGACTTGTCCTTTGGCTGAGGTAGGTGACCCATAGTGCCACTATTTGTGCTTGGGCCACCCTTGTCTTAGGAAGGTGGGTCAGATCTTTCATCCACCCCTGAATTGGCAGAGTGGTCTTAACTATAACTTCAGCTGTTTGAGTTATTGGCTCTACTGCCTGTAATGCCGAATAGGCAGCCAATAACTGTTTTTCAATCATACTGTATCTTTCTTCTGCTCTGTGCCAAACCTGAGACCAGAAACCAATGGGGGTACAAACAGAGCTCCGGCGTTGCCACAGGCCCCAACTGAAGCCATCTTGAGTAACATGAACATCCAACTCAGCTGGGAGGAATATACCCAATGCCTGGGCTTGTTTAACTGCCAGTTACGCTTGTTAGAAAGCATCCTGTTCGGTTTTTCCCCAGTCCCATAGCTGCCCCTTTTTTGTGAGTCTGTACAGTGGCCTTAGCAGCTGCATTAGGTGAGGTATAAAGGAACGCCAGTAACTCAATATACCTAGAAACTCTTGCAGCTGCTTTGATGTTGTAGGGACTGGGAACGCCTGAACCTTATCTATAACAGCACTGGGTAGCACTTGGGTCTTTCCCGACCAAACCACCCCCAGGAATTTTACAGACAGGCCTGGACCTTGCACCTTTTGGGGATTGATGGCCCATCCAGTCTGTTGTAAATAGGCGGTTAGTGAATCTGCTGCCTGTCCTACTGCATCCAGTGAGTCGGATGTCAGCAGGAGATCATCAATATAATGATACAGGTTAACATCATCAGGTTTTCTCCAATCAGCCAGGTCACGCGCCACTTGATTCTGACAATACATTGGTGAATGCACGTACCCCTGTGGCAGGACCTGAAAGGTCCAGTGTCTGCCTCCCCACGTAAACGCAAACTGATCTTGCGATTCCTTAGCAATTGGGATACTGAAGAATGCATTTGCTAGATCTAGGACACAATGATATGTTTTTATCTCCCTACTCAATGTGTCCATTAGGTTTATGGAGGCAATACTGGGTACAGCTGCATGAATAGGTAGCGTGACCTTACTTAATTCTCTGTAATCTACTGTCATCCTCCGTGTGCCATCCGACTTTCGCACTGGCCATATGGGGGAGTTATATGGGCTGTGTGCAGATCTTATAATACCCACTTTTTCTAATTCCTGCACCGTTCTCGATATTTCATCTTGCCCACCCGGGAGTCTATACTGTCTAACATTAGTAATCCGACACGGTTTCGGCAGGCAAACAGGCTCATGTTTCGCATGGCCTCTTAATATTGCCTGCACCGCCTGGATACTGACACATCTTTGTCGAAGTCTGAACTCTCCCACAGTTGTTTGGAGAGCCAGATCCCATAGAATATCTACGCCCAGAATGTATTCTTGGACTGGGGCAATAGACATCTTGTAATCCCGGGGTGGGAGACGCCCAACCCCCACTTTTAACCATGTTTGGGTGACAGGAATAGTCTGTCCCCCAAAGCCACCAATCATCACTCTGTCCCCATCAAATTTCCTTGGATTTCCATAAATAATTGATGTTTCTGCTCCTGTGTCTACCAATGCCGTAACTCTCTGAATATTTTTCCAGAACCAATAAATCGTTAATTCTACACAGGGCCTCCGGTCCCATCTGGAGGCCCTACGGGGACTAACATCCCTTGTCACACCATGAATTGTGCTATGGCCAATTCTTTTGCTTCTGGTGGCTCAGGCATTGTGGTCCAAGACACCTGAGGTGGCTTTTTTTTTTCCTATTTGGAACAATAAAATCTTCTAGATTCCACGTTGTTGTTGGTACCCTCTCTATAACCCTCACCCTTGATTTCTTAGGGTAATTCTGGAATTTTTGATTGTCCTTTAGTTGTTTCCAGAGCTGGAGAAGGACATGGTTGGGCTGGCAGTCAGTCTTAGCAATTTGGACCCCAGCCCAAATTAAGTCATTAAGCATTTGTTTTCAGGATACCCTTATGGGTCCTGATCGAGGAGCTCGAGTAGCCGGCATTTTGGTTTTATTTACCGGCAGGACCTCTGCTTCTTCTAATAGCCAAATATTGTGCCTAGTCCGCAGGCGTTCTGTTCCTCCCAAGTCGGCAACTAACTGGGCAGCCTGCTGGACTACGGCTTCTGAGGCTACAAGGAGATTTAATATGGAGACTAGGGCGCCGTAGAGATGGGAGGGAGCTTGCTGTAAAATTAAGTCTCTCATCCCTGCTGAAAATTTAACCATATCAGGGCCATCAAATGTGTCTTCATAGATAGCCTCTCTTACACCCAGTTCATGGATATAATTTTGAAGGTCCTCCATGGAGGACCACATGCCTGTATGTAAAGATCTGTCCGATTTATTCAGCCATACCATTCAGCAAGCCGCCATTAACCATTCTAGTATAGAATGGTTTTCATCATGATATTGATTACCCACATATAGCCTCTGTCTGAGAGCAGGATGGACAGTCATGGTGGCCAATTTCTGCGCCATTCACCAAGACACTTTCTGCCCCAGAATCCCACAGTCTTAATAACCAAGCTGGCACACTTTCTCTAGGCTTCTGCCTAAATCGCTGTACTAAATCCATTAATTCTGTTGCTCCGTATGGCCGGGCCGTTACACGTAAATGAGTCTGGGCAGGGGGCCACTGATCAGGAGGCACCCCTGCAGGTCTGTCCTGCACTTTTTTTGTTTTCTGGATTACAACAGGATGGACTTCTAGTTGATCAGTCAGAATTGGATATTCAAGATCTAATTTAGATGTTTTATTTTCCTGATCAACGAAGTCTGTTGATTCAGAGGTCTGGTCATCATTTATTGAAATGTTACAAACTTGGCCTACAGGAAGATGTAGAATTGGCTTCTTCCCTGTTAAAATGCCAAGTTCATGCTCCAGTTTTTCAATGCAATCTTTCAAAAGTTGATTTTCAGTCTCTAAAATATCATTTCTTATATCCGCATGATTTAAGGCACTTAATAGTGGCCATACCACCATGGAGGCAGCCAGTTGCCTTTCTTTAGTGATGAGCACATCCTTGCTAAGTCCTTGAAAGTAGTCCTCCATGTGATATGGGGAGATATTGCCCATAATGTGTTTTTTTTCATAATGCCCATTTTTCAATGATAGCAGCTAACTCATAATAGGGGGATCCCCCAAATCCTGGGATCTACCCTGGAATCATTTTCTCTAGAAGAGTATTGTTCTCCCCCTTGACCCATTTATAGAAATTCCAAAGAAAAGACATGATGTAAGTTTTAGTATATTTGGCCTGCCTGGCTCACCAAGTATATAATCAATGGATATTAAGATATTACAATCACAAAATAAACAAGAGTTAGGCAAAGTAGACTATGATAACAAAAGAGAAAAAATGGAAGGCTTACCCTTATGCTGGGCTCACCCACAAAACACCAGAAGGAGGGATCTCTAGATGAGATCCTTCCCCTCTGGTAGCCAGCTCTTAAATAGGTCTAGCAGGAGTGGAGCCAGGCTCCACCCCTTCCAGCAGCACAGGTGAATTGCCTTCACCTGTGCTCCTCTGGCTGACTCATGGCTCACCTCAGGTGATCAGAGGTTCAGGCCGTGACTCAGCAGTTCCCATACACACACTATCTATTTAAATAAGTTGCACTATCCTTTATTAATTCATTTCCATTAATTCTCCATTATTTCCTACTGTTTGTATTGGTTTTAGAAGTATGATGTGGCACATAGTTCTTTTATTCTGTAACGTAAGATACAGACTCAACTCTTAAGTAAAATAAGGGATAGCTGTATTGCCTGAACACAGTAAGTCAGCAGTAAAACAAAGTGTTGGTTGCTGTAGAGAACATGGTCACAAAATTAGATAAGCTCCATATAAATGATTGAAAAAACTTCTTTAAACTGCCTGCTTGTTTACTGCCATTGCCTAATCATGTATTAAAAATCCAGTTTCCTACCTCATGGGAGACACCTCATGCAAAGAACTTTCACCATTTTTTTTTCACATATTGCTTAATTATCTGTTTGTAGTGTTTGCTTATTAGCAGATTGCTGACTGAGATGTCAAAACTGAAACTAGTTGAAAAGCAGAGTGAATAAGGAGAAAAAATGAGTATGGACTGTATAACAATTCAGGGTCAGGTACATTGGTTAACTTTGTGTGCAGTGGTTAACTTCATCCTTACCTTCTCTCTTTGTATTACCAATTCCAGCACTTTTTACTGTTTTCTTTGATTAACACATGTTAACAAATGTGTTGATTCTTTTAAATTCTTTGTAAGGTACCTATCAGGTGCTCTAATCACAGAATAATGGATGTAGCCATTGCAGTTTTTTACTTCTGACCAACAGTGCGTTTTTCAAACAAGTATTACCACCATCTTCACTTAACATGCTTTAGTTCACATCACAAAGGAGTACTGGTGTTTATGAATTTAATTCCTTTGATATGAAGCTAACAGAGTCTGCTTAATGCAGTCCAGTTGCCACCACTGACTTGCAATCCTTGGGATCAGATCACAGCTTGGCCAAAGTAAAACTCTTTGAAATGTGTACGACATAGAAACCAAGTTCTAAGCACCAAATACTTTGATTTACAAATCTGTTCCAGTTAGTAACTGTTACTATAGGCATAGCCAGCCTAACCTAGAGAATCTCTCAAAGGAGAATTACCAGCATCATCGGGTAGTTGCAGAAGGAATAGGGAAGAATTCAAGAACTGGTGAACTTGCAGAAGCAGCTTTGATAAAAAGTCTTTTCAGCCTTCCGAATATCAGTGATTTGGTAACAACTAGCAGTGTGATTGTTGGATAGAGGATTACATTATTTGCTATTAATTTTTGTAGAAAATGCTATGATGTAGGAACAGTGATATCTACAACTACTGCTTCTCAGTAGTTAAACAGTAAAATAAGCTTGGAATTGGGCAGCTGGAAATTAGTTTGGCAATTGCCTGAGAACAATTAGTTGTTTCTTACCAGCTCCGGTACTTGAAATTTTATGAGAAATGTTATTAATTTTGATATAATCATGTGGAAATCTGTTCTTTGCAATCACCGTACAAAATCCAAATGTCACTTTAGCTTTTCTGAAATTCTAATCAGGCATTGGATCTGGGGAAATAAACAGCTAGCCAAGTCTGATCATTGAGTATCCGCAAGTGTCTTGAATTTAAGCGTAAGAAGAAGCCGGCCAGTTCAGTGCTCACTGGCTGTTAGTAAGTAAGTGACTGAAGTCAAAAGAAACTCAAACTCCACACAGTAACAATAATACAAGGGCAAAAGAGACATTTTAAAAATTAATTTGTATGGATTTTTAAAATAATCCAGAAGAATAGCACCACCTGATTTACTGACAAATTACAGTGCTTCATTTTTATCAACAGTATAGATGACATTGCCTTTTCTAAAAGCAAGATTCTGAAATTACGTTGGGGGTAGATCTGTGCACATGTTTATCGCTGTCCCTTTCTGCCAAAAAATACATACAAATGTGTTAAGGTCTTACCTGCCAAGTGCCTTACGAGCTTTCAGTTTTTCAAAGGGATTTAGTGCCAGCTTTATCCACAGATGTACGCATTGGCTTATGTGGGAAGATGGTTCTGGAGACCCCCTGCTGTGACCCCTGTGCTCAAACAAGGGTCTTCACAGCTGTGACAAGATGGGTTTTGAATATCTTCAAGAGTGGAGACTCTACAACCTATCTAGGCAACTTATTCTGATGTTTAATCACCCTCATTGCAAAAAAAAAAAAAAAAAAAAAAAAAAAAGATTTTCTTATGTTTATTTGGAATTTTGTATAGTTGTATATGTATTCCATTTCTTTTGAATTTCTGTTTTCTTCGGTTCATTTCTTCCTGTATTTCAACTTGTGTTCAATACATTTTCTCACAGCAGCGCTAAAAACTGATTGAGCTATATGTCAGTTGCCCTAGTGCAGTTATGATGGACTTCACTTTTAAGACAAGGTAGAGGTAGGGAAGTTAATCGTTGATGAAAGGACAAAGGTTTTGGTTTATGATATTTACTCTCTTAAATACCAAGTTGGTCTGAATTCTATCAGTTCACCTGTTTGCTGACTGGATAAAAACATGGACTGGCTTTCTGTGCTTTTGCTCCTAAGCTGTCTTCTTCAGGTGTCCTGGAATCAGGTAAGAAAGCAAATAGTGCATTTTCTTTGTGTGCTCAAATAAGCAGTATAGATCGATACGAGTCTGAGAGGAAAAGACTTAAGTATATGATTGTTCCAAAATTAGAATTCTGTTTCTTCTGTGTGGAGAAGAAACAAAGATTTCTTTTTTCCTTGAGCCACTGTTCTTAGTAGGCTTGTGTATGCATTGGAAGAGCATACGTTATGTTCCTTGCCTAAGTAGAATTTCACTGATATTCAAAGTAATATTACCAGAGTTGTAAATGCAGAGTTAGAACCAAGATAAATATTTAAAAGTATTTTGCTATTCCATATCTGAATAGAATTTATTAATTTATTTGCTATAACTTGAGGTATTTTACATTGAAATCAATATCTTTTTAGCCACTGGATGTACTTTTTAATGGTTGTTTTCTGTTCATCCTGTCCAGCTAAACTATTTTAGCTGGAAATGACACCTTTGAGATTTTGTACTTCATGTCTTTTTTACAGAAATGTAATATTTTGCTGCTCTTAGGATAATTCATTGTTGAGGCCAGATGTTGGAGTGATATACAGTATAATTAATTTGGAGAATGAAAACCAGTGAGTTGTTTATGCTCACTTCTGTTGTAAATTCATAATGGCTTTGGGGTAACTTACAGAGTAAGGTATTACTTCAAGTGAAACAATCTTATCTATTTTAATTAATGCAACTTAGCTGTCTGATTCTGGGAATCCAGGTGCAAAATCTTACTGTGACAGTCATAGTCTGTCCCTCTCATACATTCATACACAGCTCATACAGTACATCACCTCTGTAAGTTAGGAGCTCAGACTCAAGACCCCAACTTTCCTATAGCTCTCCTGTATCCCCCAAGTTCCGCGCTCCATTCCTGTTTCCTCTGTCCATCACAACTCCCTCTTCCCCTGTTCTGAAACTTTTGGAGACTCAATCCTCAGCTTTGTTTACATTCCTCTACAGGCTTTTGCAAAGATGGAATGAGTGGTGCAGACAGCTACCAACATCTACAAGTTATCTCTCCTCAAGCTGACTCCCAGTTGCTAGCTCCTGTGTGAGGGGGGTGTCTTCAGCACAGTAGGGCTACTTACTTGATTTCCATGTTCATTGCAGCCAGGAAGATCTTCTTTCACATTTCTGGATACTACTACCAAGAGTTATGTAGTCTGAAGGAAACACCAGTAAGTTAGGAGTTCTCATCCAAACTGGTTGACCATATTCCAGACTATGTCTGTGGTGAGACTGAAAGTTTTCACTGGGTAATTCATCACATCTTTGAACAGAAGTTCAGTGAGGTCTGTCATCTTTTAGAGATGCCAGGACATTGTGATTGTTCCATAACCATCTTAGAGACAGATCAATTTTGTATGCAATAACTCATTTATTTCTCCACTGATTACCACCAATACCTAATTTTTACAACTAGAATAGGTGAGATGCTTTTCCTGCCTATTTGAGGTGTATGTGAATTATAAGCGAGTTAAACATGCCGGCAAGCCATGGTTTGACCAACCTCCAGTGTAACTTAATTCTCATAAGTTGTGTTGTCTGCCAAAGTTAGGCACTAATATTATAAACTTTCCAGGAAAAAAAAACAAACAAAACAAACAAACAAAAAAAAACAATCATACCATTTGGTGTAGATGCATGTAAGTAGCTTTGGTTACATTGAATCAGTTTCCTCATTGGAATACATCATAGGTGTTCTTCCCCTTCATGTGCCTGTGAAATGTGAATCTCTTATTTGTTTGCAAAATTTTCAGAGGCTAGAAATTCAACAAATGGGTCTCAGCTGTCAGGCTGGTGCTAAGACTAAAGCTGTTCCTACTTGAACAAGTAATACACAGATACTTTTTTGGAAAATGAGTAATTTACTATTGAGATTCACATGACTAAAGTTCAAAATAGGTAAAAAGAGTTCCTTCCATGTAAAACATTCAGTGACAATTTTCAAATCCAGGACCAGCCTGGATTTCAACTGATTGCTTTTCTTCGGTAATGGATTTATATTTTGTTTTATACACGTTAGATACAGCTGGGCTTAGCTACACTGAGCTCTGAATGCAGATACAGGAGCATTTTTCATGAGCTAGCCAATTTTTACCTTTAGCATAGTTATGTTTTCTGATTAGTAGATGTGAGAACATAGAAGTTCGTAATTACTGAAACTACAAAAATGTTTGCTCTCCATTAATGACTGTAAGGCTGTTCAGCATAGAATCAGAGTCATAGAGTATTAGATACGTACATACATAGATAGATACATACATAGAATGTATTGTGTTGGAAGGGACCTTAACATTCTTCTAGCTCCAACCTCCCTGCCGTGTGCAGAGCTGCACCCCACCAGCTCAGCAGCCCATGTTTCCATCCTACCTGGTCTTGAATATCTCTAGGGATGGGGCATCCACAGCTTCTCTGGGCAGCTGTGCCAGTACCTCACTGCTCCATTAGCGTTCTTTAATAGAAAAGAAAATATGATTTCAACTTTTTAATATTGCAAGCTTTAATTCTCTGATGTTTTTTTTTTTCCTTTCACATTAACAAAATACTGGTGGAAAAGTAGAAATTTAAAACCAAATAAATTCTTGAAAACATGTATTACATACTGAGTAATTTCAGTTTATTTTACCAGCTCCGTTTTCATTTCAAATTTTGAGTACATGGACTGGAGACTGTTTTGTAGATATCTTGCTGTAAAGGAAGGTAATGCTAGGACATAAAGGCAATAAAACTTTAGAATGTAAGACAAGACTATTGACACTATGGATTTACAGGGGATTTGTTCCCCAAATACTGCTTTACAATTGAAAGTTAAGCATGCCTTCCATAGGTTCTGGGCAATTTTACTAGTAGCAATATTTGTTTTCACAGAAGTACTAGATTGTGAAAACTTTACAGGAGCAGTACTTGTTGAATTGCCTATTGGACGGCTTGGCATGGAGTGGGCAAAAAGCTGAAACAAACAAATGAGCATTTGCAGTCAAATGAGAAGACAGAAGGTCCAATCAGTCCAATACAAGCAATGTGATAAATACTGTTATTTGAGTATAAATGCATCTCTAGTATACTGTAGAGAGAATAATGCTAACTGCATTTCATTGTGTGCCTTTCTAATAATATATCTTTTCCTTTCTTCTCCCCAGCCTGCTCTGGAAACTACTGGTGAGTTCTGTTTAGAGATCAATTTGTATGCATGGGAAGCAGTCAACAAAAACAGCTGCTCATAAACATTGCTAGGACAGACACAGATTTATAATTACTGTTATTGTTATTGCATTAATTTTCACACATCATAAAGATAACAGCAAGGGCTCATGTCCTACCTCACTTGTCTTTTTATTTTTCAGAAGTAGACATAGATGGAGGAATTGATCAAGACATCTTTGACATCAATGAAGGTTTTTTTTTTTAAATTCAGTTTCTCTTTTTCTTGTTGGTAGCTGTAGATCAATATAATAACTTGATGTTAATCTCCTCTTCTCTTTAGCTCTAGGACTGGACCTTTTTGAGGGAGACATCAAATTTGATGGGGTGAGTTTGAATATAAAATATAAAACCAGAACTGTGTCATTGACTCATGCAGTGTAAAGTATTAGTGGCATGAAATATGACTGATGCATCCTGCTCATACTAACAATAAATGCTGTTTATGTTATGATAAACTGAAAATGTTTGGAGATACATTTTTACAAAGTGTCATAAGCAATGAAAAACTTGGGTACATTTAAAGAAACATTATCCAGAATTAGGTCAGTTTAGCCAGTAGATCAATATCATTAGCATCTTGTTTTCTTTGCAGTGGGTTTTAAATTTGTACTTGTAGGATATTCAGCAGCACAAATCACATCCAGACAGGGTTATATAAAACATTCTTAATTTATCTGCGGAATATGCATGTAAATTATGAACCAATTAACTTTATGAACCAGTGCTGCAAAACTTTCATTGTGTTAACAGATAAACCAAAACCAATGGAAAATTATACCTGTGAGTAATACCACATTTAGAAACATCTGTCCCCTATGCCTGTTCAATCAATAAGAATAAAAAATATTTGCATAGCCAGTTACATCTCAAAGATATGTAGTAGAAGCCCAAAAAATTGTCTTGTGCCCCTGAAAATCAGTGCTGATTTTCTTTTCCTTTTTGGTGAACTGCTTATGCCTGGACGTGTCAGTGGAAGCAAGGAAAGCATTTGTTAATGGCATAGGAGCAAGCCTTTGCATTATGAAAAATGCAGAATTATTGATGTTTGTGCACATCTCAGGACTTTGGAACTTTATGCTTCCCACAGTAGCTGAAGCTCTCCTCAAATATGCATCAAAATCACAAATAATGTACAGAGAAAATGCTGCAGAAATGGGAGACATGGTTAGAAATGTGTTTCACTTCAAACCCAAGCCATAGGCCTTTCAGAGAACTTCTTATCTTTCTTTGATTTCTTATCTTTCTTATATGAACTCATAAGAAATGTAACATTAGCAGTATCTTTGTCTTTGACCCCAGATCAGTTTTTACAGAAAACTGCACACTTACTTTCTTCCTAAGGTGCAAGAACGAAACTCCATCATTGGTGATGAATATCGCTGGCCCCATGTCGTCCCCTATGTCCTTGATGATAGCCTGGGTACAGTATTTGTCCTTGACAATGTAACATTATGTATGTTACTTTGTTACTTGTATGATGTTACTTGTATGCATGTTACTTTGATTGAAATATTGATTACAGATCAGTAAAGATCCCTGTCATCCTTTCCTCTTCCTACTGCCATGCTGTTAGTCTAGAGCAGGCCATTTCCCCCAGCAGAATTTGGTCTGGATATGCAATAGCAGGATATCTCATCTTGGTCTTGGTATTGGGGTCCCACATCCTCTCTGGATGCTCTTAACCCGACATTGTAATGACCCAGCAGATTGATTTGCTTTGAAAAGCATATGTCCAAGACATGAAACCATAGTAAGATGAAGAAATAAAATGACACCGATGATCTTGTTAAAGCCAGGCAGCTTACTTGGCTGTTTATACCACCTAGAGCACTGCAGGCAAACTGACATTCTGAGTTGTAATGCAGTTTGCAGTGGTCTGAGTGCCCTGTTGTGGGGTTGGGCTGATCTCCATCCCTTCAGGTACAGCCAGCTGTGGCTCTGCATGGCAGAGGGGAATGGTGAAAGAGGGAATTCGAGTTCTCAGAATCACAAAATTGTAGAGTTGGAAGAGAGCTCTGGAAATCATCTAGTCCAATCCCCTAGTAAAGCAGGTTCTCTACACTACATTGCACAGGAGTGTGTCCAGGCAGGCCGTGAATATCTCCAGAGAAGGAGACATCACAACCTCTCTGGGCACCCTGTTCTACTGCTCTGTCACCCTCGTAGTACAGAGGTTCTTTCTCACAGTCGTGGTTTTCACTGCATATGAGGAGACTGTGGGAGGTAGGGAAGGTTTAGGGTGGATGTCAGGGGGAAGTTCTTTACAGTGAGAGTGGTGAGGTGCTGAAACAGGTTGCCCAGAGAGGTTGTGGATGCCCCGTCCCTGGAGGTGTTCAAGACCAGGCTGGATGGGGCCCTGGGCAGCCTGGTCTGGTATTACATGGGGAGGTTGGTGGCCCTGCATGTGTTGGAGGGTTGGAGATTCATGATCCTTGAGGTCCTTCCAACCTTGGCAATTCTGTGATTCTGTGATTCTGTGATTCTGTGGTTCTGTGGTTCTGTGGTTTTGTGACCATGCCCTCAACACATAGTGTGAGGTCATTTTTCTGGTCTATGACATGAAAAAAAAATTACTCATCCCCAGTTTAGGCTAGGATCTAAGATAGTAAAGAATTGAAACCACATAAATTGCTCAGAGTAGATAAGCCAGATATGCAGTTAGTATGTTCAAGTCCCAGAGAGTTTCTGTGAGAGATGCGTAGCCTACAGTTAGCCCTAGGTGAAATCTGATGTCGTCATTCACTATCTACTTCATTCATGTTCAAGAAAATCTCAGTGAAGTAAATGAAAAAAATTACAAAATGAAGAACCGTGTACTATTGTGTATTATACACTCATCATGTTGTGTTTTATACATATATACTACAGAAAAATTACACAGAAACAGAACCAGGGGAAGATAAAATGTCACAAGAGCATAATTTGATGGTTTCTAGACCCCTACATAGGTCTTAATCTAGCAAAAAGTTTATTTTGATTAAAGATTGCTGGAGTAAGAGCCACCCTTAAGGTATGGACTCTTTGGACTTGCTCTGTACAGGTAACAGTACAAACCTAGTGGCTCAACACTGACAAAAACACTGTTTACATTGCAGAAGTTAATGCGAAGGGAGTCATCCTCAAGGCTTTTGAACAGTATCGGCTCAAAACCTGTATTGACTTCAAACCTTGGGAAGGAGAGGAGAATTACATATCTGTGTTCAAAGGAAGTGGGTAAGAGGAGAAGTATAAAATAATTCTCTTTTTTTTTTTGGCTACAGATTGTATTCATGTCCAGCATTCTCTCTAAAACTCATCTACCTGACTGTAATTCTCTGGTTTTCTTTGTGTCCATTTTCTGTCTTTTTTTTTTTAACTAGAAAATGTAGTATCTTCCAAAGCGAGTATTACATAGTAGTAATTAACAATTTCTCACTGATACTTGTTTCTAAATATAATAAGTAATCAGATTCTTGAAGACAAGAAGATCTGAAACAAGTCCTTTAATTTCTTGACTGATCTTTGGCTATGTGGAATGTCACTTTCATGTAATCATAGAAAGCATACATTAGGTTTTAGAAAAAAAAATCCCATTGGAAATGCAATAGGTTTAACTCTGGGACAGTACATATGCTTCACTGTAACAAATTGAACTGCATTTGAACAATATCACATAAGCATCCAGATTATTTTTCAGTGCTGCCTAGCACTGAGACATTACACTAAGATCTGTTTTTATTTTTCTATAAGTAGTTATGCTATTTCACCTTAGTTTTCACAAAATAATGTTCTAAGAAAAAAATCAAAATTGCACCAGCTGCTTCCCTCTCTAAGACAGTCTTTATCAAAACAGTGTAACAGAACAAATATGTTCTGCACACCACGCTGGCCCATTTCTCTCCTGTTAGAAAAGGAGACCAGGGAAACCTTGATAGCATGGTGAGGAAATTTGCTTTCAGAATATGATTTCCTGATACGAGAAAATGCATTCATAAATGGGGAAAGATTTTCTGCAAATAGAAATGCTTCCTATTCCCTTTAGCTTGTTCTGAGATATTTATATCAGATAATTGTTTCAAAAGTTCTTCATTCTCTGACTCTGTATTTTCTACTCTTTGTGCTGTGCACCTGACATTGAAACTCAACCCTAAAAGATGTGTAAGTGGAGGCATAGAAAGTAATGTATTTTCCTAGTGTCTGTGAACCAAATGGAAAACTCAAGGTGAAAAATGCATAAAGCAGCCCATTTCCAGTCTTCTGTTTCTAGATTTCTCCTTATTAGCTAGAACTTCAGTAGCTGCAGAAGAACTCAGTCCAGAGGGCACAGTGCACACAGAAGTGCAAAGTTCCTGGCAGCCCCAACTGTATTCATAAAATTTTATGGCACCAACAAAAAGAGGAATTGTCTTTGCCTTTCTGATCTGTGTTGCATCTGTGAAACATACAGAAGAAGGTGAGGGAACTTTATTTCAAAAAATGAAAAAAACCTTCTGACTAGTAGGCCAGAATTGTTTGAATTATCTTTTTGAACTCAAAATTAGTCACAAAGGAAATCAGCTGTCAGTTTGTTGGCTACCCTGTATAAAAACAAGCTTGTAGTCTCTGATGAATGTACACAGTGCCATCAAACCCCAAGGAAAGAGCCGTTTTCCCCAAGGAAAGAGCCCTCTCCGTATCCCTATAGTTTATTTAACACATGCCAGGGCTTGGCTACCACTCTACTAAATGCACAAATACACATATCACTAAGCAGGTAGCAACTAATTCAAGTCTGCACATTGGCTACAGAGGTTAGACTGAAAATCTGTTTAAAGACGTCTTCTTTCCTCCAGTTCCTACAATAAGCAAAATATCTGAGAAACATTTGTGAATGACAGAAGTTCAAGAGCATCAGAAGTGGCACATACCTGCAAACTCATCTAGCAGTCTGGAAAGTGCCATTGCTACCCTTCTCATGAAGGACAAGGCTGATTCACCAGGAAATCTAGCATGGTATGACAGAGTCAAACAGTTAGCAGACCAGAGAGGACCAGTCCTGTATCATGTATTTCCAGATGGGAAACCAAGTTTTCATGAAGTATTTCTAGGAGGTCACTTTGGCACTGTGGCATAAGGCAAAGGGTGATCTGTGGTACTGTAAACAGGAATTTGCTAGCAGGATGTGAGTATAAAAACAAGCCTGGAAAAACTGCTGGCTCTTCAAGAACAGCATTGCTACTGATGGCATGTATCTCCTTATGGTCTGCCTTCCAAAAAGCAGATTGGTAAGATTAGTGAGAACAAATACTACCCCACATCTGTCACTCTGATGGAGCAACAAGCAGCAGAAAGCACTGAATCGACAGAGACAGACTCTAACATATGTGAAGAAGCTAGGATTTTTTTTCATTTTCCTCTTTCCCTAAAGAAAGACATCATTAACATGTTGTATCTCCAGTTGTCCTTGTCCCACTCACATGGCTTTATTCTCAGCCGTGAGTGACACAGAGTGTGCATTTACTCCCTCTGTGGTTGAAGAATGATGGTGTCATAGGCAATTGGCAGAATGAAGGCAAGGGGAAGTTGCATCCATTGGTGTTTGAATATTGATTTTACCAAGTGTCCAGGGTGTGCTTGTAGCCTGCTGTGCTCTACACAGCAGCCATGAAGCCAGAGGCATCTGCTGTGGTATGAAGTATACCCAGAACTACAATGGACTTCTTAGACTTTTGTACAACTAGAAAAAGCAGCATAATCAATATGAGGCCTTGTTCAAGGGAAGCCAGTGAAATTATGGAAGCTGTATGGCTCCCTCCCAGGCCCCATGCTGTAATTTTAATGAGTAATCAATAGCTAAGGCTTGTACTGCTTTTTAGAAAGAGAAATCCTGTGGAATATGCTTCACTAATAAGTTGCAGGGTCCTACCGTGCCTGGTATGCTTGCTTTTTACATTTCTGGGGTGATAGAACTGCAAATCCTATGGAGTATTTTGTGCCTGATTAATTTTATGGACTTCATTGGGTAAGTGTTGATTTATTTGCTGTGTAAAACATCAATTTAAATGTGCTTGCTAGTTTGTGGACATGGGGTGCCACTTTATTGGTTTGTGCAGATAGCTCACAATTTTTTTATTCTTTAATAAAATCTTCCAGCGTAGCTGCAGTTTGGCACTGCCTTGCGAGTGTATGCAGGCAGCAACGGCCCCAGAACTACCTCTCACAAATAGCTAGAAAGAAAAGACACAAACAAAAGCCCTCTCAGATGTACTGGACTTTCAGAGTATGGTTTCCAGGGGTGACCTGACCTAGCAGTCACAAGCTGTCACCAAAGCAAAAGACCAAAATAGTATGGGGAGGCAGTTGTGATGGTTGAGGTGAGAAGTGGCAAGGCAATGGTTTGTCTGGCACTAAGACATGTCCAAAGTATGCCCACAGGTAGTTATGGTGATCTAGCCAAGGAGCAGCAGACTGTTAGTTTGCAGTAAATCTTAGGTCTTAAATCATGTGCCCATAATCTTCTTTTTTTTTTTTTTTTCAGTCATAAATAGTTCAACTTCTTTTCTGCTAAAGAAAACCCATTAAAAAAAATCCATCTGGAGTGGGAGAACTGGTTACTCATTGAAGCAGAGTTTCATATGGGAGAAAAGGATCCAATAATGAACAGATCAATGAAAAAACACTCATAGCAAAATGTATCTCTAGCGCTGAATGAAAGGCCTGTTTATCAGGCTCCTTCTGGATTTATTATGGCATGGCGGTGGCATGTACTTCACAGATTTGTCTTCCAATCTTATTTCCATATTAGTTGCTGGTCCTCAGTGGGAAACCGGAAGCTGGGCTTGCAGCAGCTCTCAATTGGAGACAACTGTGACAGGATTGCAACAGTTGAGCACGAATTCCTTCATGCGCTAGGCTTCTGGCATGAGCAGTCACGGTACGATCGAGATGACTACGTGTCCATCATCTGGGACAGGATTCAGACCGGTCAGTCACTCTCCTGATTTCTCACTCAGGCTCTGGACATGTTTTGGGTAGGGAGCATCTCTTTCAGACATCCTCCCATTGCTCGAAGATTCCCTCACCTTGAATTAAATTCAAGTTCACCATATCAATAAACAAAACATCAAGTGGCATCTGTTTGGGATGGGCAGCCTTATTTGTCATCACTGTCATTATTACTCATGTCACAGCAGTTCCTAGAGGCTTAACTGGAGATCTGACTCCTGTCGTGTTAAGTACAGTACAGCCCAGCAACAGAAAAGAGTAACTTGGCTTGTTTTAATGAATACTAAACTCACTAATTACTATGGGAGCCTGTAAAAGTAATTAAAAATAATCCTGCCCTACAAAACCCAGTACAACCAAAGCCAGCAGAAAATCTGAAGGGAAGGGATCGACCTTTCTTCTGAGAGAGGGCTCACAGGCCAGAGAGACCTCTTTTGGTGTCCCCATCACACAAGCCATTACTGTGGCAACATGGCTTCCAAGTGCAAGCACCGGCATATTTGTCACAAGCCTGAGTGTGGCATAGGTTTTCGTCAGAGTTGGGATCGATGTCTGCTTGTTCAGCATTCTGTCATCCTCCGTAGTCCCTACTCAGTTTGAAAACAGGGATGTGTGCCCAGACATGGTACTGGCCTGGTGCAGGTACACCCTGAGCACCAGACAGTAATTAAATCTTGCATTCCTATTTAGTTCTGATCAATAGCCAGGTGCACACACAAGTATATATTGCAGAAAATGACTTAGAGTCTGTTATTTGATTTCCATTATACTTTGCTGACTTCTTAATAACAAGTTATGCTATTGTTAGCCACTTGCAACTGCTGCAGCTTTTTTATGCTGACCTGTGTCTAGTTACTGTATTTTGGCTAATTGTCATTTAAAACATTTATAACTTTGCCTTACTTTAGAGTTAATATTGCCTTTCACTGATTCTTCAGAAAACATCTATAAAATTAAACTTTGAATTGTTTACCTAACTCCAATTTAAACTTCTTAGAAATGACCAGCAATTAAAATTCGGAGAACATGGATTAGAAATAAAGAGGCATTCTTGCAGGTGCATAACTTGAGCACTGAAATGGCATGTCCACTTTGGGGTATCACAAGCCCATCACAGTTTATGAGTAGATTCATGATGAAAAGATTTCTGATAGGAGAAAGGAGAAGGACTTCATGCAGCAGAAGTCATCATGTTACATTCTGATAGCTGAAAGAGGAAGCTAAATAAATTTAGGACAGGAATAAATACCTTTATAGAACAATTACACAAAAATGATTACCAAAAAGTACTTAAGGTTCTAAACGATTCTCTTTTATTTTGAGCCTGTATCTCAAAGATTGGTAGTCTTTCTGGAAATAAACAATCTTTTATTTTTCCTTTTCAGGTAGAGAACATAATTTCAATAAATACGATGATAAAACATCAGACTCTCTGAATGTTCCCTATGACTATACATCTGTGATGCACTACAGCAAAACTGCTTTCAGGAATGGAACTGAACCAACCATCGTAACAAACATACCGTACTTCATGGATGTAATAGGACAGAGGATGGATTTCAGTGATTATGATCTTCAGAAACTGAATCAGCTGTACAATTGCTGTAAGTTTTTCCACTCATTTTACATTCTTTGCTTCTTATCTTATTATCCAGCCTCAAGTAAAAAAAATATATGCGAATATATTTGGAGAAATGAATTGTGTTTAAAACACCAGAAATAATGGTACAGCTAGAAATAATACAGCCCTCCTGCAGAAACACTGCTGTGTAGTAGAGCTTTCTGTGCAATTTTATTTGACCGTTAGTTAAAAATCATCTTTGCTCAGTAGATGATTTTTGTTCATCCCTTGGGTGGCTGTTTAAAATGTGTGCTTCTACACCAAGCTTTTTGTTTCTCCCCCCGCATTATCGCACAGCTGCTGCTCTACAGGACTGAGTGTCTTTGCTGTGGCTCTCATACCTGCTCTGCACTCATACAGTCTGTCAGACAGAGCTTGTTCATGCAAACAAGTGATGGATGTTGTTATGAAGAAAAAGTGAGCCTTTAAAATTTTTGGTTTCCATTTCAAACTCAGCCTATTAGCAAAGTGATTGAAACTGTTGCTTTGCTCATATGGAATTCATTCTAGAAAGTTGAGTGAAAATAGGTGTCTGGGGAACATAATTATGTAATTGTGACTATCAGAAGTGTCCTGGCACTCAGATGATACTTTTACTTCACTGCCTCAGTATACCAAGTAGAGTGTAAGATCTTACATTATGTTTTAAACCTCACTGTAAGTATACTTTAAATAGTAATCATACACATTTATTGGAACAGTGTCTTTTAATGAGTATACGATTCTGATAAAGGTACTTATCTTCACGTGGGTCTAAAATGAACACACATGCAGTTTTAGGCATTCTAACATTTGACACACAGTCAATTAGCTCTTATGTAAGTGCTTAAAGCTAAGGATGTCTTTAACAGCAGATAGGGTTCTTCTTCATCTCCATTATCTTATATACTTTCCATCATTCTCACGCAGTATATAAATACTTCTTTATCCAACAGACACTTTTGCTCAGCAAAATAAGCCCCAGTCATGCTGAAATAAGTGATGAAACTCCCACCGCTTTCAGGGCAACCAGAATTTCCCCTACTCCCTGCTCTGTCTCTTGGCATAGCAGGGGTGTATGATATTTGCAGAACCATAAGTGGTCTTCAGATGATTCACTGTTTGCCCAAGTGGCTCCTGTGCCAGAGAGAAGAGGTGCTTCACAGGTCCCAGCTCTCAGCTGCTGAATGACCCTTCCAGGTTAGAGGAAGGACCAAGAATGGCAAACATGCTTTAGGTTGCAGATGTCCTCACGGATGTATCAAAAAACTGCTTTTATTGCTGAGCAGAACTTATGAAAGGCTTTAACCTGAATTCCTGCTGAAAATCTGCGGGGTTAGAAATTGATGATTAAAATTGGAAGCTTCAAAATATATATATATATATGACTGGCCATGAGTTTCCTCATTCATTGAAAGTTATGATTCAGCAGTCATGCTCCTCATACTGCCAGCCTCTCACTAAGCAGTGAGAAACTTACTGGCATTTGGTGCAGATGGAATTCAAAACCCCCTACTCTTGTCTCAGTATTTAATCTAAGAAATAGATTGTATGCTATTGGGTCTTGCTTTTCTCTCTTCTTGTCCTTCAGTTTTATACAGCTTTTTTAACAGCTTTCCTGTTTGGACAAACTGATTTCATATCTTGCTTTATGCTTTGATTTCAAGGAGTTCTTTCATCATCCCCTTTTTTTCCTTACTTTTTTTGCTAACATCCTATTTTTTTTTTTTTTTAATTTTCTCTAACTGTCAATAGAACAACTACTGTGAAAATCTTTTCTTGTTTTTTTGCAACATCATACCAATACCATCTCTTAAAAGGTATCAATTATACAACACTTCCCTGAGCTAGGCTCACTGAAGCATTTAGCATGCTACTGAGGTTGATTTTTGTGATACTCAAGGTTCTTATTATTAGTGCAATGTAACCTTTAAAACTGTCACAATATTTTATACGTAGGTTGAGAAGCAATAATCACAAAGCGTTTTATTAATGGTTGTTTTCAAATCATGGCTGGTGTTGCAGAGAGCTCAGATCTAGTATAACAGGAAACAAATCTAAAAATAGGCATAAGCCTGGGTTTATTACTTCTTTTGTTAACTTCTGACTTGTTAATATGAAAACCAGGTCTTCAGAGTCTGTATGAGGTGAGATAACCACTGGTTTCAAATGTATCTTTGCCAAATGTGTTTTCAATTCAGCATTTTGAAAATCAAGCAGAATGAGCAAATACTGCAGTCAAATAGCTGCTGCTGTGCTGTATTTTGAAGTTGGTGCTCCGGTAGATGGTCTGGTGAAACTTCTTTCAAAAGCTCTGACTATGTGTGAAGTAAGCCTAAAGAAAGCAGAGGAATCCTCAGACCTTTTGGTTGTGTGAAGTTTGGTAGGTCAGGGCTGGTGTCAGTGCTCCTTTTGTAAACAAAATATAATAGAACCATCGAATGGTTTGTGTTGGAAGGGACCTTAAAGACAATTTGGTTCTAATTCCCCCTTGCCATGGGCAGGGCTGTTCCTCACCAGCTCAGCTGCTCAGAGCCCCATCCTACCTGGCCTTGAGCACCTCCAGGGATTTAGCACCCACAGCGTCTCTGGGCAACTGTATCAGTGTCTCACTACCCTCTGAGTATAGAATTTCTTTCCAACATCTAACCTAGATCTCCTGACTTTTAGCAAATGCTATTTGCCCTTGTCCTGTCACAATCAGACCATGTAAAAATTTGGTCTTCCTCCTGCTTGTAAGCTCTGGCTGAAATGATGTTTTCCCAGAGCCTTTTCTCCTTGAGACTAAGCAAGCCCAACTTCCTTTACTTTTCTTCATAGGAGAGGTACTCCAGCCCTCTGATCATCTTTGTAGGCTCCTCTGGACCCACTCTAGTCATTTTGCATCTTTCTTGTGCTGGAGGCCTCCCTCCTTGTGCTTGTTAAGTGCACAGAGCTGCCCTGATGAAGTCTTACTAGTCAGTGTTAATTTCCAAATGCTTGGAGTTCCTGAATGTTACAGATATAAAAGTTGATGGTGTTTGATGTCACTGATTGTTCTGTGTTTGCATTTCTTAGTGTCTCTGCTCTTGACTTATTTTGTGTTTTGTATTAAACGTGTGCTTTGTAACAGAGATTCAGAACTTTTTTTCTTTTCTTTTTTTTTTTAATCTTGTAGCCTCCTCCCTAAGTTTCATGGACACGTGCAGTTTTGAACTTGAAAATATCTGTGGCATGATTCAAAGTCCAGATGATAACAGTGATTGGCAACATTTGTCTCACATTTCTGCTGGGCCAAATACTGATCACACTAACATGGGAGAATGTGAAGGTATGGGAAAACATTCTCCTTATCTCTTTGGGAAGTATTTTATGCAAAGGCAAGTCAACTGACTTTGCTCTTGGCCTTGTTCTATGTTTATTTGTTGAAGAACCACAGTTAACTTTTGAACTAAGCAATATAAAACTGCATGCTTGGGAAAACCGAGTGACACATTCTGTTTTCTGCTTACTTGAGAAGATTGAATGTTCTTATCTCTTTTGATCTTCTCTAGCCTTAATGTCACATCCTCACAAGAGAATTATGCAAAATGTTCTAATCTACGCATCAGAAATATCAGGCACGTCAGAGATAGTGCTGATTTTCTGAATAATTGCACAGTAATACTTCAGAAAAGACTGGCATTTAGAAATTTCATCTATTACCAGAGCTCAGATGAACAATTTGTTGAGAATCATAGAACCATAACGTATCCTGAGTTGGAAGGGACCCACAAGGATCACCGAGTCTAGCTTCTGGCTCCACACAGGACCAGTCAAATACAAACACTGTGTCTGAGAGCATTGTCCAAATGCTCCCTGAACTGTGACAGCTTGGGGCTGTGCCCACAGCCCTGGGCAGCCCGTTCCATGCCCACCGCCCTCTGGTGCAGACCCTTTCCCTAACCCCCAGCTGCCCCTCCCCTGACACAGCTCCATGCCGTTCCCTTGGGCCCTGTTGCTGTCATTAGAGAGCACAAATCACTGCTGCCTCTTCACTCCCCTTGTGAGGAACAGTAGGCTGCCATGAGGCCTCCCCTCAGCTCCTCTGCTCTGGGCTGAAGAGAACATAGCAAATTATTTATGAAGCTGTTAAAGAAACTTGTGAGTTCAGGAGCTTACACCAGTCCTCCGAAGAGAATGTCAAATGTGAATTACCAGCACTGCATGAACAGTTTCAAGAGAGCACCCATTGTGTGTAAATTGCTAGAGACAAGCGAAGGAGGAAAAAATGTCCAAGGAGAACAGCAAGTCTTCCTCTGAAGAATGCAGACAGGTAACAGCCCTCAGTCTGAAGATTTGTACAGGATCTAGTTTGCTGTGACCCTTGTGAACTCGACTGTATCTTCTAGCACTGTTACAATATGATGTTAAGAATACATGTTTTACCACTTGCTTCTCTTTTACTTACGACAGATTCTGGCTATTTCATGCATTTCGACACCAGTACTGTATCAGAAGGAAGCACAGCTATTCTGGAGAGCAGAATTCTATATCCCAAAAGAGACTTCCAATGCTTGCAATTCTATTTCTATAATAGTGGAAGTGAAAGCGACCAGCTCTATGTCTTGGTCAGGGAGTATTCTGATGCCCATCCAAATGGTACTTTGAGACTAATTGAAGAGATAAAAGGTATGGAATAAATAAAGCTACATTTTGGTTTAATCTCATAATGCTTTTCAATGTACTGAGGGAAAATGCTGTAGCAAAGTGACTCATCTCCTAGTTTTATTCTTTATCTTCTTCTCTAACAAAATAATTGAATTTCTGCTGGTGGTACTACACTTGATGAATCCTTGGTCAGCCATTTTCCTATAATATGCTAAATTACAACAAATTAAACTCTTGCACTATCAAGATAGTTCTCTTACCAAAACAGGTAAAATTCCATGAACAGTCATTTTAAGTGTTATAGAATTGCTGGTATCAACAGCAACAGATGAAGTTGGTCATTAGAATAAATTACAATAAATAAGAATGAAGAACAATAAATAATTAAGAATAAATAATAAATAAATAAGAATAAAGAAGAATAAAGAAATGGAAAATAGAAGTGCCCTGGAATACCCCGAATTTCAATTAAAAAAAAAAAAAAAAAGATGAACAAAATTTGACTTAATTTTTAAGTCAAGTTTGGAGTGGCTGAACTGAAATATATGGGCAGCAGAACACAATTTGCATCTTGCTTTGAAAAAAAATCAGTTTTTGTGCCTTTGGGAGTCTATGAACCTTTGGGAGCCCACAAAATGAGCAACAGTGGTCTGCTGATGGAGTTAAACTAGAATTGCTGAAGTCACTTAAGATTAAACTATATTCTCAAATATTTAACTATTTGTTGATCTCAATTACAGCTACAAATAATTCAGTCCATTGAATGAAGTAGTCTGAGAAAGTTCTTTTGCACAATAGATATAAAGTCTGCTTCTTTTACCCTTTTTTTGCTCATTAAGGCTCAACTGCTACTCATGACTGTTTTCCTTTTCTTTTTTCCACTCATTACTTCACTTTGATACTTTCATCATCTCACTGAACATGAGTCAGAAATGCCAGTCTTGTGTATTATGTTTGCAGCTCAAATAGACATTAGTTAATGCAAAAGTCAGTTTAATAAAAGATAGTGGGGTGTTCTTGTTTCTGAATTTGTTTTTCCCCTCTCAATTATAACAATAATGAAAAACAGCAAGAAATTATGATTCTTATCTGAAATCCATTGTGCTGTTTTTAGAACAGTTAGGAAAGTGAATTCTGTGCTTGGATTTGGCTCTTCCTAGTCCAGAAATACAGCTGAAAGTCTGGCCTTTCATTCAGGGGAACATAAGCCAGCCAGCTAAAAGAATTGTTTTGCTGCATGTACTGTTAACAAAGAATGTCCTACTTTCACTTGACTTAAAAGGCCTTTGTGCAGAATTCTTTGTTTTTGTGCAAACTGCTCTTGGAGTCAAGTGGGATTTACTAGGCAGGCATGTCTAGAGGCGGCATCAGCCTTGCACTGGGATTTCGTCACATGTAGTAGGTCTTGCAAATCTCTGGCTTTAATTTTAACTTAGTAGCAGTCATTTGATGGGTGAATAGTGCTTCTGTGAAGCAAACTTCCACAGTGCTGGGATTCCAGAATTCTCTGCATCTTTTTTTTTCTTTCTTTTTTTTTCTTCCCTTTGAGATATGTTGTTATTCAGTTATAGATACTTGGTGCCAACGGTTTTTTTATATCACAGGTGACAGCCGCCTTTGTGCATTTAATTATCACAGCTTTTCAACTATTTTAATGCAGTGTTCTTTAAAACATAAAAGCAAAAGCAGTCTTAGAAACATTAACACTGTTTTCACTCTAATTAAGGAGCTTCTATGCGTATCTGTAATCTGTAGAAAAATTGAACTGGAAAAATATGATCACGCACTGAAAAAGCAACGTCTACAAGAGAAATGTTCCATCATCTCAGTGCTGGTGGAGCTGAGAAATTCTTTCATAGCATTGGAATAGACACTGTGGATGTGTACAGTGTTTGATTGTACTGCTTACTTAGAAATCCCTACCAATGTTTCCAGGTTCACCTGTGAATTACTGGCAGCTCCATCACGTTTCCTTGAATGTCACGAGTAAATTCCGGGTTGTGTTTCAAGGTGTGAGAGGAACTGGCTTATCAAATGGAGGTCTCTCTATTGATGACATCAACTTGTCAGAAACACAATGTCCTCACCATGTCTGGCACATCAGAAACTTCACAGACCTCCTCGACACAAGTCCTGCAGGGACAGAAGGAAAAATATACAGTCCACCCTTTTACTCTAGTGAAGGATACGCTTTTCAGGTTGGCTTGTATGTAAATGGTACTGCTGATAACCCATTTAATTTAGCAATATACTTGTACTTGATTTCTGGAGCAAACGATGATCAGCTGCAGTGGCCCTGCCCATGGCAGCAAGTTACCATGATTCTGCTTGACCAGCATGCTGATATTCGTCAACGGATGTCAAACCAAAGAAGTGTAACAACAGACCCTCTGGAATTATCAGGTTAGTTAAAAGCAGATGTACTATCCAGTATGCTTAAAAGCAATCAAACAAAAGCAAACATAAGAAGAAGAGTCAAATTTTCTCATTGTATAAATTAGTGCAGCTTTTTTTTTAACTTCTAGAATGGATGATTTCCTTGCAGCAGCAGTATAATTGATCAGACAAGAGAGATTTGAATATATAAGCAAGTTAAACTGGAACCTTTGATTTCAAAGGTGATATGCATGAGAAACAGGTGGATCATTCATGCCTAGCATTTCTTCCACAGGATTCTGAAGATGCATTTATATTTAATGTGAATGAAAGCCTTCCAGAAAGCTTGAAACAAGCAAACAAACAAAAAATACTAAATTAAGCAGTTGATACCAGCTAAAAGTGCAGCTATTAAATACATAGCCTCCTTTCTTTCAAAATGAACTGTGGTGTCAGCGCAAATCACCAGATGGACAAAGTACTGATTTGTGTTACATAATCTGTCCTTGTTCAAGGTGTGACAAGATAAGGAGCAATTGTCCACAATACCTGGGAAAGGAGGCAGTTTAGGTGAATGTGTAACTGAGAAATGGTAGGAATCTTAGTAAAAAATATTAAAATAAAATCCCATATTCACCATTTGATAAAGATTGAATTAAGCCAAAATAACTTTCTGCATCAAAGGATTTTGCCAAAAGAAACAACCTCCACTACTGAATTAGTTTTGTGGGCTTTCAGGCTATAACATTAATGCAGGAACAAAGGCACTAAAATGTCTATTTCTTGATATATTTAAAATAAAACCTTGATTTACATAGGTTGCTCCAAAAGTAGTGCCTCCTATTTATTTCCATGGAAACTACAACAGATACAAAGAACACAGTAACACTATAGATTGAGCAAATTCTCAGCTACAAAACACTATTTTTCAACATAGTCACCACCATTAGCCATGCACCAGCAATGAACAAGAGCCTGCATGCCATGCCCTTAGAAATTTGTTCCAGTAGAGGTGACCCACTGTTTTGCAGCTGCTATGATGACATAATTGCTAGGAAAATGTTCCCCATGCACTCCATCTTTCATCAGCCTGAAGAGATGAAGCCAGAAGGTACCATATTTGAACTATAGGACATGGATTGTCAACATGTCACTGTTGACACTGCTGAAAAGCACCAACCACTACTTCACTGTGCTCACATCCACTGTTTGATCTCCATGAACATTCATAAAGCATCAATGAATGTCAATGTATGCAATTTTTTCTGCATGGAGGAATTCAGTTCCACACCTTTGCTTCATATGCACTTTC
Organism: Tympanuchus pallidicinctus; assembly: GCF_026119805.1. Classification (NCBI taxonomy): domain Eukaryota; kingdom Metazoa; phylum Chordata; class Aves; order Galliformes; family Phasianidae; genus Tympanuchus; species Tympanuchus pallidicinctus. Next base: position 34,332,424 of record NW_026294769.1, read on the forward strand.
ATGTCAGACACCATTCTGCCAGACTGCTCCTCTGCTGCTGTCACATGGCAGCAAAATGTAATGAAATATTGGTGGAAAGGTTCAATCTCTACTACCATACCACCAACAATTACTTACCGAACAGTCCTCATACATTCATTTTTTAATGATGTTTTCTACATGAAAAAAATTAAAAAAGTAGTAATCTAGAAAGACCAACTCTGTATTTGAAGGATGATTATGGCAATTTCCCCATGGTTGGCATTTACGCTCTCTATTGTTGTGGCCACAGCATTCAACTTGTTTCCTTCTGTGATGCTGAGGACTTGCAGTCTGTTTGTGCTCAGCCACTTCTCCCTTGTTCATGTTTTGGTTGTAGCCTCAGATTCCCAAGATAAGCCTTGTAACTACATCTTTCTCTGACCAGCCGAGATGTTGGAGCAAGCAGTTTCTTCTCCCAGTCACATCTTTCAATACAAAGTCAGGCTCAACTCTGAGATTTATGACAGGATTTGATGGAAGGGATAATAATAGCCTGTGACCAATTGGGTTGTTCAGGTGCTCTCTGTCCTCCATCCCTATCAGCAGATGCTCAGTACCTCAGACGAACTCACACAGATCTTCTTTCTCTTGTGTCTCATTAGTGTGGAATCTCTGTCAAATAAATAAATAAAGAAATAAAGAAATCTATTTTAGGCAGGTTCAGCACTGTTTCTGCTCCTTGAGTTTCAGGTAATTTATTTCCATCTCCATTATTTCCAAGAGCAGAAACAGGCAAGGTTGGAACACAATCTGTCTTGCTTATGGAGAGAGTGCCTAGTATTACTTTGCAGCAAAAATTAGAGAATGAAGGAGCTCTATTGAGAAAAAAAATCTAGAGTAATCCCACACTCACATTCAGTTCATTTTTTTCAGATTCCTCATCAAATTATTTTTGGGATAGGCCAGATAAAGTGGGATCAACAGCTTCTTTCCCAAATGGAACTACATTCATGAGAGGTCCAGGACGTGGAACAAATGCATTCTTAACTCATCAGAGACTTAGAAGCCGTGACTTTATTAAAGAAGGTGGTGCTTATATTCTTTTAACAATGGAAGGTATGTAAACACTGATGATAGCTAATATTCTTTATAATACAGGAAAGTACATAGTGTCACATAGTAAGTCACTGATTCTGTAGATATAAATACACATTATGTACTTTACATTATGAGCAATTCAGGTACTACTCATATATCTAAAGTCAAATTATGTATTTAAATAGATGTGAGGGTAGATACATTCTTTTTTAAATCCATTATCTCACAGGTAGGTTAAAATTTAAATGTATAAAATGATGCTACTCCTGTGGAAATTACTTTGACTAGAGTACTTTGAATAAAATTGTCTGTTTAAATTTTTTTTAAATTACAAGGACCCTTCCAAAATACATAATGTTCCTGAAAGGTAAAAGAAAAGACTATTCATTATAGCAGAGGAATGTAAAACAGTTCAAAAATTCTCTGATCTTTACTATTAGAACTTATCATTAGAATCTAAGATCAAAAAGGAGAGATAAAGCAAAAGCCTTTTTTCTTGTTTTTTTCTCATGCAGATGTATCACATCTAGTATCAGCTCAGCCAAGCGTGTCACCCACCGTTACTGCAGACACTTCTACTGTCAGATCTACCTCTACTGCCACCACCACAACCACTGAGCCCACCACCTCCACCAGGCCCACCACTACCACCGAGCCCATCACCACCAAGCCCACTGTCACCACCAGGCGCACAGATAGCCCTACTGCTACCAAAACACCCATCACAACACCCCCTGTGATCTTGACTGAAGAGCCAGAGACAGATGCACCGGAGGCCTGTCCAGACAACCCTTGTGAAAATGACGGTGTCTGCATTATCGTAGACAGAGAAGCAGTGTGCAGGTAACTGTATTTATTCACTCTCAAATCCAATTTTAATTGGAGTGATGAAAGCTTCTAGTAGAATAACTATTTGTTTCTAACAAAAGGAAGGGACTATAACTAATTGAGGCAAATATTTCCAGCCACTTACTGCAAGTGACATAAGATCAGCTAGGACAAAAAGAAATTCCTATCCGCAATACTTGGAGTAGGCTGACTTACCTGTAAATTATATGTAAATTATATATAAATATACTTCCTATTTTCAGTAATATATTAGTCCAATGTGATAAAATGGGCTGTGCATCTCCACAGATGTCTCTATAGCAAAATAGTTAAATATGAATGTAGCTGAAACGAAGTTCTGATATCAGAAGAAAATATATCAAGAGTTCCCAGGCAGTGTATGTAGGATAACTTTGTTTTAAAATCTTATATAGAAGCATAGAGTATTGCAAATCATGATCATGAATTAACAAAGTACAGTCGCTTGTCTTTGAAACCAGTGATGAAGGCTGAGGACCAAAGCGACTGTTTACCCTGCAGGAAAATATGTAACAACTTCAATTTATTCCTCTGTTGATTCATTTATGCAGCCCACCTGGCTGATTAGCATTGTTCCAGCTCTCAAACAAACTCTGAGGCTGAAGATAGTAACAATGTGCTATGAAGCTGTGCCAAGGCAGGTAGAGCAGGGGAGTGCTGAGAGGTAAATGTCCAAAGGCCAAGAGCAATGAGAGCCATGTATGACTCACTGACTGTTCTATCTCCCCATTTAGAAACCTTTTAGAAAACAGTTCTGCAAAGGGGCTTGTGCAGCACATCAGAGACAGGTCACAAATATCAGAAAATGTCAAGAAGCTGTTCCAAGAAGATGGAAATAAAAGAGTCATGCTGAATGTTATGCTTGATTTTGGAATTATGAAAAGATTTATTTTCTGACATCTCCAGACTATTTGTAGATGAAGTGCTTATGTGGCCTACTTTCTATCCAGGAGAAGTGTGTAACTAGCAGTCAGTTTCCACTCTGATTTTCTATTGGAAAACCAGGGAGGATGTGATACATAAATACATTTAAGCTTGATCACATTAAATCCCCGAACAGCTTTGCAGTGCACTGCCAATGGATTCATTTTCATGGCCAAACATAGAGTTCCAAACAAATGATTTAGACAGAAACTATAAAAACAGTAACATAAGGAATGACAAAGGTATTGAGAGATAGGTGCAGATGTGAACTCAGCAGTGTTGCCCATAGATGTTTTTTTTTCAGTTAGATTATTCATAAATTGTTTGAGCTGGTAGTAACTCTGAATAAGGTGAAGGAATCAGGGCTTGGAGGTTGTGTTTAGTGCACAACCAGAAGGTTTCCAGAATGATACTCCAGCCTTCTTTTGGGGGAAGGCAGAGACTGCTCACACAAGTTCTTAAAATTTGAAAACAAACCCCTTCTGGAAATGAGAATGTCTGCTCAGAATTTACCACAGCTACTAACAGAGAATTCCTGAGCATGGAAAATGCAGTGTGATGGAAGCATCTTCAGCTATGTCTGTCCTAGTATGGGTCAGGTATGATCAGATCACTGATGCCTTGAGGGTCTGCCCTGTGCTCTCCACTCTATTTATCTTGCGAGTTCAAATTGCTGCAACGGTGAGAATTAAGAAGGCAAAGAACACAAGAGGAGTCAGGACAGTGAAGTTTCTTGGAGGGTGATTAAATGTGGCTTGATGGGATAAAAGCAGCATAAAGCTACTGGTCTAGCTCCCCATAGATTTTATTCAACTCCTTCTTATAAAAGCTTTTTTAAACGGACTGAATGAAGATAGAAGAGCTTTGTTTAAAAGCTGAGCACGTGAAAAGGCAAATTTGCATGAGGATATGAGGGCAATTAGCATAGTGGAAGCAACTGTTACATGATAGTGGCCCCTTGGACAGGTGTCAGTTTTGCGGAGCAGAAAGTGAGTTTTCTATCAACTGAAGTGCTGTAAACATAAAGGAAAAGGAAGCAGGCAAGTGAACTTGGGTTACCCAGAGGGCTTGTGTATTGGTAGCAAAACACCATTTCACAGCAGCAGCTGCGGCCAAACCTGAAGCACTCAGGTTTTCTGGCAATGGCTCCCTTTGTTTCTTTCAGAGCAGGGACAACCTATAAAACGTGGAAGAAGTGGAAATAGGAAAACCTGTAAAAAGTGGAAAGCTGAAGAAAGGAACCGTATATCCAGATATGTAAGGAGAGTGGGCCACCCAAGGCAACTCTAAAATAGACAACTGTTTTGAGATAACTTAATTATGGTTTGGGAGATAGAAATAGAGCATCAGAAATTAAATATTTTGAGGAGTCCTTTTCATACCTTTGTTTTTAAGTGATATCACATGTCCCTTTACTTTCTAGATGTCCAGCAGGAAATAACTGGTGGTACATGGGGGAAAAATGTGAAAGGAAAGGCACAACTCAAGAAAATACCGTAATAGCTGTTTCTTCAGCCATAACAGTATTTGTTGTTATGCTTATTGTCACTATCACAACTGTGGTATGCCTTAAAAAGAAATACAGCAAAGGAGAAGGAAAAAAAAAAGAAAAAGTGGAGAGCCTAACTCCTGAAGAAGTAAGTATTTCCTCTTTTTAAAGTAAGTAGTCAACTTTGGTAAGAAGTAGATTGGAGAGTCTCAATCAATGTCTTAATCTTGGAAATAGCAAGAATGGCATAGATTAAAGGGACTCACAAGGGCCAGGAGAAATTCTCTAAGCTAATTGAACAGGAATAACCTTCCAGGGAGCAATTTGAATGTGGTCCTAATATCCTTTGTGTGATGACCTGTTGAAGTGCAGTACTTCTTCGCAATGACAGATACTGTCACTGTTACTTTATGTCCTCCCAATATATTATTTTGATTTATTTGGAAGTAATGCTTCTACATTACACATGTATTTCCTTTCCACACTTCTCTTTTAAGATGTGGGTTTCTTTTTCTTTCTCTTTTTTTTTCCTCGTTTAGAATATAACGTACTTCTGAAGGTAATGCAATCAAGCATCAAAGACATAAAATGAACATCACTGGAAGACCAAAATTATGCCATCATTCTTTCTGATACTTTTATGTCAGCTGTCATGATAAAGGTTTGTAAAGTCCGGAAAATAATACATCCCCTCTGAAAATATGGCTTATAATAAATTACTGTACTAACATCAGTGAAGTTTCTGGCAATGTTGTGTATTGCTGTGCAATGGAGAAAGATAGAAATGTGTTGTTTGACAGACTTGCCCTGTGTTTTAAGTCTACCTGAACATGAAAAAAATGTGCAAAACTGCATCCTGACATTCATTCAAGACAGAAAAGTCTAGGTTTGCCATTTTAACATGGAGCTGCCCATCATAAAAGAGAACTGGACTCTAATTCAGAGGAATCCAACCATTCTGCAGCAGTCAGTAGAGTAAGAGTGTGTGGACATCTGTTTCATTAAGTCATTTGTGTTCACAGAATCACAGAATTGTAGGGGTTGGAAGGGACCTCCAGAGATTATCGAGTCCAACCCCCCTGCCAAAGCAGGTTCCCTACAGCAGGTCACACAGGTAGGCATCCAGGCAGGTCTTGGACATCTCCAGAGAAGGAGACTCCACCACCTCCCTGGGCAGCCTGTTCCAGTGTTCGATCTAGTAAATATAAAATAAATAACAAGTAATGAGGAAAGTGCTGAATTAACCATACAGACACACAAGCATGACAGAGATGGTAATGGGGACCCATTGATGATTGCTGGTGATGAAGGAACTGCTAAGGCATATCTTTGAAGAATGTCAACCTGAACTACAAATGGCAGTTGATAAGAATGGGAAACACAACCAACACAAAAATTATGGGATATTTGAGGCTATTTGGGATATCGGCTATCAGAAGGAAATTGTGGGTTTATGCAAAACTTACTATGGGACATGTAGGAGAAGGGCTAAAGGGTCCATAGGAAAAAGGATGATCATGATGGATCAGAGGGGAAACAAGCGTAGAAAAATGGTGCTAGCAACTGCAGAGACCGACATGCAGAAGAGTCAAGCACAGAGATCTTATGGCACCTGGGTCTAGATGTTATCATGTAAAGGGCTGGGAATGCAGGAGGTCTGTGTGCCAGCAACTAGAGGGACTTGGACTGTGTGTCGAGAGGTTCAAGCAACCTGAGGAGATGCCATGGGCATCAAAGCCTTAGGTTGAGGTTGCCAGGAACTGGAGATCTTGGGGCACGTGTGGGTAAGTCTAAGTGCAAGCAACTGGATAAACCTATGTTTTTATTTCCCCAGTGAATTTAATTCTGTTTGTGCATACGAATAATCTGTTAGAAAACTTCAATCTGAACTAGCTGGTGAGTGGGAGGAAAACCACATCTGGAAAGACTTTTGCTGTGAGACAGTGGTTTAGGTTACTGAACCCAGGGTTCAGTCACGGATATTAAGCAAACCATGAGCTGCTGCCTACAGTGCTCTGCATGTGTGGCAGTCTGTGTGGACAGCTGCACCTGGGACCTGTATGTGTCTGCCTTCCTACAGACCAGACCTGCCAGCACAAAGAGCAGCAGTGGCAGCCCTGCGACTGGGATGGAGTGATCACCTGGGCCTGGGTCTGCTCCTGGCTGGACACAGCAGCCACGAGGCAGCATCTTGGGTCTTCTAGGTTTGGTGGCAACTCCCCTAGCATTCTTGCTGATGTACCTTACTGTACATCCTTACTGTAGCCTTAGGGCTACAAATGTGGTCAGGTTTTAACAGTAGACCGGGCTTGGAGATAGAAGGGTTTGAGGAATTAACTTTTCTTCCCAAAAACACTTTTCAGGGAAGATGTCAGTCAGCATGGCTGAAGATCATCACATTTTACAGTGTGCACAACACAAAGCAACAAATGTGTATGGCTCTGTAATGGCATTACGCATATAGTCTTCCTCTGATTAATATTCACTGAAATGTAGTTATATTTAAAGCTTTCATAGCTGGTTTTATTAGCTTTTGTTGGAACTCAAAGATTCATGAAAACAGCCAGACAAAATTAACTAACAATTGTCAGAGCTAACAAACATCCTGGAGAGGGAGATATCCTACTATAGCTGTCTTTAAATAACTTTCTTATTTTGACATGTCTTCATCAGCAGTTTTCATGCAAATAAATCTCCAAATGTGCCTTCAACTAATATATGCACATAGATTTACATGGAGTTAAGAAGATACAAATGAGACTGTTCATAAATTCAACCCTGGCTAAAATACTTAACATTACAAACAGTAAGCATTTGATCATTTCAAATCGGAGGTTCTGGATTTGTGACTACAGAGGTTGTCTATATTTTTTGAAATACAGACTCTATGGAATGGCATAAATACTACCTGAATTGTAAATGCCTTTGTGCTTTCATTAGGAAAAAAAAAAGAAGTCTAATGCATTATAACACATTGTATAAGATAAAAATTCCATAGAGTACATCCTGAAATGGCAAACTTCCATGGAAAAAGCCTGTAAGCTTCTGCTTATTCATTTCAAACAGGAACCAGTGAAGAGCATACTTTAAGACTGAACTGTCACGGTTCAAATAACAACTCACTTTTCAGTGCTATGCAGATTTCCTAGAGCCAAAAAGGACGTCTTGATTTTACTAGTGCCATTAACTGACCTAAGGATTTGATCAGTCTGATTTTTTGTGAAAAATAAATAAGCCTGTGAATACCCAAGTAAGGACAGGTGCAAGAGGAAAGTTTCAGCGCAGAAGAATGTCTCAGGAAGTCATGTGCCAGATTCAAATATTGCACTTCATTGCGTATCGCAAAAGCTGTCCCACTAGCTCAAGTTCCTGAACACCAGAGTCCCTTACAAAAGCGGTAGCAGAATACAGCGATGGTATTTTTCTGTGAAGAGGTGAGATATTTAAAACACACACACAGTTTGGGAATTCAGTGGTTCAGCTGGAGTTTCCTTTACAAGTCAATGCTTTACTCGCATTTGATATTTAACTGGTTGGCCTTGCAACGCTCAGGAATGGTCACCTCTTGTAAAAACAGCAAGGAGGATTCGCCAGCCCAGGTCATAAGGCCCCCTTCTGTGCTTCACCAAGACTTTTCCCACACAGTTACTAGCACCGTACTTGCTATTTTTAATTAAACAACTTCAGGGTGGAGACATACATATAATGCATTTACAGATAATGTGGATATTTGCTGCAGATCAGATACTGTGTTGGTCAGCTTGAGAGCTGTACACAAGGTAGCAGTCCTTCACAGGAAGACTGGGTGTCTCTTTTTTTCCTAAAGAAGATTTATTCACAGAATTTTTAGTGTAAGTTTCTCTGTGCAAAATCAATGTGATGATGACAGATGTTAGATGGATAAACACTAATTTGGTACAAAACTCCGCCACATTAAATCACCACAAAATTCTACTTCTTTTTCTCGCTCTTTTCACCCTATTTAATGAGTCATACTAAAATTTGTGCAAGGAATTGCTCTGCCTGTATCCCTGGAGTCATGTAAGGCAGGCATACTCTGCTCTCTACTCATCAGGATTTGTGTAAAGTGGGTATTTATGGGTGGAAGAAGGGCTTGAGCTGATAACATTGACTCCCTAGTTCAACTACCTTGCTCCTGTCCTTTATCTGAGTGTGAAACTCAGCTGATACCCATTGATGAGCTCCTAGAAGCTACCCCTGTTTGAGTGATGGTGGTCTCTGCTCCTCCTTTCCTGGGCTCCGGTCTGCCTGTGCAGCTGGAGCCAGCAGAGGAAATGCATGCTGCACTGAGAGCTGTGTGCATGACTCATCCCTCAGTCTGTTGGGAGTTACTGCATGGGCTTAAAAATAGATAAATAGGTAAATAAATCAATTTCAAGCCAGCAGCTCAGGTTTGGGGAAGAAAACACACGCATACATACACAAAAGAAACCCAAAAGTAGGTTATCCTGTCTCCTTCTCTGTCTTTCTTTAAGAATCTCAATACTGCAGAAAATCTTTCCGGCACGCCACGCCACGCCACCTAATATCTATGCTAAACAGTACACACAGCCTCCCACTCCTGTTCTAGGCAAACCAGACCAATTTCATTGCTATTTGCATCACACAGATGGATTAACTTGCTCATCCTAGCTTTTGCACAGGTAGCAAATAGCTGAATCATAATGCTCTGGCTGAAATGGCATTGTCTAAATGCAAAGGGAGAACTGATCCCAGGTGGGCAGGTTCCAGCGTGACCGAGTCTGGAAGGGCCATTTTTTCTGTGCAAACAGCCTGTGAGATCAGAACAGGGCAGTGGCATTTCTCCATTTTCACTCTTTGGAGACTTTTCTTAAGGCACAGAAGCCATGCTAAAATGCTTGTTATTTTCTTAAATACGATCTTAATTCTCCTGTGTGCTCAGACTGCATTTTCAGTCTATCTGCCACTGCAGTGAGTGCAGGTAGGCAAGTGTCAGCAGGAGAAGCCAACCACTGAACAAACTGCCTTTTCTAAGAAGAAGTCAACTGCTGTTTCTAAAATCCAGAGCTTGATCTCCGCCTTTGACTTTGCCTCCCATGAAGATGAAATAGCATCAAAGAAGTCGAACTTGAATGTCTGGAGCTTAAAAGAACAAAACCAAACTTCATCATTTCCCAAGGTCGCAGTGCTTAATCATACAATACATAAACATCACTGCTCCTACTGTGAAATACTCACAGGAAAAAAAACAGTTATGCACTTTTATCAGATGTGAATCTTATCTCTGAGCAGTTTGATGGAACATTTAGATTAACATCTTAATGACAGCATTTCTGCTGCGAGGTTCCTGTCACATAACTAGAAGCAGCCATCCTGCTCTGCTAGAGCTCTGTGCACGTGCACTTCCCCTTCACGTTTCTCTTTTACCGCCATCTGGATACAGGCAGACCATGCTACAGAAAAAAACAAATCCTGTCAGCAGCACGTCTCCCTCTTCAGCTCTGATTTTGCTTTTTTTCCCATACTTCTCATCATGTTGTAGACACCTGAGGTTGGAGGCAGCTTTCACTCATGCAAATGATGTTGGCTGGTTCAGAGCATTGAGTTATGAGTTCCATGAAATACCACTGGGACTTCGGTTTAGTTTGTTAAGTAAGCTATTAGTTCATTAAATGATGAAGTCATTTAGTAGACTTCACTTCATTAACCATGGTAGGAGTCAGTGTTGCCACTCAGAAGAATCATGCTGCTACTGCATGCCTGTTTCCCTGGCAGATATGTGTCAGGGTGAGGTGGAGGTAAGGAGAGAGGCAGGAGCTGAGAGCATCAATGATCTCAGCTGGTGAAGGAATCATCTCTGCGGGCACTTAGAACAACTGCAGGCTTGCCTTGGCCAAAAGAACAACGATCTTGCCTTTACTTTAACAGCAGTGATTTCATAGCAGTGAAAAAAGAAAAACCATTGGATTAGAAACTTGTTTATTCTTAAGTGACCAAGATCTATAAGAAAAAAAAAAAAAAAAAGAAAAAAAAGAGAAAAAAAAAAGAGAAAAAAATTAAGATAGAAATCCCCGACTGCGAGTCCTTGCATGGCAGTCTATGACCAATTCTCCCCAGCAGGTGCGCTGTTGGAACATGAGGCGTGAGCAATTTCTGCTGCTCCAGAGCCCACCCAGCTGCTCCACCTTTCACAGGCTCCCACCCCCCGGCTCCTTGGGCCAGCCCTGTCTGCTTGCATGGCTGTTCTGGCCAACACGAGCACTGTGCCCCAGCTACAGCCCTGCCACAGAAGGCAGAAAAGCTACGAATCCTCAACCCTGGAGCACATTTGAATTCCTGAGAAATATAAACAGCTGCAGGCATGTTCATTTTGAACGCGGAACCTCCGTGGTGATTCTGAACTGAATGGTGGGGCAGGGAGGAAAGGAGAGTGATTTACCATTTTCTCTCTAAAATGATTGGGATGAGCACAAAAGCAGCTCTGAACCCGAGAGCAGGGGCTAGGTCTAACAAGTCGCCCATCCCTTTGTGCTGGTGGAGCCATGCATGTGCTCCCAGTTAAGCCACAGCCATACCCCAGTGCCCAGCTGAGGAGGTGCCACTTGCTTTTCCAAGCGCACGGTGTGTTGCCCTCCGCCTGCCTCGCTTTGCACCCACACACACAAACCACTTCTCAGGCCTGTCAGCTCCCTCTCAGGATGGCTGCTCATGGACTTGCTCACATCTCTGCTTTCTGTCTTGCTCCCCACAGCATCTCAGTGATCTGAGTGACAGCCGAGGCCGGTGTCCCGGGCAGAGGCAGTCCATCCGTGCTGCCCTCCTTTGGGGCACAAACAGCAATGCAGGTCCAGCAAACCCACCCCTGCGGAACCCTGACTTGTTCCTAGACTGCACCCCTATGGAGAGGGATTGGTGCTGGTGGCACTGGACATGTCAGTGCAGCCGTGCACCATGGGAGGGCTGCAGGGATCAGGAGATGGAAAGTTTGCTGGCTTTGGAAACGCAAGACTGAGCATCGGTCTTGTAATCAGCAGTTACAGCTGCTGTCTACTGCCTTCCCTGAGACCCCCTGCTGCCAGTGGAAGTGATGTGGGGGATATTTTGCAATGCAGAGATCACCTCTTAAAGGGGAACGCAGAGCCCTCCATCACTCTTCAGCTAAAGCCCTGCTCCTGGTTGCCCTGCGGTACCATCTTCCCATAATGGCTGCAAGATTCTATTTCCTGTATTGTTTGAAAACACAACTTCCATACAAATATAATGGGACATCATTTTCAACTTTGGAACAGGAGAAAATACTGAGCAAATTTAATCAGCAGCTTTTGTTACTGCAGGTACAAGAACCTGCCACTTTCCACCAGGGTCTCCAAAAGAAAGTTCAGCCACTGGAAGAAAAGGCATTATAAAGGTTTGTGTGATTAGCACAATTTAAGCCTTAAAGCTCCCAAAGCTGAAGGACACACGTAAGAAATCCTTTGCACTTTAGACTTTTAGTTTGTTTTCCCAGTATTTCCTCCCTAGAATACTCCCAGTTCTTAACAAACTTGAAAATCTTGCACCACAAATTAACTGCTAATTTGCTTTAGCTAGTGATAAGGTTACACCAGTACTACTGGAGTATAAGAAGTATTGCAATTACTCATTTCAGCCTCAAACTGAGAAAAGAGAGAAGCCTGCTTTTCTAAAGCCTATCTATATATAAATAAAAGAAACTCAACTGCTTTCTTAAGGAAAAGCCATATTACTACACTGTTATTACATATACCTACCAGTGCTCCAGACATTACAGATCACAGACATCCCCTGAACTCCTGCTGTTTCACTGATCAGACAGAAATGCTGAAGCTACACATTCTTCAAGTTCTTGCTTCAGGACCCTTCTAGAATAAGCTTCTTTTTCCCTCTTCTTATCTATCTATCTATCTATCTATCTATCTATCTATTTATTTTCTTTGGGATCCCATTCCTGGATGTATGTGGCAAGTACAGGCTGCAGATCACCCACGAAAACATCTCCCTCTGGGACACGCACAACCCGCACCTCAAGCTGCTCTCCTGGTCTTTGTCCTAGACCAGGACAATTGCCTACGTCCATTTTAGCTTTCCATTTTATTACCAGACCACCTTTTGGCATTAACAAGTTTTACCAGGTAGAGCTTTGGGTTACACATCCTGGTGAATCTGCATGTCATTGAGAGCCATTACATGATCAAGCTGAGGTTTTTTTTGGCTCTGTATGCACTGTATTTGGGTACTCCGTGAGGTAATTCAGCTGCTGGGCAAGCTCTTATGAAATTAAAACTTTGGATCATGACAAATCACAACAGCTCCCACTGTACTGATGTGGCTAGAATACTGGGAGAGCTGTGTGGACAAAGTGTTTTCCCAGTGCTGCCAACCAAGTAATGGTGCAAGCAGTCCTCTGCAAGAGAGAGACTGTTTATGCAAGGAGAATCATAGAATCATAGAATCACAGGGTGGCCTGGGTTGAAAAAGACCACAGTGATCACCCAGTTTCAAACCCCCTGCTATGTGCAGGGTCTCCAACCACCAGACCAGGCTGCCCAGAGCCACATCCAGCCTGGCCTTGAATGCCTCCGGGGATGGGGCATCCACAGCCTCCTTGGGCAGCCTGTTCAAGTGTGCCGAAGATTATTGTTTTAATTAGTCACTTTTTAAAGTACCTCCTCAACATTTGATTGAATCTCTGCATAGACTCACTGAGCTTGATGCCTGCAAGAAAGACAATACCTCTTCCAGGAGCATTTCTGCATTGTCAGGTTAATGTAACTTAATTGTGAGTGCTGAAAACAAAGCATTTAGAAATGAAGTAACGACTGAAGAGCTGATGTGCCTACAAGTGACAGAGGCAGAATAGTTCCATCAACTTGAGTGATAAGCTAAAGCCCCTTCATGAGAGCAGTGGGTGTCTCGCCCGAATAAACAGTGCAGGATTAGACTCTATTGCGCTTCGTGCCAGCGCTAGTTAGAAACACACAACAGATGTCAAGCAAATAGGGAAGTGTGGGACAAAACAGAAATAATTGTAAAAATGTGCCCAAGGATAAAATAAATTGATCCTAAGACACTAACAAACATTCTTGTATGAGACAAAATGAGTCTTTGTACTGGTTTAGCTTTTATTTTCTTGCTAATATTGCATAACAGAGCTGCGCTGGCACAACAAGGAGGGGGGATAATAAAATAACTTATCAATGCACTATTAACTCTACACACTCTTACCTAATAATAAGATATGGATGTCTCTTTTAATGCGTGTCCCATTGTTGAGAACTTTCTCATTACCCCGAAGTAGAATACACAAAATGGCTTTTTTAATATACTCATGGCCGTGAGTGTTCGGTGCTAAAGACTTGCTTAAATGGTCAAAGATATCCTATTTAAGAAACAGCAAACACTTACATTGCACATTACCAACATTAGAATGGAATCTCATTATCCATTTGCTGGTATTAGTGCAATTTATAACTTACTTTAGTTTGAGCTTTGCAGAATTTCTTGATCTTTGCCACATCATCAGCTGAGAATGTGGGTGCTGTTTCTTTGCTCATCAGTTTGATATTATCAGCCAGCATTGTTATCCCGGGTATTTTCCTTCAGATTAAGAGAAATGTCACGAGATTAACTATTAAATAGGTTAACTATTAAATACAAACCGGACCATTGTTTTCATGACATCAAAAGCTGCTTAGGAAGGAGAACGTGCAAGTGGAATCAAATTGAAAGAAATTATTAGGTTTATCCATTCTATTATGGCTTAGCTAGTGAAATCCACACTAAGAAAGGATTTAACAAAGCTTCAACCCCAGAATTCAAAAGAACCGGAGTGATGCAGTGCAGCTCCATAGCACTGGGGATTTCATTCCTTCTTTACTGCTAAATGCTAGAGACTTGGCTATCTGTGTTTGGTGAAACCAAATACATCCCGGCAAAGGATGTGTTTTGGAGCTAGGGCTGACCTCAGCTTCGGCTCTGGGGAATCATCGGTCTCTGATGGCGTGCAGGATGCAGAGCTGCATGGGGAGGGGTGGCCAGGCAGAGCACTGCTCACAGGACCAGGGCTTACCCAGCAGGACCCAGCACATCATCGTTCAAGCAGGAAGCAAGCTCCAAAAAACGTGGGGTCTTTCTGAGTGGGTCCTTAAGAAAAAGCTCTTAAGAGGTTTTGGTAATAATTGCAGGAGAAAGCTACAATGGAATTAGGAGTACTTGCAGTCAAGCTAGCAAGAATCTAACTGTTCAGATAAGAATACCAATCCCTATTTGATGCCAAGTTCATTTCAGGCTGGCCCTGCTGGAAGCTGCTTTGCTGGTGTGCTCGGCTGTGCTGCCAGCCAGCAGAGCCCTGGGAAGGGCTGCTTGGACACAGGCACTCAGACTCCAGGAGATGTTTCTGAGCATACGATCCTCCTGGATATTTTCCAAAGTGAATTAATTTTCCTGTAAGTGCCTTCCACACAGTCTTGGCTATATTGCATTAAGAACTGGTTGCTCCCGGGGATGGTGATATCTGGAGACTTCCATTCTTCGGTCAACAAGGATGGATGTCAATGGCAGTCACCCAACCGCAGGGCGGGGAAGGGAGCACGCAGCCCACAACAATGTTTAAGTTGCTGTATCATGACTTCCATTGCTGCACTCCTCTGAGCTGTGGCTCGCTCCCAAGGAACAGGAAGACCCCAAATGTGAAGAAATGTCCTCCAGTAGGGATGCATGTTGGCTCTGCACCAGGACCCGCAGCCCCAGCAGAGCAGGGGGAGATAAAAAAACCCCGCCAAGCAGCACGCATTGCTTTACACAGCTGAGGGGAAAAACACAGACGGAGCTACAACAAAGCTTAAATCCAAAATAATTACATTTTGTCACAACTCCTTCCACACGGCCCAAGCTACCAAGGAAGCAAGCCGCTGGTGTAGGAGGGGAGACACGATCTGCTCCACAGCCTCCTTCAATCCCAACACGACCAGTTCCAAACGTCTGAAACAGGGAGCGACTAAATCTCTTAATGCTCTCTGAAAAGCAATCAGCTCAGCGAACGCATCATTCAACAGCCTCCAATATAAAATAATTAAACCGTGAAAAGCTGCTGCCGTAATCTGACTTTGAAATCCTAAATTCCTTTACATGCGGAGGATCTGATGGCAGCGAGCACAGCCAGGCGCAGGCAGCCAGCATCTCCAGGCTCAGCCTCACGTGCCTCCGCTCCCTGAGCAGAGACAGCTTAACTCTGTGAAGATTTGTGGTTGCAGCAGAACTATCTAGGAGATACAGCTAAACCCCAGTGCATTCAGTTCCCCAGCCAAATTATATTTTGATGCAGGTCGCCAGGAGCTAATCTTTCATCTCTATTTTTTATACATGAAAATGAAAAACCAAAAAGGAAAAAAAAAAAAAAAAAAAAAAAAAAGATTTCAGATTAAACAGCATTTATCATACTAAATAGAATTAAATCAGATGGAAAATTGCATAAAGACGCTCAGTTAAAACAATCGAATTAAAAAGCCCTTTACCTGTGCGAGTAAAGTCTTTGATTTTGTTAGAAGAGAAGCCTGTTATTAAGCAGGCTTGAAAGGGAGGTTCGGGCAGCCCTGTCCCATTCCCTTGCGCTGGAGCTGTCGGGCTGTCCCCTGGCACAGATGGTGCTACCTGTTTGTCAGGCAGGGTCACTGCTTCGCCCTCACCTGCGGGAAGAAGATGCGTTTTCAGTACTGCAGCGGCACAAGGGCTGCACGGTAATTATGCAGCAGGTTTATTCAGCCAGGCATTTTTCTCAGCGACGTGCATACGCACACATCCAGGTGCACACACACACCTGCACTCAGCACTGGAATGCTCTCTTGGCCAAGCAGGGCCAGAGGCTTTCAGCAAGCCATACTGACGTGCTGACTGTTAAAGAGCTCTCACCTTAGATGGCTTCTGGTGAGGGTTAAAATGAAGAAATAGCAAAGCCTTCTTGAAGGAACCTATTTCAAATTATCTCAGAAATAGTATTTTAGTAAAACTGAAGGAATTATAATCCATCTTTTCAAAAAAAACTCCAAGTTATTCTTTCCATCAATTAAAAATGCACTTATGAACTTGGCTTGTGGCAAAACTGAGAGCAAAAAACAGTGGCTGTGATGGAGAACAACTGTCTGGAAACAATTTTTCTGATATATAACATAGGTCTAAGAGGCTCAATAATATCTTTGGCCAGATTTTGCTGATGAACATTGTCCTGGATTCTTGGCTGGAACTCCCTTTGGCTTCAAAAGATCCTATGTCATTTCAGGGTGAGTTTGGTCAGAGCAAGAAATGCAGAAACCCCTACAATAAGATTGATTTCATAAAGAACTTGAGAAATGCTGAAGGTTGGAGTCCAAGGCAACATATATGCTATTCCTTGGTATCCAGGGTGTTTCCTTTAGAACCACATGAATAAGTGGGTGTAAAGTGCTCCTCTTGAGAACTGGGATGCTTTTTTGTTCCCAATTATAGAATCATCTGGGTGGAAAAGACTTTCAAGATCACCAAGTCCAGTTGTCAACCTGAGTGTCATCACTTACCCATCTCTCTCATCCACGCACCTCTCGCATACCCCACAGGACAGGGATTCCATGACGTCTCTATGCAGTCCTTTCCAGCCCTTGAGTCAGAATCAAGCATCTTGTAACTGAACATGCTCCACACGTTACTGCATGAATCCTCTGTGAGGACCTACAGAAAGCTATAACATGCTTGAAAAGGTTGCATGAACAGTACAGACACAACATGCTGATGCTACTCTCGTGATCTGCTGGGGTCTTTGAATGCATCTGTCATTTACACGTCCAGCTCAGCTTAGTGCTTCTGGATAAAACCCAAGTTCTGGGTCTATCAACAGGAGTGATATTCATTTTCAAGGATCGCCTATATAGTTTTACTTCAGGTAGATTTTTTTTTTTTTTTTTTTTTGGTCAAAACAACAGTTTAAGAAAACAGGAACACAAGATATTTGGCCAAGGTACAAAAATCAAATGCCATCTGCTAGCTATCACAAATAAGCAAAGCGGTATATGCAGCCAGACAGTAGTTGAGGCTGACTCAGTGTTCCCCAGAGTGGGGAAAAGGCAAACTGCTTTCAGGGCAGTAGGAGAAGAAATAGCAGGCCATGTTCTGGACTTGGGGATGGGTTGATTTTCACATGAACAGCTGGAACCGTCAACTGGAAGCTTCTTGGCTCTCAGAACAACATTCAAGAAATCAGTAGTAAGGCAAAGGAGCCACGGACCTCCATGAAATCTAGGGAGGCAGAGGGCTGCGCTCATCTCTACTGCAATCCCACCAAAGGGAGAGGCACTAACCCAGGACATCTTCCCCAGCTGTTTGAGGAATAAGGATATCCATTGTCTTCCAGAGGAAAGAAGGGGCAGCAAGTGGGACAGACCTTGTGTTGCCCGCCCAGAGCAGGCACTGCCTGGCACCAGCATCTGTGATCATTTCTAGCTATCAGATGCTTCTCCTGTTTGCTGAGCTGCAGTTAAACAAATAAGATCAGCCAAGATACATGAAGCACTCCAGAGCTCTTCCAGCCCTCCTGACAGTGCTGACTCATTAGAGTTTCCTCCCACATTCTGCAAGAACACCTGAAACCCAGCCCCGATGGCATGTGTCACTGACCTCTAATTTACTAGAGGTAATTGCTGATGCTGGATAATGGAATGGCAGCAGCACGGTCAAAATAAATGCTTCTTGTGGCAGCACTTTATGGAGCTGGCAGTGAGTCCCAATGAGTTCTTGACCCCATCAGCCGCTGCCGCAGGTCTCCTGTCCCAGCAGCTGCGTGCCAGCCTGACCCAGTGTGGCACAACCAAGTACTGCATGAAGCAAGGACGGCTCCTCCCTGCCACCTCTGAACTTGGCACATTCTATGTGTCCTGTCCTTCCTCCCTGTTTCCCTTTTCTTTTATTCTTCTTCCTTCCCCTCTTGCACTCCCTCTGAGGAATGGTTTTCATTTAATTCAAGTGTGTTTGGCAACAGATTTCTTTTGTCCCGCCCAGGAGTCAAGGGCATGTTGAGGTCTTGTTGAGCAATACATCAAGATTAGAAGCTTATTTCTGTTGAGCTGATGTAGTGCCCTGACTGCCCAGCTTGAGCTTTCCACCTTTGGCATTTCATGGCAGGAATGAAGAGGAGACACCCCTCTGCTAAAGCCACTTCACTCCGATGAGTGGAAATGGGCTGCAGTGCTTTGTCCTGCTTCCAGGCAACCAAATAAAAATATAAATAGTTAAAAAAACAAAACCAAACAACAAAAAAACCCAATTTGCCTTGTTTGAGCATGAGAACCATAGGCCAGGGATAAACAAGAAAGAAATGTATATGCAGAATACAGTTACCTTTGATTTTTTTTTTCAGCAATCATTAGAGTTGGCATTCCAATGCCCACCACAGGGGCAGGGTTAGCAAAGGACACCAGGGCTCCCCTAAAAACCGGGGAAGCATTGGAACTCCCGTCCCTGGAGGTGTTTAAGAGACATGTGGGCATGGCCCTAAGGGATTTGGCTGAGTGGTGGGTCTCAATAAGTCAGCTTGATGGTTGAATTTCATGATCTTGAAGGTCTTTTCCAGCCCACATGGTTCAATGATTCTGTGATCTGCTCAGGCATGGAGCAAGCAGAGCAGAGCTTCACCCAGGTTTATAGATTTTGGTGGCATGGAGGAAGCAGTTGAGCACAATATATGCACCTGCCAATACCCAGCATACCTGTACCAGGGCAGCAGAGCACAACAAGTGTGCCTCAGGCTGCTGGTGACCTGGGTTGGCACAGCTGCAGCCAGCGCTCTGATAGTGAGTCATTGCATCTGTAGAACAGCTCAAGCCTGAATGATGCAGCTACTGACCCCAAGGAGGGAGCCCCAGTGAGGCAGAACAGGTATGCACACATTTGAAGATCCAGAGGAGGCTCAATTAGTGAGCTACACAAGGAGGGCAGCATGAGGACAAGCAATGAGCTTGCACTTCTCAAAAAGAAGGGAGCTGCATTTTCAGGCTGCTCCTCTGCTGTAATCCTCATCCATATTTACATGCAGCCACAGTGACTACAGGCAGATGGGAGACATGTTAGGTCTGAACCTAACACACATACATCAGAAGTGCCTTCTTAGCACAGCACTTTCCTGTTGGGGAGGCAGAGGCATTCTGCAGTGGGCAGAGACTCTCTTTCCCCTTCATGCATTGAACACTTCCCATGCATTGAACACAGCCTGGAGCAAACCAACTGCAACATTAAATAAATGGAATAGTTTCCTTTCCTTTCCTTTCTTCAAGGTGTCCTAGACCGCTTTGCTGCTGAGCAGTGGGGTTTTTCTTGACTTCCCACCCCAAGTGTCCTGCTCCTCACCTGCCCCAGATGGGAAAGCTGGAGTAAACCCCATCCACCTCATATCCAGTACCTGCTGTGAGAAATTCCACCCCACTTAGTTTCTCACAAACACAGTCCCAACAGAAACCCTTCCACAACTCCCGCTGTGCTGGAGAGAACTTCCTTCTGGCCCAGCATTAGCGAGCAGAGCTTGTGCTGAAGGAGGCTTTGGCACAACAGCATCTTGTCTGCATGACACGTGGATGGTTATAAAAGTGACTTTTTCCCCTATTGCTGACACTGGAGGAAACTTAGGCAGGCAGCCTCGCTGAGAAAATTGCTCCCTCTCATTTTCTGCCCTCTTCAGAGACTTCTTGTCAATCAGAAATACTTACGTGTGGTCTCGTGCTTAAAAATACACCCAAATGACCATTGAATGCATTTCTCTAAAATGGAGATAAGAGGCTGAGGGCTCAGGAAAATACTGTTTCTTTTTTTTCCTGCTGGAATCAGGAAAGCTGTCCGGCAACAAATCCTTTCGGGAACGTACAGCTCTTGCTAAGGGGCACCGGGTGAAATTGCAGGATGGAGAAATCCAGCGCTGTGTGGTGAGAGGTCAAAGGTAGAAGCCTGATGGCTCTTCTCATCTCTCCCCTTTTGGAGGTGGTTATTTCTGACTTACACTGAGATGAGCACGGGGTTAAGTCAATGAAATTACTGAATGAAAAGCCACAATTTTACAGAGCATGTGCAACCCAACCACTCTGGTACAACAAATCCCATAGACGCTGGAAGTATCATGAAAATAGTGTCTTTAATATACAGTTTATATACTTACAATACGCAGTTTAGATTTGTTCATATACATTAAAAGGAAATTTATTTGCACCTGGTTTAAATAACAACCCGCCTTCAGCCTCTTACACAAACGCCCAGAAGAGCACAGAGTTTCCACAAAACCATGCTTCGTTTCGTAACGGAAATGCACTAAGCTGAAGTTTGAGAGTTCTTTTTTCTTCTTCTTTTTTCTTTTCCCCAAATGTTACTTCTTTTGACCTACCCAAAGTGAATCTAAAGAGCTAAGAACTAACATTACTTTTAACATACTTCAGGAGATTGTCCAAGTCAAGAGAATCACTCTGTAGATTTTCGCTCTGAGAATTTGGTTATTATGCACAGAAATGGTAAAATCTGAGCAACTCCTGGATGAACAGGAGTTTAAGACATAACAAACAAAGAATCATTTATTGCTAGGTCTCAACAAGGAGCCTGAATTTCCATACTGCCCCGATGCCCCTAACAGCGCAACTAAAAGCATCGCTGCGATTACCTTTTCATTCCTACCTTCCATTCTGCACACGGTTGCACTGCAGATTTTGGACATCGAGGAGACGAGGCAGGGGAGCGTGCTCAGCCCTCACCCTGACCTGGTTTGAGGCAGTCTGGCCCCTGGCCCCTGCATACAACTGCTTGGTGCCAGCACGCTTTATGGAGCAGGGAGGCAACTCCAGGAGTCAGTTCAAGAAGAAAACAGGAGAAAACACTTCAAGTATTTACAGACAGATTGGAAGTATGCTGTTTTTGAAACTGTATTGCTATTTACACTGTTTTTTTTCTTGAAGCTGTTGTGGAATGAAGTCAGCTAAAGTGGCAAATAAAACTGTTGTATTGGGAAAAAAAAAAAAAGCATGATGCAGATTTACTTCAAACCCATGCTTCTAGCGGCAAGAACACTTCAAAACACATTTTCCTTGTAAATTTGGAGGGACCAAATGCTTTCTGTCTCCAAATTTCTAGCTGTGGGCAATTTTTACAATACAACAAGAAGGCAAATATGCATTTTCAGTTGATTTCAATACAACTTTGGTTAGCCAGCCAGGCAGCAATACAAAGCTGCAAAGAAGCCCTGTGGGGAAGGTCTCAGCCCTGCAGAGGGCTTGGGCATCCTGGTGGATGAAAAGCTGGACATGAGCTCGCAGTGAGCTCTTGCAGCCCAGAACAACGGTATCCTGGGCTCCATCAAAAGAGGGGTGGCCAGCAGGGAGAGGAGGGGATTGTCTCCCTCTGTCTGCCCTTGTGAGGCCCCACCTGAAGTAGTATGTCCAGGCCCAGAGCCTCCAGCACAAGAAGAATGCAAAACTGTTGCAGTGGGTCCAGAGTGTTGCCACAAGATGATCAGAGGGCTGAAGCAACTCTCCTATGAACAAAGGTTGAGAGAGTTGGGCTTGTTCAGCTTGGAGAAGGCTCCAGGGAGACCTCATTGCAGCCTTCCAGTACCTGACAGGTGCTTACAAGCAGGAGGGGAACAAATTTTTACACGGTCTGACAGTGATAGGACAAGAGATAATGGCTTTAAACTAAAAGACAGGAGATTTAGGCTAGCTGATGGGAAGAGTTCTTTACTCAGAGGGACACTGGAACACGTTGCCCAGAGAGGCTGCAGATGCTCCATCCCTTGAGATGCTCAAGGCCAGGTTGGAAGGAGGACCCGGGCAGCTGAGCTGATGGGTGGCAGCCCTGCCCATGGCAGCAGGGTTGGAACTAGGTGATCTTTAAGGTTTCACTCCAACCTAATCCATTCTGTGATTCTACGATGAAGAATCTCAATCCTAGGCACAACGAGTGTTTAAAGGAAAGCAGCATTTCCTCTCAAGCTTTCTCCAATCCCTCCTCTTGCCAATTCTGTTTCCGTTCTGGAGAAGCACCTGTGCTAGACTGAAATTTTCACAGCTGAAGGCAGCATCAATGCTTTGCCACATGAATACTGCATAGAAAGGATGAATTTCCCAGTGCAGAGTCAAGAGACAATTCCATACATAATGAGAGGCCAGAATTTTTGCTGCCAAAATCCCTAGACAAACAAGATCCCCAACTTAGTAGCACACTACTGCAGACTCTACTAGCTAAATAAGCATCAGAGGCCTTGAGCTTAAATAATAGGAGAAAGGAAACCCAAAGTTAGGACTGGCCAATATTAGCAAAGCATCTCCAAAAAGTTTTACTTTAGGCCCCCTCTGACATGACATGCAATCTCTGCATTCAATAACTCCCTTGCTATTAGCAGATAAAATGGACCAGAACTCAATCTTGGATCCCAGCACACCTCACATCAGCCTGGTCAAAGTCCAGACCAAGAGACCAACTCTGCTGCCCCCCAGATGATGGCTCGACTTCACCCACCTTACTTCCTGGGAACAGTCACTGCTTCCTCAGAGCTAGGCCTGCACCAGAGCCATACATGTGCCCAGGCCAAGAGCACAGCTCAAGGGGCCCAGATTCCAGCACTGCTCAGGTTCCCAGTACAGACGTAAGTGAATGCACAGTTAGACCTTGGGGCCAGTTAGAAAGCAGTGAGTGGTGAGGAAAGGAGCTAGTACCTCTTGCCAATGACAAACTGGAGTCTTTAATACCATCATGAAACTCAGTGGTATTCAACAAATCTGGCTAACACTAGTCTGCATCCTATTTAAGCTCAAAAACACATCAGCAACATGCACATGTGCATGAGTCATTAAATGTCTCCTAAATCATACCACACCTTTAAACACACAAAGCATACCTGCTGCAAACAACACAAGGCCAACGAACCAGCTCAGGAGGAAATGAGATTCTGTGGGCATCAGCACTGCCCTATGCTGGCTGCTACATCTAAGTTCAAGCAAGTCATGACACCCCAGCTGTACAATTTGCAATTTGCTCTCCTGATTTCACCAGCACAGACACTTCTACTCTGCTTGGGCATGCACACAGTGGCTCGATCCTGCAGTCCTCTTATTTACACAAAGGTTAGCAATGCATGAATTGCTATAAAAGGTTTGGAAAGTGAAGGTGATGGGCTGCTCTGGGCTACAGTAAAGGTCAAATGCTAACATATTATGCATGAAAATAAGTAAGCAGTGCTAAGCTAGAATAAGACAACTGGCAGGACATCAGTAGCAAGTTTGCAATTAAGAGGTTTTAGCTGTACTTTTGTACATAAGATCTGCTTCTGAAATCACTGCACATTTCTGCACCTTTCTACAGGCCAGTTCTATTCTGGTCTATGCATACATGATGTTAATGCAGCAAACTTATGAATGCAGATTCCATCACACTCGCTTTGTAAGGAAAAAAAAACACACACAAAAAACATTCCAAGCAGGTAAGCACGGAAACATGGTATATATCCATCTGTAGTCAAAGAACACTATTTTCTCAGGGATGGCAACTTGCAGAAATATTTAACCTCAAGATTGCAGTTCCAAGGAGAGAGAGACCACGCACTTTTTCATCCACAATTAACAAGCCAAGCAATAACAAAGAGAGGTATTGGATATTTAAAATTTGCCCGTTTAACAAATGAATGTTCTTTTGACATAATGAGGGTCAAAAACAGCTGATTTGAATTTGCTTGTGCCTACCAACAAGCACACGTATCTGACCGTTACTCTAATTTAATCCAGTCTTAACTGCAGTTAAAATATTTTAGGACACTAATTAAAATGCATTCAGAAATTACTGATCTGTTCTAAAAGTCAATACATTAACACAGAAGAGTAAGATCATGAATTCTTGGGTTTTTCTATAGGGATATGTTTTGGCTCACTGCCTTCTAGTACCCACATTTAGTTGGGCCTTACTCTCTGGTTAGAAACTGATGGTTTCTATTATTGCAGGACAAACAATGCATCTTGGCTTCAGTATGGAAACATGACATAAAATTTGCCCAGGCAACAGAAAGCTAACTTTGCAAATATGTTTGTTTTAATGAGTCTGTTTTTTTGAGGAAAAAAAGGCAAAACGAGCCTCCCATTTTTGCTCTCAAGACGTGCCTTGAAAGATGCTCTTTGTCCTTCGGAAAGGACAGAGAGGCAGTTGTCAACCCTTTCAACTGCAGGACAAGTGGAAATTTTAGTGTTTTAAGAGGGAAGGTTTAGGTTGGATGTCAGGGGGAAATTCTTTACCGAGAGAGTGGTGAGGTGCTGGAACAGGCTGCCCAGAGAGGCTGTGGATGCCCCGTCCTGGAGGTGTTCAAGGCCAGATTGGATGGGGCCCTGGGCAGCCTGGTCTGGTATTACATGGGGAGGTTGGTGGCCCTGCATGTGGCGGGGAGTTGGAGCTTCATGATCCTTGAGGCCCCTTCCAACCCTGGCAACTGTGTGATTCTGTGATGGTCACTCCAGGCAGCGCTCTGCTCTGTGGCTGGTGAAGCTGCTCCAGCATCTCTGGCTCTGACTGCCAGAAGGTACTGGACACGCAGCATTGAGGATGGGCTCTACAGGCTTTCCTGAGGACAAATCCTTCCTTCACGACTATGAAGGCAGGGAACCTCGGGACCTTGGAGTTATTTAGACATTTTTTAGAGCTCTGCCAATGACAAGAACTCAGCAATGGACTACCAATAATGAATCCTACTTCTGACTTCCCACACTTAATTCAAAAGGTGCCCAGGGGCAGTCTTATGCCTTCTTCCCATCTCTGAGCTCACTTCTGCTGCTACTTTTGCCTGGCATCTATTGCCGCAAGTTTTTGTAACCAGGCAGTTGAGTTTGCACATCTCAATGAAGCTACTGTCCCTTCCACTTCGACATTCACATTTTCCTAGCCCACTGCAAGTGAAACAGGTGAACTTAAGCATTACAAGCATTTCCTGAGGCATGGCCCAAACTCTCACTGGGCCCCTTCTTATCTGCGTGGCAGGCACTGCTCCTGGTTCTTTGCACCTCACCAAAGTTTTATTTCAAAGGCATCCTGCAGTACTATCAC
Source organism: Tympanuchus pallidicinctus (assembly GCF_026119805.1). Taxonomy (NCBI): domain Eukaryota; kingdom Metazoa; phylum Chordata; class Aves; order Galliformes; family Phasianidae; genus Tympanuchus; species Tympanuchus pallidicinctus. The sequence goes on from NW_026294769.1 coordinate 34,357,835, forward strand.
CTTCCCACACAGATCTGACTCCAAGAATAGCACAGCACATTTTCAGATGATGGTAACAACAACAGATGAAACGTAATGGGTTTCCTCAGGGCAGAGCAAGGCAAATGGAAGGGCTGAGCTACCAGGCTGCTCAGACTGTCCTTGTGGCTGTGAGGGGCTGGAGCCACTGAGGACAGGGTTTGTGTAGGGAGCTGCATTTCACATAGGAAAGCTGCATGACCCGAAGTCGTGCCACTGACTGCAGCTATCTGACTACAAAAGCAACTTTTGAAATCTACAGGTCACAAACTTTTAGTTGGCCAGGTCAGAGCGGCTCAGTAGGAAAATCCCCCTTCTCCCTTCCCTTTGGGCACTAAGCTAAGCAAGCTCTTTTCTCTGAAAGTGAGGTGGAAAACATACCCACAATTATAGGTAGTCATGAAGACACTGTTAATAAAAACAAGCTGCAAGAGTAGTGTATTAGTGGCACTTCACAGCAATTCTTAACATTTTCAGATGTAGTGTCAAAACCATGTTTTTCTATCTCTGACCATGCTTACTGTTAGCAGAAAAGGAAAAAAAAAATCACAGCATGTTGTCAAATATTATTTGAAGAAATACTCCCATAAGAAATACATTTTTTTGCAGTTAACTCAAAACTGTAAACTGGATTGGCGTGTGTGTGTGTCTTTCAGCATCAAATTGTTCAGTAATAAATATGACTAAGTCTTAATAGAGTACAGAGTGAAAGTTCCCTTAGTGTCCAGTTTTTAGCAGCTGTTGAACATTCAGGGATGCACAAGGCACACCTCTGCAGATTCTCTACCATTATTATTGACATACAAAAAAAAACCCCACCGTTCACCACTCAAAAACTTCTATCTGCATAGTTAAGAATTTTTCTATTACTATTTACAGGAAGGGCTCTTAGTGCAAAAAACAGGAAGTGATGTATTAGCTGAAGTGCCTCTAGCACACCTCATACAGTTCCACTGAAAACTTGTCAGCATCACATCTTGGGCCGCCAGCCATTAATGAACTGTAGTATTTTCTTAACCTGCAATTTGCTTAGCTTAAAGTCTTCTGACAGGATTTCTTCCGTTAGCTGAACCAGTAAATTGCCATCAATCTTCTCTGTAACAAAAAATGAGATGACATCTTCAGACAGACCAATAAACCTCAGCGATTTAGACACTTCCTCTATCGAGAGTCCAGAAAGGTCTGTGGGTGGCTGCCAGGGAGAGCCATCCCCACAAGACCTTGGCGCTAACTGGAGGTGGAGGGGAGATGAGAAGGGATAAGACACAGAGAATGTATCCTGCATGCCCTTTTTAACCAGATATTGATCTTCCAGGAGGTCTGGAGAATCCGTTTTTGATTCTTCCTCGGCACCATCTATTTTTAGTGGCAAAGTACACATGTCTGTAACTTGTTTCTCTTCGCTTGACTTTGGTGCCCGAGGAGGTAAGGCAGGACATGAATGACTCTGCTTTGCATTGCTGTCTCCCAGAGTTTTCTCATCAGTGCTGCCTAGAGAGTAACTTGCTGACTTCGGGCAGCTGGAGATGTTGAACTCTGCTGGGGACAGCTGGGAGTACCCCGCAGGGAGCTCACACCCATCGAAGTCAAAAGTCAAAGGTGCTGGGCAGTTCCTCTTTGGCGTGCCTGGAGTCTTCTGTCTGGGGTAACTGTAGCTCCTGCTTGGATCGAGCAGGAAATCACTCCTATTCTGGCCTTCCATAGCTCCTGAAAAATGGTTCGGCCAAGATAATCTGGAAGGCAGAGCTTCAATTGAGGGGCTTCCAAAAGGCATTGTGTTCTCAGGCTCTTTGGATTCAGTTTTCATCACGGTGCAAGGGTAGCATGAAACAGTTGTGCTGCTCTCAGCTGGGTTCGTGCTGTCACTCTCTGTGACGCTGCTTAAGGAACAAAGCAGAAAGGATTTGGTTAGCACCAAAGTAAAACGTGAATAAATACATTAATCATCATACAAAATCAGAAAGTTGTTGTTGTAAGGAAACAATCTTTTTTTCTGCTGTCAGATTGTTTCAGATTTCAATTAACAATACAAACGTTGATGGTTCGTTTCTACAAGCCAGATGAGATGCTGATATACCCCAAAGCCTCACGAGATAGATTCATAGATTTTTTTTTCTTCTTTAAGCTCAGAAAAAAAACACAACAACAAACAGATGTCTCAATTCTGTGTTGTGTCATCTCCCAAATATTCAGATTTTCACTGTTAAATTCCTGAGGAACATCATCATGGTAAACGAATAGCTTCATGCATACTAGAGGATTTTCTAATCCTGTCTTTTATTTTTAAACACCACAGATGCGTTACAGTATGTAAAAACTCCTAACAGAGGCAGGTCACCATTGCAGTAGTTACAAGCTTGGTAGACATAAGAGATGACCAAAAGCCCTTTTGGGGCCAGTATTTTCATTTGCTATGGCACTGCACCAGCGTACAGTACAATAACACAGAACAAATTATTGCTTACTGCCAAAGGAAGATTTTTACCTGGAAGGGTAAGTAGAGAGCTGTATTCATTGAAATACCAGATTTTAAACTTAAGCCACAGTAAACTGCTTATTCATATCTTTAAAAAGTTCTGACATAAAGCCCTTGCTTTTCAAAGGCACCTAAAGAAAAGTTATCCTGAACCTACTTCCAGGCAGTAAATCAAACTCAGCCTGTCCAAGGAAACTGACTGTTTATATCCAGGCCTTTCCAAAAGACTGAGATGCTAACAAATACATACAATCTGTTACCAGAAGTGAATGTTCTCTGCTTTTATGCCACTTTCTAAAAGAGAGTCTGAAGGATTTGGCTGATGTTCGGAATTCTGGCCAATTAAGCTGGAACACTGCAAAAACAATTAGCAGACTTATAAAATCCTTACCTAATACAGCAGAGGGAAACCAACAGTTGAAATAATTGTTTTAATTACTCACCTCTCTCTTAGAAACTAATTACTCAAGAAAGAAAATAGGCAGTAATTCTGTGGCAGCTCAATGAAAACTGTTTGAGGAGGGAGACAGCTTCTGAATAGACCACAGTTTTGAACAGATTGCCACAAAAAAATTACTTCCCATGTACTTACAGCGAGTTAAAAAGGAAGCCAACCTAGACTTGCTTAGCAAAAAAGTAGATGCATAAATGCAGTTCTAATCTATATCACTGAAAAATCACAGTTCCCTCAGTTTCCCTCTCTGACAACTTGCTCTCCCACTCAGTGATCTCCAAATATTTGTTTTTGTTTTTTTTTCCCTGCACAAAGCTGCCAGTAAAAACAGTTGGCTTATAACAATGCCACACTTAAAAAAACCAAAACAACAACAAAAACAAAAAATACCACTCTCATCAAGGATATACCTTCAACTGGTCAATTTACTCAAAAACATTTTTCCAAAAATCAAGACACTGGGCTGTCTAATTCAGAGTAGACAGTCAACAAGCTGTTATGAACAACTGACCATACAGATGAATTACACTGACTGATCCTGCTTCTGTTCTCTAATCCAATGTTAGAAACAGGAACATTTAAAAGATTAACATTTTAGAAGTTCAAAAGAATTAACAAAAAATGATAAAATATTCACAAACCATTTCCTTACTCATACTGCACTAAAATTAACCTGCTGAGGCTCAGAGCCAGAGGATGCGAGAAAAACCTCCAAATTACAGGGTTTAATAGGCCAAAAAGGAGAAATCATATTGTTCTTTTTTGTTGAAAAACCAGTTGCAACCCTTTAAGATCCAGAAAATAAGATTAAAATGTCAAAACTTGAAAAGTAACTTCACCAGAAATCTGGTTACTCCACATGATGTCTACTTTCCACCTGCTTCCTCAGCAGCTCCAGATCAATGACACCAAATTGGAGATACCCGGTATGGACCCAAGATATACACATCTGTGATTAATTTCATGTGAATTTCCATGCAAAAAAGTCACCTGCATGAGAAACTACTCATTGTTTTCTTGCTTTCTTGGGAGACAGATGCGTTGTTAGTTATCAAGAACGAAAACAGCATTTGATGGGCCCCAAATTCTGGGAGGTCTTGTGCTTAATCTCCTACAGAGTAGACTTTTACAGATCTATCCAATAGGCTTCCAGAAAAATAAATGACAAGCCTTGATCTAGAGCGACCATTGCCAGGTACACAGCACTTAGCTGAAAATGTGCAGTATGGCTTAGAAAGGCAACTCCAGGAATTATCATACCATTGCACCTAGACAGAACCAATTTCAGCAGCATTTCTGATCAATCCATAATACTCAGGCAGTACCTTGGAACTTTCTTAGCAACAAAGCTGAAGAGGTACAAAAGAATCATGACATCCAAGTAAAAAAGGAGGTAAAATTTCAAACGACATACACAGTTTCTAAAGCCAAAGGAAGAACATTGCATTGCAAAGAAAAGGTATGCAGCCAGGAAGTTCAAAATCCAATGTCAACTTCTGACTAGCCTAAACAGATTTTCCAGTCTGTGGTTTAAGTTTGTGCTGAAGTGGGTTTGATCCACAAGCTGCCTGGATCCATTTTTGCCTTTTCCTCACTTCATGCTCAGCGGCGTCTTCCAGCTTCACTGCTTTCCATCATACTCACCTGTAGGTTCACATTTGGTTGGCACAAAACATTTCTGGATTACCACACCCTTCTATGCCCCCAGTTATCAAGAGCAGGTAGCACTACACGCGTGTGAGACTGAAATTCCACTTGAAAACTAGCTTTGAGATTATCTGGTTTGAAGATTCAAGCCATTTAAGAATTATACAGAACTGCACAGGATTTTCCAGTCAAACAGTCTCTGCCATCTTACGGTGAGATTACCTATAGCAGTAGGTATTTAATACAAATTGCTATGTCCTATATAATAACATACATGTTGTGCAGTCCTGAAGAATAGTAGGACAGAGTAGGGCTAGGAGAGCGCGTCTGCTGTCGTGCAGGTTTGACTGTGCGAGGAGGGATGGAAGGACTAGTGGAAGATGGTTTTGAACTCCGTGGTGGGACAGGGGGAGCGTTCAGGAGCCTGCATTCCTCTTTTACCTGTTAAAAAAAGGACATGTAAGTAAGCAGCCAGAAAACTCGGGCAACAGTGCTCTCCAACAGATGAAACACATCTGCTTCAGGCTTATTCTGTGAAAGGAAATAATTAAAAAGGGAGGGGAAGAGAGAAATGATGCTAAGTATATACATTTGTAACAGTATGTGGCTGTCATAAGAAAGACAAAAGAATGCTTTACTACCAGTAGAGCTACTACCAATCTTTTAGGGGTGCTTTGCAGTAGTTTGAGATCCACTCATTTATAAGAAGGAACAATGAAACCATATAAAAGAACCTTCCTAACGAAAACAAAACCGGAGACTGTTCCAGATATTTTATATTCTGTAAGAAGCAATTCATTAGAATCAAACTCCATTAGTGTTGTTTATTTAGATGTAATAAACCAAGCTTATGTAATGAAAAGATCTCAGCAGATCTCGATGTTTCCTGACTTACTTCACCAGTGATACTCACCATCCAGTTCCAGGATAATTCCCTGCTTCCTCCCTCAAGGAACAGTATAAATATTGTAGATTTACCAGATGCACCCAGGACACATCTATCTGCAGGAAAGCACTAAACAGAAATGACCTTGGTGGCCACCGCTCCGTCTTTTCCTGTGGGCTACCCAGCAGAGGCCACAGCACCACTGGCCATGCTCCTTCTCCTCAGTATATTTCATGATGTACATACTTCTAATGCCAGACTTGATAAGGCAGATATGCGGAGTGGTTTTCAATAGATAAATTATAAACAAAAAATCCCCTTCCCTCCTTTTTTTCTCTCCATCCTGTGTGTACAAACTATGAATGGACCACAACCTGGGTTCAGATTGGGAGACTGGAATGCTCTAGCTATCTGAATGCTGGAATTAAAATATGGAGCTTCAGTCCTTATGTCAAAGTAGTCCAGGCTATGGTTAACTACAAAATGTATAAGGTAGAAAGTGCAGAGCAGAAAAAGCTGTTAAAATAATGCATCCATATAAATGCCAAACAGACCTCTTGTTACCAGCCACACAAATCTTGTTTCTAGGATCAGAGTAGCAGCAGAAAGGTAACGCAAATGAAATGGGTGGGGGACTACAAGGATAGATCTGGGCATAAAGCAAAAACCATTTATGAGTTGTGTTACAAAAATATAGCATGTCTTCTTTAGCCTACGTTTCCTCAGAGCTGACTTTGATATTAAACACTAACAACAAAGCCAACTGGTCTACTCACTGCAGTCAGCTAACTTTGCAGCTTAAAACACATGACTGTAGCACTGTTTACATTAATTTAGCTTGGTCCTGCCTAGGGAGGAACAACGTACCAAGATAAAGCTCCATCAGAAAAATGATGGACTAAGACCTTAATCTCATCAAGACATACAAGGGAGAGCAACTTGGTGGGACCAGAGATGTGTGAGGCGGCTGAGAACAAGGCTGCCAGGCAAGCCTTTTGAGGACTCACCACTTCCCCAAGGCAGCAGCAGATCTCCATGTTGTCCTCATTTGAAATCATCTCAGATGCACCAGAATAGGAAAATTCTCTTTGTGTTTCAAACTTAGTTTATTTTTAAATTTACCAACACTGCAGAACTAAAAGTTATCTTATCTTAGCAGTTTTGCAACACATAATTAGCAATTAAAGTGATTTAATTTATTTAAAAACAAAATAAATGTGGAACCTTTTGCAATCCACTTCAGTGCATTCAGAATGCAACAACCCATTTAGTACTAAAGTAAAATGGAAAACTGGGGACTGGGACATTGTAGTACATTTTTTCCTAATTCAGAACACGACAAAATTACAGGAAATGCCTGACAGCATAAAATACTGAAATAAATCTTGCTCTAAGGGTTCTTATTTGCTCTTTCAGAAAAAAAAAGGAATCAATTTTATTCATGTTTGTTATTGAATTCAGGCATAAAACTCTTCAACCATTTTAGTGCTGTGCCCCAAGGATGCATAAGGACTTCATTTTTTTTTTCCCAAGTCAGAGTAGGCAAAGTTAATACTGCATGCCATGGAACACACACCCATGGGGGTCAGAGACCATTCAGGGGAGCTCTTAGGGCACAGCAGACAGTCATGAGGTTAAAGAAATTCTTTCCTGGGAAGAATAACAGCATTCAAAGGTACTAGCAGACCTAACTACACCCAGCTCCTCTGCTGACCTAGATTGCAGATCAGAAGTGGGCCGTAAATAATACCAGTTTGCAATCCCAGTTGGTCCCTGTCACAAGACTGCGATTACAGCTGCCAGGCACAGCTCTCGGGAAACACAGCAGAGGAACAAAAAGGAGATTTTGCACATTAAACCGACAGCAGCATGGGGAAACTTCACAGGAGATCTGCGCTCGTGGGGAGAACAGCAATGAAACAGTGCGGGAGAGGAGGGGAAGAGTGGCGGTGTGACACAGCGCCTGCCTTGGTGACTTGCTGCTGTTACACAGAAACACTCTTTCACCCAGCAGCGCTAGATGCCGCATGCCTGCCAGGGAGAGATAAAGTGCACTTGCAATGAGAGCCCCGGGACATCTCCTCCCACGCTCAAACACTCCTTCCCATGCTAATCCTGGTAACGGTGACCCCTTCCTTGCATGAGGTGCTGCAAGGATTTTAGGATGCGCTGCAACTCATCTCTCCCGGGGTGATACCACCCATGCAAGCACCCCTGGCTGTGGTGCCAACCCAACCCCCCCGCTACCAGCACTGCCACCAGGGTAACGCAGCCTGCAGGAGCACCAGCCTCCGGCACGCTCCATCTGGGCATGCTGTAAATCAATCAGGAAAACAGCCCCTGATATTATGCAAATTAGTGTTCTGGGACCAAAGCAATTTCTGTTTTACAGGCCTTAATTCAGAGGTCATTTTCTTTCTCTTTTCCCTTCATGCTACTTTGGTTTTCTGAAAGGTATTTAGAAAATACACACTGCATCAGAACATTTTGCCCTGTGGGTGAAAAGAAAGACAGAAGAGCTTCTGAAACACCTGAATGTCCTTTTCTCCTACAACCAGCTCCTACACACACACTTTAAATTTAGTGCATGCAAAAACACAATTGCCTGCCAACCTTTAAACAGAAACACTATGGAATATCATTCCAGGGGATGTGATGACTAAACCTCATGTTCACCAGCAGCTACTGAGATCCACTTATTCTATAAATACCCTACATGGAAAGCATGCAAGCATCTCGGCCAGCCTCAGCCCACTGATGAGCTCGGCCGGTCACTGAGACTCATTCCAAAGCTGTTCCAGGAAGCCACAAAACTGATTCTAAATCATTATCCCATCTACAGAGAGGCAATTTTTTATTTTTATTTTTCACAAGGTTACACCCTGCCCAGCTCGAAATGCAATCTAATAGCTTTAGCAGAAATTAGTTCTCCTGCATGGTTAGGAAGTCACGCTGAAAATGCTGACAGCACATGGGTGCATTACCTCAGCCCTGCTATGACGGACATGACAAAAATGCACGCTTTTCAAGCTGATGATAAAAGGCAAAACACACACAGGTCCCCCAGAGGCCATGCTGCTGTCCCCAGAAGGGACTCTACTCCACAAAGGTCCTCGAGGCATGACACAGTGGGCAGGCGTGCCCCTTCCTCTCAGCACCCAGGCCGAGTGGGCCTCAAGGACATGGCATTCCCTTCCCCCTTGGCCCACTGTGACAGCAGTCTTCCTCCTCGCCCTCCCCCTGCCTCGGCTCCAGCTCTGTGCTGAAGCGGTCTGGCTCACAGAAATCAGCAGGAAACTAATCGTTTTCCACATCCAGACCTGGCTCCCTGCCCAGGCACAGGAGTGCCAGAGCCAGCACAAAAGGAAAGCCAAGCCCACGTGGCTGGGAGAGGAGAAGGGTGGGAGCAGCCCCATGCCGGTTTACATTTGTGCAGCTCATCCTGATACAGTGCAGTGGGCACTTCTCCAACACACTTTGGACAAAGCGTCGGTGCAAACCTGAGCCTGACAGCAAGGAAGTGCTCATGGGTTCCAGCACTCAGACATAACACGTAAACACTCCTTTTGCTAAGACGACGTAATGTCTTGACTTTCCTGTCTTTGCTGAAGCTGCTGTGGCTGCTTTTTGGGAAAGTTTTGAAGGGCTGCAGTTGTGCTTTTCACACCTGTGCCGGCTTATGCCTTCTCTCTCTCCTCGCAGCACCTCCCTAGTGGCTGCATAGCAGCACATCAATCTACTGAAAGCTGACCCAGCTCAAAGAAATCAATCATAGTTGTCAACCAGGCTGTGATCTGACTCATGATGAAAAGGCTCCTGAAACACTGCTGAGACAGGAAGATGGCAATGGCAGAGAGATCACCACCATGTGCTGCAGTTTGGTCTCGGATGAGCCCCAGCTTGCTGTGCAGCCTTGGTTTTGAAAACATTGCTCAATTTGCAAGGACGTTTTCCTTAATTAAACTTCATTTTAAAAAAAACAGCAAAAATGATTAACTGATTTGTTAAATAATAAGATAATCAACTACGTATCACTTAATCTTGCTAAAGTTCCCTAGCCACTCTTCCTTGGGCAAGTTTTCTTTTTTCCTGTTTTTAAAATAAGGTGTAGGACTACCTCAAGAGACCATGCAATGGGTGGACTTTCCATACAACCCACATAAGCTCCTGTAGGAAAAATGTTTTTAATTTTGTCGCTGAAGTCAATTCAAACAGTTCAGGTTTGGAAAAGTGATTTCTCCCAAGAGTTTTTAACCCTCAGACAGAATTCACTCTGTTTAAAACTGAGTCTTCTAAAAGGCTCGTTTCTAAACTCTGCTGCAGAGTATATATTTAAGCATGAATTCTTTCAATAAGCACTACCAAAACAGAGCTAAATAATCACTCCGTGAAGTCTGGTTGAAGGTGATGAACCTAATAATCTCCACTCTCACTGAAAATACGAGAAAACAGACCACACGTGGAGAGATGATGTCACCTGAAGTATCAGGATTAAGCTACCAGATCAGCTACATTAAATATACTCTGATGAATTTTAGGATGTGACTTACAGTTGCTATGTGGTTAGCTGAAGTTGCACACTTCTTCTCCCTATTTCCCTGCATGTGCTCTACCCCCTCCAAAGTCTTCCCCATAAAGAATTCCCAAGCAAACTTTTCATCTGCTGAAAAAGAAACAAACCAACATAAGCAACCCTGACTTACTGCTTCTGATTTGGGAGGCACTGGAGGTGGAGGTAGGGAAACATCCGCAGACTTTGTTGCTGCATCGACTGTCCCAGGCACAGGAAGAGATGTACTACCACACTTTGATCGGAAGGATCCTCTGTAATTGTCACATTTGTTCTTCTCACTTAGCGAGCGAGTGAGAGGCTGCTCACCAGGCTTTCCAGACCCTTGGTCCAACCACAGCTCTTCGTAAGGAAGTTCTGGTTTCGTAGGCAGAAACATGGACTCTTCACCAACCTCTGGAAAAAGGTAATCACTGCTACTGTCACCAGAATCCTGGTACTGAAGCGCATCGTGAGAAAACAGTGCCCACTCGTTACACAGGTCCCTGCAGCCGTGGAGGTTCACTTCGCTATTGCCATGCAAATTGTTGCCATAAACACACACCGACAGCCGGTGGAAGGACTGCGTGAGTTCGTCCCGTGCGTAGCTGAGGGAGTTGGGCACGTGAGTGTGCCCGCTGCACCGGCTCTTCTTTGGGCTCTTGCAGTCTTCATTCCAGTCTGTTTTCACATCGCGCACGGCCCGGGAATACTCATCTATGTCAAACTGTTCCTGGCATATATTAAACCAATGCTGGATGAGGGATTCGTGCCACAGCTCCCCCTTCACAAGACTGTCAGGTAGAGTAAATTTTGGAAGTGTCAAGTGCAAGGGAAAATGCATGGGAATAATTTTGTTGCCACGAAGCACGCAACAAACCACCACAGTTTTGGTCTGAATGTTGACAAACTTGTATCTGTGCCCTTCGCGGATGAAATGCAGGTCGTAGGGGTTTCTCGGCGTAGGGCTTGGCACAGTCACATTAACAGGCAGCCGGGTTTTTTCTACTATATTACGAATTGTGTGCTCACCTTCTTGCATCTGTACCTCCAATGGGCTGCGGGTGCTAAACTTGCCCTTACACTGGAATGGGAGACTGATGCTTTCATTGGTCCTGTGGTTCATGCAGATGAGGCAGGGCATTTTGCCTCTGCCAAGTTTGCTAATTGAATTAAGTTTACCAATTTTTTTGAAGATGGTGTTGAGTCGTGACTTCTCCTTAGAAGATTTTGCATAAAGGATTTCTGCTTGTCCCATTAAAGTGAGTTCATCCCCAGTACTAAGGGTAATGTTGTAAACCTCAGTGTCTTCATTGCATTCACCTGAAGCTACCTGCAAAACAGTAATGAAATAAATTGTTTTTACCTCGCTGAAAACAACATCACAAATCACATCAAACCTAATGAGATTGGACTTGAAGGTGGTACTTTGGGAGAAAAACACTACTTTTATTTGAACAGCTGAGTAGTCAGACACACGTGAGGTTTAATGTAAAGCTCAGTCAAGTAATCTTTTTTTACTGTTCTGTGTATTCTCTCATCTTATTAGAGGGGAAGCAGCCACTTGGGAATGACAAAGAAGACACGAGAACAAATATAACAAGCTTTAAAATAAAGGACAACTCCCAGCAATTCAAACAGCCAGTTGTGTCACACAGCTATGAGAGTCTGTCTGGATTTGCTCAGGTATCTTCTCTTCACTCCTTGTTTTTGCTGTAACTTATTTGTCAGGCTCTTAAAGGAAGCAAACATTCTTCTTCCAGCTTCATCTCCCTGAGGAGCTGAAAAGGTGATCTCATCACTATGAATGAAACATATCCCTTTGATATAACCTCTTCACAGCTAGGGTGAATGACAGATGACATCTATTCCCTGGAGGACAAGTCAAGAATATTGGTCTATTCCACATGCCCAACTCCTTCTCTGTCTTCAGACTTCCTTCCTCATTTTTTGATCATAATTGCAATTTAAGATATTAAACAACATATGCAAAGCCATGTGTGTGCTTTTCTACTATAGAAATTGTACTGGAATTAAAAAAAAAAAAGAAAAAAAAAAAAGAAAAACAGATGTCCAAGGCTCATTTATTCCTGAAGTTATTTCCTTAAGACTGGAATAACTCTTTATGCACAAGACTGCTCTGCTTTCTATTTGAATGGCTTAATGTGAAAGGCCTTTTTCAGGGACCAACCAGAACTTAATGAGCTCTTCTTCGCAGTAGCAGATACTTATTCTTAAAGGAAGGTGCCTCAGCTAACCACAGCAGGCCTGCTAAAGACCACTTTGTTCAGGAATACTGAACATATTAAAAAAAAAACCTGCCAAAAATAAGCAAGAATAATATATCCCTGCCCCATCTACATGACTCCTAAAGATTCCACCTAGCTATGTGAAGTTCACATTCCAGCCTTCAGACTTCGTCACAGGACAGCCACTGCATGAAATCAGAGCTGTAATTCCAATTAGTCAGTAATTGAGAAGTGCTGTAAATAATGCTTCCTCTTGTAAGATGTGATCTGCAATTCACTTGTGTTTGTAAAGTCATTATTATCTTCTGGAAACCTCTCTCAGCAAATGGCCAGGCAGCTCAGAAGAGGTGTGCCTTCGGAGTGTTTCAGCTCAGCACTTCCTGACAGGAAGCCATTCAAGCCCTGAATTATCCAAACAAACTCTAATTGGCCTAATCCAGGAAACCACTGGGATTTTATTGTACACAGTAGTCACAGTTTATGCTGCTGGCCAGACAATATAATGAAAAGCTGCAACATGAAAAGAAAGCACTCAGATTTTTCTGCTGATAACACCAGAATGATGCTTATTGCTATTTTCTCTTCAGAACCAATGAATGCTACGTTCGCATTGCTGCTGGTGAGGCCCTGACCTTAGAGGAGCTAAGGGGGCTGAAGACACAGGACTCTGTGCATGTCCCATGCAGTCCACTGCATCTCTTCTCGAAAGGGCACGTCCTATAAGAATGTGGGTTTCTATGCAAATCCCCATAAAGGACTTCTTTGGGCAACACTGTCAGACATTTAAATGTGTGACAGCATTATTACAGCTTCTTCTTACCTCCTGCACAATGAGGACAGAAGCGAGGGAGCTGTTGTAATCCATGACTGCAGGAGCTGCTGCTTTGACAACCTGCAGCTTCTGAGCGATTTGTGAAAAGCCCATTCTGAAGGACAACATGGCCACTCAGATGTGCAGCCACAGGAGGTACTGAGCAAGCACAGACACACAGTGAGCCATGGTTATGAAAGCAGTTGCTGATTAGTGGCATTGAATTCAACCAATAGCACAAGGATTGTGACATCAGATAGTCATGTTTAAAGACAAAACTACTCTAAATTAAAAAAAAAATAAATTGGAAAACGTTATTTTCTTTTCTTGGAATACAGTAGCAGTGTAATAATAGACAAAAAATGGCTGAATCAAAAGAAAAACTATGCTGCTATTCTATTTTGAAACTGAGAAAAATGATGTGTGTGCCTCCTTCTGAATAAATATCTGTAAGGGACCAGTTGCTGTCTAAAATGGTAACGAATTGAAATGGTGAAACCAAAAGTCTTAGGCTGCACAACTGATTTCATTTCTACTCACAAAATCTTACTCTGGGGACATTAAGGCTGCAGGTACACCTCAGCAGGTCAAGTGTATTTTAAATTTTAAGTTCCTAAAATTCAGGCAGCTAACTCCTCTCTTGTATGAGATTAATTCTGTTATTTATTTACCTACTACTTAACATTCACAACAAGTGCATGGCAGGTAAATATTTGGGTGCAGAACATCAGCAACAAACACATACCTTGACCCACTGCCTCTACTCATGCTACTACAGCCCCACATGCTGCTGTCTGCCCTTTCCACACCTCCAAGTCTTCCTGCCAGGTCTTTTCTGCAAGCTGTTTCCTGGACAGTCTGCCTGCTGCAGGGCTAATCCCACGGCAGGAACAGGGCTCTGTGCTCACTAATGAACCTCAGGGGGCTCCCACCACTCTGGAAATCACAGAATATCCTGAGCTGGAAGAGACTGACAATGATCATCAAATCCAACTCCTGGCTCCACACAGGACTGCCCAAATTCAAACGTTATGTCTGAGTGTGCTGTCCAAATGCTTCTTGAGCTGTGGCACTTGGGGCTGTGACCATAGCCACGGGCAGCCTGTTCCATGCCCACCACCCTCTGCTGAAGAGCCTTTCTGTAACATCTAATCTGATCCTCCTCCTCCTGAAGCAGCTCTATGCCGTTCCCTTGGGTTCTGTTGCTGTCACCAGAGAGCAGAGCTCAGTGCCATGAGGCCTCCCTCAGCCTCCTCTGCTCTGCAAGTGAAGCAGTCAGACACAGATGCCCACTGGTTAAAAGTTTCTAGGAACAGATTTGATTCACGCCAAAAAAGATGCTTAAAGACAAAGCGATCTAAGAGAAATCACAAATTATTTCCAAAAGTATATCACAAATTATTTCCAAATGAAATGATGACAGTGACAGGGATAAGACCATGCCCTCTATCTTCCAAGCTTCCAGCACCAGCCCAACAGGATCCATACCTTCAAGCACCACGTCATGTCTTTATACTACCACCTGAAGCATGTAACATACACTGCCTGCTGTGAAATCAGTGCAGGGATGTAGCAGAATCCTGGACTATTTCAGACACTTTGAACTGCTGGCAGCACATCTCACAACATACAATTCCTGTACAAGAGAGACAACAGTGCCCTATCTCAGAGTGGCAGTTAAGGTAGCCCAGACTATAGATGGATGCAGACAGATATATATCGTCTGTTTTCCCGGCAAACTGCTGGAATTTCCTCGTAACTCTGGAAAATATGTAGAGTTACAAAAGGCACCAAAAAGCCTTCATTCAGCTGTATAACACACCAGGAGGGCTGACAGATCCCAGTGTGGCTCCAGCCTGCCCTGCGCTTTCCGCTCGTCTTCCCTTCCTGCTCTGCCCATATTGGAACCATGCTCTTCTCATCTCCTCAATGGCTTTACCAGGCCTGCTTTGAATCTTCAGCTACAAAAACAGGCAGTCTTGCAGCAGGACGGGAGAGCAGCTGAAGGAATGGGGAGAGGAGGAGGGAAGGTGAACACATTTTCTTCAAACCTTTCCTCAGTGGGACAGTGCACTTGTTTTAATTATTTTGTGTATGCTCTCTCTTTACATCTTCTGTTTAAAACACAGGTTCCACACTGGGCAATTTTAGTGCAACAGCCCACAGCAGTAACTGCCACACATCTCAGTGCCATGATAAACACAAAGTCTTATCTAATTATTAGCCTTGGGAGCATCCTGAAGTAACTCCTTCCCCAAACACATTTCTCTTCTTTGTTCTCTCTTAAAGTGCTGCTTTACACATTAAAACAATCAACTCTGTAGCTTTATTCCACCCTCATCCTTCTGTCACTTTCTCATAATAGGTGAGAATAACCAGTGCTTCTAGCTCTGTGAAAGAAGTAGTGTTTGCCACACCATTCTGCAAAAAAAATCTCGCTAGATGTTCAAACTGAACATCTCCCAGTATGAGAGAAGATCCACACAACCAGAAGCAGTTTGCTTCACACTTCACACATCTACTCCTCAACTTTACACATACCGATCCATACTAACAGCTCAGTACTGATGCCAGACTGCTGACCAGAAAGGCTGCTGGCTTGCAGACATCTTGTCAAACATGGGGGGGGTTAAGGCATTCTCATGTTTTCAGCTTGCAATTCAATAACCATTCAGAAGCCAGTTATATCCACTGCAGAAGACAGGCATCAGGAAAGTGATGAATGATGATTTAGGCAACGTGTTCTTTTGGGAAAATTCAAGCATATTGTAGCATATTGTTTCTTTTGCTTAAGGAAAGGTTAACTCAGAAAAATAGATTCTGATAACACCTGAGTCAATATCCTGTCCCGAGCTCCGAGTGTTCTAATTTGTTACAGTTAAGAGGCAGAAGTCCTTAGTCACTTGGGCATGTAGGAACTCCTTATAAAAGTGATTTGTGGCTTCATACAACTTGTTATATCTGCTAGATCTTATTAGAGCAATGCAAGCATTGCATTGTCAGTACAAATTCATAGTTAGAACCTTTATGAATTTTTTTTTTTTTAAACAGTGAGGCCTCTGATGCATAGTTACTGCATACAGATTCTATTATTAAAGCCAACAGACCAACCAGAACATATATTTTTTTCCACAAGGTGTAGAAAGTGGATAAAGAGTTTTATTTAATATAAAATAGGGTATCCAGAAGAGTTGTAAGAAGAAAAAATCATGATTTTTTTTCAAGGAACTTAACTATTTTTTCTTTTAGCCTCCTTGTTTACATAGACTTCTACCTGTGTGGAACCTCAGCACCCAACTGCAGAAACCTATTGCTGCTTCAGCAAAAGCTAGGGCCCTGGAGTAGCAAAACTTTCTTAAGATTTTTCTTCTAAGCATAGAGAGCTAAGCTTATTCTCATCATTGCAATGTAATGCTGTTATATAAACAAAATTATCTGTCACTATGAATTGAATAGTAACATAGAAAAGGCTATAAGATATCTGTTCATCGAAGAATAGACAGAATGCCCACAATTTTCTACTAGGAATAGATTAGATTTTGACTGTAGGCAATCAGCTTATCCTCAGATCACTCAGATTTACTGTGTCTGTAGATACTGCTGGCTACCAGGTACTGAGGTGACCAACAAGGTATATAAGCACAGATACATGCACAAATCAGAAGAAATTAATAAGTAGTTCTAATCATTACAAAAATTTGGTTTAAACTCAAATTCCTGCTTGCTGTTCTGTGAAAAGTACTCAGGACTCTACCTTCTAGTCCCAGCTCTGCTTTTGATGGCATGCCTTACAACACTCCTTCAAATACAACACAGGCCCTAAATGTTCTGCCTCGGCACACTTCCCAGAAAAGCCACCTAACTGGGAAACAGTAAGAAGGGAAGGGAGATGTCTCCGTGGCCTACCTTAGGGTAAAATTTTACTAACAAGTGAAAGCACACAAAGTAAAATAAAACCTCCCTCTTAGAAAAGATGTCATGGCACTTCATTATGAGAAAGCAGCCGTTCTCTAAACTTCTCTAAGCTGCAAAATACTGCCTAAGCAGCAAAGGAATTAGTTGGAGGACAACGTTTGCATGGAGTCAACCTCAGCAGTGGCACACAGCATGCTCAGACAGATCTCAACACAGACAAAATCATACAGGAACAGTCCAGTGAAATTCTGTAAAGCTACCAGCTCTTTCTTCAAAACTTATCCACAGCAGTGGATTTTTTAGAATAAGAAAAAAACCCCAGACATCACAATTCCTCCTCATCTTAAGTGCTTTATTAGATATTTTAGACATGTCTTCTTTTTGTATCAGATTAACTAACTTCTGATAATCTTAATTTAAGCAAACACACTGCTTTGGATAGAAATCAACTGCATTCTTCCCTTTGCTCAAATCACTTTGACACCATCTCTCTTATAGAATCGTAGCATACGTCATTCCGTTGTGTATAGTCATTAAACACTTTTAAAAGTCCTGCTAATTCATTTTTCAGAAGATGACAACTTTGGAATAGTCTTCTATGAAACTTGAGAAACAGCCAAGAGAAATACTGCCAAGATATGTTTAACTAGGTTAAACCTGGATTATTAATACTGTTATTTACATTATAGAGTATGGCTAAAATATCTTTTAAAACGTATCTGATATACATAATAGTAAGCTATGCTTAATTCTGAGTTTGCTAAATATGACAAAGAGATTGAGAATACTGGTGCTAAACTCAAGGCATAACGTTTTATATTTCGAAAAGACTTCTTCTTCCAAAATTATAACTGCATGTTTCACTGTGCCATGCTCTTCATTTGGATACAGATACACTGAGAAACAATCGCACAGCAGTTCTAAGATAATAATGATCTTCTCGGGTAGAAATGGAATTTTCTTGCTTCCTTCATTTGGCTAAATATATCCTAAAAATTCAAGCGTTTCATTTTTCTCCTGTAGTTATCATTCCTGAAAGGCTCTGTTGCATGGTTTCAGATTAATTAATTAATAGCACAAAAGTTATAAAAAAAAAAAAACAAAAAAAAAACCAACAAAACAACCAAAAAAACAACTTACTGTCCTGAAAGGCAAAAGTCTGTGTATCTAAATGAATCAATTAATGAGCACTTATATTAGTCTTCAGCAATCTTGTTTCATACCTGTAAAAACTGAGTCTAGCTGATGTCTCCCAACTCTAGCAGTGCAAGAAAGAGAAGAAGCCATTAAAAGATACATGGGTTATAAAAAAACCCACACTACTACACCTGGGAATGTACTATACTGGTTTTGCACTAGCAGCATCAGCCAGTCTTTTCTGTACACAATGCAAATATACACCATTGCATCCCATCTCCAGGATGCTGTTGTGCTCATTCACCAGAACTGACCTATCATGCATAGGCGTCCTGCTATGGAAAGAAAGGAAATACAGGTAAGACAAGGGAAATGAACATGCTCTATTACCATTGCTTCATACCATAGAACTGCAGTTTGGTGATGCAAAGCCCTCCTCTGGCATTGTTGTCCCAAAGATGAGCCCAAGAAGTGTGTGCACAAATACACACACACAGAACAAGGCCATATTTTCTATTTTTGTCTTTTATTCACAATGACACTTTCTGTAGTAATTTCGAGAGAAGCAACACCATCATTTCACTCTGCACACTCTCTGAGAATAAGGCTTTCTGGATAGGGATTTGAGCAGCTGCTGCTTACCAGAAAATAAAATTCAAACTGCTGGAAGTGGGAGGACAAAGGGGGCAACAAACAACATTTGTTTAAAGTCTGGCAGCAACATCCCAATTAGATGAATTATGGGATGCATCATCAGTACTGCTCCCTGAAGTGCCATAGGATAGGACAGCCCTTCTAGGACGTGTTGATTTAGCACTGCAAAAACGATCCTGAAGAGCACCACCACAGAAGGCAGAACTAAAGACCCATTTGTCTCAAAAATCACACTTCCCACACAGCGCTGTTGCTCGCTTGCCATGTATATAAAGGTTGTAACAGTTAATCACTGAGACAGAGATAAATATTTATTCAGGGACTACCTTAACGTTGAATGTTATTTCCTCCATGACGTAAACTCGTTCAGGAAATGCTTTAGCCACCTCCTCCACACTGTTAAAATACTGCACTGGCTCCTTAATATCTCGGTCTTGTTCCAGCAGCTTAAACTGCCCTGAAAACAGATGATAAACAGAAGAGTTGTAAGATATTTACATTGGACAACTGTCACTGTGGCAACTGCTGGCTCAACTTCTTCACTGTTTTCCTCGGTCAATTTTTCCGGTTATTTAGCAGCCAAAATACAAAATGAAAGACTGCAAAGAGCCTTCTGAACCTGCCATGAAGGACACCCAGTTTCACTAGGGCAGAACAAAAAGAATGTGCAGGAGCTGCAAATTTTAAAAGATCCTTTTATCACATGCTGTCTAGAAACAGTAAATAACTACTGAGACTTCTGTGTTTATGTACTTCATTTACTGTAATAGTATCTGCACAGATAACATGTTTGGCCCCTAATAATAGAAGTGTTACAGACAGAAAACACACCCAGTACTATAAAACCCCAAACAGTAAACACGTATTTTTTTTGAAGTATATATTTCAGCGTCATCAAAAGGCTATGCAAGTATGTGAGGCTACAATCCTTTTCCCCCGGGCTTTCCTAACAGCGGAACAGTGTGGAACAGCATCTAGTGCTTAATTACAAGCTAAGCCCTCTGAGAACTTCAACACTGCAAGAAACAAAACCATACACATATAAAATCCTTTTGAAGGTGGTCAGCCTCAGACAAGCATTAGGAAGAATCATTTGTTGCTTTCTCCCATGTTTTCAGTGTTGTGAGAAGCAAGGGCCAACACCAAGGATTAATTGCTCTTGTGCGTAACAAACACCAAGTTTAGAAGTTTGTTGTATAAATGCAGGCATAATGAAAACTCAGATATGTTGCTGTTTGTGTGACAAATCAGCAGAGCAATCTCCCCAAATTTAGCAACATTAACTACTAACATTAACTACTACCAGGCTAAAGGATGATCTCAGTGGGAGAACAGCATAGCAAGCCTCCTTGTAAGGAGCAACTCAAGAAAACGAGTAGAAATCCAATTAAAATCTGAGATTTGTGCATCTTCTGTAAAACATGTTTTAAAATTAGCAATCCACTCAGCACTCAGGCTTATTGCTCACAGCGCTCAACTTCATGAAAATTTATCCAATACATGTCAGCCACCTACAGAAATATTCCCAGTCCTTCAGCATTTTTGTGCACCACACACAGTTTCTCCTACATACCCCCATCAGACAGTTCAGAGGATTCACCTGTACGGAATAGCTAAAGATGCTGTCATCTCCCACGTGCTGTTTTGCGACTGTTTAATAAATTACTGCACTTCAAAATTCAGTTCTCAGTGTTTTTCTAACTCTGTGTCTGCTTCAGGACACACCATCATTTGAAGTCCAGCCAAGTCAGCTCAAGTATTTCAAAGATCAATGCTACTGTTCCTGTCGCAGGAACAGGCAAACCTTTGGTCTGACCTGGTGATGTTGTCCCTGTAGTGAATCACACTTGCTGTCATAGACTGCAAGAGTGGTTTCACCACATCAGACCAAAGCTCTGCCTCAGAACCTGAGGCTCAAGGACGCCCAGAGCGGAGAAAAGGTTTTAGCTTACTAGCTCTAAATTTCTACCCTATAAATTTGTTTCCTCAAGGTATCTTAAAGTTTTAACGTAAACAGACACCCAACCTGAAAAAATGTTGGCATTCTTCTTCCACAGGCTTTATAGTGCTTTCAACATTAAGAGGAGAAATTTCAGGAGTGACAAAGCTATGCCTGCCAGACACTACAGGTAGCCATAAGAAATCTACAGCAGATGAGCATTTGAAAAGAACACCTTACATACGTAGTAGAAACATATCAGCACTGTGCAGCCCATTTTGATGTAAAGCAATCAAGGAGGAAGCATGCAACTCCATAAAACTTGCTCTGGCTAGAGAAGCTGGAAGTTGTGTTGTTGATAATGGACAGAGAGCGAGAGATGAAGGAAAAACAACTAGGCTTTTTAATCCCCCAGTCGCTACACACAGACAGTGTAGTTCTGGTTGTGAGACTTCCCTGTCAGCCACTTTCTAACTTGGAGAAAGATGCTCTTCCCAGATCTGCAGGTCCTCCTCCCTCCAGACACACAGATTTCCTATGGAGGAATTTCAGGAGTGCACGAACTAAGTGAAGGCAGACCTTTACCTATGTGTGCCAAGACATCATACAGCAGCAGAGATTATGTGCGGCACCAGGGAGTGATAGCCTGATAGCACAGAGAAACAACCACTCTGGAGCACAGAACCAATGACAGTATTCAACAGTATTCCACATATAGTCACTGGAGATCAGATGTTTTTACATTTGACAGAAGTTGTCACAGTGTTCCCCATGCGTTCACTACTGGATGTAGCTCACTCCTGCTTGCTTTGGAGTTGCTCTACAGGGAGCACAGTTGCCCCTCTTCAGCTAATGGCACAGCCACCTGGATGCAACTCTACTTGATTGCCCAATTTGGGATCTGGGGGTTTGATCTGTAAGATTCCCAGCTGCAGTCACTATTTGAGGCAAACTGTGATGAGAATTTATAATAGCATTTTACACTTTAAGTCCCCAGAGGAATAAACAAACAAGATTACTGCAAGTTCTAGAAACCTCAGACAGATGTGCTAAACTTAGTGGGGTTTAACACCCTTTCCTACAGAATGAAGTTGAATACAATACTGCACAGAAGCTACATAACAGTTGAAAACGGTGATACATTGCGGAGATAACATTTTGCTAGTTCAGAAATAAATAGGGAAATCTTGCTCAGGAGTGGGAATTGAATTAAGCACAATGACAGGGTATGAATTCATATGAATAACGGAGAAGAACATCATCTTGAACAATAACATTATCTAAACAAGACTCACCCAGCACTTTGAGTGAGGTCTTTAATTCTAGGTCCTTTAGTTACTCTGTCTGGAAGTGTACTAGCATTATTTTACTATGACTGTGATGTATTTAAAATATGTAGGTCTGGTGGCAACAAAAAGTCAGTCATCCATTACAACTCAAACGTCTACAAAATAGTCCAAAATTCCTCACCACAGAATAAAAGCTTCAGGCTGTCAGCAACCAGAAGGATCTGCTAGCTACTGCAAGCTTGCACAAGTTCTTGTAAAAAAACCAAAAGCATCAGCTGGAGTATTGCTTCGGTACAAAGAGATGCTCAGAACCATCTATGTAGCTGTCTGTGTCATCCTCCCTTCAGCTAAGCTGCACAAACACAAAGCTGTCTGTGCCTTCACTGCTAATGTTCAGCAGTTCATGACGAGGCTGACTACAGAGGAGTACATACAGATCCAAAAGCACATAATAGAAGGGCAGCATTAATCTTCTGTTACGAAATCAAGTATTCTGTGCATGGAAGCTGTCAGGACTGTATGTTAAAATGCTTTTCCTTTGGAATATTCTCTGGATTTTCTATGGACTTTTTTGGAATTTATTTCTTCATTGAGAAAAGCAGACTTTTCTATTGGAAGGAGAGAAAAAGGGCAGAAGAGGGGCCTGCAAGACACTTACAAGCCAGATGTCAAGTAACTAACAGAGAGGAAGCAGACAATTACTTATTATGTTCCTCCCCAGTCTCAATTGCCATAAAAAAAAGAGCATAGCTGAAACACAAGTCAAATGGACATAAGTCTTGACTACAAGCTGAAATGGAATTTATTATCATTCACAATAGACAAGATTCCATCAAGAGACTTTACAAAACTGACAGCAAGCTTCAATACATTACTGTACAATTTAACTGTGCTAATCAGAAATGTGACAAAAAAAATGAAGAAAACCTAAAGCTACGCCTTTATAGAACTATCCCCCTTTCTTGTGCTGCTACAGAAAGAATAATGAAATATTCCTCTAGTAAATCACGTTCAGAAAGATCAGAGATTCGTTATATTTGCATGGTCCACTGAGCAAGTGTGGTTACTCCTTTGCAGCCAAATGCAAGGGAGTAATGAACGACTACTGCAAGCCTTATATCTCTTTATCTCTCAGTCTGGCCTCTGGCAGACAGAGTATTGGAACAATTTCATTCTAGTATATATTATCTACACAGATTATGAAGCCTTATTTCCGTGTGAAAGTACTTACAGCAAAGACTATAAATTCACTACTAAAGGAAATGAATCTGGAAAGATAAAATGCAGGGAAAGAATTAAACCAGGGCTCATCCCCCAGTTTATGGAGGTATTTATTAAAAATGAGTAGGAAGATCAGTCCATTCTGCCTCTTGCAAGAAGCCAAACACTTATGAGCAGGATCTGCCCTAGGTCATTAACCAGACCTTTCTGTTCCAGCCTTTTGGCTGCTTTTGCCACTTCCACTGCTCAGGCTCTTGCAAGTTTATGGATGTACAGAACTGCAATGCATCTCATTAAAGTATTTCTGCAATGTAAGGTCTGCTGGTCTTAGCTGCAATCTCCCCTTCACACCCAAACACCTCAGCTGTTATAAATGTTCTGACTTATCTCCAAAACAAAAAAAAAAAAATCGGACTATTCTGTAAATAACAAGAGAAAAGTAGCTGTATATCATCAGTAGAAAACATGGAAGATCACCAAAACATCTGCTCAATTGCGTTCACTGCTAGACGTTTCCCTAAGGAGGCAGCAGTTGTATTGTCTTTCAGCAGCTTTGATTACTTAGCAAGTCTCACAAGGCAAAGTCTTGTGCTTCTTCAGAATACGCAGACAGCACAGCGGGGCAGCCAAAGTACTGCAGAGGTTTATGTTTCTTATTATTTGTTGACTGCTGACTGCACTTCAGTATTTCAAAGAGTAACAGACTAGAATCAAAGAGAAAAGACTCACTGCTTCCAGATCACCACAACTTAGGAAAAAGACTATTTCTGTCTACGGTTTTCTATGCATCAAGATGATAGGAAACAACTTTGTCTTCCACTCCAAAAGGGTGATCCTTGATATAACTGAGCAGAGTTGAGTAACAGAAACCTAAAGAGTAAATAAGAGACAGTAAAGAGGGCAAACACAGGTAGCTTGCTAGATGCTAGGGAGAATGTCAGTTTATTTCCTCACTTTTCAACTCCATCAACTATGTCATATGCAAGAGTTGTTCTTCCCTTCCTAATTTTCAGATAATAAAGCCAGTCAAGAACAATCAGTTTTTAATTTGAATTGACATTGCCAAAATGTCACTGCATAGAGCCCACATGTGGCATTTTAGTGTTCCAAAGAGCGCTGGTGTGACACTGGTTGAAGATGCCTAGACCTGAAAGAACGGAGAAAGACCAAAGAACACTTTGAACATGAGAATGTATCACTAAATCAATAACAAATGGTTTGGCAGACATGCAGAAGAAACAGAGAGCAGAAAATTAATGTCTTCCTTTGCTTCTGTCATTTTCCAGCTTGCAGAAATCCAAAGCTTGTTCCCAGCTCTCCACGAGCTAGATATTTACCCTGGAATTTAGGTGTTTAGTAGCAGAAGTGCTCCTGGGTCTCCACTATAGAGAAGACAGTTGAGGCAGGAAAGACTTATAGAGGAAAATGGCAAATACAAATGGTACACTGTTTTTAAGAACACTATTTTCAACAACTACGGGAGACAGCAGACCTCAAGTCAACTTGTACAGACAAAGGAAAGGACAGGAAAGCCAGTTCCTTGCTCCATCTAGAAGGATTCCTCATCAAATAATTTACTGGCTTCATCCTGGACTGGAACCTGCCAGCGAAATGACGTAGGTATGATTCTGTGGAAAGTTAATCCCCTCATCAAATAAAGAGTAAGGAAAACCTTCCTGGTACAGATTCAGCCTTATCTGTCACATCAACAGCTTCTGAGAGCTATATAAAAAAGGCAGAGAGGTAGGGTGCAAAGATGGAAGTTTTTCTGAGTTATTTGTAAGAATTTATTATGTACTGTACCCTGCTAAAAGCTACAGGAGGTTATAAAAGGTCAGAGAATACAGCAGGAAAATACAAGAGTCTCAGCTTCCAAAGGGTAAAGACTGCCCACAAACTAGAAAAGCTACAATTGAATCTTACACTGTAATCACCATGAAATAGCTTTGAAATACTGTCTCTGTTTTTTAAGAGCCGCCTGTCTATACTTCTTCCTTGAGGGGAAAGGGATAGAAGAGTACTTCCCGTGTCCCCATCTGTCCCCAGTCATTTGGAAATGTTGGGAATGAATTAAAAAAAAAAACAACAGATGAAAGATGAACTAGGGACATATCTAAGTAAACATAATACAATTAGAATTCATCAAGTGTACTGGAGCTAAACTTATGGCCCTGTGAAGCAGAGGGCAAGGCACAATGGCACATTCAGTCAGAGATTGTGCAATGTTTCATGGGGAAGGAGCCCTTCAGATGAATAGCTTTACTTCTCAGAAGTATTATCTAGATTTTGAAGCCTTAAATGCCTTTATTTCTCTCCGTGTTATGTCTGCTATACAATACCCGTTCAACCACAGCAGAGTGAGTCAAGCATCAGAACCCAGTGAGACATGTTGGAGCAGAGCATCAGCAGGCTGACGCATCACCTGCTCATATGCATACTGGTGGAGAGATCAAGGGAGGGAATGCAACCAAGTTTCCCCACGCAGCAACACAGTGATTGTGCTTCTCATCTAAATCTCTAATCCCGAGCTGCTAAAGCAATGGAGATGATACAGTCTAGCATTCTATTTTCCAAATCTTACTGTTATGACTCTTGAACAGAGTAAAAATGTATCTGATTCTACTGGAGGCATTAGGCAGACAAATCAGTTCAAATGGTGACTGATGATAGTTTGAAGCAGATTTAAGTAACCGATTATGTATGAGAGGGAAATTTAGGTTACTGATTATGTAAAATGACGGACAGGAAACAAGTCTAACCTCTACCCTTTGTTGCATAAGTTATTATCATCATTATCATCACAAATGCTAGATTACCACAATGAAAGGTTTCATTTTACGGGGTCACGTTGGAGTGTCTGGACTAGTAAGAAGTTGACCAGAGTCAACTTAGTCACTGGGTTAACATTCAATCTAACTCATAATTAACATCATTTCATTCCTTTCCCACATGCTACCAGCAGACACCATGAATGCTCCATATGCAGTTTTCTGTCAGCATTCAAGTTCATACACTTAAGAGGCCATGCAGAGCAGACTGGTGACTACTGCAGTCTGACTTTCCTAATTACTACCAAGAAAAGCCATTGCTGGCTTCCTGTTGAACAGTAAGATCATTAACACACATGAAGATGGCACGCTCTCCTAGAGAACAGCAGAGCTAATTCAGACTGCAGCACAAGGCAGCAAGAGCAAGAGTAAAGTTACAGTGAGCCCAGCTAAAACAATCCAGAACTTGCCTGATAGTGTTGAGATGACTTTGTTTACAAGCAGATGTCAGATAAAAAGCTTTCCTTACGCGCTTGCTATTCTTTTCAAGCTGCAGTAGAGTGCCACTTACCTCTCAGTTAACAAAATGTTAAGCCACTAAGAGCTAACAACTCTCATTACTGCAGTGGCAACCAGCATCCTTATGAGAACCCTCTGCTGGAAATGCTTGTCACCACTGATGATTTGAAATGAAGGTAAAGCCAATGTGTCCTCTGCCTAACAAATGCCTCCTCCAGAAACTGTCCCCCCTATGAAAGGCTAAAAAAAATATATAGAACCAAATGTGAAAAAGTATGTGACTAAAGTCCTTATTGTACTTAAAATCATTTGTCTTTCTGAGCAAATACATCACTTTCACTTATACTTGATACATCAAAGCTGAGTTAGAGCTAAAAATCAGACCTGAAGAGTAGTGATTCAGTTTAGATATATGAAACCAAGTTCAGGATGAAACTTTGCCTTGAATGGCATTCAAGCCCCTTACCTTATTTAGCCCAGGAAATTGAATGTTGATTTCTAGTATTAATACTTATCAATAAGTGTATGCTTTTTGAAATTAAAATTCTAATTTAGTAATAAGTAAATTCTATTTTTTTGGAATTGTTCTAACCCAAGCAGATTTTCCTATTTTATCAAATGGCATTAAATACATTGAAAGTTAAGAAGCAGTACAGGCTTAGTCGGTCTGCAAACATATTCTTATCTACGTGATCTCCTCTCAGATCATCAGTATACATCAGTTTCAAGTCATTACAAGAACAGGGCTGTCTACAATAGATTAACATTTAATTAAGGCACAGAAGAAAGTTATGATGAGAGTAACAGAATAAACCCCTCGTTAACATCTGAAATTAATACTACTAGGTACAAGCAGGTTCAAACAGGCCATATTAGAATAGCTGTTACAGATTAACTAGACAGCCTAGAGATTTTGTATCACAACTGCATCAAAAAATTCTGCCTTCATCATGGATTTACTCATTAACATCTATTCAGGCTGATGTTGCCACCAGCAATGGTGCAGTTGTAGCTCATAACATGTGACTCCAAGTTCCAAATTCAGCCTAGTCCCTCCCTCAAGAAGACACCTTCTCATGGGAAATCCACATAGGAAGAAGCATTTCTTCCTTTTCACTCTTGGTTGGTATAGCAGAGTTAAGTTTCTTGTGCAACTGAAGTATCAATGAAAAACTGAAGTGTTTTTTACAAGCAGCAGTATTCCACATTCCGAGCTCAGTTTGATTAGTCATCTTCTACTTTTGGTGTCTCACTATGTTCAAAAAGGTAAAGAGGGATTGTATATTGACAGTGAGTTAAAGTATATTAAACACAGATTGTACTTACAAACAGTAGTTCAATATACATCCTTATTACTAATGTCCACAAGAAAATGAGGATGTTTATTTGAGGTTAAATAAAAACCAAATGGCATTCTGTCTGCCGATGGCAATGGAGAAATCTTACACAGACAGACGGAAGAGACATCATTCCTAGAAGAATAACTGAATTTAGAAAGAAGGTAATCACTTTAGTGGACCAAAAGTTTACTGCATTGAAGAAAGCAAACTTTTGCAATTTAGAAACCACCAGGTCCCAGTCTCAGTGCCAGGCCTGCTCTGAACCACATCACTTCACTTTGATTTGGAGAGAAGTGCCTCTACGGGAAGAAAATGAAGGTGTGCAGAAATGGAGAAGCACGTTTTTGGATTTCAGAGACTCTAAACAAGCAACTTCTGAATTTGTATCTTACACAAGTTGCTGGATTTGGAAGCCATCTTTCAGAACAATCATTTGATAGAACCGGAGTGATTTTTCTAAACGACATCATGCACATTCTTTTACATCTTGTTAGGCCAAAGCTTTTGCTAAAGTAACAGCAATGGCTGCTAAGCTTAATCATTAACTTTGTCTAACTCAGCAGCAGCTTTTATTTATTTCATAAACACATAATGCTCACCATAACTCAAGCTATGAGTGCTCCTGCCCCACCATAAAGACAGGCCTGCACTCAAAAACCCACCACCTCTTTCTGCACTTTTGCTAACATAACCTTTTCATCTGACTACTCCCACACTAAAATCTCCATTTCTACAGCCCGACTTTAACTGCATTCATTGCTGTCATGCTGCTTGAGTAGCCTTTTGTGCCCTTCAGGTTCTGACCCCGCTCCCCGTTACGCAGGCCATGGTACGAGTGTAGGCCGGTGTGCGGTAGAACAGCCCAGCTGACAAGGACTGCCATGCATGCAGCACTGCTGCTGGCAGCCACGTTTGGTGCAATAAACAAAGCTAAAGAAAAAAAGCATTCACAGAGCAGAAATCTTTACAATGTATGCAGTCCAATACTGTATATAAAGTGCTTTTGTTTCATGCTCAGGAACAGGTTTTATAATTAACTGAATGGGAAGAGTTTTAAAAACCAGGAACAATGACTGAGTCAGCAGTTCCAGCTTTTGGTAACTCACAGGGCTTTACACGAGGCAGAATGAAATGCATGTTTCATTCAGAGTTAGACATTTTTATCAATGCGGAGAGAGACTTCAGAGCCTGGGCTTGGTAGCCTGAAAGAATGTCTGTGCATTATAGACTGTCTCATTGTTCCATAGCTTGTATCTCATTCACTCACTGAATACACATGGTTCACAGTCCCTAGTGCTGTATTTCCCCACTCTGCCTCTCAACTTAAATCTATTGAAATATTTCATGCAAATTATTAGAAGTCCTGCTGCTCTAATAGCTCCCAATACTTGCGTATCAACAATATAATGGAAAGGCTGTTGGTTTTTTTAAGCAACTGAGAAGTATTTTGTTAGGAAAAGCTCTTATTTTTTCCTCTCCCTCATTCCCCCTTCTCTCCCCCCCAAAAGCCTGGCACAGGCTATATCTTAGCCTACGTATTTATAAAATGTTCAAATTGGGTGTGAATGCAATTTATTATAGCTCTGACCACCAGCAATTATGAGCAAATTCTGGAAAAAAAGTTCACTTCTGGAACAAATTAGACAACGTATTTCAAACTGAAATGAAGCCAATTTCCAAAGAAACTCCTTATTTACACAGTAGATCCAGCTTTGGCAAGAGACCTTAGCTAAATAAGTGTTAAATCTACTTAAGCTACAGCTAAAACTATGTTATCAAAAACTCAAACAATTGTAATTGTTTAAGATAATTAAGTTAAATGATAGACAATCTGAAAAGTCACAAATTAAATACATGTAATAAGTTATGTCCTCAAACTTTTGTTGTCCATAATGCTGGAATATCCAGTAAGTCCGCAAAGTTATTTGCAGCAAACATTTCTAGCATTTATTTACAGCCAACAGTCATGTTTACATCATCACCTCAGCTGAGAAGGTGTTTTGTGACCTGTATTCTGCATGCAGCAAGCCATCTTTTCAGTCACTGTGTATAAAGCCGTAAAGTCTGTCAGAATCACTTATCTGGTTTCCAGTACAACCCAACGGTGATTCAAGGTTGTGCAATTTATCTACATAGTCAAGAAAGCTCTCAATAACAGTACAAAATGAATGAAAGCAGCTTTTAAGAATGAACAATTTGGCATACATTCACAGCATATGTGAAAGTGTCACAAAAAAAAAATCAGATGAGCTGAAAGCTGAGTGAATAGAGTTAGTGGATAAGAGCATACTGCTTCAGCATCATCGCCTCATTTAATTTTCATTTCTCCTTAAAAAACCAACAAAGACAATAAATCTAAAATTCAGATCTAAGCAAGATAACATCTTCCTTAGCATTCAGTCACACACATTGTTTCATGATCTGGTTCAATAAAGTACCTTAAATAAGTTGGTTATCATCTAAAGCCCTCTTTGGCAGTTCAGATGGTTATAGTTGAATCCAAATGGTGAAAAGAAACAGAACACCCAGCCAATTTTTCCCGTTAAGTCTGTCAGCTTACCGAGAGTAAATGAAACCCATTAATAGAGCCTGGCCTAAAACTGCCTGACAGAAAGTAAACAATACAGACTACACATTTTGTGCTTTAATTTTTGTGTTTCTAGAAGACCACTCAGGTGATTTTGTTTTCTCCACGTAAGTGATAATGAAAAGTTATACTGTGTATTGCTAAGGCTTCCTGAAATTATAGTGAATACCTTAGTTGTGTTTATAGTGAAATCTTTTCTCTAAAACTGGCTTGGGGCATCTCTGGCTAAAAGCCATTTTTGTACCATTTTGCAGCCTTTCATGAAAAGGGCTGTGAAGTGGTAATTATCAAAGTGTCTGGTCTCCTATTCATCTTTGAATGCACGCATGTTTTCACAGATGCTAGACTCGATATGTTGTTACAAACTAATTTTTAAGTACAGAAGCTAACATTATCAGTGGCAAATGCTCTACAGAAATTCTCTGAAAGACATTCCCATGGAAAAACTTTTCCTCTAAAACAAGGCCATATCAATGCTACCTCTAAGCCTAAAATAATAGTAACATCTCTGGATCAAAAAGAAAAGTTATTCATAGAATAATGAAATTAAATCAATACTAAGCAGTTTGTGTGAGCACAAAGATTTAAGGAGGTGAAGAAGCCATGGATGGGATGGGGAGGGACATCAACAAAAAAGACAGCATTTGAAACACTTAGAATTGGTGTACTAGAGAAGTTGTGAGAGAGAGAGAGAGACCAGATTATGCTTAGACACCAGAAAGACTGGTAAATCAAGCTGGAAGCAACTCAAAATACAGAATTGTCAAAAGATCAGTCTCTGGTAATGTTACTATGAAGCACTGCAAGAGTTTCCTCACCAGCCTAATGTTACCTATCAAGAAAACAGCTATTTCAGTCGAGTTTTTTGAACACAGGGAGCAGAGCTGCAAAGCTGCAAAAAAGATACAACTTTCAGATGACACAAATTGCACTTCTTGAATCAGTAATTTCATAAAAAATGTCCTCTTCTTCCTTGTTCAACTACACTCTGCATTCCCAGCAAGAGCAAAGCTCATCAGCATAAGCGGCCTCCCCCCAAATACTAAGCCTTCTCCACAGGTACAGGAAAGCATACTACAATGCTGCAGAACACTTGGAGAAGGGTCACTTGCTGGAAATACCCCAGCACTTTCCTCACTCTTTCATGGAATCTCAGAATGGTCTGGGTGGGAAGGAATCTTTAATGGTCATCTAGTCCAACCCACCGCCCAGGGATGGGACACTTCTCATTGGATTAGACTGCCCAAGGCTCCGTCCAACCTCATCTTGAACACTTCCAAGAATGGGGCAGCCCCAGCTTTTTTGGGCAACGTATTCTCGTGCCTTATCATTCCCACAGTGAAGAACTTGTTCCTTAATCTAAACCTACCTCTTTTAGCTCAAACCTGTCACCCCTTGTCCTGTTGCTACATGCCCTTGTAAAAGTCTCTCTGTCTTTCTTAAAAGTCCCCTTTAAGTACTGAAAGGCTGCAATAAACTACCCCCCAAAGCCTTCTCTTCCTCAGGCTGAACAACTCCAACTCTCTCAGCCTGTCTTCACTGGACAAATACTACAGTTCCCAGATTGCACTTGCAGTTGTCGTCTAGACCCAATATATCAGGTCTGTGTATGTCATGTGCTGAGGGCCTCAGAACTGGACGCAGTCTACCACACCGTGTTGCCCTGAGGGGATCAGACCCTGCCACTGAAAGAGTCTCCCGTAGAAAACTTGGTCAATAATACTTGTGTTCACACAAAGTAGTCATAGGCACAGCTTTCACAGCCTGGACATATGGAGCTATAGCTAATAGGCTTATCAACATACAGTTTCACTGGTCATTTAACTAAACTGATATACAACACATTTAGTTCAGTCCCTGAAAGACAGTGATCAGCTCAGCTAAGTCAGATACAGTCAGATCCCCATGTCACATTATCAGCAGGAGGCTCTCTGATGGATGTCAAAATCCTTAATTTCAGAGTCCTCACCTTTCTTCCTTGCAATTGTTTGTTCTCTGACACAAGCTTTCCCAACGACTCTCAATCCTGAATTATTCGAGTTGCTGAATACCTGAATGGATTCAGCAACTTGGGATATTCTTCATCATACTCAAGGTGGTACTCCTGCTTGGCACTTCATGGCTGATCACACAGCTCAGCTGCCGGCTCCAAGAAGATGCAGCTGAGCCAACTTTCAAAAAACTGTATGCCAGCTGACCCAAGATTTTTCTTGGATAGGAGTCAGGAAACCACACTACACTTTCCATCCGATTCACATTAAATGAGCCTTACAATATCCCAACACCACAAAGCGACTAACATCTGCAATACGATAGGAAGGTGGCTACTTTCCACAGAAGAGGACTGGTGTACCCAAACAGATTGAAGGCGTACAAGCGTCACAAACATTATCGCAGACATCTGCCTCCTTCAACCAACAAGCCTGACAGCAGCCATGCAGATTGAGCAGCACAGGGTTTAATCCTCAGCACTGCACTATGCCTTCCAGAGACTCCAGGCAGGCAAACCTTGGTTGCTGCCACACACTGAGCCACTGCTGCCTCCCTGTTATTGTTACAGCAAGTCAGTACACGCTGTGAGCTTAAACATTCACTGTGCTGTGTGGGCAGACCTGAAGAGTCTCACTTTCAGGGCTTACCAGAGCGAAGTCTAAAGCCTATCAGAGAGCTGATGTGCGAAACCTACTCTCCTCTTTTCGCAGAGCTGAAGGTTTAGCGTTGCCCTTTATATTATTTCTTCCCTGTCAAACATCATGAGATGCACCAATACCACTGCTGACCCCCTCCCTCACAAAGAGTTATATTACTCTGAAGAAAATGAAAAGCAAGCAAACCAATGTGTTGAAAATACTACCTGTGACTCTCTAGAAATAGCACACCTGGAAATCAGTATGACCAACATTTCCTAGTAGAGTATAAAATGCACAGGGAAGAAATCTATGCCACCAGAAATGATTTTTTTTTTCTTCTAGCATTAAAAAAGCTTTATAAAAATTAACAGGCATTATACTGAGAGTAATAATAATAGAGGATAACTTTGTCTGTGACCACATAGCACACAGCTCCATAATGATCAACAAAAGTAAACTGAACCAGACACTACCTTCAAAAACAGAAAAACTCTACAATTAGCAGCTTACACGTAACAGAAATGACAAGCCCGCACAATTAACGTCTTCACACAAGACTATAGCAGAAAGCATGAGGGCTAATCCAGGAAATCCAAATAATGTAATGATACTTTCTACTGAAAAATTAAAGCATACATAGAGCTCACAATATCAAGCTTTCTAACATGTTTCCGCTTTACCCAAACTCTGTTTGAAAATGAAATCTTCACCTCCCTTTTGAAATCCGATTCCTCCTCCACAGCTGAACTCAAGCAGTGTTGATGGAAATTACATGAGGGAAACTGAGCAAGTACTGGGTTGTCTGATCAATCTTCACCTGAGAGTTCAATCTCTGCATAGTAGAAGCTTGTTAGAATGACAGCTCTTTCCATACAGATGAAGGGACTAGGGTGATAATAATCCATTTCTTTTTACCCCCATTATTGTACTTCTTCAGCTTCTTCTTTAAGGTCCACAGTTGGGATCTCATTGCTCATTGAGCAATTCCTCCAAACCTATAGTATGAGCTCACCAGTTTTGGCTGTCTCCTCGAGAAAAACTTGTAGAAGTAAAGCACAGATGCAACTTAAAGACACAGAACAGACGGTATTTCTGCTGGATCAGCTCATCCATCATCCTCAGGAGCTGCCCATCAGGAAGTTCTGGGCAAAGCACAGCACTCTAGCTGCCATCAGCTGAACAACTACACTAAGGAGAACACCATGAGTAGGGATTTGATTAAAAAAAATCCTTTTTTTTTTTTTTTTTTTTTTTTTACACAAATTTCACCAACAGATTAATTTTCTGAAGAAGAACACAAGCCTGCACACTTCATCTGCTTTTCACTTTATGCTGGCAATTTTCTTGTCAGGTTTTTCTTTTTTTCAGCAGTCCCTTTCCAAAGGATCTTAAACTTCCTATGAAATCTATTTTGCTGAGTGCACAAACTAGATCTGTGTTCAGCAATTTGATTAAACTTTTCTGCCCCTTGTGTAGATCTGAAGTGTGGGAGTTACTTCTTTTCTGCAGCAGAACTATTCTGAGACGCCTTCTAAGTGCTTTCCGCCCACCAAAAAGATGCATGGATACAGACCCAGGTCTGCATAAACTCACAAACTGGTAAGCAACTTGCATTCATACTACACATCTCTTTCATTCAATTCATTTTAGCTGATGATTTAAATCCAGTCTCTCCCAGCTACAGAATCAATCTTTTTGCCCCAGTCAAAATCATATATACATAAAGAAAGAATTGCTCCAAGCAATCCTTGTAGCAGAGCAACTGATTGCACGATGTTATGGCCAGGGAACCATGAAGATGGGAAGCAAGATGGAAATCCAAACTTCAAATCCAGCAGGGCAAGAGATGTACATGCTTGCAGCCACCATTCATTGTGTGGTAACATTCTCCATTTTCACTGTGGATGTGAGAAGTCTTTCAATTAAAAAAAAAAACAAAAAAAAACAAAAAAAAAAAACAACAAAAACAAATTAACCAAAAAATATCAACACCAAAAACAAACCAACCAAAAGCAAACCAAGAAAACTCTTCAAACTTAATTCTGTCAATGTAACAGAGAAAAATTAACCTGCATCCCTCTGGTTAAAGAAATGTTTCATCAATACAAGTCAGGCAGCAGGATCTGGAGCTATGCATACGTTCTTTTAATGACTTCCAAGTAGTGTTTGCTCATTACAATAATTAAAATAATAGCTCAATTCTTTCAGGGTCGATAATTTTCTAAAAATTAAACTACTTTATTTCAGCATTCACCATGCAGAGTAGGAAATCATTCTTATACCAGAAGGGGGTTCCTTCTCACCAGGCAATTTACAGGATAAGCCTTGATTCTGCAGTTGTGGAGAAGGCAGCCAGCACAAGGGGGGGTATTGTTAGAACCCCCTGCCTTGCATGGGCATGCTGCCTGCCCCTAGGGCAAGGTTCACAGCCTTACATAAAGCTGTGGAAGGGGCAAGCCACAATTCATTGTCTGCCCTGGTTTTCTCCTTGCCCTGGGTGCCAGAGCTGATGCCTTGGAGACAGGTCTCAAGGAGCTCGGTCTTGGCTTACTGGCTTTCTTGACAAAATCTCTAGTGAGATTTTGTCAAGGCTGGTGAGAGCTATGCTGCAACTTACCCCTGCAGGAGCAGAGACACGGTTATGCTGTTACGTGCATGGGAGTTCTGTTTCATTTGGCATCAGGACTGATAGGAAGAATCAAAAGGAGGATGGGAGTAAAAGATTTATTTGTATATCAAGAGCAAAAGCCAGAAGCCACTGAAATAGCTTAAAGGGGGCTGGAAGAGTAGTACGAAGATCAAACATTATACTGACAGATATGCAGATGGCATTTGTAGGCAAACCTCAACAATTTTACCCCAGCTAAATTTCAGTAACATTCAGGTACCTCTTCAGAATGTTACTTCAAATATTTAAGTACCACTAAATTAAGGAAGTTTTAGGGAAATGTGCATCACTGTGACTGATTGCCCCACTCCCTCCACATCAGCAATGTTTTACAAGAATTACATTGATTTACCACATTTTATTCTTTAAATGTTGAGGAAAAAAACTGTTTGGGGAGCAAACCTACTGCAGTCACAACTGCAGGGGAAAAAACAGCAACTCGGGAATATAGACAGAGGGGAACAGAGTAGAAGGAAGAACTAAAGGATGCAGATGTGAATTCTTAAAGCTTCTGTGTTACATGGGGTCACTGCAGAGTTTCTCACTCTCAGGAACAGGTTATGTGAAATTCTGGAAAAGGCCAAGCGCAGACATAGCAGGGGAAAGCAAATCCATCCATGAATACCACTGCCTTTTATACAATCATTCAATTCTTCCCACATAAATTCACCCTTGCAATTTCCCTTGTCATTTGAGAGCCTCATGCCTAGGAGAATGATGACAAACAAGAGCAAAGCATGTAATCTTACCAGGTGCAAGAGCAAATCAGAAGGATGAGTAAAAGATTTTCAATAGTCTGTGGGCTCTCTCCTCAGTGGAAATCACAGCACAGCTATACAAACCTAAGACAAACAGCCATGAAAGCTTGAAATATCCATTCAGAATTTGTACAAATTAAGAGTTTACCAGGCAAACTCTTTCCACAGCCTCATTTTGTGGTTTTCTTCACTTCTGTACCACTGCATTACACACTACAACACTGAAAGGTTTTCTTAGGCACTAGGTATGGATAGCATACAAATACTTTTACATTTTTCCTATCCTTAATTATAGACACTTACTCATTTGCACTTGTCTAAGATCTATATACCAGATATGTTTGATGCTGTCATTTCTCCATAAATAAACAAATAAAAACAACAAAAATCACTGCAAAATGTTGAGGGGGTGACAGGGAGAAGAACAGGAAGTTTTTCAGTCCAACTTTTTGGCTTTGAGTGTATTCCACATGTATTCCACAGACCTGAATCCCAGCAGGATGGTCTGCACATCCAAGAGTACCAGTGTGCATGCTAGCAGCAGCTTGAGACATCAGAGAAGGCTGCTGCCAATATGTGCATTAGAGCACTGCCCCTGCCAAAGCATGCAGAGCTGCAAACTGAATCTTCCTAGGCAAGAGGTAGGAAAGGATCAAGCAGCAGCGCTGAATCCTTTGCTTTTGTGTAATGGCACTAAAGCTAAAAATAGATTTATACAACATTCATAATCCTTAATCTCCCTTCAAATCAAAATGATTTATTAGTGATTAGAGACCCCAAGAGATTTATTTGTAAATGGCTGGCTCAGACTCTGCTAAATCCTTCTTGCTTTTGTTTAGCCAGTTTGCTGACCTGGTAACCATGCAAAGCATAAATTTTAATGAGAAAAATATCCAACCACCTCCTGCACATTAAACCTTTGTAAAGAAAACCAACCAAACAAAAAAACATCATGAAGAGAAAAAAAAGGTGTGGGGTCACAAACAGTGGTGGGGGAAGGGAGATCTTTTCATAAGCAGATGAATGCAATGTTCAAAAAAGGTCCAAATCTTCCATATAGACAACGTATTTAGTGGTTCCCTGCACAACTAATCTGTTGTTACTCATTCTTTTTTGCTCAGTATAGATGGACCCTGTGTAGCAGGGAACAGGCTTTGGAGAACAGCCCTCATTTTGTTCAGCACAATACAGCCTTCTAAAGCCTCTGCTGCCACTTGAACTATCAAGTTGTATACAGGCGATACAAGGACAATTTTGAAATGAATAAAGCAAATAACTGGTTTTAGTCCCACTAGGATATAACGCTGCATCCCTGCTAAGGGCCAGTGCAACTTTGTATGTGGTATTTTCCACTCTTGGGATATTTCTTAGCTTTTCAGGAGAGAGACAGTTACTAGCACAGGGAGCATACCTGCAGTTGGATGTTGGGTGAAGGTTGGCGATAAAGGCACAAAGTAGGCTGCTCATCAGCACCCACAGCAGCTTAAGGGCCAGTTGCATTCATATCATCACAAGGTTTTAAGGTTCAGAGACATTTCAGATCACAGCCAATGAAAGCTTGCTGATCTGCCATGACTCACCTAGATTTATATTCCCCCTTACAAATTTGGTAATACAGAAAGAAATATAAAACACCTATGGTATTCCAGAAAAAAATTCCCACCAAAAATCATTTTTGTTGGACGACGGTATTTTCATATCGCAACACCCAAGAATCCAATTCACATACTAAATGTATTCCACTAAAAGTTTTAACATACTTGTATTCATCAGGGCCAAGAGAAATGCAAGCACAATTCCCAGATGATGAAGGAATTCTCATTCTCAGAGTTAGAAGTGAAAGGAGTGGGCTGAAAAGGGAAGTGTCCATAGATACAATTGCCAAGGAGTCTCCAAGAATGAAAATGCACTGCCTGACCTGAACCTATTCCAGTTTCAGATAGTTTGAGAACAGAACATTTGTTTTCAGGAAAAAAAAAAAAAGAAAAACGAAAAAAAAGTGTGTTTCCATGGCTTTTCTGGGTATTTGAATTTGTTTTCAGGGAATTTTTAATAAAATGGTTCAGATAATATTAAATAGTTCAGAGTACTTCTATAGGTGGTAAATGATAAAGCTGTAAGATTTTTGGCTCACTAAAATAACACTTTTATTGTACAACAAATAGAAAAAATTCCCTCTTAATTTCAATCAATCAATGACCATCATCAGCACGAGATTTCCAACAATTAAACAGAACGGAGCTTATTGCTCAGTTAAAAAAAAGTCACAATGTTGCATTTTTGCCACTTCTTACATTCCATGTAAGAAATTTGCTTTCTTGAAGTGGTACTTGGGAGCTTCAGGCTGCAGAGTCCAAATGTGCCAGAGTACAGACTTGGCACTCCACAAACTCCTAGGAGGAGAATGTGCGAGTGATCCCTCCCACAAGAACACGTGTGCTCAGCTATGGGACAGGGGTCAGGACTTCTGCAGAAAATTCTGCACTAACAGAGATTATTTTAACATTTTTTTGGCAACTGTTATTACCAGCACTATAACAAAAATTGCAGAAAGTAAAAAAAAGGGGAAAAAAAGAAATCAAGATCAATCATATTGTTATATGTAGCAAGGAATTAAATTCACAAACTACAATCCTTACTGTGAAGCTTAGAGATAGTGGTCCTTTAGCTAGAAAAAAGGCAAGTCTACACGGCAGCAGCAGTGCATCCATCATATCCCAAGAAACAGGGCTATAAGAGAGGTGAGGATTCAGAGGAAGCCATTTGGCATCTCTCCCAGACAGTCACTAAGTCTTCTCATTCCACTTCTGCCTGAAGCCCCAGTTCACCAACTTGCACGGGAGGGCTCCTGAAGAACTAAATTATGACCTGGCTTAAGGGAAATATAGAAGAGAACATGCCGCAAAGGAAACGAGTAGCTCAAACTCAGAATTACTGCATCAGACCACAGGAATGATTGAAGGCACGGATATTTGGGGGGAGATATGAAAAATCTGCAAAAAATCTGTGATAATTCGTACAAAGTCTTAGACTACAGAGCTTAGTTTTTCCTTTTACCTCTTGAAAAACTGAGTGGATACTTGACTAAATTAAGAGGCAAACAGCAGGCAGGTGGCAAAAATTTCCTGTATGGGAGAAAACAAGAGGTTGAACGAGGAAGAAATTATGCACACCAGAACAACCACTCAGATGTGTGCGATTACTTCCAACTTGGGCGCCTGAGGACTTGAACCAGCAGGATCCAGTTTTCACAAGTTAACAGCCATGAGCACTGAGACCTTTGAGAGAAAAGGGAAAAGAGGGGGAGGAGAACAGGCAAGTTAGCCAAGGAAGGCCATCTGGTAAGTGAACTTAGGCTATGAACTCAAGACCTGCCCATACTAGGCTCAAACATCAATAGGATGCCCCGGAAACACCAACAGCTAATGGAGAAAAATTCCTTTACTTCATCAAAACTGACTAAAAATTGAAGTGTCTAATTTAAAATAATTTCACTATGTGCAATAGCCAATTAGTCACAAATTACATACAAAATAAACCTCACAACAAACTACAAAATGAGAACATTCTTAGTATTTTTGAAAGCATATTCTCATCAGTTAGGAATAAGTGAACAGTAAAATCACATGGAAATGCCAAATTATCTTCTGGCAGCATTTGTAAACTTTAGAAAGCAAGGATGCAAGGAAGAAGAGGGAGGGGGAGAAAAAACTCCCACACAAATTCCCAGCTTCTAGCATAAATGGAGAACAAAACGAATCTGACAACGAGCCATGGCCCTGGAGACATTCAAGGCCAAACTGGACCAGGCTCTGAGCAACCTGATCTAGCAGTGGAGGTCTGTGTTCACTGCAGGGGAGTTGGACTAGATGACCTTTAAAGGTCTGTTCCATCTCCAAGGATTCTATGACTCTCATTCTATAATTCAGAAGGTAGGGAAACAGAAACATGAGAAACCTAATGACTTCTATCCTTAACATGACACCTTGAAGTATCTCATACAGCTTCCTTTTCAAGGAAAAGGAAAACAAAATAAAACTTCACCAGTGTATGGTAGACAATAAGAGAAGGTTCATTCCTTTTCTCATCTTGCTGTTTAATTCCTAATAGCTTCTTACAAAATAACTCTCACAAGAATTGGAATAAAACTTTCAATTTTAAAACTAAGGTTTCAGTAGTACAGGATCAGCTTTTAATCATAAGCAGAAGAGGAATTCTAACACTAAGAAGAAATTTTTCCATAGTCCTTAAAGAACTGTACAATTGGATTTGGAAGGGAGCTCTGGAAGCCATGATGTCTGAACTTTTGTTCAAAGCAGGACTAACCTCAAAGGTGGATTCCACTACCTTGTTCCATCAAAGTTTGAATGTGTCCAAGGATGGAGAACCCACTGTGTCTCCAGAAAATCTGCCTCAGGGCTTAACCGCCATCACGGCGATGCAGTTTTTCCTTACACCCAAGTAGAGTTTTCCCCATCAGATATTGCATGCTTTCCTTTCTGACTTGTCTTCCAGAGCCTGAACTGCCTTTCCTATTACTCCATCTGGTTGGTGGAGGGCCACTCCCCACCTTTTCCTTCTCCAGGCTGAATTTCCTCCAGCTTCCCTCATACATCATCAACTAAAGCCCCATAACCATTTCACCGATCTCTTGCCGGACTCAGGGGATCACCAATTCCAGACATACTAAAATTTGCAGAGAACTTCGGGATCAAAGTTTATGAACAAAATCATCTTGAAGTCACTCTTTCATCACCACCTAGTTCCCTTTATGCAGTATATTGTTGCAACTTCCCTCAATATCTAAGTGTTGATGGTTTCATGGTTTTCTCTGTAAAGGGTTAACAAATACTGGAAATAAAAGCCAACCCTCCTCTACTCTCAAAATAAGTCACAATATATGTAACATGAGAAATATCCACCAACTGCTTGGTTCCAGTTTTTCTTCCTTAGTTCTTTTTTATTACTATTATTATTAAAGCTTTCAGGATGCATTCAAATAGTATCTTCTCACTTTTCTTTAATAAGAATGAAATAAAGTTGAATTGGCTCCAGAAACTGTAGTGTTAGGCAAAGTAATTAATTACACAATTATCCAAACAAAATAATAATAGTAAGAGTTGATAGAAATTCCTGATGGTAACTTGCTACCCCCTCCTTGCTCCAAGAACAAAAGAGCTAAAAGATGTTCCTCTGACATCACAATCAATAATAAGATTAATTACCTTAAAGAACAGGCAGAAAGACCAAAACAGACGCTTTCAAAGAGATATTACAAAATGCCAGTCATGGGAAAACCCTTATTTCACTCCCATGAGAGCTGCTAATCTCTCATTTAACTTCCCCAACATTTTGCAACATAAATCATGAAACCAGAAGGAGCCAACATAATCATCTAAGCCTAATCTCTTTGATAGTAGAAGCCATAGGACTGCAATGAACTATTTCTTTTGAGTTATGTTGCATTGCCTACTACAGAGTTAATGCTTATGGATTTGTGCTTTTTCCAAAAGGGAGAAAAATTTCCAACTTCAATCTTGATTGAAATATTCCCAGGGAAGGAAGTTCAACCCACAAATTCACATTTTTTTTTTTTTTTCTCTCATATTCACTGCTAACTTTTTGTTTGCTTTCATTGCTGGCTCTGTCATGACCTGGTCTAGTAGGCATGCTCAGTTCTTACATTACACAGCTTAGTTCCACAATTTTGATAAGGTAAAGCTCTTGGAGACCATAGATGAATAAAACTAACTTCCCTTCCAAACCCCTGGAGTTTGCGAGCAACGCATTATTTTTGAGCCCATCATTTTTATGCTTATTCTAGAAACTCTGCTTTACCACCAACTGCTTTACTGAAAACCAACCATAAATTGTATGGTTGCTGTCGCATCAGTCACAAAGAGAAAAAGATTTGTACGTGCTTCTGTTTTATACATCCATTGATTGCATTAGGACCACTTACAAAAGAAATCAGACAATCTCACAGCGGGTAATCTAGACATTTTCAGAGCTAGTGTTTCTTAAAATAGCATTCTACTATAAGCATAACTTGTATTTCTCCATTCCTGGACATGCAGTTTTTATTTTGGTCTGCTTTGAAGTAAATATCGTTTTACAGCAGATCAATTTGTAGCCTGGTTTCATTTACTTCTTATGTTCTGTTTGCCAGACGTTTAATTCATTCATAAAAATACTAAAAACACAAAGATGAAAAAGAAGAGATATAAACTCATTTTATACAGCTTCAGTTCTTAAACAATAGAAACCAGATGTCCAGAGCTTCTCTTTAAATCCCTTCTCTTCCCTCCCTTTTCTCACTTCCAGTAAAGAACTTACTGTCTTTGCACCAATTTTGGCAAATGTTGGACCTCTTCTAAAGAACATCCAAACCATCTGCCTAGGCAGTTTTTGCCAGTACGTCACATCCTCATATTTGGTAAAGTTTCTGGAATAGTTGGAATAACTTGTTTCCATATGCCTTGCTAGAATTTAAGTCCCCTGTTTTGTCACAGCAGACTGAGGGGATAATTCATTTGTCACACTTGATGCCTCTGAACTACTTCTCCTTTTCTAGAAGGTGCAAACCAATGTTTCCTTCGAGTGTTGCATTACCTATGCTGTGATTATTTCTGCTGCTTTGATCTGGACGTTAAGGCTCCATGCAGACAATAAAGATTCTACTGAGCTGACTGATGCCTTACCAACTGCAAAGAGAGCAGAATGATATCATCCTACAAACCAAAAGCTTTCTCAGACACTTCACCCCTCCCCTTTCCTTGAGGCAACATCGTGACACTAATGACTCATGTTCAGATTTATAAACAGAAGTAAACTATTAGAGAACTTGTTTTCCATACTTAAATTTTCAGCTTAAAATAAGGTCTTTGATGTCTGTTGCCAGCAATGTGCTTGAAGCCTCCCTTTCAACCTTTTTTCACACTCTGGTTTTAAAGTGGATTCGCTTTCAGCTGTCAACAATTTTCCAACTGTAACCATCAGTGACTGGGATGGCTGATTTTCAGACATATCAGAAGGTCATTTTCTAAATAAATACAGACATAACATAGTGGTAGATATAGACCATAAATACTATTTGCTTGAATGCCAATTCTCTGTGCGGGTGTAAGGAAAGGCTTTCATTTTGGTTATTGCCAACTACCTTCCAACACAGCAGTTCAGCATAGACAATGTCTCTGCTGTATTTTCAGGAAAATATACCATTAAAAAAAAAAACAATAACCAACGAAGACGGTATGAAAAAAGTGATTTTTTTTTTTCATAGATAAACTATGAAACTCTAGAACAAAAACAAAAAACACCGAAAGAAAACGTGCAACAGAAAAAGAAGCATGTTCTTTATTTACCCTGTTCTTTGAAGTTACAACGAGGTAGAACATCTTAGATAACTGGACCATAACTAGGAAAGAATCACTTGCAATAATCACTCAGTTAAACAACCAGAAGGCTCAGTTTTACACATTGATTTCTTTCTCTGTAGCAATACAAAAACAGTCTGGGAAAATCCCAGCAAGGAAACACTCAGACTGCAACTCTAAAACATCCCTTAGTTTAGACAGCTTCTTTATGTATAAAAACAACTGCCTTCATCTTCTCTGTTTTAAATAGTTACAAAATTTACTTCTGAACTGTGCTCAGTTTAGAGCATTTGATGGAATAGATGACATCCTGGATGAATACTGCTACAGTAGTTTTCCAAATGGACTGCTGAAATACAAATCAGCAAGGACAGTGCAAAATGTGCAGTGAGCTGAAGGGGAGCCAAAGTAAGAGGAGAGGGCAGAGAGGAGCCTCAGGAAGTCAGAGTCCTGAAACTGTGGAGGAATAACCACAAGCTTCAGTACAAGTTAGGCACCGATCTGCTGAAAAGGAGCTCTGAGGAGAAGCACCTGGGTGTCCTGGTGGACAGCAGGTTGACCATGAGGCAGCAGTGTGCCCTTGTGGCCAAGAAGGCCAATGGGATGCTGGGGTGCATTAACAAGAGCGTGGCCAGCAGGTCGAGGGAGGTGATCTTCCCCTTTCTACACACTGCTCTTGGTGAGGCCACATTTAAACTACTGTGACCAGTTCTGGTCTCCTAAGTTCAAGAAAGGCAGGGAACCTCTAGAGAGAGTCCAGTGGAGGATCCCAAAGATAATGAGGGGTCTGGTCCCTTATGAGAAAAGGCTGAGGGAGCTGGGACAGTTCAGACTGGAGAAAAACAAAGGAGATCTTATTGATACTTAGAAATATCTAGAGGGTGCGTGTCACAAGGGTGTGACCAATCTCTTCTTGGTGGTACTCAGTGACAGGACAAGGGGCAATAGGTACAAACCAAAACACAGCAAATTCCATATGAACGTGATAAAAATGTCTTCACTGTGAGGATGACAGAGCACTGGAATAGGCTGCTCAGAGAGATTATGGATTCTCCTTCCCTGGGGGAATTCAAAACCCACCTG
The DNA here is from genome assembly GCF_026119805.1 of Tympanuchus pallidicinctus. Lineage (NCBI taxonomy): Eukaryota > Metazoa > Chordata > Aves > Galliformes > Phasianidae > Tympanuchus > Tympanuchus pallidicinctus. Next base: position 34,402,809 of record NW_026294769.1, read on the forward strand.
GATGCTTTCCTGTGTAACCTACTGTAAGGAACCTAGATCGGATGGTCTCCAGAGATTCCTTCTAACCTTATAATTCTATGAGAAGTGTTTTAAATAAGCAAAGCAATAGCCAGGAGAGATATTATGCACACTTAAATGGGAGAGTCTTAACTTTCTAATTTTTTTTTTTAATGCAATTGGACAGATGGCCAGGTAGTGAGTGACAATCTGCTGCTTGAAGATTTTATTCACCCTTACTTTCTTTCTACTAGTTATCTTCTAAGACAGCTTAAAGTTCTGATTCAGGCCTTGAATTCCTTAAGCTTAATTAATAGAAGAAACTAAGAAAACAAAGAAGCTTCTTTTAATACCCTCCTTCTGAAAGGTGTCAGGAAAACATGCTTTCCCATTCCTCCTACGGAAGTCACAAGAAGCATTAATAATACATAAAAGTTTATTTCTATAAACACTGAAGTAATACTGTAAAAGGGAGATATAACCTAGAAAATTAAGAACTACAAAACAGGACATCTCAGTGATAACTCCCAAACAACAGTTAATATTTTCCCTTCCTTATTTATCTTACAAGTTCTGGAAGTTTCTCTATGCCAGGCCTTCTTTCTGGAAAGAAACAAAATCCTTGGCTTTCTCTTTTGAAAGCAGCAAGACACAGTAGCAGGAAGGAGTTCAAGTAAGTTAATGTACTTTGTACGCTGAGTGCAGAGGCCATCCTTAGAACAGTTTGCATCTTGAAAGCTGCTTTCAAGTATTAGCAATTATAAAGAACTAGTTTCCTGGCCACAGAAAGGTAGATCACTTAAGAAACAGCTTGGCTTGGATGGTTTTCTCAATGGCTAATTAGGACAAACTTTACTGAGTATCTCCAAGCAGAGTATTTCATAACAACATTTAAATCTAACAGGGCAGGGAAGTACTTTTAAAAGCAATGGTAGTAAATACCATTAAAACCTTGCTTATTCATAATGAAAGATGCTACTGGCTTGCATGAGAGCAACAGACATGAGTTGTACTTTCTGTCAATGAACATTGTTTAGCCTTTCCTTCAGGTTTAGTTTCCCACATTCACCAAACACAGTTTTCCACTACAAACATCATTTTCCAATTTGCCTTTTACACTCCCATGCTCAGCAGGAGTAAAGAAATGGCCTTATTTAAGATTTCAGAGTCCTTCACAGAGGCAATGTTATTTTACTAAGTATACCAAGAGAAACACTTAGCCAATTTCAACAGCAAGCCTTGTCTGGCAACAATGTATTTCTAAATCAAAGTATGTTATTATTTATAATGACAGCCAGTATTCTTGTAAATTAAGCAATTAGACCCCCTGTTCCCAACTTCTTTTGCCCCGAAATCCATCAACACCAAACATCATTAGGAAGCTTTTGGCTCATCTGATGTTTCAGGATGCTGTCTAAAATTCAGTACAACTAAACCTACTACTTCCAGTGAAGATTAATGAAAGAAATCTAGAAAGGTCAAACACTTGCTTTACTTTACAGACACACTGCTGTGCTTTTCACTACATGGTTATTAAGCAGCTCTATATGCCTGCATGGCATCTATACACAATCCAACGTACCATATTTGATTTTATTCTCTCCTAGCTGATGTTTATTGTGACTAGTGTTCAGCATCTGAATTAAACCAGAAGGAAAGCAGCAGTAAAGCATTATTTAGAGAGCTAAAATTTTCTTATAGTAGATTTGAGTTCAGATCTATTAGAAGACGCCCACAGGACTTTCAACATGGTTAAACTGCCTAAATTAAACTGTGGTCTGTAATTCAGATTAATCAACAAATGATTAACATATGCAGTATAAGATCATGAGTTCGCTCTCTGAACCCTTCTTTTATTGGCAGCTAGTAAGTGAATATTTTTGAGAAGTCCTTGCAGAACATAAGTCATCTTTCAGCCATTCTCAGTCAGAAAGTGCAAAACAACATTGAAAAAAAAACATCCTCAATCTTCTACAGGACAAGCTGAGATTAGTTTAATAAAGCACATCCAGTTTGACAGGCACAGACTGCAGTACAGAGATGCACTATTTCCTTCCCCACTGACCCTCCCCCCAAAAAAAACAAAACACCCCACCACTATTAGAATTAGTATTTCAAAAACATCTCTAACTGCAAAAAAGAATGTGGTTATTTCTAAGAAATCATTGCATTTTGCTGCCACAGCCACTGGTTCCAGACTACAACATCCTTCATTTTCTGCTGTACATCAAACTACATTCTGACCTCTTACTTCACTACACACATCTTCCCATTTCTTCCTTTCATCAAGGACTCTGTGTGCCTCATCCCACCCATGTAGTGCAAAAATAGCTGCTCCTCCCTAATGACTGTAAGCCCAAAAGTCTGCCTGCCTTTTCCAACTATATCTGAAATTCCAACTGGTCTAACAAAAATATTATGCCTCACTATGTAAGTTGTTGCAGAGAAACAACAGGTATACGAACACCACAGCTACCAGCCCGCTGCACTTGAATTTTTCCTTATTTCTCACTTTTTCCACGGAGAAAGAAAAAATAAGTCATTCCCCGTTATCCACATTTTAAATTTATCACGGCTTTGGCTGCTATGCAAAGAGCTGTCAGTCATCTGACTTAGAGAGAAAGCACCCAAACTGCTGAGAGCGCTACCCAAAGGCCTTGTACCTGCCGATACCTCAGGCACCCCCTGGCATTTGGCATCAACTAGATGTAGCACCCGCAGAAATATAGGGCTCATAGGGCCACATGAGCCATTAAGTTCAGATCACTGAAAGACCCCCAAGAGCAGTGCAGCACCAGCTCTGCAGCCTATTGAGATTTCCAAGATCTCCATCTCGCATTAGTTTTCTCATTTTTGAGCACAGGCACTGGAAGATACAGCTCTCAGATGGCCTCAGCTGGGAAGTGGCTCAGGTTTCAGAAGTGTGTGCCCCCATGTTCTCCCAAGCACTGCCTTTGCTTTATAGAGAGGAACAGCATCCTCCCTGACTTCACAGCCAGCACAATGGACACTGATTTCTACAACACAAACACCGTGTGACCCTTCAGAAGAAGGAGCTGGCCAGGTTTGGACACCCAATGCTCACAACAAAATGTCAATGTGCAGTTGGCACTGTGTGGGCAGAAACTGGGACACAGGAAGGTGCAGAGCAGTGCCAACTGAAGGCATTCTATGCATTTTGATACATTAGCTAAACACAGTCCTGCAAACAGAAAAATATTCCATTTTGATAAAGGAATTCGAGAATAGGTTTCAATATTTCAAAGAAAAAAAAAAAATCATCCTTTCTTTTGGTTTACTTGTGACTTCATTTTCAGCTGACATAAATAAAAACTATGAAATTTCACATGGAATGTACAGAGTTAAATCAGACACTCAACTCAAAAGTCTGACCATGTCTCTTTACCAGACTTCAATAAGCTCTCTCTTAGCAGAGAGAAATATCCCTTGCTTCACAACCAAGCCTTGTTCGTGACACTGCTTTTTGGCAAGTACGTACATTTGCAAACAATTGCTTTCAAGGATGAAGTACAGGAAGATTAAAAACACTTTGAGAACTCACTAAGAACTGCAGCCACTGCCACCAAACCAGAGTGATGTTTCACACAAGCTGAGCCATATACCCCACCTGTTTTACATTTGGTTGTTCTCTTCTTTTTATGCTTTAGTAGGGAAATATATGTTAAAGAAGTAGTTCTGATTCATACATTTACTATACCCTATATTTTGTATGTGTCCTGAGACAATTCCTCTTCACTCAATACAACCCAGGAAAGCCAAAAGGTTGGACACCCACGAACTAGGTCAATTAACAGAAATCTGTCACCAACTGGAAGTAACAGTCCTACAAGTAAAGCCAGAGTCTCTCCTGTGATCACACAAGGCCACCTCATCTCTTCCAATGTGGTACTGGCACCCATTGAAAGCCAGTTTTCCTTTGAACAATATACCCTGTGGGCCATATTTCTTGATTTGGCTCACCTGGATGGGATTTCCAGCCTAAGTGCATGAACTGCTGCTTCACATGTAAGCCATGCTCATTTCAGTTCAGACTGAGGACAATCTGTGAATTTTAGCTTATTTCAGATGCTCTAACAATGATACTAACATTTATCCACCCATGCAAAACCGTCAGGCATCTTTCTTAGTTGCAGCAAAACAATTGTAATTACCTCTAAACCTTAGGTTCTTAAAGAGAATTTAATTAAGCATGTTTATAAAATGATTTACAAGACTACAGACACCATCTGAATCTCCAGGAAAGCTCTTAGCAAGTATTTAGTGAAGTAAGAGAACTCAAAAACAAAATCACAACTGGAAAAAAAACAAACCAGAAAACAGTATTTTCTCTGGCTTCCAACAATTATTTTCATTTCAGCAACCAAGATTTACCACAGACTGCCTTGGAAGGTGATAAGGCCAATCCAGGAGTCAGAAGTAAAACTCAAATGAAGGTGAGATAGGAAATGTGCGTTTCTCCATTCTTGTTAAGCAAATACTAATACATGCTACAAAAAAAAAAAAAAAAAAAAAAAATTATGCTGCAGAGCACTGATGACAAAAATCAAGCCTTTGGTATTCTAAAGGTATTCTTGATGACTGTGGAAGTAATACACAAATACTTAAATATGGTATAGTGTCATCTCAATCAGCGAGCATAACTGAGTCAATATGCAATCAGGAACACTCATAAATAAAAGTTTCACGTCTGAGTCTAATGTGCTCCTTTTCCTGATGTAAGCACATTTCAGTCTGCATAGTAGCTACAGTTTTCACATATAAAGCAACCTGAAAAAGAGTGAACTCTCTACATACTACTCATGCTAGAGAAGAATGAGACTGAGGAACTTGACAGCAAACAACATATTTAGTGACTGAAGCCTGGTTCCTTTCTCCTACTCTGCCAGGTTTTATATTTTGACATGACAAACATCAGTATTCATCAGACAACAGTATTTACTACTGTCAAGTATGCTCCATCTCCATCACTATTTCAACTTGATTTTCATTTGATTTCTTACTTCAATATAACACCTTAGTAAAAATATAATCAACAGACGCATCTGGGGAAGATTTTCAGGCTGTCTAATGCTAAGTAGCTTACACATACAACAGGAAGAGTCTTCCACCCATGCCTTTTAACTAGCTGCCAGACAAATTGATGAGTACCACACCACTTAAAGTACTTGGTTCATGTAGACTTAATTGCTGCAGTGGTGACCCTTAATTTTTGCTTTGTATTTAATTTTCTACCAACTGCATTATATTTTCCTACAGAGGCTTAGAGAAGATACACCTGATGGGAGTTACGAACAGCTCAGTACACAAGCAAGTTCTAAAGGAAAGGGAAGATTTCCAAGTTTGCTCCATATGCAATCAAGGCTTTCAATAGTCCATGATTACATTCAAATTTTGAAGAACAGGTTTTTTGTGTGTCATTAGGGCCTATACTGGCCACAGAAATAGGAGGATCTTCAATGGAAAAAAAAAAAGATGGGTCAACAAACATCAACCAACACGAATATGCTGTAGCAAGACAGCCTGCTGGGTAGCAGCAATAGGTGTGACAAAGGATGCCTTTCCTTAGCAGGGAAGAAAGGCCATCCAAAAAGGCATTACCACCAACAGGAATAAAATTATATACAGAAAAACTCAAACAAATGATTAGCTAGATTGGGGAACAGTGTAAAAAGGTCTTAAAATAGTAAAACAGGCAATGCCACAGAACAGACAGTTGCTGAATGAAGAAAATTACCACAGAACATTTTCATATCACTACTACATACGTAGGTCACTCCAAAAGTAATGCCTCCTATTTATTTCCACAGAAGCTACAACAGATGCAAAGAGCACAATAACACTACTTGATAGAGCAAATCCTCAGCTACAGAACACATTTTTCAATACAGGCTCCGCTCTTAGTGCAGCGCAACTGCACCAGTCATGAACAAGAGTGTGCATGCTGTGATCATAAAAATCTGCATTACCATCTGAAATGTGGCCTGTTCTATACACTGCTGTTGCCACTGCTGAAACGCATCACCCACCACCTCACTGTGCTCATGTCACAGCAACATGTAACAGAATACTAGCAGGAAGGTTCAATCTCTACTGCCGTGCTGCCAATATGTGTCTCTGACATTGTGAGCCAATATAATAGGAGGCATTACTTTTGTGGTAGCCCCTGCAGAACACAGCAAGCACAGCTGCTACTTACAAGCAATGAGGTAACAGCTTTTACTTTTATTGTGGGAATGAGGAGCAGCACAGTGTCACTATGCTGATGGTTATACACAGACCAACAAGGGGTCCCATAGGCTGTAACTCAAAAGCTTTCTGCTTTGGAACTGATACCTCCCAGAGCCAGTTAACTTGGCAAGATTTGTCAAGCGTAGCAAGGAATCAGTGAAGTCTAAGACACCTAGTTCTCCACATAAGCATAATTAATGTGTCCAACTATCATGCTTACGACTGACGTTGTCTTGGAAAATCTCCAAGGGTCACAGGCATGGTACAGGAAAGGAAGCTACAGAAGGAGCTACTGTATTTCCCTAATAAATCTACTGCACAGACTGCTGTCAGTGGATTTTGTTCCAAGAAACTGTACAAACAAAACAGCCTTTACAGACAGAGGAGAAAGAAGGGGGCGGGAGAGAGGCAAGAAGGATCTGATCTCGTGATCTCTAACAAAGATGAACAGCTGAACCATTCACAGACAATGTCTGTGGAACTCATGAGTTTTCTGAATTACTGTGACAAACTTCAAGTTTACAATTTAGAGATGAAGGCAAAGCTAAATTTTATCTCAACTTTTTTTCTCTTTAAAGAAGCCAAAGAAGTGCCACAGTTTGTCATATAAAGTGTGAGACTGCCAATGAAGATATCACTTGTCTTTTATTGTCATTACATTCTTTGGTAACTTTTCCATCTTTCTTGGAGTTGGAACACATTCACATACTGACCATCCATATTAGATTTTCTAATAAAAAAAAAAAAAAAAAAAAGATCACGTTTTACACAGTCACCTTTTCACCAGAGAACCTCAAATATAAATTAACGTTTGAGTTTTCACATAGATTTCTCAAATCACCTTAATTTAACTAGAAGGCTTAAACTATGGCCTCTCTGCAAAGACAAGTAAATGCCAAGCATAAAAAAAGGTGTAACTTCATAACAAGTTTGCCTTAATTTAAAGCCACGCTTACCAGAAATGTAACGGTAAGTTACATTTTTTTTTTACAGGTAGTATTTTGTCATTCAACTGTAGGAATGGAAGAAGTGTTAAAGGGTAATCAGTTCAGCCATGCTGCCCTTCAGTTAGGTTTAGCTAGTACACCCAAAAGCTGCTACTTCCATATCAGACTGGAAAGTCTGCAGAGTCTCTGAAAGAGAACCTGAAACAGAGCCTTTAGCTAATTATGTACAAATAGGATAAGCACTAATAACTCTCCCAAAGTTGTTCTGTTTTAGATATAAGAATATTATAGACATACTCAGAAGTTCCAGTAGATGGAAGAATACTGTATACTGCCAATTATTAAATGAGGCTTACTTTAAGAAATAATCTTACATATGTGTCTTTTGTAACTTGCGACTTACAACTAGGCTTTAGCGTGTTATTCTGGCAGTGAGTGCCTCCCAAACAAGTTTAATTCTGCAGAAATACTTCTTTCCTTCACTTGTTATTATCAAGGAAGCTTAGTACTGTAACACTTATTGTACAGCTCTCTGTAACAAAAATTTGGTCCTCAGTGGAAGCATCACACAACTTGCAACTGCTAAGAGTCACTAAAAGATGGCAGTTACTAGTAAACATAGTCGCAAATATAAAAATGCACAAACTTTTATATGTGTATATATATAAAATACAGAAATAAGTATTTGCACGTTTAAAGAAAAAACAAAAACACAGACCTCACCTTTCAACCAAAAATCTCACTTCAAAAACTCCTTAATAGAAATCCCCCCGTTTTCCCATATCCACACCCACGGCAATACACTTAAAGCATGCCTAGATGTCAGAACAGCATATCCCTCCCTCCTTCAACACATATCCCTGACCCACTTCACAGCAGAAAGCTAGTGAGACAGGCTCCAAGTATTTCGCTCTGCAGCTGGTCGTTAAGCCCTAATAACCGAGGGAGGTTGAAGTCACTCCCTAATCTGCTAATGTTAAGAATCAACAGAGCTCCCCTTTGAGCACCCAGCCTACGCTGGAGCACAGAACAGATTGTGTCAAATGACAGCTGCTTTCTGGCAGAACACACGATTCCCTACCAAGAAAGGGAGGCAGGAAGCATCACTCAGTTGTTGAAAAGGTTGCCAGCTTAAAAAAAAAAATCAAATCAAATCATATAGCCATTCAAATAAGATCTGTGCAGCATCCAGAGTATGTACTAAATTTAAACTTTCTGCTGCCATCTCCTCTCCCTCTTGCCTACCACGTGCCTGTGGGAGGGTAGAAGTTTCCCACCTCCAGGGCTGTTTGCCTCTGTATCAGAGTGGTGCTTTAGATAATGGTCCTCCATAAGGATTATTTGCCTATGTAACCAAATGGCCCTTAAGATGCTAGAGCTGCCCAACAAAGCTACCCAATTTCAGCAACTTACAGTTTGAGATCACGTATTTCATACAGGTGATCACTTTTTGTTAGAAAGGAGAGCTGATAGAATAGTGATCTGCAGCCTGCCAACTGATCGCAGACAGCATTGAATGCATGCACACTACCACGTGTGAGCATATCTTGTAAACCTAGTAGGTCATGTGTAACCTAGACTCTACCCATTGCAACAGAGAGCATACAAACAATTAAAAATGGTTTCACAGCTCCATCTCCTCCCCTACTTGTGCAAGTATATTTTAATTCGGAAGTTGCCACTTAATACTTTAATTAAACTGCAACCAGTCTTAAGCCATAGGTGAGAAGTTTCTGAAGTTAGATAACCATTTTTTCCCCCAGGTGTTCTGAATCACCTTTAGCACAAGGCTAGAGTTTTTCACACATTGTTTCTGAAAACCAGTGTCTGGAATTGTTTTTTAAAAAAACTTCTGAGCATACTAGCTTGTAAGTTGAAAGGAATAAAATCTGGACCAACCACCCTTCCTGTTAAAGAAACCTTCTATTTTCTGTTGAAGAAAAAGAAGTAAAAAGCTCGCCAACAAAAACTTCCTAGCAAATCCACAACTGACTTTTTAAAAGGATCGTTAGGATCATTTATCTTTTTATTTATTATATTTAAAAAAGGATAATATTCAGGTGGCCAAGAAGGCCAATGACATGCTGGCTTGTATCAGGAATGGTGTAGTGAGCAGGACTAGGGAGGAAATCCTGCCCTTGTACTCAGCACTGGTGAGGCCTCACGTTGAATACTGTGTTCAGTTTGGGGCACCTCAGTACAGAAAGGACATCGAGGTGCTGGAGCAGGTTCAAAGAAGGGCAACAAGGCTTGTGAAGGGCTTGAAAACGTGCCCTATGAGGAGTGACTGAAGGAACTGGGACTGTTTAGTCTGGGGAAGAGGCTGAGAGGAAACCTTATTGCTCTCTTCAAACACCTGAAAGGTATTTATAGAGAGAGCGAGGTTTTTCTCTTCTCACTGGTGACAGGATGAGGGGAAATGGCCTCAAGTTGCGCCAGGGTAAGTTTAGGTTGGATATCAGGACAAACTTTACAGAAAGGGTTGTTAAGCACTGGAATAGGCTGCTCAGGGAGGTGGTTGAGTCACCATCCCTGGATGTGTTTAAAAACTGTTTGGATGTGGTGCTCAGGGACATGATTTAGCAGAGGGTTGTTAGAGTCAGGGTGGTATCATCAGGTTGTGGTTCAACTTGATGATCTTTAAGGTCTTTTCCAACCTGAGAAATTCTATGATTCTAAGAAACTATGACTACAACTTAATAAATTTTGCTTTCATAAACTTCAGCTGTATTATTTAAGCTCTCATTAGCTAGATTTTAGTACTGCTTAAAACCTTTGTCAATATGTTCGGCATAAGGCATGTCGTAACAAACTCCTATGTGAAATCTACACTTTGTGTAAGCAATAATATACAGATCAAAGGCTTCTCACTGGCCAGCCCCAGCAGAATGAAGAAAAGGGAAGGGTACAGAATTCAGTATTTTTAGAGGAAACTGATAATCCAGATGAAAGAAAAATGTCATAAACCAGACTCAAAGCAGTTCTGATACAATACTGTCAGCAGACAATGTTAAAATGCAGACTGCAATCCTCCAAGAACTCAAAAAATGGCAAATGGGTGTAACTTAAACACACCAGACATTAACAGTTTAATTTGTGGATGAAAGAAAAGTTCCAGCCCTTACAAGTAAACACATCCACAAACAGATGCCGTAATAGGAACAGTTTTGCAACACAAGATAATACTAATAAAACAGGAAACACGGTTACAACATCCCCTCTTGTAAGCGTCTCGATTACATCATGAAGTTAGGATTATAAATTACTGCTTTTACTACTTCCTGCAGTGATTTACGTTCCGTTTACTGAACTGAAACCGGCACATGAGGGCTCTGTGACAGGTGTCCTCCGCCCTCGCCCTCTGGCAGCTGTGTCCCTGTGCCAGCAGAAGGGCAGTGCCTTGCACCAGCTGCTCCAGCCCAGGATGGCTGTGCAGATGAGGCACAGCTGGGGCACAGGGCTGGAGCTCAGATCCAGTGCTTCCAAAAGCCATGGCTACTTGCGAGATGTCAGTGGCTGGACAATGTTTTCCACTGCAGCTACATGATGGTTTTGCATCTACATCCACTAACACTCTGCAACTCAGCACCAAATCTCACAAATATCGCCCTCTACTCAGATCACAGAATCATAGAAGCACCTGGGTTGAAAAGGACCACAATGATCATTGTGTTTCAACCCCCTGCTATGTGCAGGGTCGCCAATTACCAGACCAGGCTGCCCAGAGCCACATCCAGCCTGGCCTTGAGTGCCTCCAGGGATGGGGCATCCACAGCCTCTTTGGCTTAACCTGTTACAGTGTGCCACCACACTCTGTGTGAAAGACTTCCTCCTAATATTTGACCTAACCCCCCCCCGTCTCAGCTTAATACCATTCCCCCTTGTTCCGTCACTATCCACCCTCATAAATAGTTGTTTCCCCTCCTGTTTATATGCTCCTTTCAAATACTGGAGGGCCACACAGTGAGGTCTCCCTGGAGCCTTCTCTTCTGCAAGCTAAACAAGACCAGTTCCCCCAACCTTTCTCCACAGGAGAGGTGCTCCAGCCCTCTGATCATCTTAGTGGCCCTCCCCTGGACCTGTTCCAAGAGCTCTGCAACAAGAACAACACTCCGTCTTACCTTCATATGGCTGCAGCCACATATAGCTTCTTCCTGGAAAGCTCCGCAGAGCTAACAAATCATAGGAAACCTGCTGACACTCTGGACATGAGCAGGCTTCATTCTAACTCAAAGCAGCCTTCAATGCTGTATCCCTGTAATTTTTTAGGGAAATACTAATGACCTTAGCCTAAATAACATACAAGTCTTCTTAATTGTACAATGAAAGAGGGAAGCGTTGAAGCATTCAAAGTGGCCAAAAAAAATATTCAGATTTAGCAACTATTCAAAAAAATCATTAAAAATTCTGCTAATTCATAAAAGCATAAAGATATTTTTAAAACTATTACTTTTCACAGTTTTCTTAAAAGGTAAACATTACAGTATTGAACTTGCAGGACAATCTGAGTAATTTCAAAACAAACAGGAAAGAACAATTTAAAAGTGACTTTGCTATATTTAGGAATAGCACAATCAATACAATACAGACATCAACTCCAAAAATATAACTCAGGTCAGTCGCCAACGCCTGAAGCAAAAACATACAGGAAAAAAAAAAAAAGAATTCAATCTGAAAGTATAAAAGTTGCAAAGCTTTTTTATTGTAATTTTTCCAAGTGTTAAGTTCTTTCAGGGGATTTTTACCCAATTTCTACACAACCATAGCAATCTCTTAGCAACTTTTCATGTGTTTGCTTTAGTTTTGTGTTAGATAACACGAGGCTGTCGTGCAGTTAAAACATTCAGGTGATACCACATGTGCTCACAATGACAGGAAAAAAAAAAGTGTCTTCTGAGAACATAACCCTGACTGCAGCTCTAAGAGAGATGTTACATCATAACCCAGATGCAATCAGATTTCTGATAGGTTTGTAAATCAGTCGGTTGTTTACAATACTTAAAAGAATACTGGTATTGACACAGATTTGGTTTCCACATCACATCTGCAACTGTTTGCAGACAAAATTTTGTTATCTATATTAGTTGGGCATTCTGGAATAGTCAAGCACTGTATTTGTTAAGTATCCTCAAGCTGTAATTCTGAAAAATAACTCCAAGTAACTCCAGAAAAGTTCGTGAATGAAACAAAAAAAATACCAAAATCTCCATGGAAAGATCTACCACCAGACTGAAAGAAGTCTACTGACGCCCTTCAGTGAGACTTCACATTTACTGTCTCAAGGACTTACATATCAAATACATTCCAGTCATGATGAAAAATTCTATGAATTTACATGGCCATCAAAGCAAGCTACCTATGTAAAGCAAAAATTCAGGTGTAGTTTTGTGGGTTTTTTTCCCTGAAGTAAAAAGGTGTACAGAATTCATCTTTACCAACTAGCTTTTATATCTGCAATTGCATCCACTGGAATGGAAGAATAGAGAAACAACAGGCGAGTGCATCTGTTTCTAAATATTTGATTGGATATGGTTTACTCTGCAGCCCAATCCTTACAAGATGAAGTACTATTAGTAAATAATAGAAGTCATTTGTACTTGCTGTTGCACCTCTTCTTTTTAGTAGAAAACACATTTATATTGTTCTTTACTCCTATGTTTCCTAGACATTGGAGCTGTGAGTAAGGAATCTAGATGCAGTGCTCCCATGGCTGTGGGTGGTGGGGAATGAGTAATTTGGTATATTTTAAATGCCCTGAGTTTGTAGGTAGGCATTTTTTATTGTGTTGCCATTCTATTCGAACTATATTTACCATGAAATCAGCTAAACAAACGCATGCATACTTTCTTACCTGCATTAACTACATGCTTCCCTATGTACTAGATTGATTTATATGACATTTATATGACATTTACTTCTGCATGGATAGATATTCTTTTGTAGCCTTCAGATCAGTTTAAGTTGCAGTTTAAGGCAGTACCTTCTTAACTCTTACTGAGAAAGATTCACACTTCAATAACTTCTACCTGCTCTCATGGCAACAAGCCCCTAGGTCCATGGCAGTTCAAATAGCTACAAGGCATCCATTCTCATCACTTACTTACATTTCTCAGGTTTTGAGCCACAGTAGTAGCAGCAGAATTGCAGAGAATACAAGTATCTTTAAATAATTAAAAGTAAACTCTTCTGAAGAGCCCTTAACAGTAATCTAACTCTGCTCCCAGGGAGTTCAGTAGTACTTCTATCACACTTAGGAAAAAATCCATGGCTCAGCTCAGGAAACATTACATACTTCTGCAAAACTACTTATGAGAGAGAGAGAATAGAGAGAGCTTTCTTCTAACCCAAAATGCCAGTTAAAAGCTTGGTCTAATCACTCCCTGATGCTGCTTGTTTCCTCACTTACTTCAATATTACCCAGAAGTTCTGACGTGAAGGATGAGGCGTAACCGTTCTCCTACGGAAGGAAAAGAATCTCTTCCAGTGAGGAATTACCAAGATGAAAGACTAATGAGCTTTTGACACGAAAACTATAGTTGGTGAAGGACTCCCCAGTGAGAGCTAGAAAGTCCTGAAACTACAAAAGTGATTATTCAAGACAAATTTCTGAATTGCAGCATTTGTTAACCATAAGCAAAATTCATTTGTGAAACTTGTCTGGCCTAGAAGCTGTGACACGGTACAGCGTGTGCAATCATGCAGTGCAGGGCTGTAGCTACATACAGGGAACAGACCTCAAATATAAGAAATCGCCACACACGGTTATTTATATCAATTTCAGAAAGAAAATGTTTGAAGATGTAAGTACACGTTTATATTCTTTTTAATGATTCCTCACATAAAAGGAAACATCTTTACAAACATTTTTGTTTATTTAGTACAAAGAATTCCTGGATGGGAAACCAACATTTATAGCAACACTAGTCAAAGTGTTCTTAGTTCCCAAGATCAACCCTCCAACCAAGGAGAACAACAAACAAAACACTCATCTGCCAAAACCAGCCAAAGTCATTTCTATTGTTGATTTCTTTTGAAGTCAATGATACTGCAGCCTAGGGCAAACATTAGCCAATCAGATTCCACCCTGTAGTTTTCCAAATACCATCCATGCGCAATTTTGAGCTTTTTAGCCATCTAAATCAGCCTTTAAAAAGAGTTTGCTTTTAACTGATCCAACTGAGCTATGATTGTGATCGAGTATTACTCAAGGGCTGCCTTTCCAAATGCAGCAGTTGAAATTTTGAATTCAGCTTTTGAAGAGCCAGAATTACAGCTGTTCAAGATAAGACTGCAATCAATAACCTCTCCATTCTCCTCCACATTATTTTATAAATGTGACTAAAGATTGCTGTGACTGGACCATTAAATTGAAGTATTAAAAAAATAAAAATAAAAATCAGTGCTACCCATCAATACACACAACACTGACCATGGGTTTCTATGATGCCAACCTCCCAAAAACATAGCTGTTAACTTATTTCTAAGAACTTCGAATAAAAAACTTAGAATATTTTGCTATTAATGCATTTCAGGATTGCATTCAACTCCAGGAGTCCAAAGAACTGTAGTTGGTTTTTTTTTTGAAAGCTGCATATAAAAAAGAACCGTCTTTTGTCTGAGTAACCACAGACACCAAAAATTTAAAAGCCTGTTTTTATGTTGCATTAAATTTATCCTACCCTTTTACGGATGAATTTAGGACAGTGCAAATAAACTAGATTCCTGAATAGCTTATTCCCAGAAAGAAAAGAATCAGTCACTATTGTTACTTTCTACTGCTTGACATACAGCCAATAGGACGCATCAACTGCTTATTCAACTTACCTTTCTATCAAAGTGTGCGTTCCCCTTACAGTGGAATAACAAACTTTTTTTTATAATAATTAAAAAAAAAAAAAAAAAAATAGTAATCCCTGCACACATCCCAGCAAAGAGCACTGCTCAGCTCAGCTACACTGGCAAAATCAGTATTGCTTTTTCAGTTACTTGTCCATGAAGGAAGAGTGAAACTTCCTTAAGAATAGATTTACCTATGTTTCCCTCTCCCCAAAATATATATAGTGGCTATTACTCACACCTTACTACAGTAACATGACTTGGCAAACAGAGTGCCAAATGCCATCTCTCCCCTCACCCCATGCTGCAGAGCTATAATTGGGCACCAGCCATTGAAACAGAAAGGGTTGCGTGCATACACACAGCTGGCCCATGCCCAGGCCAGGTTGGGGAGGGAGAGCTGGGCAGCATGCAATAGTCACGGTGCTAAGAAGGCCTGCAGGGCTGCAGATTAACAGCTCCAAAAAGAAAAAAGAAACAGCTCCAAAAGAAAAACAAAAAACAACATCCAAACATTGCTGGCCAGCTGAAATCTTGTACTCAGATTTCAGCCTGGTCTGCCAGCCACCAGACCTGGTAGCATCCAAGCAGAGCTGTGCCACTCCTCTTCCACTCTGCTTAGATAAGAATGGGCTCAAAGAGGTTATTTTAAGCTGCAATAGCTAGTTCATATCTTATCAGAAGGGCTTGATGTGCACAATCATTGCTGTTAATTGCTTCCCATCCTCTTCTGAAAGAGCAAAAAGAATTTTATTCATGGCACCAGGAGATAGAGCAAACAGAACCGAGGTAAAGCACTATATGTGCTCTGTTGCTGCACTGTGACAGTGAACTCCAGCACTTCTCATTCCTCTTGCAAGAAGTCCTGCTGAGATATGTCTGATGGTTTGAACCATGCTTCTCTTTTTCTTGCAGAAACGTTTAACCTGGCCCTTCCTTATTGTGACACAGGGCTCAGCTGTGCTCAGTGTGGCAGCACTGCTTAAAGCCGCAGCCTGCAGAAGCAGCAGTCTCTCTGCAGCTATGAGTTGGGTATTTGCACACAGGAGGTAGCGAAGCACTTCACTTTCTGAACACAGACCCTAAACAGCAGGAAGAAATCCTAGGAACCACAGCAGGAAAAAATGGCACAGCTGTACCTGGGATGAGCAGCACAGTGGCAAGAAAGTACTTCTCGCTTGCTACATACAAATTGCACTTTGAGAACAAACCTCAGATCCAGTACCAAATGTGATTGCCACAGCACTGAGTAATCCTCACTGGGCAAGGTTAAGTGTTGAAGGACAGCCTGACCTTGCCACAAGTTCATCTAAGAAGGAAGTTGGGCATAAATAACTGGATATGTTGTTATTCACATGACTCCTTGTGCAGCTACACCTTGGCACTGGACTGCTCTTGGATCAGTCAGACAGCTGTCACCAGCAGCACAGACTGGTCACAGTAAATCTCACGCTCCCAGACTAGTGGTACCTACGGCTTAGGAACAATGCTCTCCCCATCAATCCTCCACACCCACTACTGTCCACTGAAAACAATATTTTCCATTGAATGTGCCATGAATTAATTTTAACATGATTTTATACAGCAGCTCCAATCACACTCTGGCCTTTAGACTGATGTGACATTCAGAAGTCAGACATTATGTCACTTATGTATCATTAGAAAACTCTGGATGCTGTGAAAAGGCACACAGGGTAACAATCACCAGCAAGAGGTAAAAGAACAGGTGCTCCCGCTCCCTAAACTACATTCTGGAACATTTCCTTATAGTTTGGGTAAGAAAGTGTGGAGAAAGGTAATGCAAAGCTTTGTTTTCCTGCAACACTTCATTATGACCTGTGCCCCCATTTCTCCAAAGAAAACCTACCAAAAGGTTGCAGGATTTTTTTTTTTCCTGACAGTAAGATGTTGCTCTAACACTGTGCCACACACAAACTGGATGAGCAGCCAACTGCTGAGTGGGAGGCTCATTAAAAAGGGCCATTTGCTTGCCATATGTCTCTTTCTTCTGGACGAG
Source organism: Tympanuchus pallidicinctus (assembly GCF_026119805.1). NCBI lineage: Eukaryota > Metazoa > Chordata > Aves > Galliformes > Phasianidae > Tympanuchus > Tympanuchus pallidicinctus. The sequence goes on from NW_026294769.1 coordinate 34,419,855, forward strand.
ACTAATTCTAGTCATTAGACTTTCAACCAGAAATACAAATCAGCAAAGCCACTCCTTTGCTAAAATGGTACCAAGAAAGAACCCTCAGACCCATCACCTCCTCCTGTTCTCCCCACCCAGAATGCTGTTGTTGCCTCCTGCCTCACCCGGCATCATCACCTCCTTTTCATCCTTCTCCCTCCCCAGCACCACCATAGCATTTCTCCTGCTCGTTCCCACAATCAGTGCAACGACTGCAGGAGGGCAAGCTGACTGAGATGCCTGCTTGCTACTTCAGCCTGAGAAAGCAACACAAACATGTCTGCTCCTGACCCTACACCCAAAGCAGCCCTGTTGACCTCCAGCCCCACAACAGCATCTTCAGCAGTATAGACACCACATCAATAGAGAAACACAGGTAATATACAGGCAGCCATAGGGCCTGTGGCCAGAATGGACACACAACCATCACCACCAAAAAACGCATCTTAGGATTTCAAGTGCAGCTCTAAGCCTCTTTTTTAGAATAAGGTAGTTTTTCAGATAGGAACATACGCACACAAGATCTTATTATAAATGTCAGCCTCTTCTATTTACATCCTGTTTTAAGACATTGACAGCCTGAAGTCAAATTCAGGTTCTCCATCAGTTCTTAGTTGGCAAGTTTGTCTCAATTCATGTTGTTTCTATAGCAACAGTCCTCCTGAAGATCTGAAAGCGTTTCACAGAAAGACTGGATACCACCACCAGTCACAAGAAATGGCCAACTCACCCACCTACCACATCAGTGCTTAAGGGGGGGTGTGGGAGCAATGGGATAATAAATCAAACTCAAGAGTTTCTCATTGCACAGCAGTCACACCACAGTCCTTGCCCTCTGCTGTGTTTGAAACACACCCCTCACAGCAGCTAGTTCTGGGTTTCCAAGTCACCCTCACAAGAATCAATCAACTCAGACACTCAGGTCAAACACAGCACTATTTTATTTTGGTCAATGCCATGTGTATAGCAAGTGTCATAATATCTCCCCTTTAAGCCCTAGTAATCAACAGGAACATAGCAATTACAAAACTGGATTACACAAGCCATCCTTTGCACCATCTTGCCATTTTCCCTATCAACTTCAAAAGCAGTCCCCCTTGCCCTACACAGCCCTTATTTACACTGCAGAGGCCCATGACGTATTTTATCAGATGGCTTTTCCCAGTTGCTACTTCCTCCTGCACTCCCTTTTCTCTACAGATACACATCTCACACTTGTGTTTACAAGTTTATTAATGAAAAAAAAAAAGAAAAAGATCCGCCACAAACAACAAACAAACAAAACCACCAACTATTATTTTTCTTCTGGCAGAAGATGACAAATGCGGTTTCCATCATTTTGATGAAGACCTTCAAAAACCTTCAGGTGTGATCATGCATCCTAATTGCTCATTCTCTTCTTCCTTTCTCCTGCACACATGCAGTCACTGTGACAAAAATTGGACCTTGCACATGAAGAACTGGTCCCCAGGCACACTGGGAGAGGGATCAGGTGAGCACCAAAGCTACAACAAATGGACACAGCCAGTGTGAGCTGTTCCAGATACCCATACACAGCCACCCCAGCTAACTATTCTTAGTCTAGCACAACATGGAACCTGTGTGAGGTGAACCAGAATTAGTTAAACCAGCGACAAATATTTAAAGAGTGCTGTGAAAGTAACTCCTTTGAAAAACTTTCTTAGCAGCTAGATTTAAAAGGTCTTGCTCTACATAGGGTATGGCAGCTCACCAGGCAGCCATTCCTCATTTGGGGACACTCATGAGCACTATGAGCGTATTCACATATGCTCTGTATCTTTGTCCCAACTTTGTCTGCCTTCAGGAATAACCCAGGCACTCTGCTTCACAGGGAAAGCTGGGTCTCAGCTGCAGCGAAGAGAATGGGTAGGAGAAACAGAACTTCATGGCTGCACCTGATGCAAATAAGGCACAGGCTTCTGTTTCCATCTATTCTAATTCTGAAGGACCTAAAGCAAAATACCCAAGTTTCTTCTAGCCAGGTAAAAGTAGCCACATTACCATTAAATAGCTTCCACCCCTTCTCACACACACTGAAATGAATTAAATCCTTCCACCTGAGAATGGAGTCTCTGCACAGTCATTCAGAAAAAAAAAAAAGCCATTTCTTCCACTCTGAAGTTTCAAAGCCCACAGAAGTACCATCCCCAGACTGACACAGCAAAATTATCATATTGGATCACAGGCTAAATTAAACGCACAAATTACATTCCCTATATAAACAGACTTATGCATGGCTTAAATAGCAGGGTTTTATTTTCCTGTTGGCACCAATGGGTACAGTAGCTCAGCTGAAGCTTAAGATGTCTGTGATGTCAGTCGCTTTAATAGGCAGCACTGACGTGACTGGCTTTCGTTCCCAGACGTGAAGTGTGCTGGTTTCCATGGGGAGGATGCTGCCTCAAGAATTCCTACCACACTTCCCATCAGTTGCTTTGCGCACCAAATACCAGCTCCAGGGAAAAAATGTCTGCTCGGGCATCCAAAAATTCACAATATGACATCATCCCATGCAGCACACTTCCCCACGGCTATCCCCACAGGGAAACACAACCTATATGGAACCCTGCTGCAGACTCCTGTCAGCTGGGTTTGTGTATTTAGGGAAGCGAAAGACACTGGAAATTTCTGCCTTACTTGTTTGCCACTAAGCTCATACAACAGACACCCTTCCAACTCTGAGGAGCAAAAGGACACTCAGTCTGAGAGATTTCTTAGACTAATCAAAAAGCCTCATAGCAATTTCTTCCCCTCCCAAATTCCCATGCAGATTTAGAGGTGGCTGAATAAAGTTGGTTTGTTTTTTTTTAAGGGTATGCAGTAAGCCGTATCAAAATCCCCTAAACACTAAGAGCTGCAACTTTTCTCCGAAAATCTTCATCTGCTATTAGCACACGCTACAATCCATGTAAGATCACGAGTCACGAGACAGTCAAAGTGGGGACTACACCATTCTTTGCAAGAGTTTTATAGCAGTCACTTGTGCTCCCTTTTTTCATTCTGCATCTATTACTGTTCATACAAAAACACAAGACCCTACTTCACACACCAGAGTTCAGGCTAGCAAAGAAAATCATTACCATTATCAACTATCAACTTGAAACACACCAGTTTTCAGCTGGAGCAGTCTTATAAAAGTTCAAGTTTTGCAGAGAAGAGAAGGCATGTAAGTTTTGCTGTGCCCTTCCAACTGACTTCTCTTCATTCTCTTCTCCCATCAAGAGTCAACTCTGAGGCCAAATGGATCATAGAATGAATCACAGAATGGCCTGGGTTGAAAAGGACCACAATGATCATTGAGTTTCAACCCCTCTGCTATGTGCAGGGTTGCCAGCCACCAGACCAGGCTGCCTAGTGCCACATTCAGCCTGGCTTTGAATGCATCCAGCGGCATCCAACAGCCTCCTTGGGCAACCTGTTCCAGTGTGTCACCACCCTCTGAGTGGAAAACTTCCTCCTATCATCTAACCTAAACCTCCCCTGTCTCAGCTTAAAACCATTTCCCCCTTTTCCTATCAAATGATTATATTAGACCTGTTACAATTAGGTGAGTATATGTATATGCGCATGCACACACACCCTTATAAAAACAGATAAATAGTTCCAGACTTGCAATTACAGACTACAAGCTAATAGATCCTCTCTGAGCTCCTAATTACCCATCAAGCTTTTTAACAGTATTGTTCTCTACCTCCCTACAAATCTACTTTAGGGCATGAAAAGATGAAGCAGCTTTACACTTAATTCATACCTTATTCCACAGACGATGCCTGAAACCAGACTGTTCTTCCACCTATCCCACTTCCAGGATACAGAAGGGAGGTACTCAAGCAAAAAACATAGGGTCCTGCTTTACAGGTGTGTCTTCATCTCCAGTTGTCCTATCTAGAAACTTCTGCAAGTACAGAAGTGCCCATTCCTGCCCTAGCTTCACTGGCACAAGCTTTCAGTGCCATACCATTCAGGTACATCCTCCCTTATAATGCCTTAGGTTGCATCTCATGGAAGAAGAGAATATCATCCTCTTGGAAACACAGGAGCCATATTCCCCACTTCCTCATAGATAGGACATTCTCAAGTGGTCAGAAACATGGGAGCAGACCAGAACCTCAAAAGTAGCCCTAAATAGACGTGCAGCTCCCAAGGTGACTCAGACTTATCCCTAGAGCTTCCTAGCAGTTATGTCAGGCAGCTTTTAAGAGCCTTCTCCCAAGCACTTCACCCCAGTGCTCCACCATACCAGCCAAGAGCTAAGGCAAAACAATTCAAGCAACAGTGAGCAAATCCTGCATAATTTAGCCCATCTCTTCTGAGAAAGCGTTTTCTGGCTGCTATTCAACCTTCCTTCAATTACAATCTTTTTGAAAGTCTTCCTCATCAGTTAATTTCTTTTGTATGAGCCTCTAGAGCTTATCTTAATTGATGCAACTGCTATCAGCTTCTTTGCAAACAGAAAAAAAAACACCTTACAGTGAATGCATATAAGGTCACAGCTGAATTTCAGCAGGCTGCAAATTTCAGCAGACTTGGTGTAAGAGCCAAGAACCATGGAAGTCTGAGAAGAACATGTGATACTTCAAATCAGCAGCTATAAAACTACTAATTTTCCTCTCTCCTCCTACTTGTTGTCCTTTCTCACCAATAAAACAAAGTTCTGTGCTGAAGCAAATCTTAAGCTTTTTAACAAGGGTAAGGTTGCAGTGACGTGGAAGTCAAAACAGAGAAAAGTAACTGTGTCTAAAATCATACATTCTTCTGCCAAGTACATCACTGAGATAGCACTGAAAGATACCAGGCAGCAGGACTGAATGCAGAGGGGAGCTTGAATGGTTGAATGGAGCATCACCAGAACACTGAATACAAAATCTGATACTTCCACTGGCCTCTGAAAGTTGAGCAAAATCTGCAAATTCCATAGATAGGAGACTCCCAAAAATCTCTCCTAGACGTAAGGCTGTGAAAATATACAAATGAAGAAGTCTGTTTTTCAGTTTGCTGATTTTCCTTTATGAGGATGATAACTTTAAGAAAACTGGACACCACAAAAAAAGGCTGACTCAAGAGCTGTGAAGCTGTAAATACGTGAGAAGACCCTCAGAGGCTCAACCTGATAAGAGTTGCACATTTATTTTTTGCCAGAATCTAGCTAGACTTCAGCCACCTCCCCATACAGAAAGGTATTCCTGATCTATAGCCTGCATCCTAGGAAGCTACTAGCAGACAATCCTAGAAAGTAAGTCCTGTACATACTCAGAACAAACTCCCTGAGCTCAGGACATACTACTGGTGCTAGGAGAAATTCCGGTCAGCAGGCAAGCAACAATAATTGGAAAACATGCACATATTCCGTAATAGGTTAAAAAATAGTACAAGAGATTCTCCAATACAGATGAACTTACAGAAGGGGAATATTTAATAAAACTTATGTAAAATGCTGCTACATCATCTGACTCAGCAATGGTGGGCAGGGGAAAAATGAAGGAACAGGAAGAATATGATTATGATCCCAAAAGTGCAAGAGAAATAAGCAATTTTTGCCAGCATTTCCAGTGCCTGCATTTTTATCTTATGATTTGATATTGAGCTGTAGGCCAGCAGAGATGCATCTGCCAAAGTTTAAACAGACACGGGAACTGAAATAACAGATAGGGCCATGGGGAATGATGGGAAGTCTGACATCAGCTAAACTTGGTGGTAAGTTTATGGAAGGAAAAAGCACCACACAAATTAAGAATACAGAGATTTGTTCATGAATGGAAGAGTAGTCCATCCACTGCTTTCAGGTTTTAAAAATCCAGGAATATGAAGACAGTTGCCAGACAAAGCCTTGATTCCTGTGAACAGAAAAACAGCTGGTGGTAGCAGATGAAAAAAAGGAGTATCACAGAACAGCTTGGGTTAGATGAGACCTTAAAGCACACTCAGTTCCAACTCCCCTGCTGGAAGCAGGGTTGCAAAGCACCGAATCAGCTGCTCTGTGCCTCAATCAACATGGCCTTGAATGTCTCTAAGGATGAGACATCACCAACTTCTCCAGGGAGCCCGTGCCAGTGCCCCACTGCCCCCTGAGAGAATTTCTTCCTAACATCTATTTTAGATATCCCCTCTTTTAGTCTTAAACCATTCCCCTTTGTTCTCCTACTATGATACTATGTAAAAATTAGTCTCTCTCTTGCTTATTAGCTCCCTTAAAGTACTGGAAGGCTGCAAAGAGGTTGTCCCAGAGCCTCCTCTTCTCTATGCTGAACAAGCCCAGCTCCCTCAACCTTTCTTCATAGGAGAGGTGCTTCAGCCCTTTGATCATCTTCATGATCCTCTTCCTTTCACCAGCAATCACCTCCCTCTCCCTGCTGGCTACTTCTCTTTTCATGCAGTCCAGGATACAGCTGGAGTTAACAAAAAATGAGTAGATAAATAGAGATTAAGATGTGGTCACGTCCCCAACAGAGAAAGCAGGGAATGACAATCCATGGACAATTTAAACTGCTTCGGACATTACTATTCTTAAGATTTCTGAACTATGGAGGGAACCTGTAACACCCAGGCACTGTTCCATGACAACACCTCTAAACTGATACTGAAGATACATTTTTTTCATGGGGAGAAAAGTCTTGCAATTCTCAGGAAGCTTGACAGAATCAAGTGGTTAGTGTTATAAACATCGTTCTGCATGAAAACTATGAAGGCCATATGCTAGTGGCAGCGCTTTTATTAACAGTACACATGAGGTAAAACTTTCACCCCTCTGACTGCTTTTAAGATTTAAAAAAAAAACCTTTTAAAGAAAGCACAACAAAAACAAAATTTAAGAGTACCAGGGGCTAAATATGGGGGCTGTTTTCTGTCTTGGGTTTCTTTTGAGGACATATATTCATTAATCATTTACCAGCCCCTACACATGACAGCCCGCAGTCTTTCAGAAACACTGAATTCAGGCTGTTTTGTACAGTCACACAGCACAAAAGCCCTAGGAGAACTATGTGATAGTTGGGTGCCAGGTAAAGTTAAAAGCAAAACACAAATTAAAATGCAAAACACATTTCATATCAGGGAGTGGTGTACCTGTTTGCTCGAGAGGACTCACCTAAATAAGCTCTCTGCTCCAAAGCAGCGTCCCTCCCTGCTTCAGATCTCACTCACTTCTTTGAACTTTAAAGTTCCTCCACCAGAGCTGTGCTCCTTCACATACACAAAAGAGCAAACTTAGCTCTTCACAAAACCATAGTTAATTTGTAGTGAGGTAAAACTCAGCAAAAGGGCTCTTCATCTACCTCTACCCTCCCTAACTAGCAGATCCCCACAGAAATGAAAATACTAAGCTGAACAGAAGAAAGTAAAGTACCCCATCTCCAAAGTAATATAAGTTGGCAACAGCTACTATAAAGTCACTGAGAACGAGCATTTGTTTGCCAATATAACGTCTGCTCCTCTCTCCAAGGCCACAAGGTAAGCATACTCTGAAAAAAGCTAACATACTGCTAAACATCTAACAGTGTTCTGCATTGCCACTCTCCTACACATCTCGGATGGAAGAGATACAAGGGCGATCAACAGCTGCTGTTGCCAACATCTGAAGACAGATGGGAGATGCCATACTTGCACCATACTTCAGCACCCTCCTCCGTTTGTCCAACTTGTGAGTATCCCAGAGCAGGCAACAGTGGGACTGCTAGCACTGCATAGTTGTATTAGAGACAGGAGATGGAAACTGCTGCTGCTGCATGCTATTAATGTCTCCTGCTCCTCAGCTGCACAGGCAAGTTCTCTCTTGAGAAGACCCGCAGAGTGTCTTCCTCCTCGTTAACAGGATGCAGCAAGGAACAGGCCTATCAGGCACTGCTCTGTGATTAACAAATCCAACTAGTAGAAACAGGTTTCAGTAGGATGTTCATTTACTGGTTCTAAAAAGCAGAGACAAGATTTCTGACTCATTCTCACCAGCTGCCCCACCTGGGGAGGGCTCACATGACAAGGTCTTATATTTCTTCATTTTAAAGACATTAAGAAAGCTATTGGTATACTTAGGTAAGCAACCAGACAGGGCACAAGTGATTGCTCTGTATTAGTAATCAAACACCTTCACTTTGTGGCTGGGAGGCATGAGGTCACAGGAAGAGTATTTCCAACACCCCGGATATGTTACAACAGGGTACACCCTGCAATAGGGTGTTACTTTCTAGTGTCTTAATAGAAGTATTTTCTTTACTAGTTGATTTTCTTTTCTAGTTGCTTCACATAAACATACCAACAGTAGCACTGATGCAAGAGCTGTTTGCCTCCAAACCCTGGACAAAGCTGATTAGAAAAAAAAAAGGAGAGAGAGTGTCAATTTTATTTAGACAATACTAACAAGCAACAATACTAATAACAATCATTTAGAGGGAACAGCTTTGCTCTTAGGAGGGAAAAAGCCTCCAACAGACACCACAAGAGTGGAAATAAACTATGAGTGGCAAAACAGAGATTAAGTGCTAAAAGCAATAGTAAGATCCTGTTGCGAAGTGATTAAAAACTGGAGCAAATATCTGGGGCAAAGGAACTCCAATGCTGCCAACTCATCCCAAAGCATTTTTTCTATCACTGCATCTGCTCTGCTCACAAACAACAGTACAGCCTTTGGAAGAAAACGCTGTGCTACACAGGCAACATTGAAAGCACACTGGCTTGCTGCACAGCCCTTTGAGCTGCTTTTCCTGTACTGCAAGTTTCAGAAACCACAGCCAGCTCCATCCCACTGCAAAGCATTGATCTGCCCCCAGAACAAGCTGCAGTCAGTCACATAGCGCAAGCATACACAACTGCCAGAACTCAGCCTCTTCGGTCAGAGCAGAAGATCTCTGTGGCTTGGGCTGATAAAACCTCCCAAACACTTTTCTCAGTTTCAAACTCTACAACTCTGGAATGTAACACAAGGGTTAGAAAACACCTGAGGGGCATGGTGTTCAAGCCCTGTGCTGAAGGCAGCTTCAATCACTTTCAGTTATGGTAGCATACATGTGAAAAGCAGTCACGAATGCCTGCATCTTTCCACACAGCTACAGAGGAACATGAGACATCACCTCCACAAGAAGCAGCACAGTGAAGTTTAATTCTGCAAGATATCAAATTCAGATCATACCATATTTTCCAGAGGTTACTGAAGGAGACACTCATCAAGATAATGTTCACAGCATGGCCTAAATCAAAACCAATGGCAGCATTTGAAGAGTGTAGATGATGCTCACTCTTTTCTAGAACAGAAATTTGATATTAGGAATATAGTACCAGAAACACAAAGCTAGCTCAAACTGAGAGCAGGTAAGATGTATTTTTTAGATGTATCAAATGTCAATAAATAGGCCCTGACAAAAGGAAAGGACACTTGAGTCTGTAAGCAGCAATGGTTTACTTGGGAGGCCTTTGACATCTGCGTTCTTATCATAGAATCATTAAGATTGGAGAAGACCTCTAAGATCATCTAATCTCTTACACCAAGACAGGACACTATCAGGACAATAACTTTGATCTACTTTTCATCCTAAGTACAAGATGACCTCTTCTGCTGTGAGAACCAGAAATACATTAACCACTTGTTTTTGATTACATGAAAATTTAACTCAATGCTACATTAACTTTAGCTAAAGAGAAACAGACTGGAAAGAGTATTCAAGAGAGAATACTCTAAGACTAACAGCTGTCATATGTGAGTGTTATCTGACAGGAATAGTAAAAATTAACCATGTCAGACATCCCACTGAACAGCAACAAACAGGGTAGTAGCTTCCTGCTAGCAGTACTACAGAACAGAGGTTGCAGTAATGAGATTTCACATAAATGTAAAATACAGCCTTTTCCTTCTTTAACTAGGCTTTATTGCATTTAGGTTTAATAAGTGTATCAAAATCTGATTTTATTAAGTAGCAAAATCAGATTTATGCTATACTAGTATTCATATATGCAAGTGATGACTTTGCAGTATGTAAACACAAACCTCAGAAGAATAAAATCAGTTTCAAATTCCCTTTCTATTCAACAAGAGCAATCAAAATCATGCTGAAATCTGCTACTTTAAAACTTCACAGTGGGGGGAAAAGAAAAAATTTATTTCATTAAAACTGAAAAAATCATTTTCATGAACAGTTATGTTCAAACTCCGCAGACCTTTCTGGATAGCAGTATAAGAAGCAATGCCAATTACATGTTCACAAAATTGTCTTACTTGACAGAAGTTTAAAGTTACTACCTGGAAAAGAAGCAGCAGCAATACAATCCAAAACTTGTCAGTAAATAAGTAAATACGTCCTCAGACAGCAATGAAGTTTACAAATAAAATCCTACCTGTAAAACCAAAAACTTAGGGCTGACCTCCACAAATACAGTCTGTCAGTTGTTCTACTTGTGTGTTCTACAAAGATGGAAAGTTCTTGGATGCAAATGGAGAGCTGTGCCAGCAAGTTCCTAGGGCCCTGGCCAGCTGAACAGCCTACCTTTTGGCAGCAGCACATCTTCCTCTGAGAAGCTAATGATTCTGAAGCGCTCCCATCGCCCAGACTTCTAAACTGCTTACAGCACAGCAGATGCCCAAGGTAGTTCCTGAGCTGGAAGTATAACTGCATCAGGGAGTACAAGTCTAACACTGAAGACTGTCGTCTTCACATGGGGTTCTGAGTTACAAAAGCATGCCATGAGGCACAATGCAGCGCTGCGCTGCCTCACGCAGCTGTATCAGGCATCATGTCAGCATAAATTTGTTTTTTGGTACACAGAAGATCTCTCAAAATGCTTTTAGATGTTAGCATCCAAGCACTAGTTTGAAGTACTTTTCTAGCTAAGCCTTCACATCCTTATATAAGTCTCTCCTTTCTCACAGCTAACCTATTTCACGAGCTCTGACACTGCAAGTTAGCACCCATCAGTCTTGTGAAGTTCCCTTGGCAGCAGAGTCCATCAGATATTTACTAAGTAGCTTTACTAAACAGCAATTTGTGAACTTGCCTGTATTTTCATCTCATTAGTGAGGTGTTAACGTCACGGAACCTTCTAGAGATGATTGTTTGACAGCAAAATGCATTCTGTCAACTACATACACACCCTCGTCCTGTATCGTAGGGGACAGGTTTTGAATTTATATAGACATCTTTAAAAATTAATAACAAAGCTTAAGAAACCTTTTAAGAGTCCAATCTTCCTCCATGCCAACAACCAGGTTATTTGCTGCTCTCCTTCCACAGGCCAATGAGGATTTTATAAAGCACCATTCAGTCTGAAGGAAGTGAAGTGTTTATCTGGCCATGGCACTGAAGTTTATGGAGTCAGGAGATATAAAAAACGCTGTTACTACGAACAAGCTCTAGAAACTACTTATACTGAAGAAGTTAAATGTTAATGTCATTGGTCTGAAATTTTCAGACATCTTAGAATTAAGCTTCCAGAAGTCAGCTCAAAAAAGGAACATTAAGTTCCATCACTGCAATATGGTGCTGTTGTAGCAGCACTGTGATTAAAACATCTCAGTCAACTCGTGTACAATTCAGCCCGACCTCTTTACAGCGGGATTTAAAATGAGACAATAACAGAGCTATGTAGATTACTCAACTGACAAGTGGCTATTCAGAAGACAAAGTGAAAGCAGAGTACTAAGCCCACATACTTCCTTTATAGCCAGCTCTTTTACTTACAAAAATTTTAAAAGCTCAAGTGTGCATTGTAACTGCAGCAGGGTAGGTACTTCCCATTCATTTAGTACTGTTCTATTTAGCATGTGAATAAGGATACTAAGCAGTGAGAAACAGTACTAAAATAAAAATGAATAAAATACTTTCTTTGGAAAGTAAAGCTAATTTTTTAAGTTACAAAATAAACATTGATGAGCTATATATCTGCCATATATCTAACCATACTTGCCTACTTTGAACAACGGTACTACTGCATCATCCAAAAAGGCAGACAGCAACAAAGAACTAATGAAAAGCACCAATGTAATACTGCACTGTTGTTCTGAAAGCTCTTGGGCTTTCAACACAGAAACATTAAGACCTCCCTCCAGCTTGAGTATGTAATTAAGTGCAAACTTCATTCCATCTCTGACTGATCATTTCAAAGCATTTTCAAACTTCCCCTACCATGTTCACAGATGACAAAGGCTGGCAATTTGTTATACTCAAAACTGAGATTCTTCTACATTGCTGTGCATTCTGTCAACATGCTGCCCAATGAAACATCTGTTTAATAGCCCTGGGTGTATATCACTATCTCTTGAGCTCTGCAGTGTTACTAAAAAGATAATTCACAGTCACTGATACTGAAGATTTAGTTTCACTCTACCCACTAAAGTGATTAACTTAAGTGGTAGGCAATTCATTCTCTTGAAATTTGTTTTTCAGGTTAACAGCAGCTTTACCTGCATAATGTACAGGGATTTCTATCTTTGGCCCTATGACGTAGTGGCCCTCCTCCAGACTGTGAGCTGTAATTGTTGTCCACTGCCGACACGAATGAATCAGGAGGTAATCACTCTCTCGAAGGCCTTCTACAGTTTCTCCTGAAAAACAGACATATGATTTTAAAATTACACTTATTGTCTACAGAATTAGGAAGACTTCACAATAAGCATTGTGTTCTTACTAGTATTTACTTTTCAGAAATCCGGTTTAAATAAGTTAAGAAATCCAGTTAACTAAGTTGCAATTCTAAACAGTACTCATTTTGCAAGGTAAGCACTTTATCTTAAAGAACACAAACATAAACCAACCCACTGTCTGAATACAAAGTACCAGAGATGTGCTGTTGATCATTCAGCAGTGGCTTTTAGCTTGCTTTTTCAGATTTCTGCTTAAACAGATTTTTCACATTCCTCTTTATGTCTGTCTATCTTACTTAATACACATACTTGAGAGCTCTTAATCTTTAAATAAAGGAAATCCACACACAAATCAGTTATTACACTTTGGAGGTATCAGGAGAAAAGCATATTTCCATACGTTAAAGGACCAGCACTTCACTAACCTAAAGCCACCTAAGGCCAAATTCTGCTTGTCATTATTAAGCAGCTGAGTACTTCACCTGCAGATAGAGATTTCAGCTCTTTTTATCCCTTTGCAAGCTACTAGGTAAATAGCTATTCCTGTGCAAATAAACTTAATCCTATTGCTTGTGAAGAAAAAGTTAATACACTACAATCATCACTCACAGCAGGCTGCTCTTACATTCATACAGTCCTGTTTGTACACATAGAGAAAACAGCCCTCCTCAAGGTGTCCTGAAAGCAGTCAAACGAACTATCAGCAACACCTAGCAGACACCAAACACAAGTCAGAATGACCAGAGAGGTTGCGGAGTCTCCTCTGAAGATACTTAAAACCTACCTGTACACTTTCCTATGTCACCTACAGCAGGGAACCTGCTTTAGCAAGGGGTTGGGCTTGATTATGTCCAGAGGTCCCTTCCAACCCAAGAGATTGAACCCAAGAGATTGACCTCACGTGGTCTACTGCCCCATGAGCTGTTAAATCCATTTAAAAAAAGTATTTTGACAGCAAGCAGGCACACTTTCAAGTAGGCACAGCATTTCAAGAACTGGTTTCCAAGTCCCAAGGCAGTCCAGCCAGGCAGGCAGTCTGCTAAGCACCAGCTCCTACTCACTGACTTCGAGCATCTTCTGTTCTCTGCTCAAAAGGCAACTCACAATAGGCACAAAAATTCTCTTCAGCTTACTCCAGTGAACAGTTATAATTCTGGAGGGAAACATAATGATAATATATGGTCTATTTGAAACTCAAGTTTCAGTTCAGAGTCTTAACCTCATGCTTTCTATAGCCCATGGCAACAAGCAATTATTCCATCCCACAGCAAAATAAAAACAATGACACCTAAGGGAAGAACTAGTATTTTACTAGTTTCATTGACAACAGCAAACAGATTCTGAAGAAAAGCCAAAGCACCGCTGATATGTTCTACTGTGCCTTACAATTTGTAGTTATAATTTCAGACCATTACCTAAAGAAAGCCCGAATTCTACATCCAGGATTTGCAGGGAAATAATTACAGTATTGATCGTTCTTGAGGAGTCTGAGAAAGATGTTTTCAGTAAAAATAAATAACATACACACATAACAAAAAGGAGCTTCCAGTCATGGCTCACAAGCCACGATCTGTTAAACAGGTTACTCCTAAAACTGGGTGGGACAGGTGAGTGTAAAAAGGTATTATGAAGGCAGGCCCAATAGTGACTACCTAATTAACTCTGCAGCTGGAAGTAGTAATTTTTAAGCAGAGTCTTGGAAACCACAACTCTTGCTACAACAACCATTCCCTGGAAGAGATTAAATTGGAAACAAATTCCGTATTTCTCTCTGGAAGCTGGAGCAGAGCAGAAAGGTGGACGTACACAACAGGCAGGCCTGGCACCTGCATGTCCTTTGCTTCTGTAGCCTAGGGTGAGTAGAGTTCCTGGGGTTGCTTTAGACGAAGCTGCTCCTCGTAGGGATTAATGGATTAGCAAAAAACCTGGCTAACAACAGCCTCCACACTATGGGGAAATACAAGGAAGCATCAAATATGAATGAGAACAGCATGTGGTGATACACGTTCTTTCTAATTCCTTCCACTGACTTGTCCAGTGCCTTTAGACCAGCCTCCTCTCTTCAGGCTGGGGACACGTTTAAACCAGGCTACGCTTCTCAGGATCTGGCCCAAGCGCACCCAGATGCAGCCCTTCATACTTTTCCCAGCAACCCCTACCTTGCAACACAGCCACATGCATCCAATCTGATTTTCCCCCATCTCAGTAACACAGGTTATGCAAGCCTTTCATTAATCACATTTTAGCTATGTGGGAGAGAAGTCAGCAGCCTTCACATCCACAAACTATGCATCTTGGCTCTCACCTATTCAACATACTCCTACACTACTGCTTACATAAAATCAAACTCCATGAGAAAACAGAATACAGGTCACTCGTCTTTACTAACAATTTTGTCTCCTGTGATCAAATATGGATTAGCTGTATCTCGCCCTCTCCTCCCCACCCCAAATGCCTGCAATGTAATTATACCACTACAAAGAATCTACAGGTAAATACTTGAGTTCATTCTTTCCCCTAAATAAAAGTCAGAAGCAAGGAATTATCACGTTTCCTCACACCTCCCTAAGTCCATTACACTTTTCCAAAGCCTGAGTCAACTTTATTCATAATAATGCCCAAGACTAAGAAGCCCATGCTTTGCTAACAGCACGTAAATCCTAATAAAGCACTGACACCCCTCCTTACCTTACAATAAAAGCCTCACACCTCTGAACGGTGAAGAAAGCCAGCGTATTCCTAAGCAAGCTGTCATCCTGTGAGCACTGTGACCAAGACACAGGCTACGTCACCACCCATCACTGAAGCAGTGCTTTAACAGCTACTCGTGTTCTTTCTCAATCAGATATTATCATTTTTTAGTTACATGATTGGCAAAACTTCATATCCATGCAACTCTTAAGAACTACAAACAAAAGCCCGCTGTTGTTCAAAAGCAATTGCAGAGAGAATGATGACAATGAAAGGAAAATTCTTCAAATGTTGGTAGTTAAAAAACAAGAAAAAGATAATTGCCTAATCAAGATTCTTATGCTTATTAAATGCCACCTACATTAAATGCCGATACTCCTTTCACAATTCTTTCTAGTCTTAGAACTTGTAATCCAATCTTGGCTCAGTCACTGTGCACATTCCAATTTCAGATGAACAGTTAAAAACTGCAGCAAGGCCAGGAGCAGGATACCTCAATTTACAAGCTCAGAGATGAATTTCTGTTCTCACTTGCTGTGTTCCAGAACCAGATGAGAAAATAGTGGCTGGCTATGCGCCAGGACAGAGCTTATCCATGGCAAAGCCATGGCACACAGGCACACTTCTCTTGAAGCAAGGACTGACATCCCCATGAGCTGTCACTACCACTTCCTGAGAAAGGGCACTTGCATTTCTCAATTCTCAAACATCTAAGGTAAAGACCCCGTTATAACTGTAGACGTTCCAGTTCTGAAGGCACTGAGCTCTCCCATCTCCTGTTCACCTCCTAGATCAACAATTAAAGCTTGGCCCATTCATTCCCATACAAGAGAATTCAAGATGGTTCCACATATTCTCATTTGCCAAAGATAGAAGTGACTTTTCAACACCAACCGCTAAAGAAAAATAATGAAAGAAATGGAAAAAAAACAAACAAGACAAACTTTCAGGATTCTCATTCTAGTTTTGAGAAGCTGATGTTCAAGTTACTGCAAAACATGTAGACCAACATGACTCATTCACTCACAGAAACTACACTGCTAAAAATAAGCAGCCATCTACAGGAATATAAACATTTTAAAATGCCACACACTTTGTCATCCTGGTTAAGAGTTTGTATCACTCCCTTAAAGCCTAAGCTTTGTGTCTAGGGAGATAAGAATAGAAAGAGGAAGTCCACACAAGGTTCCAGCAACGTAACAGATACCATTCGCACATTCTAGACGAACTGGATACCATCTCCTCCTGCCAGGAGGATGGTTAGGGAGACATTCCTCTTATCCCATTCATTACAGAAGACTGTAAAGAGAACTAAATGCTGTCCCTTGCACGTTAGATCAAGCAAGCAGAATTTGTTCTTCCTGGAACAAAAAGAAAATACAGAAAACTAAACTCATGTCAGAAGTAAGATTGCTGCTGTGAAATAGCTGGTGAAGAAGATGCCTGCTGAACCCCAGAGACAATTAATCTAGACTTCATACCATGTGTTTTCATCAAGTCTGAACTGTCTGCAGCCAGGTAACAGCTGCTGCACAATTAAGTGCATCACCCAGGCTTCCTTGATGAGTTAAGCAGGTGGTGGGCTTTAATTATCCCACCTAATGTTCTAAGTCACATAACAAATTATTACAGAGGAAAACCTCAGCAACATGAGAAATCCTTTCAGTGGACACTCAGCCAGGTAATTACAAAAGCCCCACACAAATGAGTAACTTCAACTTTCCTCCCACTCAAGCTTGTACTAATGCTTGCTAAGAATGAAGGGTTAACTTGAGGAGCAGCAGAGGCAGCTGCCCAGGCAGGTGAGCTCTGTGGAAGGAGCAGGAAGACCTGTCAACACGTGGCTGGTCTTAAAAGGGAAGACAAGGGAAGACTAGCAGACAAGGTTTGCTTTGCAATGACCAGAAGCTAACAGAAAGCAGAGTGATGAGAAAAACTGGAGAAGAGAGAATTGAGGTTCTTATTTATTCAACATGGTATCACAGCACTGGGGAGCCTTCCTTACTTATGTGGTATCTGCTGCACAAGCAGCAGATTCTTTTCCCGGCTGAGGGCCAAACAAGCCATGCATTAAGACACACCTCAACATCATCCTACAGAAAGCACAGCTCCAGCCAGGATGAAATGAAATTATAATCCATTCTTAATAAAGACAGTATTATGTGTTATGGCCTTCATGGCTCTGTTCAGGGAGACATTTCAGGTCAGAGGGAGGTCACACTGCTAACACAAATAAATGCCAACACTGCTCTTCCACATTAAAAGAAAGAATCTGTAACACTGTACACTAGTCAATTAGTAAGAGTTGTCTTGTTTTTGAGAAAGTTAACTTATGTCTCTACAAACATTTGCTAGTCATAGTTCCTATAGGGGTAGCATCCTAGGGTGAAGTACTTTTTTAGCTTGCTAGAAGATTCACCACAGGTATACGCTGGAGCTCCTCTTGTAACACAAGCACAGAGGTTCATGTATAAAAATGGGAAGTAGAGGGGCCCAGCATGGATGAGACAGCACACCTGAAGAGACAAGGGCAGGTCAGAAACACCCAGCTGTCCCCAGCACACCCATTAACTTTGGCACTATGCACACAGACTTCAGCTTGCCTGGCAAAGAGGACCTGTGAGCATCACAGGTGGCTGCAGCCTTCCCAATGCAGCCTCTCAAGTATCAGCAGCTCTTAGGGCCAGGTGATGAGCACAGCATCCTTTTGCCTTTAAGATGACAATCATTAAACTATGAAACTCCAGGTAGTTCATTTTCTAGTACCTCCAATGCTTAGCACCTGGAGTCTAAACTGGAGTTTAAATTAAGAGCAGTATGAATTATTTCACTCAGGAAACAAGGCTGCACTCCTAAACAATCTTCCCTGGTTTTAATATGAGCAATGGAGGAGAAGCAAAGGAAGTGAGTATGTGACAACTCAAACTCAATTACATTCTACTAGTTAATCAAATACCTGCAGTGCTGTTACGCATGACCGTCCAAAGACAGTTGTCATGGAAGGGAAGGCCATGGAAGGCCAGGAAGGGAACACATGGGCAATTTTTTTTTCCTTCAGAAGTATCAGCTTCACCTAAAATCACCTCATGGTCATTCTGTTTCAGACAGACTGAAGCTGCACCAGCGCATAGGACAGATGCACCAGACCCACGACCTGCCCCAATGCTAACACCATCTGGTCTTTCATCTCCAACTTGCAGTTGTGTTACCCTAGCAGAACAGCTGCCTCTTCTCCCACAGGTTAAAGCTTTCTTCTAACACTGAGTCTGGAATTTACATTTCAGGAAATAAAACACAAACTTCTTGTTAACTCTGAATATGTACTTTATTTTTTATTTTTATATATCAGATCATACAAGCCTGCCCAAAGTCCTCCTCACGGCAAGTAACTTGCATATGAACTCTGAAGGAGGGTGAAGGAAGAAATTAAAGCTTTTTCTTTTCCCCTGCATGCTGCATCATACTCCAGAGTATCTGTTGGGTACACACCTACAGAGATATCTCAGCAAATGTCAAAAACTAAGTGTTGCTAGGGTCATTTGCTTGCTTATCCTTTTGTGGTGTGTTTGGTTACTGAGTCAACTCTCAATGAGCTGTTCAGCCTGCTAGTGCTATTGCTTCAGCAAAAATAAGAATTGCCCTGGTCTAAATGTAGGTCAGAGAGAAGTTCAACAGGATGAGAACAACATCCAAATTTTCCATTGTGGAGCTGCAAAGGTTTTGTATGAAAAAAGACTACTGTAATTTTTCTTAACCAATGAATGAAAGAAAACCTCGCAATTGATTTGACATGTGAAGTATCCCACTTACAGTAACAAAACAGATATACAATAATTGAAAATGTTGGTCTTTTGTCACTAAGACTGAACAGATGCTTGGAAGAGTTACTGTTGCATAAAACGTGCAATGGAAGAGAAGTAAAAAGAGCACTGAATGGTAGAAAATACTGCTACTGCCAGAAAAGCACACAAAAGCCCTTCCTCGAAGGTCTCCCCACGTTATCAGTCTCACTATGTCATTCCATACAGACATTAAAAAACAGCATAAGAATTATCTAGCTGATCAGAAACATTTCTTTGGTTAAAGAAAAGCAAAACAATTTGCACAGGGGTGGATCACACGAAACCTAAATGCAGGCAGCCAGTGACTTAGAAGTGTCAAGACTGTAATCTCTAGGAGCAACGTGGGGGAAAAAAAAAGCATTAACATTTAATCATCTCTGGGCTATACAGAACAGTATGCTAAATTTTTAATTTAAAGTGAGCCAACTCATTCTGAAAGCCTAACGGTGGTCTTATCTGTATATGAGCACAGCAGATGGAAGTAGAAGACTTTGTCCACGGCTACACAACCTTATGGATAGACACAAAGATTGGGAATAAAAATCACAGTTACAGTTGAGACTTCTGATAACACATCTCACTTTCTAGCTTTACTTCTCCATTTGCTGAGTAGTTTTAAATATGTTTCTAACTGTTTAATTCCAGCAGCACATTCATTGGTGCTGGTTCCCATCACCCGGGTGAGCCAGTATTTGGCATGAGTGAAACTCCCCAACGCTCCTTTTTTGGAAGAAATACAATGTGACATTGATTTGAAGCACCACCAATTGAATAGACTCCACATCTTCCAGTAGATGAAAGGCTTACCAGACAGTACGAAAGTTTTGATTTTTAAAACAAATTCATTTCTTTGCCAAAATTAAGGTAAAAATAGCAACTCAAGCAGGGGAAAGCAGGTAAAATTAGTACAAGTGTGCTGTCTCCAAGCTAAGATTCAGCCTGTTGTCCTCCAGAGGCCATGGGCAATGGGATCAGCCCAGCCCACAACACTGGGTCACCAGTCCTGCCCTTCTACAGCACAGCCCTTACCAGCTCCCTCAAAGAAGTTTTCTCCAGATGAAACAACTGTTGCTGTCTACAACTGACCACACTGGAACAGTTTTCAGTGGTGACTGAATAGCAGGACTTCCATTTTGCTTAACTGACCACATCTGCAAACAAGGGGCAATGACAGCCTTACCCACAGACTAGAATCACTACTTGCAGTGCTCTGTTCATCTCTGCAATCCTTCAGCCCCACAGCACTGTGATCAAACACCGCTTTGGGTGACCACTAAATATTTCACAATCAAGAGAAAGTAGACAAGCCTTTGCTTCTGCAATTTCAATCCTTCTGCAAAAGCCAGATACAATCAAATTGCTTCAATACATCTGATGCTGAACTCCAGCTACCATCCGCTAATACCCAGCAAGAGAAACAACTCCCATCCCCCTATTCTTTCTACGCTTGCCAGGAAGAAGACAGATTTATTTCTTTAGGATTAAGATTTTGCCATTGGAACAACTGGATATACCAGTACTGTTGCAACAAATCAGCATAAACCCTAATCTTGTTATAAGGCTATGGGACAGATTAATCCACTGAAAAATCCGGTTTGTTCCAATACAAGCTTTTCTCTAGCTGCCAATGCACAGACATCATCTCAGCAGTCTCAGAAAACCTGTTCAACTCACTGCAGGAAGGAGGAGCACAAATATTTTACGTCGGTGCCGAATGGTGCCACTGCCTTCAATGGGGAATGCTCCACTGACTTCAGCAACTTTGGCATCTTGATGCGTGTTCATATGAAAGTTGGTGGGAAAAAAAGAATAAGGCTAACAACTCAGATTTCACTGAGCTTTGTTTGCATTCATTTCAGGCCTTCAAAACAAACAACCCAGAACGAGAAACCTTACTTTTTATGATCTCAAGCCAAGCAAGTCAAAGCACATCTTTCAACACAGCCTGCTCTCCACTCCTACACAGGGGAAAAAAACAACAGTACCTTACATTTGCATCCCAAAACACAGCGATTTTCTGTCACTGTTATAGTTACTCTTATTAATGCTGAACATTATCAGATGTAACTACAGATTTATCCACTTTATAGATTTAGCTGTAAGATTGGTCCAACAAGACAATCCATTAACCCAGTTACTTACAAACCACTGCAGAAAGACCCAACAATTCTTTAAACTACTTCAGTACCCTACAACATGTGAACCAGTGCCCATTATCATTTTTCATTTATCATGGTATCTTAAAGGAGAAAAAAAGATACTTGATCAGAGAATCATCATTAATTAAAAAAAAAAACAAAAAACAAAACAAACCCACAACTGAGATTCTCAGGGAAAAGAAATCCATTCTGAAGTGACCTAAGAACACAGATCTGCAGCGCTAAGAATCTCACATTAATGAAACTTAGAATGATTACAAATCCGGAGTACACGAATGAGAAAGATTAACTTTTCATTGCAGGCAACACAGGTTCCAATCTACTTTAGTGCTACTGTAGAGAGACAGGAAATAATGTGTAGATTCAGTTTGTTTTCCATTTTGAATTCTCATTGCCAAAGTCACGGAAAAGAAGGTTCAAGCATTTATTTGTCCTTTGCAACCAGAGGTCCAAGCCTAGAAATTAAGACCAATAACTGCTTGATAGTGATAAAGGGAATAACAGAACTACCTGACCAAAAGAAAACCATAGCATTAATGGGGTTTCTGAGCAGCGTGCTGCCATCCAAATCAGCTCCTTTATATACCTCAGTAAGAGAACTGAGGTTTTCCCATACCAGAGGCAAGCATTCCTTATGCTAGAAAGCTCCTTCTCTGAAGCATCTGTAAATACTATGAGGGCCACCAGAGGATACATTTCCAAGAACCTGTTTAACATCAGCTGCCTAGCTGGACAAGCTTAATACTTAAAAGGTGGGAAGTCAGCAGTTAGCATTGCACTGTGCGCTTCTATTGGCCTCCTGTTTATTTCCAAGCACAGCAACAAAATGGTTGCTTTAACTGACAAGCTAAATTTTAGCTGCTCCAAGGAGCCCTTCTTCCAAGGTGCGTCGTTTGGAGTCTGGTCAGGAAGGTCTGGCTGCTGCTCCCTGGATTCAAGATGCCCACAAAAAAACCTTTGACCCTGCCAACCCCATAGCTGCGAGATCCAGAACGTGATTCTAGATTGCCCTGGCAGACGGAAAAGCAGCCTATTCATTCAGACTTTTCCTGGGCACAGCATGAGAGCTGGGGAGCTGCCTATTGTCAATGATTTATAATTAGATGATTTTTTTAAACAGTAGCCAAGCAAGCATGCTCAGCCTTCTCATTATACTGCCCAAGTCCTAAAGAGACACTGTACTCCTTTGTGCTGCATGGCAGTGATCCCTGTCTGAACTTAGGGCATCTTGGACAAACTCCCAATTAAAAATAAAGTAGCCAAAAATGCAGGAGCTCCTCAAGGATAGTTTTCTTTGGCTTTGCAAGAGCTCATCATTGCACTTTAATTTGCCTGCGATTTCTGCAGCATGGTAGGGACGTAATAAAAACAGCTGGGAGCAAGCAGAAGTTCAGCTCTGCTCTCCAGCCAGGATGCCCGCTGGCTGCTCTCCGAGCTGCCTGGCTCGGCTCCCCACGCTGTCAGATGCAGAGCAGGCGCTAATTGATGCGCACTAATTGATGCTGGGGGGCTGCTCTCTGGATGGCAGCTCCAGCAGTGCCACCTCTCCAGTTCCACCTTGTAAAATCCAAGCGCCACTAATGACAGGGTAAGGCCTCTTCAAACACAGGCTGACCACATACACGCACAGAAATTGTTAGGTGTTCAAGGGTAATTAGGCACATGCTTGATTTGGTTACGTTCTGTACAGCAAGAGTATCTGAGCAGTATGGGAATATCAACATGAGAAATGCAAGCAGGACTGCACCTTGTTTCTTCCTGACCAAGAACAATCCTAATCCTGAGTGCAATTAATTCTCATTGTTTCAGGGAAATCTGCACAAACTGAAAGGTACAAAAAGAACACCTTTGTTTTAAAAGAAAAAACAACACATAAGGGATAAGAGGGTAATGTCCCTTTGATAATAGCTTTTATCGTCTTAGGAATGCACAAAAAGAAAAAAGCACCCCCCCCGCAAAGAGGGAAAGCTGCTTTCAGTGAGCAGCATACAGAAATGACAGTGAAGGAAAACCCATCATGCTTCACTTTCCCCTTGAGGAATAATTTATCTTTGCCCACAGGCTATTCAGTCTCAAGATATTTTGTTCCATATTGACAGGAACACAAATGATATTTGACAATACAACCCATAAAGCGCACAACAGGGATGATCCGATCTCTGGACTGCCCTGCATTCAGTTGCAATGGTATAGCAGCTTTGCTACTCATCTCCAGCCACATCCTGGGTTCAGCGATTGCAAAAACATACATGTAAGAAGTCACATTTTGTTTATTCATATAGAACCCTACTATCTCCCTGATTCACACGCACACCAATGCTTTCTATATTCTTCTCCTATGAATATAATGTAGAGTCATATCTGGAGACCAGGGTAGAAAAAAAGCCTGCCATAACAAAATGATAAATATCTCAGACATGATCACATAAATTAGCCAAGACACATTTTTATAGCTTCCTTTAGAGAGGAAAAGGGCTATTTTGACTTTTTACTAAATAGAAGCCTGAACAGGACTGTTAAGATAGAAAAAGAAATAATCTAATGTTCTAATAACTAATCTCTCAGCTAAGACAGAAATCAGTTTACACACACTGAATTCTTCTCCCAGCTAGTCACATTCCATAACAAGTGGGATGTCTTTGGGACAACCTCCCAAACAAGGATTACTACAAGCTCACTCACCCTCTGTAAGTCAAGCAAGAATCTGGTGCCAGTTAAGAGGAAGCATTAGAAGAAAAACCTACCAAATCATGTTCAAGTCCTGCCAGCAAAACCCACTTCAACGAAGCTAAACCAACAGCATGTCAACATAAGAAAAAGAGTACAGGATGAGAGAGATCCCATGCTACCTGCATGGATACATGCCTCCTCCCTGCATCAGGGTCCAAAAACACCTGCTTACATTGCACAGCAACTAGCTGCGTGTTGCATTTCTGGTCTCAGTGTCCAACTCTGCTGTCCCTGCCTGCTTCCTCACCTTTGGTGGCAAATTCAGCTATCACTCCTGGTACGCATACTGCCAAAGACCACATGCTGTCTGGTCTAAGAAACAAGTTCTTGATTCCCATCCCCAATTTCCTCATAGCCAGAGGTTCTTTTCACTTAGAGCAGAAAGAAGAATCATTTGTCTGGGAGCAACAGGACAGAAACAACAGCAGTGCACCAGAAACACTGGAAGAGGCAGAAGGGAGGACTGTACTATTTCAAAACAAGGGAGGATAAAAGAAAACCTGGAGATAGCACCATCTGCTATTGCTAGGCGGTCCTGGGTGTTTTACCTTCGAACGCCCCTGGAAATACCTCCAGATAACCAGTGTTCTATTCAGGTCCAACAGCACAATAGGAGGCTCAGCAGCTGAGCAAAGGGCACAGTAAGGCCAGCAGGAACAGCTTGGAAGTGACTGCCTAAGATACACATAGCTACCTTTCTCCGCTTGTACTTTCAGGTCAATCTTGGACATGCAGTCTCTTTTCAGGAAAGAGGCAATAAAGTTTTAAAGCAAACATTTTTAAAAGGCGAATTCATGTTGCGAGAAGATTCTCCGAGTCTGAGAAGCTGATCATTTCTTCAGTCTCTTTCTAGTGCGCTCTGGAGAAATCATCCTGTAAAAAGGCCAGCAGCACGCAACACTACAGCACCTCCACAAACACCTGACCCAAGACCGCAATAGCGCACAACATGAATAGTTTAATTTACTGCTCTTATAATCCAGAGGAGCTATTCACTCTCCATCTGCAAGAGTTGAGAATATGTTCTTGAACTGCCCTTGAGAATGAGAGCTATTACACAGTTATGGGTCACTCCTTGTGGTTAACAGTACTTGCACAGAAGATAGCAGGCAACTTTCAACCACTCTGGTTGATGACCCTTCAAATATCCTGTCCCTGAGAGGCACCTATTATGCACTGCTCAAACAGCAACCTAAAATCCAAGAAAAGAAACAAAAACAAGAGTGAGAGAACACATTATTTTATCTTCTTCGGATTCTCAAGGCCTCACAACAAATCCCTACGCTATCCTTCAGAAGAAAATAGCTTATTCCTTTTTTTTTTTTTTTTTTTTTTTTTTTTTTTTCCATATCAGCAGTGCAAAAAACATCTTGTGAATAAACAGGTTAGGGCCATTGCTCCCTAGGCTCTCCAGTCAGTTACACACTCCTTCAACTGCCCCAGGTGCTCTAAGATACAGAGAGGAGCCAAGGCCTCGCACAATACGCCCTTCCACAGCACCACACATGGGCCACTGCTGCTCACGCCACAGACTCAGGTCATCTTTGTTAAAACTGCTGCCCAGCAAGTTACCTTCTCACCCAGAACACACGGGAGTTTTGTCATGATCACAAAGACACAAAGCAGAGCAGAGCATGATGCATACAGCCCTGTCAGAGGGGCTTTTCAGTCCCTCGCTTCACCAAAAGCCACTCAATGCCCTGCTCTATGCAGGGACATCTCCCACCAGCTCAGGCTGCCCAGAGCCAATCCAACCTGGCCATGAACACCTCCAGGGATGAAGCATCCACAGATTCTCCGGGCAGCCTGTGCCAGTTTGGGAGCAGGGGATGAAAACAAGGAGACAATGCCAGAAGGGGAATTGACTCACATCCTCCCACACTACAAAGCCTGGAGAGCAGAAAGCACAGGTCTTTGCTTACTCTTGTCTACAGCAAAACTCCTGACAGCGATTTGTGCACCATCTCACCTGCCACAATGAGGCTTGCTGTTTTTCACAGGCAAGTCACCATGGGCTCCTTTGCTGAGATCTCCCAAACCCACAACCCCAGCAGGTCCCAGGGCTCAGTGCAGGCCTGTGCCATGGCTCAAACCAGGGGCTGCTTGCATTTCACAAGGCTCAGACTCACTGCTCTCCACACGAGGGACCTGGTCTGGGAACCAGATGTCAGCCTTCTCATTCCTCCTTCAAACAAACCAAACACCAATGCAGAGCACAGGAGATGGCAGGCCTCCACGCTCAGCCCTCCCCAGCAGGGCCTCTCAGCCCCAGTCCCAATGGGGCCATGCTGGAGGCACTGTGGCAGGGTAGCTCTGCTGGCTGGTGCTAGGCCTCAGCCTTCTGTGCCAGTGCACCGGCAAGGCCACAGTGTTAGGAATCTTACATTGATGTACACCAACACAAAGACCCCAAGGCAGACATGGCCCCGTTCTCAGCAGATGCACTCTTCAATGTGCTCACACAGAACAGAAATATAAAGTTGAGCTACGTCTTTAAGTTAAGGTGTCAGTTGCTCAAATCAGCAGATGTGCCTCACAGATGAAGGCACGGTGAAGTGCACCCCACAGACTTTTCCTTCTACTAATGACATGAAGAAAACTGGCCGCAAACGTTACATGAAATTCATTCCAAAGGAGAAAACCACTTAGAGCACAAATTTCAGATTCAAAGTATTGACTCACTGAGTTTTAGGCAGGTTGCTCTTTGAGTCATACGCAATGCACACTAATATGATGCATACTTTCCTATAGGGGAGGAACTTAAGCTTCCCTAAACCAGCCGACTTGTTACTCCTAATGCCAAGAGGAAACACAGCAACACCCATGCCCTGTGCTGCTGACAAACCACTGCAGGAATGATGGGAACAAACTGCTCACGACATGCACAGAATCCTGGGGCATCACACCACGGGGTCCAACTCCTCCTGCACTGCTTCCTGGCACGCTCCCTTGGGTTGCCTTCACAGTGCTGTTACAGAGAGCACCAACCCATGCAGTCATTGCAGCAGGAACACCTAGTCCCAGAACAGCACCTACAAAGCTTAAGAAACAAAGCCCTTCTTTCTTACACATGTATCACTCATTCCTCAATACCACATTTTGCAACAAGAGCATGTGATTCACTGCACCTCTCTTCTAAGATCAAGAGTTTCATTGTTTAGGACACCTTAATTTTTTTTTATTTTATCTACATCTTGTGCCATATCTAAAAGCTACACATAATTGAAGCTTAAAAAGCCAAGACACTAAGATTCCCCCAGGATTCTGCCACTGTGGTTAAAATTGCAGCTCTTGAATTCCAGTTATAAAAAGACAGATGTTGTTTCATCATCTAACACCTGAACTACAGAACTGCATAGGAAGTTTGCTCTGCTACATACATTGAAGCTTTGCCTAACAGAGTCAGAAATTTAGAAGCAGGAACCACAATCTAGAATTTCTACATCCTGCACAGTAGCAAGAAATCTGAACATTAAGCGTGCAATAAATGAGGGGATGGTAATTACCTGTGTCTGAGCTGCCCTATAGCAGCACTACCACGGCTCTAGTGTAGTGCAAACAGCACACAGGTCACAGAACACACAATATACACAAAACCACTGCAAAATATGAAAGTAGCTAAAAAAAAAAAAAAAATGGATTTTAGGTGTAAAGCAGGTACGCTGCTGAACTGTTATTTGTCTCATTTGAAGCCAGTGGTACTCCTGGGAGCAGGTGTTGCCAAGCTACTGGACTACATCTCCAGCAGGGCACTGTAATCTTCACAGACACCGTTTGGTAGCTGCAGATTTTAAATGAATTAAAAGCTTTTTCAATAAAACGTTCCTGGAACACACCTCTGCCAACAGGGGAAAAAGAAAAACAATGACAAAAGACAACAACCAGTACCAGCGGTTAGCAACCTGTCAATTGTATCTTCATTTGATTATCTTGGTGGAAACACAGCAGACCATAAGGCAAAGGAGGAAACAAGAGAAAGCAAGATGTTTCTGATATTTTACTACAGTGGCAGAACATACAGAACAAGCAACTGGAATTTCAAAGTTGCTCAGCATCTAAGGAAGAAATCAAGTCATGTGGCTATAACACATTTCAGGATTGATAGGTTACAAAAAAAATAATAATTTAGTCTACCTGCACAGCGCACAACATCTGTAACCTACCAACAGAGCACACAGCAGCCAGCCATACCATGAGTGGGAAGTCAGATCACAGCATCTGCTCAAAGCCTCAGCACATCTGAAGTCCCTTTTCTGGTCTACTTGAAAGCCACGTCCCACCCCCACATGATTCACACCCCCTCACACCAACAGCAGGCTACCGAGGAGCTCTGCAGCAGTTTCTTGAGAGGAAGAGGTCATTCAGGACAATCAAAGCAGGGGCAGCAGCACCCAGAATAAAAAGAACAAGATTCTTTGTAGTTTCCAAGCATTGTCTGGCCACACAGACAACCCGCATTTGTGGACTGACGCAATATGGAATTGTCATTATGTACACAGCCAAGATGTTCTCTCCAGTACGATCG
Organism: Tympanuchus pallidicinctus; assembly: GCF_026119805.1. Taxonomy (NCBI): domain Eukaryota; kingdom Metazoa; phylum Chordata; class Aves; order Galliformes; family Phasianidae; genus Tympanuchus; species Tympanuchus pallidicinctus. The sequence continues at coordinate 34,448,403 of NW_026294769.1, forward strand.
TCTTTGATAAGCTGCAAGGGCGCTCGGTTTCAACTTATTTACAACTGGCATAAGCCCCACAATAACGTGCTGCAGGAAACAACAGGCCACTGAGACTGCTGGAGCAGAAGGATGTCAAAGGGAAAGGCTGTAAAAAGGAGAGAGAAAAAGAGTACCTGAATACTTACAATAAATAAAATCTTTGTCCCCAGGAGCAGTAGCAGCACAAACTCGCTGTTCACCCCACCGCCGCTCTTCACTAGAGTTCTGCCAGGACTAAGGAATCACTTTTATAAAAAGATTGCTGCCTATTACATAGATCTTTCCTTCTTTCTGGCCACTATTTCTGTCATTTCACTTTAAAGTAACCACACATTCACAGAAAAGAATACCCTTCTGAGTCTTAATGGCTTGTAATGATCCTCCAGAAAAAGATCACTGTTGTTTTTACATAGCACACAGCAGGGAATCACTTCTCCACCAGCTGAGGGCTTCCCCCAACCCAGCCAAGTGCCACATCTGATCTCTACAGCATATTTCCCTAAAACATTATTAGAGCACGCATAAACGTGCTCATCCCTTGTGGAAAAAAAAAAAAGAAGTTGCACCAGAGGATCACATGCCCTCTTAATCCCAGAAACTTCAGTCTTCATACACAAGGCCTGGATTTCTGTGAACTCTTTGCAGCCAAACTGTGGGTCACAGCTCTCAGCTGGCAGTCTGCTTCTTGGCTGCACAGCAGCAGGGTGAAAGGGAGTCCCACCAAGCACAAGAGCAAGCAGTGAGCTTACACAGGAATGCTCAGCCTGATGGTCAGCTCTATGCAAAACAGCATTTTCCAGATCTTAACCCAAATAGCACTTCTCTTTTACCCTCCAAAGTTATCCTAGAAAAACAATCACCAGGAAAGCAAAGTGTTGAAATAACCACACTCAGCATCACTGCACCTGAACAAGTTAGAAGAAAACAGTCATGTTTTCACGGAGCACTGGAACAGGCTGCCCAGGGAGGTGGTGGAGTCTCCTTCTCTGGAGATGCTCAAGACCTGCCTGGATGCCTACCTGTGGACCTGCTGTAGGGAACCTGCTTTGGCAGGGGGTTGGACTCAATGATCTCTGGAGGTCCCTTCCAACCCCTACAATTCTGTGATTCTGTGATTCAGTTTTTGCCTTCACTACTCTTTATCCAAAAACAGCCACCCCGAGCCTCTTTGTGCATCCGCCTGCATGTTCTCAGTCCAACTATGCACACCTCTAGCCATAAGGCTACAGCCAGGCTCAGACATGAGCCCTTTCTGCTGCAGGTTCCCAGTGCTAAGTACTCTTTCAGTAGCTTTGTATTTGAGTTGCCCTCTGGAAACATTCAGGCTGGAAAAGCATTCCTCTCAGAGCAACATCATTTGCTCTACTTTTTCAGTCAACGTTAACAATATTCACCAGGAAAATATTAAAACACAAAGCTGACTAAAGCAAACACACAGGCATTAGCCATCTTCAAAATGGCCATCTCAAAAACTTAACTTGGCATACAAAAGGATAACTGGAACCCAACCAAACAGTCCTAGAATTTCACCTGAGAACTAGATACTAACAAAGTTATCATTTAAGGATAGATAAGGTAGGCACTGCTGCTTAACTGCTCCACCTTGATGCAGCGAGAGACTACCTCCTTCCAGCCCTCCTTTATCCCATGCCATCCAGAAAAATCCTCCCTTCTTGCAGAGGACTGAATTTAGTGCACATCAATATTTCATAACTTCATCCTGTCAAGAAATCAAACAGAAATACTTAAGGGCACTCTTCCAGGAGATGCACATCTTAACTCCAAGCATGAAACCACATTCATCATAGCCCTTCTCCCCCTTCCAAACACAAGGCCTGAAGGTGAGGCAGCAGTGAAAAACATGAGATCTTGTATGCATATAATGTAAGAGCATTACCCATGGTGCACTACTTCCATTAAAAAAATGCAGAAACAATGCAGCAAAGCTGGCCTGGTCTCCTGTGAAGAAAATATATCTCCAGCATTTCAGCCCCCCTTTACCTCCTGGCGCTACACAAGAAATGAACTCCATCCCAGCACCTCACGATGATCAGATACCCAGTCTGAAAAACAATCAGCTGCTAGGACAGAGCAGCCAGCCATGAAGACACAGGATCACTGAACGCCTTGGTTTGGAAGAGACCTCAAAGATCATACTGGTCTAACCCCCTTTGCTGTAGGCAGGGCTGTCCCCCACCAGCTCAAGCTGCCCAGGGCCCCATCCAATCTGACCTGAACAACTCCAAGGATGGGGCATGCACTGTTTCTCTGGACGTCCAGTGCCAGTACCTCACCCACTTCTGAGAAAAGAATTTCCTCCTAACATCTAATCTAACTCTCCCTTCTTTTAGTTTAAAACTGCCTCCTCTTTTCCTATCAAGTCAGAAGGCGCCTGAAGACAGATATTACCATGTGCAGTGCATGCAGCTCCCACCAACCTCAACAGGAACTCAGCTCTTCAGGAACAGAACAGGCCACTTCCACACCATTACTGCTCCAATGTGCTGGTGACTACCTGCAAGCTGTATCTTCAGAGAAGTGGAGATGAGAGCTTTACCCTAACCTGCCTTAGGCAGTGGCACAGGATTACACACATTTGGAACAGATTTTGCACTTCCTTCAGAACCACATCAAGAAATTCTGACAGAGCTCTACTTGGCAGCTTTGCAGGACAAAGACAGGCACCACAAGGCAAGCTCCCAGGACAAGAGTTGCTCAAGTTACCTGTCAACACACTGCATGTTCCCTGCTTATCTCCTCAGGACACCATGCACTGATTCATGACTCTTGTTCCTCTTGATGCAAGACAGCTTCCCTTGAAGATAGGAAAAGCATCCTCTTCGTACCACTGAGACCGGCGTCTGAGTTCTTTATAAAATATTGATCTGTCTGCCATCTGCAGTCCCTTAAGTTAAAAGGTACATCTGCACGATGAGGGAAGGCAGGCCTGAGAGCCTTTGTCTGTTCCCTGCACAGCTGCCTCTGTCTGGGCATCCCAGGACATGGTCACACAGAGCCCAGGACTGCCCACGTCCACCTATGTAGTGATGTGCTTCAGGTGTGAGCAGGCGACAAGCAGCCCTTGCAAAAAGCCAGCAGTACTTCTGTCTCTGCAACGTTCTTCTCACCTGATCTGGCACAAGACACCCCCCAGAAAACACACCCAAAGAAGGGGAGGAGGGGAAAAGATTGCTCACTTCTGAACATCCACAGAGCTCTCTCATCTCCCTCCAGAGGGAGCAATTCTAGAGGGAGCAGAAAGGCTGAGAAGGAGCCTGACATACAGAGAAGGAAATCAGTAAGTCATCAATACATGTGCCCTGTTAGAGCCTGAACCGCTGCCAGGAATTGCAAGTGAATTGATAGCCTTAAGTGCAGTGACTGGAGGCCATCTTGGCTGCTTCAGGGACAGGAGGTACTACCACAGGAGGAACTCCTTCACACAGCAGCTTTACCATTATTGCAGGACAACATCGGTTTGGCAGCACGAAGAACAGCCCGCTGCAGCTAAAATGGCAGAGCAGCTTTCACCAGCCTGCTCCAGCATGGCAGCTCTGGGCAAAGGCTGGGAAGCGTGCCGCACAACCAAGGGACAAAGTCAAAAAGCCCTGGCTGGGATTGCTGCAGGGTTATGGGAGCTGCAGTTAAGCAATAACCCAGTCCCAGTCCTGCCTAGCACACGGGGAGTCACAGCACACAGCACTCACTCTCCTTTCTCACTTTTCAAACCAGCGGAAAACTTTGTGAGAGCTCCGATCTGTTCCAGCAAGCAACTACAAGGCCACTTCATATACTAACAAAACGCACAGCCCAGACACGTTTCCAAATTTTGAGTTATCCTCTGCATTCCGTCAGGGATGGGAAAGCAGGACGGTTTCAGGGAGCCACGATGCAACGCCATCGCGAAGCAGCAGTGCGAGCCTCCGGAGAAACCCCTGCGCTGCCCAAGCACCGAGCGCTGCCTCCTCAGCGGGCACCGCCGCCACCCAGGCTGGCTCCTCATCCCCTGGGCTGGAGGCACACGCACACCGATTGGTGCAGGTGGGCGCCCAACGGAACAGCAGTACGAAGTTGTCCGGGAGCCGTGCAGGCACCTCGCGTCACCCCTGGTTCTCACAGCTCCGCCGCTTTCCTAGCGAGCTGTGACAGGCGACGAGCCCGGCTCCGCCGTGCAATATTCCCCCTCCTCGGCCCTGCTGCAGCATCGCGCCACCGCACCGGCTCTCCTCTCACACCGCTCTAACCTGGGCTGGCGGCGAGCAGCCTCCCGCAGCCCGTCACGCTTCGCTCAGTCGCGAGCCCGAGCCCCGCGGCACTGCCGACACCGGAGCCCCGGGGCCTCGCGGCCGCCCCCTGCACGGCTGAGAGCGGCCCGACCCCCGAACGGCCCCGCCGCCCGCCCCACGCACCGCTGTCCAGCCGGGCGATCTGCGGGAGGCGGTAGGTGCTGACGAGCAGGTCCAGAGGGACGGCCACCGCGCTCCACTTCACGTCCTTCAGGCTGAAGCCCAGCGAGGAGCCGGGGTCCATCTTCCCGCCTGGCCCGGGCAGGGCAGCGGCGCGGAGGGGAGGGAACCGGGCGGGCAGCGCAGGCGGGGGTCGCTCCCACCCGGCGGGACGGCGGCGTAAGGGAGGGAGAGGGAGGGAGGGAAGCGGGGAGGCAGCTCGCCGCGCTCAGCGCCGGCTACCGCCGCGGGACATGCTGGGCTAAGCAGAGGGGGAGGCCCGCCGAGCGGCCGACGCTGCTCCCGCCGCCCCACGGCACCGGCTGGGGCCGCCCGCCGCCGCGCCTGGCCCAGGAAGCGCCATCCCAGCACTGACTAATCAACAGGGTGCGAGCAACGCCTGCGCAGCTGCCGCTCCTCCCCGCTCCGAAAAGGAAAGTGCCGGGCTGCCCGCCCGGCGGGGCGCGCCGCCGCCCGGCCCGGCCCTCTCACTCCACCCTCCGACCGCTCGCCCGACGTGCAGGGGCGGGGCGGCCGCCTCGGGCTGCAGGTGGGCGCGGGCGCTGGGCGACCCCGCACCTGGAACTGCCGCCCAGAGCCGTGGGGCGATAAGGCTGCGGGTTCGGGGCTCGCGTCAGGCACGGAGCTAACACCAGACCGCGGGGCTCTGCGTGTGCGTTTATGCTTCGTTATCAGTCCGCCTGTTTAGCGTAGCGAAGTTCCATCCTACATTAAAAAACAAACAAACAAAATTAATTATGTACTAACTTTATTATTTTGTTTTTCACTCATCAACCACAAATGGGGTTTCAAGAGTGGAGAGCAGTACACAGGCACTGGAAGAAGATCTCTGGTGTATTTATACTGCTGTCACTGCAGGCATAGGTATTGTGTACCCTATTCAGTTCTCCTAACAAAACTGCAAATCAGCTGATCGTTCTCCTTTCTCAATGCTCTCTGTGATTGAGCCCCTCATAAGAAGTACACTGAGGCCCCAGAGTGCATCCAGAGAAGGGTAATGAGTCTGTGAGGGGTCTGGAGCACAAGTGTGATGGGGAGCAGCTGAGAGAACCGGGACTGCTCAGTCGGGAGGAGGCTCAGAGGAAACCTTATTGCTCCTTATAGCCCCCTGAAAAGAGGTTGCAGGAACTGGGAGTCAGCCTCTTCTCCCAGGTTAACAGTGATAAGACAAGAGGTGATGGCCTTAAGTTGCACAAGGGGAGGTTCAAGTTGGATATCAGCAAAAATTTCTTCTCCAAAAGAGTGCAGAAGCACTGGCATAGGATCCCCAGGCAGGTGGTGCAGTCACTGTCCCTGCAGGTGTTCACAAACTGTGTGGATGTGGCAGTGAGGGCCGTGGTTAGTGGGCATGGTGGGCATGACGGTTGGTCTAGGTGATATTAGTGGTCTTTTCCAACATTAATGATTCTGTGATGCAGTGAAGTCTTGTGTGATCTCCACGAGGTCAAACTGGGAGTTAGGAAAAGGTTTTTCACCAGAGAGTGGTCAGGCAGTGGAACAGGCTCCCAGGGCTATGGCACCGAGCTGCCAAAGTTCAAGGAGTGCTGCACAACACACTCAAAGGGTTTGGATTTGGGTGGTTCTGCGTGGAACCAGGGGTTAGACTTAGTGATCCATGTGGATCCCTCCCAACTCTGGATACTTTTTGATAAAACAAAATGTTTTTCTACCCCCCATAGCTCCTTATCTGCCTGCAGCCCCCCCACCCCTCGCTCTTCCTGTCCTGTATCAGGCCCAGCCATAGCTGCGTGCTATGTGGCTGCTGCCAGCAGTACTACAAGAACAAGGAGAGCTGAGACAGATCTGTTCTTGTTCTGGTTGGCTGCAGACAGACTTGTCCATGCTCTAAGATGAAATGACCACTATGGAAGCCAGAAGGAGTGAACAAACTCAAGTTAACTTGCTTTAAAGGGGTCTGGGTAGGGGTTTCCCATCCCTATGAAAGTCCTTCATTCTCTGAACTCGGTCCTGGTGATGTTAGATTCCACTTACTGGAATTGCTAGATTCACAAATATGAGACAGTGGATTTTATTTTTTTTTCAAAGTAGTTTCCTTTTTATGAAGTTTGCAGAATGCTTTGAACTACTTCAGTGAATTAAGCTATTGAAGTGCAAAGTGATATAATAGCTAAAAGCACTGCTGTCAAAATATGGAAAGCCGAAGTATGGTTTTAACTTGCTTAGGTTTGCCAAGGTTTTTATGCGTGAGGCGAAGCAGATCAGGTCAGACTGGGATTCACTGAGACCAGGAGCATGGGTCTGTCAAGAAGTGGCTTTAAAAGCAACCTACGTTAATTTCAGGACAGACACAGCCTCACCTCACAGGCTTCTCTCAGACATCACACAGCACTGCTGCTTGGGCAGAAACATTTCTCTCACAAAATCACAGAACCGTAGAGACCTCTGGGTATCATGAAGTCCAACCTCCTGCTAAAGCAGGTTCCCTACAATAGGTTGCCCCTTGGTTACTGCTAATTTTTCTTTACAGATTACTTTCTCCTTCAGTTTTAGGTGTGTCATACATCTATTAAGCCTGTCTTCATATACAGTCATGCCAGTGTCATCTTCCATCAGTAGAAACCCAACTTCTTCTTACCCATTCCACTGGAACAGGATGCATATTTTTAAATGCAATTTAGAGATACCATTTAAATTTAATTTAGTTATTTACAAGCAAAAATAAATTGTAAAGCCTATTATTATTTAACTGTTCTACTGGAGCTCTAAAATTGACTTTGTAATGTGTCCTACCTGTACTGCAGCTGAACCTTCTTGAAGTATGTTTTACTACTGCATACAAAGTATTCAAATCACTAGAACATAGAATCTCACAACTCTTTCTTGTGTTAACTGTACCTTATGCATAATTAACACTTCAGATATAACCATTTCTCTGATGTTTAGCAATGCCTCAGTCATTCAGTGATCTCTTACCCAAGTCTCCTGCTGGTGCTGCAAAATACTAACAAAGCCGCCAGATCTTTAGAGAAATGAATGTTGTCACATCTGCTCCAGGACTGGGGCCTCAGTTATGTTGTATCACAGTTTTTGTGCATGTATCTTTCAGGCAGCAGAGACTTTTTTTTTTTTCTTTTTTCTATGTATGTATGGGAAATTGTAGCCACAAAGCCACATGGAGTGGCAAAAGGGACTCAATAACTCCAAAACCTATTCTTCAAAGCATTCTGAACTGACAGGATCTCATGTTGATTTCTTAACATATTCATGTACCAGGAAGAAAAAAAAAAAAACAACACAGTATTTATTCAATTGCCAATAAAATGATTTTTAAAGCATTTAGGGTGATCATCAGTTCATATCTACACAAACGATGGAAATGGAGCTGTATTAAACAAACTAAGTTTACCGTGAATCTTCTAGCTTGCTTTATACTGTAGAAAGCATACACTAAATGGATTTCCAAGCCTCATTCTGTAAGATTCGTGTGAAGCCATTTATGTCAGCATTTCTTTCATCACCTATGAAATGGCATTCCTTCTTCCCTCATGACTTTCCCCTTTATCAAAGGCCCGATTAGCTGAATTTACGAGTATGGTGGAAAACAATAGGAGATGCTTTGGTCATTTCAGAATCAGATGCTAAATGCCAACTTTTCTCTGAGGTGAGCGGGGAGCTCAAAGATAACAACATTTGATATAGTTGACAACTGTGAATCTCTTGTTTTGAAAGAGAATGCTATTCCTGCTCTACTGATAAAAATCTTTCCTCATGCAAAGTATTCTGAAGAGATTTGAGCAACCTGATACATTTGTTGTTGTTTGGAAACGTAAATATTTCACCTCCCTAAGATGAGCCAGTGACCGGATAGCACCTAAGCCAATGTAACAGAAAACCCAGTAAAATTAAATGACGTATGGAAGGAATTCTTATTATACAGAGAAACAACAAAACCCCTACTGCCCTCTTTTATTGATTTATATTCATTGTTGGGAAGAGGATGAAGAACCAAATAGAGACACAAACTCCAAGAACCAGTAGCAAAACTTGTGTGAGTTCAGGTCAGCTTAAAGTTCAGAACTGCTGAAGGCAGAACTGCAGAATTTGGTCAGTACAGAAGATGGCAAGGAAGTGAACTAACTCAGCTGGATCATGAGATTTTTCAATGACATGAAAGAAAACAGAAAGCAGGTCAAATTACTGAATTATGAATAAACATGTTAAACAACTGGAATTAAAAGATAACAAGGAAGCTGGAGGAAAAAGTGCAGTGAGAAGACCAAGGAAATAACTGGTCTGTTGTTCTACAGAGGGAGAAATCTATTTAATTATCACATAATCACTGATGACACTGAGACACCCTAATGTCTTAAACCTTTGTCTTCAGTTAAAGGCAGATGTGATTTTACTACTAGCACCACTGACAAAGGACTAACAGCTTAAGCAGAAGAATGAAGAAATATCATGGAAAATACTTGTATAAATAAAAGATTTTTGATAGAGTGGATATGATGAAATTCCCGGAGGGTACAAGCCGTGTTAGAGCTGCAAATGATTAACACCAAGAAGAAATACTGAATGAGTGAGATTCCACAAAACTGGAAAAGGACAAAATGTGGAAAGGAAAAAGCACTACAAGCTGATTCTCTTTATTTCTACTCTTAAAAAAATCCTGGTTTCATAGAATCATAGAATTGCTCAGGTCGGAAAAGACCTTAAAGATCATCAAGTCCAACCACAACCTAACCAGAACTACCCTAACTCTAACAACACTCTGCTAAATCATGTCCCTGAGCCACATCCAAATGGTTTTTAAACATACCCAGGGATGGTGACTCAACCACCTCCCTGGGCAGCCTATTCCAGTGCTTAGCAACCCTTTCTGTAAAGAAGTGTTTCCTGATATCCAACCTAAACTTTCCCTGGTGGAACTTAAGGCCATTTCCCCTCATCCTGTCACCTGCCACCAGTGAGAAGAGGCCAGCCCTGCTCTTGCTGTAAGCACCTTTCAGATATTGGAAGAGAGCAATAAGGTCTCCCCTCAGTCTCCTTTTCCCCAGAAAATTTGAAAAAAATTGAACAGGCAATCCAACCATTTTTAAGCATATTGAAAGTAAATACATGAGAAGTAACAGCGTGGGTTTGTCAGTAACAACCAACACCAGATCAACCTAGATCACTTCTAGCAGATGGTAACAGGCTTTGTGAATAGGCTGGAAAAAGTGAGGGTCATAGGGTTGCATTTAAGTTGCTCTTAACTGAAAGGAAAAAATAAGGTCTAGAGAAGTATACAGCATGAGTGCATAATTATACTGAAATATTTGGTATTCCCAAGTTGAAAGGATGTATTGACTGCGACTTCACTGAGATCTCTCTTGAATCCAGAGCTATTTGATATTTCCATGAACATCTTGGATGACTAAACAGAATACACTTATTCACATGCAAAGGCTTTATATACAGGCAAAGGTTCCTGCTATGCTGGAGTGCAGCATGACAGTTGAGAAGGATGCTGGCAAATTGGAAAAGATGAAATGACACTAAATAAGGAGAAACAGAAAGTTCTACATACACAGAGGAATAATCCACTGCACAAATAAGTGCCAGGACAGAAAACCAATTACTTAGAGGAGAGATTACACATCACACACGCTAAACAGTTAGAAACGTTAAGCTATCTTACATTATGCTGATACTGGAATGCATAAGTAGGGAGATCTTCGGTAAGACAATGAAAAAAATATCAGTTTAACCTCACCAGCTGTGATTATTTAAACTGGAGTAGTCTGGTAACTTCTCAGTTCTACACTCCAGGATAGCTGAGAAGCAACTCAAAAATAAGAAGCAGCGCAATGAAAATGGCAAAAAAGAGTTCTCTGGCCTAAAAAAAAGAGGACACAGAAAGGTATGTACGTACATAAAGAGGAAAGAGAAAACCTGTTTTCCATGTACAGCAGTTAGGTGAGGTTATTAGGAAACTTCCTGCCTGCAAAACCAGTTCAGTAAGGATTGTACATTACTCAGGGAGACATTGAAATCCCTCCCCTCCTTCACCGCAGGTCTTTTAAACATCTTCCTGGAATACAGCAGGGACAGCTGATCTGAGAAAGATAAGAGGAGGAACTAGACAGCCTTTCAAAATCGCTTCCAGCACTATTTTCTTCATCTGCCATGGCTGTAATTAAGGCAGGGATTATCCTTTGTTCTTTAAGATTGTGCTCTAAATGCTGGTTTAAATGACTGGCTAGGAGAGTAGTCTCAGGATCAGCTGTAAATAAGTCAACCTTCTTGTCTTCCACTCCCCTTCTGCAAGCACACTGAATAACTGGTGGCACAGTAACCTGAAAGAACGCTCTGGCATATTTGGTCCCACATCCTTCAGAAAGTACCTGAGAGCTGAGGTCACTGTCTCAACACTAAATATGATTGAAAAGACAAGCTGAAGAAAGACTTCAGAAAGGAAGCAGGCCCACTTCACACAATGGCATTCCAGAACACTAAGCCAATGGAGTTCATTATTCTGGATAGCTTACCACACAGTCTTGCACAGTACTATTAGTACTACTATTCTTCTGGAAATGGTGGTAGAATGATTAAATTTAATAATCAAGAACCACATCTCCCAGTCAAAACAAAAAAGACAATATAACCATAACAATTCCCAGCTTGCATTTGTTTTCTGTATCCTGCTTGCTTCTAACCGAAGAAAAAGAAAATCGCATCTTTATTCTGCTCTCATTCAAATTTAACTAAAATGTGATATCCTCCCCTGAAATTAAAGCTATTATGTATCAATATAAAACAGATCCAAATGAGCAGAGTCAGATCCCTAATGTATTTATACTCTAAGAAAATAATACAAATCAAACAAACACTGCATACATTTTTAACATAGTAATCATTTACTACAAAAAGAACTCTTGGAAATGCAGGTATGCTGCTAAACCCCAATGTGAATGTTTGTATGGAACGATAAGGCTATATGGGCATGGTAATTATTACTGAATGCACTCTATTGTTTTATGTTTTCTACTTTCTAAGGGAGGCTCAGCAACCCACAGATGCTGTGGTGTATGGTATATTCTTTTATCTTAGCCATCATCTCTGCAACTTCCCTGTTCAAAAGTTTTCCAGTAAGACATACATTTCTGAAATGGCTATCAAAGGAACAAAACCAAAAATCTGCAGAAAATCATCTTACAGGACTACACTGAGTATAAGCTGATTAAACACATGTTATCTCGTGGACAGTGTAAATGATTTCATGTATTGAAAGGTTGCCTGTGTGATGCCAATGTTCATGAAAATTAAAAATCTAATACAAATAGCACAAAAAATGTTGAAGTACATGTTTTTAATACGAGAAAAATAGTACATTTAGATTTCCTTGTGTAACCATTTGTATGCAAATGATTCAAACATCAGATGATTGTTTTAAATTCACATTAAAAATAAAAAAATATAAACATGTCAAAATATTTGCCAGCAACATTTCTGTAATAAAAAGGATGCCTAAATTCTGTGCTTTGGGATTACAGACTCCCTTTTAATTTTTTTTTTATGTTCCCTTGTAATAGTTAATATTCTCTGAAGAGGAAATGAAATAATAAACAATATTTCAGAATGCACAGCAGGTTCTCTTCTTACTTTCATTTAGATCCACAACATCTAAGTCATATAATACCCAGGACTTCTGTAAAACAAATAAAAGCAAACATTTAATTAAGATAACTGGAAAGCAGTAGTTGAAAAACTTGAATTTTCACATATTTTAATATGTAAAAGACCTGATGAAGCCACTAGATACACTTTCCCTTTACATATTTAAATAAGAGATTAGAGTTTTCTAATAAATTAAAGGGAGACTGACGCTCCCACAAGTTACAGCTTGGTGTATTTACATTCTACAGGTGCCTCAAACATCTCTTCTATCTCTGAAGGTGGCAGGGGATGTAACGTCTTCTGAGGAGACACTAGAAACCATCATGTAAATACTTATATGAATTGGTCAAGATATACCAGTTCTTCTGTTGACTGAACTAATTTTCACAGATTTGTTATTAATTATCTTAATCTTTGAAGTATTAGGCATGAGATGCAAAGATCTAGTTGAAATAAATAGAGAAATATAGGTCAAGAGTACCCATTAGAAAAAGGCATAAACTATTACTTGATAAAAAATATATTGCATTTTGTGAAATTCACTACAGTTGCTTTATTTTCTTAAATCCATTACAAAAAACAAAAAAAAAAACAAAAAAAACCCCACAAACATAATGGAATGTTGGAATGGAAGCAACTCAGTCTTTATCACAATAGAATTATCATAGCAGCTCTCTGTCCTGGTAAAACATTTATTTGCAGATTGCAAAAGCAGATTTAAAAACTAAAATCAGCAAAACCAGAACTCTTCCTTTCGGCAATAAACACAACTAGATAATTACTGCTGCTGACCAGAGAAACAATCAAAACCAGTTGTGCAATACAGTACTAGTAAATGTTGCAACTTTGAACTCTAAAAATATGAACATCGAAACCTGAACTCAAACACAATGACATAAAGATTCATTGTCACCAGCCTTGAAAAAAAAAAGTCTGAACTCTACTTGCCATTCTTGTGTATCCCTCTTGGTAGGTTAACCAAGTATGCAGTGATATACAGAAAAGTGAGTGCAACCACTGGAATCACCACATTCCTCTCTCAACCCAAACCCAACCGTCATAAACTACCACTTCTCACAATACAGAGAAGCTTCCAGAAAGGACAGCTGTCCCAGCTGGAATCTGTGATATCCAAAATGCAGGGAAAAAAGGGGGAAGAAGAAAGTGGCATAATGTAGTCCAATGCTAGTCATTATTTAAAATCCAGTAATTACACATACAACGCCACAGAATTATCTGACTATATTCAGAAAGGTTCAGCTAAAATTACTTAGATGAATCTAAATGCGGGGAAAATAAATGTTTTCTAATGTTAAAGTAAGTCTTATGCCCCTCCAGTTCTTCACATGACCTAAAATTCTGGAGAAGATGCATGAAATCATTTTTTTCCTGCTTTGTAAGATGCTTGAATACAAGTAGCTGCCATTAGGACTTGTGCTACATGGAGACAGTATTTTATGGTCTTTGAGCAGTGACTGTAAATACAAAGTATGATATCCTTTCCAAAAAAATCAAACCAAACATAACCCTTTGTCACTTCAAGAACGTGATGTCACTCTGGTTCAGAGATAAGACACAGAGAAAAAAAAATCCAGAAGATAATGGTGCAAAAAGAAATCTAGAATGCACTTTTGTTGAGACCAAGAAGCAATACTGAGCGCTGATTACTGTGGACATAAGCTGAGGAGCTTGCATTTCACATCTGCTTTTTCTTAAGAAAAAAAATATCAGTTCAAGTAGTAAGAGTGTTACAGAAAAATATAGAAAAAATTCTGAAACAATTTCTGAATTCATGATGAATTTATTTAACTCTAAAGGAAAGAGACAATTTTAAAGTGTTATAGGTTATAAGTAATTTCAAAGAATCATAGAACGATTTGAGTTGGAAGGGACCTCTAAGATCATCTAGTTCCAACCCCCTGCTATAAGCAGGGCTACCTCCCTCTAGATCAGGTTGCTCAAAGCCTCATCCAGTCTAGCCTTGAATGTTTCCATTTAATGCTTTCAGTTAAAGGACAATAAGTTGTGTATTCCTTGAATGCTTATGATTTTTATTTGCAAATATTTTACTGCAGAATAGTGCTTTTAGGCAGCCAGTAAACCACTCCTGTACAGATACAGCAAGGATCATTAGCACTATAGGTGATTAATAACGGCAAAACCTACTTGACAACAAAGTTGTTCATACTGTCTGTAAAATCATTACCTGCTAGTACTTAACAACAAATTACCTGAGACAGAAAGACAAGAACTATCTCTCCACAAATAAAGAATAGGTAATCGTTTGTTTTAATAGGCACGTAAATGTTGAAGACTTAAAATATCACTTCAGTTTGATTAGCCTTTCGTACAGGTTCTTCATCAGGCAGATAAGGGCTTGGGATTCATTTAAGCAGATGTGCTTTGCACACATTTAAGTGCATAATCATAACCTGAAGAGATGCCACGAGTCCTGCATGAAGAGCTGAAGCAATGAGTGCAAACCCACATAGTGCTGTGAAGGAGCCCTGAAGAGCTGCAGCACTTTCCTCACATGAAATTAAAGAGGGGAAGTATGCAAATTTTGCCCATCTCAGAGAACAAGGCAGGCAACATTCCACGCTCAGGGCTCTCTCCTAGCTCACATTTCAGCTCAGTCTAATGAAACTCTTCCCTTGCAAGGAATCCAACAAACAAAACAGCAGAAAGGTGAAAGGAACCAAAGTGGTATGAAGCTCAATTTTTCACTTCAGCATCACGGACAAAGTGAAATCTTGAAAATAAAGCTGAAGAAATAGATGCTATTCTACCCAGTAGTGATTCTAGTAAGACATTGCAATCTACTGCTAAAATACTAGTTCAGCACAGCAGACATGTCTCACCAAACAGACAGGCATCTGTTTAAGCATTCTAAGCTCCCTGCAGAATCAGTGGAGAAAATCAGATAGGATCAGCTACTCCCCACAGCCATCTGGTCTCATCACCAGCTCTAAGGCAGAAGTTGTGTTACTATCTTACAATAGATACCTAACTTGTAGATAGACTGTGATGACTGGTATCCCTCTAATTATTATTTTTTAATCAGGTAAATAAAGCTAAGTTTGTATACAAAGAGAAATAGAATCAGAAAATAAGGGAAGTTCTTTGAATGGTTTCTAACGTAATAAATTCATACAGCTCAGTTAAGATCAGCAGCCTGGTCCTTGCTGGAAATCTTTTCAGATTAGCAATATTAAGCCAAGCTGGATTTACCTACTGTGGCACCAGTTCTCAGTATTTTTATATATTTTGGAGACACAGTTCACCACTGGTTTGGTAGAATTTTTCTCTATACATTTAAATGCCTCACCCAGAGTGGAGGCAAACCCAGAGTGCCTGCTGGAAAGCTACCGGTTTTAGAGAAATAACCAGAAGAGACTGTAACTGAAGCTACTACTTCTCGTAACTTCTCTAAACTCTGGGGAATGTATCCTCTCTAAATACAAAATTATTGTGGCTAATGACTGCAGTCTTTGTGTTTATATTTAATAGTGATGGTTGACAAAGTTCAGCTGGCAGAGGACCTTGTGTGATGAATATCAAGGGACTTCCGCACCTGCACTGCCAGAAGACAACAGCTCAATTATTAAGATCACTCCTACAATTTCCTTGCGTCCTACTTTCTCTGTATTCTGTAATACTAGGCTTGAAATTGTTCAAAATACAAGCCAGTCCTTTCCCAACAAGGCACAAGAAGTATCAGATTGTTAGCAGGGAAGCTGATAACTTCCGGGGCAGTGATAGGAGTAGGAGAGGATAAAGAGAAGACAACACTGCTGCAAAACACCTTCTTCAATAGATAGGAATGGAAGTCTTTGTTCCCAAAACCTGCTATTCCACAATGTTTAAGACATCTGACCCACTAACAAAGCACGGGTCTCTATCTCCCTCTCCTGTTAATAACATGTGACTATGACAACATTGTACTGCAGTTATTCTACAAACTTAAGAAAAAAACTATGCTTTAAAAAACTCCAACACTGCTGATCATTTGATTAAAGTCAGGATCAAAGTCAAGGTTGAAAGAGCTGGGCTTGCTTTGCTTAAAGAAGAGAAGGCTCTGGGGAGACCTCATTGCAGCCTTCCAGTACTTGAAGGGAGCACATACACAGGGGGGAGAACGGCTGTTTACGAGGGTGGATAGTGATAGGACAAGGGAAATGTTTTTAAACTGAGACAGGGGAGGTTTAGTTTAGATATTAGGAGGAAGCTTTTCACACAGAGGGTGGTGATGCACAGAAACAGGTTGCCCACAGAGGCTGTGGATGCCCCATCCATGGGGGCATTCAAGGCCAGGCTGGATGTGGCTCTGGGCAGCCTTCTCTGGTGGCTGGCAACCCTGCACGTAGCAGGGGGATTGAAATTAGACGATCTTTGAGGTCCTTCTCAACCCAGGCCATGCTATGATTCTTTCAGAGTCAGTCAATGCCAGAAGCAAGTCAACTGTGTTCACTTAGTTTGGTCTTGAACTTATTTAACTTTTATAAAACCAGAAAGGCTGCTATACACAGTCCTCTATTATCAGTGGAGAGAGAAAGGCACCTCCAGAGCAGAGTATCATCTGACATGTTTCTTTCCATTGACTGTAGGTGGTTCCAGACAACTACATCAGCCTAGTCATTTTTGCTGGCTAAGGTTGCACACTAAGAAGAATCTCATCCTGTATACTCAAACATTATGATTTACTTTTGATTTACATGGCCTAATTATATGTTACTGTTTCCAGAACAATGTCTGGCCTATTCAATGTTCAGAACAGATTTTTTTGAATTAAACAAGATTGTATAGTAAAATTAGGCCCCACATTGTTGCAACTCTATGTGAGTTGGTACCACTTATCCTTTTTGCTTTAATGTCTGTTCCACAGTTCCCATGTGTGCAATGCTGAACGTACTACTTAGTGTTAATAAGAAAGTTATGAAGCTAAAAATCTAAAACAGATCTAAAATACAGCATTATGAGCATTATGAAAAACCTTACGAAGAATTAATATTCTGTGGTCAGTACAAGATAAGTAAAGGACAAATAAAGCCAGGGGCTTCATACATGACTAAGGATAATAAACAAATACTGAATGTGCACTGCTTAAGATAGGGATCTTTTGGACAAACTACAATTCCCAGAACCATGGCAATAATGAATTCTGATTTCCTATGGATTTGTGTCTTGCAGTGCATTAAATTTGGTATCTGCGCTGCAAGCTCCAGCTGGAGTGGCTGGTTGAAGCAATTTTCTGTCTCTGTGTAGTTATCTCTGTCTAATGTAGTATGAACTAATGCTGGAGACTTTCTATCTGCAGAGTATTCTGGGACATACTGTGTTATCTCAAAAATCTTGTTGCCTTGGAAGGGAAGTTAAAGAGATCAAGGAAAAACAGAACTGAGGTCTGCTACTTTCATTTCATCTCAAATTACATCCAACTGTTAAACTTTAAATGTTAACCTAAACAGTACAGGAAAGTTCTTAAATGAATTTTGACTCTACTCTGAAGATCTGTATTTATTTAATATAATATTAAAATAATCTTAGCAGTTGATCACTCTTGGGAGGTAGACAGAATTTAAGGTTTGGTTAGTTTTATAGCTGTCTTCAGAAGAGAGCAAGAACTTCAGTTGGTTGTTTTGTTTTTTTCCTTTTGTTGACTATAGTTTCCATCCTTCTGCTCCCAGTTTAGAAAAATACCAGCCACTGCACCCACAAAGAGAAATACAAAGTCTTGCAAGACTTTTTAAAAAGCTGATTGAGAACAATACTGCTTGTCAGTCATGAAGCCAAACCACACTAAAGTGCAAATAGTAACTGCATTCTCAGTGGTAATTTGGGGGGTTTGGTTGTTTCTTTTGAGGACTGAATCACAGGTACAAATAGTTCACTGGCAACAAGAAACACTGCTAAGGAACAGCTGTCATCAATTAATAAGCAAGTTTAGGCCTCTCTGAGACTTGTAAGAATTATGAATTAAAATGTTATTTGTCAACGGGTCTAAGAAAACCTCTAGGAAAGGCTTTAAGTGCCATTAACATTCATTTCCACTACAGCCCTTCCAATAAAATAAAAAAACAGTTATTAGTAGCTGTTATGATTGAAAACTGTGAGCTAACTATTCTCAAAATCTGGTATAACTCCACAGCTGTTACCAGTGTAAGTTCTCAAATAACATCTGATTGTTTTAATGAGGCTACCCATGCAATTTAGAGCTGTGGCATTGAGGCTCATCAGAGAATGGTTTTCACAGACTATAAATATCTGAAAAATTAAATAGTGCTTCAGTTATCTGAATCACTGAGATACAGAAGTAATCTTCCTCTCTTAAGCCCAATAAAAGTAAAGCCTCAAAAGTAGAGATAGCAGTGTCTTACAAAAGTAACATGCTCTACTAATTTAAATCTATTCTACAAATAGAAAAAAGGCAGCACAAAATGATGATAAAACAAATCTACCTTTTAGTTCCAATTGGTAATACTCATTTGAACCACAACTTGTTCTAAATCTCAAAAGAATCAAGAAGCTCACTATTTCAGTATGACCTCTATAACTCCAGATGCTGATTTTCCCCATCTACACGTTTGCTATTAAAAGTAGTTAAAAAAATGCCCATGGTAGACAGCAAACAAGGCTGCATATAAAAAATCCAGAATGTCCTGAGATTAATGTAGATACAATGCATCTGAAAATGGTTTACTGTCTGCCAGCTTGCCTGTCTGCCTATCTTCTCAGTGACTTCAACCTACCTCCAAAAAGCAAGGCCACACTGAATTTCCAAGAAATTCCTTAAAACAAGTTTCCTCTATGGGACTAGTAAAGCAATGACAAGCTTCCACCACTGAAGCATCTCATTAGCCTAGAACAGATGATCCTACTGCAGAAGTAAACGAGATACAGTATCCTGCTACCAAAGACATAGCTGTCTTGTGCCAAAGCGCTGCGTAACGCTGTATGAACATATCTGACTATTGCAGAGTGAATGTGTGACTGAAGTGATCTAGACTGGCATCTGTCGTGTCATTTTTTCACAGTTACTAGTCACACTTCCTACCACATTTTTTCTTCTTCACAATTTCATCAGTTACAGGAAGTTAAAATTTAAGTGGTATATTCAGATTTCACAGTTTTATGAACAAGCAAATTATTTTGTTGAACCTGATAACCATGATGAAACTGTATGATGGATTTTTCTTTTTTTCTCTGAACTCATTCTTCTCAGGCCAGTGGCAGAACCAACTGGGCTAAAGAGTTTCTTGTTTAAATCAACACATTCCTTTCACAAACAGTTGCAAATTATACACCAAAGTAATCATAAATGAGGCCCCAATATGGATTGCAAATATTTCTGGAGTGAAATATTACTGCAGACAAACTTAAAAATTCCCAAGGACGTATTTTCCAAACACAAATGCATGCATGTAGACTGTATGACTGCATTATCAAGCAGTTCTAATAATTATACTCCATGCTGGGGTATAATGGTCTAAATTTGTTTGCATGGGCACACTAAAACCCTATTGATTTTCATGAAGATTAGTAGGAATACCAACGCTCCACTTAAAGTAAAATGAATGCAAGCAATCTTGGAGTGAGAAATGCCCAAACACCATTTCTGAATGCTGCAGACAATTCTCTCAGATCTTACTAAATGCACTGTGCAGAGATTATAGCTTCACAGATATTTGTCTTTGTAGCAGCTATGATCATAGCTTTTGGTTTATAGTTTTCATGCTTCATACTACAAATATATTATTTATTTACAGTAGAAAATATCTTTTTAATTTACAAGAAAACTCAGAGTTATCTTATTTTTTATTTTTTTTCCAGCTATTCAAAGACTTGTCATTGTCCTCATCATCTAAATAACATTTGGCAGTTAAGTTGCCAAGTTTATTTTCATGCTAAGGGAACCAAAATCATATATATCAAAAACAAAACACAACAACCCAATAAACTAAAGTTTGTGTTATTGTATGACAGAATAAGACCCTCATTTAGAAGCAGTCCAGCCCACACCTACTATCCTGACCATCCCCTATGGCTATTTAATGAAAACACTGCAAGTTGTGACTTTGTCAGTAATTTTGCTCGTTTATCTTTATTATGACTTCAAGAGTATTCAGAATGGAAGGCTAGTTTTGTATAACAGATATTGGTGATGAATGGCAGTGATAATGCACTGCATGAAGAACATCCATTAATGTCTAAAATAATATTCTACTGTCTAAAAATAAATTGTGATGCAAAACATTTTCATAGCTAATTAACAATAATTCAGTCCCACACAAGATTTTTTGTACGGAAACCCTGAGTAGCAAGGACCTTTTTCACCAACACAAACTAGGTAGTTAAAGATGCTGATTGCGACGGCTACAGTATTGATTCTACTACTAATTAACTCAGCTCTTTAGATTCTAGTAACTTCAAAAGCACTAGTGTAAATCAACCAAACAAACAGCTATGATTTCTGGATGAAACATTTAATCGTTGAAGATAAAATATCCACTCCTTTCATGAATATGTTGCCTCATAACAGTGTGCACATTCTGACAAAACTTCAAGAAAAAAGGGAATTATCCTGGCACAGAAATGGAATTATCCTGTAACCCCTTAGTATGAAGTATAGAAAGAAAAGCCACAAATGCAGCTTTCCTGAGTTTTTATCTTCTCCTTGAGCAATACTGTACCTGTTCTTCTCTGTTCTCTTACAATTCTTTCTCTGTATGTCTCTCCCCGTATGTCTACAGCTACAGGATCCTCCCAAATATCACTGCAAGACCAGCACTAGCTGTTCTTCACTAAAGCTATCCTGTACTTCCACCCCTGAAATCTTCCTTTTAATTTTTTCTCATCCTACCTTTTCCAGTATTTCCTTAGTCAAAACTGAAAATGCATCCTCAATGTTCACGTTATCTTTGGCACTGGTTTCAAAAAATGGTATCCCGTGTTCCCAAGCAAGCTGGAGGAAAAAAAAAAAGTTGGCAATGGGATGAATAGTCTTTAGAAAAATAGAAAAAAAATTGTTAATACTAGTAGCAATAGATGTGTAGGTGCTTCTGACAGTTCTTAAAAATAAACGTTGACTAAGAAAATGTCAGCTCAATAAATTACACTGTATTTATTTTAGTTTATAAATTTCAGATATGTCTTAAATATTTTTTTTTAATTTATGTATTTTCCAAATGAGTTACTCGCTTTGAAACTTGTTACTTGCAAGTAAGGATACACTCTACTGGATCTTTTCTCAAGGTCTTCATTTGTTTAGAAAATGAATCACTTCCTAGGCAAGTATTTACAGGAAATTAACAGAATGCTTGCAGAAAAGGACAGGTAAAAATTTGAGACAAGATACAGAAAAGCGGGCATGATGGAATAAAAAAAAGAGATGCAACTTTTCACCAAATAGAGAGAAAAGGGCAGAGATAACAAACATGCAAAGAACAGATGTGCATGTGAAAATATATTATGGTAATAGGTGAATAATAAAAATGCTTAGAGGAAATTGGCAGCATAGATTTTATATTGGCTAATTTTATTTAATTTGCTTGTTTTCGCTCAATTCCAGTGTTCCTCTCTTACAGTTGGTTAGGTAATATATTGGCATAAAGAATAAAAAAAAACTCTACAAAAATCACAGCTTTTCCAGGTCTTGAACTTATTTTAATTTATACAGTTAAAAACATGGAGAAAAAACAGCTGACTCTTGCCTCCCAAGGGAGAAGACCAAGGTGGGAGGAATATCCACCAGAAGAACCATAACGGGAGTGCCTATTTACTGCCTTTGTAATACCCTCTTGGTACACATCTAGAGAAAGCAATCCCAATCAAGGAAAACACTCCTAATGCTCATAATGTATACTAACCACTTTAATTTGTTTGGAAGGCTCTTCATTAGGATAAAAAGTCAAATATCACTTGCCCAGAGAAGCCGTGGATGCTCCATCCCTGGAGGTATTTAAGGCTAGGTTGGATGGGGGCCCTGGGCACCCAGGTCTGGTGGATGGCAACCCTGCACATGGCACGGGGTTGGAATTAGATGGTCTTTAAGGTCTCTTCAAGCCTAAGCCATTCTACAATTGCCAGTTATGATTGCTTTCAATGAACTTTAGAAATAACCTAAAAAATTAAAAAAAATAAAAATAAACTTGGCACTTTACGAGAATTCAAAAATAAGACATGCAAGTACAAGAATTTGAGTGTAATATTTTAATTAAAACATTGTAAGAATGCTATTAAGGTAGGAAAAAAGCAAGCAAAATGGTTTATTTTCCAAAATACTATAATGAAATATAATTTTGAAAATGAAGAATCTACCTGATACATTTCTTAAGAGAGACTATTTCTAAACTCAAGTTGACTGCAATGAACATCTTGTTCTATCATCAGGTCACTGATGTTGAATAATCTGGGACCTACCATAGACCTCTGCTGTACTCTGTCCTTTACTAGCCACCAACTAGGCACATGACCTTAAATTGCTACCCATTACATCAAGCAGTCCAGCCAATTTTCATTCCATCTCGTGGCCCATTTGTCCTGCTCACATTTCCTGGCTTCCAAGTGCCATGTGAAAGTGACAAAAGCATAAATTCAAAATATATTACAAACCACCATTATTCCTCTGTTCACACACATTTTCTGGTCTTATAAAAGGCAATCAGCTGGCAACGCAAAATTTACCCTCTGTTGATTCTGCCAAATCATCTTTTTGTCCTTTAAATGGATGGAAAAGGATTTGATGACACAATCCTTCTCATGGATTGAAGGCTGACTGATCGTAGTTCTGCGAACCCTCCTTCTTTCCTTTCTGTTTCAAACGTATATGTCATACTAGCATTTGTCTAGTTAACAAGCATCATGATTGTTCAGAAATGATTGAGAGGCCTCAATCTTATTGATCAGCTTCTTCAGCACAGTTGGGTAAACTTCATCATGCCGCAGACAAACTCAACTTTCCTAAGCAGTTTCTAACCCCGTGCTCTCTGGCTGATGGCTGATCTGCTTCCTCTCTAAGCCCCACCAGTACACAGAGAAGTCTGGGAAGAAGGTCCAATGTAAAGACGAACACAAAAGAAAAAAATAACAATAAGTACATGAGCCTTCTGAGGTTGTCAAATACATCTATCAATGCACTCCTATTTTCTCCATCTGTGCACGATGTTGGACAAAGCATATTAATCACAGAATCATGGACTAGTTGACAAGAACCTGTGTGTCCACCTGATTCAACCCCTGCTCAAGCTGGGACACCCAAAGCAGGTTGCTCAGGACCATGTCCAGGCAGCTTTTGAGTATCTCCAATGAGGAAAGCTCCAGAAATATATGTATTAATATACGTACTATTAAATTCACTTTGCAGACGGGTAAATATTGTGGCAAGCAAGTTATCTCCAAGTTTGAATAGATAAAAAAATAATAAAGTCAGTGTTAATGCAGTTGTAAGTATGAGCACAGCTTAATCTAATTCACCTCAAAGAAACTGGAAAGGCACATTCAAAGAATATTTTTTCTTGCCTTTGGGAACCTGTGTGTTGTGTATACCTGTAAATAAAATACATACACATACATACTGAAGGCAATAATGCTACTTGGAAATTTTATATCATCCTTGAAGAACTGTTGTAGAGCTCACATGAAATAAGATTATATCTTACTTAAAATAACAAAATAAATAACGCCATAATCTTTTCCAAAGCACAGTTTTATTCTAATGTTTTTATCTCAAAATATACTATTTCCTAAAAATCCTGTTATGGTTCCTTAGTGTAGAATCAGAGAGATGTATCTGGAATATTCCTAGCACTGTATCACTGTGGAGTGCTTTTTCAGTCATATTGTAGACGTAATCTAAGTTGTAAAGTCAAGCATGCGAAGATGAGAAAAGGAAAACGAACAAAAGCCAACATTTTATTTGACTATTTCTGTTAGAAAGATGTGACAAGAGGAAAATGGACACATTCTAAAATGTCATATAATCTTCAATATTTATACTTATTTTTCAGTAAGTAATACATTTATATATTGATTTGGGGAGAGAGGAGCGGAGGAGCCCATAAAGGCTGAGTTCAAACATTTCAAATTATTAATACAAAAAAATCCCTTGCAGAGTTAAAATGAGCAATCAAAATGATGCAATTACAATTTTTTTTTAGTAATTTCTTTGTTTTAGTTTATATACTGGCATATCATGGCTGCTCAGTTACAACAGATTACTATAGAAATGCCAATATACACAGTAAGATTGCCAGAAAATCCTTTGATCTTCCTTGCAAGACTCTGAGCAGAACCATACTCACAGCTTATATTCACAGGGTACCATGGAATGAATTATTATGTGGAAGAGTTTGCTGTAAACAATTTTTCTTTTTAATATGGATATTTTCATCTTCGAAGTGAGATTATGAGATTATTAGCTCACTCTCTGCTAATGCAATCTTTCTCCAGCCGTCTCAGTAAGATTCTTTGGCATTTCAAAATCACATTAAAGAACAAAACAGTGTAACTGAGGAGTTGTCTCAGAACACAGAAGAAATCTAGAAGGCAGACTCATTGGTAAAGAGGTGAAGACTTGTTCCTCAAAAAATAAAATAAAAAAAAGATGACTACATAAAGAGAAGCTTTGATTGTGATTAAGGATGCATAAAATGTCACTGTTAATACCACATGCAAAACCCTAATACTGCCCTCTTGTGCACACGTGTCCAGTGAGTATTCAGATTTCTGATAGTGTATCCTTTGAGTGAAACTATACCTGTATCTTTCAGCAACCTTTTTCCATGTACACATACACATTACACTTTATGCTACTTCTAAAATTTTCCTAATCTGTACTTATATAATCAGAAAGAAACTATCAGCATGCTAATTCTCAAACACAGTATAATGTGCCTGACTCAACTATCTGACTGCATACTTGAAGGGCTCATTCCAAGATTATTTTTCCTGTTTTTCAAAAGAGGTACCATGCTTAGTTGCGCATTTTTTTGAGTGATGAAAACCAGCCTGCATGCCACACACTAAAAATCTGCATGTCCATCCTGAACATGGCTTATCTTTCACACTGCTGTCACTGCTGCCAAAACGCATCACCCACATCACCTTCACTGTGCTCACATCCACTGTTTGGGCTCTGTAAACATTCAGCAACTGCCGACGAAGGCCAATGAGTGCCATTTTTCTCTACGTGGAGGAATTCAACCTTTGCTTCATAAACACTCCCTTGTCAAGCACCATTCTGTCACACTGCCCCTCTGCTGCCATCAGCCATCATAGCAACAAAACATAATGGAATACTGGCGAGAAGACAACCTCTACTGCCATACCACCAACATCTGCCTCTGGCATTATGGCCCAGTATAATAATATAGGAGGCATTGTTTCCGGAGCACCACACACACAATCTACACAATCTAAATGTCAATTGTGACATTTAATCAGTATCACAATTTCTTCTTCCATTGAATGGCTCCTGGATCTCCTCAGGTTTTCAGTGATGGTAATATTTGCCTTTAAAACAGTACTCCTCACTTAACACTAGTTCTTCTTCTATAGTCTAATTTATACTGTAGCCTCAGCTGCGTAACCTATGGTTTCAACTAGAGGACCTGGATGTCCCCAAAATGTGCATGTTCAGTGTTCTTCAGGATTACTTATAGATAATTAAGATCACAATGTGCAAGCTGACACAATAGTTGTATATGGTTAGGCTGTTGTTAAAAAAAAAAAAAAAAAGTCATTGATGAGTTCCATCAGGTATCATGAAGTGATGCAAAAAGTGCCACGTATTATATGCTAGCACTTCATACTAGAACAGTGCTCTGAAAATGCAGATTTTAAAATACTTTAAATTATAATTTGAAAAATAATTATAATGCCTGAAACTATTTAAGATCATTTTAACTTTCAAAATAAAAATCAGTACTCTGAAGAGAGCAGCCAGGCATTATTTAATGTATTTCTGTTTATATGCTAAAAACAAACAAACAAAATCACTGTTCTTTTGGAGCAATTCCTAACAGAATTTTTGGAATTCAGGAGCCTATTTTCATTGTCAGGTGAACAGCTCATAGTCACACACACTCAGGAGAACCCAAAGAAAGCATCAGTGATTAATGGTACCTTTTCTCCTTTATGTTTTGGAACTACACGTTCTGATTCCTTATCACACTTGTTGCCCAGCAGTATTATGTCCACTTCATCACCTGCTTTCTAAAAGAGGACCAGCATTAATAAGTATCAAGTTAACAAAAATATATATATATATATATCAAACAACATAACTTCAACTCACACAAACCATCAACACAATTCCCTTGAAAGTAAAGACTATGTTTCCTCTTGACCTTTTCATCTGTAGAAATTTTTTTCATCAGTTACCAAGATCCTGAGAAAAATGGGAGGACTGCAAAGAGCAAGAAAAAGCCACTTAAAAGTAAAAGGTATAATTTGGAACACCCTTCATGAGGAATAAAGTATATGGTGCATGGGTTTCATCTTCTGATGAATGCTTGATGTTGAGGCTTCAAAGTGACTGGAAATGCTCCAAAGTCACAGACGCTGCCCTCCCTGAAGTAATGAGATTATGGATTAGCATGTCAGTCAGGTCTGCATCCAGCACTGAAAAGAAAAAAACTAAGGAATTTGCTACACCTGAAAGAGTACCTCTCCATACTTCACTTTTGCACACAGACAGCAAAATTACAGTCCAAGTGCTCAATCTCAGCATAAAAGTTGGATTATTCCAAGAGACTTGGAAGAAGGCAATATATTTTTTAATGAAGTAAAATTTTAAAAACCTCATTGACTTCAAAAGGAGGAAAAATGCTAGCATTCTGACCTTGTCTCCATCCTTCGTTCCACTAATCCAGTTACATACAGGACGACTGTGAAATGCACTGGATGCTTTACATCAGTGTTATTTTAAGATAAGCTATTGTAACTATAGATGACTGCAATCATGACAAGGAAATGGAACAGTGGAAATTGCAAACTGACGTTTGCTGTTAAAAACATAGTATTTAAAACCACTTTTGAAGCCTAAATGGAAAAAAAGTCTCTGTCTAGAGACGAGTAACTCAAATATAATCTGTTTCCACAATGTACTTTGAAAGCAAATGCTCACACAGCTTCTCTGATGACTCAGAAGGTTTGATCTAAGGCTGCTGATCTCTCTGCAATGCTGCTGATGAAATCTCTGGTCTCCAATAAAGTCTTAATTTTTATAACACCAATCAAGCCGTAGGGTCTCTCTATATCTCTTCCAGAGAGAATTAAAGCTACCTCCTATCTTCAAAAGTTTTCTGGGGAGAGACTGAAAGGGAGAGACATGCACAAACACATCTACCTATTCAATATCACAGAATATGACAGAAGATGCCTCTTCTCAGAGAAAAAAACAGGAAAAAAAAAAAAAAAAAAAAAAACCCAAAACAAACTAAGAAAGAAAAAAAAAGCACACTGATAATTCATCACTACAGCTGCAGAAGCAGGCCAGGCTGAGAGTCACTGCTCTGCTGTCACCTGTGCTATGACTGAACAACTTTGACACCTCAAACCTGATTCTCAGAATCTGTACAAACTCAGGTGCAGACATGTCAGTTCCCCAGAGCACACACAGATGCACGTGGACACAAGTATCTCCTTTCAGAGAAATTGAAGGAAAGATCTCTATTCACTAAGGGATGACAGAATCATTATTTTTAGTCTGTTTGCTCTTTCACAACTACTTGCTTCATTTGAGGAGTACAGCAGCAGGCACAATTTATTATTAAGGAATGCCATTTCATTTTTTTAATCCACTCTCATTTTAGAGTCAGCTAATCTCATTTTATAACCACAGCTGATGTTCAAGATAATGTAGTATTAAAATGAAGTAAGCTCATCATAAGAGTATAAAGTACAGGCCTGAAATAATCAATCAGTCTAACCTGGATTAATAGATCAAAATGCATTGGAGCTTTACCCATTAAGGTCAGTGGTCCTCCTACATCAATAGATACACACACACACGCATATATGTATATACACACACATCAGTCCTTAAAATAGAGTAAATAGACAATTTAATCTGATCACGCAATCAACAATTTATTTGAAAGACTGTTGTATGTAGCAGAAGGGCTTCACCAGCGACATTTGACTTTACTCTGAAGTGAAATGTCAAAGGGAAACACTGGCATCCTTTCTGTACAAAAACATGAAATTCATACTGCTAATTTATTTCTGCACAAAGAGCAAGAATTTTTGAAGCAGGAATGTTCCTTCTACACTACTTCAAATACTAACAAAATTTAAAAGCTAGAGACACCTTGCCTTTCAGTAAATATATATTCATACATTAATAAAATTTAACAATTAGTTTCCACTTTAATTGGATTTTTAAGATGTTAAATTTAGTTTCTTCTTTTTAGAAAACTAAAGGATATACACAAAATGACTTTCATTCTGAAAACTGATTCTGCAGGTGAGCTCTTAAAAGATTAACTCAGCATGACTATGCACAAGTCTGACCATGTACTCAGCTGGCATAAAAACTGCAGAGGTATACTGATTCAAATGGGCCAAAAATATGGCTGTTCACTGCTTCTAAAAGCTGATTGTGTATTTCCATCCTCTTTTATTTATAGCTCAGAAATAAGCCTTCCAAACGCTGAATCTATGGCTAAAAAAAAGGTGATTATTTTACAGTTGTTAAGATGCTATTAGGTACTCCAGCATCCACCAGCTAACAGAGTCAGGAAACATTTTTCCCATGTCATGGAAAAGTATAAAAATGTAATCAAGGCAAAAAGGGAAAAAAAAAGTACATTTCATTGAACACTGGGAATAAAAATAAGGAAAACGTTTTGCCTTGGTATCTCTCAAAAGTACATCAGAGTTTTGGTTACTTTCCTGAGTTTTTACTCTGCTTTTAACCTTTAAGTCCACATTTTACTGAAGCTTTGTATGAAAAGAGAAAACCTAACCCATCTTTTTGGAAAATTTCCAAAACGGCAATATCAGCTCTATACTTTTTCTTTCTTTCCCCCCAAAAAGTGGAAGTCGTGAAATTCCTTGGGGCTGCCCATATTTGTTAAGCAGTTTGGTAGAGTTTGGATCCATCCGGTTTGGGCTCGCTGCTGGGCTGCTGTGACGGGTGGCCACATGAGGGAGCAGCACCATAGGCTCCAGACCCTTCCTTGTATAAAACTCAATCAGTGAAGTGAGGTTCTCCTCCAGAAACACCACCTTGCCTTCCACCATATTTCCACAGCGCAGTTATTCAGGGCCACGCTATTTTTATGATCACTGATTACATTTGAAATGGGAACAGAATTTTGTTTTGGGGTGCAAATGGTGAACCTGAGAACACAAGTCTGATAAATATGCTATTTTAATGCTACGAAATCTAATGACTGTAGTAGAGGGAAAAGTGCAGCATTATTTTTCAGAAACAAAGATGAGATAGAAATACATATTGGCATATTGTGAGATAAAGGCAAAGCTGGAGAAGGTCACAAATCCTGGAAGTTTCTTCCTCTGGCTCACTAGACAATGACACCAGAAATGGATCCTTTGTACTAATGAAGAATAATTTGTTAGGAATACCTTGTCCCCACAGCATCACATGTAGCATTCATACATAATGATTCTCACAGATACATCTTCCCATGTACTTTTCCAATAGCCACATTAAGATCTCAATTACAAATGTCTCGTTTCCAGGACTTCAGTGAAATTGTACAAGTGATGGAATTTGTCTCTTAGTAAACTTTGACTTGATAAGAACAATTTATCCTCAAACAAATCTGGGTTTAGAGACATACCAATTTAGTAAGGTGACAAGGACAAGAAATTTTCAGGTCCACTAAAAGTGCTAACAATAAAACCCACCTATGAATTGGAACAATTCAATCCTTCTCGCACCAAGCTTTCCCATCTGAGAAATTAAAACTCAGAACAGTTTGAAGTCAGATTAATTTATATTTGCAAAGCACTTTGCTGTAGTGCTTTTATTTAAGCATAATGCAGAAATACTGTCACAGATCCCAACTCTCAGCTACACTGAATTGCACAGAAGCAGAAAATGGCACAATGCAAAATAAGCAGTAACATTTAATACCCTGGTTAACGGGTCACTTCTTTTAGAAACCACAAGAAAGCTAATATATTCCACAGCAGTACATTACGTCAGCAAGTGCTTGCAGAAAATTTCCAGCGTGGTGCTAATCATTAGGATATCATAATGCCAGCTTCATGGCCATATTAGCACAACGAAAACCAGCCCAATGAATTTGAAAAACATCTACAGCCTCTCATCTATGTTAGTTTCCGGTGACCCAGACACCATGTGTAAATCATGTGAGGATTTAGGTTAGCAAGGACTTACGGAAGTCATCTGATCTAACTCTGTGCTCAAAGTAGGGCCAACTTTAAAGTTATGACAGTTGCTCAAGGCCTTGCTGAACTGAGTTTTCAGCGTCTTCATGGGTGGAGATCCGGATCCTCTCTTGTACCTCTTTGTGCATTTCACCACTACCACATAAAATGTTTTTGCCAGTATGTAAGCTTCCTCAACACATCTTGGAAAGAACTGCTTTCTGCAACTGATTTGGCACATGGTTAATTGCATTTGATTTTTAATGGCCAAATAGGATCAGCCTTTTAGAACAGCTGCATTCAATAGCTAAAAACCATGTTAACAGACAAGAGGGACACCTTAATAAATAAGACATCATCTATGAATAATGAACAGCTTCAGTCTCTATAATAATTTTCCTACAGCAATTGTGCTCCTAATGAGTGCATTATGAATCTAATATGCCTGTACTGGATTTGTCAATGAAGTCCTAAGATACTCAGCTGAAAGTGTATTTTTCTAGTAAGCATTTTTATAAACAATCCTATTAGTTTCTTCTAATGCTGAATACAAGTGGTAGAATAAGGCATCTGCTACCATGTATTTCTGTCTTGAACATCCTTAATAATTCATTTTTCATAGGAAAGAGCTGTATTCCACATTTAAAATAATAGAAATATGTTCTTCATATTTCAATTAGTTCCTCCCCCTTACCTTATGAGAACATTACTGGCAATCTCACAGCACTAAGCATTAAAAACTAGCAAGTTTTTAAGAAATCAATGGATTTTCTAGGAATGGTGAATTGCTAAGATTTTTTCCAACAGTTGAAAATAGCAACAGCTTTTGCACTGAAGAGATTTTTTAAATTTTTTTCCATTTAAAATCTCTGTGTATGGAATTAAAAGAAGAAAGTGCAGTGTAATTACTGACTCGTTGAAAAAAATCCTGTTTGATTGGTTCAGGTGTAAACTTCATCAGTCTGGCATTTAATAAAACTGGTCTCTGTTTCCTTTCTTGATTTATTTTTTTTTTTTTAAACCCTTGCACATTTTTAAGGGTGTTGTAACAGCAGCCACTCTAATATTGGTCATTTCTGGGGTATGAAATACTGGTTTGCATTTACAGATCAAAGCAAATGCAGGGAACATCACCATCCTGAAGCAAGTAATTAATTTTCATGATACGCCCTGTGTTTTAACAGTTATTGCTTAAAAACACTTCTTTTGCAATGAATGGTCCCATATATTTTCACCAAGACACTTCAGAAATTGATATCACACTTGGCCTAAATTAAATTTTTTATTATTATCTAGCTTCATTACAACATTCACTAATTGCTAGCTTTGAGATTGGTACAATCAATCATGCAATTTACATTCCTAGAAATTGCCTAAATTGAGTATTTCTGCATGTTTTTAATATTTTAAACTGAGGTAGTACTTTCAGGCAGAAAGATTAAACAAATCTAGTATCAATAACTTGAGTATTCTTACATGGAAACTTTTAAGCACCAAAAACAGAAAAAAGGGTCACGCAGGTATGATTTCCTGATTGAGTTATACTGATTTAATCTAAGCCTCTTCAGCACTGTGGCCACGAGGACCAGTCCCATCCTTCCCTCCACCCCAGCCTCATAGCCCAGCTGTAGTGTGTTTATGCTTGCACGTAGTAGCCCAGTGACTCAACCATTCCATTTTTGTAATTAAAGACGATGGGACAAAAATGACCCCTCCAATGACTGCATGAAGTCAGGGCTATATTTCATACAATACGCGTGTGGGCTGCTCCAAAAGTAACACCTCCTATTTTATTATATTGCCCATGACATCAGAGATCAAAGTTTCCCATCAATATTCCTTCCCATTTTGTTACCATCTGACAGACAGCAGAAGAGGAGCAGTCTGACAAAATAGCAACCGATACAGAAATGTGTATGAAGCAATAACGCGTCAATGAAGTCCTGCAAGTGGAAAAAATTGCACCTACTGATATTCACCAACGCTGAATATTTTTGGAGAGCCAACAGAGGATGTGAGCACAGTGAGGTGGTGTGTGGTGTGTTTCAGCAGTGGTGATGGTAGGTCACCTCCACTGGTGCAGATTTTTATGAGCATGACATACAGAATCTTGCTCATCACTGCTGAAAATGGAGAGCTAGTGGTGGCAACTGTCAAAAAATAGTGTTTTGTAGCTGTCTATCCTATGAAGCAGCAAAACTGCTTCTGACAAGTTCTCTGCAATACAAGGTAAAGTACTGTTAGGTATACAAATAGTCATACACAGGAAAAAAAAAGATGACTCACTCAGCTAGTGATGAGGATCTCTGGCTGTAAAACACTCTTGAAAAAAGCAACCTTTATCCATGAAATGTTCTCCATTCAGAGCATAGCCCTTAAATGAGCCTAGGAGGAAGGGAGGGGAGGGGGGAGCCATAAACCCCCTTCTGGTCACATGGGAAGCACAGGTAAATTGTTTGCACCTGTGCTTCCTGGGCCAGCCACCCCCTTCACCAGGTGCTCCATCATCAGTTCAGGTTATGACCTAACAGTTCCCCTACAGTAGCTGAATACTTGCTTTATTGAATAGTGCTACTGCATTCTTTCTATCTGTTATTTCAATGGAAATAAATAGGAGGCATTACTTCCAGAATATAGCTATGTATATCCATATACATGCTATATATGTATATATCATCTCAGGGGATATACATGGGTAATCTACACTTTCAGCTACTATCGTGCTGAGTGCTGAGTTAAATTGTAGCTAATCACGAAACCATACCACAAGCTTGTGGTAGCAACGGTAATGGGAGGACAGTTGGACTAGATGATCTTGTAGGTCCTTTTTAACCTTGTGATTCTATGATTCTACGACTTGTTGGTTTGCCTGACAGAAGGGCATGCACTTTTCTTAACAAAATGATAAAACACGTGTTTTAGGTTGAAGTGCGTTCAGACAAGTCAGTAAGAATATTTTATCATCAGGTTTCCTTTGTAGTACATTACTGAAGTTACGCTCTGTTGACACTAAGACTTCCAAGATAGCTGTAAGGTCAGGGATAATGATGCACTACATTACCATAGTAATGTTCTTCATACTGAAGTAATGTATATGCAATGTCTTACCAACAGCATTAATATCCTAAGTATATATTATTGGATATATGACTGTGTGTTGTTCATTAATTCATCAGCATACTGAATGGGTGACAAGAAAAAAGGATTAAATTTGATGGGTTTTTTCTGAACCTGCTTGCTGAAATGGGCTCTTCCACTCATTACATCATATTCCTACCAAGTCACAGAGGAGGTTGTTAAGTATTGTTAAAAAAAAACAAACACCTGTCTGCATGTTTTTTTGATTTTAATCAACAACAAGCACTATCTTATTTGGAATCATACACAATCATAGTAACTACAAACTTTCATGTTATTACTTAGAAAATGGACCTGTCTCTATCCAATGGCAAACATATCAAGAGGGATTGAGTAATACAGGCTCACATACTGGGTTACAGTCAGCTCAAGAACCTGATGCCTGAAGGCTTGTCAGCTCCTCCCTCCTCAGTTCCTTCCTCACATTGTTCCCATGCATTATTCTCCTGGCCTTCTTGTTCCTCCCCCTTACCTTATGCCAAGTCTAATATCTGTCAGACCTTTCTGTGAACCTCATAAACCCAGTAATGCAGTGGAAACCTACCCAACCGTTTCGGCTGTTAATTTTCCACCACGTTAGAGAGGTGCAGTGAAGCTCTGGGAGATCTGACAGGCTCCAGAAGCAGAGCAGGAGAAAATATTCAGACCCAGGACAAAGTAGGTGGGAACTAACACCTTGTCTGGCAGCCACGTACTGTTGAATCACTTCCTATGTCAGCTGAAACCGCATTTCCCTGGCTGCAGTGCTACAGGTAGCTGAGCTAAGCCACCAAAAAACGACGGTCCTTTTTGTCAGTTTCTCCACCTTGAAACCATCCTCTGAAAGGGAATATCCAGAAAGGGGAAATAAGATCTTTCATTTGATTTGTTTAATTTGATTTTGGGGATGAAGCAACTATGCAAAAATAATGGAATTAGGAATGGGAAATCACTGGTTAATTTTGGCACTGAAGCCAGTTAAAATCCTTGGATGAGCTCATGGAGATTGGCTTGGTGGTGTTATGAACGGTCACGCTGGTGACAAAAGCACTTTAACTCAGTATGTGCAAAACTGGATTAAGAGATTTATTTTCAATTTATTTCAAAAAAGCACTCCTGCATCAGTAAGGGCTTGTTCTGGATAATCTACGCAGTCTTTCAGCTTCACATAACAGTAATCCTACTATCATACTATATGCTGAGTTAAAAGTAAGAAATCGTGGTTAGGAACTTACAGCTCAAGGAATAATGATAAATTTCATGCAGTCACTTAAAACATAAACTGCATTAACTCACTGATTACCTTCATTAAAAGATTGACCACTGTTAGATTTATTTACCTCATGTATGTCTTTCATCCAGCTTGTTACACCTTGAAAACTGTCCAGATTTGTGATGTCATATACAAGAACAAAGCCTTGTGCTCCACGAAAATAGCTTGTACTGAGTGTATGGAATCGTTCCTGGCCCGCAGTATCCCTGAAAGAAATCACAAAAAGTCCCCAATAAAGAAATTAATTTGATACCAATGAACAAACTGTAGAATGGTAGCATTCTGTAAACTGTGACACAGACAGGAAGCTGGTTTAGGTGGAAGATAAGTTTGGGGAAAAAGACACAATGTAAGAGGATGCAGAGATTCCATCTGCAATTATACTTTAAGAAAGCTGCCAACAAGCCTTCAAGATTTTTGTACTAAAACCTGAGGTGGAGCAACTTAAGGTCTAATACTGGTTGTTGAATTCATGTACACTTACTTCTCAAGATGTTAGATACTTGTAAATATAGGTAATCTTCTGTATGGGATACCTGTAGACATGGCTGTCAGCATTCCTAAATACCCTTTCGAAAAGCTTCGAAACAAACAAACAAAAATAGTGTAGGTTCTCAAAGATCCATCAAAATAGTTTTCTCTTGGCAGGCTTTTGAGTATGCACTTGTTCATTAATGAAATACAGAATTTTCTTGCTTTCTCACTTCCACAGTGTTCTGATACAATTAAAAATAATTAATGTGGTTTGTAGATCTGCATTGTTCGCATGCTGCAAAAGCAGAATTTTGTTAAAGCAGCCTAGTAACAATTTTCTTTTTAACTTACTAAACTCAAATTTTAAAATGACCTACAACACAATAGTTGCGCTTTACAAAGGCATGCGATTAAAAACAAACGAGATTTTTTCATGTTGTAATGTACATTAGTTGGCTTTCATTTGTGACATAGATTAAAACTTACCATATTTGAAGTTTCACTCTTGTACCACTCAGTGTTATACACTTCACTTTAAAATCAATGCCTAGAAGAAAGAAGAAAATCTGTAACATTTCTGATAATAGCACGGATTTCCATTTGAAGAATGTTTTTCAACTCTAGTTATCGTGCAGTTTAAAACAGAAAATGAAAAGGAATCATATCAAACAAAGAATAAGGAACCATACGCATTCAAAATGGAAGTCGGAAAGAAAATTATTCAGTGGTGAAAACAGTTGTGTGTCAATACATTACAATAAAAGCAATGGATGGGCTCGTCAAAGCAAAAGATCTTCTGACACTACGTGTACATGTACATATTCCATTCATAGGCATGTGGCAGGACAGCAGCCTTATGGGTTAGGCGCATTAATACTAGGCAAATACAGTGGTGATTTCAGTTGTTTCCAGTTTCATCACAGAACAGCTATAGTTAGCAATAAGTGCTTACAAAGCTGTTACATGCAAAGTGCCATTTTTCTGTTTTTACTTACAAATTCCTAAAAAAATAATCTAGGGTAGCATGAACAGGAACAGAAATTAGCTTATTAATTAAATGCAAAGATGAGCATACACTGAAACTCATTCAAATCAACAACATCTGTCTCTACAGTCTTAATCTCTCTTTATCCCAAATACGGGGTGTTAATGCTAAAGTCAGGCAATAGCACTTTAAAACAGTGCCATACATTGTCTCTACATACATTACACATCTTTCCTTAAAGATACTTCTTACTATTTGTAGTGTTCTTGTCCATTCTACTATCCAGTTACTATTCCAGTTGTGGTAAATGATTCCTGGATTTGTAGGCTGTTGCAGCTCCAAAATAAGGCTGGAATCTGCATGCTATCACTGCTGCCTTAGAGGAACAATGTTCCTCTCCAATTACTCTACTGCTGAACATTTGAAATACTTTTGAAATACTTTTTACTGGTTTCTCTGCTCAGATTTTCCCCCTACAATTTATGAAGGTTATTTCTGTCAGTTACGTTAAGTAAAGGTAAGGTACCATTGCCATAGCAGGTAGCACAGCCTTCCCCATGGTCAAGAATCCACAAGGTCAAAGTACAGCCACATAACTTCAGGACAGCTTGTCACCCATAGTGATGCCATTTGAAACAACTACAAAAACTGAAAAAGCAGTATTACTGCTAAATGGCTTTTGCTGGCAACAAAACAAAAATGCAATGAAAAATACTTTCCCTTCTTTTTTTAATTTCTGAATGTATTGCGTGCAAAATGTTGAAAAGTATGTGCTCTCATACAAGATTCCAAGGGTAATAACATTTTTGGGTATATGTGGTAAAAGAGTTTAAAATTATTATGATAATCATGTCCTTCATTTGATGAATTTTTACTGAAGCTTCAATGACAAGGGAAGATGAAATTATATAATCGGTGCCTGTAATTAATATCACACAAAGCTTCCTTGATGGAATTAAGAATGTTAGCTGGAAATGAAATTTAAGCCAGATTTGTCTGTGTGCTCGTGTAAGTTGAGATTTGAACGTTATGGAAAATATTTGCTCCTGAAATTCGCACAGTTCTGTTTAATTATCTGCATAGCTTTCTACAATTGATATCAGAGCACTTGAGAGGGACCAAGCAAGCACTGGAAGGCTGGAATGTCATTTTCAAATGATGCATTGGGAACACAGAGAAAAACTATATTCCAGAGAGGGATCCCCAGTCCTATAGGAAACAGTTCTGATTTGATGTACATTTTAATAATAAATTGATATAAGCTTTTTTTTGTTTATAAGAAGGGAAGCAGAGTGCTGAATCAGGCTAAACCTTAATCTAAATTAAAATAAGGCATATTGACTTCTTAAGTCAACTTCAAAATTTATTGACCTAGAAGGTCAATGAATGTTAGTGAAAAACAGAAGTCGATACGTTCTGCATGCATGAATTGTTCATGTCTTTATATGAAATTTCATGCAAA
The DNA here is from genome assembly GCF_026119805.1 of Tympanuchus pallidicinctus. NCBI lineage: Eukaryota > Metazoa > Chordata > Aves > Galliformes > Phasianidae > Tympanuchus > Tympanuchus pallidicinctus. The sequence continues at coordinate 34,486,181 of NW_026294769.1, forward strand.
CTTAGCAAATTGAAAAGACAAAAAAGAAAAATGAGAAATACAATGCCAAAGAGACAGCTCACAGATTTCAGATGCATTTAAGCCCATGTACTATGTAAGATGAACAACATAACAGTGCTAGCATTGATTACTGCTCTTGAGATAAACGTAATTTGAATGCAGCAGCTTGTACTTGCTTCTCTTAACCTGTCAAGTTATAAAAAGAATGGGTACACTGGGTAAAAACTCAAATTCTAGTTGTTATGTCCAAGTTTTATAACCATGACATTAATTTATTTTCTTTATACTTAAAATATTAAGTATGCCCACATGAGGACTGAAGCACTTTACTGCAAGGCCTACGAAGCATTAAAATAGTCAGCCATATAGGAATTCAGTTGTGAATTGCCCATCCCCTCCCTCAATATCTATGAAACAGTCTCTGATCATCTACAGAAGTCCTCTTCCAAGAGGTTTTGTGCAGCCTGCCTACTAAACAGTGGGCTCTGATGAACCTAAAGAGGTTCAATAAATCGAAGTGCAAGGTCTTGCAGCTGGGTCATGGCAGCCCCTGCTATTAGTACAACTTGGGTGATGTAAGGATGGAGCACAGGCCTGCCAAAAAGAACTTGAGGTACTGGTGGGTGGTAAGCTGGACATGACCCACCAGTGTGCCTTCACAGCTCAGAAAGCCGACTGTATCCTGGGCTGCATCAAAAGAAGCGTGGCCAGCAGGGTGAGGGAGGTGATCCTGCCCCTCTGTTCTGTGCTGGTGAGGCCTCACCTGGAGTACTGCATCCAGATGTGGAGCCCTCAGTACAGGAAGCATGTGGAGCTTTTAGAGTGTGTGCAGAGGAGGGCCACGCAAATGTTGCAAGGGATGGAATATCATTCCTATGAGGACAGGCTGAGAGAGCTGCAGCTGTTGAGCCTGGAAAAGAGAAGGCTCTGTGGAGACCCGATAGTGGCCCTCCAGTATATAAAGGGGGGCTATAAGAGGGAAGTGGACAGACTCCTTAGCAGAGCCTGTGATGACAGGACAAGGAGTAACAGTTTCAAACTAAAAGAGGAGAGATTTAGTGTGGACATAAGGAAGAAGTTTTTTACAGTTCGGGTGGTGAGACACTGGAACAAGTTGCCCAGATTAATGGTGGATGCCTCATCCTTGGAGACATTCAAGGTCAGGCTGAACAGGGCTCTGAGCAACATGACTGAGCAACATGACAGCTGTGGGTGTCCCTGTTCATTTCAGGGGAACTAGACTACATGACCTTTAAGGCGCCTCCAATTCAAAAGATACTATGATTCTACGAAAACCACAACACACTTTTCACCCTGATACATCTGAGATGGTCCTGATATAAAATGCTCAAAAATATTCCTGCCCAGATGGAAAGGGAGTTTGAGCAATTCAGCAGAATGCTGAGATCCTGGTGAGATATCCTGCACAGCAATAGCCAGGACAGAGCTGATAGGAAGAGCTGGAAGCTCCTGGCAAGCATGAGACTTAATAACTAAGTTGCTGTTGTAATGATCTCATCATCTAACAGCAGCTGGTGAAAAGAAATCCACTGATGTGTTGTGAGTGCTCATGACTGGTGGTGGACTTCAGCCCATGAAACAGCTGGGACTCACTTTTCTGGCCCCAGAGCCACCTTACCTGAATCGAGTATCAACTGTGATTCTCCTGTCCAGCACTGAGCCCTTACCATGTTGGCGCATCACTTCAACCAGACACTTCTTTCCTCTGCACATCAAGGAATATCTGAATCTGAGTAGTATCTGAGTGGTCACAAACACCAAAAATCACTGTTTTGCTAAGAAAAACAACTCATGGGAGAAGATAGCTTGCTAAGAAAGAGTGCAGAAATCCAATCACAAAATAAACAAAAAAAATTAAGATGAGGATTACAACTAGGATATCATTAATTTTTGCTGACAAATTCTATTTCCTGAGTAAGTATTGGGGTATTCACAGAGATCACAGAATTTTAGGGGTTGGAATGGACCTCAGGAGTTCATCAAGTCCAACCCCTTGCTAATGCAGGTTCCCTACAGTAGGTTAGGGAGGATTTACACCTCTACAGACTTTCCCACAGAAACCATGCCTTTGGGACCACAGTCCAGCAAAATAAAAGCCTTACAGACTGTGAGATCATGAGCCTACAATAATATTCACTTATATCCAAGAGGGCTTTTTCTGTTCATAAACTTTCCCTGTGGCGTTATATGCAATGCCACTGTTTAAACAAAAACATTTATTCTTTATAGCCTACTACAACCTACCATTCACAATGCAATGCATCTGCCTTATGATGCGTATAAGTTTAATTAGAAAACTTTAACTGCTTATAATTTGCCCAAACTGCATAATTGAGGAGGAGGAAGGGCACCCATCCTTGAGTGTTTAAGTGTCACATAAAGGGCTTTCAATGAAAATTTACTGTGGACACTTTTTTTTTTTTTTCATAAAATACATAATTTAGAAAATTTCACTACTGGAGCCTAGCTGGATTTTTTTTTTCCTGCAATAAGACTCAGATTTTTTCTAGTAGCACAAACCCATGACTCACGACAATACAGGATTCTTCACAGCCACAAGACAACCTTTCAGCTTCTTTAGCTGTGACCCTTTGCCGCTGATGGTGGTGGTGACATACAATTTTGTCAGGAAATGCAGATGTTTGAACAGCCTGGATAAGCTTTCCGCTACTCTTAAAAGTGTTCCAGCTGGACAACAGGTAGAGAGAAAGCATCAGATGAGTGCTCAATAGGCTGCACAGCAGATAGGGCTCACTGGGCTGAGCCTGTGTGAAACTGGCATGCAGTTGAAAACATTTATTTTGATAGCGTCGACGAAGAGGAATAAGACACAATGATTAAAAAAAATCTGAAATGTTGCAATGCATCTTCTTCCTTTACACCATTTCTGACCACAGCTGTGCTGCAAAGACTGAAACTTCCATTTTCTCAGCTGTGTCTGTCCTTGAGAGCACAGAACTTCTACCTTCAACATGACTATTGTGGAAACCATCATCCACAGTCCCATTGAGTTTAAGAGTCCAAGCTCTAACGTGTTTTGTAAAATGGAACAAGGTTGGGTGCAGTATTTCAAATCACATGCAAGTAACAAATACGACACGTGAGGTATTAATTTCCATTTCAGATAACCATATGCTAAAAAAGTTTTTAAATCACTCAATAGGAAGAGTAATAGGAACAGTAATAAAACTATATAAGGTTATGTTTGGTCCACAAAACAGTTTCATCTTTGCTACTCTTTAAACTCTTTCAACCTACAATAGTATAAACATATTCTCGGCGTCATCAGTACATCAGAGTTTTTGACTCTATGGTCGTCTGAATTAAAAGTAAAAAGAATCTGTTTCAAAATAATAATCTCAAGGCTAGGAATGCAAGTTCTAATACAAAATGCATTGTTAAAGCTGATGTTTATTTTCATGGATCTTCCTTGAGAGTCCTTGTTAAAGTTCATAATAGACTGCCTGCTTAAGGACCCATTTCACTATGCTTTTGTTTGTGATGGTTTCAGAAGATGCTTTGTAAGAAGGTTCAGGAGAATGGGAAGCAGTTTAAACCCTGACGTGAGGAAGTCTCTATATACTTAAAAAATGAAGACTTCCCACTCAGAAATCCATAAAATGTCTGTATCATGCATGCTGAGGGTCAGCTCTCCATTCTGAGGGTAACAAAGGATGGGGCAGTGGAAAGCTGGCCGCCACCTCAGGGCTGCTGGGGTGCTGGATGGGGAACGCTCCATCCTCTGCATTCAATGGGGATGATCATTTCCAACTGAACAGTGGTTCTGCTTCAGCAGTGACATATGTAGCTACTTATAGCAAACGATCTTTGACTTCACACCATCAAAACGCATTAACACAAAGTCAAGAGTCTTTCTGCCACGAAAGACGGAGGAACTGGGAGTCTTACTGAAATCCGAGAGCTCTTTGAAGTAGAGGCAGTTTTCCCTGCAGGCACAGCGGTGTGCCACAGCCAGGCCTCCAGCTGGAGCCACGAGCACCAGCACAACACAAAACAATTGCCTCCGCACAGGAAAAGCACAGCGACAGGAGCTGGAGCGAAGCGCTTTTGGAGCCAGAAGCACGAGCACTGCCGTGCGCCCTCACAGCCCGGCCAGCCCACCCGGCAGCACCGCTCCAGGCACCCACACGACGCTGGCACCGGGCACCTGCAGCAAAGCCGGGCAGGCACGGACAGCCCAAGGAGAGAAGGAGTGAAAGGGGAGCGGGAGGGACGGAGCCAGGGCTGCGGGAGAGCGCGGGCAGGGCCGGCCAGCGGGGAGCCGGCACTCACCGATCGTGGGCAGGTAGGAGGAGGAGGAGGAGAAGGCGGCAGCCGCGTTGGGCTCCGTGTACCTCCGCACGATGGAGGTTTTCCCCACGCAGGACTCCCCGGCCATCACGACTTTCAGAAGCAGCGCCGACCTCCCCTCCGCGCCCTGTCCCGGCACCGCCATGACGGGCGGGAGGCACGAAGGGCCGGGCCGGGCGGGGACCTCAGCGCCGCGGCCGCCCCGATGTCACGGGGTAGGCGCCGCCTCCGCCCGCGGGGCCGCCAGCCCTGCGGGGCCGTGCTGAGAGGGCGAGGCCGTGCCGTTCGCTAGCTGGCTTCCCCTTTTGAGGCGGGCTGCGGCGGCGGGGAGCGGCTCGGAGTGGCTGGAGGCCACAGGAGCACAGAAAAACGCAGTCTGCTTCTTTACTTCCTAGCGCTAAAAACCGAGACAGAGGAAACGAGCTTGAAGAATTTCCTCTTTTTCACTTTTGATTTGTAATTGACTGTCACGGTGACCTGCGGCATGAAAACCAAACGAACATGTATCTGCCGTGTCTGGTGTTTTTAGTGGAATTCCACAGTGTCCCCTAGCCATCTGTTGATGTGCACTCTGAACTCATCTGACATGAGGGATTTAGGAATGGGGCGTAATTTGAATTCAGAGTATGAATAGATGTTTACAAATGTTTGTCTAACTCTGCAATGACTCTCACGACATTTCCATCTTCAACCCTTCAAACAGCTCTTCCATCAGTTCATATAGGCAGAGCAGCAGATTTGACACGCTATGTGGAGAACCCTGGAGTTCCACTTATCACAGTTAGGGAAGTCCTCTTATCAGATGCCCCATCACTCCCTTCTCAGCCACATACAAACCCGCATCTCAATATGAAACTGGTTAGCCACAAAGGACTTTGTGGTGGCAGATTTCCGAAGGATAGCATCAGCTTGTTTCTAAATCAGTGCAGCTTCCTACATGGATGGGAAAAAAAAATCCGCAATAAATTGGTGAATAATCACTACAAATGAAGGGTGAGATCACTAGTGGGTTAGCTCATCTTCTCAGGATATCTGTGAGACATTACAGTGTAAAAAAACCACTACTGCCAAAGAAGATATCGGTCAAAGTATTCCCACTGGGGACAGAGAAATACTGTGCATTGATAAGACTAAAAGATTAAAAACATTGATTTTATGGAAGCACTTAGGGAGCTCTTCCTGTGAAGTGAAGCTGTTAGTGTGTGGCTCACTTACTTCAACAAAATGAAGGCTCAGAGGAACAGCATTGCTGTCTATCACGGATTAAACAGTGAGAAGAAAAAGGTATTTAAACAAAAGAATAAGGGAAGGAGTAGATATACAGTGACCATGAATATATCTGAGCTATGAATTATGAGGTTTCTAGTGGCATTTCAGAACGTTCATTCAGTTGAGACAATCAAGAGACAAATCTTGATAAAGACATAACATGATGAATTGGTTAGGGAAGCTATGACTGACTGCCTGCTGCAGGGAAGGACTGACTTTGTAAACCAGAATACTTCCTATGAGAAATGTCCCCTAATTTCTAAGCAGTTCTAGAAAGTTCTGCTTCCGCATGCAGAAATGTGAAGCTGCTGTTGATTATCCCGGATCTGAGGTATGAAAGTTCTAGCATCTTCTGGTAGTTCTTATGGATCAGAGATGATGATTCGTACGGACAATCTGTAATATTTATGGATAATTTAACATTTGAAACAACAGCTATGTCTCCAGTCAGCTATGAATCAATACCCCTCCAGTCACTGAAGTTCTCTCCAGTTCTCTTCTCTGCATATGTTTTTCACAAAACTGCCTTCTTCAAACGAGGGCAACGCTGCAGCTGCCTAGAGCAGTTAGGCTTAGATGACAGTGTGGACTGATGGTATTATCAGAGATTATACTGAGACATTAGCTCAGTCTTTACCCTGTGTTGTTTGTTGGGCAACCAATTTAAATTAAAAGGACCTCTAGATATTTTGTACATTCATTTTTTTTTTAATTCATGAGCAGTATATAAGGCAGAATTCTAATTAATTTCTTAATGAAGCTCCTAATGCCCAAGTTAACTGTTGCTATCAGTAAGATACGATATCACTTTCCTCATATTCCTATCCACAAGGGGACAGTGTTTCCATCTGTTACCACTGACTACAGCAATTTAAAAATTAGCTCCTTGAAAAGCTACCATTCAATGAATCAAATTTCACTTGTTTTAAGACACATATTTCATGATTGCAAAAAAATTCCCATCTTTCTAACCTATGTGAAGTTATTGAATTTACAAAACTAAATAAACTTAAGTTAATGAAGCCGATTACTTGAAAATGATGAGTGTGTGGCTACAAGAAAATCAGTGCAAAACACAAAATAAAGTTACCATGATGTGCATTGATATAGTCTTGGAAAAAGGTTTCCTTGCTTCTTATTTATCTTTTTTTTATATATATCAACTGTTTGCATATCTTTGTCTCTCTTTTTCCAGTAACATGATAAATAGTAATAATAATATCATCATCAGGATTGTAGTCATATTTTAATGGGATATCTTTTCATTTCAATGCATAAAAATGACTAGAATTATTAGAAATTAGTTTTATAAGGAGATTATTATGACATTGTGTTTGACATTATGACATTGTTATGACATTTTTCATTGAATACTTGTGAATGGTTAGTATTACTTTTGTATGTACAGAACTTATATTTTTTCTTATATGAAATGTACAGTTTAGGAGTGTGTTAGTTTACTCTTACAGGAACAGCAGTTTTCTGGCATTTTTTCTCAGAGTGCTTACACAAGTTTTGGAATTCAGCTCCTTTTAGACAGAATGTGCACTAATTGCAGAATCACTGAATCACAGACTGCTTGAGGTTGGAAGGGGCCTTTGGAGATTACTTGGCCCAACACCCTGCTCAAGCAGAGTCCCCTACAACACATTACTGAGGATTGTGTCCAGGCAGCATTTGAATAACCCCAGTGAAAGAGACTCCACAGCCTCTGGGCAACCTGCGCCAATGCTCCATCACCTACACAGCACAGAAATACAGCCTTATGTTCAGAGGGAGTCTTTTGTGTTCTGGTTTGCTCCCATTTCCTCTCATCCTATTGCTAGGAGCCACTGTAAAAAGTCTGGAACCTTCCTCTTGCCACCTGCCATTCAGATCCATGTGGACATTGATCAGTTCCCCCCAAACCTTCTCCAGGCTGGACAAGCCCAGCTCCCTCAGCCTTTCCTCAAAGGAGTGGAACTTCAGTCCTTTCATTATTTTAGTAACCCATCACTGGACTCTCTTCAGTAGCCTCACATCTCTCTTGAACTGAGCAGCCCCAAACTGAACACAGTAGTCTCTATACGGCTTTACAGATGTGGCAGAGTAGAGGGGGGATCACCTCCCTTGACCTCCTGGCCACACTCTTGTTAATGCACCCCAGCATCCCATTGGCCTTCTTGACCACAAGGGCACACTGCTGGCTCATGGCCAGCCTGCTGTTCACCAGACACCCAGGTCCTTCTCCTCACTGTTCCTTTCCAGCATATCAGCCCCTAAACTGTACTGATACATGTGGTTATTCCTCCCTGGGTGCAGGACCTTCTCTTACCTTTGTTGAATTTCAAGGTGTTCATCTCTTATCTCCCCAGACTGTCAGGATCCTTCTGAATGGCAGCAGAGCACTCCAGGGTATCAGTCACTCCCTCTCAGTTTTGTATCAGCAAACTGGCTGAAGAGGCACTCTATTATTTCACCCATGTCAGTGATGAGTAAGTTAAACAATACTAGTCCAAGTATTGACCCCTGGGGGAAACCACTAGCTACAGGCCTCCAACCAGACTCTGTGCCGCTAATCATAACCCTCTGAGCTCTGCCAGCCAGCCAGTTCATAAATCAAACTATCTGTACACTCATCCAGTCGACACTTCAAGCTTGCCTATGAGAATATAATGGAAGACAGACAATGCAGAAGTCCAGCACTAAACTCTGATGATGCATCGATAATTGTTACAGCAGCTGATTTTTCATATCACCAAATCCCTGCAAAAAGTGGATTCACTCGTCACTGCAGTCATGAAAAGTACTGTAAATTACTCTGAATGCATTAAGAAACTGGAAATATTCTTCAGCAGTATATTGCATGCCAATCATTCAGCATAATCTTGTCTCTGAGCTTGCTTTGGATATTCTTGAAAGTGACCATTATAAAAAAACAAACAGTGAAAGAGACCAAAATAACTATAAGCCAAGCCTCAGAAAACTGCAGCTTTCAAGTAAAGCACTGATTCTGAAACATGATGAATACATTACAGATGCCACAGACCTCCTTAATGAAATAAATCTTACCAAATATTGCAAAGGGGTTAAATACAATTCCATTTGACATTATTTTGGTGAAATATTAGAATACTAATTAAGTTAAAACTGTTAGTAGCATCTTCATTTACATTTTCCTGAACTGAATGGTATAAGCTGAAAACCGTAATGAGCAGAAAGAGTAAGGCTTAATATGGGTTTTAAATTCTCAGTTATAAGTCACTGGTCATGCCAAAATTACTCACTGAATAGATTCTGTTAAGTGACAAAAGTTAAACTCTTTGGTTTCATTAGTGTTAAGATAAAATTACTTCCGAGTGGACAAAAGTGAGGCAAATCATTCATGTTAGGCAAAACAGGGTTCACTAATCCCTAAATGAATTTGTAGGCCAACCATAAAGTATTTTCGTTATTTAAGAGACAGGATTCAGTGTTAAACTGGAGTATAATTGGAGTGTAATTTTAAGAATGTTAGCAGAGGAGAGTGCATCTCTCTGAATTGGAATAATTCAAGTGTGAGATTGCAGATGAATACTCTTTGTTGAAGAAATGATTTCAATAAGATACATATTCTTTTTAGTTGTTCGTGACCCTTTTTGGAGTTGTATGGGCTTTTAACTTTTGGTACCTATTGGTTCAAAGTGACATTTCTTGCCTAGTGATAAGAAGGTCAAATATTAGCAGAACAAAATAAAAATCTTGTAAGCCTTACATCAGGGGTTCTGTCTGCTTCAAAAACTCAGAATTGAAACCAAAGAATGTTGCGCTCAGGTCTGTCTCAGCATCATTGCTCTTGGGCCCACAAAGGTTGCTAGCTACAAGTTGCTGTCAGCAGCTTCAAGAACACCTCTCTTCAACAAAAGTATTACGTTTTCTATGATGGAAAAGTTGGTCTTTCTTCTGCATCTCTTCTTGTGTTGTACGATTTTTTTTTTCTGAATCTGAAGCAGCAGAAGGAATTTTAGGGGAGTATCATATCTGCCATCTGTATAGGTAATAAAATCCTGATTATACCTGAAGTTCACTCAGAAAAAAATCACAACATTATGCCAGGGGTGCAAATGTTATTTTCTTCATTAGCTTGCACCTACATCATCTCTAATACTGAAATATCAGTAGCCCAGGTATCTCAGGGATGAACAGCTGTCAGTCATCCATTGTCAGCCTTGCTTACTGAGCAGCCTAAGAAATATGAACTTCAAATATTCGCTCTTCTTCCAGTCACGTGGACTTCCCTGAACTCTAAACTGTGCTTTTTGGGGGCCATTAGTTAGTTAGCTATGAAAAAAAATTCAAAATCATTATTTAATGTTTCATTTCTAAATTAATTTTAGGAATCTAAAAGGTTATCCAGCTGCACAAATGCTAAATGGAAGCTGCTGGATATTCAGAAATTCTGAAATTAATTTTGTTGCCTACGTACAGAAACTTAGAAAATTACATATTAGAAGCTGATTCCTTAGAAAATGTGTTTACCCTCTATGTATTTCATAGAAGTCGCTGTAACATATTTTTATCAGAAACATTGGAAATGTTGTCTAACCCATCAGTGTTACCTAACCTTCAGTTTCTGTCACTTGGATTTTGGCAGGAGTGAAACCAAACTCAGCATTTTGCTGTAGTATGTGTGCCCTGCTGTGGGCAGTCCTGCCAGCTGCCGTGTCTGGTCGTCCCCTTGCTCAGCAACGTGTGCTCTGCCCAGGTCCCTTCTCAGTAGTGCTGCCAAGTGGCAGCTGCTGGTGAGATGCCTGGCTGGGGTGGGGAAGCCGTGGTCAGGATGAGCCAACTTCTAAACCGAGGCTGCATGAAAGGCCAGCCAGGTCCTTGTCCTCTCAGCGTGGTGCTTGAGATGGATTGTCACTCCAGCCTCAAGGTGACTCTTTTGCTGTGGCAGGCCACAGCTTTGTTGTCAGTTGTGGAGCAGCATTTTTCTAATAGTGATGCCTGTATCTACTGGAGATGCCTTTCTCTGCCCCTCATGTAACAAGCAGGTCAGCAGGTGGCAAGAAGGTAATCTTTCTGGGTCTGAGAGAATACAGCTGCCCCCAGGCTTTACTCAAAGTGCAACATGAGCTCGCATCCTTTCGCTTTTGGCCAGAAAGAAATGATGCTGTCAATCAAAGAGACCTCACATTAGGTCTGCACCACACAAAGGTGAAATGGACAGGTTCCACCGACTGTCAGAGCAGCTGCACCCATCTCCAGTCCTTGATAGTCATGAAAAGGGCAGGAGGAAAGCGGGGATTGGACAGGGTACATTCAAAGCTGGCATTTTCTGGGCTTCTTTTTCAAAAGCTTGTGTGATTTGAAGTCACCTTCTCATGTTGTTATAGTGGTCTTGATCAGTGCAGGCTGTCTGAATGGCTGTCTGGAGCATGGAGTACTTTTCATTTTATTTTGAGGTGACTGTTCTCTGATTTAATACAGGCTGCTGTTTTTACGCCCGTGTTTACCAGTCGGACTGTATTTTCCTATATATCAAAAGCACACATTTGTGGTTAGACCTTTTTAACGTACCATATAAATCTATTTAAGTGAATAAATAAATAAACACTGCCACGATGGATTAAGAGTGAAAGATTGCATTGATGATATTTGAAGTAAAAATGTTTTGGAAGTACCACTACCCAGTCATCTGTGAAAATGCCATATAGGCACATGCACACACAGTACTCTCGCAGTTTTTTTCTTCAGAGAAATGTCAAGAATGCAGAAGTCTGCACTGTTCACATAAGTGTATGACATGTTCTTCAAATCCACAGTGCACTTGGCAGACACCAAAGCATCTTCCATTAATCCTTAAAAAATAAAACAGCAGTTTATTTAGCATTCTAAAAAGAATAGTGTAAGGTTCTTCCTAGAAAAAGCTTCTGTAAGAATAAGGCTGAATCAGTAGCAGCTAAATCTGTTGTAGATAATATAATTTATTTATAATTTGCTATGTATCATGTTAACGACTCTAAAACAATGTGCACATTACATTTTTTTTTCATTTGCAATTTAGAATTTTCAGCATAAGAGATGCAAAGACAAGGATAACCCACGTTTTCCATGACAGATTCATGCAAACTGAAAAATAAGGTCTTTTAATAGTTCATGATAACTGTTTTTCTTGGTTTAAGTGTAGGTTTTAAAAAATGGTGCTCATTGTTTTGCTTGTAGTTCTTTCACGCATGGACAATCATGCTGATGATGCATTTACTTCAAGTGAATTTTCCAATTGAAAAAGTGCTCTTGAGCAGTTTAAGTACTATGAATCACCAAAAACTCATCTAAGTCCCATAAAAGCACTGGCTGCAAAAAACCAGCCCTGGAAAGAAGACGTATTGGGATTGTTCTGCATGATTCAGCTAAACAGAAATGCATTTTGTCATCACAGAGGAATTTGAAGAATTTGACAGTTCTGTAAAAATGAAATTATAATCTGATAGAAAGATAGAAATTAACTCTTCTGGAACCCCCCAGTTATATCCCTCCGTCATTCCTCACTGGTCTGAAGCAGAGGTCCTAGGTGTGAGAAGTTCCCCCTTTGAAATACATTTTTGTATTTGTGTGGAACATATTTAATTCCTCTTTCTTTTTTTGTTCTGGTATTGTCTCCCTTCTTTCCTAGTTAGGTTTGGCTGTTTGGGGGTTCTCTTTTTCTCTGTAATGACCATCTGCACCATTTGGACAATTGATATTTCTGAGACAGTGCCTTGTTAGCGAGAACAAACGCAATCACTTCACTTCATGTATGATAACATTTCCATTGAAACAACTTTAAGTCACAAGTGTTTCCCAGGGAGCCATTATTGATTTTAAAGTCATTATTCAGTTCCTAGGTAATTTTTATTTAAAGCTACCTGTAGAAGCAGATAGAACAAACTACTAAGCTTCTCAAAGCTGTAAAATATCTATTGATAATTTCTAAATGTTAATCTATTGTCTTAGATTTTTTTTTTAACTTACAAAATGACATAAAGTTGCAAGTTGAAAAAAAATAATGTAGGTATGCTGAGCATTTTTTAAAAATGGATGTAGCTTTCTGTATGTCACATAACAATATGTTGCTTGCAACGAGCAGCGCAAGTGCAGGGATCTCCTTGTGTTTGGAATTCTATCAGGGTTACAGGCCTCGGGCTCTGATTCATATGCAGGTTGCTGAGCCACTGTGGTGCTCCAATAACAGTTGAGAGGGTCACTGGTCCCAGCATCTTTTGATCTTGCTGTCCTTTATGCAGCTGTACTGGCTAGAGCCAGTGCCTGGGAATAGGGGATTGCCTCCATCTTGCCCTCGTGAAATGCAATAATGTTGCACACATTCATCCATGTCAAATATTTTCTTTATGATTCTGTTCCCAAGACCCATTTGGATACCTCGTCAGGTTGTCAAATGGGAGCTAGCAGGATGTACATGGTAATGCTGCCAGAGTTAAGAGCAAGACTGTGGCAGTAACTGCAGGATTGTGTCAGTGAAGGGGATTGAGCTGCCATGACCTGATTTTGGGGACTGTGCTGAATCCTTGACATTCTTCAGGTCATGAAATACAACCCCACAGAAAGGCAGCTCTCAGTCATGATGTGGTGGTACTGCTGCAGGGACTGTTGCAGTAGGCAGGGCACACTGCGGGTGCATCCCTGTACGACACAGTGTTCTGAGGGGTTTGATCCATGGCACGCTGTCAAAGGGAGCACAGGAGATGGGTAGACAACCAACTGGAGGCAAGGAGCTGGATCTCATCAACTGTGTTAAGCCCAGCCTCACAGAAAAGGACTGAACCCCAGCTGAGTTGGGGCAGACCTCTTCCACAAAAAGATTTTCAAGCCAGTATTTGCTGTAGATGACTTTTTGATGATTGTTCAAATAGCCAGGAACAGACTAGAGGAAACTTTGGAACTGAACAATGTGGAAATTTGGCTAGGCAGTTCTAGTATCCAGACTTCCAGAGTCTCCCAGATTTCCTCAGTTCCAAAGTCTCAAATTCTGGGAGTCTGGTTACCTTTTCTTGGGAATCTGGAGTAAAAGTGCCTGGAGTGTTCTTTGGGAGCAGGTGGAAGATGAAGATGTTCACCCCATGTCATATTTTTGTAACACTGATTCACAGGCTGGTTAGCCTTACTTTGGGTATCAACATTCTCATACTGTTCTTTGAAATGAAATGACTTTGTGAACGTGAAATGTAATTAAGGATCTCACACTCTCTGATGAGCTATTTGAACAGTAACTGTAGAACAAGCAAGAATAAATATACAGTCTTTTGGCTTCTACAGCTTCATAAGAAACACAGTTGTTATCTTCCCCTTCCCCTCTAAAAAAAAAGTAAAAAAAAAACCTTGCGGGAAAGTGTGGAGAGGAAGAAAACTATATGAACTTGAACATTTAGTACCCATTGAAGAGACAGACATAACAGGGACACATTTGTGTCACAAAGGTATGAAGTGATCAGTGCTCAGTTCTAACTCAGTTCTTCATCTTCATCTAACAGTTCTTCATCATCTTGAAGACATGCCTCTCACGAGTAGAAGCTCTGTTTTAAAGAACGTTTGCTTTGATTTAGAATCAAAGCAAATGAAAACACCATCCAGGTCTACACACACCCACAAAAAAAAAAAAAAAAAAAAAAAGAAGTGGAAGAGTGATTTGGTGCATCATTTGAAATACTGAATAAACAATTGAATGCTATTTGGAGAGAAGGCAAAAAAAATGTTGACAAAGGCCCATGTGGATTGTTCTACAAAACAGAATCCTACAGTGGGTCACAGAGATTGTGCAACTGTGTGACATACTCACTTCCCTTTCCAACATAAAGCAAATAATTAAGTTTACATTTCAAAAATATTTCCACTTGCAATTTACCTGGGCATTTTTAATATTGCCACAGAATATTCCAAAAGTATCAAACTGATGCTTTCAGAGGGAAAACCATTCAATTTTTCATGCCTTTGGTGATTAGGAATTTCAGAGTCACTGTTTAAAGGAGAATGGACAAGGCGGCTGATGTAGTGCTGCTCAGTTGTGTGCATTTCCTCTCTTTGCTGCTCTATACAACTCTGCTTATGCTGTTTTCACAGCTGCCTCATCTGTCATCTTTCACCCCTTCCTGGAGCATTTACCCTGCTTATCTCTCCAACATCGTGCTGCACAAGGCTGAGGTAGGACTGGGTGTTTGCACTGTGCTGAGTGCATGATTTTCTTAAATTAAATCAAGATTTGAGACCCGCCTCAAAGATGACTTCAAAATTTTGAGATTGTGGCTCTTTAGGTTGAGAAACAGAAGTATCTCAGACTACTGCTGGTTGTGGCTAACCAAAGCAGTGCTGGCAAGCTGATGGTGGAGATGTGGTTTGTGGAGACTGAGGCAAATGAGCTGCTTATCCGCCGTATTTTCAAACGAAATAATCACAGTTAGCAATAACTATTGGAGAGAGAGCTCCAAAGCTCTTATGGAGCTATTGATCACCTGCATTTCAAAGCACATAAAAGTTCCAGTTTAAAAGGGTGCTGAGGAGATGTTGACCAGATCTCGCCTTTATAATGAGCTAGGGATGAAAACAAGTATGGAAATGTGTGACACATAAGTAACACTGGATAAGCCTGGAAAATGATAAATATAATGCTTCTCTTTGGAAAGCAAGGAAAGGAAGAGACTTATAGAACAAATAATCAAACTAGCTGCAAGGGCAAATTGGATTTGTCAAGTACAAATTGCATTAAACCAGCCTAATTTCCTTCTATGACAGGATAACAGGACTTGGGGATTAGGGAAGAAGGAATAGAGTCCATAAATCACAGCACTGGGGAGTCTTTTGTCATTGCTACATACTGAATCCCCTTGAGTAAATAAAGAAAATATAGTCTAGATAAGAGAGTTCAAAACCATTCTGAAAAACAGCTGGAGTGGTTGATAGTGGTCACTGCCAAACTGGAGCCTGTTTCAGAGGGGAATGGCCCAGTGGTCTGTCACAAACCTGGTAATATTGAGCATTGAATATTTGTGTAGAATAAATTTCAACAACCTCATTGCTGATGAAATAAAGAGCTCTTGTTAAACTTGCAGAAGACCGCAAGCTGAGAGAACTCCAACACTCTGAAAGTCAGAATTAGGACCCAGACTATACTGGTGTCTTGGAGAAGGGGTGAGAACAAAATACTCTGCAGGGTCATAAGGAAAATCTCCACACTTTTCAAGGAAAATCTGCACTCCAGAACCCACAAAACTGGGAATTACTGTTAAAACACAAAAGCTATGGAGAAGATCTTGAAGTTAAAGATGCATGTTACAGCAAAAAGGTAAACACTGTACCTGTCTGTATATAAAAAAGAGCTCTTTGTCTGCAATATATATGATGTTTTCTCCCTCTGCTCAATGCAGATGTGGTGTCAGCTGGAGAACAGTGTCTGGTGTTGAGCCCACGCAGGTGAAGGGAGCTAGGTCAGCCTTTTTCTTGTTTTTGTTTTTTTTCTTTTTTTTGTCTCTATGTCATGATTAAAGGAACTTGGTTTGTTCTGTCTAAAGAAAAGAGGAACTGAAGCAAGCACATAAACTATCTTTAAAAAGCACATAAACGATTATAACTGGCAAAGAGGGCAGGAAAAAATCTAAAACGGCAAAAATAAAGTCAACAAGCAGTAAGTAGTCTACCTGCATTATGGGAGATTTAGTTTTCATATTAAGAAATATCTGAAAGCAACAGCTATGAGACAGTATCATAGGTCATCTAGGAAGATACTGACTTCTTCATTGTTGGGATTAGGATGTGGTTGGAAAAGATTGCTCAGGAATGATTAGGTGTAGCTGATGAGTGGATTGACGGCCTTTCCAAATCCCTTTCTGTTTATAACAGCGTTAGGACACCAAACCCAGCAAAACAGCCCAATC
Source organism: Tympanuchus pallidicinctus (assembly GCF_026119805.1). Taxonomy (NCBI): domain Eukaryota; kingdom Metazoa; phylum Chordata; class Aves; order Galliformes; family Phasianidae; genus Tympanuchus; species Tympanuchus pallidicinctus. The sequence continues at coordinate 34,502,665 of NW_026294769.1, forward strand.
CTGCTATCTCCTGCTTACTCCTAGAAACTCAGTTTGGAGAGGGCGAGGTAGCTGCACCCAGCTTATGTTGGTTGAAGGACCCTTCCATCGCCTCTGTCCTCTGGAATAAGAGGGCGTAACAGAACCTTGGCTCCAATCCAGCACTGTCCTTTTCTTTCCCTTTCCTATTCCTGAGGCAGGATTAGAAATGTGCTTGTATTATGTTGAGAAGCCTGTGCCATCCTTACAGAAATGAGAGATACTGTTCTTAGTAAACCTTCTGTGATTATCTCAGCAGTACAAATTCAGCAATTCTTTGGCTAGTCATCTTTGTCTAGGGAATACAGACATCTCAAGAGAGAATTTGAGGATGTATAATGAAGTCCTTGTGATCATCTGTTATGAGCCAACTGGATTGTGAATTGAAGATAATTGGATGCACTGATATAATGAGTTGAAAACCCATATGACAATTAATAATTCTATCTAAATAAAGTCCTAATTCAATATTTTTTGTAATGTTATAGTAAATGTAATAGAAGAGAATAATATCTTCCTTCTCAGCTTTTCACAAAGGAGTTAAACTAGCCCTGCAAACTCATGCCTGTGTGCTCATCCTGACTTCTGCCAGGCTGTTGGCAGGTATGTGAGCCTAGGTGGATGAACAGGCATGGAGTTACTGTCAGGTTTCAGTACAGCAAGAAAAACACATGCTCATGTCTTGTAGTGTTTCAACAGTCATATAACTGTAGCCCCTTTGCACTCCCCATTTTGATCAGAGATGCAAGTCCTCATACATACAGTAGACTTGCTTGAAGGCTGGTACCACTGAGCAATCACCCTAGCACCTCTCATCTCTAAACAAGGTGAAGGCTTTTCAACAGACTTCTTTCTTGTCTTGTAGCCACAGATATGGTTCATGTTTGTAATGCAATCATATGGTACTCCTTGTGCCAGAGTATTGCAGTGAAGGATTGAAAAACTGCTGAAGCCTTATGGTTCCTCTGTGTCCCTGGTAGACAAACAAAAAGTTGAAAGCTGGGATTGATTTTAGGTTTCTGAGGGACTTATCTGGTGATTAAAGATTCTAGGTCTTTACTAAAATTTTGGATAATATTTCTAACATCAAAACTCTCTGGGAAAGACTGATTTGTTATGGATCTATAAGAGGAATGACCTTTGCAGTCACATGTTAAAGATGAAGTGGAGATATTTCTATCAAAACATTTCTTTTGAGAAACTCCTTAGTCACTTTGCTGCTGTCCTATCATTAATAATTAAATATAAATAACATAGATGCTTCTCTCATACTGATCCCATCCCTGCACATCCCAACAATATCTCTATATTCTTCCCAGGCCCCTGTTCCTGCTTCCACTGCTTATTCTTTTCCTTTTATATCCTTCACTCTGGCCAGAAGAAGCATTTCAGATCCTGCATTAAGCAGACCTTATTTCCACAAAATACAGTCTACATGTCCCTTTTTTGACCTCTTTTCTAAATTTAGTCAGACTTGAACTTGTGCTAAATGCAGAAGTGGGAAAATTTTCAGTGCTGAGTCAAATTCATAATGAGGAAAATAACAAAAGCTGTAAGAGGAAGAGTCCTCCCTATGGTTCCTTTTGTGGTAAGGCCCTTTACAGTAAGGACAGGGTGTAAATTGTAAGGAGGACGTGACACTGCTGTTCTGTGGTGAGTCTGTATGGGGACTGCAGCTGGTGCACACAGAACTATTTCATTCTGGAGCTGCTTCCACCCCTGTTGTTTGTTCCCTGTGCACTGTTCTGGGTCATAGCACAGAAGCATCAGTTTGTACAGCAAGCTGGTGTCAGAGGAGCCAGGCATTTTCCAAGATGGTGATGGTGCTCAGAAGGCTGTACTCCCTGGGGGCTGCTTTTTTTAGAGCGAAAAGTGTCAGTCTGTGCCCAAAGCAAGGACTTTGCCTTGCACCAGAGCAGTTGCCTCGGCCCTCCTATTATAGGACGCCAAAGTAATATTGCTCTCCGCTGGTCCTGAAACTAGTTTAGCTGCTAATGTAAAATCATTGTCAGTCTCACCAGGGACACTCTGGAAGCCAGGCTGGAGATCCTGAGTTGTACAGGTGCTGCTGTCTCTGCTAGGAGCTCTCACTGCCCAGCAGCACCTACGGCAGGGCCATGGCATGAGAGTGAGCTGAGACCCAACCATGTGCTGCAGAAACCTGCACTCTGCAGGAGGAATTTGGTCACTGAATTTATTGTTCCACTTCTGCCCAGGGCAGGGGGAAGCTTTCCTCAGTGTGAGCTCCATCGTTGACCAGCTAGGTGATTGAGGTCCCTTCCAACCCAAGCTATTCTGTGATTCTATGAACAAAGGCCTCCCTAAGTAATGGAGTGTCTCAGGAAAAACCCGCAGATCTCCTTAACATTTCAGGTCGCTAGAGCCTGCATCATTACATACATCCACGTTTTCATGTATTGTATCTGCGCTGGTAAGGAGGAGGTGGGGAACTTGGGAAACCTTTGGAGCTCACCCCTCCAGCACTGGCTCCAAGACACTGAGTAGGGCCAGCATCAGCCCATCCTTTTGGCTCTGTGCAATTCCTGAGTAATACGAAGCGGAATGTATCCAAATATGAACATCCACCAGTTTCATACTTAGATCAAGGGAGGTTAAATATTTCCCATGTGGAACCTGGGCCTTTCTCTTGCTTGCTGATGACGCTGGGGATATGTGCTAGTTAGGCACTCTTGGAGTACTGCAGTGGAGTGATTAAATGTCCTGGCATTTAGGTGGTCATAATTAGGCTTTCTGAGAACAGCCCTTGCAGATAAATAATAGAAATTCACACCAATCTTGCTCCTGCAGGTTTTTTTTCACCCTGTTTGGAGGCAGGCTTAATGTGAGAGTGGGAAATTAGGTGTGTAAATCTTCTTGAGTGCTTTGAGCAATTGCCAATTGCCTTCAGGAGCTCTGGAAGTGGCTGCCTTGGCTTCCCTATCTCAGTCTTTTAACTTGCTGTTCTCAGCATCACTTCTGGAAATAAAACCATTGCTGGCATGCAGTGCGGCTTCCTGAAGAGTTGTTCATCTAAAGACACAGATCTTAGTCATAGAATCACAGAACCATTAAGGTTGGAAAAGACCTCTAAGATCATCTAGTCCAACTGCCAACCCACCACCATGCCCACTAACTTCCATCCAAGCATGACTGCTCCTGAGTATGGAATATCAGTGGGAAGTAAGTTCAAGACCACAGTGGCTGGCTGAAATGCAAAAGTTTTTAATAGCAATGCTCTTAGTGAAAATCACCCTACATAAGTATAACTTATTTGATTTCCACCATCATTTTTTAATTCAATGAAGTTTGAAGAGATGCATGAGAGCAGCTTGGATTCCAGAGAGCTTTCTTGCAGAGTTAAGGACTTAATTTTAGAATAATTTCCAGTAAGTCACTGGAAAAGATTATGGGCTGTGAGGTTTTGCAGGGTATTAAGAATTATATTGCCCTTTCCAACGTTATCTGCAAATCCTGCGTTGGTGTGATAAATAACCTCGTGGTTAACAGAAGACAGGGAGCAACAAATGTCCTTGCGAAGTAGGAGAGATCTGTTTTCCAGACTGTGAGGTAGTGAGAGCTACAGTTGTTGTTCTAATGCTGTTAATGGGCGACAGTATGCTAATTAGTCAGATTAACTAAGCGGGTGAGTCATGCACTAACCCCTTCTTGAAAGGAAGTGCCCATTTTGAGATGCTAAATGAGAACATAAATGCAATCAGGCATACAATTCTTGAAAGATAAGACGAGTGCAGACCTGCTTGTTAATGTAGCCAGTAAAATTAATGCTGTTCTGAAGCGGGGTGCACTTTTTCTCATTCAGGGTTCATTTTAACAGAAAGGGTAGGAAACCTTCAGATACATGCAGTACATTTCACTTTGGTCTAAGTATCTCGAATGACCTAGCATTTCAAGGTATTTCTGATATTCTTTGCTGGGTATTTCTGATATTCTTTGCACCTTTGGGCAGAATTCTTTTTTTTTTTTTTTTTTTTTTTAATTAGAGGCGTTCAAATGTTTCAAATGAAGACAAAACTATAATATCCTGAAAAGAAAAACAAAAAACAAAAAACAAAAACACCCACAAAGCCTTTCATCTATAATTGAAGAAAAAAAATCTTAGAAATGTTTATTGCAAATGCTCAAGAACTTACACTACATGATTGCCATCTCCTACATTTGAAAATAGAGCTCTGATGTGTGAAGGGACCATAGATGTGGTACTGCCATGGGACAAAGTGCCCTTTTATGGAGGTTGGTGCTGCTTTTTGTGCGAGATACAGCCATAATTGGTGGTCACCTTCTATGTGTGTGTTAGCCTACTGTAGCCTTTCTCTCTTCATCACTCACGGAACCACAGAATCACAGAACCGTGAACTCAGCAAGAGGCCATTAAGCCCAGCCCCTGCTCAGTCAGGGACACTTAGTGCCTAGGTCCTCATCCAGGCAGATCTGAAGATCTCCAAGAAGGAGAATGCACAGCCTCTGGGCAACTTGTTCCAGTGAAGCAGGATTCTGTAAGCTTACTCTTCGCAGTGCCCTACCCTCACTATTACAGTGATAAATGGTCAGAGTCTCTATCAACCCCAGACGTAGCCCATGGTCAAGGTGTGTACCAGCCCTCCCTACAGCTACAGGTAGGGAGACAAAATTGTTTGTCTTATCTGAAGTCCATTTTGTCCAAACGGCCTGCTCAGGCAGCCCTGAGTACAGCGCTCTGGCAAGAGCCTGGCTCCAACCTCTCTGTTCCTCCCTTCAGGTATTCAGGTGTATGGATGGTATCCCCTTGAGCCTCCTCATCTCAAGCTGAGCAGTCCCAGCTCTCAGCCTCTCTGCAAGAAGTATTCCAGGCCCTTTAGCATCTTAATGGCCCTCTGGACTCTCTTCTATGTGACCAGATCAGTCTTGCAGAGGAAAGCCCAGCCCTGGGCCCAGCACTTCAGACGTGGCTTCCTCAGATCTGAGCAGAGGGACAGGATCTGTCCCAGACATGCTGTCAGCACTTGACCTCATGCAACCCAAGACACCATTTGCCTTAGTTTCCAGTTTCTGAGTTTCATTGCTGGCTCAGTTCAATTTGGAGTCCAGTAGGACTGCTAGATCCTTTCCAGCTCAGTAGCCACAGCATGTCATGGTGCCTGGGGTTGTTCCTCCCCAGGTGAAGGAATTTGCCCTTCCCCTCACTGAGGCCTTTGGGGGTTCCTGTCAAAGAAGAAGTACAGGAAGGGTAAGATTTCATTAAAAATCTCTGGCAAACATCTTGAGAATTCACTAAGATCTGCAGGCACCACCACGGAACCTGGATGATGTGTTAATTTCACAAAAATGGTCACCTATCTCACTGGTTTTATGTTGTGTCGCTCTCTTTTGTTCTAATAAAAAATATTTTAAAATAAGCTTTGTTAATTATGTACATTAACTATATTATGTATTTTTCACGAGGCCTAAGACAGTTCCTCTTCATTCAGTGTGGCCCAGGAAAGCCAAAAGGTTGGACGCTCAACCTTCTGATAGAGATGCTTTGGTCCTATACTAAACATGGTGTCCAGTCTGAAATCTGTGCCAGCTTTCCAAATGTCTGACATGGACAATGGTACTTGTGAGGTGTATGTGGCCGTCAGGACTCTGAGAAGAAAATACAGGCCTCCCCACAGCTCACGTGGGTACTGAATTCACGAGGCTGGTTTTCTATGTCTCACACTCGTTTTCAAATCCACTCTGTTAACTCATAATTGGTGTGAACTGGTAATTTTTCTTAACGATTTCCTTCACCTCCAGTCTGATTCCAAGGCAGCTCCTGGGCAGTAGGATTGCAGAAATGTCGACTCCATCAGTCTTCCTTCCCTGCTAACCCAAAAGATTTCCAGTGCTATTGCAGTGGCTGCTGTTTCCACCCTAAAGGTGGCTGCACTTAGGTGACTGGTGAAGTGATCCCCGTATATATTTGCAGTTCTCTGAAGTGCCTCGAGGCTTGCAAAAGGCACTATATAAATCAATTAATAACAATATCAGAGGTCAGTCAGCCAATAAGAATACAATTTAGTTTAATGAGAGATAAATAAGACAGACAGAGTGAGAGGGGAAGGGAACCACAATGCTCCTCGCTCTGTGCCAGGCTCAGAATATGCCAGCTCCTCGCTTTATCACAGTGATCATCAGAAACACGAAAGATAATTGTGTCATTGCCATTTCTTAGTCCAGTGTAATATCTATTACTGGTTTTGATGTCTTACTCAGCGCTGTACCAGTTTGATTTTAGGAAGAGTGTACATTATTTTCATGAAAACAAATATGAGCGTGAGGAAGCATTTTTCCCTTGCGTGCAATTCCTACTAAAGAATTTACATTCTTCTAATTTACTGGTTTACTGCACCACTTAGTGCACTCCTGAGATGTGCAGAATGTCCTCGCCGCTAAGAATGTGCAGATGAAATTTACCCTTTTTGCACTGAATCACTCACTCTTCCCTTGGAAGTCACCATGCTCCTTCCTCCCTCTAAATCTCCTTTAACCATTCTAATAAAAGAGTAGATCATTCTGCACAGTTACAAAATAGATCCCGAACACTGGCTAGCAATTTATATGGATTTTAGGACCTTGGTGTTTTTGTGACCACTCTTGTTTTAAGCAGGTGGATGGAACAACATTGCTTTACATTTGATTCTTCCTATTAGGTGGGACTACAGATGTAGAAATGAAAACTGTCCAATGTAGCCCTGAACAGAAGGCTGGGCTGCTGTCTTCAACAGCAGTATTTGATAGCTTGCCAGAAGATGCAGAGGACATGGGGAGATATCCCTTAATGGATAGGGGAGGGGATGGAGGAGTCCTATGTGGAAAGAAGCAGATGTGTTTTGTGCTTGTGCCCTACACAAGCTGCAATGCCTCTTGTTGTGTCTGTGTCCACATAGACATGGTGGGATGCACTGGGTGATGCTGGAGGTGGCAGCTCCTGCCCACCCCCTGCATGGGCCCTTCCTGGGGTCCCCCAGGGTCTTGATGGAGCATCCTCGTGAATGCAGGGAACTGAGGAAAGTTCCAAGGCTTGGCTTTACAGAAAAAGCCATTAGTAGCAAATCATGAAATATGTATCTGAAGCAGAGTAAAGCAGCATGAATCATTCCCAGCAAGTGAGCTCATAGCTGTACTCGGGTTAAAATCTGACACGGTTTAGTGTAGCACCATTATGTACAAAATCTGCTCACCTGGCTGCTTCCCAACACCTCTGCCCCTCACTGCGTCTGCACACTGTGTCTGGCAGTTGCCTATACCCTGTGCTAGTGAGGTTCTTCAGACCTCAGGCCCTATGGCATGGCTGAAGGATGCGAATGTGGTGGAAGAGATGTTCTTAAATCTCTCTGGCAAAAGCTGAGGCCAAACGGAGCTGACTGTGCACATCGGCACATCCAAGATTGCATCCCCAAAAGTGCCACTTACATTTTTGTGTGCCTTTGAATAATTGCCTGTGCAAATCTGGGACTGTCTGCTTTAAACTTCCTGAATCCACATGCAGCAGCTCGGATCTGGACATGAAAGCATTGCTTCTGCAAGAGGGGCTGTTCTTTGTTCTCTCCTCCATCTCCCCCCAGAAGCCCCAGCCCTGAAAAGCCTAACAAAAGATTAGCTCAGGCTGTGATGTAAATAGCCAGACAGAGAACAGAATGGCTTCTTTTATCAAACTTAACATCCCAAAGCTCTACTGATTTCATTGTCATTATGGTAGTGATTAATTTGACCCAAAGTACTGCCACCCACTGTTAAAGCCTTCGCTGCATCCCTGTTGATAGCTCTCATGACAGAGATTACAGTCTGCCACTGCCTTGTCCATAATTAGTACTTGTCAAAATGAGATTTCCTATGGTAGCCCACTGCCCATGAGAAACCCATTCAAAATTATAACACGCTTTGGAAAATAGAGGACAGTTCATCCTCTAATTGGAACCAATGAGTAGAGGATGTCATCCATCGAGTGTTGCTCCAGATCTAAAAAATGATTCTCGGAGTCCTCTCTGTCAGTACCTGTCCTTTGGCCCAGGGAACACTGGGGTGAGCTGCACACTGCAGACAGTGGAAGAGGGAAGAAAGTGGGAAGCCACACAGTGCTGAGCTGTCTGATTACACTCTATTTACACTCTGAACTATAGAGCCAGTGCATGGCATTTGCCAACATGAAACATGCAACGAGGCAGAAGTATCTGGTCTTGCCATTGCCAGATCAAGAAGTAGCAATGTTAAGGAGGAACAAAGAAGGGGAAACAGGTCTGGGGAAATGAGGTGTTGGCAGCGGCTGTGCTAGGGGCTTTATTTGCACCATGGCAGTACTATCAACCAGTCAATCATAGAATGGCCTGAGCTGAAAAGGACCTCAAAAATTATCTGGTTTCAACCCCCCTGCTGTGGGCAGGGTTACCAACCATTAGACCAGGCTGCCCATTATACATTTCATAGGATGAATTTGGGATGGGCACAGACATGGTAAACACTATCAGAATAAACAACCACACTGGAATCAACCAAGGCTCATCTCTGGTCACATTCCTCACAGGGCAAAGGGAAGAGCTGGTGTTTTCATGATCAGAAGGACAAATTCCTATAGCTCCCAGCTTTATTTTCACTTGAGGCCCATTCTGAAAATAAGAAGAGGGAATCCAGAGAATGGCACCTTTGTTCTAGCCAAAATAAAGCACAGCTGGAAAATCTTCTGTCTTTTCATTTTGGGTACTGACAGTGTTCAGTTGCTTATGAAACTGATGGAGAACATATTGTGGCAAAAGTGTACTGTTGTAGAATAATTCACAAGATGTGGAAGAAGAAGTGTGCCAGGCAGATGTGTTTTTCACAAATGCATTTAATGTCTTTCCACTAAAAGAAGCAAAAGAGCTTAAAAGACAACAGAATTTTTTTGCTGGAGGTACTCAAGAAGTTTGTAGATGTGGCACTGAGGGACATGGATAGTGGGCATGGTGGGAATGGGCTGACGATTGGACTATGTGATCTCAGTGGTCTCTTCCAACCTTAATGATTCTGTGATTCTACTACTTTCCTGCAGTGAGTTGATGAATCTTTTGTGCAGCCTGTAAGTAAAAACTATTCAGTAAAACTTATCATGCTGTACTCTTTACACCCAAATCCTGCATAACCAGATGATGGTTTTCACCCTCCAAATACTGTTAAGAAGAGTACGTTCATCCTGAGCAGTGCCACAATATCAGTTCTATCATATCCTGACTGGGGCAAGGCTTGTTGGTGAAGGGAAAACCCCACTGCAAAGCTTCAACGTATTGCAGCTCTAGGCTGCAGTTCTGTAGGTCTGAAAGAATCACAGAATCACAGAATCACAGAATTGTAGGGGTTGGAAGGGACCTCCAGAGATCATCGAGTCCAACCCCCCTGCCAAAGCAGGTTCCCTATAGCAGGTCGCACAGGTAGGCACCCAGGCAGGTCTTGAACATCTCCAGAGAAGGAGACTCCACCACCTCCCTGGGCAGCCTGTTCCAGTGCTCCGTCACCTCACTGTAAAGAAGTTCTTGTGCACATTTGTGCGGAACTTCCTATGCTGCAGTTTCCAGCCGTTTCCCCTTGTCCTGTCACTTCACTACTCTCTTCACAAGGAGAGTAGTTAGGCCCTGGAACGGGCTGCCCAGGGAGGTTGTGGATGCCCCGTCCTTGGACGTGTTCAAGGCCAGGTTGGACGGGGTCCTGGGCAACCTGATCTGAATGTGTATGTTTGGTGGCCCTGCTAGGCAGGGGGGTTGGAACTACATGATCCTTGAGGTCCCTTCCAACCCAGGTGATTCTGTGATTCTGTGATTCTGTGATTCTGTCTCCACTCACCACTGAAAACAGTCTGGCCTCGCCATTCTGCCCCCCACACCTTGGATATTTATAGACCTGGATCAGGTCCCCTCTCAGTCTCCTTTTCTCAAGGCTGAACAGACCCAGTTCACTCAGCCTTTCCTCATAGCAGAGATGCTCCAGGCCCTTCACCATCTTTGTGGCCCTCCGCTGGACTCTTTCCAAGAGATCCTTGTCTTTTTTGTACTGGGGAGCCCAGAACTGGACACAGTACTCCAGATGAGGCCTTAGCAAGGCAGAGTAGAGGGGGAGGATCACCTCCCTCGACCTGCTGGCCACGCTCTTTTTAATGCACCCCAGGATGCCATTGGCCCTCTTGGCCACAAGGGCACACTGCTGGCTCATGGCCAACCTGTCATCCACCAGGACACCCAGGTCCCTTTCCGCAGGGCTCCCCTCCAGCAGCTCATCCCCCAACCTGTACTGGTGTATGGAATTATTCCTCCCCATCTCCTGATCGTCTCTGTACTGGCAGAGAAGGAAGCTGGAAAGAAGTTGGAAACAGAAGGATTTTGAAGGTGTTTTTCATAGTACAACTTTTGAAATTGCAATGAATGCTTTTAGAAAACACTGCAGTGATTGAAGGATCTTCCAAATGGAAGAAGAGCCTTTTAGATGAAGTGCTGATACCACTTTAAATGAATCCAACTGATTTTCTGTGTGCGTGTGCAGATGCTGAAGGAAAAGAAATACTTGGGAAAAATGCTGCATTTTTGAATCTCCTTCCCTTGTTTTTAATTTCTAAATAGATTCCCTCTTATCTGTTCACTTGTAAGGACAACTAAATTCAAGTACAACTTGAATCAGAACTAAAATGAAATGCTACTTGACCAGGGCTCTGGGCAGAGGGAGCACTCCGTGTGCCAAGAAACTGGGGGAAAATAGCTCCAGTTCTGCCTTTCTTCTCCGGATAAACCCACAGACGTCATTTGGATGCTAATTGGAGTCATTGTAGAACCGTGTTAGATGCTCATCCAATATTGTGGCAGGTAACACAGTACCTGTGTTCTTCAAGAAAAGGATCAATGACACAAAGGTAGTTTTCTGCTGCAGGGAGAAAACAGACAATTAGAAAATCACTATTTGTATTTAATTTCTGTTTACACTGGTTGACCACATCTCTTGTAAAAGCAGATTTCTCTCTAGCTTCAGAAATACACAAATACAGCAGCACCAGAAGTCTCCTCTCGTTTTTTACTTTGCAATTCAGGAATGCTTTATTAATCAACGCAAGATGCATTCATTGAACTGGATTAATCCTGCATAAGTAATTTTGAAATTTCCTGCTGAAGTTATTTTTCATTTCTGGGAACAAATCATTTATTTGGATTTTCATATATCAGGATCACAGAGATTTGCCACAGTCAGATTTTAATTTTAGTTACATATGAGCTGACTTATATATTAGGGCATATAGTTTTGCATGAGAGCATCTTCTAAAATCTGTAATTGGTGTGGAACACTGACATGCACAGAATACATCTGACAAGGTCCAGAGAGTTAGGTTCAGTTTTGCTGATCAACATCTATGCTGCAGATTAACTGAATCTTTTATGGCATTACAAACCCACCAGAATTCATTAGTGTACTTTTCCTTCCTGCTCTGACCTCCAGCACTGCTATCACTCCATCCCTGCCTTGAACACAAGAGACCAAAGCTCTGATGTCTTCCTGCTGCTGCATTAACAACAGAAATGAGAATGTATATCTTTAAGTGCTGCCAGGCATTACTACCTTGCCCTCATCAGCAATCACCTCACTGTGATTTCTGCCTTTGTCTGTACCTGGAAAGCTCCATGTAAATAGGAAGCTGAAACATGGTCTGTTCCTTAAAAACAAAGCAACTACGGTACTTTACTGGTGACAGATTACAATATAAAGAAGGGCATATGAAGAGATTTGGTATGGATTTTTCTCATAAACTGGCTCCCAAATGCAGTTAACCTTACTAAATCACTGTGTTAAAAGCAGGAAGGAGAGCAAATATGACAGAAAACAATGGCAGCTTCAGGGAGAAAGGGGCACAGCACCTTTGAAGACAATGCTATCATCAGTGAAAAGCGATTTCTAAATCTCTGCCCTCCCTAAGGGCAGGCATACGAGTTGCATGTCAGCAGCTATCTGGCCATCTCACACTGCTTGGGTCACGAATGGGGTTCACGGCTGGGAGTGAAGAGATGTCTCCATTCACTGGTCAGTGGGTTATCCGTGCCCAGCTTACAGAAGTGCTTAGGCAAGAGCGTTGTCCTGAGGGGCAAGAGGAGATTCATGCTTGGCAGGAAGGGTGGCAGGGCAAGAGGAGAACAGAGGAGCAGGCTCAGTGCGGAACTCCTGCAGAAGATGCTCATCTATGAACCAGCAACGGAAAAGATGTTCCCTTTGGCCCGATTGGGGCCGGAACCTGAGACACATCTGCTCTGTTTGTGCCTTACTGCCAGCAGGAGTTCTCCTCCACTGTCACAGAGGCGGGCTTCAGCTTGACGCTCATCTCAGCCCACACACCACAGAAATGCAGGGCACTCATGCATTGTAAACCTGAGCACTGTAGCACCCAAGTATTCTCCTGACCTAACCTTTTGGGATCCAAAGAACGCCTGCTTAGGGAGGCGAGGCGAGTGCCCGGAAAGAGCAGACAGCAAGCAGAAAGCCGGTGCAGATCCTCCTGTCATTTCATTCAGTAATAGGATGAGAGGTGATGGCCTTCAGTTGCACCAGGGCTGGATATTAGGAAAAATTTCTTCTCAGAAAGAGCAGTGAGGCAGCGGTGGCACAGGCTGCCCATAGAGGTGGTGCAGTCACTGTCCTTGGAGGTGTTCAAGAAACGTGGAGGTGTGGCACTGAGGGACCTGCTTAGTGGGCATGGTGGGGGTGGGCTGATGGTTGGACATCTTACAGGTCTTTTCCAATGATAACGATGCTAAGACTCTGTGATGAGTCCAACTCCTCCATTACACCCTCAGCCATGCCCCAGCACAGCTCTCACTTGCTCCAAACCAAGGGGCCAGGTCTGCCTTGCCTCTGCTCCGTGTTGAGGCCAAGCACTGCGCTTGGGGGAAGGTGCTGCTTCTCTGTATTGTCACGATGCCATTTAGAAACACTGAGCAACGGCACTTGGAGGCAACAAGACTGTTACGTATGGCCACAAAATAAAGGAAGTTTACACATCTACATGATAAAAAAGTTCCAAAGAATTTAATGTAGTTATTATTTATACATACACTTTATAAGTAGGAATATGGCAGACAGTTGAATTAGTACATAAAGTTTTATTTAAAGTTTTCCCCCTACGAGCAAGCTTCATTTACACAGTCTAATACTGTACAAAATTTACATTCTTTTTGTGACTTATTCAGTTAGCACTTTCCTTGGTCATGCCTTCCTGAAGGATAGAAAGATTTACATAGAGACCTCTTAAATCTTTAAATTATCTTGATAAAAAAAAGAACCACTTAAAAGGACAACAAATGTCCTTTAAGATGGTGCATTTCAGTAGAGACAAGTGACAGTCAGTGTTTAGTGGCAGACCTTAGCGTGATCTTAAATGTTGTTCTAAGTTTCCTCGCTTAGTATCTTGACAGTTTCCTTTTAATATATATTTATATTTATATACTTTCAACAGGAAAAAAAAAGTCATGATTGCACCAAATATATTTTACAAGGGATCCCTTGGATCTGAACAATATAAATAAATACAAAACCAACTAAGATTGCACTATATAGTAGAAATGGATTGAGATTTCAGGATATACACTCCACCTTTACGAGTTCCTTAGTGATGCTCACTGGAAAATTCCCCAACGACACATTCAAATATTAGCATCTTCAGATAATTATTTTGTTTAAACATTTTCCAGGCATGCAGCTACTTCATCAACTGGTTTATTGCATGTGTATGCTTATCAGTCTTCACTGCATTACTCCAATTTTACATCTGTGTAATTCTGCAGGAGTTGTACTGCAATAAAACTGGACTGATGCCAGAAAGAAACAGTCCCGCAGTATTTGCTCTCCATTATTTATATTGCTCTCAAGCTTCAATATATGGTGTAATTTCTGAATACATTCGTCCTCTTTCTATTTTGCAAAGCAAATAATGAGTTCCTCCTCACGTCTATTGCCTCTGCAGTAGAAACCAACCTCCAGCAGTCATCTGCTCCTTGCTTAATGCATTAGCATTACAACCTATCATGAAAGATATGCACAAGCTTGAAAATGCAGCATGTGAGATTGCTTTGCCTCTTACTTGGTGCAGCCAGTTAAAACTAAGCAAATTAAAGGCCAGATTCTTATCTGACACGAGCCAGAAGCACATCAAAGCACACTGGCTTCAGTGGAGCAATATCACTTTATATCAGTGAGGAAGATGGTCTTGAGAGTAATGGATGTAGCATCAGTAAACCACAATAGAAGAATTCCGCATATATTTTGCTGAGGTGTAGATGATTATTTTAAATACCAGACTTCAGATTTTGTCACTGCTTCTGCAATGCCAGGACAGAAAGACATAAGCTTAAAAACATGGACAGTCTGATTTGTGCAAGCAACTAAAAGTTCATAAAGCGAGTCTGAAATAAAGCACTCTGAACTTGCTTTGCATTGTGTAAATGATTACACGAGCTACAAGGCAGTGGAAAGTCCAGCCTCATGTTGCTTTGGATCATTAATACAAATCTTTCATTTAAGACCAGTCACATGGGAGTATTTTAACTACTCAGCAGTCCCCCTCTAAAATTGTGTGCAATCATTTAATAGTCCAAAGTAATACATTTACAGTTAAATGCAGTCTTGTTGTCTTTGGAAGCAACTAGCACATGTGCTCCTAATGGGGGGGTGAGAAAAAGTAAGGAAGGGTTCTGGTGCTTTGTTACTTGGTTATGGAAATAACTTACTTTATGAACCCAGAATTTAAGGTGTAGGACTGAATTTCTGCTATACTAACATGAAAGTCGTCATTCCATGTGATTTCAGTGAAACAACTCTGACTTTACACAAGTGTGACAAGGAGAATTTGACCCTAATCCCCAAATTGGCTACTGAAAGAAGTGCTCTGTAAAGCATGGGTTTCAGTGTAGTCTTGGTTTCCACAACACTTACACATGGGGTCTTTGAAGGCAGAGTGTATTTGATGACAAGCTGTGCAAAAACTGAACGACATTTCTTTACCTTCTATAATCTTCTGATCCTGTGTTGCTTGCAGAGCATGTGTAGTAGCTGTAGGTTAGGATTTCAGGAGGAGACAATTCTGCAATGCAGAGTGAGCTTTTCACTATCTGAATTCTGAAGCATTCATGAAAACAACATCCTCATGACTTCAACACAGATCACATGCAGGTAGATACAATGCACAATACTGATCTTGTCTCTTCAGGCTGTGTCTGAACATTTAGCCTTCATACTTTTAAAGTTAGAGTTGACGTGAGGAATCTTTCTGCAGCAGGAAAAAGTTAAAATCAGTCTGAAATGGCAGTCTGTCAGCATGTAATGTTCGGTGTGTTTTAGCTACTTGCTTCATAAGACACTGGCTTCTATCTGAGATGGGACAACGCTTTCTTTTTGTTCTCTTTTAGTTTGCTCCTAAAGCGTAAATATGGAATAAAGGGTCAATTACAGTAGATTTGTTTAACAGGAATCCTGTTCTAAGAAAATATTTACGTCACCCGTCATTATTTTCCCAAATGCAATCAGTGTCCGTGTCAGTGCTCCTCCACTATCATTTGTTGTACGGCACACAGGCTGGCAATATCACAGTGGAACAAGCAGGACCTGCAAGTGGCTCAGCAACATCTCCTTCTAGCTCTGTCCAAGTCCCCTTCTCAGGGCTATAGCAAATAGTAGAAGATTTGTAGGCGCCCTGAAACAGAACCAAAAGTTGTACTGAAAGTGTCCTAGGTGAAGTCCAAGTTATCTGGGAGCATTAAAGATGCAAAGCTATTTCTTTTTTCAAAAGTGATTCACAGTTTTGGGCCTTAACTTAAGAACCCTTAGGAAGGTTTGGTTTTCCTACAGGCAGAGCATCCAGCTTCTGAAAACCAGGCTCCTTTACAAAGCTCCTTATAAGCAGAGCTAGAGGCATTCAATCCCTACCAAATTACATCTTATTTTTATATTACTACTTATCAGTGAGTATAATTTGGTAATAATTCATTGAAATAGAAAAGCACAGAGGTAAAAAGGCACTACATGTTCTCCACAAGTTGAAAACCAAACCAAAACTTGTCTCTGCAGCTACTTCCACAGAATTATAGAATGTTTTGGGCTGGAAGGGATCTAAAAGATCATCTACTCCCAACTTCTTTCTGCAAGTAGGGTTGCCAACCACTAGTCAGGAACTAGACCAGGCTGCCCAGGGCCCCATCCAACCTTGCCTTCAACACCTCCAGGCATGGGGAATCCACAATTTCTCTAGGCAGCCTGTTCTTCAGCCCTTTCTTTTTCTATGTCCCTTGTGACAAATATACACTCTGGGTGCAATAGCTCAGCAGGAATGAAAGATCACTGCAGAAAGCAAGTACGCACCATGCTCCAGCTGTATCCTCCTACAAGGTAAATACTGTCATCAAGGACTGCACAGCCAGGACCACTGCGGCCCTCCAGAATGGGAGTCTGGAGGATATTCCACTGGTCACCTTTAGGGTCATAGCATTCCACAAGCATTACATCGAGGTGGGAGAAACCTGAGTAGCAGCATTGAGAAAGAAGAACATGAATTACGGCATACTATTTTAGATATATATATTTTTACTGTTAAATATATTAACTTATAGTTGCAATTGCATTGTTACAATATCACTATCCAATTTTCTTCCAGAAAATATTACCATATACACCTAAGCCATCTTCTATAATGATAATATCCCATTACTTCAGTTCAAATGAATCTGTTAAAAGCTTTTACCATTAGTTCCACAGTCTTCTACAAATCACAAGCACACTCAATAAAAATGAACAAAGCAAATTCAAGCAATATTCCTCCTCATCCATCAGTGCTAATGCACGTTTGAGCATGTAGGAAAAGACTATCCAGGCAGTCTTTCCCAAAGGTCAGCAGATATAAACTACTGAAAAATCAACAGGTTAAGTTTTGCTCAGGAATCAATGTCTCCCAAGTGAAGGTGGAGCTTAGACAGTTGATGCCACTTGGTCCAAGAACAACATAGTATTCAGGATCAGTTGCAAGTTGTTTTAAGGTGTACCCTAAGCACGTATCTGTGATGTGACAACATCTTCAAGGCAACAGAAATGTCACCAAAAGAACTGCAGTGCCACTCTTCCATGTCTGAGAGAGAAAATGGCTCCAAGCAACAGCTGCTTTGTAATCACCAAAGGGCAGATACATCTCAAGACTCTCAAGCAGTGATGCTCAGTAACAAATAAGTGAGCTGAATGCAGACATAGAACCCAAGTGTCCAGGTTCCTGCTGTAGTACTTAGACATTTCCCTAGCTCAAACAACCTTTTTTTTTTTTTTTTAATCAGGGTATTGAAAAAAGATTATGGTCTTCTTAACCTGTTAGGATGCTTTACTTGACATTGCTATGTTCTCCATCAAGGCAAAGTAGAAAAGAGAAGTCTGATTTTCTGGAAAAGGGCATCTGGTGTTATTGATATTTCAAAATGAAGTTTCTTGCAGGAGGGAACAAATAGCTGTAATGAAATGATTTTTCTGTCAATGTTTTCTAGGAGCCATAGAAAGGCCACTGCTGTGTGCCAGAATCTGTCAGAGAGCTCTGTAATAAACTGCAGCATATACACACCTAGCTGTGTTGCAGCAAATGCACTGCTGACAGAGGCATGCCAATCCGGCCTTAAAAAGAAGTGCTTGGCCACGGAGCTATCAGAGCCTTGCAGTTCTGACCCAGTGGAGAACTTACTACATTTCATCTGCACTTCAGCCCGCTTCCTCCTCTTTGCTTCACTTTACAGAAGAAGACATATTCCTGAATGGCCCTCCTTCCAGAGACCTTTTCCAAAAGTCTACATGTTAACTGCCTCTCACAACAAACAGCAAGCAATTCGAAGGGCAGCAATGCAGGGCAGCAGCTAAAGAGGCAAAAATGCAATGCTTGTCTTCCCAGAGATGAAACTGGGTGAAGAAGGGAGATGGAAACAATTCAAGCTTGTGCAAATCAAGGTAAGTGTTATACCTATTGGAGGTCTGGGATGTGTT
Source organism: Tympanuchus pallidicinctus (assembly GCF_026119805.1). Classification (NCBI taxonomy): domain Eukaryota; kingdom Metazoa; phylum Chordata; class Aves; order Galliformes; family Phasianidae; genus Tympanuchus; species Tympanuchus pallidicinctus. The sequence continues at coordinate 34,520,701 of NW_026294769.1, forward strand.
AAATAGGTTAACTGAGTAGGAAACAAAACCAACACTGTGGTGCTCTGCAACCTCTACAAATTTTGCAGATGTTGGCAGATTTTACCCCTGTTACTTTTTGAAGTTCAGCCCACAAAGACCCATTATAACTGAGTGTGGGGAACAGAGGCACATCAGCCCAGCTGCAAGGGATTGTGCCCCAGTACTCTTAATGGGAAACTACGTAGACTTTGTTCTCTGTATGGACATTCAGATCTTGAAAAGCGGCATGAGATGTCACAGTCTCACTGGGACTTGGGTGCCAGAGTCATTCAGGCACATGGCATGGTATCACTGTCTGTTAACATCACCATTCCTACTATTCCTTTTGCATTACAATTTTCTCTTTTAATTTTCTCTTTTGCTGTTTTTGTTGGTTTTTTTTTTCCTAGTTGTTTCTTTTCCTTAAGTAAGAAAGCAAAAGGAAAAAAATAAAGTGATTATACTGTCAAATATTTTCAGAGAACAATGAATAGGAGCTGTGTTTTTTGTTTGAGTGGTTGGATTAAACAGAATAACAGAATCTCTCTACTTTAACAGTAATAGTTACGGCATGTGAGTATTAAGACAAAAGTACCAGGTGCCCAAGCAGTAGTTAGCTTAACATGAAATCTTTTCAGAAGATGAAAACAAGAGATCTCTAAAACGAATCATAATTAACAAGCTATATTTAATACTAAAAAGGGATCTAAAGAGCTTAGTCCTAATATTTAATGGCTGAGTTTTTTTTCTCTCATTAAATCTGGAGCTTGTTTTTTGTATGTTGCTCTGAATAAAGCTCTCTCTAACTGCACAATTTGGAAAATGATTTACAGAGGAAAATATTGCTGGTACTTTCGGGTCAAAGAATAATCTGTTTGTTTCATTGAATTCTTGGTAATGACAAATTGTCCGTGCCTTTGAGTAATGGAAGCTCCCATTTTTATTATCTAAAAGATTCATTACTCATATATTTAATGTACTGTTATAATTTTAAAATAATTTGCATAAAATGTTTTTAAAATTGCTGGCTCAAGTGTCCTGTTAAATTGTGTTGCCTGTATTTTAATGCATTTAACAATGACTGTCTAACAAAAATACTCTTTATCAGGAGATGGGTGACACTGAAATGCTTTTTCACTGTTAGAAATGCGACCTTTCAAATGGTTTCCTCCAATGGCATACAGTCGGTCATTCATTACAGCCAAAGCGTGGATGGCTCGTTTTGTGTTCATGTCCTGTTTTCGGGCCCAGACGTCCATCACAGGGTCATAGCAGTACAGCCAGGGGACATATTCTCCATTGTGAACACCTCCTGCAAAATAAATGCACCTCTGTTGATTATTGTAAATAAAGATGCTGTTCTCCAGCAGGAATTTAGCCCTGGGTTTTGTTTTTTTTAATATCTTCTTATGTATATATGTATATGTATATATATATATATGTATATATATATATATATATATAGGTGTAGATGTAGATGTATCTATCTCAACTTATACATATATATATATATATATAAATATTAGATGTAGATGTAGATGTAGATGTATGTATCTCAACTTATATATGTATATATATATATATAAAAATATTTCTATAGTGGGAACTGTAAAAGATACTGGCCTGAAATGTATATCTTGCCATTGTGAACGGCTCCTGCATGGGCTGCCAAAGGTTGTGGTAAGGAAGACACGTAACGCCACTCATTTGTCTCCAGGTTGTAGCACTCCACACTGGACAAATAGCCAGTTTCATTTCTTCCACCAATTACATATAAGTTCTTGTCCAGGCGGCAGGCATAGAAGCTGGCTCTCCTGGAGGACAGGGCAAAAGAAAACAACATGAGCCAACAACCAATGAGCCACTCCCTCTTTAAAATCCAGCTGACGCCCTCAACAAAGATAGCTGCTATTCCAAATGATACTTTCTGAAGTGCCCAGAAGCTTCTCATGCTTGCATTTATCCTAAAGACTTTGCTAATCAAACACACATTCTACGTCAAATGAATACCTTACACATTATTTTTGGTGTCAAAACAATTAAGCACACATAAGTCTGACAGAAAATTCCTTTTTTTTTAAAGCTGTTTGTTGCTTTTTCACACCCGTAAAAGATAAAAAGGTGCTCATTAATGTTCGGGGCAATACCTTGTAAGAGATATAACAACTCAGTAAGACACAGTGAAAAATGAGGTAGATAATGTAACAATAATAAATTATCTTGACATTCACTTTCTTTATGGTCCTTCAAGGGTCATTGTTCCCAATTTACTAAGAGAACCACATCATCAAAATTTTTCTTCAATTATAATTTTTTTCTTCTTTCTGCAGTATTGCAAATAGAACAACTTTCCTTAACCTGGGCACAGTGTTACATTTCTACCCTTTAAACTCAAAAAAGGTCTGGCTCCATCCAGCTAACTCTGAGAAAAGTTTTAGCCACCTGTTTGGTTTTGCATGCAACTCAGGTATGCAGGGAAATAATTATTTTTTTCTGGTTATGACTACTAGACATATATTAGCTTGTCTTTCTCGTGACTCTAAAGTTAATGGTGTCTGTTACTGAAGGAAAAATAGAGCAGAAGATCATTTTGTGAGACCCTACTTGGTGTAAGCAATGGTCAGGGAACGCTCCCCTGATTATTCAGTGGTAGGTAGTTTTGCCAGGGTAGAGGCCTCTAATTCTAAGTTACAATGATATGAGAAAAAATGGCAAAAAAAAAAGCACAGCACAAAAACTAGATTTGAATCATAGAAGCATTAAGGTTGGAAACAATCCTTAAAATCACCAAATCCAACCATAACCTAATATTACCAAGTCCACCTCTAAACCACGTCACTTAGCACTCCACCTACCTATTTCTTAAACACCTCCAGGGATGGAGACTCCATCACTTCCCTGGTCATCCTATTCCAATGCCCAACCACCCTTTCCATGAAGAAATTCTTCCTGATACACAATGTAATGACCATGAAACTTGTATTGCAACTTGAGGATGTTTCCTTCCTATCACTTGTCACCTGAGAAAAGAGATGGACATCCTCCCTGCTGCAGCCTCGTTTCAGATAGCTGTGGGAATAATGAGGTCTCACTTCAGCCTCCTCTTCTCCAGACTAAACAAATCCAACTCCCCCAGCCCCTCCTCGTAATTCTTGTTTTCTTGTCCTCTCAGCAGCTTTGTTCTTCTCTGCACACGCTCAAGCAACTCTGCATCCTTCTCATAGTGAGGAGCCCCAAACTGAACACAGAATTTGAGCAAATGTTGGTTCCAAACCAGAACCTGGACTAAACAAGTCAGAGTCATAGAATGGCTTGGGTTGGAAGGCACCTTAAAGCACAGCCAGTTCCAGCTTTGCCATAGACGGACACATCCCACCAGCCTAGGCCACCCTGGACCCCATTCAACCTGACCTTGAGCACCTCCAGAGATGGAGAACCCACAGCTTCTCTAGGCAGCTTGTGTCAGTGCCTCACCACCCTTTCACTTTGTGTGAGCCCAGAGCCTTGCAGTCAGGCCAGGCTGGGTCACAAGCCTACCTCTGTAGCTAACATGGTGCTCTCTGGCTTCTGAGTACTTCCTCAAGAATATGCCTAGAGAAAGGAAGGATGCAAACAGGAGGAAGTGAATGTCGCTAAGTGCCTCCAACTACACTGACGAATTAAATAAGACCATTTAATTTATCTGTCAATGGGTAGATAGAAGCTGATGGCATGTATTGCTCTGCATGGTCGGGCAGCAAATTGTGCATCTATGTTTTTAGCCCGATTTTCTATGGAAACAAAGCTTATTTGATTACACTGTACGTGTATCCATGTCTGTCTGAATGTTGTCTCCTCACCAAAAACCTGCTGGCTGATTTCACTCTAATTTGACAGCGGGTAAAAGCGTTAGAGGAAACCAAGTGCCTATATGCTTCCTGAGAGCATATGACAGGCAAGACAGCCCGCATTCCCCCCCAGGGAGCAGGAAAAGCTACAGAGGTCACATCCAGTTAGACATCCTACACAGGCATGTGCTGTGAAATGTGCTGAGAAATGCTCAGCTAGAGCTCACATCTCCTCTGGCCCTGCTGTTGTTGGCAAAAACCTGCAGCGCTACCAGCATCCATACTTGGAGTGCTCTTGTGCCCATCAATCTGTCCTTAGCCATCTCCTTTGACAAACCATGAACAATCTGCTCTTGCAGTTCTTGACATATTTTAGTCAGATTTTCAGTAACAAACCTAATAAAAAGTGCAACAGAATGAATTTTCAAAACCAAACTCTACTGCAATTAGTGGGTATATAGTATTATATAGGAATAGCGGATTCTCTCTCTTTTTTATTATTATTATTTTTTCAGTTCAAATTCAACAAAGGGGTAGGTATTACTGGTAGGCACTACTGTTACAACTGAGATTTTGTGAACATCCCTCTGTAGGTGTACTCCTGGTTTCATCCACACAGTGTCACTATAAGGAGCAAAAATGAGAGCATCAGCATGCTTCACTCTTCTGCTTGGAGGTGAATATTTATTTACCCAGTAGCTCCTGCCACTGATATGTTAAGGTTTTTAACTTCTCAGTAATAGAGCACACGAGGGATGTGCTGTTATGGGAAGGCTATTTAAATTGCTGTAAATTCAGATTAAAACATAATGCAGCAGTCTTCAAAAGACAACTTTTCCTACAAAACTGGGAAGAGACTACCCACTCTAATTAAGTAGCTGGAATGCACCTTAGAATGTGAATATGGACAATAAGACAATTATTTGGGGATTTTCTTCAGAGCTTGCAAGTGTCTGACATTTTCTGGTCTCTGAAATGCTTTTCCTTCCAACCCTCTCCCTCAATAAGCAACCTAAGTAACTTTTCTCATAATGCACAAAAAGGGAAACATTTCTAACACTTCCTTCTAGTTTCTACCAAAAATGAATCCATGCTCTGGAACACAAAATAACGGTCTGAGGTATAAAACTGTGAGTGATCAACAGAACAGGACAGAACATTCACAACAGAATCTGGATCTTACTACATGGTTGCTGTTAGAGTGTTTGGTTTGCTTTTAAAAAGCAAAAGCCATTTTAACAAAGGTTAATGCTATTATTGAAGTCAGAGGCTAAAATAAAACATAAAATTATTTTCTGTCTTTTTCTTGTTTGTTTGGTTGGTTTTTTTTGCAGTTTCTTTTATCACTCCACTCAGCTTAATTAGAGAAGGCAGCCTGGATCAGATCCACTTGTGCTTGCTTCTCCGTGCCCTGGCAGAATACAGTCTTTTTAAATAAAAACTTTAATTGGAATGTAAGAAGAACAGAAAGTTATAAATTTTCTCCACCCCTGCCCTGTCCTGCTCTAGGCTGATTTGGTAGGCTGGAACAGCACTGGATAGAGGTGCTCAGTTGCAACTCACTCTACAAGTTCAGAGATTGGTTCTCCATTAAACTTGTTAGTGTAACCAGACTGCTCTCCAAACTGTATCCCACTCTCATTGCATGCTTGGGCCAATCAGTATTTCAATAACTGATGACTCATTTGCTGCTTTTCTCAGCAACACACACCTGAAAACACTGCACACTTTTCAAAAGCAACTATTTTTGAGATATGCTGCAAATGAAAAGAAGCCAAACGTGGCGTTAAAGCAAAACACGCTGACGGCTCTGAATCCATACAGGGATTAGATTTTTCTTTATAGCTCAAACAGTAAAATCAATCAGATATGGATTTTAGTATATGAAATAAAAGTTTACTCATCAAATATTTCATACAGATTTTCAACTTGAGAATGTACTGCCTGTGAATGAGACCCACATTTACCTGGCAGTCATTTCAAAGGAGTCTATCCAGCCAATTATTCTCAGACTAAAATTCCTAAGTGGGTTTTGACTTGATGGACCATAATGACTCAGAAGAACCCATTAAACAGTCTGTCTTGTCAAGGTGCCTGCATTATAACAGCAGATACAGGGCGTGACCCTGTACTCCTAGAGGGAGAAAAGTAGCCTATTGACTTTAATGAGAACTTTATCTGACTAAGGAGCTGGGAAAGAGACTGCATAAAAGATCCCTGTAGTTTGTATGACCTAAAAACTGTCAGGGCCAGGCCCTACCTCTAAAGGCTGTAACAACTCCGAGAAAGTCATTAATGATAAGCAAATTAACTTTTAAAAGCATTTCAGAAACTTGAAAATCACTGTTTTCCAACAACAGCCCCTATGCCAAGGAGTCTTTATAGAAAAATAACGGACAAATCTACATCCTATGTATCCTGAATAGAAGAGATGACAAAGTACAGTCCGCAGCTGAAGGAACTATGTATGAGTAGGTCGTTACCTTTAATTAAAACTGTAATGTGCCAAACCCCATCCCAGGAAGCGTTCAGGGACAGGCTGGATGGGGCTCTGGGCAGCCTGATGCAGTGAGAAGTGTTCCTGACTCCGGCAGAGGGGCTGGAACTGGATGGTCTTCAAGGTCCCTCCCAACCTAAACCCTTATAGATCGTATGTCTCTTAAGACACTAACATGTTGCAGTTTACTGCTGGGCAGCTGCTAAGCAACCATCAAGCTCAGCAGACTTTCTAAATCTTGGATAAAGGTGGCAGCACCCTGCAGGATATGACACAAGTTGTATTCAGCACCTGGAATTACCAACCACATTTACCAGTACCACACAACTGCCCACTGCGGAGGTGAAAGAACTCCTTTCTTTGCTCTCCAACCTTCAATCACCTACCTGCTTTCTGACCTTTGTCAAACAAACCCAACCCTTCAGCCAGCCACATGAGCTCCTTGGGACTTTGTTTGCAGATACTCAGAGAGCCAGTCACCTGAACACTGTGGACAACTGAAAAATGGTAATACTGATGGCATAGGAAATACGGAGAGCGTCCCAGGAGAGTGATGTGGGATATCTTGTACAGTGGTTCTATGAAAAGACGGGTGCTCATCTGAAAGATGGATGGTCTTTGGAATAGTTTTTCATAAAAACATGATTACTTGTGATCTTCTGCCTTTGATATTCTTCCTATGAAACACACATAATTCAGATCAGGTTTAGGGGACTTTTTTCCTGTTAGGTTAGGATTTGGGATCCAGAGTTAAGTCTATGCCATCTTTACACGCCCTTGCTCAAGTCCACACGCAGCTCTGCTCTTCGGTACACAGCAGGATTAAAATGTATGCTACTCTAATATGCATTGGCTGACAGCAACTTCATTCAAAGACCACCCAGGATTCTGAGTCTTCTGACAAGATAAGTCATGTTGAGGAGAGATCTCCATGGCTGGTGTGGTGAGACGGGATGTGGTCAACATATGAAGGTTTCAGCTCTCTGTACGATATCTGTCTATAATTACTGCTTGTTTACTGCAAACTCATCATAACACTTCAGTCAGGTAACATGACAGGATACTACAGAGACTTCAGCAAAACCCTTCAGACTGCACTCGGACAACCAGTAATTGCACAAAGTTCATGGTTATTTTGCACGAGTTAGCACTGCAGGGTTTGGCATGTGGAGTTTTGAATCTGGAATGTTTAAAAAAATTAGGAGACAAATGGGAAGCAACTGCACGCTGCAGTTTTATCTCAGAATTTGTAAAGTAGGCATCCTTATATCCCCACACTAAGACAAACTTCTGCTGTTCTTAGGATGATAAAACATACATTGAAAAACATGTAGGTTTTTACCTCTCTTGCATGGGTGGAAGTTGTATCCAGCTGTTAAACCTGGGATCGTATCGGCTAACAAAGTTTGTGCTGTGCTTCCCTGTGAAGATAGATTATTTTGACACTCAGCTGTTTGTTTCATGTATTTAACATCATGATTGTATTATAAATTACGTATATTTCACAAGTTGCCAGCTTTTATGAAGGGTTACCCCGTTTACAACAATGTATGATTACACGATGTGTACAGTAATAATTCAACAAATGGGGCACTACAAGGTTTGAATTAGCAATTGTTAGCAGTAAAAGTGGATAGAGATTATTCTTGCTCTCTGTAATAAGATCTTGAAAACATGTATTTAAATTTACTTATAGATGCTGTGGTACTTTCACAGCCACAGTAAATCACAGCACTATACAAAATTACTGCCCAAAAGAGAATATCCCTATAGCATTTTATGGTTAGAGTGTTTTGTGTCAGGTAAAATATCATAGGGAGAACACGTGCGTTTCTTTCTCTTCACCTTTATGTGGAACACAGTAAAAAACAGTGAGCAAATAACTAGAAGGCTCATAAGCCATCAGCATGGGGTATGCAGTATTTGCACTAGATGGCTTATTCTACCATGTACTTTCAGTGTTAAGTTAGGAGTTACACATGTGCATCGAAGGGGGAATATACTCTTAGAATCTCATCCAGATGTGTTAGCAAAAATGTGAAACATGAGCAACATACGCTGGCTAACTAGCTTATCCTTGCTGTCAAACCCAAGAACTGTATGCATGTCTTCACGATACTAAGATTTCATTTTATTTTACATGCAGATTGACATCACAGCGAGAAAACTGAAGCAAGAGAGTGTACGGCAATTTCTTGTAACACCTGAGACTTCAACAGATGAGGACCTTTGAAAAAGAAACCTTTGTTTATGTAAGTGTGACTAAAAAATTGAATTAGAGGCTTCAAAGGACAGCAGAATAACCCAACTGCGTATGTCACAGTTCTATAAATGGTCACTGGGTATTCTACAAGGTGAATATTTTTGCATTGGAAAAGCCTCTGTAGGACTGGTTCACTTTACTTGCTGCATTCTACTCTTAGTTCAGCATATGCAAATAGATCATCAGGAGACTGATGAGAAGAAAAATTATACAGCTAGAATCTGGTTTCATAATCATTTAAGATCACGTTCTACAAGATTACAGATAAAGAAAGCATTGAGTACTCTATCTGGAAGCAAACTCATTCTCTCGCCATGTATCATGTTCCAAATCCAGCATGGTGCCTACTGAGGACCAAACTTGCTGCATGCTGAGCACTGCTCAAATGCATCTCAGAGTATAGGGTGAGAGCCCCATAAGCTAAAGAAAAATGGGATTCTTCCACCGGGTTTAGAAAAGGCAGACTTTGCTCTTGGTCCCTATCTGAATTCCTTTAGTCTACAATGACAATTTAGAAGAATAGATATTGAGAGTTACAAATTCAATGAAGAGTAACATAGCAGGATCTGACCAGCTCGGTCTCACTGTTTAGGACATGCATTCATCTACTTCTACTATGAAAGCGGGATTACAATACAAGGTAAGTATTGATCACAAGTTTCAAGTCCTGTGAGGAGGTTTCTGCTCTTACCGCGTCTTTCAGAGTTGCTTGGGACTTCAGAAGTCATTGGCCATATGGCAGCTTTTTCACTCATGTCTTACAAAGCTCTGATCTGGAGACCTTGGCCTCTTAACATACTGTGTCATGCACATATTCGGTATAAATCCCACATATGTAGAAGATTGTGCAGCACGAAGTAGAATGAGATTTTATTGGGAATAGAGTGGGATGCAGGATACAGATCTGGTCACTTCATAGGAAAGAAGATGAAATCAAACTGGAAGGGGCACAAAGAAGATCCACAAGAATGACAAGAAGAACAAGATGTTTATCTTATGGCAGGAGATAAACTCCAGCAGAACTTGGCTTGTTGCACCCAGCAAAACAAAAGCTGAAAGGGAAGAGGAACGCTGCCTGTAATACATCAGAGGAACAAATCTCCAGGAGGGGAAAAGCTATTAAGCTAAAGGCCAACTCTGGCACGAGAACAAGGTGATTTAGACAGTCAAAGAATACATTTTACTGGAAATTAGAATAAGGCTCCTAGTCATTGAGAGCAATTGGATTCTGTAACAGCTTTCCAACAGGAGTAGAGAAAGCTAAAAATCCAACTGCTTTTCAAATGGAGCTTAGAAAATTTACAAAATGGGACTATATGATGCCTGTGATGGCAGGAAAAGGATTTGATAACCTCCTTAAGCTGCCTGGTATAAATGGTTTCATTCCAATTTAATTTTGGAATTCAGTTTCAAAGACAACTGTATCTATTATTTTTGTCTTGCTCATCAGTCAATAGGGTTGCACATGCCATGAAGCACTTGTCAGAATGCAGAAACTGTGAGAAGTAAACAGAAATCAGGACTAGTAAATTGAGATAATGAGAGAAAAGGAGGCAGATGCTGCTGTGCTCTGTACAGCAAGTTTTCTGCACCCATGCCAAAAGGTGAAGGGCTCTGAAGGTTACAAATGTTTGTCCTAAATCCATGCCATTGCTCTGCAACCTGCTCTCATCAACGTTTACTCAAGCAAAGATCCCTTGTGACCGGAAAGGTGATGCCATAGGAGGATGTAAAAAATGAGAAGAAATATCACCACGCTCCCTAGGTTGTCAGGAAGTCAGAGGAGCAGCACAGAATGTGCATGGTCACTCCTTGGGGTACATCTTGCTTCCCAAGAATTGGCACAGTGCCTAAAGAAATGCATAATGCTCCTTCCATTGCCACTATCCACTGAAACAACACTTGGCACCTTTCCATTTGTATTGGAATCCTTGAAATGCACTGGCAGGAAAGCTCAAGTTAGGTTCATTTGAAGACCCTTCTGTTCTATGAGGATAGCAGTGAAAGGTCTTTATGCAAAAGTGAGTATGTGTGAGCAGTTCTCGTGTAGCTGCATACTTTGAGCAAATCGGTTTCAAAAAAGAACTAGTCCAAAAATATCTCTGAATGTAAATTATGATTTTTAGGTCTACTTTTTGAGACAAATAGGATCCATTTCGCTTGGGGTACGTTTGTAAAGAGATCAGCATCAATAATGTTCCCACTTCCTTCACTGTAACTTCACTACAGACAAATCACAGCTCTGATTCTCACTGATCAAGGAAGCTGTTGGATGTCTGCTGCACGTGCCTTCAGCTCAGGAAATGATCTAGGCAGCCTTAGAATTTGAGTGCTATCTATGTCACAAACCACGTGTTCAAGTCCTGTCTCAGTCACAGGACGTTCACTTCTTCTAACAACTCTCTATTAGCTTGTGACTCAGTTTCCACATCTTTAAATTCTGTACAATTATTCATCTTTTCTTTCGTCCTTCATATGACATGGCTATTTAATTAAAAACTGACTGGTACAAGGTCTGCCTTATGTTATCTGCTTACCACCAAGCACAACAGGGGCCCTCAGTTGTTGGCTGTGGCTGATACTCCTAATAATAATTACCATTAATTATGCCCCTGTACTTCCTGCATAATATAGCATAACACAAAGGAGATTCAAACTGCAGAACTGAAGGGCTCTTCTCCCAAAAGACTTAGTGATATTTTAACTACACCGGAAATATGTTTCTAGGGTGGACTGGATTGTTTGTCTCAGGTTTTAGGAAGTGAACAGATGTAACAATTTTCTATAATTTGGTTTAGTGCAGATGCTGAAATGGGGCATTCACAATAAAATATATGCAGTATATGTAATTTCAGCTGGATCCTCTGGTGTTTTAAAGTAAAAATGTGTACCTGCAAGCTGTTTTATGGTTTCTCAGTCATAATTATCTCTGTTACACAGGCTGCTACAACTACAACTCTTTCTTCATGTGCAAGCTTTTTAACAATGTCTTGACTACTTTGTGAATTTTGCAAGGCATGGTACTCTCCTTTTGCTTTGCTCAGAAGCCTGTTAAATTGTTTAATTTCTCTTTGCAGTAAATTTATGAAGTAATCAAATCAAATAAGGTAGCAGCAGATAATCTATATGAGAAGCTCTTGCACAAGACTAAAAAAGAGCCCAGTTTAAGAATCTCAGTCTAGATAATTAACACATTAACAACTTTAGCTGCGAGTATCTGGTTTGACAATAGAAAGGAAGCATTCATCTACTGCAATTGCATTATTATATTATGACTGGAAGGAGACTGGAAATGAAGGTTAAAATTCTTAACAGCTGCTGCCTGGTGCATGCACTTGAAAGAGTCTGTTCTGCTGCCTGTGGCATTTCTCGAGGGACGTGGGAGCTGATGAATGACAGAGATGCTAATGCTGAAGAACCAGATATTTATTACATCAGTATCTGAAAGTAGCCTTTGGTAGCTCAATAATTTGGCTACAGGTCCTCAAAATAACTTAGTAATGACCACATCAGCTGACCTGACAGACAGACAGACACAGGAAGGCAGATGCTGCCCGTGTCTTTTAATACAGTGTACATACCATTTGGGTTCCATTGGTCTTCTCCTCCGAGTACAAACAAGAAGTTTTCCACTTCCACGACGCAATGATGCGCACTGTTATATGGCATAACTGCAAGCAAAAAGAGAGTTCTTTATCAGCTCGGGGCATGGGTTCCATAAAAACTTCCAAAGGTACAAAATACAACACCATGATGGAATTTGTATATAATTTATGTAACTTGTATAATAGCAGAAGGCATCCACCCCAAGCATGTATGTCTGATGAATTAATAGCAGAAGCAGATGCTTATTAGTAACTTCACATTATTTGATCTTGTAGATAATTGAATAAAGCAGGAATGCTGGCCCTTTGGTTCCTCACCCCCACCCTCTTCCCCCACATATATATGCTGCTCTAAAATGAATCTTGAAATGAGTGAAGTTGTCTGATATTTTCCTGGAATAAGCAGATGTTAGGGATCCTGGTATGCTAGGAAACATTATAAAAACCTCAGCCCAGCTTTGTTCTGTTGGTAATGTTTCCACAAGAAGAGTCAGTGTGTTCAGTAGCTTTCTATTACACAGCAATGAACAAGCTGCATTTCCATACAGTTTTAAGTTTTTAAATTAAGGTCCTGCTGATTTAATGCCTTTTCCAAATGTATACGCTTAATTTCCTGTACAATGTCATTAGCAGCACAATCACACATTTCCTATTCATCTAATCAGGAAGCCCTTTGTTAACAAACATCAAAACTGTGGCATTAGGTTTGCGGCATCCTTTCTTTTTGGAGACACTGGAATTACTGCAGACCAAACACAGTCACAATATTCTATTTTTTTTCAACTTACATTTTCCATTGTAAGTATTAAAACACAAAAATAAGGGCTTATCTATACATAATATGCATATATTATTGTGCTGTGGCATACAGCACCAGTGATTCTATATGGTAAATGAAACTTAGGCAGCATTAGTTATCATACCACATATTGTACTTTTGGCCCAGTGACACCAGTAGGAAAAATGATGTCCTTGTTCAGCTCATCATATGGGTACCTTAAATCTAGGTGAGGACAAATGGGGAGGTGATGTGCATGTACAGGCAGGGAACTTATTGCTTGACACGGATCAACAGAGCACTTAGGAAACCAGTGCAGTGGGAAATCAATATGACTCAGGGCCAGCTCTTACTTTGTGCTCTTTTGCCAATGCCAAAAAAAAAAAAAAAAAAAAAAAAAAAAAAGGCAGCCTATCTCACACTTGGATTATTTTGGTTGATCTATCTCTCATTTCATTTGTTTTATTATCTTTTATTTTTCTCAGAGTGCATTTGTGCAGTACAGCACATGCAAATAAAAATAATAAGAAATGAGCACAGCTTTGTTATTTAGGACACATGCTCTTAAAGATCAAGGGGGCTCATTTAAGCTTCTTCCTGAAGTTTTTGCCAAGGCAATGATGAAAATGTAAGGTTCGTTTTTAGTAAAGGTCAAATATCATTTTCATAGACTGCACTCTTAAAAGTCATGTAAGTGAAGCAATTCTTAAATTGGGCAGCTAAATACAATGGAAGATCATTAACTGTTGTTATTTGTTACATGCAAACTTAACAAAGCTGGAATGTAATCCTATACTAGGCAATGCCAAAGAATTTATACTACCTATAGATTCCCACAGTGGGATAAAGAATGACAGAGATTTTTATTTTCTTAGTACCCATACCGTGCTTTTCCCACTCATTAATCTCAAACATTTTCCCATCTTAAAATCTCTCAAACCCACTGAACTTCCCAGGATTTTGTGGAAGCTTTTACTAAAGAATGAATCTGACTTCCCACAAGAAGTCGATGCCTCTCGGATCACTCCTCTCAAGAAGAGGTTCCCCAAGACCAGTCTGCAGGGTCTTTAGTTCCTACCTATCCCAGTGTGCTACAGTATTTTCAAATCAGGTCCAAGACAGAGGTTGAGTCAGGCTCTTCCTTCAGTCAATCTGACTGAAGAATAGTATTCATCAAAGACATGTGTACAGACAGCACACATGCATATTTTTCGTGTGGTGTATTTCCATTTTTTGAAAATACTTTATTTATCCTCCATATTGACACAAACAGGGCCAGCAGAGGAAGAAATTATATTTTAAGCTCTTCTGCTGTTTCCATGCATATAAACTATGCAATAAGACTTCCACACTTACGATGATAATTAAACCTCAAAAACTAAGGGCTTAATCCCAGCTCCCACTTTACTCAATGGCAACGTTCCCACTGTTGGGGGATTGGGCCCAAATGACCTGAACTAACATCTGCAGCTCACAGAAAAGCCCCAGAGAAGCATTCCCAGGACAGGAGGATGGTATCTGGGCAATGCTGTCAGCACCTGAGGGAGTTTTTGCACTGAAATGGGGAAATCATCAACATCACAGCCTTTCTCCCTGATCATTTCCAGGGTCCCTCACAATCATGAATTGCACACTGAAATTGAAACTAGGGCAATTAACAAGACTGCTATAAAAGGAAAGCGCCTGAAAACTTCTGTCATAAGCTATAATTCCTTATGAACACACATCTGTACAGGAGCTAACTTTCATAGATACAGTCAAAATTACATGCTAGTGATCTTTCTAATTCAGTTTCTGGTAGTGGCAGATCTTCACAAACTCCCTGAACTTGCCAGGATGTAACAGGAAGAATTTGGCCCTTCACACACACTGCCCAGACTGCTGCTTCCATTATTTCTGCATAAGCCTTTGTCTGCTGTTTTGCTTTAATCGTGTGAAAATCACATTCTCTCCTTTTTTCCATTTCCAGCCAGTGGAACACCTGCCTGCCCCGCAGAAAGGGTATTTGAAGAGAAGTTTGTACGCCGTGCTCAAACAGAGCCCAGTGTGAGTTTTTAGCGTGTCAGTCAGTGAGTTAGAGGGAAAGGGTAAGGAGAAGCTAATCAGGATGAAATGAGATTAAAGGCTGTCTAATTTTACAGCAACTGTGATCCATCAGCCACTGTGAAAGTGACAGTGGAAATGAATGATGGAGACAGACAGGTGGGGCTGTACATTTCACTGATTTATCCTCAAATGCACTGGGCCTTATTTTATTGAGTGAACATGACCGCATTTATCATGACTGTCATCTAAACCCACTTCCCTCCATTTAAAAAGGTCACTTTACTTGGAGGGAGTAGGATAGAGGCACTTTCAAAACAGATTTAAAATTTAATAACACATGTTTATAATCCTGTGTGAGAATTCTCAACTTTATTAAAGTAAGATTTTACAAGAAGAAGATAAGGCTATTAAACAGATGAAAAGATGAAAAAAAAAAGCCATGGTCGCCTGAGAAACATGCTCAGCTACCAAGGTGATAGGTGCCAGGGAACGACTTGAGACAGGCGTAAATGGATTAGAAGTAGCAAGCAGAACACACATCTCCTAAGCCCTCACCCCTCACACACTTTCCAAAACTCTGGTAGTTTTGTGCACTCTCAGACCAAGAGAAGAAACAAGTCCAAGTAGTCCTAGATAAGACAGTGCCCCAACCAGCCCTTCTCTCCTGCAATTTAGACCCTCCTTAAGGTGGGAAGGATTTTTTCATGTACATATATGCAACAGGAAACACTTTCCAGGTTGAAATTAACCACTGATCTACACTTAAGAATGATCCAGAAGGCAGAAGAGATGAAAATAATGCTCATGAATCAAAACCCTCTCAATCATAACAGCTATGGTCAGCCAGATGCCAACATGCTCCAAAGGCACCTCCAACTTTTGAATGGTGAGAATTTGAATCATATCTCTCACGTAGCCCACACACAATAATGTGTGCTGCTTGCCTTATCCAGTTTTATTTCGTTTCTACCAAAAATTGCACATAGGTTGCTCCGAAAGTAGTGCCTCCTGTTTAGTTCCATGGAAACGACAACATATACAAGGAGTGCAGTAACTGTATTTGACGGAGCAAATATTCAGCTATAAAAATACCATTTTTCAGCATTGTCACCATCACAAGCTACGCATTTTTGCCAGCAATGAACAAGACTCTGCATGCCAGCTCATACAAGTCTGCATCAGTGGAGGTGACCCACTGTTCTATAGCTGCTATGACAGTGTTGTTGCTAGGAAATTGCTGCCCATGCCATTCATATTTCACCAGCCCAAACAGATGGAAGTCAGAAGATGCCAAGTCTGAACTACACACTGGGTGTGGTAGGACAGTCCAGTCAAGATTGGCAATGTGCTTCGTGATCTTCAAACTGGTATGGGGCCTAGCATCACTGCATTCAAGAGAAAGGTTGCCTTCATCTCTGGATGGACTCTGGAAGTTTGAGCCTTCGGCTTAGTCAGCACCACAGGGTAGTTGTCAGAGCTGATGGTTGGTCTGCGCTCCAGGAAATCCAGAAGGATCACCTCTTTCCTATCCCCAAAGACAGTGCACATTACTTTACCCACTGAGGGCTATGTCTTGAATGGTGAATTCACATGTCACCACTTCATGGGCTGCTGTTTTGACTCCAGCTCACAGTGATGACATCTCCTAATCAGTAACAATGTGATCCAGGAAACTGCCAATTTCAGCCTTGGATTGGTTCAAGAGGTCCTGAAAAACTTGCATATGGTGTTCCTTCTTTGTTCTTTTGTGAGCAGTCATAGGACCTACCTGGCACAAACTCTGCAATATTCTAACATCAACGCAATTGTTTCCAATGTACTGAAGCTGGTATTCAGCTCTGTACGCAGTTCCTTGACTGCAATCTGCTTGATTCACATGGATGAGCTGACTGAGATGCTCTTCATTTTTTGACATGCATAGCTATCTGGAACGAGGTTTGTCTTCAACAATGCTGTCACCACTGCTGAAATGCACCTCCCACCCTTCATTGTGCTCACATCCACTTGTTGGCCTCCATAAACTTTCAATGTGCACTGATGATTGTCAAAGGATGCCATTTTTTGCCAATTCAATGACACATCTTTCCTTCACAAGCACTTCCATGTCTGATGCTGTTCTGTCAGACTGCCCCTCTGCTGCCATCTGTCACATGGCAACAACATGTAGCAGAATATTGGTGGGAAGGTTCAATCTCTATTGCCATACCACCAACCTCTAGTGTTACAGGTCAACACAATAAAAGAGGAGGCATTACTTTCAGAGCAGCCTTTCTACATTTAGGAAATGATATCTGGTTGTTCTCAATACATTATCCAAGGGACACTGATTCCTCACTTCGAAACTAACCAGCAGAGAAAAAGGGAGAACAGGAATGATGACATGTCTAAAGACAGATAGAAAGATAAGCTCAGGTCCCAGGTGATCTGAAAGTTGTGATACAGCCCACAACCATGCCCCTGCTCTGCTAAAAACTCACAGAAACTGCATTGGATTCTTCTATTCAAAGATTAAAAAAAAAAAAAAAATCCATAGATTTTTCACAACCCTGAAACATTCAGCTGCTTGGGATATAGGAGGTACTGTGATGAAAGCTAAGAAATCTCTTCCTAAGATGCTGCATAGCTTGAGCATAGCCCTTTCAAGACTCAGCACACACTGAAAAGTCATGGTTATCATCTCTAATGAACTGTGCAGATGATGTAAGAGAAGAGAGTGCTTCCAGGACCAGGATATCATTACCAGAAAATATAAGGAGGCAATAATGACCTTCCACAATATTAGCTGCCTAACTTGTTGGATGCATAATATTCAACAAATGCTGCTTGAAAACTGAGTCTTTCCCCATCTCTCCAGAGGGCAGAGTAATGTGAGAACATGTTCCATTCCCATACAGAAGGCACCTGCAAACTCACTGCAGGAAAATGTGATTTGCTCATAGCAGAAACATAACATTTCGTTTCCAATCTGCTCCCAGAAATGTTAGCCAGAGGACAGTTGGTTAAATTACTTGCTGTAAGGAGAGCAAGTAATATTGTTTGCCTTTTCTTTGGTTCATAAATCATTTGCATGAAGACCATACATTTCTACTGCATGTTACTTCCTATTACTCACCAAGAGGTTATATAAATAAATGCTAGAATTCCTCTGCGAATTGTTCACTTCAACTGTTAGTTATTTAATAACTGTGGGGAAAGACTGATCACAATAACTACGAAATTCTAGCCTCGTTGAACTGACTTTTGAAGGCATCAGGTTCTCACCCACTGGTATTTTCAGCTCAAAAAATAATGAAAAAAATGTTAAAAGAGGACAACAATGAAGAGTAAAAGGCAAACACCTCTGTTAACATATCTGCAGTCAAACTGCACTTTGTCATCTCAAATTCAAGCAAATAGTTGTTATGCATTTTTCCCAGTAACACGTCAGTGCCAGTCTGGAGCCTGAGCTTAACTCAGTAGAGTCAGCTTGGGACATCCAATCCAACAGCAGTCATCAAGAGCAGAAATCATATGACGTGAGGCTAAAGCACTGTGCCTCAGTCACCTCCTAGGGCAACCACCTAGAATATCTATGGTCCAGCTATACCACAGAGAGCTCCACCAGCTCTGCTAGACATCTCCCAACTTCTTCATATCCACGCTAGTTCTGCATTAACTCCATTCAAACCATTACAGATACAATGGGCAGAGGCCAGAAGAGTTCATCCAGGACAAAGCCTCTACTTAACTGAGATTGCAGGGAACGGAGGTAAAATGAAAACCTAAGTTTAAAATCTACCTTCAGTTGGAAGTATTTACATAAGTACTAAAGAAAAAGTGATCTGAGCAGATGCAGGTTCCTGGAACAATTCACAACATAGCAGAAGATATTTCATACTAATGAAGATATTTCATGTTCTGAATGTATTCCACATCAATGAAAATATTTTTCATTTAAATGTCAGGAGTTATTATTTTGATACATTCTTTAGAATAACATGAGACAGGCTTCTTCAGCAGGGTTCCCACTTTAATTGTTTTGATAGACAAATTTTTTCTTATGTGAGCATCTACAAGAAGACATTTAAACCCATGTTGAAGCACCAGACTAGGCAAATGTAGCATCAGGAACAGCTGGCATGCACAGTTCTCCTCAAAATAAATTGTTTTAAAGTTACTGAGATGCAAGTTCTAAGTACAGACTTGTCTACTTCCATGAGTAAAATTCACCCTATAGCAGAAAGCTTAACTGGGTTTTCAGGAGCATACATATTTGAGTATTTGCAAGAGCAAGTTTTACCCATATATTTTGAAAGCTGCAAGCGCATATTTGCATTTCATTTGAACAATAAAAATAAGGCTGCCCATTTGGATCAACACTGTCTTGATCAAGTAGGAAAATCCTGCATCTGCACATCAGCACCAGTACCAAAGTCCTTGCACAATCCTCACTGTGCACAGCAAACCTATGTACGCTCTGCAGTGCTTCCCCATTCTCATCCCTAATGGAAATAACTCCTTTCAGCTGAGCTGCTGATGCAGTGCTTGAGAAGCTCATCTGAATGAATACACCCAATTTGTCATGAAGCAGAGCAGTGGGATTTAATATACAATCCTATGGGAACATCCTATGGGAACACTGGAAATGACAGTTTTAGGAGCCATGAACAGCTCCTCTTGCTTTGTTATCCCCTACTCACATGCCAACCCACTGCCCACCCGGGTCCTCTCTAGGACTCTCCTGGCCTGGTGTCACACAGCTTATCATGCAACACTTTTTGTCCACTGTGGTGAGTTATGCAGTGTTACCTCAGTGACGGCTGTTTCCCAACAGAATATGCTGTATACCTACTCGGGCCTGGATTTATGGTTTCTAAAGTAGAGCCCGACATATATTACTGGGGAATGACATCTCGTCACATCGTAATAGTTTCAGGATGAAACATTCATATGTGACACTTCACACAACAAAATCTCCTCATGGAGGAAATGATGAACAGTCCCTGATGGGATAAAACCACGGCAGAGTTGCCAGAAAGCTCCAGAAAGAAATACTATTTTGCCCCAAAGGAGACTTTCAGATCCTCTAAGATGGCTAACCCACCACCTCTAAGGGGCGGTGGGTTAAGGCCCGACTGCTTGTGCCCAGTTGCATCCATTTGTGAGTCAGTTTCTGTCTGACCCTAAGACATGCACATTCTTTTACTGGCACTGACCAGCTTGAGGTCTCCACCAGTACAGCTGCCCTGGGCCAAGGAGCCCCATTTTAGCCTGGGCACCCAGTTCTGGACTGTGTTATACAGCAGGTGTGCTCGCTTCCAACCCCACCTCTGGCTCTCACTCCCGGATTGATCTCAGATCTATGCTGCAGGTAGTCAGTGTTCTACCTACTCCCTACTAATAGCATGAAAAAAACAGTACTTAAGAGTTGCCCTGGAAGAAATGAATGCTCTCATCATCAAAATCAGGATGCCAGGAAATCGAGTGTTTTAGTGTTGATGCACTTTCATGTCAAACAGAAATTAATATAATTTATAACATTCATCTTGCTCAGAGTGGACAAAAGAGCCTACTGTAAAATGTACTAAACACAGAAGGACACAATGGAATATGCAGGCAAACTGAGGAGCGTTTTCTCCAAAAGAAATGAGATTTAAAATGTTTTCCTAAACCCCTCCTCACAAATCACACAGAATCACAGAATTGCAGGGGTTGGAAGGGACCTCCAGAGATCATCGAGTCCAACCCCCTGCCAAAGCAGGTTCCCTACAGCAGGTCGCACAGGTAGGCATCCAGGCAGGTCTTGAACATCTCCAGAGAAGGAGACTCCACCACCTCCCTGGGCAGCCTGTTCCAGTGCTCCGTCACCTCACTGTAAAGAAGTGCTGCAGTTTCCGGCCATTTCCCCTTGTCCTGTCTCTACTCACCACTGAAAAGAGTCCGGCCTCGCCATTCTGCCCCCCACACTGTAGATATTTATAGACCTGGATCAGGTCCCCTCTCAGTCTTCTTTTCTCAAGGCTGAACAGACCCAGTTCACTCAGCCTTTCCTCATAGCAGAGATGCTCCAGGTCCTTCACCATCTTCGTGGCCCTCCGCTGGACTCTTTCCAAGAGATCCTTGTCTTTTTTGTACTGGGGAGCCCAGAACTGGACGCAGTACTCCAGATGAGGCCTTAGCAGGGCAGAGTAGAGGGGGAGGATCACCTCCCTCGACCTGCTGGCCACGCTCTTTTTAATGCACCCCAGGATGCCATTGGCCCTCTTGGCCACAAGGGCACACTGCTGGCTCATGGCCAACCTGTCATCCACCAGGACACCCAGGTCCCTTTCCGCAGAGCTCCCCTCCAGCAGCTCATCCCCCAACCTGTACTGGTGCATGCAATTATTCCTCCCCAGATGCAAGACTCTACACTTGCTTTTGTTAAACCTCATCCGGTTTTTTTCTGCCCAGCTCTCCAGCCTGTCCAGGTCTCGCTGAATGGCAACACAGCCTTCAGGCGTGTCAGCCAATCCTCCCAATTTCGTATCATCAGCAAACTTGCTGAGAGTGGCCACCATCCCCTCATCAAGGTCATTGATGAAGATGTTGAACAAGACCGGACCCAGCACAGACCCCTGAGGAACACCGCTGCTTACAGGCCTCCAACCAGACTCTGCACCACCAACGACGACCCTCTGTGCTCTGCCAGTCAGCCAGTTCTCAACCCACCTCACTGTCCACTCATCTATCCCACACTTCCTCAATTTTGTTATAAGGATGTCGTGGGGGACAGTATCAAATGCCTTGCTGAAATCAATCCACTGCTCTCCCCCTATCCACCCAGCCAGAGACAACATCATAGAAGGCTACCAGGTTGGTCAAGCACGACCTCCCCCTTGTGAACCCGTGCTGACTACTCCTGATAACCTCCTCTTCTTCCAGAAGAAATGGAGTCCCAAGGAAGGCAAATAGCAGACCCATGAGTAATTCAGAGAAGGAAATCTGGTGTGTGTAGCAAATTACGTAAAATTGGCTGAGACCACTTATTTTGTACATCTGTACAGAGAAAATGAAATGAGAATGTATACTAAAAAAAAATCCAGGAATAAATCTGGATTAAATTAATATTAGATTTCTTTTTCTTTCTATAATAACAGCACTGCTTTATATTTTCAGGAAAAAAAATGCTGTTAAAAATGTGTTTTAATGCCTAATCATAGGCAAGATAAGGACAATCCACTAAATACGAGCATTCATACCAGATATTTTGTTCTGTCACCTCAAAAAACTCTTTGTGAATTTAGAAATTTTCCAGACAGGAAACAAAAGCAAAACAATGTATCTTGAAGTTAAATACTGAGCTAAATAGCACAAGCAGCTGCTATTCAAATCAAGTGGTGTCAAAATTTACGGAGTGAACCATGTTCACACAGAACCATCTATAATTCACAAATCATATGCATGCGTGGTCGTGGACTGTTGATGAACAGGATGAAAGGTCAGGTTAATTTAAATACTATATTGTTCAGGATTGGACATGTACATTATAGTAAATTAAAAATAATTGTTATAATTAATCACAAATACCTAAAAAATACATAGCTAAGTATTTTCAAGTGTCTTGCAATCTTTGTTGAAGAAGCTCATTTGCAAGCTATTGTTCATGACTTTAACTTAGTCTAGTGTAGGAAAGTGAGGATGAGACAAAAATAAAACCAGGACCCATTGTGCTGGCAGCCATGGCTTAGACAAGGTCCTGGTGGAGCCTAGATGAAATTCAAGAAGAGAATGAAATTGAAAAGAACAGGGATAGGCTGGGTCACATCAGAGGAGATGTGGCAAAAGGGACCAGGACTGGAGGAAGAGGCACATCTACAAATATAGTAACACTTACTGACCCACAGCCCCAAATCTTGGACTTCTGACACCCCTTTGCTGTCAGCAGATCTTAGTGAAAGCTTGTGTTCTCTGCATTCCCTGGTTCCCAGGGCACCTAGCCTCCACTGTCTTCAGTAACTGCCTTAAATAAAAAATCAGAAATGCCTACAGCGTATCTAAAAAAAAAAAAAGCCTAGGCAATGTGCCTGCTTCTCAGCATACCTTGAAAAAGCAAGATCACATTCATATCTACATAAACAATGAGCAGATGCGGGACACTTAGGTTATGGACTACCAGTATGAAAGGCAGCAGTGCACAGTTCCTCTCCAGTACCTCTATATTTATGCTGATACAGCCTAACCCTGATACTTTCCAGTTGCCTATCTTGCTGAGGACTCAGTCATAAACACCAGAGACCCATAGACAAAAGGGTGATGGAGCAAAACATGTGGCCATATGGGAAGGTCTGTTATATCAGCAACAGTGCAAGCCTGCATTAACCACAGCCCCAGCACACATGGTACAAAACCATTTGATTGGACACCATTCAATTTCGTGGGCCTGCCCCTCTCAGAGACCAGGGAATCCAGGGCTCCCTTCATGGCAGCACAGTTCCTCCTTGGCATTCCTCAGTGAGCCCTTTCAAAGCAATAGTCTGGTAGAAAAATAACACAGAAAACAAGAGAGGATAGTTTCATTTTGATTTAATGCCCTAAGCCAGCTCACTTGGGAGTTGAACAAGTTTCAGCAGTAATGTAAAGGAGACAGGAACACGGGATGGGGTTTGGGTACAAAGAAACTTCAAAAAACAGCAGCAGCTTAACACACCATGTAACCATAGCCCCCATAGAGGGGATGGGGCTGCCCTATGAATGAACCACACAGTGCTGAAAAAGACTTCAGATTACAATAGACTGCTTCACTTCTGAGACTTCATCCCTGCCTGTGCCACACTCTTATTGCGGTGCTAGGCAAGTCCCTAAAGCTAGCTGTCTACAGCTACCCACTTCACCTATTCTGAGAACAGCCACTGTGTGTCTGACCCTTGTGTCAGACATGCCAGAGCAGTCTGTGTGTGCTGTTGCAACTGAAGCAGACTGGCATTTAGGAAAGCAAGGTCTGAAAGGGTCCTGAAATGTGCTCCTCGAAGTAAAGGATACCTCTGACTTGGATCTCATTGCACCTCTATTCCTCAACTGCAAAACTCTAACCGCGACTGACTATGCTCTTCACAAAGCGAATGTGGGAAAATACACTAACCGATGCCAGTCAGTCAGACCCTGTTGTTGTGAACACTGGGAAGGAAACCTTGGGGAAAAATTCCGTCTTCGGAAAAAGATTTTAGTCATGTATGATAGACTGGATCTACTTGCTGAACAACACAGAAAGAATACTGTGAGCAGAAATTCAGCACAGTCCCTTTTGTGCACTGACATGACAAAGAATAGCACGCGTTATCAGTAGAGATTGTATCTTAATGCTTAAGCAAACAGAGGCCAAATTAAGGTTGCAGAAGCAGCTTAATTCTCATATTTCCCTATTCA
The DNA here is from genome assembly GCF_026119805.1 of Tympanuchus pallidicinctus. Classification (NCBI taxonomy): domain Eukaryota; kingdom Metazoa; phylum Chordata; class Aves; order Galliformes; family Phasianidae; genus Tympanuchus; species Tympanuchus pallidicinctus. The sequence goes on from NW_026294769.1 coordinate 34,545,101, forward strand.
GAGGGCTTGATGTCACCAGCTTTCTAATGTTCTTTTCAAGTGACCTGTGTTCAACGCAACTCATCTGTGTGTGATACGCTCTTGGTTTGACAGACAGCTGAGTGGCTTCTGTACCCCGCAGCTGCTCCAGCATTTCTGGATCACCCATCTCGGGCCTGCGGAGTCCAAAGCACATCGAGTTCATGGCAAGAGTTGCAGGAGTCCTCCTCATCCTGTCGCATCTCTTCCTTGCCCTTCTCCCTTCCAGCCGGTAGTTGTATGCTAAGCCACTAGATGGTGTGCGCTGTTCTCGCCTTCCCCCTCCCCCTGGAAAACCATTTCCATCATATTTTGGCTTTACGTTTCACAGCCAACCAAAAACAAAGAGGTGAAATGCAGCACAAAAAAAGACACAGTCAGCTTCCTCCTAGGCAGTTAACTTCTGTTTGTTCCTCACATTCAGTGTGAAAAGGAGGAAATCACACACAGTACAGACAAAAAAAAAAAAAACAAAAAAAAAACAAAACAACAACAAAAAACAACTCAATAAATGCTTTGTGCATTGATCCTGCTGGACGCTGAGCCCCTCCATCTCCACTAGCTATGATGGGCTCTGAGAATGCTCAGGTTCTGGCACAGTTTTCAGTCATACCTGCTCTGGCTTGTCTTGATTTAGCTCCCCAAAACACAGAAACACACAGAATGCAGTGAGAATCACTCAGCGATTTTGCTGGCAGTCCACACACATCTGCTTTTCTCTTCCACACACCAGTCCCAGTGAAATACAGCAGGCACAGTTCCCTTCCCTGCCAATACACTGCCAAATCTCTCACCCTCTCTCTCTTCTAATAATGATCTGGAAGCAACATGCTTGTTTTTGACAAAGAGTGCTTTCTCATTGTAGGAGTAGGGAAGGGGAAAGAGGTTCTGAGAGACAAAAAAATAACCTACAGAACTTCTCCAAGATAGTTCTTTCTTCTGTGCCAGAGGAAACACAGAGCTGTCTTCAAGGCTAATCCCGAATTGGATTGCATCAAGATAAACCATAATTACAGCTATCGTCTCATCTCCCTAAAGAGGTGATGTACAGAGGTATACAGCATCATTCATCCCAGTAACACTAATTATTACCAAACCTGCAAGTCAAATACAACTGAGCACTCCTTCCCAACATCCAGCTTTCTTCCAGTCTCCCATGAAAGGCAGGTATTCCAGATTACTTCTATAGCACTCTGTCCCAGACCTGCCCTTCAAGCTCCTGCAAACTCCTCACCCTTTTTTAAGTGGTCAGGAGAAGAGGAGCAAAAATCCAGGATCGTTTTGAAGCTGGTCTTTTCTTTTTCATCCTCCTCCCACTCAGCAATGGAAAGCCACTCGTACCAGAGGGCAGCTGCTGGGAATCCCCACCACAGATCTGCACCACAGACTGGAGTAAGCATACCCCCAGTTCTTCTTGCATGCATCACTGTTGGACATTAACGCAGACCGATTTGGTTTCATGTGTTCACCGCCTCCATAAAAATACTAAAGATAGAATATAATCCCAAATAAGTGCATCTGCTCATGTGTATTCATACGGATGTTGTTGGTCCACATCTGGTTAAAATAAACGTGTTTTTACAAAAATGACGCAAAAAATTTTCATCTACATATCAGCTGGGCAGCAGCTACTGCTTATAGCCTCTAAGAGTTGAAAAAAGCCACTGGCTCAACCTACATTAAAACACTGGTTAGAATCGTTCAGAAAAGTACCTTTTACCTCACATTTGTAGCCTCCTAGGAACACGAGCACAAGCACGTGCTATGTCTCAACTGGTGGCTGCTGCCTTGAAGAAAAATAGATGAATTGGATCTCCTGCAATCCTTTCATTATAACAAATTAAAAAGGTTTTAGACTCAAACAAACAAAGAAACAATCCACTGATAACAAACAAGCAGTTTGCAAATACCTACAAAATGAGCTGGTGAAATCAGCCTATTTTTCATGCCAGCATACTTAATTTGCACACTATACGACTGAAATTTTGCACTGACTAAAGAGACCCCACGAAACAGAGTGGTGCAAATAGCTTTACTATCCAAAAAGTTCTTAAAGTTGAACTTCAGACTTTGAGTCTGATAAGACAGTACCATATAATCAGCTATATATAGGCTTTCAAATCATAAGTTCTTTTATTTGCTTCATTTTCAAACATAATAACTTTTTGGTACTCTGCAATAGGTAAAGCCTGTGAGTAATTACAAAAAGACATTCAATTCTATTGCAATACATAGGGTTCATATACACAGTTTCAATGAAGGTACTTCACCGTACTCACGAACACGTATTTATGGTACAAGTTGCTGATAACCCAAAACACTTCTAAAAATTGCAGTCCATATCGCTAACTGCAGGACACTATAGATGCTTGACGTTCCTTCAGTTTACTTTCATTTTACTTTTAATTTTCAACCATGAGATCCAGCCCTCCCATTTCAAAAACAATCAGCCAAATCATGAAGCTTTGTCTTAATACATAAATGCGCAAGATCAGAGATAAAACTCTTGGCAGTGCTGCTAATTTTACTCAGCAGAAACTTCCCTGAAAGAATCATAATCAGGCACTCAGGCTTTCTTTAGGCTCATGACAAAGGGCAGCATTATTGCTGCTCTGAGTGGGAACGCTCCCAGGGTAGAACTGTGAGTACTAAAATTGTTGCAGTACAGTTCAATGATACCTGAAGAAATTCTGTGACTTAGCTCAAACTAGTGCATTCTCAGGTTTTCCTTTGTTTCAGAGGTCCCAGTGGGTCCAGGGCCTGAGTTTAATTAATAGGTGCTGTATCAACATACTACAAAGGCACATAGGAACAATCAACATGGTCAAATCAAATCCTCGTCTCCAGATTTTTAGTGTCTCTGGGCTGCTCCGAATCATTTTTAAGTACATTTCATTCACAGGTTTCACAAAGCAGTATAAATTTGGTGCATGCAGTTCACTTTTCTTATCTCTAAAAGCTCAGACTATCCTGAGCTTGTGCTTTTCCCTGGTAATTTTGCACCAGTCCCTGCTGCCTACCCAGAACAGTTCCAGCTGGGGACTCAGAAGATGGCTCTGGTGTCCACCTTTCTTGGGCAGCGGAAAACCAACCAAGGTCAGTGACTAATTCATCACACCTGCACTCTTAATGCAGATTCCTCATACCCAAAGCATGTGCACTCATGAATCTTGCAGTAGTTTGGCGCTACATTTACAGCTATGTTTCTGTGATGAAGAAGAGACTTTCCAGTCCTTTTCTAAACCAGAAGTGGGATCCCAGCCCACAAGAATCCACGGGCAGCTCCAGCACCCTGCTGAACATCCTGCCCACTGTAGCCTTCTCCCAAGTGCCAGGGATGAACTCAGGGGCTCTAGAGATCAAACTCTGTGGGCTGCAAAAATTAATTAGTGACTTCAGAATCAGAGGCAAATAACTGATGTTATATAGTTAAATGGCCAGCTCTGACAGATTTTTTTTTTTTTTGGTGAAAATCAATAGATGCTGGTAGATCAATAGGAGTTCTCTGTATAAAAACATTTTCTCATGAAACAGCAAGCTTAGCATTATTTAAACAAATTATTTTGTTATTTAAAGATGTATCTTTACGTATGTAGAACACTGCTGTTTCATGTCTGTGTGAATCATAGAATCACAAGGTTGGAAACAACCTATAAGATCACCTAGTCCAACCGTCTTCTCATTACCACTGCTACCACAAGCTACTAAAGCTTGAAGCTAGAGGACTTTAGGGAGCTGGTTATTTTCTCTGAGGACAGCAATTTTTTTCCCAGTATTAAAATTTCCCAGGGAAAGCCCTCAAGTGGCTGAGGCTGCTCCAGGAATACACTGATGGTGCTAGGGGCAAACCCTTTCCATGGCAGTCATCGTCTGCTAGGAGAAGCCAGGCTGTTAAAATGAAGCAGCTGAGGCCAAACCATTGCTCCAGGAGAAGGGTTTTACTGCTATTGTAAATCTTTGCAGTTAAGAAAAATCAAACTTCTGAGTGTTCAAATGATCCCTTCCTTTTGGTTGTGCTGGAGAGAGTACCCATGAGCTAACAAGAGAATAGCGGCTCCAACTTCATTGGGGGAAACTGAACCTGGTACAGAAAGCCCCTGAAACGTGTTAACAAGACCTAGGATGGAGGCCCAAGCACTGCACATAAGCCCTTATACAAGACTCTGCCCTGGACATAGCTTCATTGGAGCAGAAGTTAATGGGAGCCACTAAATGCACAGTTGATTACCACAGTTGTGATCCTGCTGAATAAAACTAAGTGTAAATGAGCCTGTGAAGACATCAGCTTTCCTTCTTGGAGATGAGGGCTGCATGGGGGCTAGCCAGAACACTGGGCTGTGAACACCATGTGTCACCCAGCTCTGTACTGCCTGCCATGGCTCCTAACATGACTTCACTTTTCTGGAGACAGCACACAGATGATCTCTGTCATATGATAATGCACAGTCATATAGAGATGTTTACAGTCAGTACTTTATAAAGTACTTAAGCATGTATTTAAACACACTGCTGAACATCAGTGTGATTGATACTTTGCTGAATTAGAGATATGATACGCATACATTTTTCTGCTGTTGTAATTTTTCATTATATAGCCTTATAAGCTGGCCATAAAGATTTCCTTTCAGTTTTACATCCAGCAAATGAGTAAATTTGGGAGTCAAATTTCACATTAGTTATGCCCACACAATGCCTTACACATGCATGAGGGCAGAAAACCACTCAATGACCTTTAATTGGACTTCTTTTCTGTTACTCTTTAACAATTCATCTAGAAAAAAAAAAACTGTTTCTTTCTCATCCAGTAACTGACATCCTTTTCATGTCACTGCAATCAGAAAAGTATCTCCTACATAAGGTGTATATGCTAGTTAAGCTGTGCACATAGAGCAGCTGTAATTTCCGACCACCAGCAAGATGATGAGTCAAGATCACACCCATACATTCCGCTCTCCTTTTCTCTGAGGAGAAAGACAGGAAGAGTAGAAAGGCAGCTATTACACTATTCATCACGATAATTCCATTAAAATCTATTTTAATGACTTCTATTAATGTCATTTCCTGAGCCTCCCCATCTGAAAGTGATACACACATAGGTCTGACTTTGTCCTTTCCAGTTTAGCCCAAGAAGGAACATTTCCCATCTCCTCGTTTCATATTTTGAAGTCATATCTTCTCTTTTTTTTTTTTTTTTAAATAGAACCTCAAAATATTGGTCTGCCTTTATACACTAAGGTGCTGGTTACTGCCATCGCTTCAAAACAGTCACTTCACCCACATTTATTTTGCTTTTACACACAAGAAAACAAGCTTGATTTCCTTCACAGTTTTATCTGTAGTCATCTCAGAGTTGAATGCTTTTTAAAGTTAAAATTGTGTGCAGCGAGAACAGTATTTAATTGTAACAAAATAGGAACTTTTACATTCAGTCACTGAGAGCTACAGGCTCACATCAGATGCTGTTAGCTATGGGTGTTTGCTGAACCCTTACAGCACCTGGGGTCACAGGTAGCATTCATGCGGCAGAAGGGAAGCCAGCTCCCCCTCACTGTCCCTCTCAGCACTCCCCAGGGGTCTCTCTGGGCTGCCCAGCTCACTCCCCACTCTCAGGCCTCACATGGATCTGGCTGCTGCTGGGCACCTGAAACCAGCTGCCCCTCTGTGCTGAAAATACAGCTCCCACAACACACTGTACTACAGACAAAACCAGCCCATGTTGGACTTTTCCTGCTTGCCCCAGACCAACATCACCTAATTAGGCTGTGCACCCACCCACCCAATTAATTCATTTTCCCTAAAAGGTTAAGGCCAAATCAGGATTTGTGCCTTTCCTAGGACTCAGTCTGGCTTGCAGCAATGGAGTTTCCACCATTTCCCATGGGGGATTATTCCACAACCTAATAGATCTCAATGTCAAGAAGTTTTTTTCTGATACTCAGCCATAATTCATATCCATGAATTATGAGCTACTGTCGACATCACACCCATTGAGGCATTCCTAGAGCCTGCTTCATTTAAAATTATATGCTCTAGTTATGCAGGGTTTCTGTGTACTAGGGCAAAATGCTTTTTCTGCAGGTTAATTCATTACTATTCAATTTGTTAACACCTTTTTTTTTTTTTTCTCCTCAGTATGAACAGTCATTTTGCAGTTGCATACCCTATAGAAGCACAAGCTCCATTTGGGAGTAGAATCACAATATATAAATATGATAGAACAACATAACAAAAACCATCTCTGTAAAGACATATTAGTCTGTTCCTGCAGGTACTTATTCCAGCATTCAGTTAAATGAAAACATTAGCTCATACAACACCTGGTATGAGACAGAAAGCTAAGAAAAAAAAAAATCCAAATCCATAATAAATTTTATTTCTGTCCTTAGCAGAGGATATATGGGTAGGGATGGGAGGAGGGACAGGGAAGGAAAGGAAGAAAGGAAGTTGTGAGAAAATGAGAAAAACTGAGGAGAGAACAGCCTCCTACAAACTGGAGGAGACTACAGTGCAATACAGCACATACAACAGTGAAAATAAACTTGAGGACACAAAATGTGCATCTCTCCCCACTAACAGTAGTAGGAAACTGAGAAAAATAAGGTAGGTTTCTGAAATCTGTATTGCAAGCAATTGGAAACCAAACTTCTTGGAAGGAAACTCTCTTTTGTTTTAGGAAGATTTGAGAGGAGAATATTTATAAAGTGTGTTATCAATTTCTCAAGAAGTCAGAGGATTTCTATGGGAATTGTTTATGATTACATTTTGCCCAGCTAGTGGTGCTTTGCCATCCTGTTTGCATCCCATTTATACATAAATAAAATATCACATTAGATACTAGAAAAGAGATTGCTTTCTGAAGCAAGCAACTAGGAAGATTCCAGATTTCATTTTCATCTCCATACATGCCTGGTTCCCACTAATGCTACATAAATCCTCATGCAACTAGATGATAATAAACACATACATTTTACCTGAAATAATCTCACTAGTAGAAAGCCATGTTTACAGTAAGCATTAAATTCATCCAAAACCATGCGATTTTGCATGGAAGTTATCTATTCCAAAGAGCTCCATTTTTAGAGACACTGGCCAAAGAGCATTTAAGGAACGTACAGAGAGCTGGTGAGAACATTTTTTGGTGATATTTCCTTTTGGTAAAGTCACATGATTTCCAGTGAAAACTATATCTAGCCAAATGGGGCATCTGCTTTGAATGGATGCCAGGCCAACATAGCTTTCAGTCCCCACTCTGCTTGGACAACACACAGTATGTGTGTTTACAGCTGACACAAGATCCTCATAGGCTGAGATAACTTGAAATGCTGAAGATCCTTTAAGGCTACATTAAGTCTAAGCACCTATGTTGCTCACTTGGGTTTGCTGGAAAAAGCAACCTCTTTGGAGCTATGTTGCTTCTGATCCACAACTGGCTTTGCACAAATTGTGGACAAAGCTATGAAACATCCATTGGGACATATATGAGGGATTCAAATTAAAGGAATTATACTCTGACTTGGGGAAAGCAGGGTAATGCAGAAACTTGAACTTCAGTTGTCTGCCTTTTCTCCGCTACAGAAAGTGTTGGTATGAGAAGGGACATTCTAATACAACTACGGTTTCACAAAAACATTTTAGAGAACATTTTCATTTTGCCTTAGAACAAAGCTGTAGAAGTTGCTGCAAAATCAAACTCATTCTCAAGTGATCTGTAAAGATGAACAACTGAAGTTGAAATAGGAGGTAGAAAAAGGTAAGTTCTACAAAACAGGAGGAAGGTTTTGAGTCAAAGGTTCCGATATACTTGCTAGGATACAGCAGAGACAGGCATCTCTAGAAATCAGCAGCTTTCTTTGCAAGATGTCTACAGAGAAGGACAGAATCACATCACAACCACCATGCAAATGACACATTTGATATTTCACCTGTGTTACACATGCCAACTTCTTACCTGGATCAGCCCCACCTCACCTCTGCACTGTTTTGGCCTCTAAGAACATTTAGGAACAGGGTTGTATCCACAGACAGTCCTGGCTGAGCACGAGAACTCAGCAGAACATTCCGATAAGACTTTTTGACTTGAAAGTAACTGCTTGTGGAGCTTCTGAGGATGAAGATGAGTATTTTTCAGGCAGGACCATATATGCAAGAGAAAGATCAACATCCTGAAAGTTATCTTTGTATATGCAAAAGAAAATGAAAAATTTCATACATCCAGGTTTTCAGAAAGGTAGGTAGTGTTCAGAAGTCTGTAACAAATGGCAGAAGGCAGCCAAGAAAACCTGAAAGACTGTTGAGGACTTCAGCACAGACTGAATCTGGCCTTAATAAAGCCTAGAATGTTAGTATGGCTGGTCATTTCAAAGACACTGTGTAGAAAGACATAAAGGAAATGAGAACATAGGAAGAGAAAGGTGTCCACTACCTTTCCACTACCATACCACTATGGTATGATACACCATGCTTATGATTAAAGTGGGGAATATGCACAATAATCTGCTTTATAAGTAGAAATCCTCCATTAAAATTGTTTTTAAAAAATGTGAATAATTTATATTAGCCCCTCATTCTCTGAGGGTTTCAGCTGAAAAAAGGCAAAATGAACTTAACAGGCTGCTTGGTCAAGCCAGGCACAGAGAATGGAAATTATCACAGCATACAAGTCAAATAACACTCGTGTGTAAAAGCAGAAGCTAATAACATTGTAATCAAAAAGAAAAATACACAGAAGGAAGGCTGATATTTCTTGAGAGTTATCTCAAATAGTAATGCACAAGAAAATAATATTTAACAAATACAGTATTCACTGTGAGAACATGCTACATTTTCATTCATTCTTAAAGCTTTGTCTTGCTCTTAGATATGCAAGCATGCATCATTAATAGCACTTGCATGGTTGAATTCCCATGCATCATCCTCGGAACAGAAGTTGTGGCTACCTCTAACACACACAAAAAATACTGTACTATATTGCTGTTTCTCACCACTATATTCTCATTTTTCCACATGTGAAAACATGTAGCTTATTGGCAGTGTGCCTAACTGCATTGAATAGGTCTCCAGAATCCAGTGTTGGATAGCTGCACCAGTCAGTCAACATTTCTTTTTATGACTCCCTTGCCTACTGTGACCTTACTTTCCGGTTTTATAACTCCTTAAAAGGGGTTAAACGTAAGGATAAGAAATACAGATGAAATTTATGTTTGAAATTAGTTTTTAATGCGACCAGAGTGCTTGCCTAAGAAAGAGAATAAATAGGAGCATGTGGATGTGTGTATACATACTTGCACAACTTCCACATATACCTATTACAATTACTGAATTTGCTTAGTAGGTAATATCAAGACTTCTGCCCTAGTAATACACTAATACTTGCTCAAGCTTTTCAATGCAGTGGTGAAACCATCCTTGATACAGCACTAAAGCAGAAACTGCAGCATTCTAGACTGCTGGATAAATGAAGTAAGAGAAGAAATTTATCAGGGCTGCCAAGAGCTGTTCATCAAGAAACATTTTTGATTAACATAAGTATGTACTGTTCTCACAAGTGATGAAAAAGAAACTATAACTGGCACATGTCAAGAGATTTAACTTGTCCATCTGACTCTACTCACTTCTTGCAAGCACCACTTCTTTTATTCAATCTACCAATTGATTAGAGGTAAATTGAAGGAGGAAAGCTTTGCTTCTAACACACTAACATTCTTCTAGAAAGCAAAAGTTCTACACTGAATTCAATTACTTAAAAGAAGTAAAAACATCCAACACCACAGTATCTGCTAGGCATACAGTAGTATTTAAACTGACATTAAAGCCTTTGAAAATTTCTCCTAAGAACTTGTGATGTAAGCATATAGATTGTAATGCCTTTTTTGTAGATAACCAATCTGGGAAAAAATATGGCAGAGTTGGTTGTTTTTTTTTGTTTGTTTGTTTGTTTTTAAAGGGAAAACTGGTTAAGGCACATGAAGCACCAACAAACTGCAGTGCCAAAGCCATTTCAGAAAACAGCGGAGCAAGGGCTTTGTTATTAATTTACCCAGGAAGGACAGAGTACTGTTCTTACAGGAAAGGCTGACACAATTAAGTGCCACAGAACTGCCAGCAGAAACAGAAAAGAAATACCCACTATGCCAGCAGAAAAAAATGCAGGCTGGGACAGAGACTGACCCAGGTTTTCTGATGCTGACACTGACATGAAGCAAACCATTTTGTCTTCTCACATGACTTTCTTTTGGTAAAAATGAATAAATAATACCTGTGTGCTTCTGAAAGGTTTTGTAGAACCACCAAATACATTTAAGTGCAGGTTGACACTCAGAACACTGCTCCTGAAGTTGGAGGGCTGCTGCCCAAGAGGCTACAGTGCCACAAAAAGCACTAAAGGAAAATTTAGAAGTCAGAATGACAGAAATAAAAATATGCTGTATGCTAACCAAGATACCCAAAGTAGAAGTTGCCTCGTGAAAATGAAAACACAGCTGATCTGGGAAAGGAAGATGCACTCACAAAGGAGCACAGAAAGGTTACTGGCTGCTTCTTGTGTCCATCAGACAGAGGCAGGCAAGCAAGCAAGGACAACTCCCTGATATTGTGTGATTGCCGCTGGCATGAAAGAGAGAGATGGAGAAGGATATCAAAGTGTCTGATTCATTATTTATCCTTCCAGACTGATCAAACACAATAGACTGAAGTAGACCTAGAAAAGAGCAGGAAGTTCACAGAAATTCGAGAGTTAAAATCATATTAAGGCTATCTAGGTGACTAGAAAGGACGTGCTGGTTATCCTGGTAAAACTCTTCACTTTGGTGACCTTTCGTGCATTTCTTGTCTTCCCTACCCAAAAATATTGTCTATGTTACACTTTTCATTGGCCAATGGCATTGGCTTTTACATTGATTTCAAATCCAAACCAAGTGCAATACCTAAGCATAAATGCACTACTGCCCATGAATGTATTTGGGATTATTTCTGATTCCTATTCATGGTTTAGACAGACAACATAGATATCTAGGGAGGGAAAGGAATGTTATAGTTAGCATCATCTTAAAAAACAAAGTACCAATATGAAGGAAAGATCTGCAGCAGCTTACTACAGATGGGAAGTGCCCTGTAAGCATTCATTTATGTTTCCTAATATTTACCCCTTTGTGCATTAGACAGGTAGAAAGTCCTGTGTTGAGAGTATACCTCAAAATGTGTAAGATACCTTTTCTCTCCTACTTATCACTTCTAATCAGACAGATGGATACACTGCTGTGAAAAAATACAAAAAAAAACCCACCAAAAATAAAACAAGGACTGCATCATTTTCATTTATTTCTTTCATTCTCTGTTCAGGTAGCAAGAAATTTAATTCCAGTTGGATCAGTCTCTTGTGATTTTTTTTTCTTTCATTTAATATATTTTTTAAATGCTCAGAGGCATTATGACAGAAAAGCATGTATTTTTTTGTCCTGGTTTATACCCATCATCTTTACCATTACAACAAGACAAAAGCATTAAAGTAAAATTAATCATGTCAAAAGATTTTAGCAAAAAACAAGTGAGACCATGCATAAAGCATCGCTTTGTCTAGTGTGAAGTCACGCTCTGATTAAAAACATATAATGAAAGTGAAAGTAATACATCATTGCCTTAGCAGTAGGGTTTTTGGGAAAGCTATGCAATTCTGAACACACAAAAAAGAAAATCTGTACAGGCTTCATTTTTTGAAACTTGCATTGATTACAGAATAATTCTAACAAATAAAACATTATTTCATATCTTTAAAGTTTAATTAATCTTAAGTGTTGCAGATAAAGTGAACAACCAAAATAGTCCTATGATTCCTGGCAGAGCTGTAGCTCATAATTAAAATAGAAGTGGTGGTGGCTGGTCCTGGCCAATGAGGCATAAGGTTGTGTTATGGGGACCCCTGATTGTCCTGCACCCAGTAAGTAGTTACAAGGACAGTAAAACCTCATAGAATAATGAAAAACCCTTCAGAGAGCAGAACACCACTGTTTGTAAGGATTATCAAACACCCATCAGCTTCAGTTTGTGTCAGTGCCAGTAGCAGCCTGGTGCTGTTACATGACATAGGCAGCACTCAGTTAAAAAATGAACCGGGGTTGTGTGTGTGTAAGCAAGGCTGGAAAGAAATCACGCAGTAAAGATCTGTCTGCTGTACTTGGCCATACAGTCTATAAAATCCTCTACTTTGCTCAGGCATGACTATACAGTAAGAAATGTTTCAAATTATACAGAAATCTGCACCTTATGAATCTCAGGTTAGGACTGTGACCCCATCACATAAAATTAGGTGGCAGAAAATGTTTGTGAAATGCCACTTGTTTTCTCTTTTTCTGTCTCTAACCTTTGTTGCCAACACAGGAAAAAAATAACTCTGTAAGAAATACAAGACAGGAAATATACACAGTAATAATAGACTGTGAAAAATCTACAGATCCCTTGAGCCATAGCATTCTTGCCTATAGATGATGACATTAAAAAATTGGAAATGGGTGCACGCTTCCCCTCCTCTTCTGGATCTATGAACAAGGCAAGTTGTTTTCCTGATTCCTTTAGAATTACTCCCATTAGTACTGATGCGTTTGGTGCTTTGGGAAGCCAGGCAGAGAGAGGTGGGCAGTATCCCCTGCCAATAGATCTAGTCTTGTAGTGGGAACAAAATGAGACTGCTACTCTGCTGAGCTGTCATACTCAATAGCTTGTGCTGTTCCACCTGTAACCATCTTCACGGCTCCAAATACAGAGCTATGGCTTACATGGAGGCAGCAGTTCCTGATGGCTGGCGTTTTGTGTTCCCTGTGCATTGCACAAGGCAGGATACAGAACCCTAAGTAAAGGAATAGGTCCAACAGCCACTCCAAAGAGAAAAGAAAGGAAGAAACACAAGAAGCAAGCATCTGTCAGCACATGAGTCCACAGACCCCACCGAATAATTTCTGGAGCTCCTTTCAGTACAGGGTGAGAGGAGACCACATCACCTCTTCAGTGGGTGCACACAGCAGCAGGTTTGCTAGATTGTATCCCTAAGTCCAAATGTCACCGGCATGGACGGCAGAAAACAAGTAATGCAGATGGAAGAGGAAATGTTTGCTACTACAGGAGGAAATTACATACACCTCAGGTGATAATGAGATAGAAGCACCCTGAGGTACCGGATACAAGGACTAACACTGTTTTCACTTAAAAGTCACAGAGCAGGACATGGGTTTTTCCTCTGTCTCTGTTCTCCAGGAACAAGCTCCTCACTTACCCTAATGAGTAGGGGGTAATCTGCAACCTCAGGACCAACAATGCTGTTTGAACAAGTGGGAAAAAAAAAAAAAAAAAAAAGCAGAAATAACCTCCCCCTCCTTCACTGCTGATTGTAAGCTAGAATAGGACAAACAGATCAATTATTTTCCAAAACTGTTGATTGGAATAGAGCTAGCAGCAAAAGGATAAAAAGTGGACAAAACTATACTTCCTAAATTGCAAAAAGTACACCAAAACCAAAGATAGCACAACGTCCTTACATTTCCAGGTACCAGCTAAACATCACAGTATGTTTATTCAACACCGTAAGTGCACTTTACTACCACCATGTTACACTGTGATTAGTTTGTAGTCTTTCCTAGAACAGCACAACAACAGTTTTTAAAACCATTGAGTCCATGTACTCACATGCTATACCAGGGTCATTCAATATTTTTACAAGTGGACAAGACAAAAGCTCTATTCCAATCTGTTCCCACTTCCTACTCTCTTTATATTAAGTTGGAAAACAATGCAGGGGCATAAAACATCTGCTTACTCGAAATGCTTGCTTCAATTTTTCAAAAATAATTATTGTTAATATTTGGCAAGTAGTAATATTCTCTAGTGAACCATTCTTGCTATGGTTAAGTCTTATTCAGTGAGAAAAGATAAGCGTTCTCTTCAGCATATCTAAAACACAAACCCAGACCAACAGGATGGAATGAGATTTTTGTTTACTAGCTGGTACTACTTGTACCAGAAAAGCCTACATTATTTTGATAATAATTACATAAAATAGTTCACAAACATCTTTTTACACCACCATAAATGGCTGTTATTCAAATACTAGCTGTGAAGTCAAGTCAATATTTTTAACCAGAACATTTAGGTATCTTGCCTCCAGGTGCATTTTCCTACAGCTTTGAAGATAGCATCACATTGTAAATAAGCAAGAACTGAATAAATTTCATTCTTACAAAATCTTACATATCTACAGGTATCCGAGATTCAGCATAAAGTTATTTAATGCAGTGGAGGGTTCAGATCTTGACGTGAGGGTTGCATCTCTCTTGCATATCAGGGTGAACCATTGGATTAGACACAACAAATTCAAAAATACAGAATGTATTGGTCCTACATAATATTATTTTTCACTGACCATTTTTAGAATTTTCTTTTTCTTTCAGAGCTGTACCCTATTCCACGGTTATAAAAAATGTGAGGCATCGTATACCCCCTAGCATGGATGCTGTAGACTTCCCCAATATACAGTTCATATTTCCCTTTATAATTTCCATTCTTAAATAATGTCTTCAATTATTAATTCAGGGCACCTAATTCTAAGTCTTCATGCTGCAGCTTTTTGAGAACGGTTCCTAAATTGTTCATAGGATAAGGCAATTTGCAGAGGCGTTGTTTCAATGCATCATAACAGTCATTTTCTTTTTTATTCTATTTCATCCTAATCTGTGCATATAATTTAAACATGAGTGCATCCCATTAAAAAGTTGAACAGATGAAGAACAGAATTCTGTAAAATGTTATTTTATTTTGAAATAAGGATGTATATCAGGAAATCCAGGTTTTACCAGTTGTCCAGTTTTAGAAGTATGTCTTTGATTTATGGATCGAAATTGCTCATTTATTATTTTATCTATACTGCTTTGGGCAATTTTGACAGTTAAAATTTAGTTTTATTGACCAATGCAGCCAGTTTAGCCACAAGGGGACTAATGCACACACAGCCTGCTGCACTCAAGAAGCTATGATTTGATTCCATGACCAAGTTAGACTGGGAATCGCAACCAACAATAAGTTCCGAAGTCCTCAATGCTCCAGGCAAAATACATGCTCTAAAACACAACCAACCTTCAAAAGAAGGTGGGGAGGAATTCTGTGATAGAAGCCACCGTGCACTGTTTACTGCAGCTCACACATTCCACCAATGTTTCTGTCAGCAGTGGATGCAGAACAGTACAAAGGAAACCTTTCTTTAATGACTGCGGACAACAGATAAAGCTGGAAGAAGGAAATGAAAATGCAGAAGAGAACTGGGGGTGTGCTCTAGTTCTATGACTCACCAGGGAACTGAGTGAGAATGCTGACTAAAACATTGTCTTATTTTTTTTTCCTAAACTAGATTTTGTTCACATCTACATAAATATGCATGCATTCATGTCACAGGATGGAAGACTTACAAGTTTACTTAAAAAAACTTACTGGAATGATTTTAAGCCAGTGTTAATTTAGGCCTATCCTATTATAAAATTAGCATCTTCTGCAATCTCAATTTATTGCTCCATTGTGAAGCCCCTTGTGATACATAAACAAATCTCTGAAGAGAAACAAATCAATAAAGTGTCTAATTTGATTAACCATGTTTTTAAACCCATCAAGACAACTGTACAAAAATAAACCACTTACTTGTCAGTATTTTCCATGTCTTCTTTTCATCATCATAGTACTGAACCAAATTGCTGGGTAGCCGGTCAGGTCCAGGAGGCAATCCTCCAACCAATAACAGCATTTTCTTATTGGAGCGAATTCTTCACCCAAAACAAGAAGACAGAGGAACAACCGCATTACTGAAGAGTATTTTTAGTGGCAACAAAATCATAACCATCAAAAAATGTTCACTGCTTGCAGTTTTCCATTTCATTTTTTGTGTTTCTTTCCCCAATCATGTCTCAACAATTTTTTGAACCAAGCAGAAAAATGATCAGAAAAGCTACATATCTCTCTACTCATGGAATAATAAGCTTCTTTTATGCAATTTGTTAGAGGTTCATTCTAGAACGACCTTTTTCTTATATTATCCCTTTAAATCATCACTCTTTACAGCTGAATACACATGAAATGCTCTGGAGTTGTACTAAGGTTAAGCATTAAAGTTGCATGTCAAAAATCGTATTAGTCAAAATCATTATTATAAGCCATTCTACACTCAAAGAACCTTGAAAAAATTAAGGTTATGCAGAGAGTTTGTGAGCCAACTCTTTAATCACACACTGAACTTCAGATATATAGTTTAGCACAATTAGCAGCACTGGGCTAACGGTTATGGGTTAAATACTACTTACAAGCATTTTTTTGTTTGTTTAATTTAGCCCAGGCTCTTGCTTTCCCTCTCCCCCAGCTCTCCCCCCTTCTCCTTGCTCTCCCCCTGTGCACCACTGGCTATAGCAACACCAATTGGTAAAAATGAGACTGTGATGTTGTTGTGAGCCTCCCCAGAGTGGAGCCCTGCCAATGCTTGCCACTGATCCAGCGGCATGAACCTGCTCAACTGTGCAAAGTCACTCTAATTCCCTCCCTCTGTTTTTCTACCTTCTCCCCCAGGGGGCAACCACTGAAAGGAGTGACTACCCACCCATCAACTGCTGGCAATTCGCTGCTATTAACCGTGACCGTGATTCCCAATCTGCCTGGCAGTTCTTAAGAACAGGACTGCAATGTCTCATATGCAGTAAAAGCGGTTATCTGCACCCTGGCCTCCAACACTCTACCTGATGAATGTACGCTTTCTTCACAACATTAAGGGATTTAGCACAACTGGAAGCAAAGAGGGGAGGGAGGGCCCAGACCCCCAGATGAGTCTCAGCGCTTTAACAGTCACTTCACATACAATTGAACTTTCATAGGTAATACTAAGCTAGAGAGTGATAACAATGAAATAAGGTCTATGCTTAAACTGTTCCTGTTAAGGAGGAAGGTGAGGTAGCCTGGAATATCTGCACCAACGTGGACAAATGTGCAGGAGGACCATGTGTTTAATGGAAGGCACCCTTACAAAACACCAATGTTATTACCATCAGAGCAATATCACTGCAGCAATCAATACGTTGGTCTGTAGTAAACTCTCCTGGCAAAGCAAGCTGGGGAATGCTGCTGACCAAAGCCCATCACCACAACCCTGCAAGTGGTGCCCAGGTGCTCCAGGCCCTACAGAACACTCCAAGTCAAGATGCTTTGCCACAGAGACGTGTAAGTGGATTCCCTTCAGTTATGGCCTAAAATAAACAGTGGGGAAAGCCTGACCCCCATTGGTGTCAGGAATGCAACCTCTCTTCAGGAGAATGAGCAAAATGACTTGAGCTGTGCTTTAGATGTGCACAGCCACCCAAAATAAAACCACAAAATCACTGAAGTTGGAAAAGACCACTGAGATAACTTAGCCCAATCATCAATTCCACCATACCCCCTAAACATGTCCCTCAGTGCCACATCTGCACATTCTTCAGCACCTCCAGGGACAGTGACTCCACCACCTCCCTGGGCAGCCTGTGCCACTGCCTTGCCACTCTTTCTGAGTGGAAATTGTTCCTAATGCCCAACCTGAACCACCTTGTCTGCAACAGGCCATTCTCCCTCATTTTATCGCTGCTACTTGGGAGAAAAAGCCAGCTCCCACCTCACCATAATCTACTTTCAGGGAGCAGAGATACCTCTCTTGAACCTCCTTTTCTCCAGGCTGAACAATCCCAGTTCCCTCTGCCACTTGTTTCTCCCAAGACTTACACTTCAGAGCCTCCAGCTTCACAGCCCCAAACTTCATTCAGGAAGGGAGCACAAGCATGAATACCTGATTCAGATACTTACAAAAGAAACCCTTCAAATGGCTACGAAGAGGATGACTACAGATGTTGATTCCTCTGTCACAGTGATGGCCAGGGAATTCTCTGGCAGATGGCCTTGCTTGTTTTTCAAGGAATTGAGGGCTCATGGAAGGTCTTGAATTACCAGCAGGAAAACAGTCGCCCTCCTGGTGTGAACAGGCACTGCACAGTGTGGGCAGTGACACCACAGCTGCCCCACACCACACCATGCTCACAGCTCCAGACAGCCCCCACAGCCTACAGGCTTTCTGAGCAGCCAGCCTTTGACCTTGGCACTAAACCTGCTATTTACTGTCAGATGATGATTGTTACCTGCCCACTAGACTATGTCTATCAGGAGCCATCTCGTGATTGCTGTCAGCACAGACTCAACTCACTGAGACCAAGCTCTGGGGAAAGCTTTCATAAACATTTGCCAGCGTCTTGAAATGTTCAATCTCCCAGTAAGGTTTTTAATGAGAGAACATTTGATAAAAACTATGCAATGCAGGAGCGTGATAAACTATTTTTGGTACGAGTTAGGGATGACTACACATGTAACAAGTGGCGGAGCAAACCAGAGCCATAAGTCAGTTATGCATGGCCATCCCTAACAATAGAGAATAAATTGTTTATTCCAACCCCCTCGTGTTGTATGTTATATCACAATCAACTCCCTGTGTATTCTAAAATACAGAATGCCCTTGCAAGGTTTACTTGATAAAGGAGTTTATTTTGATTTTCATCTTTCATCTGTGAAACTCCCTTCTAACTCCAAAGCACTGTGAAAAACCAATGAATGGCCAAGGCTCAATAGCTAAGGTGAAGAATGAAATGTCAGATGTAACTCAGAGTTTCCAGACTTTGGCAGCTGCAACTATCCTTAACATTACTTTTCCAGCTAAACAATCTGAGTATTTGCTATATCCTGAGAAGAAGTGGAACTGTTACCTGGGAATTTCTAAAAACATCTAATTTTCTTACATACTTAATATAGGAAGCAGTATGAACAGCAACCTTTTGTTGAAGTTTAATATGTATTTAATAGCAAGCATAGTCTCCATCAAAAGCAAAATGAATTCTCATTTGACTACCAAGACATGGGTTACCTCACTCAAGATCATACAATATCTAACTAACCAGTCTAGAGAGCTTTTCTAGTGTAAAGATAATACAGTGACTGAAGATATGTATGCTTTTAAAGAGATGTTTTCTCAGAGTCAATTCTGTTTACTTGAAACTAGTTCTGCTCTTTAAATTCTGGTGTGAATCCCAACATTCAGAGTTCAAAAAAAAAATTTTTTTTTCTTAGCTCCATTACATTACATTAGATCTGTGTTAGGTATCATACTGAGCAGCTCTGTTAAAACTTTCTCATACATCTCACCACATATACTAAAATATGAAACATCTGGAAATGATCACTGCATATATAGAAGCCTTTTCTAAATCTTAATAATGTAATTCAGTAAAACACTAAGATGAATGAAAAAATAAAAAAATATATATAAGACAAAGATTCTCCTCTCCCTGCATTATTATGCATTTGCTATTTAGATAACTCAGTAATATCATGAGTAACACCTGGTATTCTGTGTGAAACACTCTTCATAGTTCTTATTTCACAGTGTAATATACTTCTCAGTCACATTCTGCAGTTTACAGTGTCACTAGCAATGCTACTACAAGCATCTCGTGTTCAATAAACAGTAGCAGGCCTTGGTCAGGAAAGCTAGAATAATGCTTGCCATGAACCAGCAGGCCAATGTCACACAAAAAGCTGACATAAAATTATCAATATCTTATCCCAAAAGCATTTCCTATACCAACAATGCAGAACTCTGGTTCTCACTGATACATATACATGTGCTGTTATCATTCTGCAAACACTTCGCAGTTTCTGTTCTGCAAAGGTTTTAAAACAATTCACCTTAATTAAGATTCTGGGTACTCTATGTGGCCTGAAACTTATTTTGTGTAATTACAAGACTGTAAATCAAAGTATATTTTAAAGTCAACATGTGTTGTTTCATTTAGGCACAGAAAACCTAATGATGCTGAATTTGAGATCTCATAAATGGTTTCACTGTCAGAACTGTTGAATACCTATCACATACTTAAATGCTACTGACCTCCAAGGCTGCAGATGTGCATCAGCTCTGAAATTCAGGGTGCTTATTCTACAGTTTAACTGCGAGCATACTGAGCAAAACACTGAGCTCAGAAGAATTTATCACCTTATGAATAATCAGCAGAAAAGACAGTGAGAGATCTCAATAACCCTTACAGCCACATACACCCAAAACTCCTTTGCAACCACGATAGCCTCATATTAATGGAAAACACATTAATAGGAAATATTTTTCTTGTCTTTTTTTTTTTTTTTTTTAATTAGCTTATCCATCAATCTTGCACTGCTGTATTTTCCCCATCTTGACACTTAATAGAAGTTCATTCGACAAAGACAGGAAAGAAAATAAGCTTCATCAACAGATTTGCTCCAGATTCCTTCAGTTTTTAAACAATGCAGTAAAGCTTCACTTTCTGCATTGGTGAATGCACAGAGAAGAGAACGCAAGAGAATAAAGCAAAGAACGACAATCCTGTGTTTCTTCAGAAAGTCTGTATAGTGTTACATCAGAAAGAAAACTGCATCTTGGACATAAAGGTGATAATGGCAATCCATGGGGAGAAAAAAAAAAAAAAAAAAAAAAAAAAGCTGTTCCAATTCCACTTTCAGAACTCAAGGCTACAACAGCACCAAAACCCTGGACCATTCATTCTCTTACAGTCACTGTCACTCCTATTTGAGTACAGAAGGAGTCAGGTGGCTCTTCAGACCAGGAAACTTGTGGTACATGTGCAATGCCTCACTCCTGCTTGAGCTCTGACCTGACTTGCAGCAGAGCCAAACTAAACCTCAGATGTCTTCTCACCAAACTGAGGCTCAAACACAGCAGGCAAAAGACCAGCTCAGATTTAGCTAGAGCACATGAATGGATGATAAAGCTCAGGAACACCCACAGATTTGAGAAAATAGAGACTGATACACTGTAACACAACCAAAGCAACAAGTAGTAAGAATCCCAGAAAAAGCATACACAAATAATCTGTATCGGTTAGCAGTTCAGATACAGACCTTTCTTTTAACACTAACAACTTGATTTAACCTTCAGAAACCAGAATGGTGCTCCACATTTTTCTTCCAAAGAGGCCTCAGAAGGACTTTTGGGTCCAACAAAAATAAAAGGGAGAATCCAATTGCTGACTGCGAACTTGAACTGATGATGCAGACATGCATCTACCCATGGCTGAAGAATCTGTTTTGTCGTCACAGAACATATTATGAGATCTTTAGCAATTCCCTTTCCCAATTCTGGATAGGCATTTCAGTGCAACATCTTATGAAAACTGCTTATTTTGATACAGTTTGGCTTCCACAGCTGACTGCAATGACAGTCATGATTAGCAACACATGGTTGTTAACAGTGGGAAAAATATCATTAACCAGGAATTTAACTATGAACTTGATGAAAGCCATAATACACAAATCCAAGCTTTACTTTGGACAGAAAAGTGTTGTGAGGCTATGGCAGCACATCAATAAACTAATGAAGACTGCAACCTGTAGGTGACAGGTATCCAGAATCTCTTCCCAGCCCTGCAAGTACTGCCAGGAGAAGGACCTACACTCTCCCCATCATCATATCAAGTCCTGCAGGCAGCAGCTCTGCCACAACTCTAAACTGACAGGAATATCAATCTTGTGGGCAATGTACAAATCTAAATGAATATTTCAGATTTGTCAGAACCCAAAGCATACTGAGGACTTCCTCAATCTCTTCACAAATTGTGACCAAGAAATGGTTTAGTTCTTAGATTCAAACAATGTTCACAAATACACTGAACATACGTTTCTTTATGAATTGACTTTTCTTGCTGTTCTATTCACACATTCTGCTGGAGATCCACCCAAAAGAACAACAAAAAATTTCCCAGTAAAATCATAAGCCTAAAAATCAGTCTGACCATTCACTAGTATCACAAAGATTCTCATTTTCATCTCCTCACTCACTTTATAAAGCCTGCATAACAAAAAAGCCCACAGTACACACTCTCATTACAGCAGAGCTCACAGTGACATTCACTAAATATCTTCAGTGGTGCCCAAAATACAGCTGCTCCCTCACTTTTTCTCCATGCTGTGCAGTCAAGGCACAGTCCTGCTGACCAGTGACAGGCTGTGCCGTGGACACAGAGAGAGATCTGTTATTTTTTTTCCCCCTCTCTGAATCTACTCTTCTTTTTTTTCCCCCAATGTATTTTACTTAAAAAAATAATGGCACTAGAAAGAAGAAGAGTCAGTGGTTGCTTCAACAGCAATTTTTCATTTCTGCCTCCATTTAAAAAGCAAAAGCTCACAAGTGGGGGAACTTTCTGTCTGACAGGCCACATGTAACTGTTGCACATTGACCTGATGTATAATCAATGAACGTACAGATGTTATAGTTACGAAATATACCAGAGAGTTTGGCTATGCAGTTATTATACCAAAACAGAATAGATAGAACGCTTACCCATATCCTCAGCTCACTACGAAACTCTAGAGGAGGGATTCCTTTCCCACTGGTAGCCAGCTCTTAAATGGATCTAGGAGAGGTGCAGCCAGGCTCCAACCCTTCCAGCAGCACAGGTGAATTGCCTTCAGCTATGCTCCCGTGGCTGACTCATGGCTCGCCTCAGGTGATCAATCAGAGGTTCAGGCTGTGATTCCGCAGTTCCCATACACCTGACAAGTTGGGGTTTTCTTTGAATGCTTTATACCTACAGTTGCTAAAAAGTTTCTTTTCTATAATTTAAAATATGTTTGGAGCTCTGAATACCCCATCTTCTCTTTACAAATCCAAACCCATTGCTGCTACTCATTTAGAATAAGTAAACCTCAAAGAGCTATGAAATATTTTTAGCTGGAGGATATTTAAAATGAATGCTTTTTCCTCTGGGGATAAAACCCTCTGAGTGGATGTCTTAGGAGTGGACCACTATCCTGGAAGAGTGGCACCTATCATCAGCTTGTCTTTGGGAGGAACGCACAGGAATGTGCTTTGTCTCCCTGTGTCCAGCCTATTCCTTGTATTGAGAAGAGACTGGTACCACTTCTTCACAAAGTTTCTCAGCAGCGTTTCTAAGTGGAGTTTTGTCAAGGTTGCTTTATCTCTACACAACACTGCTGTACCTTATAGCTTGATATAGGCTTTAATAAATGTGCTGTCTCTGTGATGAGCTCATCTCCCTGAAAATTTCCTTAATCAAAGGTGTCATCTCTTTTGCACCAGTTATGTTGCAACCAAATATTTTTCTGTGGAAGCCTATTACAAAACTGCAGGTCTAATAGCTTTGTGCACTTCCTATAACAATAATACCCATACAAACGGATCATCTGAACACAACTTTACATTTACTGAGATCTGAATGCTGAAGATAACCTTATTAGCAACTCAGTGAATACCTGAAGCATTGTAAGGGATCTATCTGAATCACAGCAATGTTAATAGCAAATCTTATATTCACAGTCAAAAAAATCTCCTGTGTCATAAACCCTATTGGCAAAACTCTGCAAACAACCAATTTACCATATTGCTGGCAGTTTGAATAATCCTACACTTCCTTCATCCTGAATACTAAAAAAAAAAAAAAAAAAAACACGAAGAAAATGTCAAATCTAAATGCTGCTGAAATTTGTTTTCCTCATCTCCTTTTCTTTCCTTTTCTTCTTTGTCTTGGACAGAAGCAGTAAAATGAAATGTTTAGAGAATGCTGCAGGGTGGTCAAGTCTGCATTTTTCCTCTTAGAAAATTTCAATCAGCTCTCCTTACTGACACACACACTGTGAAAAGTCAGAAGTCTTTCTTTTTTTGATTCTATATCAGACATCTATGACTACAGGAGGTCTCCGCACCAGAGGCTGTGCTCTCTCCAGCTGAGCTTCCTTTTCGTTAGAAGCTGTTGAGAAACAGAACCTGCTGCTGCCTCACATAAACCGTGACTGGTTACCTTTCCCACTTCATTTTTCTAAAAGAAGGCAGCAGTCAGGGAAAGATCAGAGGAATCTACTGCAGCATCAACCTATGTTTGCTTCCAGCTTCAGTGTAAGCCGTTTCCACTGAACTTGGCAGCTGGTAACATTTGCTCAAAGTTCATTGTCTGCTTTCCAAGAATACGGCAAGAACAGTCGACTAGTAATGGTACCAGGCACGACAGTCTTTAAAGAAAATTTAAGGAAGCCAACAAATATGAAAAGCAATGCCAGAAAGTATCTAATAATGGATTTTCTCTTCTCATAAAGCTAATTTCTTTAGTAGCTGGGTAAGTTGGTAGGTGGATTGATGCATCTGTAATACCAGGCAGGAGAGCAAAAAAACCAACAACAGAAAGAGAAGTTTACAGAGCAGTGGAGGACAGCCCCAAATTTTTAATCAGGAATCCAATTAACTTGAACGTTTGATCTTTTCAGACCATACTTTGCAAAAGGATATTAACAAACTGTCCTAATCATGAAACTGCTTTGGTTATTTTAAATGAGTAATTTGAAAGGTTAAAATGGTGTCTTTACAGATTATGAGCACTTTTTCCCATTATCTGTTTATCAGAACTGAAAGTTTGTTGGCTTGAGGTTTCTTTTTGCAAAAACAATTTCTCTCAATTCTGTGCTGCTTGCCCGCCTTACTTCTCTCACCCCCCAAAACTCACTGCACATTCTCTTTGAGTGCAAGCTCAAAAAGATTTAATATTTCTCTTTGAGTATAAACTGAAATAATTACACCATTCCTGCTTTGTTTCATTTACTGGTCAGCAGTCACAAATTCAGAACCTCCATATTCTTCCACTAAGGAGAACCTAAGCCTTCAAGGACTAAATGCAGACATGGTCTGCATGACCTTCTCCCTTCATCTCCTCTCTCCATTTGAGGAGGACGTGTGTCAGGAAAAGAGAGGACGTGCAGACAGCTGAGAGACAGGTGTGTGTTCTTCACCTTGATCCTACAGCAGTCAAGTAGCGGAAGGCACACCTAAATCATACTAAGTGGACACTGTTTGCTAGGCAATGTCCTTATTTAGGATTCCCTGCATCATCTGTGGCTTGTGTTTCCCCTTCCACAACAGCCCTGGACTGTGTTTGCAAAACTAAGACAAGATCAGCACAGGATCTCATGAGGGACAACTGCATTCCTTTAGGGATCCATAGTATTTGCAAATGAACTGCACAGATTGCCATAGATGGTTGAAAGAGGCACCTTTTGTTAAAGGAAGCTCCCATTTTTCCCAGCACTCTGTCCTCAGTTTGAGTGGCTTAATTTCTTTGTATTTTTATTTTTTTTATTAACCTCATTTTCCCTCTAAAACAAGAGGGCTGGGCTTTTCCAGTGGAATAAAAGTTTAGACAGGCAGATACATCTATATGCACCTACCTACAAAGACAAGGAGAAGGGTACAAACAACACCACGTCAGGTTTTCTATTTTCTACCACTCTGTCTTCAGTATGCTACTGGAAGAATTTTAACAAACGCAATCTGTGCTCACATGTTCACTCTCTTCAAGAAACAAAAGCAGACTGCACCACTCAGGAGGAGGCAGGTGGATCTGGAGGGAGTCCTACCTGGCAGTGGTGTGAGGGCAACGAGGAGCTGGAGATACTGGGGCTGTGAGCTTCCAGAGGACGCAAATCAGGAGGGGCTGGCAGTTTACAACACTCGCTCCAGCCAGGTACCACTGACCAGAACACTAGTGCACATGGCACTTGGCACCCCCTTCTACAGTTTTCAGAAAGAGGATTGCCCACAACAGACACCATTAAATATTCTATTGGTTATGGCTCTCCCCAGTGTTCCCACAGCCACTGAAGATTTCATGGTCAGGTCATACACAACTTTAAGAAGGCACCAAGGGATGGTCCTAACTCACAGCAGTGGTTTTACAACAACAGTGCTGCCTCTGACCATACCTAGGCTTCAGTTCTCCCTCTTCTTGGATATTCAACCATCTCATTGCTTACACTTCAGCATCAGTCTACAAAGGCAAATGAATGCACACAAGGCAAGTAAGGCAAGTAGGTGAGACTAACTAGGATTAAACTGACTACAGTTCTGTGGTTCGCTTCCTTGCAGCCTCTAATGTGTCAGTCTCTGTTCTGCAGCTCAGCTGAGAGAGTCCTGGCACAGGAACAATTTACTGATATTTATTCAGGCACATAAGACCCGATCCAAAGCCCAACAAAATAAACCTGAGCCTTGTGTTCACTCTGTTCACGTTGTAATGCAAACGTTAATAATTCAAGTTCATCATAAAAAGGATTTTTTTATTCAGATGTTAATTTGGAGTCTGAAACATTTCTCATTCACAATAAACAACAAGTACAACTGTTAGTTAAAAATCCAAATATTGGTGTAATAATCACAAAGGTGAGTCAAAGCAGAGTCAGGTGGCTAGTTTCTAGCATACATGACAATGTATGTCAGTGGAGAAAAAAAAAAAAAGCACTTTTCTTTCAACAACTATCAAACACCTCCAGTGAGACGCTACAAAAATTTTAGCAGGAAAAGAAGTTGAGCTGGAGTAAAAAAGAATGTGCAAATAGTGCATTCAAGAAGGAAATTATTTAATTGCCAAGAGACAGCCAGTTTCTCCACATTTTTAATCTCCTCTGCAGAAAGTAATACAGACTGGATATGTACATCTTCCACATAAATGCTAGAGTCTGACGCTGCTCTTTACTTTACCCCCCTTCACCAACAGTTACTACCTTTCTACTGAGTGAAAACTGGTCATCCTGTTTTAATCCCCTGCCACTTTAATTTCCTGACATTTTCACTAATATTACAAAATACAGAACAGTCTGGATTACACCCTCTCTCTGCTGAAACTAAAGAAAAAGAGAAAACCCTATTATCAGCTTCAGCTGGATCAGAATTCACACTTCTAATCTCTCGAAGGTCCAGTAACTCAGGGAACAAAAGTATAAGAAAACAGCTGGGTCTGTACATTCTGGAACTTCACTGAACCCAGAAAACAGACAGTACAGTCAAGCTTAGCCTTCTTATCTCTTTGTCTTTTTATTTTCCTCCTTTTAATTTCAGTCTCTAATTACGTATTTTCTGCCTAGGACTTGCTCCATCTCAGGTCAGTTGGTTTATCCTTATCCTCGTTTCCTCCCGCACATCTAAAACAGGTTTTCCAGCAACTGAAATGCTCAGTTGTTATTGACAACAGATGCTGTTTCTGCCAAGAATTAGTTTTATTTGTTTTGTTTCAATCACTCTCTTCTCTTGATTTGCCTTTTTTCCCCTCTCTCTCTGCTTGCCTGTTTTCCTATTTTCCTGTTTGGTACCCTATTCTTTCTCTCTTCTTCTTTCAAAACCGTACTTCTCTCCCCCTTTCACTTCCTCACGTGCACTTTCTTGCTTCCATGACTTAGGTCCCATTTCTCCCTCAGGGTATCTTAATTCCTTTCTTTTCTTGCATTTTCTCTCTCACTCAGCTCTACTTTCCTCACTCTCCTCCAGTTACCTGATACAGCCATGCAGACCTCTCACTGCCTGCAAATCCGGAAAGGAGCTGATCAGCCCAAATTCCTATTGATTTTTAACAAGGGTTGTGTGTGTTCTGTCACTGATAAACAACTCCGAGGCTGTACTGTGCTGCCTCTCCCCACTCTCTGCACCTTATCACATCTGTCTGAAACAAATTATTGTAAATAGTTAAAGGCGAGCAAAACCATAGCATCATCACAATGTTCTATAAGAAAGCAAAAATGTTTATGTGAAAGATTTCATGATAAGCCTTGTCATCTAAGTAACCTATATTTCTCCATCTTTTCTCTGCAGCTGTGTTATGCATTAGCACAAACAAAATCAAAGGTAAAAATTTGGCACTACACAGCAGAGAGATGTTTTTGACCATTTTCGTTGTTGCAAGTAAATACTGAAGCAGTAATTTTCACTAGCTCGCTCATCTTCAAAAGTGAAATTCTTTCCAGCAACTCAGTAATGCTCTAACCCAGAACTTTCTAAAAATTGAAAACACATATACCAGGTGTTATATAAAATACATTCATTACACAATAAACCACAAACATTTTAATCTGTGATAATACTCCAGCGAAGTCCCAAGAGTCAAATAAAAAACCTGAAGATGAACATTCTTCTACCGAAACGTATTTTCTTCTCGGACCTCCAGAAAACATAACAGCACAGTTACAAGTCTCAACAACAAAGTTACAGTCTCTTGCAGGCATGGCCAAAATCGTTTAAGTCTAATGTTTGGGGTCATCCTAACAGGCCCAATCCACAATTCTGTGTGGAATGTCTTCAGGTGATGTCAAAGCTGACCATGTCTTGAGAAGCAGGGGTAGCAGCTCATACACTGAGACCCACATTAGGTGAAAGACATGGAAGCAAGACAAACAAGTAGAACTTGTGCACAGTGGGGTGCCTGATTAAATGTGAGCTGACATATCCACCTCCCGTGATAACAGCCTAAACTCAAGCGTGTTCATAAGTTGGGAATGTTATTTCTCAACTTTTTAGACAGCAATCATTTAGCTGCTGTACTTTGAAAAATAATTTTACAAGAATGCATGGGGACATTCAAGCATTTAACTTCTCTCAGGAATCTTCAGGAAAAAAAAAAATGAAAGTGCTCTCCCTGCAGGTAAATACCCTTTCCCCATCTTGGCACAGCCTTGCCCATGTGGCGCAGAAGACAAATGAGGACCTCCCAGCCCAGGCACTGCCAGCACTGCAGGATCTGCCCTGGTAGCACCACGTCTACCAGTAGCTCTGCTCATAGTGCACACACTGGATTGTGACCCAAAATTGCTTGACAGCAGCAAAACCTTGTGTGCTCTCCATTATGCTTACTTTGCTTGAGAAATATAAGTAGGCTAAATTCCAAAATGGTAGTGTGTGTATATGTACACGTACTTCTTACAATGCAGCACATTACAAAAAATTACTGTTTTTAAAAAAGCAGAAAAGTTATTGGCAAATTATGATTCTGAGTGTGATTATTCCAGGACTTCTCCAAATTCCTTCCAAGGGCTGTAAGCAGGTGACTGTGGCTCTGTGCTGCTGCACTTCTCACTAGCACGTGGTATATCACACAATATATATTATGCTGCACAAGAGGAACAATTAATCTCTTCCTAAAGACATGTGAGCCTTTTGTGAATGACCTTTCATTAAACTTTAAATTCTAAATTACCAAGGTCACCATTGCTCACAGAAAAGGTAATCTGGGCTAAAAATTATTACACTGAGAAGGACTTTATCTATTTGCACACATACTTAACTGCTCGGTTACTTTTAAGATCTCTTTCAGCAAATTAGTAACTTAAGAGGCTTTCTGAGGATTTTCTTCCTTGAAACAAAAATTTTCCTGAATGCCAACCTGTTAGAATTGCAGCTATGGAGATGCTATGGGTGACACAAAACCCAAGTTTGGAAATTTCTATAGTGCTGGTAATGTTTTTTGTTTCCTCATTCATGTTTGAGAAGGCACTTCTACATCTAGACACTGATGAAATCTAAGCATGAATAAGATTCAAATAACAGGCCTTCATGATCTTTATAAAGTTCCAAGATTATAACCCAGACCCAAACTAAAATGTACCTGTTGTATTCCCTATCACACAGAGCATTTCAGCATCTCCAGTATTCTGACTAAGTTCTGATGCCTGCTCACAAAGAACAGAAATTTCAATATTTTCACTCCAATTTCAACAACGCCAAAGAACCCAAACAGAAGCCAGTAATAGCACTTCCATTAAAGACATGCTGAAGTTGGATAGGTGACATTGTGTTGCCCCATTACAGTTAAAGGGATCTTAAATTCTACCACTTGCACATCTATGTTGATCTCTTACAGAAATAACAATGGTGTTTAAACTCCCTTCCCCCCATAAGCCATTGAGTGCAACTTTGAATCTAATCTAGGTCTAAAGTAGGATCCTTTAGTGCACGCTCCCGTTTACGTGACAAGCCAGCCTCCAGCACCAGGAGTATCAGATGCTTGCAGCATCCATGACACTTGTAAGCATTCAGTGGTCAGAACACCACTACATATCCTTCAAATGACATGGACCAGTGAAGCTGGAAGGTATCTGCACTGAACCAAGCAGCTGGTATCGCAGCAATCCGCCAGGACATGAGCCCCAGCATGCCCCAGGCGGCACACAGCGGCTAACTCACAACTCCGTGCTGGGTTTGCATTCTGAAAGTCAGCGGCTCTGAATATTGAAATGCAGAAGAGACACAGCAGCTGGAACAGCAGCCTCTCAGAATCACTCTGCCCTGCAAAACGCTGGTGTTTGCCTTTAGTTGTGGGGGTTTAGGAGTGAGATCGATCAGACAGCAAGGTGATGAGCACCACAAAACACTAACAGAGCAGCTAGCAGAGTAATGAGAGAAGGCGAGCATTCCTGAACTCAAATCACCAGGGTACCTCTCAGAGATAAAAAGAACCCTCTGCACTTTTTTTCTGAAGTATTTAGCAATGTATTATTTCTTCTTGCTACTGTTAAGTCATTAACTAGCCTCTTAGTTAGAAGGCTGCATAATACAACCAGTGTGCTCCGATTCCTGCACTACTGTGTCACTGTACCTGGAGGAAGGCATTATCTTCCTGGTTTTGAATGAGATCAGGTCTGAACACATTTCAAAAGGAAAGACAAAACAGCCTTTCATTTCCGGTGTATTTACTCTTCATTAAACTCCGTGCTGTGCTTCCAGTTCCCAAAACCGACCTCACATTGTCAACCTTTGGCATTGTGATTCATCGCATTATTCAAAGAACATAACCATCATGTCACACCTACAGAGAGGGTGAAGGCGCAAGTTTGCAGGCGCAGTGTGGAAATCACCTTAGCATCACCAGTATCGAGGTGTGCAAGAACAACGCTAAATTATAAAAGTAATTCGCCAGATTTAGGGCTGGGTGTTGTTACGCTCTGAAGATTCACCTCCTTGCTAAAAACCGGATACACAATCCAACTTGTGGCCCAGAGCGAGTCATTACAGCAGGCTGCCACCGCGTGACCCCACGCTCACACTCCGGCCCCACAGCTTCAGCACGACGGCAGCTCCTCCAGCGGGAGACCCAGCGGGGAGGGGTCGCGCCACGGCCCGCAGCCCCGTCCCGCCGGGAAACCCGCAGCCGGGAGGCCTCTCCCGGCCCGGCACCGCCTCGCGCCCCGCGGGGACCCCCTCGGGCCCGGCCCCCTCACCTGCTGGCCAGGCTCTGCCGGCAGTGCTGCCTGAAGGGCATCAGGTGGTAGTTCATGGCGTCCAGCAGCAGCTTTTGGCACACGGGGTCGGTGCGCATGAAATCTACCGACTGCACCCGCTCCACCAGCTCCGGCGCCGGGATGAGGGCGAAGCGGAGGCGCTTCATCAGGTCCGGAGCGTACTGCATGCGGGTCTCCCGGTCGTGCTCCAGCCAGAGCACGGACATCTGGAAGAGGGCCAGCTCCGACTCGACGGGGGGGGGCAGCGAGTCGAGCAGGGCGCGCATCTCCTCGAAGTTGAGCAGCAGCACGTCTTCCACCAGGTACTTGTTGGCCAGCTTCTTGGTCTCCTCCAGGCCGTGCAGCGCGGCGATCTTGCACACCTGCTTGTAGTTCTGCACCGAGATCTGGTCGTTGAGGAACTGCACGCACAGCTTGGTGACCTGCGGGATGTGCAGAATCTTGCTGACCGACAGCACCTCCTCCACCGTGTCCAGCGAGAGGGTGACGTTAGCCGTGTAGAGGTACTCTAGCACCAGGCGCAGCCCGATGGACGAGCAGCCCTGCAGCACCAGGTTGTTGATGGCCCGCGGGCTGGCCAGCAGCTTGTCCTCGGGGGAGGAGGACGGCGTGCCCGGCTCCTCCTGCGGCGGCGGCGGCGGCTCCTTCGGGGGGGCTCCCCCGAGCCCGTCCTGGGCGCCGGGCCCCAGCCCCAGGGCGTGGGGGTGGCCGCCGCCGCTGGAAAAGAGGGATCGGAAGTATTGGGAGCAGGAGGCCAGCACAGCCTTGTGGCAGTGGAACTGCTGGCCCTGGGCCGTCAGGGTGACGTCGCAGAAGAGCTGCTTCCTCCACAGCAGGTTGAGGCCGTGCAGCAGGTTGTCGCTGTGGCTGGGGTCGAAGGTGGAGGTCCTGTCCCCGGATCTGGACATGGCGAGCGGCCTCGGGCGCACCTGCCTTTAAACCCTCCTCCGACCTGGGCAGAGGGTGGGGAGGAGAGGGGTGGGGAGGGGGTCGGGGCGGGGGGAACACAACAACAAACAGCTTTAGAGGCCTGCGGGACGCACGGCGGCGGGCGGGCAGCAGCAACTTGGGAGGGCTGCAGGGGGGTCGGGCTGGGGGCTGCCCCCGTGCTCCATACACACGCACACAGCACCCTTTTCTCCTCCCTCCTCCCTGCACGCCGGGCTGCTCTCCAGGGGAGGAGCGAGGAAGCGTAACGTTTTCAAAGCTGAAACCCCCCCCCCTTCCTCCGCCAAAAAAAAAAAAAAAAAAAAAAAAAAAAAAAGCAACAAAAAACCACCACCACCAAAAGCCCAAACGCAACACACACACACAGCACAGCCCCCCCCTCCCCCCAACACTCCCCCGGGCTTCTCTCTGTGCCAGGAGTAACTACCAAGTGGCCGGAACTCCGCCGGGAAGGCGGGCAGCCCCGCCGCCCCCCCGCCCCGGCAACTCCGCAGCGCCCGGAGCCGCTCCATCCCCGGGCCGAGCCCCCGCTCCGCTCCAGCCGGGAGCTGCGGTGCTCCGCGCCCCGTGGAAAGAGGAGGAAGAGAAGACTGCAGCCCCGGGCCGGCGCGAGGCCTCCCGCCCGTCCTGCCCGCCGGCCGCCGCCGTAACTCCGGTAACTACGGGAAGTTCAAGTTGGGGGAAGCACGGGGGGGCCCCGCTCCCCGCAGCCCCGAGCCGTGACCGCACCTGCGGGGACTGCGCAGCCACCGACTCGCGCCGGCCGCATCCCGCTCTTCCTCTTCCTCCTCCTCCTCCTCCTCCTCAGCGGGATCCCGCCGAACCCCGTTCCTGCCATTGCAGCGCGCTCGCTCGCTCCCCGCCAGCGCCGGGCTGCCCGTGCCCGCCTGCCCCCCCCCGCCCCATCGATCGGCGCAGCCGGGGCTCCCCTCGGCTCTGCCCCTGCCCGGCACCGCGCAGCCCCGCTGCCGGCTCCGGAAAGCTCCCGGAGCCTCTCCCTTTAAGCGGACCCGGTCAGTCCCCCCTCCCCAGCGCACACACAGACATACATGCACACACGCACATACATAGACACACACACACACTCCTCCTCTTTCGCCCTCCCCTTCTTTCTTCCTCGTTTTGCCCATTTCTTGCAACCGGAGTTTATTCTGCCAACGCGTTTGTTACACAACTGCCCCCCCCCTCCCCGCGCACACTTCCAGCACACACACAGACACACACACACACACACACACCCCGGCAACAAACACATCGGGAGACGGAGAAAATGCGCCGAGACGGGGAGGCACAAGGCCAGAAACTTACCTGCTCCACGACCGGCTGCCAAAGTAAAGGTTCACTTAAGCTCCCCCCAAAAAAATCAATTGTCCTTCCTTTTTAAAGGTTTGCTCGCTCCTTCAAAAAAAAAAAATAATAAAAAAAAAAATAAAAAAAAAATAGAAAAGAAAAAAAAAAAAGAGGGAGAGAAAAGAAAGAAAGAAAAAAAAAAACCTTCTGGTTTCCAACTCGGAGCAGTCACTCTTTACAATTTATTTTGTCGTACATCATTTGATCACCATGAATTAGCAACAGCAAGAAAATGTACGAGAGAGAGAGAAGGGGAGAGAGAGAAAGAGAGAGAGAGAGAGCGCAGAGCTTTCTGCAAGAGAAGAAGAAGAAAAAATGTACGTGTGACAAATTATGCTACCAAGAAACAACACATCATTATCCTTGGGCCTGGGGCTCAGTGAGTCGTAACGAGAGTAATAGGAAATCCACGGTTGGGGAGAGAAACGGTCGTGCATGGCCAGTGGAGAGAGACCATACAGGGGGATGGATGCTGGAGAGACTCGCAAAATTATGGCTCAAGGCTATTGTAAAAATTGTCGAGCGTAAATGACTGCGATTTCAAACATCTTTGGAAGAAAGAAGGGGAAAAAGCGAGGCCCCCCCCCCCCTCGCTGCTTCCCTCCCTCCCGCTCTCCCTCTCTCTTCTCTCTCTCTATAAAGAACCGTCAAGTTTTAGTGCGCATTGCTAATTAGTCAATTTCTCTCTGCCTTCACAGGCTGGCGACTTTGCTGCTGAGCTGAAACTGCTAATTTCTGTGACCAGCTTTTTTCTTAGCTGTGATCTGGATGAATGAGTAGCTGTCTCACAGAGATGACAAAAATAAACTCTAATCCCCCCAAAAATTTCCACTACATCTTTCTCATGCATAGATTTATGATCTTCAAGTACCCTGTGCAATATGCAAACTTTTTGTGTGTGTGTGTGTGTGTGTGTGTGCTGCTGCTGGGGGGGCAGGCTGTTGTACTCAGGTTGCACAGGGTTTGGTTTGTTTTTCTGCTCCCCCCCCCACCTCGGATGTGATGGAAATAATGTCTAATTTCACTACCCCATATATTGCCCCCTCCACCCCCCAGTATTTATATTATTGCTCTGATGAGATGTGTTCTCCTTTCTAGCAACCAGGGTGAGCCTGAATGGGCGGAGGGTAGAGAGAGAAAGTGAGGCTCCTACATGGTGTTAGTGGCAAAACGTTCCCTTTCCATTTGTTCCCCTGCACTGTTCAAGATTTATGATCTTGTTTGAAGGCATATTTTCTCTATTGTTTTGTCTGGTTAGACAACCGTCTCTGAACTTCACTGTCAGCTCTTCAACAGATAAGGGTTCAGAAGTCACTTCTTTTTTTATTGGAAGATTAGCATATTGTCAGATTTGTCTTTCAGTTTCGAGACTTTGCAATGCAGAAGCCCGAATCATATGGTAGGAAAGCAGCTGCTATTTCACGAATGTAACCTTTCCACTTTCTGCCAGATCTGATACCCTGAAACATGTGCAGCCCATGCTTTTTTGCTCCTTTGTTGCTGGAACAAGCAGAGGGATTTCTCATGGTAGACATCTGGGGCTTTTTCTTTCCACGAAGGGGCATTTTGGTACAGGGCATGTTCTCCAGACTTTATCTCATGATGTATTGCACCCTCACATGTATAGCTGTGTTCCTCTGTTGTCAAACCTGCAATTGTCAAAAAAAAAAAAAAGAGGGAAAAACAAAAAAGGGGAAAAAATGAAAGATGGGATGTGTGCCCTTGAAAGAATTGCACATGAAGGGTGGCTGGAATGAGCACTTAAGGGAAGTTTTACTTGATGTGAAATCCATAAGATCCATCCTATTTCCCAGATTATACACTTTTGTCACTGAGATACACTTCAAGAGTGGGATTTGGAATGCCAGCTCTCATGGCCTTCCTCTTTGGCTTGGCCAAGGATGCCAGTGCATTGACATAGCTGGAGTCAGATTGCGCAGGGATGCAAAGGAATGGAACTGAAAGGCATCGTGACAGGTTTCATTTTTATTTACTTTCTGGTGACTTTAACAAAGAAGTTCTGCCACAATTTGCCATTTTGCATCACCAGACAGCTCCTGGCTTCCTCCTTTGTATGTCAGTTCTTTCTGCAAAACATTTCCAAGAGAAATTAGATAGCTGGTGTTTTAGGGCGTAGTATTCTTTCTGAAAGAATGACACTATTATAATGCTTCTGCTAAAACCATTTTTTGTTGTTTTGTCCCTGCTGTGCCTCCCCTTCCTTCCAACTGTGCTGTTGGACACCCAGATTTGGCCCCACACAGGTGAGTGAATTATAAGATGCTTCTATTCCAATAATAGCTAGTGTTTCTAGTGGTCATAGAATCACAGAATCATTAAGGTTGGAAAAGAGTTCTAAGATTCCCTAGTCCAACCGTCAGCCATCCCCACCATGCTCACTAACCATGTCTCTCAGTGCTGCATTGATACGGTTCTTGAACATCTCATGGGATGGTGACTCCACCACCTCCCTGAGCAGCCTGTGCCACTGCCTCACCATTCCTTCTGTGAATATTTTTTTTCCTAATATTTAACATGAACAGCTTGAGGCCATTACCTCTTGTCACAGTTACCTGAACCCAACCCCATCCATGCCAGGTATCTCCCAGCTGTAGTAGGAAGGAAGATCAATTCTTATATCATGCTTATACTGCTGAACTCTGCTGCTGGGATGTCTATAAATAACCCTCAGGGCATTTTGTATCAGTTTTCAGTGAGTGATATGTTGCATGTTGCCCACTCTCACACCATTGAAAGCTGCTATATATGTCTATGCCAACATGTGGCAGGTGTCTCAGAACAGCATATTAGTGTGTCCTTATCATTAGTGAAAAGACTTGATTAATTTTTGTTTAACTGTGGTATACTAACTGAAGTTAGGATAAAGTTCACTGCTACTTTTTTATGTGATTTGTGGTCAGTATTGAATTACAAATTTTTAACTTTCTGCCTTGAAGCTTTCTGAATTAAATCACATTGAACAAACATTCTCAAAACTCCTGAGTAGGTTGTTTTCTAAATGGACTTGAGCTCTTCTGAAGAAAGAGTTCAAAGCTCCTAGCTCACTTGGGTGCTTTTCAAAGTTCTGCATATTATGGCTGCAAAGTAGAAGATTAAAGTTCACCTCTTACACGCAGCAGCAGCTAGCAAAAAATACTGTGTTTTCTTTCTTCTGTGATTACTCCAGTCCCACATCGTGTAAAATTATCCATTTCTTCTATCAAGCAAAACTACATATACTTGCCACGTGGTTTAAGCAAGACTTTGTGTCTCTACTTTATAAGCTTAACAGCATTTCAGACTTGAGAGAAACTAAGGGAGCATCTCCCCTGAGGCAATGGACACATGCTAAGTCCTGAGCCTTCCTTACTGTAGCTATGAGGTCCTATTCTTAAGCAGAATTCCCACAGACTGGAGGGCGATACCCCTTGTTTTCATATTTCGAAAGTCAGTTGTGAGCAGGAGTCGTGCTTTTGTTTTCCCCCCACTCATCACCTCCCTTCAATGCATGCGCCTCAGCTTGCTGAAGTCTCATTGCAGAGGCTTGCATCAGGGTGGGCAGCCCCACAAGGGGAACTGAATCATGCCGTGTTCTCAAGGAAGAGGTCCTCATGCAGAGGCTTTCATCAAGAGAATGTAAGGCATTGTCTTTAAAATCCAAGGGAAAATACTCAGTAAAGAAGTGAGCAACACTTTTCAGTAAGAGTAATTAGAAAGAAAAAAAAGAGAAGTTTTGAAACGCTCTATAATATCTGTGCTTTAAATATGAAGTGTATCTCCATAAATAATGTGGTCTGGGAGATTTTTTGCATATTTTTTGTTTGTAATATACATTGACATTGGTACTCCAGCACAGCTCCAAAATTATTAAATTATCTGCATAGGATCTTAATCACTAAGTGTGAAAATAAGAGTCAGTTCTGAACACCTGCCCTTTGTCATTGAGACAGCATCTGAGCATGCAGTCCCAACTGTAGTGCAAGTATTTCACAAGTAGACAAGCCGCAGCAGTACTGGGTGTTATCAATAACATTGCTCCTGCCAAAAATTGTTGTACACTGTGAAGTTTCTTGTGTGGAAGTTTATAAGGTTGCTCTTCTGAAGGTAGGCCTGACATCACAGCAGCACGTCCTATTTACAGACAAACCCACTTAATCCATAGCATATTTAGGAACAGGGCAGGAGGGGAAGCTTGGGCTGATGTTAGAGCTCTCAAATCCATATGTTTGAATTCTCTCGCTGACACAGAGGTGGCCAACTCCCACGGGTACCTTGTTTCTTCCTGAGTGGTCTTCTCCCTGAAAACAAAGGCTGGGAGGGAGAGCGTCCTAAAATCAGATGCTATCCTGAGTCTGGTAATATACATGTAACAACCCTGACCCAGGTGCATCCTGTAGTATCTCTGTGCTTCAGTTAATAAATGCTAAAAAGGATTTTCATTAGTGCAATTCAAGGCTCCCCCAGCTTGTAGTCTGCCTCCCCTACTGAGCTCATCTGCCCACCCCCAGCTGGGGCTGTGGAGTGTTTCCCATTCCACCCGCTATGCCTTTGGCTGCAGCAGCTGTGTGGCTCTGAAGGCTGGCACAACTGGCCCCAGAGATGTCACCAGCATTCTGATCACCTGCGTTGTGTCGTGGTTAATCTGTGCTTGCCCAGTGCTTTGAGATTCCTCCACTGACTGTATTTATGCATGCAACCATGTCCTGAAGTATTGTTTCCATGTCTGAATGTATGCGGAGAATTTTGTCTGTAGCAGTGTCATATCACCAGTAGGTATTCAGGCTTTTGCCCTGCTTGTCCAAAGTTCTGGTGAAGAAGATGTGGGAGATGATAAACAGGAGTGATCATAAGAACACTGAAAGACAAAACATTCTTCTTCCTACCCCTGTCCCCAGATAGGCGACAGAGTAAATCATATGAAAAAAAAACCCTAAAAATTCAGCGCAATGCTGTGCAATCGAAAAGACATGAATAAAGTTTGTAGCAAACCGGTAGCTTCTGAAAAATCAGACTATAAGGTATTGCCTCTGAAAGAGTTATTAAAATAACTTTGGGGAGGCAGAACTCACAACTGTTAAAAGAAGCAGCTAAGCTTGGGGAAATTGCAATCTAAAAGCAAGGTGGATTAAGCAAATCCTTCTATACAGAACCATGCTACAAGTAGGAACCCTCTAACCATCACTCGGAAGAGCTTACGCTCTGGGACTTGATATTCAGGCACATAATATGAGCATTAGTGATTGTGTCTGCACCATGGTCCAAATTAAAGAATATTCTCTTTTGCTTAAGTCCATTTCTGCTCAGGAAAGCATTTAAGCATTTGTCAAAGCATATACTTAAGTTCTCTCTTGAAAGGGGATGCTTATTTCCCATCCTGATGCATGCAGGACTCACTGCAAACAGGGAAGAGGATGCACTGGTGGCCACTGGTACCATGACTGCTCCAAAATCATGGCCAGGCTTTGTAAGGAGGTGGGATGTTTCTTCTTCCCAGATGCTGATTTCGTGGGGCAGCATTTTTGGGAAACAGTTGGAAAAGGCAAGCTTCAGAGTCACAGAAGTCGGTTGGATTGCAGTGCCTAGATTTAGAGCTTGTTTTTGTACTGATCTAATTCATAATCCACAGGTTTGACATGGCTCTCACAAGCCCCAGAGGAGCACTAACCATTTTTGAGGGAGAGAAGAGTTGCAAAGAATTTTTAATTCTCTTTCAAGAAAGTCTGCTAACAAAGACTTCTGTTCACCACCACTACTAAGTGCTCTGTGGATGGAAATCTTCCCACAGTGCTTTTTTTCCAATGCCCAAGACTGAATCCTCCTAGCATGTGGCATAGATGAAGGTGGTGGGGAAGTAATGATTTAAAATAAAATGCAGCTTTGACTTTAACTACCAAGATATTTCTTCATTGGCAAGATTTTTAGAAGAAAAATAAACAAAAGCATTAAAAAAAAAAAAAAAAAAAAAAAAAAAAAGTAAAGGAAATGCGACTTGAGGTTTACAGTCTCCCCTTGCTTTACCCCACAGGGCTCTGCCTAAATGGAATGGTCTTATGCTGCAGCATAAGGAGATTTCTCCATGTTGATGATGTATCATCACTTTCCCAGTAACCAGAGCTATTCACCATTGTGAGACAGTCGGTGTTGTTTTCTCCCTGTACTCCTGCCCTGTACTCTGTGCTTTTAGAGTCAGAAACTGCTTGCTGAAGTTAGTTAGTTTGCTGAGAGAAAAAGCAAAGCAAAACCTGGAGACAGGACTATATGAGATTAAAACCAGGTAATCTTTAACTTCATGTGGCCATTGAAGGTCAAATGTTCTTCCCCTAACTGGAGCTGACCCTCTCTAGTTAGGCACTGTACTTTGGGTGAACTCCAGCAGCAGCTGAAGCCTACTCTCACCAGCTACCAGGTACACAGGGATCTCTTTCTTCTCTCCACTGTGAAACAGCAATCCAAGGCAGGCGTACAACTGTGCAAACCTGTTTTCTCATCAGGCAAGACATAACTTCTGTGGCAGATACTCTACCAAAATGAGTAATGAGAAAATGAGAGCAGGAAAATAATCCCTTTCCTTTGCTGGAGAGTTTCTCTGCCACTCAGAGCAGTGGGCAGTTGTGCCTGGCCTCCTGGTTCTCATCTGGCCCGGGCAGTAGAAACCCAAAAGAAGTCATCACAGAATGGCTGGCACAACCCTGCATATCACCAGCCAGCTGCTTCAGTCCAGCATCTATCTCATATAATAGAAACATCCCTCCATTTGGCATGAGTGACAATGCCTTGGAATACAAGCAGATCATCTGTGGT
Organism: Tympanuchus pallidicinctus; assembly: GCF_026119805.1. NCBI lineage: Eukaryota > Metazoa > Chordata > Aves > Galliformes > Phasianidae > Tympanuchus > Tympanuchus pallidicinctus. The sequence continues at coordinate 34,585,358 of NW_026294769.1, forward strand.
CTGCTTTGGCGCAAAGGAAATACCAGCCAGTCACAGCTGGAAGTTGTTCTCCCTCACCTTTTCAGATATTTCCATGATGACAAATGGAGAATGTGATGAAGTCGGTATGAGCTCTGTTTCTGTTCTGCTGGAGAATTAAGAGGAAGCTTTAGTCTTTCCCGTTATCAACAATCAAACTAATTCATGAGCTGTGTATGAGAGGTAAAAATGTAGGCATTAGGGTAGATATCATTAATTCTGAAAAATGAAAGTGAAATAAAGTGCTGCTTGGTGTCAGAGCCCAGTCACTAGAACTTCATCTCATTTTTTTCCTTTGGCTCAAGTTGCCTGGGTGATTTTCAGGTACCTATTGCTCATGAGATAACATCTCCCTGTCTGCCCAGTGCTTTCTATTCATTTACACTGAGGTATAAATAAACATCTCAGGCTGAGAAGTGATCCTGAAGAGAAATGAGAAAGAGATTCCATTTTAACTTCATTCATGTAGCACTCATCAGCAGGAAAAGGTTCACTGCTGTTATAAGGGGATGGTCCTAGTGGACTCAGCGCTCACTCACACAAGCCATGAATCTGGGCAGTAGTCATTTACTGATGATAAAACAGGGAGATAGGCAAAATGAAGAACATCCCTCTGCTAAGAAATTTCTTTTTTTTTTTTTTTTTTTTAAATTAGATGTATTTTAGCTACAAAAGGCTGTGAAAGTGTTCAAAATAATAAAACTTTAGGATTTCCATTATCCTTATCTCGAGAATAGCGGTGATGATTTAAAACGAATATGATCAGAAGGAAATTTATGTATTGCACCTTGACTTTGGTTTCAGACCTGAACAGCTTTTAACTGCCAAGCGACAAGCCCTTTAAAACGGGATTAACAGTGGAAATTCTGGCTTTTTTTCAGCTTCCATGGTGATACTGTAACATCTGGACTCCTTCACAGCCCTTGGTCCACTGTCAGGAACAGCCAGTGACAGACATTGGGACTAAAGCAACAGCAGTGACCCGAGTTATTTTGGAAGTTACAGCCCAACATATAAGATTTCATGCAGTGGCTCTGATGACAAAAAACAAATTTACCACATGGAATCTCACAACATATTGTGCGGTAACTCAGAAAATAACTTGGGTTACCGTAGCACATATATATATAATACACATTAACGGTATTTATAGACACTGATCTATTAAGTCATTTCCCTACACTACCTTCAGACCTTCTGTATGAAGCTGAAAAGCCGTCATTAAAGCTATGGTTTGCCAGACAATTACTTTGTCAAATCTCAAGAAATTGCATAATAAATTGTATACATGCATCAAACATGAACAGCAGAAGGGTATAACAAGCAGAGAATTTCCAGTCCACTTGTTCGTTCATCTGAACAGTAGCTTTTGTTTTGAAAAGTAATCCTATATTCTTTTCAAGGCACAAAATGTGCATATACATTTATCTATCAAACTAAGTAGAAATAATTGAAACACTTAATATGCACAGTAATAAAGAAACGCACGAACAGCTTCATTATTAATGTCTATTGATTATTTATGTTTTCAAATAGGCAAATGTAGCTACTAATATTTTATTGTGTTAATCTATATGTGCTTTTTGGCTTTACCTGTTTATTGGCAAATTTACTGTCCACATTATGGGTATTTTTATTGCTGTACACTCATTTGCTACATGCAAAACTGAGGTCAGTTTACGAACTGACGGTGTTTACTCAGTTTGATTACTATGTAACATTGCTGAGACTATTCCCCCTTTGGAAAATTAACTGTACAAGGAAGCCCTGTAAATCTTTACTTAAAAATTCCAAACTTTAGATTGATTTCAGCAGTGGGTCTGTATTGATCTAAAAAGCTTTGCGTTCCTAACTAAAAACTAATCTTTATTTCACCCTTTAGTGACTGCAGCCATAAATATGTTCACTCGCACTGGAGTTTAGTGGATTAATGGTTATTGGAGATTGTGGCTTCCAACTGAGGTTGGTAAACCTTAACCTTTGGAGGACAACACGAAGGCATTTACCCCTTGTCATCTATAACAGCCAGGTCCATTTCTGACAGTTACCTGAGTGTTAAAGAGGAGACAGAGTAGGGGACGGGAAATAAAGCACCAGAGGCTCACTTTAGCTATTAATCATTTATTAGTCCGACTTCTGTATCTGGACCTGACACTTTTTCTGATGCAAAGTCATTGAAATGAGACAATTTGTTTCATGTATGATACAAGGACTCTAAAATTTCCAAGCATGACAACTAATCTTGTCTCAAAATTAAAAGGTAGAAGCATGATGCCGCCTGTTCCTTTATTTCACAGTGTTTGTAGGAGATGCTTTATGTGACTCAGGACAGGGAATTTTTGAAGGCAGCAGTCAGGAAACATTAAGTTACATTCCACTACAATGACTTATTACCCAAAATATAATTGTACTAATTGTTATAAAAACCATAATTGCATTAATGTTTTAAAGTAAGGTTTATTCTGGAATGTCATGCTCTGAAATAGATGTCAATTAGCACTTAAGTTATGAACAACCCATCCCTGCAAAACTCTAATTCACTCAACTCGGCTTAAGTTACTCAAGAAAGTAATGTGAGGGTAGAAATTATTCCCACAAGTAAGGGCTGAAAGATCTGCCCTAACTTTTCATTAAAGAGAATAATGATTATTGAGGACATAAAAAAAATTATTTCATTAGCTATACAGAGAAGGTTTCACTGGAACATGGAATATACAAAACGGTAGATGTCAAGCGATTATATTAACAGACACATTTCAATATCCATTGTTCCAGAAAATATACTGAGCTTAAAGGAGAGATTTCTTCTGCAAGAGATATTGACTCGAGCCTGCCTAAATTCAAGGGAGAAATTTATTTTCACAAGCAGGTACCATCTTGTGGCAGTCACATTTATTCCCATTTGAGATCATAAGGGTAATTGTGTCAGAAAGGCACAACCAGCACGGGACACCTGGATTCTGGCAATTGATCTTATTTCAAAACCTTTCTTTCCATTTCTAATAACTTCTTTTATTTTTTGCAAATTAAATTCCTGGAAAGGGAGATTGCTTTTGTAATAACATAGAATCACAGTCGCTGGCAGCTGTTTCAAATGTTTCTAGGCAATTTATGTCCCTCGAGACGTTTCTCCAACATCAAGGTAATCAGGGCCAGTGGGATATGATCTGGGAACAATTTGAACAACAGGTTTCCAGTCCTGGACTGAAAAACACAATCATGGGAGATGCGCAGATTGCTTGCTGTGCCCTGACACTCACTCCTAACAATTTTTGCATCTGTTTTCTTTGTTAAACTGAAAGCATTGATTCAAGCGTTTAACCAAAGGTAACAAGTTGCAGGAGTACAGAACATCTGTTAGGTAGAATGTTCCCCTTATTTTACATTGTCACTTGCCTTACATTTTTCTTCCTCTTTACTTCTCTCTGACTCATCCTCTAGTTTCACTCTGGAACAGATTTCACCCAAGTAGGTCGATGAAGTGCAGCTGCACTGCAGGTGGGACTCTGCTTTTGGATGTTCTCACCAAAGAGAGAAACTGGATTTGTGGGGGTCTTCCACCAGCTTGGGCCAATAGCAACAACCATGAGGACTTTCAAAGATAACCTCAGTTTTATCTTAGAATCATAGAATCATTAAGTTTGGAAAAGACCACTAAGTTCACCAACTCCAACCATCAGCCCATCCCTACCATGTCCACTAACAATGTCTCTCAGTGCCACTTCTCCAAGGTTTTTAACACCTCTGGAGACAGTGACTCCACCACCTCCCTAGGCAGCCTATTTCAATGCCTTACAACTCTTTCTGAGAATAATTTTTTCCTAATATCCAATTGAACCTCCTCTGGCACAACTTAAAGCCATTAGCTCTATTGCCACTATCACTAGTTACACAGGAGAAGGGGCTGACCTCCACCAATAATAACGAAACATCAGCTTTCTTAAATAGATCAGTTTCCAGAAATCTTTGATGATCTGGTCAAAAGTATGTTTCCCCTTTTTCTGCGAATGAAGCCTTAGAAATATGATCTAAGTGGAGAGAGCAGAAAGAATACGAAGTGCTGCTGCTGCAGGAGGACAAAAATCTGCTTCTCTCTCCCTGCTGAGTATACCTAGAGATATATACAGGATGGTGGCAGTTAAGAGTGGTCTGAAATGTGTAGGTTGTTAGCAGTCCCTAAAAACTTTGTGCCACATAAATAAGGTTGTGACAATTGCAGATGTCTTTTGATTGCAGTTGGAGTGGAGACAAGAAGGAAAAATTCCTGTTTGTGACAAAACTCTAAGGCTCATCTCTCTAGTTAACATTTCCAGCCCTTTCTGAATACACACCAGTGATGTTGCAGGAAGGAGAATAAAAGTGGTCATTTTCATCCACTATGAAACAAGAAAAACATGTACTGCTCAGCACACAACAGAAGTTCTTTATGGCATTTAGGAGATACTTTTATCCGTCTGTGTGGAACTGTCAACCTGAGGAACAGAAGGAAAAATGAGTCTGCCTCTAACTGCCTGTCATGATGGCAGAACAGATCTGGTACTTATCTGAGCCACTGCTGAAGAGTCAACATCCACTGGAGAACTCAGTGCCACAGGGGTCAATGGGGCAATGGGGACAAGAGATCACCCAACTCTCTTCTACTCAGTCAGTTTTGAAAAAAACCCACTGGGTGAGGAGATCAACTATGAATGCTACCAGGCTAGGATGAGGAAGTGTGATGGGTCAGTGAGATAATGGTTCAACACAGGGGAAATAGGAGGCGATGAGGGGAGATATGGAACTGAACAGTTCAATTTTTCTGCTGTACCTTAGGTAGGCAGTGTCACACAAGCAGACAAAGGTATCCCAAATGTCATAAAAACCTTCTGTCTTGTGCATGGTAGTCAATGTCTGTAGCATTGGGATGTTTTTTTTGTTGGTTTCTTTTTTTTTTTTTTTTTTGAGAAAGACATTCCCAGAGAGCATCACAGACATCACTTGGTGAACGAGAAAATACTTTTGTGAATCCTTCTTAAACTTGTGGAAGCTCATTACCACCTGCCACTGGGCTGAGATCAAAGTAGGTTCACCTTGGCTAAGACTGCTACTCTCCTCTGAGAATGCCAAGCTGCACAGAATATTATAGAAAAAATACAAAGAAATTTAAAATGACCACATCATTTGACACAGCAGTAAATATGTCATAAGGACTTTTTATCATGTGAATTTGTACAAGCTGGGCAGTAAGAAAATAGAGTTGATCAACAGGAATAGCTGGTTTAAAGCTAATATGATCTATTGAGTCACAAATCCTCTTTTTTGTAGTGTTTAAATAAGGATTCACATGGTAGACCATAACAACTCCAAAAGCATCATTTATGTTTAGCATGTAAATAATGATGAGTTTTCAAATTAGACTGCAGATCAAAATAGCATAGTAGCTATTCAAATGGCTTCTTGGTTCAGAAATTCACTTTTTTAATAGTTAAAAAATAAGAACTGTTTAGACTGTGAGCTGACATTATGTAAACCCATGTGACTAATGTGTGCATATGAGTGGTCCTGCTGAACTCTGTAGGTTCATTTGGTTGCATAAAGTTACTTGTGGTTCTATGTATCTGCAGGAGAGGTGTCTAAGTAAGCTTCCCAGTCTTCTTTTTCTTGTCAACTTCCAAGAACCCTGCTAGATGATGATAAGATCTTATTAACATACACTATTTGCTGCTAGAGAAGTAATTTCTGTGTCCAGAGCATGTGCCATGTTACCGTTAGTTTGCTGGCTGTGCTACCTTTCTACTCTGTACCATGCAGTACTTCAAAAAAATTGCAAGAAGCCTCACCAGTATCCTACTTCACTTCATGTACTTTCAGAAATGCTCTGTTGCCCTCTCAGCTTGTTTTTGCATGCCTCAGCCCTATAATTGCCCTCCAGCTTGTATGTACATGAACAAATGTGGGAATCTATGGAAACTTGGGCAGCTCCTGCATTTGACATTTAAATCTTTAATAGTTAAACAATACATTGTTCTCTGGATTGTCCAGTGTTGCTGAAATACACACTGTCACCTTTGGTATTAGGATATCAGCCAGGATGGCTTCTGCAGTTCTCCAAGGCTTAAAACCTTTTGCACAGTCTTGTGCAAAAGGCCAGTACAAAGGTTTCACAAGTTAAGTCACTCTGTGCCCCTTTGGCCTCCAAAATTTGTCCTGATGCCATTGTCTGTGCCTGAAAACAGGCTTTGGGCTGCCTCTGAGAAGAAAGACGAAGTAAGAAAATGCCCAAAGTCTGAATGGTCAGGAGAAAATAAAAGGCCTGAAGGTTATTTTTTCTGTTCTGTACCCATCTCCCCCTGTACAGTCAGAGACCATCCCCTTCTACTTCCTCTGAGTTAATTATAACTTGCATTGAGTAGTGTCATGGAGAGAGACATAAAAAGCTGCAACACTAATAGTACTCAGGGGGAATTTAGCAGCTCTACAGCAGAACAAAAATCTCCCAGCAAAGAGTTGTGGCAATAAATGAGCCAGTTTGATACCAGTCAAAGTCCACATGCAAATAGATTTATTTGCTCGATATTGGCCGTGCTTTTTCAGCTCCATGAGATACAGATATTCCTGCAGGAAGAATTTCACTTTTAGGCAGAGTGGTAGCATGTTCCTACAACATAAAGCATTCACTGGCCACTACACTGGTGCTGTGATACCGGCATTCAAATGAGCTTTTGAAAATTCGTAAGAGGGATTTGGGTATTGTTTGAGAGGAAATATTTGGACTTACATTTTAGCAGAACTGAGGAGGGTGAGCGGGGGCTCTCACTGCCTCTTCTCCTGCTTGAGATGAGCCAGATCCTATTGGAGACACCAGTATGAGTGCTGTGGTGTGAGGGCTTCTCTGGCCTCACCAGCTGCACAGGTGAGCTGGGAGCATTGGCAGAGAAGAGCATGGAAATGATGCAAGAAGCAAGGCAAGGCATGTCTCTGGTGCCAGTATTCAGCTGTTTGCATTTCCTAAGTTTATTTATTCTTGTTTAGGTGTCACGCAAATTCTCAAGGTCAGAAATGCCTTACCCTATTCATCTGCTAGAGGGGACCGTATGAAGCTGCACACAGTTGAAATCCCAACCAGCACTTCTAGTTTCTTCACCTTCATTACTACTGACTTATTCAAAGTATTGCGTTATTCTGGTTGGAATTCAGCTGCAGCCCTTGCTTTTTCTTCTCCCTCTCCGGTGACCTCTCTGGCTCTTCTCAGTGAATAGTTGTCAGTCTTCTCCTAAACTGTCTCAGCATCCTTCTGCTCCTCTGGTAGATTCCATCTTGCAGGAAGAAAACAGATATTTTTCAATGAGAGGGCCAACTCAATGGCACTATAGCAAGAATTCTATGGGCTTGCTTAACTATGTTTTACTTCAGAGTTCTCATTTATTATGGCTAAAATCATAGAATCATTCAATCATAGAAAATGACAGGCTTTAGTAATTAACTCTTGAATGCTGGAGAAGGTGAAAATGGCTGGAATCCACAGCCTCTGTTTTTCAGGTTGCCTCTTTGTGAAATATACTACTTGGTCAGTGCAGTTGAAGAAGGGGTGATCTGTCTCAAAAATCCATGAACAATTCCTAGATTAGGAAAAAAATGACAGAGTGCTTTGCAAGCCATGAATGTGTGGGGAGTCTGACTTCATATATATTTATTTCCTTTCTTCTGTGCAAAAAAAGATAAAGATTTTCTCTTGCTACTTATAGAGCCAGTTCCTACAACAGTGAAGACATCTGAATGGTTTCTAGAAATTTTGCAGACATTCCATACACTTTCTTCCAGATAGCAAAGACAGATTTATACTACAAACTGTTGAAAACTGTGATGCTAAGGACAAAATGTAAGGAGAAAAAATGTCTTAAATGTTGATTGAACCCCAAGGTGCAGAAGAAATACTGTGACTTCCCATTCGTGTCTTTCAAGTTAATCCGATTTTGTTGTGAACCATTTGTTCCTTTTCAAAGGTTTATGGAAAATAAACGTACTTCCTGTGAAACTGCATTGAACAAGCATCACTCAGAGAACTCCCTTCCCCCGCCACCTTCCTGCACCACTGCAAAGACTTAATGATTTACATTGTTCAAAGAGTCACTCAAGCAGGCAAAGTAGAATTCCACCTAAAGAGTAACATAGGGTGCTTCCTATCTCAGCACTCCTAGCACGTTAAGAGCAGTATGGAAAATGCTAAGGTGACTATACCTTTTGTAAGTAACAATCTATCTTCTATGAGTGTGATTGTGTGAAAAATATGATGGAGAGTGTCATGAAGATGGGGGGTGAAATGAACGTAAGCACTCCAAGACATTACCCAACCTCAATGGCACATGCTACATTGTCTCCATTATCAGACAAAAAACCTCACAAGAGACAGAGATCAAAGGGTTAGCTTTTCAGTGATCTTGTCATGCATCTTCTTAAATGATAATGTAAAGGTTTTAAAAAACATTTACCGTAATTTCTGCTAAGTGTCACAGCCTAGTGAACCATTAAAAGTGAAGCAGCTCACTGAACCGCGCTGGAGTGAACAGATGGAATTCCACCCTCCCTCTGCTCGAGAGCCTCCACGAACAATGCAAAGTCTTCTTGCAAATCTCCTCCTCTGAGCTCATTACCCAGGGCAAATATGTGGCAAGTTTTCCCATCACAAAGGCTGGGGCTCTCTCCTCCTCCCAGACAGACTGTGCAGTAGGATTTGCAAAAAAAAAAATTACTGTTTTCTACACTCCTGCAATCCTTTCTTTGTTCCTTACTTACTATGAGCGCTTAGACAAAAGGAGAGACATCCTGATCTGAGCTTCCCAGGGTTTTATGGATCACCAACAGTCTCATTTTCTACAAATTTCACTTTATAAAACAAGAAGTATGCATTTTCTCTACAAACAGATGATTTTGACTCCATCACTCTGAACTTTCCAGAGTATCTCTACCTAAGTGACAAGTAATTCTGCACAGGTATGTGTGATCTTCTACACTCCATGTTAAATTTTTACGAGCTCATGGAAAATTGGGCCACTATTTCAGGGCTGAAATTTCTGTGGAGTTTTGTGATTTTTGCAAGCACAGTATGAACCATCTTCCCCAGGCCAGCTTGTAGTGCAGGCTAGTAGGGTGTCTGTGAGCTCCAGAGGGCCATGAGAACTAGTGATGCATCAGGCATGGGAAAGGCAGACTGTGGGGACAGCTGGGGGATGCTTAGTGCCTGGTAGGTGCCAAAGTGCCTGAGGGGAGAGGATTCATACAATAAACTTCAGTTCCACTCAGGACCATCCTCTACTTGCAAACAATCTCACTGATGAGTGAAGGGTGGCATGCAAAGGATTGATCCTGCTCATGTTTGGACCTCAGCCTATAATTGCAAGATCTACAAATCTACAATTTGAATCACTTATTAAGCTTAATTTGAACTATGTTCATTTCCACGACTTACAACTGGAAAAAAAATTAACTGCATTTTGTTTTTATCTTTGAAGCCAGAACCACAATTTCTGCCAGTCCATGGGTTAACTCTCTACTTTCTCTGGCCTATTCCATGCTTACTCCTGCATAAAACTGTTGAATATAATATTGTTCATACTTCCCACAGAACCATGACAACATGGTCCAGAAAACAGCCATGATCCTCCATAGTCTGTTTTTGCCTTTGGCCCTCATTGTGGAAATCTAAGTATAGGGCTTACTGTGAAATTCAACCACTGGCAGTTCTTCAGACCATGAAAACCAGAAATCAGCCGTCTCCAAGACTCGTCTGCACGTGGTTTCATCATTTTAGGGAGAGGTTCACCCATGTCAGATCTGGTGTGTTTCCCAAAAAACGCTTACTCTGTTTTCAACAGTCTTGTGTTCAGAAGGTATCTGGTGAAAATGGTGAAATGAACATTTGTAGCTGAATGAAGAATTCATTTAAATTGATCCCTTCCAGGTTCTGCAGCTGTGAATCTTTAGAGAAGAAAGATTCTCCATTTAATCTTTATCTTTTACAAGTTGAAAAATTGGAAGAGTTTTCCTGGAGTTGTTAAGCAAAAGGCTTGCTTTGAAATTTGGTATATGATCTTGAACTCTCCACTTTACAAGGTTGACAGGAAATGAGTAATTCCAGCCTTCGTGGAGTCTGGAGAAGTCTGCAAGCTGACGCTGTTGGTGATGTCGTGGCATATCTATCTGGTAGTCTAGGCTGAGAAGCATGGGGCTGTGGGCAGGAAAGGAGCAAGGCTCTGTCACCTACTTCCGTGGGGAGAGCAGCAGTCTCCATAACAGGCTCAGTGCAGCAGCAGGAGATGCTGCCAGATGAACAACATGTCCCTACGGGAGGATGAACTGCTGTTCAGCCAGGTGTGGCCAGCCCCGTCTGTGCTGGCCAGGCTCGCTGCTGACTGCAGCACGCTCACCAAGGACATCCTGCTTCTTCCCGAGACGACGCAAAGTAACTTCTTCAGCACATTCTCCTTCCCAACCACACTGCCCCTTGCTTTCTCAAGATCCTGCTGCCTGTTCACCTCCCTGAAAAGTCTCTTACTAAGTAATGTCTGGTTTCCTTCCCTGGGTAAGATTCTGCCAGGTGACTTTGGCCCTTTCTGGTGTCACTAATTTGCATTCAGGAGAAGATATCAAGATTTTGCCAGGAAGCGTCAGCTGAAAATGCATGTAAAACACAAGATACTGTGGTAGCTTGCTGGCAGAAGCAAGTCCTCCAGAGCCCCTCTCACTTGGAGGCTGTGGCCATCCCAGGTGAGGCAGAGAACTCCGCTATGTGCATAGGAGGTTCTTTTCAGGGAATTAAAATGGATGGGCTTGATCCACCTCTCTGATCACTTGATTGTGCCGCTGGATTCTTTCGTATAGATCAGTAAGTACAATTTCACATTCATCTCCCAGGTTGTCATGGCAGGTGATAATAACTAGCACGTTGCCAGTGTAGACCCCGCACTCTTACAAGGCCACTTCTAAGTGGTTTTCAACATCACAAAAGTGGGATCAGATTCTTACTGTACAAGAGTTGTTATGCAGGTCCTCATCAGCCATCAACTCCATTAATGGCCTGCTCCTTGAGGAGAACCACACTGTATTGTCCCTCCACTGCTGTGGGAATTGTAGTCTGAGAACTTGTCCTTTGATGTGTGGAAATAGATATGAACAAGTGCTCCGTGTTTCATTATCTTCTTTCTTTTTTTATTCTTCTTTTTTACCATTTACATTGCATGCATACACTTGAGCAACTTGGCTTCAGTCTTGATTGAAATATTTAATGGATATTATTCATCGTTGGTATTCTCACAATGTTTTTCTCATTCATTTTCAAACTGCCAAACCTTCCCATTTTTCAAGGATGCCTGGCCTTTTAAATAAGGAAAGCATTTGATACCTTTATTACATTTTTTGAGGCCACATTAGCTTGTTTTTGCTATCATTTTGACTTCAATTCTAATAAACTGAACAGAAATAGCAGTCTCTCCATTTCTTAAATACTGCATGCTTTTCCATTATTGTCCACAAACAGTTGATTCCAATCAACTTTCTTCAACTCATTCTGTCCTCAAAATTACTGTACTTTTATAACCATTCACAAATATTTTCAGAAGTGCCTGCAATTTGATGATGTTATAACCTGGCCCTAAGGGTTTATTATCTTCTGTGTTATTCATTTCACCTAGTTTCATTTCCTTGGACTAAGTCCAAAATAGCCCCTGGTCTTGTTGATTGCTCCTCAAACCGAAAAAACAGTTTGGTATCACACTTAGAAACGCGCATCCATCCTTAATGACTCCACTACTGCTATGCCCATCAATGTCAGTATAATTGAAATTCCACTGTAGTCACTGCATCTGCCTTTTTACCACTTACCCCATGTCTATGTCAGCATTTCCTGATCTATTTCTTTGTTTTAAGCACTTCCCAATTTTCTTTTTGGACTGTTTCATACCTTTAAGAGGTCCTTATTCATGCTTCACGTTTGTCAGATATTTGACAAGCTGAATGGAAAAGAAATAGCATGTATAAGGAGTGTGTTACCTATTTTTGGATTTCCCCTCAAAGCAGGAGAGGGGCATGTCTTAGAACATTTGCTAGCTATGCCAGGAATGATTACTCAGGTGCAAAAGAAAGTGGAGAAAGTAAATAGAGGGAAAACATTCTTCTCAATACTTAAGTCATATATATTCTTTTCTACATGTAGTTTTTTCTTGGGAAGTTCTGGCAGTAAAATAAAGCAGAACATTTAGAATGCTTCAAATATTATATCCCTCCTCCTGGTGAGCAAACCATGAGGGGGCTTCCTGACCCTAGCAATGTTGCACTGCCAGCAGAGAGAAACTGCTCTTCCGTTGCTTAGGCATACGCTGAGCCTTTGAGAGCCTAATTTGGCTTTTTATATAAGCAGATTTTCCTTAAACAGGATTTCAAGTTAGCAATGAGCCCTTTACAGTATAATTCTGGGAAGGAAGAGCCTTTTCTCTCATTCATTAAAAGAGTAAATTTTACTCTTATATAGCATGCTGAGACCTCACATTACTGGGGTGGGTAGAGTAGCTTCCTTCACAAATTGCATAATTTCATTGATAATATTGGTAAATTGAATGAGATTTTAAAGGGCAACTGGTGCTGATAAGACTTACTTTTGAAACCCTTCCAGAATCTGAGGTCCCCTGTGCACTGACCTCAGAACCAGGGTAGAGCCAGTGGGCCCACAGATTACTTTTGTAAAAGCCAGGCCTCACTGATGAGGAAACACACAAGATAAACACCAAATGGTATTTAAACCACAAGATAAATACCAAACGGTATTTCAAACATTGGTTGAGAAACATTGCCATAAATGCCTGCCCATGAAAAGAAAAGATCTGCTGTATCTCTAAGACACACAGCATTGAAATCATGGCTGTGGGATGGATGTATCCACCCTTCCAAATGCGGTCCTCACTCTGCAAGGTGGTGAGTCCACTGAGCCTTCCCCTCCTCATGGAGTCTAGCAGTGCCATGTAGGACTGAGTTGATGAAAATAACCTTGTTTCTTTTGTCTGGGCACCACAAATGGGACATTGCACTTGGAAGATCTTTCCAGGAAGCAGATGAAGCAGGAGCTTTCTCACTTACTCAGCACCTGTGGAAGTATTTTGTGAAAGAATTACAATGCCCATCCATTTTCCACATTCCTGCCAGCTTAATACTATACCTAGCCTCACATTTAGGAATCTCCCATTCTGTCTCGTGTTTATTTCTGTGTCTGTCAGAGACCCAGGGTTAAAACTATTGGAGGTCCAGATGACATCTGGCTTCTCAGCTCCTCCAGAATATTGGCTGCAGTGTTTATCAGTGCATTATTCATCAAAACTGATGATGCAAAGTACAACATGCTGTCTGCAGCTCAGTGTAAGAGTGGAAAGAAGTTGGCAGAAATGCCTGGTGTTCTGTGAGCAGCATGTAATCAATAGTCTGGGTGCTTGTTCACTTTATGTTGATGACTATTCCCTCTGGTACGTCTTTGTATATTTTTGGGTTCTCTGTATTACCAGCTGTGCTATTTTTTTCTCTCTTTTCTTGATACCAGCCATGATAGAACAGAAGGGGAAGCCTTTTGTGCAATAGGTGTCAAATCAAATAAACTATTTGCACAAAGCTTGCAAATGAGAGTCAGAGAAAAAAAAGATTTTAGTTGAGAATTTCCATGACAGCCTGATATTCTTTCGTTTTCACTCTTTCCATCATTTATTTCTTAATTTGTTTTAAATAAAAGGAAAGAGATGAAACATCGTGGAAGTAAAAACTGCTTTACTGTCATTAAGATTTTGGACTAAATTCTGCCTTCCTGGTAATGTAAATGAAGCAGGACTCCAGAGACTCCAGCGAAGTTACTCCCACTTACACCAGTGTAACAGAGCAGAATGTGAATACTTATCTTTAATGCAAGAACTTGCAAAACAATAATCAGATTCTCAGCTGGGGTAAGTTGGCACGTTTCCATTAAAGTCAATGGACCTAGGCTGAGTTACACCAGCTGACGATCTGCCCCACTATCTGCCATACTACACACAGGCACGTGCACACAGAATAAGTCACTGCTTATTGATTTTCGGTGTTAAACCCTGCATGTGAATTTGGTGCTACAAGTATGAAGAACAGTGGTGGGTAATTCTTATTAAAACAGCATATTGCAGATAAGAACTGCATTGTTCTTCTTACAGGTCTTCCCTTAGCATGTATGTATTGATCTGCAAAGTCTTACTACTCCTCTTCAATGCAAAAATTATAAAGAATGATGAAATGAAAAAAAGCTGTTTCACTTGTGCCTCAAAGCAAAATTGCAACCTTTGGAGTTTGTACTATGGCTTTTCTTAGAAGAGCTGTAAGATTTTTGCTTTTTAAAGGGGTTCATGAATGTGCTGGCTGTGGCAAGAGCTGTGGATCAGCACACGCTGTGGCAGAGGCGGCTGCTGTTCATTAGCTATCTGCCATTCTTCTGAAGCCACTGAAGACTGAATCGTGCGTGGAATGGATATGACCACCAGCGTGTCTGAACATAGGGCCACTCCCAGGGTGCCATTCAGCTAATATGCTATATTTCTGATACCTGACTGAGACTACTGGAAAATAGTTGATATGGTTGTGTAGATAAGAGGAGCTCAGTTCAGAAAACACACGTATCTTACCTACTTGTTCAACAGAGATCTTTTGTTATGCATTTAAGATGGAGAAAAAGGCTGTAGGGTGTGTAAAAATGTAGAAGAGTGATGAATTTAAGGCTTGAGGACATTTAGCAGTAATATTTTTGGACTTGAATTTGAAGACACATTTGTGAAGCTAAAGCGGTAGGTAACATCTGCAGCTGTTCTGCCACAAAATGGGCTGTCCCTGCCTAAGGTAGAGAAGAGACATAAGTGTCAAACCTATTGCCATGGCTAAGAAACCTTCCAAGGATCTCAAACGCAGGCAGTGAGGATTCACATGGAGGAGATGTGAGGAATCTCGTAGACTCTTGTACCTACTCTCTTTTGGGCACTTGGAGACAATTTTTCAGAGGCTATAAAATCCCCATTTTTTGGACAAAATTAAGTAGAGAAAGCGATTAGATAAGAAACATCTCTGCTAAGAAGGAAGGGAAGAGTAGAGATCTTTTACTTTTTAAGGGTTCTTAATGTTAGGTCAAAAGACAAACTGTCCTTGAGGATATGCAAGTCTGAGAGAACGTGGGTTATGCTGGAGTTGGTATCTCTGCCTTGGCTCTATTCCACATGCTTTCTGCAATATGTGGAATATGTCCTGAAAGCATAATCTTTCCTAGAGGAGAGTTCTGATTAGCTCGTCAGACTGACCTGCTCATCTTATTTGTCTCAGTTCAGTAGGCATGCTGCTAAGCTCAGGCTTTTTGGATCTCTCTGAGTCATGGGGTGCTCTGGCACAGCAGATCTTCTAGGTTGGGAGTTAAAAGAGTGACAATGCTAGAGGCAAGTGATTTTTGAGAACCATGGATGAGAGGAGGAAGTAAAGAGTGAAAGTGGGTCACTACTGCTGTATACTGATGTTCAGATCTGATTTTGATCACAGCCTGTTGCCAAATCGTACCACATTTAGCCCTGTCCCTCGGGGGGCTATGGTGCAAGAAGATCTTGCTGTAGGCAAGAGGAAGGGAATAACATTATTGTGATTAGTCATAAAACATACAGCAGGACAGAATTTTATTGCAGTGACTGTTTTGCCTGGATGCAGACAGCAGGGTTGGTCTGCGACAATAAAAGAATTTGTTTACAGTCATAGAACAGGTCAAGAGTTGGGCTGGGTCAATGACCAAGAGCATGTGATGTGATGTACCATCCTGTAATTATTAAGCTGTTTGTCACTGCTCCTGTACTTCTCAGGCTTACAGAGGCCCACCACGTGTTAAATAAAATCAGACCACAAGGAGCCCATCCTGAATCTTAGCCTGTTATAAATGTCCTATTTTTGTATATTCTTCTCCATAGCATTCTTTGCTGTTCAGTGAATTGCTAGATCTGTGTGATGTGATGATCCTCTTTTTCAGGACACATGCATGATAGAGACTACAAAAATAGAGACACAAAAAATATAATTATTTTCCTCCAACTTGGTAATAGAGTGATGCAGGAATGCTTATGTATTCAAAGTACTTCTTACATCAAAGAAAAATGAAAAATCCCAAATGGGAGTGTGGGAGGTTTTTTTTGTGCATTTTTTGAAAGCTCTTTTTGAAAGCTAAGTGCTTTGCAGGTGATTCACCTGCTGGACTGAGGAAATATAGGGAAATGGATAACTTCGGGAGCCTGTGAGTTCACACATTCAGAAACTAAAGTGGAAAAACTGGTAAAGACCACAGGGGTATATTTCACAGAAGGATGCCAACTCATGGAAGTAATACATTCCCATGGAAACATGCTCTGGCAGAAGGTTTTGGTCAGATCCTTTCCAGTATAATTTCTTCCAGGGCTCTTGGGAGACAAATAAGACTTTACCATTGCCAGCTGACTGGCACATCATACATCAGTGTTAAGCTGGCTGGACAGCCCCTCCAACACAGTGTGGAGAGCCAAGATCTAGTCTTTCCTTTTTGTGCATGGCTTTCATAGCCCACCAAGACAAGACCCAACACCTGGCATCCCTCTCCCATCTGGAGTAAATTGGAGCTTCCTCAGCATCACAATACAACATGGATTCCCAAGTCATCTCCCATCCAAGCGTGGACTGGGCCCTCAGCTTGGCTGCTCATCCAAAGGCAGTAGGACAGACTGGCACAGGGACCATCTATACCTCCTAGCAGCTGCACCAGCCTGTCTGCCAGGACCAAGTATCACTGCCTGCTTCAGGTTTAGAACGTATTTCTTTGCAACAGTACAACTCAGGCTCAGAAGAATGACTGAAACATTTGTTTTCATACCTCTGACATCCTACCTAAAGCTCTGTACTTCCCAAAATGCTCTCTTTGCACCACACTCAAGAAAAAAATTTCTTTACTTCACGGATTTTCAGATTTAAGTTAGGTTAGAAGTACTAGGCTGGTGCTTTATGGTAGAGATGGAAGTATAGACTGTTTCACAACACTGCTCACACATGTGCACATATGTATGCAGGCACACAAGTTCCCTGGCTCAATCATATCTTGAGATACTAATAGGGTCACAGCTGTCATCCCAGTGAAAGCAAAGCTGGAGAACAGTTTGAAAAGAGGAGATTTTTCTCTATATAGTTCCTGTTTGAGATGAAATCTGTGATAGCCTGAATTTAGGCTACAGACTAGAGGAATGAGAAAATATTTAGCTTTTCGGGACTTCTCCTTCCACTGAACTTTCTCACAAAGCCAACCACATCACAGTGACTGAGGGGCATGCAGTGTCTTTGCTCCCTGAAGCTCGAGGCCAGAGAGCAACCCTCAAGGTGACAAGCTTCCTTCCCAGTATCCTAAGGTCTGGACTCTAGCAGCCTTTCTATGAGACCTTCTCTTCATCATTTGCATTTTACAACACCTGGTCAACCTCGAAACCATGGTCTGAAGAAGAAGAGAATCAGAAGGTCATTTGGGTCTTTTTACACTTTATTGTATGCAACATCAAGTTATAGTCTGTAGTTCAAGGTAGTCTCTATCTGGTGAGGTACAATTGCCTTGCCACTAATAACAGGCACTGACTAAGATGCAGGTGAGCTAAGCATGTTTCCAAACTGTGGTTATCACATGTTCTCTAAGATAAAACAGGAAAAAAAAAAAAAAAAAAGAAAACTTGCCATTTAAAATATCACAGCCAAATTTTCTGGTAGAAAACGGGTGAAAAAATGCTTCATCCATATCATGGTGCCCACAGTCTTGGACAAAATGTTACAGTGGTATAGGTAGAGACTCCTGTTAACTTCAAATTGAAAATGTAACTCAGTGAATTGAACATACATGGAACAAGGCCCTCATAATATCACCCTTTGGATATCCTTTATTGAAAATAATCTGTTTAATTAAAACTTCTTATAAGTGAACAAATATCATTATATGACTGTTAATGTCAGTAAGACTTACTATCAATAATAACATGAGCATTCCTGATCCTGAGCCAGGTGACATATTAAAAATAGCTGTAGGGAAATGAGGGTGTACATAGAATTTTCCTACAGAACCAAGATTTCTGAGAGGAGTAGTGAATTCAGATGACTCAGATTTGGAAATTTCAGAGCATCTATTCATTAGAAGAAGAAAAAAAAAAACAAACACAAAAAATAATACAACAAAGAGTTTAACTTAAGACAACTGATGATCTAATTATAATTCAGAAAATATTACTCTATTTCTCCCCAAAAAGGATGACACAGATTCCACAGTTACCTGTGACATTTTCAAGAACTTTGCCTATGATTAAAAAGCCTTGTAAAAATATTTCTTTTGCATAGGAGAACAATAAGAACAATTCGCTGAACATGATGAAACCAACCAAACAGAAAACCCAGTCATTTCAAAAGCTTACACTTTCAGTGACATAGACCTGTGATGAATCAGCTCTCAAAAGGAAGAAACCTGAGATCTTCCCTTCCCTTCCCTTCCCTTCCCTTCCCTTCCCTTCCCTTCCCTTCCCTTCCCTTCCCTTCCCTTCCCTTCCCTTCCCTTCCCTTCCCTTCCCTTCCCTTCCCTTCCCTTCCCTTCCCTTCCCTTCCCTTCCCTTCCCTTCCCTTCCCTTCCCCACTCCCTTTAGCTTAGACTTAGCCACTTAAAAAAAAAAAAAAAATGTCTGCACGACAATTATACAAGCAGTTTTGAATGCCATGATCTCATTTTGTGACCAGGGAGTGTAATGCAAATCTCATCCTGCTCCCTTGGTAAATGACATTCAGGTGCATTGTGTTACACGTACTTTATCAAAATCTTCCCAATTTTGTTTTGATTTAAACACAAAAATATGTAATAGAAAACATATAAAGGTTTATTTTATAGATTCATTGGAGAAATAGGTGGGATTGATTTTATCAGAGACTGGAGAAAGATGAAGGGATTTTTAATTCAGTTCAGAACGTTAAGTGTTGCCAGCATAATATTCCACATGCACATGTTTGACACAAGCACTCAGGTAATTTCACCTGCATATCCATAGACACAGCTCTGCATGGGCACAGATGGAGGCTTGTGGAGGCACGGTGGAAAACTTCTCCCTAAAATATTGACTACTTTCCTGGTTGTTAAATCATTATTAAAATAGGTTGAGAACATGTTTGCAATCTCTTCTAATGCTACTAGTGTAGCAAATGACACCACTTTTTAACAAGATGGATGTTTGCAATGCTGAACTCAGAAATGCCAAGTGGAATTAGCAACTTAAAAAGAAATGCATTTCATTGTTTATTCATGGTGACAAGTGCTTCTCGCACTGTACTTTCCTGCTGCTGGCCCTACAATGTGGCCTCAGTTTTCTTTTAACTTGTAGGCAAAGGGCAGCTCCAAGGAGAGCAGCAGAAGAAAGCCTGCAAGGGCACAGGACTGTGGAGCATGCCCGGCGCTGAGCCCAGTCCTCCCATCACTGCAGCCCAGGAACTCGCATCCTTCTGAATGCCCCTTGTGCTATGGCCACTGGGATGTCAATAAAAATATTAGCAAAGTATTGTGGGTTGTATGAAGGATTGCATGCTGAGAAGGTGTTGGGCAGGAACCTTGAAGTATTTAAAAGTATTAGTGGGGTCGAGATGCACACATTCAGAAGCCTCTCTTGTGCTGTAAGGAAGAAAGCAGCAAAAAGATGCAAGGGGTTTGATTCCAGCTACTTGCCTCCAAGGAAACATGTAGAGAGGGACAGAGGCAGACTCTGATCCTTCCTCAAGCCTATCTTACAAAGTGTCCCTCTAAGAAACTGGTGAATAATGTAAGGTAATCCATCTAGTGGGTGGCAATCATGCCTGGAGCAGGGGGTTGGAACTGGATGGTCTTTAAGGTCCTTTCCAACCCAAACCATTCCATGGTTCTGTGATTCTGTGATATATAATGTACTATTATTTCTTACAGAGCACTATGAAACTCTGGGGAATACATGGAATAGAATAGGCCCCTTCTCCAGGAATTATTCTGCACACAGAATGGACCTTTGGTATTGAATGGCCCTGTGGTCCTTCAGTTGCCTGTCAGGCCAACCCTCTTTTGTCAACACTGGCTTTAAAACAACTTCCAATGTGCTTGCAGCAGGAAAAGCATTTGTAGGACGTGGCAGCCAGCTGCTAGCCAGAAGTGTGTACCACAGATTCCTGCACTGCCCCTGAAATGCACATTTTATAGGCCCACCATGCAGAGATGTTTTCTTCTTCATTTGACCCATAGCTTTTACTGTCCTGGAAAACAGCTGCAGCTCTGCTTAGTGTTCTGCGGTTTATCTAAAATCCAACAGAAAGAATTACAAAAAAAACACAGTTAAATTATCAAATGATATGAAAAGGAGCAAAAGCCAAAGGAATATGAGCAAGGTGCTGTTTAGAGGGGCGTTTGCTCATGGATGAAGAGGAAGAGGTGAGAGTTGATGCCTTGGAGCATGTATTATTGCTCTTTATGTGTTGCAGTGGGAAATCAAATTTACAAGAACAGTAGGAAGGGTGGAAACAGTGAAACCCCAAGCAACACTAGCATATGCAGCTGAGCCACAGCACCCAAGAGACAGGAATCTGGGTCACAGCCTTGTCTTACCTTACAACATGATCAAATGGCCTCCGAGGAGCAAAACCAGTGGCCAAAATGCAAGGAGAGAGAAGTCTGGATGCTCAAAAGCCTCAGGAATAAGACTATAGTTTTTCTCTATGTAAAGGACATTTGAAACCTAAAGCAAAGCCCAGAAAGAGGGAAGGTAGTGGCAGGAAACATTTAGATGCCTTCTGTGCCTAGTATAACATTTTTTTAATAACATTTTTATAACATTTTTTTTTCCCATGATGTCATAGTACAAAGACAGCTGGCTGTATTGCTTGCACATTTTTGATATAGAGAACCCGACCTCAACCCAGTTGGAAGCACTACTGGTGCAACAGCTCTCAGGCAGTGTTGGGGTCTGCTGCTCCTGTCCTGCCTGCCAGCCACATGATTCAACCCCACATCAACGTTCAGAGAGTAAGAGGGGTGTGGGAGACATTTAGGCAGACACCTTCAGTACCATATTGCCCCTTTTCTGACCTCCATTCCCTTTAAGGCATTTTTTTTCCCAATATAATCATTCTGCTTTTTGTACTAACTTTCTTTGACAGCTCTCCTGTTACTATTTTTCTTTTTCTTTTCAATACTTTTTTGAGTTTTCATTCTGTCTTGCATCATTTATGAAGCTTCATGCCTTATCCTACTTGCAAATACCTGCATTCTGCCAGTGCATGGGCTGAGACACAGCCTATATCTAAACAACCTTTAATGGTTGTGTTTAATTCAGCAGGCATTTCAGTCAAAAGGCATAGGGCAGTTGTGTCTGTATTGCACTGATGGACAGGGCACACACAAGGGGTGTGATACTGCATGATATTCAAAGTGACTAGATGCCTGAACCTGCTCTAAAATTCCATAGGAACAGAAGTTGCTCAGCACATCTGGAAGAAGAAAGAAGGTGATGCTGTAATGAAGTCTCTGAACAAGCCAGAATAATAACTCTGAATTTCTAAGCAGTTTTTTCTTCATTAATGCTTCTTTCCCTTACCAGTGCAGTGAACATCACAGCTTCCTGGGCACAGCTAGCACTCCTCATTGCCCCAGACAGAGCGTATAAAAAAGGAACAAAACCTAGAATCACATATATGGTGTTTCTAAATAAGCTCAATGTTGACCTATTCCTACAATTCAGCCTTATAACTAACTTATTTAGGAACAATAAAACATCAGCTTTGCAGAAGTCTTCCTGCCTCCTGAATTTCTCCTCTTCTGTGCAAGGCATCCCCTGCTCCCATTGCTGCCTGACCTCAGGGTGATACACTTCACAAGGTGTTCCTGCTGCAGTATGGGAGCAGCTCGGTGATTTTCCAGCAGAGTTTCCAGCCGAAGCTACTGTCAGAGCTCCATCTCCATCCCCTGCAAAGGGCACGAGACAGCAGAGAGATATTCTTTGGAATCCCTGGGCTGATGCCGTGTGCGTCCCTACTGCAGAAGTGTGCAGTATCCTTTCTCTGCTCCCCCATATCCATGCAAGGACCAGTTCTACTCTTTCCCTTTTCAGATACTCCTAAAATCCAGTTCTTTCCTTAATACGCCATTTCTGCTGTTGCAGTAACAAAAAGTTCCCATCCACATTTCCACACAACATTCTGCCTTCTCCCTCTCTCACTTGCCTCTTTATCTTAACTTCAGGTAGGACCATCAGCCCTGCCACCTGCTGCTTTGCCTCCTGCAGGCACACCATCAGCTCTCCTCATTTAGAAACCTCCATGGTTCTCTTTCAACTGAATCTCCAAATCCCATTTTCCCATAGTCCTTTTTGCTGTATTCTTCCCAAAGGACATACTGATGCTTTTCTACCATTCGCCTCTGTGCCATCTCACCATCCACCAGCCCATGCATCTCTGGCAATCCACTCCTTGCTCTTGCAGACTCTCTTATTCTTTCATGGACATTTCTGTCTCATCACTGTGATATAACATACATCACAGGTTTAATTTTCAACATAAGCTGACACTGTAGCAGAAGGAAGATATTATCTTCTCTTCCACTGACTGCTCTTTGAGATGAATTGTGTCTTGCTGTGCATAGAATCATAGAATCACAGACTGGCTTAGTTGGAAGAGACCTCAAAGCCTACCCAGTTCCACCCCATGCTATGCGAAGCACCGCCATCCACCAGCTCAGTTGCCCAGGGCTCCATCCAACCTGGCCTTGAGCATCTCCAGGGATGAGGCAACCAAAGCTTCTCTAGGCCTCACCACCCTCTGAATAAAGAATTTTTTTCCTATTATGGCCTTGGATCACCCTGTGCACTGCTAATGAACAGCTGGGGAACTACTTCATGAGATATATTTCAAGTTTCCAGAGGAAACTTTGCCCAATTGTATCTCACACATTTAGAAGCTGTGGGTGCCCCATCCCTGGAGGCACCCAAGGCCAGGCTGGATGGGGCCCTGAGCAGCCTGGTTTGGTGGGTGGCAGCCTTGCCCATGGCAGGAAGTTGGAGCAGGGTGGGCTTTGAGGCCCCTTCCAACCCAAGCTATTCTGTGATTCTATTATTAAGATCTGGGGTCACATGTAATGCTGTAGTTGAGCCTATAAAATAGCTGTGATTTTAGTTCAAACTTCCATTGAGGAATTCAGGACAGATTGCAATTGCTCTCATCAGACATGTATGAAGAACTCTGCCTCGTCTCAAAAAAATCATGTCTTTTTTTAAATTCTGCTGCCTGTTTGATCCTTACAAAAGGACCAAGCAGCTGTGTTCTGTTCTGGTAGTGGGGCTGGAAAAGGTTAATTTTGCACTGCCCATATTAGATAAACTTCTGAGCAAACTCTGTTCACATCTCATCGCTAGGATTTGTCACAAGTCAAAATAAGATCATATTCATTGTTTTAAGGGCCCTGAAGAAGTGTCACTCATGTCTCTGTGCTTAAAACTGTCTTAGTTTCTATGCTACAAATCTTGTTTCCACAGATTAAGAACATCCACAGAAAGTTCTGTATGCATGACTGAAGCTATTTAAAAACTATGTTTTACAGGAAATGTGAGGACAGTCTAGAGAAATGCAAAGCAACACATGAGAGAGAATAATGACAGTCAAAAAGAATACATTAATGAAAATGTCTCCCAGAAAAAAGAAAGGTCCTCCTTAGGCTGAGGTAGCCACCCCAAAGAATCTATTGCCAAAGGCAAGTTGGGTCTTTTTAATCCCTGTTCCCTTTTGCATCACTGTACTCAGAATACACCGTGGATTTGGGGTGGGGATTGGGGTGGGGCGAGAAAGTGGAGCAAACGAAATGTAGCTTTCTAAAGCCCATTCCCTAGTTCTGTACCTGGACTTCCAATCACAAATGTCATCTGGAAGTGAAAAAGTGAAATAGCTCCAGGCTGTGTTATGACTCTCTGGATACTCTCTGTGACTTCTACAGCACAAAATAAAGAGAGACCAGGACCACTGCTTCTCTTATGAGCTGTTGGGGAGAGAGGCTGTAAACTGAGGGCAAACCTTGCCCTAATAATTTTAATGGCTAGCATTTAAAGCACAATATAAATTTAAGGCAAACAATATCAGCTAAACCAATACAATATAATCTCTGATTTGTAAGTGTTGTTGCTAGTTACTCTTTTTGTGCAACTACTGTAAAATGACAGCCAGCCCAGGCTAAGATAATGCCAAGAGATGGGTTTGTGTTCTGAGCTCTGCTATGCCTGAGCTAATCTTCTGGGTAGGAAAAACATAAATACTACAAGTATCCAAGAATAAGTAACGGTTTGTAAGTTTTCGGCAAGGAGATAATGAAACAAGTTCACCAGTTGGCTCTGTCTTGCTGATGCAGACACAGCAATGACTCCTGGCAGACACAAGGATGAGATACAGGCAGCAAGTCACAGCTTTTAAGGGAATGGGTCAAAAACGCAGGGTTCAAGAGGGCTAAGTCTGGTTTTCAGGTATCCTGCCCCAGGGTAATGTAGGCTGTCCTGACCTACAAAGAGGGTTCAGGTGGAGCCTTCCTGCAAAGGAAGACATCAGCCACGAGGCTGGGAAAGGCTCATTCTGGGAAGACATAAGGTCTTCTTCTCCTCTGACAAACATTAGGATCACCGGGAGAATTCTTGGTCTCTTTTGCTTTTATGACCTGAACCTGAGGCTTGTAATCCTCATTAGGTAGCAGTTGTCAGCTGTGGTGATCTCAATAGGTACCCACAAACTCTGAAAACAAACCGTTGAATGTTTGATTAAGATGTCCCAAAAGGGAGATACATTATATCTGACACTTTCAGCCCCAAGGGAAAAAATGTTGTCTTATAGACCCTTCAGTCAGTCTCACAGCATCCTAAAATTGCATCCCCTGCTCTGTGAGAAGGGTAGATTAATCAGTGCTGTGAACATGCAAGTCAGGTGCAGCACATGCCACTGCCACTAGAGAGGACTAGACTTTCTCATTTGCCATCCCATGAGCTCAGCTGGAGTAAGGGAAGGGGTAACATGGTGCCCAGATGTTGTACGTGTCTTGTGGAAGCAGCATGAAGTCTTCACACAGTTTGGCTTTCAAAGAGGCTGGCAGCCAGTCCAGGAGTTGGGGTGTTGAAAGGCCGTGCCAGAGGGCGTAGAAGAAGATGGAACTTTTTTCTTCTGTTTCATGAGGTCAAGCTTGGCCCAGAGTCACAGACACTAATTGCTATTTGTGGATGATGGGCATTTGTAACACTGCTCAGTGGGCTCAGGTCAGCCCTGGCAGGCAGAAACTTACAGTGAAACAATAGTGTCACTAAAAAACCCTTAGGGATGGTGGGGTCTGCCAGGGTGCTGGGTGCAGGCTGAGCCCTGCTGGGGTGTGCAGGGTGCTGCACATGGCAGACCTGCAGTGGTGAGGCTGTGGGTGGGGAGGATGGTGCACTGCAGCAATGAAGCGCTTGGCTGGTCTGGCTGCTGGGGCACATCTCCTTGGCAGGTGAGTGGGAAAATATGGACTGGTCTTTAAGACAGCTATACTTGGTAAGGTCAGATAGGACGGCAGGAGCAGCCTCCTGCTTTGGGTCACACCAGCCTGCTGCCGATAATTTCACGTGTTAAAAAAAGGCATCCATGATAGTCTTGTAATTTGGGTAGAAAGAATGCACGTAGGTTTATTTTTATTCTCTGTATTTTTTAGGACATTGTAACTAGCAGGACACAGTAAGCTAGCATGGGATGTCAGCCTTTGAATTCACATAGTTATGTCCTTACACATTAAATATTTTTTTACCACTACTGACACCTCAATATATAGCAAAGGACACCCTGAAATGGTCATTACTATTTCAAATGAACGAGTGTCAATACACAACATTGTCAAAAGGAATTACAAAGCGGGGTGCCTGAGACTGAACTTCCCCACAGCTGTGGGATTTTCTGCAGCTGAGGAACTGGTAGCAGTAGGAAATATCTCCATGCAGTGTTTTACATGGGCATGTTTGAATTACACATACAACAGGAGCCTTCCATTGTTCACCTCGCCAGTGTGAGTATATAATTTTCCTGCTGTCTTTTTCCCCCTTTTGTTCTTTTCAGCTATTTTGTGATTAACACTGTCTGGGGAAGAATTTCAGTATTTTCTGTGGTTTAGCAGGATGTGAGTGAGGTGGTGCTGCTGCATGAATCTTTTAAAAGCAGCCTAAGAAATATTTAAGACCTTAGTCTAGGAGGAACAGCTCTCCCAGGCATAATTTTTGGTGCTGGTTGCAGCAGGGAGCGTATGCTGTGAGGAAAGTATTATTTTTCTAAATGGAAGGTGTCAGATGGTCACGCAATGTGACTGCATGTTCGAGATCACTGCCTCCCATCTGCAATTTGTGACGTGTGAAAGATTCTGCCCAAATGTGCTCACCAACTGGAAACCCTCGGCACTTTTTTTTCTTATCAGGAGAGACCAAGATAACCAATGGTTTTACAGATCAGGGATCCTATCAAATTAATATCATTCTAGGATAAAATCTGTTTTAAATACAACCACTAAACTCCAGCAAAGTTAACTAGTACATACAAGTTCATTCAACTGATTAAAAATCCCTACTAGTAAAACAAGAAAATAGACATGGAATTTTTTAAGGATAGGTATTCTGCTCCTGTCTTTTACCCAAAGGCTTGCTATAAGACATGACAGTATTTTCCGGCACTAATTAATGCCACCTAATTATAACACCTACTAGACTCATGCCAGCATTTATATACTGGGGATGGTTTCTCTTTGTCCTTGATCAAGCAAACTGTTTGCTTTTTGCTTCTCTCCATCAGTTAAATGGATGCCACTGTGGCTTGGGCAGAGGCTTGGCAAAGGTTATTGCCTCAAGATGGGTAGGGACTCTGGGTAGGAATGGCCAGCAATGCACCCCTTCCTTCTGCCTGACAGGTAAAGCATAATGGAGGTGATACCTCACCCTCCAGACCACAGGGTCCCACTGCAGCGAGGACAGCCTGTTATCAAGCATCCTGGTTCAGACAGGAGAGAAAACTGGGCACCAAGGGTGCAGTCAGGCAGTCCAGCCTCTGGACATCCCAGCTGGGCACATCACTAGCAACTTTGCCTCAGAGCTATGTGTGTTACAAACATCTGTGATCCTTACCTACCACCGGCTGTGGTGTGACTGCCCCTGGAGCTCGTAAATCTCTGAGTGCCCCACACAGGAGCACTTGGTGGGCTCAAGGGATGAATGCAAGTCTCACCCAGCCACCTGAGCATCCTTCTGTGCTTGCAATCTGAGCTGACAGCCACCAGAGGAGCATTCCCCTCCTGTGAGTTACCAGCTTTAACAGTCAATAAGCTCACTACATTTAATTTCCCTTTTTGGTTCAGACAGGAGGTGGGTATCCCTACCAATACCCCAAGAAGGGCAGATGTGCTCCAGACTCAACACCAAGTGCTTGTTTGAGGAGGGGCCACTGGCCTGGGTTGTGTGCAGCACAGTTGTGGCTGCAGCCACCTGCATGCTAGCTCTGACCTTGCCCTGCACACAGAATGCGGAGCAGGACAAGGAGATGCTCACACAAGCTGATTAAAACCTTTCCAGAAGGCTAGGAGCTTGCTCATATGTCAAGGACTTAGTCATGGTTATTAGCAACTGTTATTGGTACTGGGGTTAATTAGGTTACAGGTATCTAAGCTATCTCTCATTACCATATTGACAGACTTCAGGGACCTGTTCTAATAAAAAAACAGTGAGTACAATGCAGGTGAGAAGCCCTTTGTCTCCTGCAAGGATATAGCAGGGATAGAATCAAAATCAGGTCTGCGTCGCCTCTGCAGAGCCATCCAGCCAATGTGGAAGAGTGGGAAGATTTTGTCTTTCTTCTAGACTTCTTAACTGGGAGAAATGCCAAATGCCAGCTACGGCTGTACACATCTTTATTCAGGGACTGGTGTGGAAGGCCTCCTAGGTCAGGCAGTCTCTTCTTGTGTGAAGCTGTGCCAGATAAACCCATGGAGCTCTGTGTGGCCTTGCTTGCTTCAGCACAAAGGCAGTGGCCTTTATCCAGTGGGTCAGAATGACCTTCCAGTTGGCCAGGAACGCTCTGGACCAGCCTATACCCATGTGTGCTTCTGAATACTGTCCTTTAGGCTAAACAGCCTTTCTCCATCCCAGTGTTTATCTTTTTTTTTTTTTTTTTCTTTTTCCCCACAGTGGATACAGGGATGCTTTGGTTTTTACAGAGATAAATACCTTCTGGTCTCTTATACCACATGATCTGCATTCTCCTGACCAGCCACCCAACCCTGTTCTGGATCTGTCTGGTCTTTGCTCCTTTTTTTGGTATTCGGTTACCTCACTATTTCAGATTATTTCAGAAGACCTTTGCTTTGCACAGCTGTGTGACTGGTTTTCTGTCTGTGCCACAGCTAATAGTTTTGGTATGTTCCAAGCTGCATGGCACCAGCAATCTGTTTATTCATAAACAGCCTCTGGTGTACCAGTATGCAGGATCCTTCTCCTACCAAATCATATCTAATCAATTACTCCCACTTTACAATCAAAGATACAAACAGCAAGACTTTTCTAACCAAGAGAAGTGAAGAAATTGCTAAGGGCACTTAAAAATGAATCTAAAATAGAGGCCAGTTTTCTAAGCTATTTCAGGCACGCAGGAGGATTGAAGCCTTACAGACTTTCAGTACACAACTTCCTGCACTTAGCTTGAAGCCTGTCTCACCCAAGCTCACTTCTTGTCAGCCCATGAACACCAGAGCCCTGCATTGTTTACTGTTAGGAGCGCTTGCAGAGGAGGTCTCTATCTGCCATGCTTAGCTCTCTCTTACCAAATCAATACCTTACCCAAAGTTTTCCATTCATCTTCTTTGCTCTGACCTCATAGGATGTTATGGCAGTTTTTCAGCCACATTTATCCATACCTTCCATATAATTACATTACCTTCCCCCTCATCTCTCCACTGTGGCAGCCAGCCCACAGCCGGTGCTGGCAGTTTCTGCTTAGCAGCTGTAGGGCAGCCATGTCTCTCGGAGATGCTGATCTGAGAACACTGTCAAGTGAGGGAGCAGGGCAGGCCATGCAGAGCTGGGGTGAGATCCCGTGATGACCATTCAACTGGCAGTCAAGGAAGGCAATATAAGCACCATGATAATTCAATTGAGTTGCTTAAGACCAAAGCAACAGAAGTTGTGATTTGCTTTGGCTGCAATCTTTTGGTAAGTGCTACTGCTTTTGTATTGTTTAATGGGGAAATTTATCAGGGAAGAGCGAGAACTCTGATAAACTATTCTTTTGAAAGCACCTTTTGATAGGGAAACCAATGAAGTTGCTTGAATCTTAAAGTGACTTTTTTGACCTTTTCTATGATTTCTCATAAAAGATTGTAGAAACATAATTTGATTCTCACTTGCACTTTAATTTTATGGCAATTTATTTGCTCTCTACATATATGTGAACAACTATTCCCAAGCTCAACATGTCTATGTTTTCAGCTTTAAAGCAGTGGGTGTCATCTGAGAATCCAGATCACCCTGACTGCTGGGAGGTCTTCTGCTACACATTCACAGAAGAGGCGGAAAAGTATAAGGCATATTTCCATCTTAGCCTTTGTTTCGGGTTTCTAAATTAGGACTATGCGAAAAATTATTTTATTTTCCCCCTGACAAAGTAGAAAAACTTGCTTTCAATTTACTAACAATTACAATAAATCCAAAATGTCCTTATTTGCACCTCTTTAATTTCCTTTTATACTTCTTTTCCATTTTTTTCTTGTAATCTTTTCTTTTTTTCTTACATTTATGAAATAAAATTTTTTAGAGCAAATTAAAAAAATCTTTTAAATTTTAACCCTGCTAAAATGAAAAGACTGAATTCCTCCTTAACAGTTACCTATTCAGCAAACATTGAACTTATTTTAAAATCACTTCATTTTAAAAAAGCATCACACTACGCTCCAACTCTAGAAACATTTATTAAAATTTTAATGAAACAACATGAGATGGGGTCAAATATTAAATTCAATGAACATATTTTTTGATGAGGCAATCCAAACTGCTCACAAATTTTTGTAAACATGTTTAAAATATGGGGAATATCCATGCAAAGGTTTTGATGAAATATTTTAGATTAGAAATGACATATTTTTCTCTTTGTTATTTCCCTAAATAGAAACAGTCTTGTAGAAACTGATTAATATAGTAGATAAAAAGCCAATTAAAAGGTTAACAAAAACATGAGGGGAAGTTTGTCATTTGTTTAGCCTGTGAAAAGGAGAGGGCTTGCTGAAAATGGCAAATACACATTGAATATATTTTGCCACTGTTTTGTAGCAGGCAAGTTGAAAGAAGAAATGAAAATAACTTGTATTTTTGGGGCCAGAGCATGGTGAGACATTTTCCAGTAAACAGAGAACATTCTACAGGATTTTATTTTTACATCTGGAACAGAACAGGAACAGTTATAAAAGCTCTAATGAAAAACCCCCAAAATAGATCAATGCTAAGAGTCTGCCGACTGCTCTACCCAAGATGTGGTGAAATGAACTGAAAAGTGATCAGAACATCCCAAAATGTTATGTGTAGGAGACAGGAAGCTTGGTGGAGAGCATTTTGAAAGAAGATTTTGTATTGTTCAGAGAGTCGCCCAAGCATGGCGGGGCTGGAATTCCATCTGTTCAGCTCTGCTCAATGAACTGGGTCACTTTCAATGGTTCACTAAGTCCTGACTATCTAAAAAGTACAGTTATTATGTTTTTAAAATCTTGAGCTGCACAGCAAAATCACTTTGCTGTTTCTTGCCCTTGAGTTTAGAATTTTGGAAAGAGGGTTAAATGTAATTCACATTCACTAAGAGTGAGTCCCATTTCATATATAACATTTAGGTTTTTATAAAAGACTTGTGGGTGAGTCTGCTTATCAATAAACAGTCTTGTGTCAAAACAATCCCTTGTGGGTTTTTGTTTCCCGAAGAACTAACATCTAACATCAGGAAAGGACTGATCTTTGCTGGTTATTCCTCATGGAGGTCTCTCTTCATTCTGGAAATTGGTATTTGGCTTTAGTGAAAGAAAGCAGACATTTGGATGTCCTTTTTGCACAAGCATTTCTGGTTATTGTAACAACAGCTGCAGGAGCACGTGGAAATGCAGTTTCTTTGGAGAGCTGATGAACAATTTGCTAGAGGATGACAAGAGGGATGAGAAAACACCACTGCATGGCTCCTGGATATTCAAGCTCTCATTGGAGGAAATCTCAAAGCAACAAATTCAGAATTCCTCTGAGAATCAAGGCTTTTGCATTATGCCCAAGCTGTGCTTGTGAAAAAAATATTTCCTTTGCCTAAATATGGATCTTTCTCCATGAGCACTAGGGCTTAAGAAGGTGATCTCTGCTCAATAATAAAGACTTCACTTCTTATTTGTATATATATCACAGTATATCTGGGGCAAATCTATGTTAGTTTTTTTAATTTTATACCTTCTTTCTTTTCCATACAAAGGGGTTAACAGTATTTAGCTACGTGTGGTTTGTATTGTTATAAAAAATATGATATCACCAAAATCAGAATTAAAGCATATGAATAGCTCAACTCCAAAACTATATGGACCTCTAAAAAGAATCAACTGAAATCAGCACTTTGGAATTTAATGTGAAGAACACATTATGGAGCCTGCAATTAAAGGCTTTTTTCCCCCTAGATGGTCACATAAATAAATGAACCATTCAAAGTGAATCAGTTCACTGAGGAGCAGGAAAGTGCGCAGCATCAGCTTTCTGATCACCTCCTGACACAAGTATTATAACTTCCACCCCCTGACCTCCTCCATACCAAATCCCACCTCGCTAGGCCATTTGGGTCACTTTTAGATGAGAACCCAGGATGAAATTCCTTGTGGAGATATTTAAAATGCTAAGTACTAATGCACCTATTGAGTCACTGCTGATGCTGTATATTTAAACTTTTTTCTTCCCATCTGGAAGATGGAACTGAGGTTCAGTTTATGTGCAAAGCAATAGTATAAAATGACAGTACCTCTCACCATGGGATGGACAACTTGGTGGAGAAGATGGTATCTCGCCGCTTTGTCAGGAACAGGAGCTCTGTTTGAACTGAGAGAGTCCTAGAGAAATAGCAGAGAAATGATGCAGTATTTTGGTTAGTGTTCTCCTACACAGAAAAAATCTCAGCCATTTTAATTGTGGAGGAAAGAATCCCGACTGCCTACTCTTTGGATTCTCCCTATAAAAACATATGATTTCTGGTATTGCTTTTAAAAGAAAATAAAAAATATTTCTTGAAATGTATCAAGAACAAATGACGCATTCTATCTATGTCTATATATATATATATATTTCAAAGAGATTGTAAGCATTACTGGCAGATCTTCATGTGCTTCTCTTACAAAGATTTGTTTCCATTTCATAACTGATTACATTCTGTTGTCCCCTTTAAAATCTTGCATGTACTTCTGTGGTGTCTGACCCATTTCTGGCACACATAGCCAGGAGCAGAAAAGAAAACAGGAGTTTCACGATTTGCAATATACCTGAAAATCAAACCCTTAGACAAATCCCAAAGAAGTGACCACTACATCTCCTCACTGATTTCATTCCATTTTTCTACTTATGCCTAAACTAACCTTGTATCACTGCCCTACCATTTCAGCCTTTTCCTTGGCTCTTTAGTTTACCTGTGGTTGCTGGTGAGGAGATGGGCTCAGGATACTGTATCAGCACATCAACCTGCTGTTCAGTCTTTCATTTAATGACTACAGTAAGGATGCAAGTCTCAGGTCTGCTTAGTGAGCGCAGTGTCATGAATTTTTCTAATCCAAAACCTGATGCCTTACAGACTACCCTTTTCAACTCCTGTTCAGGAATACAGAAATTATTTTGCTTATTAAAGAACTGTACACTATTTCCTTTTGCTTGTACAGTCGATCTGATCTGTGAGAGGGGGAAACAGGAGATAAAGCTGCTCTTCCCCTTGTATTTGCTTAGATGTCAGGATCTTCCAAAATTTCAGAGCTACCTCAATGAATTCCAAGATTCAGGCAACTGAAAAGGCAGAGGAGGGAGAGATTTTCTTCAGATCTGCAATGGTTAAGATACAGACGTGATTTAAACAGTAGGCAACGGAAAGAAAGAAAAAAGTATATATATATATATATACATACATATATATATATATATATATATATATATATATATATGTAAATATAATGGGCAACAATAGGTTAGCTCCTGGAATGTATTAAGTGATATTGGCTCTCCTAGCTTTCACAGCAGGAGATGACATCACACATTTATCAGAAGGTACGATGTGGCACATGTCAAATACATTACAACTCTTTAAATGATATGTCTCAAAATGTAATTATAAATACCAATTGCCACTGTCTGTGTTTGTTGCTGATAGAGTTCTGCCGGGATTGGTTCTTGGCTGTATATCATTTAACATTATCAGCGACATGGAAGAAAACATAAAATAATTATGATAAAGTTTGCAGATGACATAACGTGACATTTGGGGCCATGTTAAATAATGAGCTGGAGAGATCTCTGCAACAGAAGGGTCTGATTACGAGGACAATGGCACAAACAGCTTCAGTATAGGCAGCATTCAGGTGAAAAATACTTGAAAAGGAGGGGATGTCTCCTTTATAAAACAGGCTCTTAAAAAAATGGTCAGCAGAGCATGAGCTCCAGTGTGACCTGACATCTGCTGCAGTCACTGAGTGTATGAACAGGAGGCTGTGCAGTAACAGAGAAGTTTGGTTTTGTCAGTGTCATCAGAGTGTTTTTGTGCCCATGGCTCAGATAAATTGATATCAAGCTGTATGTGGACCACAAAAGAGTGTAAAAATATGTTAGAAAATACAGCTTAATTAAAAAACAAACAAACAAAACAAAAGCCAGCAACAACAACAACAACAACAAAAAAAGCAACAAGAAACACCCATGGAGGTCTATTTACTTACCTTGCCAGAGTGTGGGAAAAGAAGTTTGTGGAGGATGGAAAACTGATGGTAGATGGGTCCCCCATTCTCTAGTTAGAAATATGGAAGAATCAAACGATGGGGCTGAAGCTAGAGCCTTAACATTTACAGAGTTAAACTGTGAATGGATGGCTTTTCAGTAATCATCAGTTAGGCCAGTCTGTCCCGAATAAAGGTGTTTTTCCTACCTTCTTGAAGTAGAATGCTGTTAATGCTACTGATTAGCACAACAGAGTCGTTGCAAAGCTGTGTCCAGCAGTAAAGGGTAGAAGAGACACTGTTCAGGAGAGGAAGGCTTAACAAGTCCCACTAACATGCCTGTTACTTCTATTTCCTAGGCAGGCTACTGTAGATCTTACTCTGCCTGGGAGCTGGATAAAAACAGCTAGTTAAAGCACTAAAGGTCAAAATTTCAGAAGTGCTCTACAAATGCATTACAACCAACTATTAATAATTCTCTCTTTTTTTAAGGGGTCTGGTCATGTCCAAGGGAATGCCAGCTACATTTTTCTTAATGCATGAGCACAAGTTACACATAACAACCTAACAACACAATGCTGCCTCTTTAATGCTAATCTATTCCTTGCAATCTACTAGATACATGTAGAATCATTGGTGTGTATCAAGAGAGCAAAATCAGATTCTGAAAATATCTGAAAGGATGCACTAGAGTGTACATAATAATGTATTTTAATCTGCCAGGCCTTAAAATTAATCATGAATTCCCACAGAGATTTTAATAATTTTGAGATGATGGTGGTTTTTTTTTTTTTTTTTCATATAGTGATATTCTTGGACAGAGTTCTTGAAATGCTACAAGGAAGTGGGTGGGGGAGGGAAAAATGGGGGCCATTTTTCAATTACCAGGTTAGCTAAGATACAGATATGAGAGCTACTGTTTAATTGGTTGTTTTATTCTTTTTCTTCCACCTAATAGATAATCAGTAAAGTACCTCAAACACAAACTTTTATCACATCATAAAGTTAGCATACAGCATAAAGTTTATCTCTTTGAGCGCATACTTAAGGGAACAACTCTCATCAGCAAAAGTGTGCACTAAAATGCTTTCAACTTCCTGGCAAAGTTTGCAAGCCCACGCCTGGGTGATGAGGTTACAGAGGATCCTTCCCTGAGGGTCAAGATCACACCTTTATGTTCTGATATCATGTTTTTTCCTAAACATTTTTGTCTATTTATTGAAAATGCTACATCATGGTACTTCATGGCTTCAAGTCACTCAGGGCCACAGCTTTGGTCTGAATGCCTGGAGATCCTGCTACTGTCCTACTAGCAGATTGACTTTTCCTGGTCACAACAGAAGTATCATAGTTCCCTCAAAACCAAGCTATTTTATGGTTTTTTGGGTACTTTGACAGGTGATCATGCATAAAGTACAATAAACAGAGTATTGTTTACAGAAGGCCTATGACTTCCAGGGACAAAAGGAAGGTATCATTCCAACACACTACAGAACCTGCTCAAAGTATTTTCAATACATGTGCAATTCAACCAGGAGGAGAGTAACCAACAGTTACTCTATACACCTGTTACTGTTCCTTGGGAGGCCTTTTGTTAGAAAGGGTAAGCAAGATGAACAAAATGTACTCAGCCTTCCAAAAAAAAACAAAAAACAAAAAACAAAAAACAAAAAACAAAAAACAAAAAACAAAAAACAAAAAACAAAAAACAAAAAACAAAAAACAAAAAACAAAAAACAAAAAACAAAAAACAAAAAACAAACCGAAGAACCAACCTTGTAATTTTTTTAATTAAAGTGTATTACTTACATTCCAACATTCACATGAATTTTGCACAGCTGTTTGCACTAATATGCGTTAAAATTGGTAATTACCACAGCAATCATGGTATGATTCAACACTAGCACCATTTTAAATATGTTGCCTTGCTTTCATCTCTCTTCCCTGCAGACACACCTGTTTTGATGCTGCTTGCTTGCTTTGTTCTTTCCAACTTATTGATGCAAACAAATATTTCAGAGGTCGAATATTTGGCACATTCCTGGGTCCTGTATTAGCAGCTTCTGAACTATTTGTTTTGTTTCCCAGTTTAAACGATTACGAGAAAGCAAGAGGCAAAAAGAATAGTGATATTTATGAGAAAAGGGTGGAAGGGGTTGAGGAAAGCTGGGAATAGCTGAAGTGTGTCTGACACAGCAGTTTCTCTTCTGTATCACTATTTTATTTTTATGAGGCTGCAGCAAATTGATAGCTTCTGATACCATAGTCAATAAAACGTTGTGTAAATTCCAACAATGGTCTGGAAAAAGATTGAATTAGAAGGGAGGTATTGGGTCACATCTATATTTCAAGTCATTTCTGTGCTGTGTTATCCCAGCACCTGGGGGAAGCAGTTTCTTCACAACTAACCACCCAATTAGTACCTGCTGAGTATCTGATGCTTGATTTTCTTCTAACTGCCCCCCTCTTCCTATGCAAGCCAATTTCCTAACAGTTTCCATTTCATCCCATAGGAGAACTCTTCTTAGAAGGTTTGCTGAAGTCACAAAAAGGTGCTGTAGAAAGAAAATTATTCTGTAATTTCCTGACCTTGGACAAGTTTTTATAAAAACAATGTGTCTGTTTAGCCACAATTACTAACACAGCTGTGTCATTGCTTCTATGAGGAAGAGGTTTTCTGCACAGCCCACAGGATTGTAGAATAAATTAGAAAGGACCTCAATATGTCTCTAGTCCAATCTTCTTCAGACAGGTTAAGCTGAGATTTTTCTGGTCTACAAATCTTCAAGAATGGTAACTCCACAATCTCTATGGGCAGCCTGCACTATTCTCTCATTCCATGCCCAAGGAAATTTTTGTCCTTATGTCCAGAATGAAGATGCTTGATTTTGACTTATGCCTGTTGCCTTTTCCTTCTCAACATATGCTGTTATAAACAGCCCATCTCTGATTTCTTGGTAACTTCCCCATAGGTAATGGAGGGCCACCGGTGTCCCCTGAATCTGTCTAATCCCCAGGCCAAACGAACTGTGGTCCCACAGCATCTTTTCACAGGACAACTACTCCAACCCTGGCCATTCTGTTGGCTTTGGCTGAACTTGCTCCAGTTTGATAATCTCTCTCCCATTTTCATGGTGACTGTTGCAGGGAATAGGCAGAGTAGAGTCAATGCTTTCACCAGTATATGAAACAGCTGACATATTTAAAGGATGATGAGCACTTATGTAACATCCGAACTCACTGCACATTTGCACAGCTGTTTTTTATTGGAAGAATACTGGAATATTGATGGGAAGATTCAACCTCAAGTGCCATATCACCACCATCTGCCTCTGACATCATGAACCAACATAATAAAATAGAAGGCATTAATTTCAGAGCATTCTTCATGCATACATTCTGTGTATATGTATAATGGTGCAGTGTACAACTAAAGGAAGTCACGCCTTAGTTATTCATATAACACCAACATTACCCTCTGCTCCTCATCTGAATAATTCTGGTACACATTCAATGTGGATCAGCTAGAAGTCTGGCTGTGATTCACAAACCACAAATAACTGTCTCAAAAAGGTGAAAAGTGAGGAAGAAGGTAGGTATTAGAGGCACTACATACCAAGTGAAATCTGAAATATGTTTTTCAGATGTACAGCCTGGGGTGAAATGATTTGAAGGCCAATGGACTATGATGAGAACTACCCCCTGCAAATGAGAGTGCACAAAATACATTTTGCATTTTATACAGCACCTTTTATAGAGAAGGCCTTTGGAGCATTTACAAACAGATAGAAACAGAAACAAATATGACTCTACCAGCCATTCAAATGCAGCCTACAGCTTGAGGTAAGTATTCAGCAGTGAACAGCAGAAGACAAGTTTATAGCAGAACATAAAGAAGAACACTGCACCTACCAGAAACTTCAAGGGGAACTTAGCTGAGCAAAATGAAATTCCCCAACTCAGCATCTGGAAAGGACATCCTACTTTTCCTCCTGTAAAAATATCTAATTTCTGGTTCTTCACACTCAACCCTTTAGAACACACAGACTCACCATGAGCAGTAGAAATCAGAGTAGATAACAGGCATGGAACCAACAGGATTCAGTAGAAATTTCTCTGAATAACGGATGAGATTTACTATGGAATTACTTGAATTCTGAAGAACTGAAGAGCTACTGTATTGAACTGAACAGCACTCATTCTGCATAATACAGAGTGATGTAAATACCTTATAGAAAAGGGCATCACTGCATCAGATTTTCCATGAGTAGCATTAAGAAATCCATATATAATCACCTCACCCTGGCTATGATGCTACTTTTTTTTTGTAATGCCAAGTGAAATAGGTGCATTAATACCTTCACAATCCTGTCCCAGGAAGTCATTAATAGTGCTCCTAACACCTCCTCCATGTGCACTTCTGGAAGCACTAATAACTTAGGATGAGCTACAGGGGTCCTGCAGGCAGGCTGGCAGTATGAGGGATACAATGAGAATCATTATGGATGGAAAAAGTCACTAAGATCACCTACTACAACCATCAACTACCATGTCCATAAGCCACATGACATCCACTATTTTCTTGAATACCTCCAGGGATGGTGACTTCACCAACTTCCTGAGCAGTCTGTGCAAGTGCCTCACCACTCTTTGTAATACCATTATATTTACTGAATTGCTAAGATTTTGTTCTCTTTAACCAAAGCATCCAAATAGAATGGTCAACCCTGAGCAACTCACTTGAAAACTTATACATTCATTAGTGAGCTCCGGTCTCTAATCCTGCAGGCTGCTTGGTTCTGTACCTCATAGGGACACTGTGCCACTGTGGCCAAGAAGAAAAAAGGTGTATGAGTCAGAAAGGGTGTCTATTGGAGAAAAAAAGTTGACAGAAATCTCCAAGAAAGCCTTCTCCAAAGTAACCCACAAATGGAGATCACATCAGGCAGTATTTTGTAGAGCTGCTTTGTAATTTAATATACTATCTATTACTTGAATCAATGTACAGGGCTTAACTTCTCTGTTAGTAGTCCTGCATTCACACCTTCACACTTACATAGTTTTTCTAAGTTTTTTTTCTAACAGGATGCCAGTTTCCTATCTCCATTGAATTCGTCTCCTCTTGTAGGACACCTGCCGTCCCTTTCCTCAAGGAGGCAATGCTAGTGAGGCACAGGCTGTGGAAAGCTGAGAGGGTCATTACAGCTTTTTCTCTTTTACAGTCCAGACTCAAATTCTGCCTGTGGAGACAATGGCAGACAGACATGTAACAAAGTCCTGGCTGTGGGCAGCCAGCAATGATTTCAAAGGCCAGCTTTAGTACCATTCCTGTGCTCTACCCAAAGGGAATATTAAGAAGATACATGGCTGATGGAGCTTGGGGCTGCAAGTCTCCTGTGGGTCTTAGTGCGGACATTTTGGTGGGGATGCAGAGCAGCTGACGAACTGTGAGACCTCTAGCACCAGCCAAGGCTACCCTGACATGACGTGCCCTGTGCTGCCCATGGCTGCACACATGTGCCCATGAGATGCAACTCCCACAGGGATTCTAGCCATGTGCCTCTCTGCTCATGGGGAATGGACACAGAAATGTCAGCAGACTCCATTCCCACCAGCAGCTTAGCACTCTGAGAGAGTGACACGTGTTCTTCCCAACTCAAGGAGGGTTGTTTTCCTCTTTTAGCCTCCTGAAGAGAAAGAACCCATGCTAAGCCTAGAGACAAACCTGAGAAGTTGCAGTACTCAGGTAACAGATGAGACTTAATGTATGACTTCACTTTCATGGCAGAATAAGAGTATCACACACACAAACACACACAAAACCAACATGATAGTGGTATTTTACATGGACAGATCAACTTGGCGCCACAGTATTTGCCCTTCTGCCAGCCAGCAGCCAATCTTCACCTAAAAAAGGAAAGCCCCAGGCTCCTAAGGGGTGGTAGCAGGGGAGAGATGTAGGTAAGCAGTGATTTGATCTTCGCTCTCCTCACCTTTATCCTGCAGTGAGTTAATAAGGGGAGCAGATGATCAGCAGGTGATAGGATGGTTTCCAGGCTAATTGTCAGGAAAACAAAGAGCTCAGCCCAAGCTCTGCTACAACAGGTTCAGTGTGTCCAGCTGCCACCACCAATGCTACCAGAAAAGGGGGGCAGCAGCCAGTCCTGAAAATTTTTTTTTTTTTTTTTTTTTTTTAAAGCTTCAAGAGTATTCTTCACCCCATTCACTGCACAGGAGTGCAGCATTTTTGCCTGATGGGATGCCCTGGATTTGCAAGGAGAAGGAGCACTGTGCTTTGGTGGCATAAAATGCTGCCACGTCCCAGGCACTGAGAGAGCGCCTCAGGCTGTTAATGCACTCTCTAAAGCTCATTGCAAGCACAGGCATAAACATCTCAGTTCTCCAATGGAGACACATCCTGGAGCTCAGGAAAATGGATGTTCTCTCTTGCATGGTGGCAGGTAGCTGAGATTGAGGTGCATGTGGCAGTACTCAGCCCTTCACAGAATCATAGAATTGTTCAGGTTGGAAGAGACCTTAAAGATCAAGTTCAACTCCAATATAACCATACTACCCTAACTCTAACAATCCTCTGCTAAATCATGTCCCTGAGCACCACATTCAAATATTTTTGCCACTGTCTCTCCTTAATGTGGAGAAAGCAACACAGACCAGGTGAGCTGCCCTCCCAAACGCTTCACTGGGGGGATAGGAGAGAGTGGGCTTCTTACTACCTACGTAGTGTTGTCCTTCTATGTGGATATGGAATCAGTGTTTTTGAAACAGGAGAGGCAAAAAGAAGCAGACACATGAATGCTCACGACTTTCTTTGCACATATTCACAGATGCCGCTAATGTGTTGAACCTGTCAGCTGGATCCCAAGCCCTGAATAACACTGCTTTTAGACTCAGTGTTTTTTGGCTTCTCTGGTAGTTCTCCCACACACACTTGGGTGTGCACTTCTTGAGAGTCACTGAGCCTATCTAGTGATAGCCACAGTTGCTCTAAGGCACATC
The DNA here is from genome assembly GCF_026119805.1 of Tympanuchus pallidicinctus. Classification (NCBI taxonomy): domain Eukaryota; kingdom Metazoa; phylum Chordata; class Aves; order Galliformes; family Phasianidae; genus Tympanuchus; species Tympanuchus pallidicinctus. Next base: position 34,626,435 of record NW_026294769.1, read on the forward strand.
CCTTCTGTCCTCCAGGGTTTCTTTACTCCTCAGTAGAGTCTGACATTCTCTTGCTGGCAACAAGGGATCTGCATCTCATCTAAGCTTGTAAGCATTTCAATATCTGCTAAAAATTAAGTGGACAAGTTTTACCAGCATTAAAAATTCAGGATTCTCTGGAAATTCAAAATCTACTATTAAGTTTTAGCAAAGCACAATGAATGGACTGTTCAAACTGTATATTTAATATTGAATTGTATTCTTTATTCAAATCAACTTAAAAAGCTTGTGGCTTTTCCTTTAAATAATTTCTCTCAAAAACTTTCCTAAATAGCCTGAATACTTTTTAATAAATACCCATGGATATGAGCAATATCCATGCTATTCATATTTAAAAATACACCCTGAAGTCAACCACTTCAAATAATTGATTTGAGGTCATCTCTTAAGTTATTTGTGCCTTAGAGAAGTCAATCCTTTAACAGCATTTTTATTTTCCAAAATCATGAACTCCACCTTGCAATTACTACGGATGGATGCTGAAAATCACTGGTTGATAGTCTTAATAAATGTTATTGTAAGGGAGCAAAAACTTGGCGAGTTATACTTACAAATTCCACCCTGGAAATGGCAATCCAGCCTGTCGAAGCAATTCTTGGCTGTGACAGTGCCATAATCCTTTTGTCTGTGTAACCAACATTTACTGATTTTTGAGATTATTGGATATCATTAATGACTTTCTAGTATTCCTAGTTTGAAGGACTACCTGTGATCTGGTATAGCAGAAGTCCAAGGCTGAGATGAGAGGATTTTTATACAGCACCACAATTACTGCCATTATCTTGATTCTCCAAACCTGTAAGCATGTGCTCAGCTATAAATCCACTAGTGTCATTGCCTCTAATAAGACCATTTGCATGCCTAAAAATCAATCATGTATACACATGCAAAATAGAATCACAATAACAGAAAACAAACGCAATGATTAATTACCCAATTGAAAGCTGATCACAAAAAACTGTGTTTGACAACTCTATAAATCCATTGGAATCTGTGCTAACAACAAATGATCAAAACTTAACTTTAAAGAACATAGCCTAATTGGTTGAATAGAAAGTGATAAATTCAATAGGCATCAATGAAAACTACATTCAGATACTGGGAAAACTTTCCTGTAAACAGGAGCAGTGAACATTGTCACAATTTATTCAAGAAAGTTCTGAAGTTGCCACCAATGAGGACATTTAAGAGGTCAGGAATTTTTTTTTATTTTTTTTTTTCCTTTTTTTTTTTTTCCCCCCCCTCCCCTTTTTAGTTTCACTCCTCTGACTTCTGGCAGAGGAACAGACAAGGTGATCTCTGCAGCTCTTTCACCTGGCATGCTGGTGAATTATTAGTGTGGTGGCCTTACTCTCAGTGCACAGTTTCACATTAATTAACCTTGGATCCACTTAGGAGCAGACACCCAAACTGTACAGATTAGATGTGAAGCAAGCAAATCACAAAACTGCATTCTTATAAACTTGGTTTTAAAGCACAAGACAATGTTGCTCATTTTATATCTTGTTTAATTCTTCTGGCTGTTTTGAGTTTCTAGCTCAGAATAGATCTTCATGCCCTATTCTTCACTTTATCTGATGTTTCCTTAATGATATCTAGCCATCAGTTCAAGAATAAGGCACCTAAACCAGCAATCATAGAGGCTGGAAAAGACCTTAAACCCTGTCTAGTCCAGCAGTCAGTCCACAATCACCCTTAACCCATGTCCAACATGATGTGCAAGCAGACCAAATTAGAGACATATGCCTTGAGTGACACCAGGGGAAGTTTAGGATGGATTTCAGGAAAAACGTCTTTACAGAAAGGGTTGTTAAGCACTGGAATAGGCTGCCCAGGGAGGTGGTTGAGTCACCATCCCTGGATGTGTTTAAAAAACGTTTGGATGTGGTGCTCAGGGGCACGATTTAGCAGAGGGATGTTAGGATAATATGGTCAGGTTGTAGTTGGACTTTGACAATCTTTAAGATCTTTTCCAACCTGAGCAATTCTATGATTCTATGTCCAGGGGAGTAGGAAGAAAATTGAATTATATGGGATACTCCCACGTTTCAATTTATACAAACATGAATTGGATCTTGAGTTGAGTGACTGTAAGTCACAAGGTGTATTTTAATTTTCCTCTTCAAATCTTTCCCTGCTTCCTTTGCTTTAATCTACACCATCATCATCCTGTTTGTCACTAAGGCCTGTGTTCAGCTGTGACTTTGCTCTTTGTAGATCTTCCAGTATCTATGCAATTCAGCAGAATTTGTCTCCCTAACCAGCCTGCAGCATCCCTCATGCTTTTAGCACAGATGATGACAAGGGCGAGGGAGGAGTCAACAACTCCCAGCTACTACACCAAAGCAAGCACATTCTTACTTTCTCTGTTGCTGTTCTTCAAGCTTGGGAAGAGGCTTTTAACAACACGAAGGTCACTTCTTTGTTTTCTTTAACTTTTTCCTCTGGTTGACACCAACTACAGATATCTGCCTTGCTTCCTACCTCCATCTCCCTCCCAATGACACTCCAGCCAGATGCTTCCCCTCTGTTCTTCAGTGTTAATGCTATAATGTGATGGAAAGTACAACAATAATTGCAGGTTAGCAAAGTCCTAGGCTGCAGCAAAAGGGGACAATACCAAATGCAGCAGCAACAATTGCAGAAACAAAGTAAATGCACTCACCTTTAGAAGATCTCAAGTAGGCAAGAATCTCCAGCAAGATACTCTTACCTCCACTACCAATCTATAAATGAGGTCTGGGAAGGGCTAAATCTTGTCTCTACCCCTTCCAGTTACTCAGGCACATTGAGTGCACCTGAGCTCCCATGAGTGGGCCCTGCCTCCCCAGTAGATGCTCAATCACTATGTCAAGCTGTGACTTAGCTTTTCTCCTACATTCAGTTTGTAGGCCATATGGGCTGGGATGCTTGTACAGCATTTGATACAGTGGGTTCAGGACATGCCATGGTAGCCTGTGAGGCTTCAGACCTGCAAAGAATTGATGGTAATGTATGAAGAAAGTAGCAATGCATACAGATGTGATGTAATGTCTGAAACTACCATCTGAGACTTTCTAAGGTTTAAAATGTAAGTTCTTCATAAGGGCATATTTTACAAAGAGCAAACTGTTCAGAGGCATAAATTATGAATTTCTAGAAACTAAGAGTGTTGAACAGCTACTGCTAGTACCTGCTTTCACAACATTTTTATTCTCTTACTAGAGAAATCCTAGCATCATGCCAGAATGGGCAGCATCATCAGGCAGTTTTGTACGGCGTTTCTGGCCAGGCTTTGCATATTGTTCTCTTTGTAGCAGTACCAGAGTTTGCTGATATGAAATATGGATATCCCAGTCCGCACAGAGATATCACAGTCAGAGTACCCCAGAAGTTAAAACTGTATAAATAAATGGGAATTTGAGTTTTGAAGTTTTTACTGAAGTTTATGGAAGTTCTTCATTAATAATTTTGTAGGGAATGGAGTGCAAAGCATTTCTCTCAGTGGCATACATCTCCCTCTAGTCAGAGATGTGCCAGATTGCTGCTTATCTGCGATCTTCCCAGCGATCTATGAAATTTGAAGCCTGTAGTTATGCATATTTAGATCTTGGAATCAAAAATTTCAGTTTAATGCCACTTTCTCATCAACTGTAGAGTATGGTGTACATCTCCAGATGGCCTATACAAATGCTCTGCCGTACTTCACTCACTTTTTGAATGTCAAGCATCTCTGGGATTCAGCACATCACCAATTAGCATCTTATATCCATTTGACAGAAATGATTCTTCATTATTTCATACATTTCTTTTTTAATAATATTTGCACATTGAATTACTCTTCTGATATGGAAATGGGAGATAGCTTTAAGACTTGGGACTGCTTTTGGAACAGTTTTCTTCCGTGCCATTCTGAGTTGCTCACTGTTTTAAGCTAGAAGCTGCCCCCAAATTGGCTCTGTCAGTGAAGGACCATCACTTTTGTCTTACACAGCACTGAGCAAACACTTAACTCTTGCATTTGTAGGTTACTTATTACAGTGTTAAAGGAGGATGTCCCCTAGTAGCACTAACACCCAGCTCCTCTCACCTAGGAAGCAAAAGGAAGCACAGATCTAAATCGTCTGTAGTCTTTACTCCTCTGAAATACACTTTTACCTACAGCTGCAGCTGCTATTTCCACCTGGGCTGCTCTGAAATATGCCTTACTATGTGTTTGAAGGGCTGATGTGGCATCCTTTATACCAACCAGTCTGCCTTACTGACAGTACATCTCCTCTATGCACCCATGAAGATGCACACCTCCTCATGTTGCCTGATAGAAGAGCCATACAGACAAAACTAGGTATATCTGAGTCCTCATAATGTGAGACTAGAGCCTGTAAGTTACACATTTCCAAACCACAAAGCTGGGTGACAGAAACCTGCTTTTGTTTGAAAACCCAAGATGCTCACACTGTCACCTGCCTCCAGGAATAACTGCATCAAGGGAAAGTCCAGAGGAAGGTTTGTGATGAATCTGGCCACATCTGGTGATGGTAACCTTTCAAAATGTAACTGTAGCCTGTGCTGTAGGTGATATTTCCCCACAACCCTTCTCTCTGCCTCAAGGAGCCGCTCCCACTCCAATCTGACCCATTTTGGGAAAACCGCAGGGAATGATCTTATTCAAAAGAGAAATACATCCCCAGTATTTTACATCTGAATTCCTCTCTCTCTCACACCCCCTACCAGCAAAGCTGTGATAACCTGTGGGCACAGGTGGTATCTTACTCCCTCAGCACTTCCTTATCATGTGGGGTGAGTATGTGCAGCTGGTGTCTGGAGGACTGTGAGCAGCGCTGTAAACCAGCAAAGGCCTCACCGTGCTCTGTTAAGATGCAAGTGGATCATTCCTCCCAGCTGTATCTAAAGCAGACATATCCATTCACTATGCTAGAGACATAGAACAAAACCTGCAGGAGGGATATGCAAAGCTGGGGGCACTGGTTTGGACTTCAGGGCAACAGGGAAGCTGGTGATGTCATAGAATAATTTGAATTGGAAGGGAAATTTAAAGGTCACATGGTCCAACTGTCCTGCGATGAATAGGAACACCTACAGCCACATCAGGTTGCTCAGAGCCCCATCCAGCCTGACTTTAAGTGTCTCCAAGGATGAGACATCCACCACCTCTGAGCAGTCTGTGCCAGTGTCTCGCCAGTCTTACTGTAAAAAAACTTTTTCTCTATATCCAGTCTAAATCTCCCCTCTTTTAGTTTGAAACCATGCCATAGTGAGACAAGACAGTGAGCACTTCATCAATTTTCGCTCAAATTTTCGCTTTGTTTTCAAACAAACACATCATGAAAATGTTGGTATGTGACCTAGTGTTCTGCTTCCCAGGTAAAAATGTAAAATGTATGCCAGCAGTTTTTTTAAAATGCATATTATGTTTCTGATAGACCAGAATTGCTGGAGCAGATCAGATCTCTCATTTAAATACGCATTTATACATTTTTAAAAAATGTATAATATTGACTAGATCAGATGTAATGGTTCCTGTTGAGTCGTTAAGGTGCACAGTGCAGGCTCTTTATTTGGTATTGTATCAATTTGTAGAGTGGACTGTCATGGCACTAATACAGATGTATGTTAATGAGTAGGGAAGCAGAGAAAATGCTGCGTGCTAGTATCCAGCATTTAATTCCAGCATTTTTAGTCCCTAAAACTACCTTAAAGCTAAAAATTCTCCCCTCCCTTCTGCCTCGTGAGGAGAGCCTGATGCATGGCCCTGGTCAGACAGTGGGTGGATCAGCAGCCCTGTGCATTGGGATGTATAGTGGGAGATGCAGTACAGGGTGGAGAGAGGAATTTGGCTTGGTAAGATCTCATGGTTCACATCTTCATTGGCAGGGGAAACTACATTGGGTCCGTAAGACAGATGTGTGAAAAGAACAGAAAACAGCTTGATTTGTATGTGCTTTGACATGAGATTAAAAAAAGTCTGATGTAATTTAAGTTAAAATAGGAAAGGAAAAACATATTTACTGAGCTGAGATGTCATGCTGCATGTCTTGAGAATGGGAACAATTTTTTAAAATCAATATATAAATACTTTAAAAATAGGTTTTCTGTAGAAAAACAAACAGCACTAGAGAGAAATAAACAGCATTTCTGTAATAATTCTGTAACTTCAGACCAACATAACCCTCCAGCTCACTGAAGAACCTCTCCATACAAAGGAAAGCAGAGAAAATATAATGATTTTCAGATACAGTTGACAAGAGACCATTTAGTAAACTTTTATTTTTTTAACTAACAGTATGCAGGGATGTTGTATTCCAGGCTGCTACTAATAATCTCATCAGAATGCAAAAGCAGTGACTGTGTTATAAAACCAATGATCTGTTATATTCTGCGAGAATTTACAAAAGCCTAATGTCATTTACTACACCATGAGAACCATACTTGGATTAAAACAACAAAAAACCCCAACAAAAAGCGGAATTCAAGAAACTGATTACAGCTGATGAAAAAAAAAAACAAAACCCAAACTGCTTCCTAAAGCTGAGTTTTAAAGATATGATACACGCTAGGGTTAAAGAAGAACACACCTTGAGTCTGGGAAAGAGAATGGCATTTGTGTATTGGGGTGTATTACCCTACAGTTGATCCACACCAAGTTCACATCACAGGTGGCTGTATTTGGTCAGGCCCCACTGTCCTGCCATAGCTATTGCATAGTAACTGGGCTCTTTGCTCGAGAAGAGTTTGCTTCCTTTTTTCCCCCATGCTTCTGTCAGAAGAGTGAGTGCACCATTCGTGGAAATAGGTTTTCAAATGATTGCAAAGGAAGGACTTTTTTTTTTCTACAGAATAAATGAAGCAAAGCCTAAACAGACCCAAGACCTTGCCATGCACTGAACGCATCATCATCATAATAATGGTTATTCCCTTTCACCAGCAATAAGATGTGTTTTGCAAACATAAACTAATTAAGCCCCACAACCTTGAAAATGAGCCTCTAATTTCCTATAAAAGGGGAAACTTAAGCGAAGGCCAGATTGTGACACACTTACTAAGTGCAAGTGCTCCACAAGTAGCTCCATTGATTTCCACAAGACCCTTTTTGGCGTAATGTGTAGTTCAATGAGAGGTATCACAGCCTGGTGTGAAATGACTTGCCCAGAGGCGCACAGTGAGTCAGAGCAGGGTTGGCACCAGGCTCCGGGACCCAATTCCATCACTCCCAGGGATGTAAATTGCACTGAAGTTGATGGGAACTGCACACACACACCCGGCGGGACCAGAGTGTCCCTGTGGCTCCTACCTGCAAGCCCTGCTCTCAATCCCTCTGTCCAGCCTGGGGAAAACACGAAACTACAAAGATCTCCTTGGAAACAACGCATGATGAGACATGCCAGTTTGGGAAACCCAAAAAGAGTTCTCATGAATAAAGGCTGAAAATGCAAGGCAGCCAGTCTGCCCATGCTGCAATGCCTGGCCACCACAGCCCCAGCTGAGGCAGAGCCATTCCTGGGGTCAGAGAAGATGGGGTGACCCTCCTGCACAGCCCCAGGGCAGCCAGGTGGCATGGTCAATCTGGCTGCAATCGGGTGCTGACACTACAAACAGTGCGAAGTTTGGACAACGAGCATCTGAAAAAGAGAAACAGCTACATATTGAAGAGTAGAGCTCTGACTTGCCTGAGCTGCAGGGCATGGGAAACTTAGAGGTGAATGCCATGACTGTATTTGAATCGTGATCTTAATCACATGCATTAAAGATAGGGGAGACAGACACATGGGGCACAGGAAGGACTAAGTGTCATCCAAGGGAATTGGCCCCTGGATGAATGGGCCTAGGGTACTGACAGCTCATGCAAATATCTCCTGAGCCAGGCACTGGAAATGGCAGCAGTGTAGTCATATAAGTTGGACAAGCAAAGGAAAGCAGTCCTGCCCTTTCCCAACCCATGTGCTTGACGCTGGCATTACCATTAGGAGAACACTGTAAAGGTTCACAGGTACGCAGAGGCTGAGAATTTAGGTCATGCATCTCTACAGAGTACATGTATTATGTTATAAAGACTTACACTTTCAGGCTTTCACATTCTGGACATGCTACAGTGCAGCAAAGAGCTTGTCCTCTGAGATCCTCGTGGCTTTGCTTAATTTCAGAATTAGAACACTAAAGAACAAACAAGGAGACAGAAGATTTGCTTGTTGTTCCTGGCTTTCAGTGCAGCTGTTTCTGCAGTGTCACATGTGTGGGGATGCTTTTATTCATGGTTGGATTTTCTTCATGGCAGTAAAGAAAATAGATTTGAAATTCATGCAAGTGAGCTTCAAAAACCAGGATGAAATAATTTTTAAATAATATATCTATTATATGTATATTTACAGTGGGAGAAGTCCCATACGTTATTTCAGAAAGTCATGTCTTAGCCTAGATTTCTGGATACATTTCCAGTGCTTTTTTTAGACAACAAAACATGAAATTTTCCCTCACAGGACAAAGTGCACATCTTTGTCTTGGTGACAGTAAGTGGAAAGATCAGGGCACAAGCAGCTCTGGAAGGCTACATTTCCCCTTTGCCTTCCGAGACATGCTTGTCCTAATGTCCCTTTCTCCCTCCTCTACTAGTGCTTTTCTTCATTTGCTGACAAGCCCAACGTTAAACATTTGCTGGAGTTTTCATATCGATAGTATGTTATATTGCCATTACTGAACAGTTTGGAGCTTTGTGGGTAGCTACCATGACAATAGATGCACAGCCTGGAACCAGTTTTAGTTAATTAGAGTCAATCAATCCAAACTTTGCTAACTTACTCATGTGAAACAATAGTATAATGAACCAAAGTCTGCAAGATGATTGGGAAACACAAATTATTGCACCCTGATAAATTAAATGTGACTATTGCAAAACCTTCCTTCTAAATGAATACTCAGAGAGGGAATGTATGGGTGAATAAGCATAATTTAGAATACAGAAAAAAATTAAAGAAGCTGTTATAACTCCACTTCCACGTTTTCATTTTTCTTTAAAAGAAATTGCCACATATGTGAGACAAAATAGGCATCATATGTTTAAGACGAAAATTTTTTACACCAAGTGATTTTATAAAATTAAACCCCCATAACTCCTAAGTAAATTTCACAATGTACATGGCATCCAAAGGAGTGGAATCATTCTGTTTTGTGTGTCCTTCACAATGGCTCATGTCTCAAAGCTGTTTGCTAAGTGTCTGACCTTGGCTTTCCCTCGCACCCCTTCCAGGTGGGTAGTGCCGTCAGACAGTCTTTTCTCACAAAGATTTCCCCAAAGCTTGGATTTCAACCAAAAGAGAATTTCTCTTTCCCATCTGTTTTCTCTAGACTTTCTAAAAGTGGTAATTTTAGAATATAAGGATCCAGTTGCAGCGTGATGGTTAAGCTTTCTCATTAAAATTGCATTTGGGGTATGGAGTCAGCATTTAATAAACCACTCCAGTGCTTTAATGGCTTTCACAAGGTTTTGGTTTTGTTCAGTATGTTTCTTGCAATTTTTAATTCGCAGTGCATCTGTCACATGTGCAAAAAGAGACACACAGCAAAAGTCTGAGCCCTTGTGCTACAGAGAGGATCACAGAGATACGCAGTAGATGAAATAGAATACATATATGAACAAACAGAGCCTCAAGTGAGGCTCATGGGATTTAAGGAGCAGGTTCAAGAGAAGGGGTGGGGAAGCAGTCCTATGACTGCATCACAGATCAGCATGAGCTTTGTAAAACTGTAGTTATTGCCTAATATGCTTTTTGTATAAATTCCAAATTGTCTGTTTGATCAACACCACTTTCCAGAAAGCGGCAAATATTTCTGCACATTGATGTAGTGACAGATCTAGGGGGAAGCTAGCTAGGTAGGGCACATGACAGAAATTCACATTTCTAAATAAAAATAAAAATAAAAAAAAAAATAAAAGCCCTTGAAGCTTATGGAACTTGAAAGAGTTCATGCTGAAGACTGCAGCACCTTCCCAGATGTTTCCCCAATGATCAGACCTGAAGTTTTGAACATTTGGATTGTTGGGTAAGAAAAGTTGGGATCTTTTCTGCCCTGTTACAGAAGTGGCCACACTTTTGTCATGCTTACTTATTATTTTTGACCAAACATCCCAAGGCTGTATGTGGTTTTAACCATATGAGGTCATAGTAGGAGATGTTACAGAGGAACAAAGCTTACTGATACCTCCACTTCTGCCTATTTCAGCATTACTTGGCTTCTGTTTCTCATTCATAGGCTAATCTGAATTCAGGTTTGAAGTCTGACTCCCTGTGACAGAAGATAAGGAAGCTAAAAATCTGGGTACTGCATATTGCTGGCACCTGGGCTGCTTGTTTCCCAGCACTTGTTGGAAAAAAAAAGAAAAAAAAGGAAAAAATAGAAAAGAAAAAAAAAAGGAAGAATTGAATCATTTAAGACGCTGCAAATTACAGATTTGGTTAAAAGAAAAACCTGAAATATCATTTTTATGTAGCACAGTTGGATTCCTAAAGCCAAGGCTGCCAGCTGTTAATAATAAATTCAATCAGAAACAGCTGACGCATATTTCTAAAGTAGTTCAAAAGATGTAAAATGATATCTTTGCAATTCAGTGTCAAGTTCAAGAAAGTTAATAGAAAGGTGAATATTAATAGGGAAAACATACTCGCTCCAGAAATAATTTAGTTTAGACTTTTCAAAAATCATCCTGTAAGAATTTTTCTGTGGTAATTCTATTCCCTTTCTTTCCTTTCTTACATGTTCTGAATTGTTCTTCCCATATTCAATTGCAACACACCTGAAATACAGCTGTTTATTAAATGCATGAATTAGAGGAAGTACTCATCTGATATGTTCAAAAAAATGCATGGGCCTGATGCAGAGAACCAATATTTCTTCATGTCTGTTCTACCATGATTATTTATTAGTGAGGCATGGGAAGTGCAGAAAGCGAATTTTTGCTGTTACAGGTATGGGCAGAGAATTTTAAAATGAAACAAAGGAATGAAGTACATGAAAGCCATAAATGAAATGAGGCGATATCTTGCAAAGTAAATGTGGGAAGGTGGACTTCAGAACTTGGGTCAGTTTTTTTTTATAAGAACAAAAATAAGGTCCTTTAGCTGCAGGAGGCTGAGCTTTGGTTTAATATGCAACGTGAGTCGAGACAACGCTGATTTGTACATGTATTTAGAGAAAAGCTGCTTCTTTAAATATCTCTTGGATGGGAACTCATCTGAATCCCGTTACCTTCACTGATATGCCTCTGACTGAATATGCCTCGACATGACCTTGCAAATTTAATTCTTCAGTAGAATAATGATGAGAAATTAAATCATCCATTTTGCTTCGACTTTTCTGCATTCTTTACCCTAAAACGACCACCTGGACTTCATCCCCTCTTCCCTTCCTGTCCCAACCCATATTTCTTTTTGCTTTAAAACTCAGGAATACACAGAGAATTATTGCAGTTTTTCCAGATGGAGAAAACTACAATTTCTGAATACAACTGGCAACTGTACTCTTCATATATCCATTTTTCCTTACCCATCGTTGACTTGACCACATCCTTCTGCAGTTACTTAATAACTGCGAAGTGTTTGCTGATAACATGCTGTTCATGAAATAGGTTTCTCAACCTTAAATATACAATAGAAATATCCTCTGTTTACACTAACCATACCAATGAACACAACTCATATTTGCATCTTAATTTCTATGCAGATGCAAAGTCTAGCCAGCCTCTAGCAAAGTGTGCTAAGAATTGCACCAGTGATTATGCACAATTGTACCACATTTCATAACTATAACCAGGAAATGGGTGAACCTGTTTTACTTTCTATGCATCATACTCATTCTTCTCTTACCTTCACTTTTCTGCTGAAAAACCCAATGAAATGTGGTATAGATTGAAACCAATATAACAGGGTGCCCAACTCTTAGGTAAGTAATTCTTCCATCTCAAGACAACATGTCCTGTCCTGAATAATTACGGTAATGAAATAAAGGGAGCTTAGTTTATTTACAAAAGGTTACTTTGGGGCATAATCCACATCCATTTAAGTAAATAGGCATGCTTAGAGAACTCGTATGGTCTTGGTAACTTCAACAAACTCTTATCCTTCAAAAATTCTGCCATAATCTGATGTAATGTCCACAAAGAATACAGAACAGGATTTTTCAAAATCTTTGTGGAAGTAAATAATCTTTTATTTGGATCTGAATATCTGTCCTGGGGAACGATCTGCCTTCATCTGAATTTGGTCTTTACCTTATAGAGACTGGAAAGTTTAGCTCAGAATGACAACCAGTATTCTTGACTCGACAAAATGATGACTCTAAGGAAGAAGTGCTCTCCATTTCCAAGACTGCTTCTGCAGTCTTTGCAGGAGGTTTGCTATCATGAAAATTCAAGGGATTTGTACTGTCTGTAGGCAGAATGAGCAGTGAAGCTACAGCTCCTCTGATGGGTCCTAGTAACCTCATGAAACATGTCCACCCACGCAAGTCACTGCACCCACTGTACTGTTTTATCCTGCTGACCTTTGACTTCTGGCATTGAATCCCAGTCTTCCCAGGCTTTATTTCTTACAGGGCAGCTTTTCAACATTCACTTCGTCATCATGAATATCGGAACAGTGCAAAAAGCACAGCAGTGTCTTTTTGCTAAGTGGATTCATTTCTCAGATGAATGTAGG